>NW_026606144.1:4800000-6000000 GCF_029834395.1 Sorex fumeus | reverse complement strand
CTCCGGCACCCATGGGAACAGCCTGGGGAGTCCTTACAGCAAGCACCAAGCTCCACGAGCACTCTGGGCAACCCTGACACGTTGGGAAACTGCATGAGATATATCCCCATTTTACAGATGTGGAAGCTGAGGCTCAGGAATAGGCAGGGGATGCTGTTCAGAGCAAAATCACATCCTTCTGGTTGCTGTAGGTTAATACAGTCTTAAGGTCGGGAACATCAAAAAATTACAGCAGAGGGGGCTGGAGCATAGAACAGCGGTCGGGGGGCGTTTTCCTTGCACGCGGCTGACCTGGGTTTGATTCCCAGCATCCCAGATGGTCCCCCGAGCACTGCCAAGAGTAATTCCTGAGTGAAGAGCCAGGAGTAACCCCTGTGCATCGCTGGGTGTAACCCAAAAATTAAAAAAAAATTACAGCAGAGGAAAGGAAATGAAATAGCAATGAACAATTCGAAATGAAAAGGACTGTTATTTCCTTTTGCTCTGGAGGCCACACTTAACAGTGTTGGGTGGGGGGTAGCTCTCGGCAGTACTTAGGATGCTGTGCAGTGGCAGGATTGAACCCTTGTGTGAAGTGTGTACTCCAACCCTTTGAACCACCTCCCACCCCCGCCCCATCCTTTTTGACTACATTGGCAGTTGTGCCAGCCACATACCATCCATTTTTCAGAACACAGTCCCTAACATAACAGGTCTTCCTGCAGACTCGCCGGGGGCACTAGCAGCCAAATCCTGCCCCATCCTGACTCTCATTCAGCCCCATGCCTGCCGATTCAGAAAGGCCCGCGGGCTGAGGACTGGGAACTAGGAGACTGCTGGGGCGAAGAACAGGATGCACAGATATAGACCCGGAAACTAGAGAAGGCCCAAACAGGGGACTGTCCTGTGCCAGGGCCTGTGTTTTCGTTTGGAGGCCAAAGGTCTCTAAGTTAGGGAACAGTCACCTGCCTGCAGGATACCTGCCTGAGGTCACACCCGGAAAGGACTACAACTGGATGCAGACCCAGCCTCGAGTCACTCTCACTTCTGGGTTCCCCGGCTTCTCTGAATTGCATGAATAGCCATTCTCATTCTCCTACCCCCCCCCCACACACACGTACTCACCAGGGCTCCTTCCTCACCTTTCAGAGCTTCTCTGGCTGCTGTAGACTGAGCGCTTTCCTGCTGCAGGATATTTGCTGAGTGATGCATTCAGGTCGTTTCTAGATTTTTCCCTTCCACAGCAGCAAGCTGCAAACTCTCACCAGTGTCCCTCCAGCAGCAGGCCAAGTAGAGGAGATTCTCCTTCAGGGGCTAAAAGGAAAGTGAGGGCTGAAGAGATAGAAGATAGAAAGGGGCTTAGGCGTTTGCCTCACAGGCAGCTGACCCAGGTTCAATCCCAGGCACCCCATATGGTCCCCTCAGCCTCACCAGGAGTGATCTCTGAGCACAGAGCTCGGAGTAAGCTCTGAGTACAGCCAAGTGTGACCAAAAAACAAAACTCAAAACTAAAAAGTGTGAGGGATGTGGATCAAGTTGTAGAGCAGAAGCCTTTCTGTCCCAGGTCCTATTAGATTCCTGGTACACACACACACACACACACACACACACACACACACACACACACACACTCACCTCTGTTCTGCTCACTGCTGCTCTCAAACATTTAGGGCCCAGAGAGACAGCACAGCTTGCCTTGCACACCGCTTGCCTTGCACACTGCCAACCCGGGCTCCATCCCCTGCATGGCATCATGCTCATCCCTGAGCACCAACAGACTACAGGATAGGGCCCACCCTTCCCCCAGATCAAACGTTTAGAAGGGCAACGGGTGAACAAGGGTCACTAGCCCTCTCCCTTTTCAGGACTAGGGGCTGTCCCTAACACGAAGACAGGTGTAACCGGCTGCAATTTGTGTTAAATAAGTAAATCCAAGTGTGAGCCACCGGTGGTACGCACCGCACCGGCGTGTTAAGAGCAGGAGGTGAAGGCATTTGAGGACACCGGGCATGCACCCGGGTCTGGCGGGGGGGGGGGGGGGGGGGCGGGAGATTCGTGCAGGCCCCGCCCCGATTTCCCGCCCCCTGGGACACCCCCCAATCACAGGCCAGCCCTCCAGCCGCGACCCCGCCCAGAGACCCCGCCCCCGGAGCACCTCCCAATCGGAGCCCTGCCCTCGCGGCCCCGCCCTGCCGCGACCCCGCCCTGAATCCCCGCCCCCGGAGCATCCCCCAATCGGAGTCCAGTACTCGCGGCCCCGCCCCGCCGCGGCCCCGCCCCGCCCCGCGGCCGCCCGGGTGCCGGCTCCGACCTTGGCGCGGCGCAGCGTGCGCTGGAGGCGGGAGGAGTCTCGGGAGCCGCGGAGCGAGTGCAGTGCCCAGCGCAGGCTCCGAGGAGCCCGGGCGGCCCGAGCCCGCTGCGCCCCGTGCCCGCGGCTCACCTGGCGCCAGGTAAGGGGGCAGGGCGGGCGCGACGCCCGGGGCCCGGGGCCCGTCGTCCCCGGGCGCGCCAGCCGCGGGGGCCGGCCGGGGCATGAGTAGGCATCTCCGCCGCGCCGCGCCGCATCCCGCCGCGCCGCAGGGCCGGGGGCGCCGCCGGCCGGGGGCTCCGCAGGCTGCAGGGCTGCCCCGAGGGCTGTCGTCCCCAGGCACCCGCGGGGGCGTCTCCCGAGGGCCCCAGCGCCCGGGCCTGGGCGCCTCGGCCGGCCCCGCGGCCTCCCGCGCTGCCCACGGGCCGTGGCGCTCGGTTGCGCGTGCGGAGGCCGGAGGGGGGGGCGGTCCGCGCCGCGCGCCCCCGTTGCGGCGGGCCCCCTCCCTCCGGCCCCAGTGAAGCCCGATAAGCTCGGGCTGGCCCGACCAGGTTGGGGCAGGTGCGGGTGGCACGGGCGAGGCCGCGGGAACGCGCCCCAGCGCCACCCATGCCGAGATAACCTGGTCCGCCACGGAGTGCGGGGGCTGGACGGGGCCCCCGGCCCACGCCTCGCCCTAACTGGGAACGCGGTCCCGGGAGCCCGCGCCCCTGTGGGATCTCAGCAAAAAGGGGAAAAAAACAAGCGTTGGTTGCTCATAGGTGCCCGCGGGCCTCAGGCCCCCTCCCCTGGCCCTGCGGTGCTCCTGAGTAAGTGTCCCGAGCTGCTGTGACGCGGGGAGGGACACGTGGGGGACACCCAGGTGCAAGCCGTGGTGCTGAGAGCCTGTAAGTGACCGTCCACAGCGTCTGGAAAGCGCCTCCCCCGGTGGTGAAGCCGCCGGGCGCTGACCAGGTCCCTTGGTCTTGGGGGTCAAGCGGGCAGTGCCTCTTGCAGCTCCAGCCACCGCCTGGTCCTTGGTCCATTCTCAAGCGCCAAGTAACCCCAACTTGCCCTGCAGCTGCACCTGGCCACGTGCAGAGTAGAGCCACCTTGACCACTCTGTCCTGGCAGGTGGTCTGGCCTGGACAGCGACTGACCGGACTGGCCACGGTGCAGAGTCAGAGTAAAGTTAACTAGGCGCTCAGGAGGCGTAACCTGAGCCGGGCTGGAGTAACTCAGCACTCAGCACTCAGGAACTGGGGCCCCGCCGCTCTACCCCAACTTTGCTGAGTGACCCCACCCTGGCCTCAACCCCCCTTGGGCCTCCGTTTCCCCAACTGCACCCTGAGGCCCAGATGGTCTCTGAGGCTACCAGGCTTTGTTCCTGTGAGGGTAGCACTCCTGGGGCGACCCCCAGGGCAAGGCAGAGGAGGGGTGAAGGGAAGGATCGGAGGCCCTGGGGCTGCCAACCCCAGCGCTTGCCCCAGCTCCGCCCAACCCCTGCCCAGCCCCTCCCCCAGCCCCTGCCCCAGCTCTGAACCCCAGGTTTGAACCCAGCTCTGAGCCCCGCTCTCTGGCCAGGGGCCCCACAGTATTCCCTGCCAGAGGCTAGCCACGGCCGTGGTGGCTGGTGACCGGGACCCTTCCCGGGTCCTGGCTCCTGGTCTTTATTCCCAGCCACCCACCCCCAGCCTCTGCTGCTGCAGATGGGCCTGGGCAGAGCCAGCCCACAGGGGTATCTGGGCCCCCCTTCCCTTAGAGCTGCTCAGGAAGAGGCAGAGCCCTGGGGCGAGGCAGCCCCCCCACGGGGGACCCCCACCCCGGCTCTCCACAGCACCCTCAGCACCCTGGAGGTGTGATTGTACCTTCAGGGTTTGGGGGTTAGCATCAAGCACGGGGGCGGGCAGAGCCGTCTCTGCCCCACAGCGCGCCCCCTGGGGCTCTTCGCTGCTTCTGGGGGTGACACCCACGTGTCCAGAGGGCTGCGGGGCCCACCTTGGTTCCTGTCTGAAGGGAGGGAGGCAGGGGACAGGGAGAATAGCTCTGGGGGACTGCAGTGGGCAGGGCAGTATCAGTTTCCCCACATTGAAAGGATGTGGATGCCCAGGCATGTGCTGATGTGGTGGCCTTGCCTCCAGAGCTGTGTGGGCACTGCCCCAGTCCCCACACGCCTGCAGCCATGTCCTTTGCAAAGACCCCAGAGTGGAGGGGCCACAGTGAGGAGGTCGTACATGGGTCCCCGAGGCCCACCTCCCCCCACGCCCTTTGTCCCTCAAGTCTCCTGCCAGCCGAGTGCCCAGTGCAGATGTGACACGCGCTCAGCTGCCATGCCCGGCTCACAGAGCGAGGGCTGGGGTTCGAGCACAGTGCCGCTGCCGCAGGAGGTGGGGTGCCCACCCACACCCAGTGTGGATGTTTGCGGAGGGCCCAAAGAGCACCTCACAGAGGGGGTTTTCCAGGGTTTCTGCGTTGTGAATATGATGGGTCTCCGCTCCTTCTCAGCGTTCCAGAGGATGGGGTTGGCCTGACACCCTCAGGCTCCCAGTCAGGTGTCCAGACACGACCCCCAGGCAGGAGCCCACCACAGTCGCCTCCTTAGGATAAAAGTCACGTGTGTGTGAGTGTATGTGCGTGTGTGTGAGTGTGTGTGTCAGTGTATGTGTGTATCAGTGTCTATGTATATGAGTGTGTGTCAGTGTGTGTATGAGTGTGTTTATGTGAGACTGTGTGAGTGTATGTGTATATGAGTGTATATGTGTGAATGTGTGTGGGTGTGAGTGGGTGTGAGTGTATGTATATGAGTATGTGAGTGTGTGTGTGTGGGAGTGTGTGTGTGAGTGTATGTGGTGGTCAGAGGTTACTCCTGGATCTGCACTTAGGAATCACTCCTGGTGGTGCTTGGGGGACCCTATGGGATGCCAGGGATGGAACCCTGGCCGGCCGTGTGCAGGGCAGATGCCCTACTAAGGCAAGCGCCCTGCCCTGCTGTACTCTTGCTCCAGCCCCCTAAAAGACACCTTTCTAAAATGGAAACGGTGGATTACAAAGCTATGCTTAGTCAGGATCGGCTGCTCAGAGCTGACTCCTGACTCTGTGCTCAAGAATCACTCCTGGCCATGCTCTGGGGACCGTGTGTGGTGCTGGGGATTGAACCCCGGTCAGGCCCTCCCCGTTGTGCTCTCCAGCCTGTGTCTGGGGCATGAGGGGTGAGCAGACCATGGCCCTCGCTGTCACCCGGAGACCTGCGGGTGTGCTCACACCCCGCACAAGCAGGTCCAGACTGGGAGGCCACTTCCGAGGGGTTGGGCTTCGTCCTCAGAGGCCCCCACGGCCGCGATGCCCAGGGCTGCATCCCAGGGCCTTGTCCTGGGGTTTCCTTCCCACCCCCCAGACCGTCCCCGTCCCCCCAGCCAGCCGCCTTCATTGCTGCCCCGGCCCCTTAGGTCCAGCCTGGCCCCGGGAACCATGACCACCACCCTGTGAGCTTGCCCCGCCCGGGCCACGCCCACCATCAGGATGCAGCTGTGGAAAGCGGTGCTGGCGACGCTGGCCTTCATGAGCGTGGACGTCGCGGTGACCACGGCCATCTACCTGCTCAGCCACCCCGACCGCGGCCTGCTGGAGGACATCCGCCACTTTAATGTCTTCGACTCGGTGCTGGACCTGTGGGCCGCCTGCCTGTACCGCAGCTGCCTGCTGCTGGGCGCCACGCTTGGTGTGGCCAAGAACAGTGCGCTGGGCCCACGGCGCCTGCGGGCGTCCTGGAGCGTCATCGCGCTCGTGTGTCTCCTCGTGGGCATCTACGCCGTGGTCAAGCTGCTGCTCTTCTCTGAGGTGCGCAGGCCCGTGCGGGACCCCTGGTTCTGGGCCCTCTTCGTGTGGACCTACGTGTCCCTGACCGCCTCGTTCCTGCTGTGGCGGCTGCTGGCCACCGTGCGGCCGGACGCCAAGGCCCTGGGGCGTGGGGCAGAGGCCGAGGCTGAGGCCTTCCCCGCTGAGGGCCCGCGCGCACCAGAGCAGGCGTCAGGGGCCACTCTGCAGAAGCTGCTGTCCTACACCAAGCCCGACGTGGCCTTTCTCGTGGCTGCCTCCTTCTTCCTCATCGTGGCGGCGCTGGGTGAGTGGGGGCCCCGGGGAGCCCTGCCGTCCCCTCTGTCCTCCGCGGTCTCGGTCCTCTTTCCACAGGGCTCAAGCCTCAGTGGGGGGCCACGGTAATGGCTCAGTGGTTGGGGTCCGTGCCCGGGGTGCAGGGAGCCCACACGTCCGATCCCTGCCCCCTCTGAGCCCGTCCCCGCATCTCCAGGGGTGGGTTTGGAGGGCCCGGCGCTGCCGTGGCTGCTCTTGTGGCCTGTGTGCATAGAGTGTGGTGGGAACAGCCCGGGACCCCATAAACACGCATGCCCCACCCCAATAAATTCTCACATGGGGGCCGGAGTGATAGCACAACGGGTAGGGTGTTTGCCTTGCATGCGGCCGACCTAGGTTTGATCCCTGGCATCCCATATGGTCCCCCAAGCACCGCCAGGAGTAATTCCTGAGTGCAGAGCCAGGAGAGACCTCTGAGCATCGCTGGGTGTGACCCAAAAAGAAAAAAATTCTCACATGGGGCAAAGGTAAGGGTTAGGGTTGAATCCACCCCCCAACACCCGTGTGAGGAGCTAACTACAGGGAAAAGTTCTGGAAATTTCCAAGGCGGGAAGGAGTCACACTGCACTGCCGCTCTGTGTGTGTGTGTGTGTGTGTGTGTGTCTGTATCTGTGTTTGTATCAGTGTATGTATCTATCTGTTTACATGTATATGTCTGTGTTTATGTCTCTGGGGGTCTGTATTTGTGTCTCTGTTTATGTCTGTATGGGTCTCTGTGTGTCTGTGTGGGTCTCTGTGTCTGTGTGTTTGCATCTGTGTCTGTTTTATTTGTGTATGTGTCTGTGTTTATCTGTGTGTGTGTGAATCAATGTGTGTCTGTGTATGTGTGTCTGTGTGTATGTCTGTGTCTGTATGTTTGCAACTGTCTGTTTAGGTATGTGTCTGTTTCTGTGTATGTCTGCGTCTATGTGTTTTGTGTGTGTGTCTGTGTGTGTTCTCACACAGCAGATGCTCAGCAACCCCTGCCAGACTGTACGTGGCAGCAGCTGTATTGGGAACTTCACATTTGTCTGAAGTTTCTCCTACTTGTCACCTCCTCAGAGAAGCCTTCTTGGATTCTCCTAAGTGCACCCCTTTGTGTGTTCTTGGCTATGGCCAGGGTTGACGCGGAACCAGGTAGCTGCTCTCTGACCTGCCAGGCTCTGGGCTGCAGAGAGTGGGGCAGGGGCCGGGAGCCCACCTGACTCGCTGAGTCCTGTCCTTCCCCAGCTGCCGTCCATGTCCTGCCCAGGGAGCACAGGGGGCCGAGCTAAGGGACAGGTGTGGGCTCAGAGCTCCCTCCGGGTGCCCAGGCAAGCCCCCGGCCCACACCCAGGGCCTGGAGGAAGTGAGCACTTCCTGGAGGTCAGTGCTCAGAGCCTAAAGAAACCTTCCAGGCCTGCTCGACAGGACTAGGGGTGGCACTTGCCTGTCCTGCGGGACCCCTTCCTGGGGCCCCAGGGCACTGCTCAGAGCGATGCCCGAGCAGAGAGCCAGCAGTGAGCCCCCCCATGCGGACCCCTCTTCAAGAACACCGAAAGAAATCTTGCCAGTCCCAAGATGCAGGGGGGCCAGCTTCCTGCACCCCTCCAGCCTCCTTCACACTGGGCTCCAAGACCTCCTCCGGCCCAGCTCAGTGTCCAGCTGGGCCGTGGATGCTCAGGTGGTGAAATGCCCTTGGAGTCTGTGGACACTTCGTGGTTCCTGTGCTGACCGGCAGAGGGCGCCCAGCCCCTACGGGAGGGCGTGGGTCCCCGGGAAACCGTGCGGAGGGCCCCCTCCCCCCAGCCTGCCGAGGCTGCCACTTCCATGGGAGAGTGAGCCTAGGGAGGGCCCCCCACCCCAGGCTGCAGGGAACTGAGGTCCCGTTTCCGCAGGGGAGACCTTCCTGCCCTACTATACGGGCCGGGCCATCGACGGCATCGTCATCCAGAAGAGCATGGAGCAGTTCAGCACGGCCGTGCTGGGCATGTGCCTGCTGGCCGTCGGCAGGTAGCCACCGCCCCCGGCCGGGCCTGGCCTCGGGGGTGGGGGTGGGTCTGAGACGTGCCCCATGGCTGTGGGGCGCTGGCAGGGAGCGGGGCCCCGGCGGGCAGCTGGGTCGTGGTGTCGGCTCTGTGTAACGTCTCTTATCTGCAATTAGCTCGTGTGCCGCAGGTATTCGGGGCGGCATTTTTACCCTCATATTTGCCAGACTGAACATCCGCCTCCGCAACCGCCTCTTCCGCTCGCTGGTGTCGCAGGAGACGAGTTTCTTTGACGAGAACCGAACAGGTGGGTGCCGGCGGGGCCCGGGGCTGTGGGGCTGACGCGACGCAAAGGCCCTGACCCCCCCAGGGGCTGGCAGGCAGGGGTCCCGGGACACCCCGAGTGGGAGCGGGCCCCCGGAGGTGCTTCCTGTGCCGGGGCTGAGCGGCCTGTGCTCTAGGCGACCTCATCTCCCGCCTCACCTCGGACACCACCATGGTCAGCGACCTGGTGTCCCAGAACATCAACATCTTCCTGCGCAATACGGTCAAGGTCACGGGCGTGGTGGTCTTCATGTTCAGCCTGTCCTGGCAGCTCTCGCTGGTCACCTTCATGGGCTTCCCCATCATCATGATGGTGTCCGACACCTACGGCAAGTACTACAAGGTGGGTGTCCCCTCCCCTGCCCAGGCCTGGGGGCGCTGGGCCCCGGGGTTCGCCACATGGTGGTGGCACTTGCAGGTAGAGCCGAAAGTGGGGGTGTCTCTGCATCCTCGGCTGTGGCGGGCAGAACACAGGGACACTGCTGTGGGTGCAGGACCTGGCGGGGCTGGAAAGGGTGTGTCCAGGGGGTCTTAGGTCCCCAGGAGCGAGCAAGTTGGGGGCCAGGACAGCCAAGCGTGGGGCCTGTCTCCCTGTTACCTGCCCGCGCCCAGGCCCCCCAGCAGGGTCAGCGTCCTGCAGCGTCCTGGGAAGGGCAGCGGGTGCAGGGAGAGTGGATGGCAGCTGGACTCGGCTGCTGCCCTGGAGCTGCTTGGGGCCGGGCCAGGCACCCTGAGATCCCTGAGGCCCACTCCAGCCCCTGTACCTCAAGCTCGGGGTGGGCGGCGGGCCCGGGAGTGCAGGCCAGCCCTCCCGGCTGAGTGAAGGTCGGATGGAATCACCACCATGCCCATGGATGCTTCCAGAACCTGCCCCTCAGGACCAGCTCTCAGCTCTCTTTTCCCCATTATCCACACGGTGGACAAGGCCCCACAGCCTGTGTGTGTGCACCTCCCACCCCTGAGCCTGGGTCTGGGGTCTCCAGGCCCCCCCGCAGACTCTCACGTGGTCTGGTGTGGCCAGTGACCGCTAGCGCCCCTTCATCACGGGCTCTCGTGCAGTGCATGGCCTAGACGGCCATCCAGGGCACCTGTCTCTTGGGTGGCACAGATGGGACACCAGGGCCTTTCCGGGGGGGCGGGGGGGTGCGGACAGCCAACTCGGAGCAGTCAGGACCTCATGGTCCTGGAGCCGGAGCCGGAGCCACAGGACAGAAGAGGCACTTGGGGCATGTGGCTGACCTGGGGTTCATCCCTGGCACCTCCAGGAGTGAGCCCTGAGCTCAGAGCCCTGAGCATGGCCAGGTGGGCCCCCCAGAAATCTAATAACCAAAAGAGAAAAGCACAGTCTCCCCCTCCGGCTCTGGAGCTTGTCCTGGGGCCCAGTGGAGCCTGGTGGTCCGGCCGGGGCAAGAGAGGACGGGACTCTGGGCTCTTCGCTCTGTCCCGGGGAAACGCCGCGTGTGGGCCGCTCCGTGAGCCACGTGTCCAGGCCTCTGCCCTGTGCCCTGCCCGCAGCGGCTGTCCAAGGAGGTGCAGAGCGCGCTGGCCCGAGCCAGCTCCACAGCCGAGGAGACCATCAGCGCCATGAAGACGGTGCGCAGCTTCGCCAACGAGGAGGAGGAGGCCGAGGCGTACGCACGGAGGCTGCAGCAGGTGTACAAGCTGAACCGCAGGGAGGCAGCCGCCTACACCTGCTACGTCTGGGGCAGCGGGGTAGGCACCCCGCCCCACCCCACCCCCACCCAGGGGCCAGGGGCCCACAGAGGCAGCGCAGCCCCCGAGGGGAGCCCTGGCCCCTGCCCGGCCAGGCCACGTCCGCAGGTGCCCGTGGGTGCTCCTGGAGGAGGGGGCCAACACCCCTGCTGGGATAGGAGGGGGCAGGGTTGGAGGTGGGGGAAGCTGCCTGTCCTCAGGGCTGGGGTACCTAGGGCAGAGCCCCAACCCGGAAGGCAGTGCTGGAGTCTGGAGCTGCCCTCGGGGCTCCCTGGGGGCCTCAGTGGTACATTTGGTCCGGTTTTGCGCCTCCTTTCTCGCGCCCTCACTGTCCCGCTCCGGCACCAGCCAGCCAGCCCCCAGCAGTCACTGCACCCCCCAGCCCCCCCACCCCCCCCTGAGGCCCACAAAGCTCCATCCTCACGGGGGTGGGAGGGGCGGCTGGCTGGGCCAGGAGGGAGGTGGGAATGATGGGCAGGCCAGCATTCGTCACGGCTGGCGGGGGCGGGACGTGGGGGTCCCTGACGCAGCCCTTGTCCACAGCTCACGCTGCTGGTGGTCCAGGTCAGCATCCTCTACTATGGGGGCCACCTGGTCATCTCGGGCCAGATGAGCAGCGGGAACCTCATCTCCTTCATCATCTATGAGTTCGTGCTGGGGGACTGCATGGAGGTGAGGGGGCGGGGCTGCATGGGGAGAGGGGCGGGGCCTTGGGGGAGGGGCGGGGCTGCATGGAGGTAAGGGAGGGGCTTCGGGGAGGGGCGGGGCTCCTAGGAAGGGAGGGAGCGGGGCTGCGTGGAGGTGAGGGGGCAGGGCTTTGTGGGGGGAGGGGCTTCAGGAGGGGGCGGGGCTGCGCGCAGCTGAGCAGTGGGAAGGAGGAGCCGGGCTGCTCGGTGACCAGGTTTCCCCCTCGAGGCGGTGCGGGGGCGTCACTGTCCGCAGCCCTGAGCGTCCACCCGCTGAGCTGACAGCAGCTGGGGCTGGGGGGCCCCCTCCTGGGCCCCACGTTCCAGGGGGTCCTTCGCTCGTCCCGGGGCGCTTGCTGTGCTTGTGCAGGCCTGGGCTGGAGCCCAGAGGCCCCCAGATGGACAGGGCTAAGCGGCCCCTTCCCCCGCGGCCCGCCCAGTCCGTGGGCTCCGTGTACAGCGGCCTGATGCAGGGCGTGGGCGCCGCCGAGAAGGTTTTCGAGTTCATCGACCGGCAGCCCACCATGGTGCATGACGGGAAACTGGCCCCCGACCACCTGGAGGGCCGGGTGGACTTCGAGGACGTGACCTTCACCTACCGCACGCGGCCGCACACGCAGGTTCTCCAGGTGAGATCTGTGCGCCCCCCTCCCCCAAGCCTCGGGCAGAGGGCGGCCCTCATGGAAAAGACCTGCCCAGGGTCCAGTCAGTCCTGGGAAGTCGGACAGGCAGCGTGGGTGACGTCGAAAAGCGGTAGGCATGCTGGCCCCTCACGGGGGGCTGCTCGAAGGAGGCCGAGTTTGTGCTGAATGCATCAGGGAGGGCTGCTCCCAGGAGGGGTGTTTGTGCTGAACGAATGACTCCTGCAGAAGGAACCTCCCTGGGGCTGCCAGAGACTAGAAAGGAGCCCCCCGGGAGGGCAGCCTGCCCCAGCCTGCACCCCACGCTGTGTCCTCCGGGCCCACAGAACGTCTCCTTCAGCCTGTCTCCGGGGAAGGTGACGGCGCTGGTGGGGCCCTCGGGCAGCGGGAAGAGTTCTTGCGTCAACATCCTGGAGAACTTCTACCCGCTGGAGGGGGGCCGCGTACTGCTGGACGGGAAGCCCATCAGCGCCTACGATCACAAGTACCTGCACCGTGTGGTAGGTGCACGACCCGCAGAGCGCGATGCATCCCGCCCCACCCCTGCCACATGCAGCCCGGCCTGGACTCCTCCCGGGCCAGCTCCTGGTGTCGCCCCCAGCCAGGACCAGGCCGTGGTTTGACTCTGTTTCTGTGGCCGCCGTGATGCAAGGCTTCTGTGTTTTCACGCTGTGTGACCCACGTGGGTCCCAGCCCAGTGTGACTCTCCCAGCCCTGGGACCTCACAGGGCCTTCTGGGGTGGAGAACTGCTGGCATACATGCCTGCAGGCAGGGCCCGGGCACTGGGCCAGGCACTCACGGCGTGTGGTCTTCAAACAAGTCCAAACCGGAAGGGGTGAGTCACGGCTGGTGGTGGCTGGTGGCCCCTAGGAGCCCCCCAGCGGGTCCCAAACAGCAGTTGAGCGGGTCTCAAGGCGGCGGAGGCAGAGAGCATGCCAGTGCCCGCCGCCACACAGGGCCAGGCGGCCTGGAGCGCATGCCCACTGGCTCCGGGCCCCTTGCTGTGGGCGTCCACAGCTCCCGACTCAGGACGCCGAGTGCCGCTACTCAGGTTTATTTGCCACTTGGGTGCCTCTTTTATGGCTGCCTCCGTTTGATTTATGTTGGGTTTTCATTTTTATATGACACAAACCACTGTTCCTTGTTAAAACAGTTCTCATAGGCTCCAGTGAAATGCAGCAATGTCCCCCATATTCCCAGGTTTGTTTTTTTGTTTTCGTTTTTTTTTTCTTTTTCTTTTTGGGTCACACCCAGCGATGCACAGGAGTTACTCCTGGTTCATGCACTCAGGAATTACTCCTGGCAGTACTCGGGGGACCATTTGGGATGCTGGGAATCGAACCTGGGTCAGCCGCATGCAAGGCAAACGCCCTACCCACTGGGCTATTGCTCCAGCCCCGATATTCCCAGGTTTAAAGAATTTTCCGTACCTTTAATGTGGGGGTTCCCGGTCACCACCCACGGGGAACCTCCAGCACCACCCACAGTTTAGCGAATATATTCTGCCTTTCTCTTATTTTTTTTCTGGGGGGGGTCACACCTGGTGGTGCTCTGGGGTTACTCCTGGCTCTGCACTCAGGAATCACTCCTGGTGGTGCTCGGGGGAATCTTAGGGGATGCTGCGGATCGTAACCAGGTCAGCTGCATGCAAGGCAAATGCCTTCCCTGCTGTACTATCGCTCCAGTTCCTGGTATTATTTTTCTGGCCCATAGTCCTAACACTGGGACCACCGGCCAGCAACTCCTCTAAAGTGCTCCCAGAGAGAGGGGCAACTGCAGGGGGGTCTCTGTGGCCTGGGTTCTGCTGTGTCTCATGTCCTTTCTCTGTCTGGATGGATGGGGGCAGAGAGCACAACTTAGGTGGAACAGCCATGGGTGCGCGGGATGGGGGTGGGTGCCAGGAGGTGGGTTAAGCGAGGAAGCGAGGCTGGGGCCAGCTGAGGGCAGCGCCCCTGACAGCGGGCCGTGCCCCCCCCCCCGCCCCGCAGATCTCCCTGGTGAGCCAGGAGCCCGTGCTGTTCGCCCGCTCCATTACAGACAACATCTCCTACGGGCTGCCCGCCGTGCCCTTTGAGATGGTGGTGGAGGCCGCACAGAAGGCCAATGCCCACGGCTTCATCATGGAACTGCAGGACGGCTATAACACAGGTACGGATGGTGGGGGCCCTGCCGGCCGGCACACAGCCCACAGCTGCTTTGCTGGGGGGACGGGCGGGGAGTCAATGGCATGGAAGAAACCCACTCACTCGGGCTGCCACGGCGGCTGGGGGGGGTGGGGGCGCACCCGGTCCCTGGGCGTGAGGTCACACACTGGGTCGTGCTGGGCCTGGCACTCTGTCCCGCTCACTGGCGCCCCTCGCAGAGACGGGCGAGAAGGGCGCGCAGCTGTCCGGCGGCCAGAAGCAGCGTGTGGCCATGGCGCGGGCGCTGGTGCGGAACCCGCCCGTGCTCATCCTGGACGAGGCCACCAGCGCTCTGGACGCAGAGAGCGAGTACCTGGTGAGTGCCCTGTGCCGCGCCGTGTCTCCCGGGCCACACCGTGAAGTTAAAGCTCGAGTCCCCAGCAGGCGGGCCTGGGTTCGAGCAGGCTGCTCTAGGCAAAGGTGCTCCCCGCTTTGGGGAGCATAAGGGGCGTAGCCAGGTGGGGCGGGGGGCTCAGGGAGGCGGGGTCGCTACTGAGCCCCTGGCCCGGGAGAAGGAGGGTGTAGGGAGCAGCTGTGGGGCCCAGCCGCCTCCCACCTCCCCAGATCCAGCAGGCCATCCACGGCAACCTGCAGAGGCACACGGTGCTGATCGTAGCGCACCGGCTGAGCACTGTGGAGCGAGCGCACCTCATCGTGGTGCTGGACAAGGGCCGGGTGGTACAGCGAGGCACCCACCAGCAGCTGCTGGCCCAGGGCGGCCTCTACACCAAGCTGGTGCAGCGGCAGATGCTGACGCTCGAGCCCACCCCCAGCCACGCGGCCGCCCACCAGGAGCCGCCCGGTGGCAGCGGCCATGAGGCCTGACCCTCCGCCTGGGCCCGGCCAGCGCCCACCATGAGGCCTGTCCCCGGGGGTCCTGCGGCCCTCCAGCCCAGGCCCTCGACTCCGTCCCAGGGGTCACGGCTTTCTGCGTCCCGTCCCCAGTCCCCTCCTGTCCTGGGGCCCGCTGCCCCCTGGGGCCGCCCCCACCCGTGCGGGCAGAGGTGCCCGGGGCCCCCCAGAACCCCAAAGCTTTCCCAGCTGAGATCTCACCGTTACCTCCCCGCTTGGTTCCATGGCCTCGGTCGCACCTAAGTTTCAGACACGTTTTTCTAATTGGAATTATGGCCAGCGAGTCCACAGTGATGTTCTAGAAACCTCTGAGGCCTGAGGGAATGCCCCTTCGTTGTAGCAGGGGGTGGGCGGGGGTCAGGGAGCATGCTGGGCCCGTCTCTCCCCTCCCAGCTGTGGTCAGGCCCCTGTGCCCCCAGCTGCTGCCCGGCAGAGCGAAGCCAGTCCACTGTGACCACAACTGGCCGCAGAGGGGGCCGGCCAGACCCGCCGTGCCCTGGGTCCCCCTGCTGCAGTGCCCAGCTTCACCCCTGCAGCCCAGCCCCTCCCTAGCCCCCCTCCCCCGCTCTGCTGTGTCATGTCTGGGAGACGCATCGCTCCCCGTCAGGAGGACAGGGTGGCCAACCCCAGGGGCTGACTGCGGGGGTGGGGGGTTGCAAGACATCGGCAGAACCATCAATAAAGTGTACTACCTCTGACCCCTGACCTCTCTGTCACCTGCTTAGGGTCTCCCGTCAGATTCAGCTCTTCTGCCTCAAGAGACCCTGGGGGTGCTGGGGGTTCTGCTGGGCCTGGGGAAGCCCCGCCTGTGCTCTGGTGTCCCAGGGTCTCGGCATCCCTTCCTGCTGTCTGCCCGTGTGTCTGTCCCCATGGGATGTCCACCCTCCCTGGCACTGAGCCTCTGCGGTCGCCTCCCGCCATTTCCCAGCACCCTTGGGGTGCAGACAGGCCACCCGCGGTGGCTCAGGCCGGCCAGCTGCCCTGTCCTGCTGTGCCTGCACGTGAGAGAGGCCATGAGTGGGACCAGCCCCCACACGGACTGGGCTGGCAAGTCGCCATGGCACCAGGAGCCTCTTGCGGAGCTGCAGACCTGCACTCCCCTCCGCCGAGACCCCCCAGGGGCTCCTTCTCACCCGTGGCAGCTGTCAAGTCCCTCAGGCGCATGGGCGTGGGGTGCCAGTCTCGGGCGCTCACTGCCTGCACCCTGTTCTGCAACTCAGGGCTTTTGCATTGCGCAGCTGACCTGGGGTTGAGCCCCGGCACCTCATAGGACTCCCTGAGTCGTAGGAGTGGTGCCTGAGCACAGAGCCAGGAGTCAAGCCTGAGCACAGAGCCAGGAGTCAGGCCTGCGTCTGCAGCTGCACATCTGCACAGGGTGTGTGCTTCATGTCCTGTCAGCTTCCTGAGGCTGCTGGCCCCCTCGCACAGGGCTTTTCACGAAGGCAAATGTGCCCCTCATGACCGGTGGTGGGGCCCAGGAAGCTGGCCTGCTCCCTGGAACCAGCGGGAACTCAGCACTGCCCTCAGCTGTTGGGGCCTGTGACACCCACTTTCCTGGGACACCTGCAGTGCTCCAGGGCCACTCCTGGCAGTGCGTGGGGCCCAAGCATGTCGGGCCGCTCAGGGCTGACAAATACACAGGCGTGCAGGCCTCTCAAACAAGGAGGTGTTAGCACAGAAACAGGTGTAGACTGTGTATGCATGTGTGTCTATATATATGTATGTGTGTATGTGCATGTGTGTGCATGTATGCTTGTGTGTGTGTGTATGTATATGCATGTGTGCATATGTGTGCATGTGTATGTATGTGTGTATGTGTGTGTGTGTGCGTGTGTGTGTGTTTGGGCCACACCTCTCTGCTCAGGCCTCCTGGCTCTGCCCAGGGGTCACTGCAGGCAGGTCGGGGGTGTCTTATGTTGTGTCAGGGTTGGAACCAGGACTGGCTGCGTGCGAGTGTGACCTGTGAGCCGCCCTGTTCCAGTCCCGCCTATCTCCCCTTTGCCGAGAGGTTTGCCGAGTTACGAGCAGGTGAAGGACTGCCCCGGGGCCCCTCCACCGGTTCTGGTTTTTCTTCTGGGCAGGAGGAAATTGTCTGTTTGAACAGCTGAGTCACCTCGGGCTCTCCCCGCTCGCTGCACTGCCCGCGCTCGGCCTCTGCCGGACCCGTCCTGCCACACCGACCGGCTCCCACCTGCTGTGGGGGGGCAAAGGTGCGCATGTGGAGGGCCAGTGCCGGGGCTGGGCCGCTCTGCCCGACCCTCGAGGGGGCCACCGCACACCCGGATAGGCCGCGCCCACAGAAACTAAACAGACGGGAGAGACAGCGCGGAAAGGAGCCATGCAGACATGGCTCCTGCATGGACGCCACAAAACACGAACAAGGAAGGTGGACATGCTTGCGGTTCGGAGTAGCCGGTCTGCTGGCAGAATCCGGTTCCGGTGCCCAGGAAACCGGGGGGTTGTGTTGGGTGCCGTCGGGGCCTGACGTGTTTTTATAGAACGAGAGAATGCTTGAAGCATGACATGGGGGCGGCGGCAGCAGCAGCAGCTAGCCGTGAGTCTGAGCCCCCACGAGTGGACCTTCATGTGCTTCAGGACGTGCATCAGCAGAGAGAGCAGGCGGGGAGCACCCAGCCCAGCGGGGAGCACCAGGTCCAGGGCGGAGCACCGAGCGGGGGGGAGGGGGGAGCATTGGGCCAGACAGCATTGGGCCCTGCAGGGAGCACTCAGCCCAGGAGGGGAGCACCAGGCTGGGGAGCAGGCCCAGGACACTGGGTGTTTACTCCAGGGAGCTGGCCAGGACAGGCACAGGGTGCCCTGTTCCCATGGCAGCCTGGACTGGGCTGGCCGGGTGGTCAGGACCCGGGCTGGTCAGGGGGCATCACCCCGGCTCCCTCTGCAGTGAAGTTTTGTCTCATGGCTCTCCCTGAGTCCGCGTGTCCTGCTGGTCTTGCCCCGGGAAGAACAGGCCTGGGGAAGCAAGCGGGGCCTCGGCAGGCAGGGTGACCCCTCCCGCAGTAGCGACCCACACCTCCCTGAGCCCCCGACAGGCAGCGACCCGCGTCCTGACCCGATGAACTCTCAGTCCCAGCAGAGGCTGGAGATGAAGCCTGGCTCGGCTGGCAGCTGTGCGCCCTGACCTCTGACCCATGGTTATCTAACTTTCCTGGATCTTGGCCTAGAATAAAGGTTCTCCAAAGTGATTGACCTCTGGCTGGACACCAGCACTGACGCGCTCTGGCTCTGGTCTGTCAAAGGCAAGCATGTCCACGACAGGGAGATGGCTGATGTGGACACGTGACTTTTGTCTGCCACTACCTTCAGGCAGTCCCCTCTGATTTCTCACTGCCCAGATGCCTGCCCATCATTTCCTTGTCCGTCAGACCCTCGCTGGCAAGTCTCTCTCCCCTAGCACTAGGCACGTCCCAGAGGGAGGCCCTGCGTCTGCTCGGGCCTGTCCCACACCAGCCTCTGCTCCAGCCTTGCCTCTCCCCACCTGTCCCGTGGCCCCTTGCTGATGTCCCGGGGACAAGTGTCACTCCGAGGCGGAGTCCCAGGTCCCGCAAACCTGTCTGTCTTAGGGCGCAGGTGGCACATTTCCTCCTTCCTTCACGCCTGCCCCAGCCACCTCTCAGCCTGAGCCGCCCTTGCCCGCTCCACCCCACCGTCCGGGGTCAGGACCTTGTCCTCCCTTCTCCTGCCCCACTTCACCACTCACCACAGGGTCACACAGGCCCTGAACCCCCCAGCCCGGGAGGGATGCAGCGCGGTGCCCAGAGGCTGGTGTGCTGGTGCTCAGGAAGGCGGCAGACGCGCCCCCGCGTCTAGGAAGAGGAGAAACCAGCGGGCGGGCGGCAGGAGCAGGGCAGGCCCGCAGGGAGGACGACGGGCACAGACAGAGCCGCAAGAGCGGGCGAGGGGTGGTTCCGGTGCCCCGGAGACAGGCGACAGGAAGTGCCTGGGGAGGGTTGGCCCGGATGGACCCCACTTGAAGGGCCCGAATGCTGAGGGGGAGCGAGGGAGGAGGGGAAGGAGGGTCTTTGCCCCACCCTGACCCGACCACAGGCCCCATGCCCGCCTCTACCCCGCCCCGATGCATCAGCGTCCCTGCCCCTCTCCCACCAGGCTACACCGTGGGTGCCCGGCCAGGAACTGTCTGTCTGCTGCCTGCTGCCAGCCCGGGAGGCTCGCTTGCTGCCCACAGCACTGGCACCGACAATTCGCGCCTCTGGGTTACCTGCGTGCTTCAACAGGAGGGAAGAAACCCCCAGCCCGACACAGGAGGGAAGGAGGGACCCCCACCCGTCGAAGGAGGGAAGGAGGAACCCCCGCCTGTCACAGGAGGGACCCCAGCCCGCCCGTCCTTTCCAGGATCACGGGGAAACTTTTCAGACCCAGAAAAACAGCCCCAGCCCTGCCGGTCAGGAGAGGGAGTGGAGCGGCTGGGGAAGTCTGCCCAGGCTGGCCCTGACCGTCCACAGAGCAGGCTGCAAGGCCTGGCCCATGCGCCCCAGCGGCATCTCCCTTAGTGATCTCTGTCTGGGTAAACCCGGCTCCACCCTCAGCTCTGCCCTGTTCTGCTGGGAGCGACCCCCAGGACCCCCAAGCAAAATATTTTGTGTCTGTGTTGCTGGAGTTGAGGAATTCAACCCATTTTCCAGATAGAAAAATTGAAATCCAAGACGCAGGGCTGCGCGCCTTGTTCTGTCAATGGCCAG
This sequence comes from Sorex fumeus, assembly GCF_029834395.1. Lineage (NCBI taxonomy): Eukaryota > Metazoa > Chordata > Mammalia > Eulipotyphla > Soricidae > Sorex > Sorex fumeus. The sequence continues at coordinate 5,980,521 of NW_026606144.1, read as the reverse complement.
AGAGCAAGAGAGAGATGCTTGCCTTGCCCATGACCAGACTGGGCTCAATCCCCAGCACTACGTAGGATTCCCGCAAAATAGCCACGTGTGCTCCCCGGTACAGCCCTGAGCACCACTGCATGAGGCGCCAAAAAACAAGGAAGCAGGGGGCTGGAGCAATAGCACAGCGGGTAGGGTGTTTGCCTTGCATGTGGCCGACCCAGGTTCGGTTCCCAGCATCCCATATGGTCCCCCAAGCACCGCCAGGAGTACTTACTCAGTGCAGAGCCAGGAGGAACCACTGTGCATGCTGGGGGTGACCCAAAAAGCAAAAAACAAAAACAAAGAAACCAAAAACCAAAAACAAGAAAGCAGAAACAAAAGCCGCCCCACAGGAGAAGTGGCCGGGCTTTCTGGCGGTTTCTTTCTAGTCACATGACGGTACTGAGCCAAGGAGGCCTGCGACAGTCCATGGGCTCCTACCTGAGGGGTTTATGACTCCCAGGCTCGCATGGGTAAAGCAGGGGCTCGTGGGGCTCACTCCCGAGCACAAAGCCAGGAGCCCTGCCCAAGCACCCCGAGGCCCCAGACCAGACAACAGAAGAAAGAGAAGAAGCAGAGTACAGGCACCGGGCTGAGAGCGTACGGGGAGCCTGGACCGGCCAGGACACGCCCGGCCCGGGTGGGGAGAAGCCTCAGGACTCACGTCTCTGGCAGGGTGAACTCCAGATCTCCGGATGGAGCCAGCGCTCCTGACACTGAGGGTGTGGCTGTGCGGAGACGCGGGAACAGACAAGCTCAGAGGTGGAGAGTCGACACAGTGCCGGGCCTGGGCGGGCCTGAGCGACCCAGTGCCAACAGTTAGATAACAGCATGGGGAGGCTCGTGTCTGTCCCACAACACACACAGTTACTGAGCTATTTTTTTATTTATTATTTTTTTTAATTTTTTGCTTTTTGGGTCACACCCGGCGATGTTCAGGGGTCACTCCTGGCTCTGCACTCAGGAATTACTCCTGGCGGTGCTCGGGGGACCATATAGGATGCTGGGAATCGAACTTGGGTCGCCTGTGTAAAAGGCAAACACCCTCCCTGCTGTGCTATCACTCTGGCCCCAGTTTCTGAGTTATTTGCTAAACTCCGGGGCGTGCCGGCCGTGCTGCTGCTTTAGTGCCCAGGGTCAGCCCCTGGGGGGTGCCGGGCGCTGTGCCCACCCCCTGCCTACACAGCCTGTCCTCGCCCGTGGCCCTCTCAGCCCCACTAATGAAGTGGCCTCTGAGGGAGGACGGTGGGCCAGGCTGGACACCACCCCGTGCATCTGCGTCCTCAGTGCCAACGCGGCCAGGCAGGCGCGCGCAGGCTCTGGCGTCCAGGTGGCAAGTCTCGACCCCGGGCCGGGCCGGCTGAGGGAGGAGACGGCTCCAGTGGCCAGCAGGGAGTGGAGAGGCCCACTGGGCCTGAGCTCTGTGGGCAGCCTTGAGAAGCTTCTAGAAAGGCGGGGAAGCAGATTCTCCCCGTCCAAGCGCCAGGAGGTAAGCCATCCTGCTGGCCCCTCGCATGAGGCCTGACCCCGACACGCCAGACCCTTGCGGGGAGGGCGCCCGCTCAGACACTGTGGAAGGGGGACACAGCCGGATTTGTACAGCGCCAAACAGAAGGTGGGCAAGTTAGGCCTGGGGGGGGGAGCAGAGTGCGGGACGCACCATGGGTCTGGGGGCCTGGCAGTGAGGTCTGCGGGGTGGGGGCGACTTAAGGCAGCCAGGGAAGCAGCAGCGAAATCAACTCATCTTCACACTTCCCGCCGGGGACGAGACATGCAAAATCTCACAGTGCCTAGAACGTTCCAGATTTAGTGCCTGAATTAACACCTTCTGGCGAGAAGATTCTTCATGTGAGAAGAAAAAAAGGAAGAAAGAAACACACACTGCAAAATTAAAGGCAGGGGGTGGCTGAGAGGGGGGACCCACATTCCAACAGTTTTTAGGTCCCGCAGCGAGCCCAGACCAGCTGGGCAGAGAGAGCTGCCGTTCTGGGACCCCCGCAGGCCCCCGTGGGAGCAGGTCCCCAAGGGCCTCTCCGCAGAGCTGCCACCCTCCCCGGGGCTCCAGGTGGGGTGGGTGGCGGGCACAGAGCCCCGAGCAGCCCTTGGGGCAAGAAGCACGAGGCTGTGGACAATGGCTATTGTATCCCCCCTGCCCTGTTTGGGTTGGATCCCCAACAGGTCGGACTCATCCCCGGAGCTGTGGGCAATGGCTGCTGGGCCTTCCTGGAAGGACAGAACAGGCCACTTCGGAGAAGCCAAGTGTGCCTGCGGCCGTCCCGTCAGGCACCCTCAGGCGATCCCACACTGGGTGCTGGAAGGTCCCCCAACTCCTGTACGTGAAGCCACTGGGGGCTTCCCAGGCTAAAGCCCGAGGCCTGACCTAGCCTAGCGTCCCATGGTGAAGCCTGTGCTCTCTCTTGGGGGTCCGTCCTGCAGAGCCGGGAAGGGAAGGGCGGCTCCTCCCCTGCCCCTACTCTAGCTGGATACCCACGGACCACCAGCTCCAGAACCCCTGCCTGGGCCCCCAACTGTCCAGGCCTGGGCTGGGGAGGGGGAAGATGGTCCCCACCAACGGACACAGGACTGGGACACGTGCTGCCTGGACGGATCCTGAGAGACGGGCCAGACCCCAGGTGGAAACACAGGAGGACAGGATGAAGCGTGGTCCCTCCGGGCCAACGTGAAGGCGGACTGTGGTCACTGCTGGCCGACTGGCCAACGCGAGGCGTTGATGACGGGGGCCACTGGCCACTCTGCATGTGCGAGCCGCACCCCCCCCCCCCACCGCCCTGCCCTGTGCTCCCCCCAGCATAACCAGAGCCCTGAGAGCTGGGATCCTAAAGTAAACAAAAAAATAACACTGGGAAAACTCAGGAGAGTATGGTGTTAACCCGGGATTCTGGGTTCCCAAGTGGTGAGACCAACATGGACAGAGACACCAACAGGATAATGCAAAAGCAGTAGGAGTTTTATTCCATTATACTGGGGTCAACTATCTCACCCCCCAGAGTGGTCTCTTGACAGCGACTCCAACTTTAGGCAGCAAGCCGTTTATGTAGGGTTCTATTACATAAGCAGTCCATGCCTTATTGTTTCAAAAAGAATCTTACTTAATTACCAGACAAAGGTGTTTTGGCAACCGTCTAGGGTAACAATGGTTAGGCAACAATAAAACAATAATTTCCAGTATCAGTACCAATTTTATGATTACATAGACTTCTTGTTCTTTTCACGATCACGATCACGCTCATCCTGTTGTTCGTCGATTGCCTTGAGCAGGCACCAGTAACCTCTCCTTCGTCCTACCCTGAGATTATAAAAAGCGCCACATTCAAGGCTCTTTCAGGGTTAGGAGAATGAGATCCATCATTGTTACTGGTTTTTGGCTTATTGAATACGCCATGGGAGTTTACCAGACTTTGCCGTGTGGGCAGGATACTTTTGGTAGCCTACCAGGTTTTCCAGAGTAAGAACTAGATAATAAGATGTCGCGCTTCTGAAAGCTGGGTTTTATAGTCTCTGGGTCTTGGCTGTTGATGGTATTACACGGCGCTGGGGGGCAGTTGGTGGGTGTGACCCCCATCTACTCGAAGATGGAGGATCTGGGTGGAAGATGCTCAGCCCCGATCCGAGTAGGCTTGGAGATCTCAGTCCCGGGACCCACATGCCTTTATTCCTCTGCTGGTACCTTCATGCGTGTGGAGAGTGGTCTCAGCATGGTTGTGGCTGGTTCCGGAGGTCTTCGGGGCTCTGCCGGGGTTCTGCCCGGGGCGGGGAGGGAAACTCAACCCGCCCCCTTCCAAGGGGCCTTGGCGAGGACAGCCAGGTACGGGGGCAGGAGACTCTGCGCTGTTCTCTGCTGGGAGCTGGGTTTTATAGTCTCTGGGTCTTGACCGTTGATGGGATTACACGGCGCTGGGGCTTGTTCTTTGAGGGTTAACAAAAAGCAACTTCTGGGGCATTGTGAGAATTGATTAATTGAGCCCACTTGCTGAGCCCAGGAACTTTCCCAGGTGGGTTCAGGTTGGCTGGTTGCTGGTTGTTTTATTGCTGGGAAACTGAATGTTTCAGTTCCAGGAACTGAACCTGAGGCCTACCTGATTTTTCTCATTTCGGCCGCCTGTCATGGCGTCAGTTTCACCCTTACAATGGGAACGTATTGAATGCTGTTTTTCATTTATAAATCTAAAAATCCAAAAATAAAATCTATTAGAAATCTTGAAGATTGATTCAGGAACTGAAGCGATAGTACAGTGGGCAGGGAGTTTGCCTTGCATGTGGCCAACCCGGGGTTCAATCCCCAGCATCCCCCAAGCACCACCAGGAGTAATCCTGAGTGCAAAGTCAGGAGTAACTCCTGAGCATCACTGGGTGTGGCCCAAAAAGCCAAAAAAAAAATGATTTAACTCATTTTCTAGGAAATTATCCTCCAGATGTGCCACAGAAATATGCAAAGCAGACAGGAGAGAGCCGGGCTGGAAGGATGCTGCAAAGTGATTAAAATTTTGTTTCTGGGGTTGGAGAGATAGCACAGCGGGTAGGGCGTTTGCCTTGCACGCGGCCGACTCGGGTTTGATTCCCAGCATCCCATATGGTCCCCTGAGCACCGCCAGGAGTAACTCCTGAGTGCAGAGCCAGGAGTAACTCCTGTGCATTGCCAGGTGTGACCCAAAAAGCAAAAGTAAATAAATACATAGAAAATAAATAAAAATTTGTTTCTGCCCCAGCAAAGCACAGGGGTCATATTCTTTGGGTGATTTTTGTTGTTGTTTTGGGGCCACACCTGGCGATGTTCAGGGGTTACTCCTGGCTCCGCACTCAGGAATCACTCCTGGCGAGACCCAGAGACCCTACGGGCAGCCGGGGGCTGAACGCCCGTGGGCAGCATACCAGGCGCGTCCTCCCCACTGAACTCAGCTTGCGTAAGAAACGCAAGAACGTCCACTGCAGTTACTTCTGGAACACGAGCCATGGGATTTGCTCCCTTTGTGTTTGTTCTTGGTTTGGGGCCACACCCGAAGTGCACAAGGCTCCAGCAGGATGCAAAACTACTGTATAACTTAAAAAAATAGGCCCCCACCAGGCATGTCTGCTGCCGTGTCAAGCAACGCACTGGCCCTGCCCCGCCAAATCCCAACACCATCTTCCAGGAGATGCCCCGAGCAGCTAAACCTTATGGAAATGCCGGGCCCCGCTGCTGAAACCCCGGAGGGCCCATAGGAGACAGGTGGGCAAACACCCACCTGAGGGGGCTTCGGCAGCCCCGTGCCCACCTTCACAGCCATGCCGAGGTGCGACTCCGCCGCCCGTGAATACTCTCTGCAGAGACACAATCTCCGAAGAGATATAGGTACCGGCCCGGGCTGAGTGTTTTTCTGAAGTCAGCGTGGACAGCCTCCCCCAAGCCCCCCATACTCCCAGACAGTCCAGCCCCACCCCCCCATGTCTGCCCCTTGTCGGTGTGGCCCAGACCAGGCAGTGTCTGGACAACCTCCTGAAGCAACCAAAGCTTAACGCATTCTTGGACAAGGACTTAGCAACCCTGCCACAGGCATGGCAATGTTTACATGAATTCATTTTCTAGTTCTAGTGATTTCAGTATTACAACTTTGTTATCTTATCAGTTTTTAATCCTAGAATTGTATCAGCAGTTGCTGCTTCCCCCCCCCACACACACACATTAAAAGTAAATTAAGATCTATAGAGAAGGGAATAGTAATAACCGGAAATGACCACGTTGGACAAGAACTGAGTGTTAAAAGTAGGTAATGGGATATTCCTGATAACCTTTCAGTATCTGTATGGCAAACCACAATGCCCAAAACGAGAGAGAGAGAGAGAGAGAGAGAGAGAGAGAGAGGTGCCTGCCAGAAAGCAGGCTGGGGGTGGGGTGGGGGTGACGGGAGGGAACCTGGGGACACTGGTTCTGGGGAATGTGCCCTGGTGGAGGGCTGGTTGTTGGAACACTATGACTGAAACCTAGTCATGAACAGCTTTGTAAGGGTCTATCTCACAGTGATTCAATTAAAAAATTTTAAAATAAAGATTAGAATGGGTGGTCCTTGGGATATCAGCACGCTCCTTTTCCCTAGGAAGCTGGCCGACTGCAGGGCCAGCCAGATGCCACGTGAGTGCGTGTGCCTGGCTGTGGCATCAGGCATCAGCCTTGGCAGGGTTGGCAGTGAACTCGGAGCTTGCCTAACCGCAGAGCTGAGAAGGCCAGTGCGGGGTGTTCCTGCGTCTACAGCCTCTCACGGTGGGCTGGGCCTGGAGGGCACTTTCTAAAGGCTGTTTTGGGAGGCTGGAGCAATGGTACAGTGGGGAGGGCATTTGCCTTGCACGCGGCCAAACCGGTTGGATCCCAGGCATCCTATAAGGTCCCCCGAGCACTGCCAGGAGTGATTCCTGAGTGCAGAGCCAGGAGGAACTCCTGAGCATTGCTGGGTGTGACCCAGAAAGCAGAAAATAAATAAATAACCTCATTTTGGTGAGGAGAACCAAGTTCTGGGGTTTGGAGACCATCCCAAGGGGGATCGAAAACTTCCCTTCAGGAAAGCAAAGGTGGAGCCATCCGACGCGTTGCTCCTGTGGCGGCTTCGACCAGCGGCAGTGGTCCAGAGAGGTCTCGGGCAGCAGGAGGCCAGGCGGCACCAGCACGCCTCGGGCCCCGAACACCACCCTAAAGACAAATCGAAAATGACTCGTGTTCTGATTTGCAATAATGACATAAAACAGAAACATTTGGTGAAAGATTAAAAAATAAAAAGGCATCTTAACAAAATAGGCATTTTTAAAACTATCAAAACTTCTCTCTTGATTTTTAAAATTAAATTACATTTTTCTTTTGGGGATCCACAGGGATGACTTCCAGCTTGATGCTTGGGGGCGTTGGGGGTGTCCAGGGATCCACGCAGTGCCAGAGGTCAGACCTGGGTACCCTGGAGACCACGAACCCCAGCCTATTACACGTGCCCCCAGAAGCCCAACCCCCTCTCTTTAATAATCAGTGAGGGCAATAAAGCAGGGGGTTAGAGCAAATCAGGTTTTGACAACTTAGCCTCCGGTTTTGTGGTTTATGATCCAGGAAATGATGCTTTATTGCAGGTTCAGCATGCATATTTTTGGAGCTTGAAGAGTTTCTTCACTTTTTTGGGGGGAGGGGTATAACTATTTTTGCTTTTCCAGCGATGCTTAATAAAATACCCAAGTTGGTAAACCCTTGCGGAAATGAATCGACACTTGTTTTCCTTCCTTTATAGTTATAGACAAAAGTCCAGGCTCTGGAGATGGTAAAGTCGACTGACCCGGGTGCTATCCTGCAGGGTCTGTCTCTGTGGCGTCAGCAGGCCTGGCCCTGGGGTCCCTGAGAACCACCTGGTGGGTCTCAGAGACCCAGCACTGAGCAGGGGACAACAGGTGGTCCTCCCGCCTTTGGGTGGTGTTGGGGGGAGGAATCCGGCTGGGGGGGTACTTCCTCCCCCACAAAAGAGCAAACAAAATGCATACATATGCTCATATCTGTAAGTAAACAACAAAGCCTCCGGGCCAGAGAGTGCCACCCTCCTGAGCCTACTGTTTGTCTCCACTGCCTTGCACAGAGGCTGTGGCCCCATGGCAGAGGCAGCCCACAGAGCCCGCCTTGGTCCTTGGGCGCTCATGACCCAGGAAACTTCGCCTCCCTCTAGTTTTCATTCCGGGACGTTTTCTCTGGTTCCTGGCAATAACACTGACAGACACACTGAGGTTTTTTCACCTTTGACCCCATATAAGAAGTCACTATCTCTCCAGGTGGCCCCCAGTCTGTTTGTCATTCTCCGGGCTGAAAGTGTGTTATGGGCCCGGAGAACCCTCCCTGGTGGGCACTGGTGGCCGGCAGGCCTGTGTGCAGCTGGCTGTCAGCCGTAGGTTCATAGCAAATCCACGTCCTCTGTGTTCCAGGAGCCAAGGCAGGAGGGGCCGAGCTGGGGGCTCTGCTCTAACCAGGCCCTGCGGTGGCATTCCTGCCTATACAGGCCTGGCCACTGTCTCAGCGTGGCCACTCGCTCTGAGTGCTGGTGACAGATGGAGCGAGCCAGCGAGTGCTGCAGGCCGCTGCGCACAGGGCTGGGGGCGGGTGACAGCATGAAAGGAGGCCCGTGGCTACCCTGTCGCAGCTTCTTCCGCTGCGGTCGGTGTGCCGGGCGCCCCAGCCCACAGCCGTCCTGCGGCCGGAAACGGTGCGAGGTGCATCTTTGAAAGCTCAAGAACGAGAATCGAAACCAAAGCCAACCTCAGGGCGACGATTACGCAAGACTGAGAATAGGGAACATGCGTGGCCAGGACCCAGAGCACTCGGGCCTGCTGCGTGCGCGGGTGCAGGGGAGACGGACAGACAGAGACTGCTGGGCCCTCCAAAACTGCACAGGACAGGCTGGAGCAACAGACGGTGGGGAGGGCGTTTGCCTTTGCATGCAGCTGACCTGGATTAGATCCCCGGCATCCCATATGGTTCCCGAGCACTGCCAGGAGTAATTCCTGGGTGCAGAGCCGAAGTAAGCCCTGAGCATCGCTGGGTGTGCCCCCCCCCAAAAAATCCAACCAAAATGCACAGAACTCCATGCAGCCTTCCTGGGCCCTGCCCCCACTCTTCCCGGGGGTCTTGTCCAGCCCCAAAGCCCCAGCTCCCCTCCCCCACCCACATGGTGCAGTTCGGTCCACATGTGGGCACGTGCACAGAGCGTGCTCTGTCGGGGAAGGAAACACTGACGCCACCGGTGCTGAGTGACACAGACCCAGCAACTGCTGCCTGAGCTCACTGAACAGAGGTCCCCAGCATCACAGCGGAGGGCACAGCTGGGATAGGGTGTTAGCGGGGCATGTCAAGGGCCCACAACAGCGTGAAGAGACCATGTCCCTGAACCTAGCATCTAACAATGGGCCAACAGTGAGCCCCATGCTCAATCTCCAGACGTGGAAAAAGGCAAGAAGAGCAACTGTGGGGGGGTTGGTTCATGGTGCCAGGGGTTGAATCCAGGGCCTCCCACATGCCAGCAGTCGTGTACCATGGAGCTGTCCCACATTCTGAAGATGAGCCCTTGCAGAGGATGTCCTTTTGTCACAGAAGTCTGTGGGCATGCTTGGGGACCCGCAGTGCGCTCTTCCATGAGGAAAACTGCCCCTTTAAACAGATCCCACCGGCAGCTGAAAATGAAAAGAGGGAAAAAAATTCCCAAATACTTGGGACCAGGCCTTGAAACAAGCAAAAAACAACAACAACAACAACAACAAAAAAATTAAACTTCTGACACCCTCACTCAAACATGGAAACCTCAAATTAAATATTAAAATGCTGCTTTAGGCCGAGCCTGGTTCAATTCCTCTGCCCCTGTGGGGGAGCCCGGCAAGCTACCCAGAGTCTCTCGCTTGCATGGCAAAGCCTGGCAAGCTCCCCGTGACGTATTCGATATGCCAAACACAGTAACAACAAATCTCAAAATGGAGACGTTACTGGGCCCGCTTGAGTAAATCGATGAACAATGGGAGGACAGTGTGCAGTGTGTGCAGTGTGCTGCTTTAGGGGCCAGAGAGTACAGCCAGAGCGGGTAGGGTGCTCGCCTTGCACACGGCTGATCTCTGGCACCCCAGGGGGTCCCCTGAAATCCACCAGGAGTGATCTCTGAGCACAGAGCCAAGAGTAAGCCCTGAGCACGCCGGGTGTGGCCCCCAAACCAGAATAAGGAAAGAAATAAATGCTGCTTTATTTGATTCTTCCGAGCAGGGTTGGTGACAGACATGCCTTTTTCCTTCCTGCTGACTAGTGCCTTGGTCAGATGGCAGGCAGAGGACACGGCCCACCTGCAGCCTGGGGGCAGATTCCTCCCCTCCCACACATACCTCAGAGCATGAGTGCGCTGGTCACCGGCCAGCCCTTCCCGCCCCATCAGGCACCCAGGTTCCTCAGGTGAACCTAATCTGGAGGCCTACAGGGTGTCTGCGGCTCATTGGGGAGCAGGCTGTCTTTTGTTTTGTCTTTTATCTCGGGGCCACACCTGACAGTGCTTGGGGGGCCCCATTAGTGCCAGTCTCCAACCTGGGGCTCAGCCACCCCCTTTAGAAGTCATCTTCCAAATGGTTCCTGAGAGGTTGTGTAATATTTCTCCGGAGGTAACAACGCTTCCATTGAGCAGCTCTGGCATGCTCACTGCTGCCCTTGATCGGCCTGAGCAAAAGATTTTGTGAATCCACATCCCACAGGCAGACGTGGGTGCAGAGAGAAACCCGAGCATCTGCCAAGCAGCCAGAGGGGAACCCAGCTCTGCGGCTGCCCGCTGTGAACCAGAGTGGGGGGCAGTGCTGTGGGGGTTGGTGTTTCCTCTCCTCCTGACCCCTTGGCACCCCGACGGCCTTCTAGCAGCAGGGTGGGGGTTCTGCGATTTGCTTTATATGCTGAGAACTCGCGTCTTGAGTAAGTTTGTGGGATGAAAGGTCTGGGCAAGGGGATGGTGTGAGCTCGGCTGCAGCTAAGTACCATGCACAGGCGGGCCCTTTGGTCGGGCCAGGGGCTAGGGCGCTCCCCGAGCCTGTGGCTGAGCTGGGTTCCATCGGGGGACTGCACATGGTCCTCGGAGCACGTCCAGGTGTGGTCCCCTCGGAAGCCAAGCATGCATGTGTGCTAGCCGCGGCCACCTCAGCCCCCAACCCTTAACTTGACTCGGTCGGCGGGGACCCTCGGGAACTCCTAAGCCTCGAAGGTGACAATTTCCTGCACAACAGCCAATTCCGCAGACCTGCTGTGTCCTGCAATGAAAAACCCAAGTCCTGCGCTCGTCCCCCGCGAATAAACCTGATTTCCACATTCTCTCACTGCCGCCTACCCTCTTCAAGGGCCCCCTGTCCCCACCGAGGACCCTCCCCCCCAGTTCCAAGGAAGGACGGGGGTGCCCTTCAGGAGGCGGTGGGGGGCGCGGAGGGGGGTAACGGGTGTGTGGGGGGCCAGCCTCTCCCTGAGCCCGGCCGCAGCATCCTGCTGGACGCGGGGCCCTGCCCCGGACCGCAGCGGGCGCGCGGGCCCCTCCGCTCGCCGACGCCCCCGCCCCGGCCGCGCCCGCCACGTCACGCCCGCGCGCCCGCCCGCGCGCCGATGACGTCACAGCCCGGTGGCGTCACGTGCCCGGGGGCGGGGCCGGCGGCGCTTCCGGCGGCGGCGGCGGCGGCGGCGGCGGCAGAGCGGCGGGGATGGCGGGCGCGGGGGCCGAGGCGCGCTTCGCCGGCCTCTCGCTCGTGCAGCTCAACGAGCTGCTGGAGGACGACGGGCGCCTGGCCGAGATGGTGCAGCAGATGGAGGAGGCGAGCGGCGGCGGGGGCGCGGGGCGGCGGGTGGGGATCGGCCGGGCTGCCGGAGGGGCAGCGGTGCGGGGCGGGGGCGCGCGGGCCGCAGGCGGTGGGCTGGGCGCTTCAGCAGTTGGGGTGCAGCCTGGCCCCGGTGCGAGTTGTTGGCGAGTGGACTTGGGAGGGTCCCCGGCCCTGTGGGGTCTGCGAGGGGTGTGTGTGGGTGGGGGGCACCGGGCTCAGCCAGGCGGGGGTCGGGGAGCCCCGGTGCCCGTGAGGGGTCCGAGTGCCCCGGGCAGTGGTGGGGCCCCGAGTTGCTTCCACCTCCACCCGGGGCAGGAGGCGATGAACGTGGGGGTCCCGGGGGCTGCTCCGGCTCCCCCCCATGCCCTGCCCACGCGCTCGCGGCCTCCACCCAGGGCTCCTGGAGCTGCGTGGGGCGATGGGAAAGGCGGGCAGGGGCGGGAGCTCCCAGCCCCCCGCCCGGGCCGGTCCGGGCTTGCCGGCCGGCCGTCGGGGGAGCCGTGCGGGTCCCGCCGGCCCCGGTCTGCCCGCGGGGGCTTCTCTCTCCCCGCTCCCCCGCCCGGGTGTCCGGCCCGGCCCCGGCCCCCAGCCCCCGCCCCTCCTTTGTCTGCGCGGAGCCTTCCCACGCCGCCCGGCCCAGCCCCTGCCCGGGTGGGGGTCTTGGCTCCGTTCCCCGGGCGCGGCGGAGGGTGGCCGCGCATTCGGAGGCGCCGGGAAACCTCAACAGGTCATTGTCCCGGCCACAGAGGGGCCAGTGTGGCCGAGCGCCGGCCGCCCCGGCAGGCCCCTTGTGTCCGGGGGCTCCTGCCCGCCCCCTGCCCGGGCCCCTCTCCGCGCCGGCGGCCGAGAGGCGAGACGCGTCCCTGCGCTGGCCTGTGCCCGCCTGGCACTGGCCTGGCGCTGGCCTGGCAGTTGCCGGGAGACCCTCGGCGCGGCCAGAGGCATCTGGGCTCGGGCGCAGAGGCTTGGCCAACCCGCCGTGCCTCCTGGTGGAACATTAATCGGAGCGGGGAAGGGTGGGGGCCGGGGCTGATGCCCCCGCGTCCTGGGCTGGAGAGGTGGGGCTGGGCGTTGGGAGGAGCGGCTTATCCCGGGCAGGGGCTGGGCAAGGTGACCCTCTCCCGCCCGTCCAGAGCAGCTCCCTCTGTGGCTGGGCCGCTGGGTGTGGTGTTACTAAAACTTGGAAGCCAAGTGCCAGGACCAGAATAGGTACCTTTGGGGGCCCCCCGCCCCCCGCGGCCGTCTGCCTGGGCATGGGTGCTGCCCTGCGGGCCCTTTGGACCCGCTGTGGGGCTTTTGGGGGCGGCAGAGAGCACTTTAATAGGTATATTTTAAACTGCTTGTCCCAGCCCAAATGGAGCGTGTCTGCGACGGGAGTGGAGGGCAGTGAGTGGCCTCCCGACCGGACTGTCCATCCCGCACCCTGGCCCCGAGGAGCCGTTAGTTGCTGATCCGTAGCTTTCTCCCGGCAGGGAGCTCCGGCCCCTCGCTGCGATCGGAATGACAGCTTAATAGGGTGTTATTTCAAGAGTTTTAAGGAAGTTTTGATTACCATTAGCATAAGGTACGGTTTCGTCTGCTCTTGCCAATGTGGGGTGTCCCGTGGGGTGTGGACATGGGTAGGAAGTGGAACAGGCCCCCCCCACCTCTCCGCCCCTCCCCCCAACCCCAGGGCTTTGTTGTTGTTAATGGGCAGGAGAAAGTGTTTAAATTGTAGAGTCAGGCTCCTGCCGGCCCCAGGGGGTGGTTTGCGGCTCCTGGAGCGTGGCTGGTCGCTGGCCTCCCTGTAGGTTCCAGCCAGCCGGGCATGGTGCCTGGTACATGGCTGTAATTGCGGTGTGTGCAGTGCGGACATTCACATCCTCATTTCCACGCCTGCCCGTGTTTATTTTTCCCGTCCCTCCCGCCCATGACGCGGTTCCCGTGGGCCGTGTCCTAGGCTCTCTGCCCAAGTGCTCGGTCGGATTTTTATTGAAAGTTATTTTTACACGGCAGTGGAATGCACCTTTTTCTGTCCGTCCAGTCACCCCGTTGGGCTCTCCGGGCACTCCCTTAAAAGGGACTGTCCCTTAGGGACTGGGCTGCTGGCTGCGTATCACCGCTCTCTCAGGAAATACCGTCTGCCTGGTTCCGAGTCATGGTTCCACTGAGCACTGGCCTTCCGGGTCCTTGTGCCGGGCGAGAATGATGTGGGTCTGGGAGGCGCTGTCTGGGGAGCCGCTCCCGAGGAGTGTTCTGTGTGACCGTGGGGTGGGGGGTTGCAGAGCCCCCACGTGGACCCTGGCGGCTTTCTCGGGAGTGGGGCTGGGGGCAGCTCCGTGACTGCCGCAGAGCCGAGCTCAGCCCTGGGGGCTGCAGTTACTGTCACTGCCTGTGGCCGCTTGGGGCCACACCTGGAGGTGTCAGGGGGCCTTGGGGTGCTGGGGTCTATCTGGGCCTCCTGCATGTGAAGCCTGCAGCCCACTGAACGGCCCTGGGTTTTTCCTTTCTCTCTCTCTCTCTCTCTCTCTCTCTCTCTTTCTCGAGATTTTGGGACCACTCCTGGGGATGCTCAGCGCCTGCTCCTGACTCTGTGCTCAGGGACCATTCTTGGCAAGGCTCGGGGGACCCTATGGAGTGCAGGGATTGAACCCGGCGTGGCAGCAGCAAGACATTCGCCCTTCCTCTACTCTCTCTCTCTCTCTCTCTCTCTGACCTCTCATCTTCTTGTCATAAGGAGGAATCAGGATTTCTTGGAAGGAGCCGGGTGGAGGCAGCTGAGTGGGCAGTGCAGGCCCTTGGGGGTGGGTGAGAGCAGGTGGACACAGCATCTGGGCCTGTTTCTTGGAGCGTCAGAGCTGTTGCTTGGAGGCTGTTTCATCCCTCGATGGAACTGCCCTTGCTCCGGCGTCTATTCTGAGTGCTGGGGGTGGGGCAGTCCAGACCGGCTCCGGCCCCTCAGCCTGATCCTTGGCAGGTGTGAGGCAGTTTTCTCGAGGAGGGACGAAGGGGTTGGTGAGTGACTCTTGCCAGGGTTGCTGGACGGATTAAATGGTGTCGCCCCTGAGCACGCTGGACCCTCAAAGCTGAGTCTGAGGTCGTGTGGCTTCTTGCTGTCTGTTCTAGAAGCTTCTGCTTTGATTCACGGTTTTGGGGAGCGTGGTCCTGTGTCAGAGGGGACATGTGACCTCTCGTTCTGGGAAGGGTACGCGTGGGCCGTGGTGTCCCTCAGCGTGGCCCAACCAACCGCACTGTCAGGGAAAGGAGCGGAAAAAGCCCCCATGGGTGTCATGGTCGGGAGAGGTGGGCGGCGGGGGGTGGCACCGGTGTGGAGCACCCACTGCACCCTCTGAGCATCATCACCTGCTGGATAGAGAGACTGAGAGGAGGGTGGAGCCAGGCAAGTAATCGCAGTGATGCCTACAGAGGGGCCGGAAAGATTGCCCAGTGGTTAGGGCACTGGCCCTGCACACTGCCCACCCAGGCTCCATCCCCGTCTCCCCTTGTGGCCCCCTGAGCAGAGCCAGGCATAAGCCCTGAGCACCCCAGAAATGGCCTGAAACCTAAAAACAAAGATAGAGGAGGAGGAGAGACAGCACTCTACCTGCTACTGTGTTTGGGACAGACAGGGACAGAGTGACAGAATTATTGTCACCTCCAGCCTCTGCGGGCTGAGCCAGTCAGTGTCTTTGCTGTGTTCAGGAGGGATGACAGTGGGCGTGGGGCGCGGGGCAGGTTTTATGGCCACTGAATCACAGCTGCGCTGCCAGGACTTTCCATGTAGGGAAGTGCCAAGGTGGCGGGCAGGGCGTGGGCCGGGTGGGACGGCACAGCGGGCGGTGACAGCCCAGGTACCAGATCTGAGGAAAAACCAGACTCCAGCTGGGGGCTGGCAGCCAGGCTGGAGCCCCCTCCCTCTCCCCCTCCCCCTCCCTCTCCCCCTCCCTCTCCCCCTCCCCCTCCCTCTCCCCCTCCCTCTCCCTCTCCCCCTCCCTCTCCCCCTCCCTCTCCCCCTCCCTCTCCCCCTCCCTCTCCCTCTCCCCCTCCCCCTCCCCCTCCCTCTCCCCCTCCCTCTCCCCCTCCCTCTCCCCATCCCTCTCCCTCTCCCTCTCCCTCTACCTCTCCCCCTCCCTCTCCCTCTCCGTCTTGTCCCTGTCCCCCCCCACCCCCTACCCCTGTGGTGGAGAGGGCAGTAACACAGGAGACAGACCTGGCGGTCGGTCAGGATGGTCTGCCCACGCCCAGAGTGAGGCGCCCGGTGGGGCGGGAGAGCTGAGCCCCAGGCCAGGCAAGGGGCCAGCGCACCGCGGGGTGGGCGCTCACCTCGCATGCAGCTGACCTGGGTTCGATCCCCAGTACGCCGTAGGGTCCCCCGGGCACCACCAGGAGAGATCCCCAGGTGTGATCCCAAAAGGAAACATCATCTACAGAGAGAGGAGAGGGAGAAGATGGGGGGGGGGAGGGAGGGAGGGAGGGACAGAGGGACAGATGGACAGATGAGCTGTTCCCCCGCAGAGCAGCCTGGGAGCTGAGCCACCCGTCATTCATGTTCAGACCCTTGGCTGTGGTATTTGCCCCCCAGAGTGGCTTTGGGGGCTGTCCTAATGCCGCGAGCATTGCTGGGCGTCAGGACCCTGTCACAGCGTCCTACTCACTCCCGGGCCTGCGGGGCCGCGTCTCGCTCCTGGGCTCTCGTTCACGCTGTCCCGGTTGGGGGTTCTCCCTTGTGGCAGGCTCAGGTGTCAGAGCTGATGTCGCTCGCCGCTGGCTGGGGTAGAGGCTGGCCCGGGCAGGGCCCCCAGCAGCAAGTGGAGGCCCTCGGGGACCCTCGACATGTGTCCCAGGAACTGTCCTGGTCTTGAGGCCTTCAGAGGCAGCAGCTCCCTCGCCCGGGCCCGTGGGCCAGACCAGAGGCTGAGCCACACATGTGACCGATCTCCGGCCGCAGCCTGGACTCTGTCCCTGGCACAGGGACTCTGTCCCTGTGACCCCCTCCCCCCCAGCGCAGCGCTGGGAACCGTCAGCTGTCGCCCAGCATTCATAAAGCAAACAGGATTTCCTGGTAAAGGCATTTGGTTAAGTGGTGATGAGGTAAGAGACTCGTGTTTGTTTTGTTTTTTCATTCTCTTAAAAATAATTTTTTTGTTTTGGTTTCGGGGCCACACCTGGTGGTGCTCAGGGCGTACCCGGCCTTTGCACTCAGGTGTCACTGGTGGGCTTGGGGAACCAGACCCGGGCCGGCCCCGTGCAAGGCCAGTGCCCTCCCTGCTCCATCTTTTTCTTTTTTCTCTCTCTTCCTGGTTTCCCAAGTGGTGCCCAGGAGCAGCGCCTGCTGACCCTTGCCTGGGGTGACGTACGGTTCTGGGGATGTCCAGGTGGGGTCTGTCCGGGGGAGGGGGAGGGGCGCTGTGTGCGCAGGCAGAGAATGCTTGATGGGATTAGGGTGCAGTGGTGCCAGGGGGTGTTGGCTGGCATCTCCCCGCAGCTGACCACACCAGGGCGTGGGCCCCGCCCTCCTCCCTCCTCACGCGGCCGACCCTTGGCGGTGTGGAGCTGAGGCTGGTGCTCGTGAGTCGCCCTGGGATGCTGCTTTGTGCGCTGTTGTGTGTCGGGGAGCCGTACCCGACGTCTGCAATACTGTCAGTGAGAACATCTGATTCCCTGCAAGGTCTGGGGGTGGGGGCCACAGGTGGTCGTTCTCGGGGGCTACTCCTGGCAGGCTCAGGGGATCCTAAGGAGTCCCGGGGATCGAATCTGGGTGGGCCGTGTGCAAAGCAGCACCCCACTTGCAGTGCTGTTGCTCGGCCCCCCTGCCCGCCTCAGGATTTTTCTGTCAGGGATTTTAAACAGAATAATTTAGAGTAATTGATTTTCCTTTGATTAATCTCCTTTTCTACCCACAGGTGGAAAAAAATCCTATTATTAGACTAGTATTTTCTCATGCCAAATAGAAAAGGAATAATTTTAGTCACATGAGAGTAAATCTTTTTCTATAAAGCTGAATTCTTTATTTATTTATTTTGGCTTTTTGGGTCACACCCGCCGACGCTCAGGGGTTATTCCTAGCTCTGCGCTCAGAAACCACTCCTGGCGGCTTAGGGGACCCCATGGGATGCTGGGAATCGAACCCGGGTTGGCCACGTGCAAGACAAACGCCCTCCCCGCTGTGCTATGGCTCCAGCCTCTGAAGCTGAATTCTTGAGCCCGAGATACCGTATCGTGATGAGTCTGAACTATGACAGGCTGGGGTCAGGTGGCTGGGCCCAGCACCGCCCAGGCCTTCTTGTGAATGTGCCCAGGAGGATTCGGCTCTGGGGCCGGCCCCTGCCAACAGCGCCATGGGAGACAGACCCTTTGCGCCCAGCAGGTAGCCGGGTGCTGGCATGTTGCTCCAGGTGGTTGCCGAGGCCCGCAGCGAGATGATGCGGCCCCACACAGGGCCCAGAGGGGTGCCTGCAGGGGCCAGTGAGCCCCACGCCTTCACCCACCCACCGCATTTGCCCACAAGAGAGAGGAGGGGACACCGGGGGCCCTGAGCCTGTGGCCCTTGGCTTTGAGATGTTT
Source organism: Sorex fumeus (assembly GCF_029834395.1). NCBI lineage: Eukaryota > Metazoa > Chordata > Mammalia > Eulipotyphla > Soricidae > Sorex > Sorex fumeus. The sequence goes on along the minus strand of NW_026606144.1, from coordinate 5,962,626 downwards.
GTCCTAACGGGCAGGACAAAAGAACGTGTGTGCGTGTGCGTCTGTGCGCGGGTGCATGTGTGTGTGCGTGTTCATGTGCATGTGTGTGAATGTGTGGGTACATGTGTGTGTGGGTGTGTGCACATGGCCTGTGGCTCCATGTGCTGCGGGGGTGCTGGCAGTTGGCACCTCCCTTCCCCCACTGCGCCTCCAGATGGTTCCGTAGCCCCAGGCTGAGAACAGTCTCAGCCCATCTGGGCCCTTCCGGTTATTTCTGTCTTCTCCGAGCTTGAATTTTGCCAAGACTTTCTCATTTAGACTCAGAAGAACCTGGGCCAGGGGCTTCTTCAGGGCGGGAGCAGGAGGTTCCTGCCCCTCAGGATGCTGCCCCCGTGGACCTGCCCCCCCCCCCCCACACACACACACATACACTCCCGGCCATGGGCCTAAGCAGAACATCCCCAGGGGAGCCGGGCATGGAACAGAAAGTCGGCTCAGCTAGGTAGGCCAGCAGAAAGTGGACAGGCCCCCCCCCCAGCCCCTGTGCCCAGCTGGGAGGATGAGGCTGTTTTGGGGGGGTCTGGGAAAAATTCAAAATCCTTTTGTGTAAGTTACTGGTTGTGATACCCACGCCAGGGCTGGAGACAGCAACCCGCGTAGAGAGTGTTGGCCTTGTACGGCCGACCCCATTCCATTCCTGCCAGGCGCGCCACTGTTACTCAGAAACTAAAAAGCAAACTGTTGTGTGTGGGGCGGGGGGCACCTGAGTGTGGGCGGTGTGTGAGGGGCCTGCGTGGTGGGCTGCCTGGAGTCCTGGGTGCCAGGGAGGGGGTCGCGGCTGTTCTCACCCTGCGTCTCCCTTCACCCTGCTTGAGGGTCCCCAGCCAGGGGGGCCGAGTCTTGAGATGGGGGCCGGTGGGACTGGAGGGTACTGGGGGTGGGTGCTGGAGCCTGGCTTGGGCCATTCTGTCAGGTTGTCTCTCGCGGCTGTGCTGGGTCCAGCCCCCGAGCTGTGTGCAAGGCAGGTGCCCACCCGCTGCACCGTCATCTGGGCCCAGGCGAAGATTTCAAGGAAAGCTTTCTTTTGGGGACTGCACCTGGGGCACCCAGTCTCAGCCCGGCTCTGCTCCCCTTGCAGACACAGAATGTTCAGCTTAGCAAAGAGATGACACTGGCCAGCAACCGCAGCCTGGCGGAGGGCAACCTCCTGTTCCAGCCGCGGCTGGACGCACTGAAGGCCCGCCTGACCCAGAAGTACCAGGAGCTGCAGGCCCTCTTCGAGGCCTACCAGATCCGGAAGACCAAGCTGGGTGAGTACGGGCACAGGGGCCTTGAGTGCGAGTCCCAGCGTGCGGCACCTGGGGGCGCTGCTCAGGGGAGGGTGTATTGGGGGCACTCTGGGAGGTGACCCAGGCTCCTGTGCACTGTGGGACGAGAGCAGATGTATGGGGGGGTGGGGGGTGTCACAAGCCCAGGGGTGCGGCGTATGAGCTGGGGGCCCATGTGATGCTAGCCAGCAGTACCTTCCCTGCCAGGATGCCCGCAGTGTGTGCGTGCGTGTTGGGTCGTTTCTCACCTCCCCCTTCTCCCCCAGACAAGCAGTCCAGCAGCGCGTCCTTGGAAACTCTCCTGGCACTGCTTCAGGCCGAAGGTGCCAAGATCGAGGAGGACACAGAGGTGAGGCCGCTGGAAGGGTGGACAGGAGCCAGGTGGCCTTGGCGACCCCTTCCCCCAGCTCATGTCTGCCTGCGCCTGTTTCCTTGCTGCTTTCAGAACATGGCTGAGAAGTTTCTGGACGGGGAGCTGCCCCTGGACTCCTTCGTGGACGTGTACCAGAGCCAGCGCCGCCTGGCACACATGCGCAGGGTCAAGATCGACAAGCTGCAGGAGCTGGTGCTGAAGGGACAGAGACTGGCCGCGGCTCCGCTGCCCGCCCGGGCGCCCGAGCCCGCCGCCCCCCTGCCTTACCCGGCCCCGGAGGCCAGTGGGGCCCCCTCAGCCCTGCCTCGGCGAGTCCCGCCCCCACCACCCCCCGTGCCAGCGGGCCGCCTGGCTACACCGTTCACGGCTGCAGCAGGCTCGCCGGGGCCGCCCTATCCCGGACTGGCGTGCCCACCCCTGCCCCCCCGCGTGGGGCTGCCCCCCCAGCCGGGCTTCTCTGCGCAGTTCGTGTCCCCGTACCCACCGGCGCTCCCCCAGAGGCCCCCGCCCCGCCTGCCCCCACACCAGCCCGGCTTCATCCTCTAGGCGCCTCCCAGGGGGCTGCCACCCGGGGGGCCGGGCACGGGGGCCTGTAGATGTAGAAGCAGGTGTGTCCTGCCCCCGCCCTGTCCCCAGACGCCGGTGCCCAGCCCGTGGGGGGCCGGCGTGGAAGGTGCTTCTGATTGGGGGGCGTCGCCAGCCCCCCGGGACCTGGAAGCCACAAGCGGAGTTTGCACCGGCTGCGGCTGGCCAGTGCCACTCAGCAGAACACCCCACATCTCACCAAGTCCTTTTCCTGTTTTATATTGGAAAACTTTTTCGATACTCGTAAAGGACCATTCAGGGAATCTACAAAGACGCACACGTGTTGTGAGCCGTGGAGCGGAGGCGGCCCCTGTGGCCAGCAGTGCGCCCGCCCGCGCTGTGCCTTAGCCTGACCGGTGTGTGTGTGTGGGGGTGGGGAGCGCCGCCACATGTGACCGTCCCAGCAGGCCTGGGCGAGGCCGCAGCCTTTGCACTCTCCCCTTGCTCTGCGCCTAGACTTGAAGCCGAACTTCCGCGGCTGCGCGTGGACTCGCCATAAATCTAGAACAAGGTGCCACCCGGCCCCTGGGGTCCCACCAAAAGGGCGCGTGGTGTCCTCCCGGGGGCAGCGGCCGCCCTGCCACCTCTGGGGCCACATTGGAGCTGTTTGTAAAGTTGTAGTAGGATCTTTTACATAGAAGAAAATAAACAAGTTCTTGGTATCTGCCGGGCTGTTCCTGCTGGGACCACCTGGGCCAGACCTGGTGGAGAAGCTCGGACTGGTTTGGTCTTGGCACCCTGCAGGGGCTTGGCTCAGGGCTGCCGGGTTGAGCCTCCCCCCCCCCCAAGCATACAGTGCTCAGTGCATGGCGGCTGTTGTAACTGGCAGGAGGGATGTTTGCCCAGAGAGACCGCTGCAGGTTGGAGAGCGAGCACTGCCAGGTGGGCCCAGAGCAACAAAGGTCACTGTCTGTGCCCATGTTCCCACCCCCAAGCCTGTGGGGGGCTGCTGGCCCCAGGAGCGCCCAGGAGCCTGGATGCCTTTTTTATGGGGTGGCAGATGGTGGCAGTGCTCAAGGCTTACTCCTGTCTGCACTCAGGGGGCACTCCTGGTGGTGCTTGGGGGATCTTATGGGGTGCCAGGGGTCAAACTCAGGTCGGCTGTGAGCCAGGCAAACGGCCTCCCCCTGTGCCATCACTTGAGCCCTGGCCTGGCACCTCTCACCTGAGGGACTGAGGCGGGTCAGCACCCAGATCGCGGGTGGCTCCAAAGGTCAGGGCCAGCCGGGGTCACACTAGTATAGCCAAGTGCTCGGGCCAAAGGGACGGGGACGGTGCGTGGCCAGCCCAGCACCTGGCTGTGGGCCCACCTCCCATTCCCCAAGGCAGGGCAGGTGAGGGGGTTCTGGGTGTGTCTCTAAGGACCCCTAAATCCCAGTTTCATACCCCCACTCCCACCAGGCAGATACACAACAGTTCACTCGACTGTTCCCAAAACTGTATTTCTCATGAGCTGGGGCTCGGCCGTGGGCCTGCTGCGCTCACAGCTTGTGGCTGTCAGGAACAGCCTGTGCCGGGTCTGTCTGGGTCCTTCCCAGCTTCCTTCCTCGGGAAGGCCAGGCCCCTGGCGATGGCCCCTCACAAGCCGGTGCGTGGGGCCCCTCGAGGACCCAGGAGCTCAAGGCTCAGCAGCCCAGGGGGGAGGGGGCTGTCCTTCCTGTCGAGCTGCAAGGGGCGAAGGTGGGGCTCAGGGAAATGTCTAGGGCCCCGCACCCCAATCCTGCCCCCCAGTCCCTGCATCCCTCTCTTGCCCCCCTCTCCTGCCCCCCAGTCCCTGCACCCCTCTCGTCCCTATTCCCGCGCCCGTCGTCGGGCAGCTCTGATTTCCCCATGGGAGTGCACCCCCGCCCCGACCTGCCCTGCCCCGTTCCTCACCTCTGGACCTAGTGGTCCTGCCTGGGGCCCACGCTGGGCTTCTGTGCCACTGGGGGCTTCCTGGAGCTGCCCCGTGGGGCAGCACTGGGCCGGCCCGCTTCCTCCTCGCCCGGCGGCGCCACGACCCCGGCCAGCGCATAGTGCTGCTTGCGGAGCTCCCCCAGCTTCACGCGCTCGGCCTCCAGGGTCTGCTCCAGCTCCAGGACCCGCACCTGCGCCCCGCACACCTGCTCGGTACGGCCCCGCCCCGCGCCAGCTCGGCCCCGCCACTCCCCCAAGCAGCCCCGCCCCGCCCCTAACCACGCCCCACGCTCAGCCCCGCCCCCGCCCGCTCGCCCGCCCCGGGCACCCGCACCCGCTCGGTGCTCACCTGGGTCTCCATCTCCTGTTTCTTCAGCTTGATGAGGGACAGGCCCGAGAAGTCCATGGCGTCTGCGGCAGAGGGAGCGGGGAGAGGGTGGGCGTGCGCGCGTGTGCCCGCCCGGCCGGCCCAGGCTGCCCCAGCCCCGACTGACCTCGGTCCTCGATCTGCTCCTGGCCCGACTTGGTGGAGGCCACCACGCCCGCGGCCCGCTCATTCACGGCCCGGGAGCACTCCTGCAGGCGGCTCAGGTGCGCGCTCTGCTTGTCGGCCTTCACCTGCGGAGCAGAGCGCGGGCGGGTCAGGCCGGGCCGGCGGCGGGCGGGGGCGCGGCCCGCCCCGCCCCGCTCACCTTGGAGGCGGCCACCAGCTGGGCCGTGCTGGCCGCGATCTCGTGCGAGCACACGATGAGCTCCTCGTACTTGCCCGTGTGGAGCACCACCCTGTCTGCGGACTCCCTGCGGGCGAGCGGGCGCGCCGGCGGGGCCTGGGTCTCGGGCCTCCCCGGCCCCCCGAGCCCGCCCCCCGAGCCCGGGCCCGCACCCCGGCCCCTGCTGCCCCCCACCTGGGGCGACATACACCAGCTGCGTGGCTCCCCAGCCCACGGCCTTGGCGGCGGAGATGAGCCCTTCCGTCCACCGGGAGTTTTTGGCGTAAAATTCCTGCTGCGTGGCTGCCCCCTAGTGGCGACAGGAGGGCATGGCGGGCGGCCCAATGTCATCCCCGACGCGCCCACCGCGGTGGCCAGGGTGCGTCCCTGCGCAGTGGGGGTGGTCGGCCAACTCCAGGTGCTGTGCGCAGCTGGAGGCCGGGGGGTGGGGGTGGGGGTAGTGTTCACACGATCGCACCCTTCAGACGTCGGATCCCGGCCCGGCAGGGAAGGGCATGGGGCAGCTCACCCGCCCGCTCTCCACAATTTCCTTCTGCAAGCTGGTGGACGTCATGACCAGGAGCCGGATGGCCTGCCGAGACCAAGCTGCAGGTCACCCTCGGGTGCCGCCCGCTGGCCACCCGAACTGCCCGCCCGCCTGCCCTGACCACTCGCCCAGCTGCCCGCCCGCCAGCTCACCTTCATCAGGTCAGTGCAGGAGTTGAGGATCCTGAGGGAGAGTGGGCAGAGCTGTCAGCGCCGGTCGCGGGCACAGCCCCTGGCAGGTATGAGCCCCGCGAGGTGCCTGCCCGGGAAGAGGCGCTCACCTCTCATTCACCTCCAGTTTCACCCCCGAGCTGGCGTGGCGCGCCTGGTTCATCATGTCCTGCACCAGGGGCAGCCGTGAGGGCCCGGGAGAGGGGGGACGCAGGTGCGGCCCCCGCCCTCAGCAGCCCCGCCCGGCGCTCACCTCGATCCTGCGGACAGCATCCTCGATGGCCGCAGATGTGGCCGCCATCTCCTTGTCCACCACGGCCCCCAGCTCCTCCTGCCGCACGTCCAGACTCCGGGGCTTCAGCTCCTGCCGGGGGAGGAGTCGGTTGGCGGGGTTGGGAGCCTGGGGTGGGGCGGGGGGTGCAGGCAAGTGGGGGCCGCCCCGCACCTACCTGACCCAGCTGCAGGAGGCCCCGCAGCGGGTCCCGCACCAGGCCGGGCTGGGCGCGCAGCAGTGCCTGCGGGTCCTGCAGCTGCCGCGTGAGCTCCAGTGCGCGGGCGCCGCACCGCCGGCACGTGTCCACCAGGCCTGCGGGGAGACGCAGGAGTCCGGGCAGCAGGGGTCCCCCACGAGTCCCATGGGCCACCCTCTACGCCACCCGCACCCGCCTGTTGGGCGCTGCTTACGGTCGGCGGGGTCGGTGGGCGCCAGGTGCGCGGTGGCGCTGCCGTTGACGATCGCGTCTGCAGTCAGGTGGGAGAACTGGGCGAGGGCGGCCACCAGTGTAGAGGCGTCTGCGGAGGACCCAGGGGCTCAGGCGGCCGTGGAACGGAAGTCGCGGTGCACCGAGCCCACGGGGTCCCCGAGCGCGTGGGAACTCACCTGCCCGGGACTCCAGGTAACGGGCGTGGCCGCTCTCCACGCCGCTCACGGCATCCAGCGCCGCCTGTGCTCTGCTCACCAGGTAGTCTGCGGGGAGTGGGTGGGAGTGGGCACCGTGAGCAACGCCCCCGCCTGCCCGGGCGCCCACCCCGACCTGCCTGCCCCAGGAGGGCCTACCCGGGGGGCTGGTGCAGCGCAGGTGCAGGGGGTCATCCAGCTTGGCCACTGCGTCCTGCAGGATGCGCTCGGCCTCCTTGGCGGTTTCCCGCAGCACCGCGAACTGCTCGTCCAGGAGCCGCTGCTGCAGGTCCCGCTCCTGGGTCTCCTGCACGAAGCGGAGGTGCTGGGTGCGGCCGGGTTGTGGTGGTGGGGCCCTGGGGAGCCGCTAGGGTGGGAAGGAGGCCCGGGGCTGGGCAGGCGTCGCCCCGTCGTGGGCCGCCCGAGGAACCAGGAAAGGGCCATGGACGGACACAGTGCCTGGCGACCACTAATGGGGCAGCAGCAGAGCAAGCGTGGGGCCGGGCGGGCTGTGGGGAATCCTGGACGCATAGGGCACACAAAGCCCTGGGGACACGCAGGGCACAGCCCGGGGACATACCCACAGCACCCACAGCTCACAGCATGCACGTTCCCGAGGGCACGCGCAGCTCCGGGGACGCACAAAACACGCACAGCCCCAAGAGCACACATGGCTCAGGGTACGCGCAGATCCGGGGACACGCATGACTCAGGGTGCGCGCAGCTCTGGGGACGCGCAGGACACGCACAGCCCCGAGGGCGTGCATGGCTCAGGGCGCATGCAGCTCCGGGGATGCGCACGGCTTAGGGCGCACGCAGCTCCGGGGATGTGCACGGCTCGGGACACGCACAGCCCCGAGGGCGCGCACATGGCAGTCCCCCGCCAAGCCCCGGGACTGCAGCTCGGGCGCACCTGGCGTGCCAGCCGGCCCTGCAGCTCGGCGCGCTCCTGGCTCAGCGCCGCCTCCTTCTCGCGCACCAGGCTCCGGGCCTCCTCCAGGTCGGCCTCCCGCTGCCGCGCCGCGGTGCTCAGCGCCTCCTTCTCAGCGCTCAGTGCGTCCAACCGCGAGCTCAACTCCGCCCCGCTCTGCGGACACGGGCCTGTGAGCCGGGGCGCCCTCGGCCGTGCCGTGGCACCGCACCATGTCCCACGGGGTTCTGGGCAGCCCCTACCTGTTCCGTGCGGCTGAGCTCCGCCTGTGCGTGCGCCAGCTCGCCAGTCTTGGTCTCCAGTGCCCGCTGCAGCTGCTCCAGCTGGTCACTCTGCTCCTCCAGCTGCAACAGGACGGCAGGTCACCGGTGCGGGGGGGGGGGGGGCCGGGCCGGGCCGGGGCACGTGGGGCCCTGCACGCCGCTGACCCTCCCCGCACCTTCATTTCGGACTCCCGCCGCGCCTGCTCCATCTGGAAGGCCAGCTGCTCCTTCACGCGCGCCACCTCCTCCTGGCTCTGCTGGGTCACCGTCAGCTGCTTGGCCGTGTCTGCGTTCTGGCGGAAGGGGACAGGTTCCAGCGGCTGGCCCGTCAGGGCTCCCCCGCCCCGCGCCCGCGCCCACCTTCCGGAGCAGCTCGGCGTGCGTGCGGATGAGCTCGCTGTGCTTCTCCTTCAGCTTCGTGTAGCGCAGCTCTGTGGCACTGGCCCGCTCTGAGGGGAGCGGGGAGTGAGGCCCGCGGGCAGGGGTGCGGGGTGCGCCCACCGCCCGCCCGGCCGCCTCTGCGCACTCTCAGCCTCCTCCAGCAGGCCCCGGTGGCGGGCGCCCTCCTGCTGCGCCGCCCGCAGCTGGCCCAGCTCGTGCTGCAGCTGCTCGTTGTCCACCAGCGCCTTCTGCTTCTGCTTCCGCTGCTCCTCCAGCTCCGCCTCCAGCGCGTTCACCTGGCCCTTCAGCTGCCCGATGTACCGCTGGGCCTGCGGGGCCGACACACGCGTGGGCTCCCGAGGCCCCGCACCCGTCCCGCGCCCCTCCCCGGCGCGCCCCCTCACCTCCAGCTTGATTTTCTCCAGCTCGGCCCGCAGCGTCTCCACCTCCCTCTTCAGGGTCTCGATCTGGAGGTCCCTGGGGAGTGGACGGGGCGCTGAGGCCACGGGCCCAGGCTGAGGCTCAGACGGGCAGTGCGGAGGCGCGGGCTCCCACTCTCACCTGTCATCCTTCACTGAGCCATTGGGGGGTCCGAACGTCTGGTCAAACAGGTCGGCCACCACCTGCCCCACACAGCAGGGTGAGCTGGGCTCCCGGGCCAGCGACCCCCCCCCACCCCAGGCGGGGGTCCTCACTGCTGGCTCCCCGGCAGGCGGCCCCGTGCTGATCTCGATGAGGTTCTCAGGCTCCTCGTCCTCAGGCGCCTCCTCGGGGATCACCACCACGGGCTTGATGTGCTCCGCCAGTGCCGAGGCCCGCAGGAAGTTGGGGGGCGCCTGTGGGGTGGAGCAGCTGAGCTGTGGGCCGCGCCGAGGCACGGCAGGCTCCACACGCATGCGGGCAGTCGGTTACCTCGGGCAGCCGCGGGATCTGGATGAGCCGCTTGAAGTAGAGCATGTCTGAGGCCCTCCGGAAGAAGCTCCTGAGACTGTGGGAGGGGCGGCCGTGGGGAGCCGGGCAGCGTGGGCACTGGGCACCACGCTCTGGGCACCCGCATCACAGCGCCCCCCCCTCCGCCCAGCCCCCACCAGCTGTACCTGTGGAACTGCTCGTGGAACCGGTCCCTGTGGCCCTGCAGTGTGTCTGCTGGGAGGCCTGCGGGGGACAGGCTGTCCGGTCCCTGGCCGCAGAGACCCCTCTGGTCCCCTGCAGTCCAGCCACCACCCCTCCCCCCCCACCCCGCGCCCACTCACACGAGTGCAGCTTGAACAGCAGCTTGACCGTGTAGTGGTACAGGTGGCTGCAGTCCTGGATGACCTGGATTAGCGGCGCCAGCCGGCACTGGCCCGATGACATCTGGGACACCGCGATGGCCGTGTTCAGCTGCCGGAATACTGCGGGGGCGGCGGGCAGGGTCAGGCCTCGAACCACCCACACCCACTAACTAGTAAAGGCCAGAGGGGCAGTAAGCCCAGCTCTGCGGGTGCTGGGGGCACCTTGCCAGCTGTGCCCGCGCAGACGGTGGACAGATGCCTGGCCGGGCGCTGAGGGCTAGGTGGGTCTTCGCCAGCGCCCGGCGCCCCCTGCTGGCGACACACTGTCCTAACTTCTTGGGGGGGCTCTGAGATACCGCGGGAAGGGGCGCTGATGGGGGCTGACTGGGGCTTCCGCTAGACCTGGGGCTCTTGTCCACGCGGCCCCACCCAGCCCAAGGTGCCTGGGGAGCTGCGGTCCTGGGGGCAGGTGCCCATGAGCTCAACTGCTGGCCCAGAGTACAGTCTGGCCTCCCCAGCGGGGGTGGGTGGGGGCAGGTTCCGCTGGGAGCCGCTGGCAGGCCGGCCCAGCCGGACGCCAGACCCAGGGGCGCCTGGAGGCAGCCCAGGTCCGCCCTGGCAAACTCCCGGTTTTCCCTTAAAAAGGCATTTGCCTCCTGTCCCCCACCGTGCTGAGTCACCCAGGAGGAACAATCAGCCCGAGGCCGGAGGGGGCAGGAGCCTCCATGGTGACCTCGCAGAGGCCCGGCCCTCCCTCGGCCCCACGGAGGACAGCAGAGTGGAAAGGGTGGGGGGCCATGGAGCCCAGACGGGGCTCACCTGACTCGGAAAGCTTCAGCTCGGCGTCCATATAGTCGAACAACTCCACGGTGAGCTGGAAGCTGCAGGGCAGGGACAAGGGCTGGGCCAGGGGCAGGCAAGGGGTAGGGCGAGGACACAGGCCAGTGGGCAGCGCGAGGCCCCTAATGTGGGTGCAGCAGTGAGGGTCCCACGTCCACTCACATGTTGTTGACATCAGTCCCAGCTGCCTTCTCCAGTACCTCATCCGTCACCTCCAGGCCCGCAGGAAACTGGGGGTGCTGCAGAGGACACCCCAGGTTGGCACCAGCCCAGGGGGGCCCAGCCCGAGCCCAGAGTGTGTGCGTACGTGTGGCCTGAGCACTGCCGGGCGTGGCCCCGAATAAAAGGAAAGCCTGTGGGCCCCAGTGGGTTGCGTCCGTGGGAGAGGCCAGGTGCCAGGCTGCCCCAGGACCCACCTTGACATGGAAGGAGATCTTGGTGAGCAGCAGCCGGGTGTAGACGCTGACCAGCTGCCCATAGCGGTCGTGCAGATGGGCCTATGGACAGAGGGGCGTGTGTGGGGCAGTCCCAGCTGTGGGCTCCTGGCCGGGCAGCACAGTGACCATTTTCCTCCCCAGCAGACCTCAGCTCTGAGCGGGCCACGGACTACATCCCTGAGGTGGCCTTCGGGCTGGGCCCATGACAGCCCCAGGCACATTCTCATGGAACCTGAGGGACCCGGAGTGGCACCAGGCCCATCATTCAGGCGACAACCTTCTGGGGAGTGAAAAATGGTCCAACCCCAAGATGCCAACACAGCCAGCCCGGGACCTGGCAGCGCCACAGCCCTCAATGTGGGGAGCCAGGGCCCAGGGGCGAGTGTTGGAGTGAAGCAACCCCCCACCCCACGCACCCTGGCCCGTGCCCACTCACCCACAGGTCCCCGATCTCCCGGATGTTGCTCCGGTACCGCTGGCAGTCCTGCAGCACCTGCCAGCAGGGAGATGGAAAAGTCTAGAACCCTGGGGCCAGGGTCCCGACAGGCGTCCCAGGGACAGAAGACAGCGACTCACATTGGGGTGCCCGTCCCGAAGGACCTTGTGGAGGACGTGGCAGAACTTCCAGCTGAGAACGGAGCTGCTGGGGAGCGGCAGGCCGATGGCGTAGGCCCAGAAGGTGAAGGCGCCCTTCTCGTGGTGCGTCCCCAGGATGATGCCCGCGCGTGTCAAGGCCGACGCAGGGTCAGAGGGGGCGGGGGACAGCGGGCGCCCGGGGAGGGGTGAAGGTCCACCCAAGGTCCACAACTGGGCCCACGTGCGCGACTAGGAGCCACTAGGACAGGGGACTGGGGCGAGGGGCAGGGCCGGGCCCTGGGAAGGGGGCGTGGCAGAGCTCCAGGGGCGGGCTCTGGGAGGGGGCGTGGCAGGGCTCTGGGAAGGGGGCGTGGCAGAGCTGGGGGTTCTGGGAGGGGGCGGGGCTGGGCTCTGGGAAGGGGGCGTGGCAGAGCGGGGGGGGGGGGGGGTTCTGGGAGGGGGCGGGGCTGGGCTCTGGGAAGGGGGCGTGGCGGCAAGGATACGCCGGGCATGCTTCTCCTTCACAGGGCCCTCCTGTGTGTTGATGGCCTTGCTGATGCTGATGGCCTGCGGGGTGCGGGCACAGGTCAGAGCCCAGAGTGGAACGGCCCCCACGCCCCCTGCCTGGCTCGAGCAGGGGAGCCGAGCCCCCTGGACCCTCCGACTCCCCGCCTTCACAGCGCGGGCGGCCCCGGGCAGGAAGGAGACTCCTGGGGAACAGAACGAATCTGCGCCCCACACTGATGGGGACTGGTCCAGTGACCTGGCTGTGGCCACCGCACGGGCAGCAGCGTCTCACTCGCCCTGGGCAAGGACCTCTCCTGCTACCACCTACTGTGTCCGTCTCCTCCCTGAGTGCACTGCCGCCTCTTCCAAGAAGTCCTTCAGGGAGGGGCGACCCCTCAGAGGCAGCCCCCACCTGGCTCACCCGGCAACTAGCCAGGTCCCCTCTGCACAGGATTTGATTTACAGGACCACGGAGGACCACGTGCAAGTGGTGGCCAGGGTGACTCCCGGGCTAGTGCCCGGGGGTCAGTCCCAGTGGTGGGGGACCGTGCAGAGCTGGTGCTGCCATCTGGGCCTGCCGTGGGCTCAGCCCAGTGTCGGGGTTCCCTGCACCTGGGGCCGCCATAGCGACGGGGTTGCATGGGGACACGAACAAAGTCCCTCTCCCGGAGGCCCTGCAGGCACCTGTCTGGCACAGACAGGGAAGGCACCCAAGGGAGGGGGCCCAGGCAGCTGTGAGTCCTGTGGAGGGGCAACCCCTGGCCCCTGAGACCCACATGTGTGTGGCCGTGACCAGCTGTGCCCGACACCTGAGCTGGTGCTCCCGCTGCCAGCTGGCTGGGCTGGCCCAGAAGATTCCGGGCAAGAGCAGGGCCACAAGAGACACATGAGCAGCCCGGAGAAGCCGGAGATGCCCGGGTGGCAGGGCCGGCAGCATGGACACGCCCCAGAGGAGCAGGCTGGCGGCGCCCAAAGGTGAGGGTGGGGAGGCGGGCGACCCTTCCTGGGGTCACGGTCCAGCGGGCCCCACCCAGCCTGCCTCTCTGTGCTGTGTCCCTGGCAACTCAGCGCTTCCCTGAGAGGCCAGCACCTGCCCACCGCCCGGCGTGCTCAGGGACAAGGGCCCACGGCCACAGCTCACAGATGCACCTACAGAGCATCCCCCCAGGCCTGGCCCAGGACAGAGCTCGGGCATCCCTGTGGGGGGTCAGGGGTCGCACACAGGCCCCTCTACGCCTTTTTTTTTTTGCTGTTCATCTGTGGTTCCAGGGATGGAAGCAGGGGCTCATGGGTCAGGAGAGTGCCTCAGGCTTTCACCCTGGGCCACCCACGGCCAGGGTCTTTCCGGAGGGCAGCACAGAGGGTCCGTGCTCCCTACCGAGCAGCGCTGGAGGAAATGGAGAGCAGCAGCAGGGGTGTGGAGGGCAGGAAGTGAGGGGTCAGCATCTGCCCAAGGCCAGGGACCCCACACCAGAGTGACTGGAGAGCACAGGGGCCGACCCTGGCTCTGGCGCCATCAATCCCTGTCACCCCACGTGACCCCCAAGCACAGAGCTAGGAGTCAGCACTGAGCACTGTTGGGTGTGGTCCCAAACCTCAAAACAAACAAAACTCAGGTGCCGGTGGGGTGCCGAGTGCTGCCTAAAACCTCCCTGTGGGGTGCTTGTCTCCCCCCTCCTCGGGGGCAACCATAGGGCAAGGGCCAGGGATACGCTGGACCACAGACAGAGACAGCTGGGGACCCTCCATTTCTGCGGCAGGGCAGCGGCCTCCGACATACAATTCCAGCCCTTACCTCCACTTGCATGGACCCACATGGACCCCGCACGAACCCCGCACAGACCCTTCACGGACCCACACGGACCCCGCACAGACCCACGTGGACCCTGCACCTTCCTGGTTCATGCCAGCAATATGGAGTCTGTGTGTGTGGGGAGGCTCTGTTCCTGGGAGCCCACCGTCTGGTGACAGCAGATCTGACCCCCTTCCACATGGCCCCACAGACCCCAGAGCCTGTCCCTGAAGTCTCCTCGAAGGAAAAGCCCCCACACTTGTCACCTGCAAAGCAGGATGGTCATCACATACTCACTCCCACTGCCCCACACTCACACTCGCTCTCACACTCCTGCTCACACACACACTAGCTCACTCAGCCCTACTTACACACACCTTCACACACCCCTGCTCACACTCCTCACACACACACTCGCTCACTCACACCCCTGCTCACTCACTCACTTGCTCAGTCACTCCTGCTCACACTCCTGCACTTGCTCACTCACACTACTGCTCACACACCCACACACCCATTCATACTCATACTCACACTCCTGCTCACAAACACTCACACCCCTGCTCACATGCACTAACACTGCTCTCACATACTCACACTCACTCACACTCAATCACGTTCACACTAGTTCATGCTCACACTACTCACACCCCTGCTCACTCATGCTCACTCACATCCCTGCTCACACACGCTCACACACACTGCTCACTCACACACCCCTGCTCACACTCACACTCGCTCACTCACACCCCTGCTCACACTCAGCTCAGGCAGGTCCCCTCCTGTCCCCAGCACTGAGCCGAGACGTGCCCTCTCGGGGTCCTTCGGATCCATGGGTGGTGCCACCTGCTCCCTGGCCTGTGGCCCCCGGCGCTTGCCTGCTGGGTCCCACCTCCCGCGGCCCCTGCAGAACCCAGCCCCGTGCCTGGCACCCGCCGGCTGCTCCTGGTGAGCGAAGAAGCGTGTTCTCGAGCAGACAAAAGCCTTTTCACGCGGAGGAACGGGCGGCCCGGCCGTGAGTGTCTCTCTGACTAATAATTTACCCACTAGAGTGCAACAGCCCAGGCGACTGGAAACAATTTCTTTTTTAAAACCAACTCTGCGATGCGTCGGACTGAGGACTCCTTGTGGGTCAGGCGGCCCCACGGCAGCGCTGGGCGGGGACAGAACTGCTCCGCGTGCCACAGAGGCGCATTCACGGCCGCCGCGGGACGGACACAGGACGCCTGTGGCTGCGGTGCCCGTCACATGCGAGGGGCAGCAGGAAGTCAGCGGCGCTTTCATGCTGGCCCGGGCCAGGGCTGCTCAATGGGCCCAGTGTTCGGGGATGCCCCGGCCACCACCTCCCCCACCCGGGCGGCCTGTCCTGGGACTGTCAGGGCAGTTGGGCAGATGCCGATCCTCCCCTGCCTGACGTCATCCAGACCTGTCTGTCCCGCACGCCGGGGCCTGAGTCACCGGCTGGCAGCCTGGACTGATGGGCCCACCGCCGCAGGCCAAGAACTGGACATGTTGGCAGCCGTCAGGGCCCAGGCAACACCTCCCCCAGGGACCCTCCTCGCCCGGGGCTCGGCGTCACATGGGGACACTGTCCTGGGCTGGGGCTGGGGGCCAAGCGCGGGACACAGCTGATATCCGAGTCCGCCAGGGATGAGGGGACACGGGAGGGCCACGCACTGCCCCCATCCCCCGCAGGCAGGCTGGCAGCCGCATCTGCAGGCAGCACCCAGGGCTGTCTCAGGTTCCCCAGCTGGGGCGCCCTGTCCCCCGCCAAGCCGGCCTGGCCCTGGCTCCCGAGTTTCCACTTGGAGCAGCCGCGAGTCTCATTCACCAGGGCCAGCCAGGGTGGCCACTGCGGCCAAGCAGGCCACATGCGGGCTTACCCACTCCCCGGGGCATCCCCCAAACTGTCCCCGGAGGATGGGGTCAGGCGGAGGCGGCCTGCTGGGGTGAAGGCCTTCCAGGAACGAGGGAAGCCCAGCTGTCCCTCCGCAGGCGGCAGGCGCAGGAGCCGGGTAGCAGCACGCCCCGTGCCCTCACACCCGCGAGGAGCCTGCAGCACCCCACCACGCGCTCCCCGCAAAGAAACCAGGACACTGGGGGCCCGAGGAAGGAGTCCCCTCCCACCCCCAGCCCCATCCTCAGGTGAGTGTGGGGACCACGCCCCTGTCTCCCTGCTGGGCGTATAGGTCAGCCCATGCAGGGTGGTGTGGGGTCCCACATGGCCGAAGGCTCCCCCCTTGGCCGGGGGATAAAAGCTGGAGGTCAGGGCAGGACCCGGGGCGGCCCCAGGGGCTTCCGTTTCTCTGGAGCTGGCGAG
Source organism: Sorex fumeus (assembly GCF_029834395.1). NCBI lineage: Eukaryota > Metazoa > Chordata > Mammalia > Eulipotyphla > Soricidae > Sorex > Sorex fumeus. Next base: position 5,946,819 of record NW_026606144.1, on the reverse strand, counting down.
AGGCCGTGTTTGTGGTCAGCTCTGTGGCCCAGAAAGAGGCCTGGGACGGGATGCAGCGTCCTAGTGGCCTAACGAGGACACCAAGGCAGCTCCGGGAGGGTGATGGGCAGGGGACGAGCTGCCTGCAGCATGGGGGTGTCCGGCTGGATCGGGGACGGTCTCCAAGCCACTGATCTGGGCTGAGTCCCCAAACACCTGTGTGGGCTCTCTGTCCCTCGGCCTCCAATAATGCCATAAAAAAAAGGGGGGGGCTGGGCCAGACCCGTGGGTACTCCTGGGAGTGCCGGGAGCAGGACCCAGGCCTCCGCCTGCAGCTACCTGGACCCCTCACCACCACCGCCCATGGCTGGGCTCTAGTCCGGGCACAGGACTCACCCCCACTCACACAGCACCCCCAGGGGGGCCCGGGGCCGTGTGACTGCCGGAAGGAGTCACTCTCGGGGGGGGGGGGCACCCATAGCTGGGAAGCAAGCCCGCAAACACCCGCTTCCTGACTGTAAGCGCTGCCCCGCCAGCCCCTTGACTGTCCGACTCTGTCCAAGCGTGCAAAGTCCTGCTCACAGCCTCTCCCCCACCCAGCCTAGGTGCGGGGGGGGGGGGGGGGGGAGGGGGGATGTGTCAGAAGTCCAGCAGGGAGAGAGCCAGAGCTTTGATCCCCAAGGGCATCACGTGTGTCCCCCGGGCACTGCCTGGGGCTACCCCCAGGCACCAAGTTGAAAAGCCCCGGGGTACGGGGCGGGGCATACCCCAGCCTGTTCGTGAGTCCACAGCGGGCATGAGTGCTGACAGCCACACGCCACGAGGCCGCAGCTCCTCCTGCTCCTTCCTGCCCAAGGCTGGAGGGCTGGGGGCCTCGTCTTCAGGCTGGGCAGGCCAGTGATCGAACTGGGCCCAGATGGGCCTCAGATCACGGCCCTCCTCTAAGGCCAGCTGGCAGGTGCTTCCTTCATGAGCAGAGAAGCGTCAGTGCTGGAGGGCATCACCCAGTGACCTCCCAGCAGCTCTCGGTGCTTCTAGGCTTCTGGACAGGGGAGGACAAGGTGGCCGACGCAGGACCGGAGTGGTCCCTGCAGACAGGTGTTCAGTGCAGGTCTGCCCCATGCCAAATGTGACCAGAAGGCAGGACCACTTTGCCACCTGCATTTACAGAATGAGGTTTGGGGGCCAGAGCGATGGCACAGCGGGGAGTTTGCCTTGACTGCGACTGAGCTGGGTTCGATCCCCAGGACCCCATATGCACCCCCATGGCTGCCAGAAATGATCCATGAGTGCAGAGCCAGGAGAAAGCCCTGAGACCACTTTTGTTGTTTCGGTTTTTTAGGTCACACCTGGTGATGCTCAGGGGTTATTCCTGGCGGTGCTCAGGGGACCATATAGGATGCTGGGGATCAAGCCTGGGCCAGCAGTGTGCAAGGCAAACGCCCTACCTGCTGTATTATTACTCCGCCCCCATTAAAAACAAAATTTAAAAGGGGGAGCAGGGCTCGAGCCAGAAAGAGTGCCCAAGCTCAGTGCGCAGGCTTTGCACGCAGTCGGCCTGGGTTTGAGGCCAGCACTGCACGGTCCCCTGAGCACTGCTAGGTGTGACCCAAAAACTAAATAATAAAAAATAAAGGATGGAAAGTCACAGAAGGCACAGAGCAGCTTTCTGGCCCGGCCGCCCTTATCTGGGCATGAATAAACACACAGCAAAGGGCCACCCCTCTGGGGGAGGCAGGAAGTGGGGCTGCCCCCCTCTGACTGGGAAGGGACTTTTCAAAACAAAGTGTGGCCTGTCCAGTAAGCTAGTGTGGGAGCGTTTCTCTTCCTCCTGACCCAGGGGCCCGGGGGGAGGGGGGTCCTGGCAGGCCCCCCAGGAGTTACTCTAAGCCAGCCCCAAGGCGCCGTGTGTGGGGCTCGCTTCTGTCCACATGCAAGCCCACTCCCATGGCATGGCCGTCAGCTCACAGGGTATTTCTGGGAGCGACCTAATGAAATATTCAACAAGCGCGAAGTCTCATTCCTGCTTCCCCCCGAGACGTCACTGCAAAGACCAGCAAACACTCGCTTGCTCAGCCCTGAAGGGCCCTGACATGATGAATCCTGTGGAGACTTAAGCATTAGAAAGTAATTCATCCGAAATTAATTCCGCGCCAGAGAAAAACAATCAGCAAAACCGAAACACCTTGTTTGCCAAACCAGCCACTAAACTCAAGTCCTACGTCAAGAGATTTTTTTTTTCTCTTCAGCATTCAAAACAGTTGTCCTGGGTTTACAATAATTAAAAAGGGAGTTCAGGGCTGGAGAGATAGTATGTACAGCAGGAGGGCACGTGGTCTCTCTGGCAGATGACCCGGGTTGGACCCCCTGCATCCCACATGGTTCCCCGCCCCCCTTTCCCCCCACAGCACCGCCAGGAGTAACTCATCATCAGGTGTGGCCCAAAAACCAAAACAATTTTTAAGATCAACAAACTGCCCTTAACTCCATCTCCTCCGGGCTGGAAGGAAGGGCAGAGGGGAGGGCATCTCCCTTGCACACAGTAACCTGTGCCCCAGATGGTCCCCTGAGCCCCCAGGAGTGATCCCTGAGGCAGAGCCAGGAGTAAACTGTGCACACGAGGTGCGACCAAATAAACACACTCCACCTCTCTCTCTTTTTTTTAATGTAGGAGTACTGCTATTTATTCAGCCACCGATTAGCTGATTGAATTGGGCATGAACTCCACACTCCACCTCTTTAAACCTCCTCAAAACAAGGAAACGAAGCTAGCTTCTGACAACACCCAGGGTTCTCCCTGCCAGTTCCATTCTTCTCCCCATCCCTCTGCAGGTCGCCTGCACAATTATGCATTAATGACTTTCAATTAAATGCCACATTCTTTTCTTTTCTTTTCTTTTCTCTTTTTAACCAGGGGGGCTACGGGGGACCAATGGCGCTCAGGGCCAATGAAGCTCATCGCCAAAATTTAATTTGCGGCCGGGTTGGCCCGGGCACTTGGTTTTCCTCCAGCCTCGGTGCCCGAGGTTTTATGTTTTGCTTTCGTTGTTAGTCACGGGCACCAAGGTCAGGCGGCCCCCCTGCATCCCTCTTCTCGTTCCAAAATGAAAGTGGCCGTGGCCGGCGCTTCGGAGTCCGACCTGGAGGGTCCCTCCCGCGCCGCCCGGTCCTGCCGCTCCGCGTCGGGGTGCCGGGGCCGTCCCGGGCGGGCGGCGGCGCGCGGGCCGGGCAGGGGCGCGCGGGCGGCCGGGCTGCTTAATAAGGGGGTGTGCGCCCGCGGGACGTGGGCCGCGCCGGGCCGACGGGTCTGGCGACATACGTGAAACTTTTCTCCAGGCGCATCGGGAGGGACGGCGCGGCGCGGGGGCACGGCGGGAGGGCAGGAAACGGGCGTTTCCTCCGGGAAGTGCCCAGCGTCGCCTCCCCGGGCCGGGCACTTCCCTGCCGGCCGCCGCCGGGCGCGGCCGCGCGCACCTGGGCCCGCGCGCACCTGGGCCACCTGCGCGCCCGCGCCGTGCCCGTGGCCGCTCCCCGGCCCCGCGGACACCCGCCCCGCGGACACCCGCCCCGGACGCCGCGCGCTTCCGGTTCACCTGCGCGCAGGGCGGCTGGGGCCGGGGCGGGGACCCCGCGCGCGCCCGCGTCCCCGCGCGCCCCGAGCTCCCCGCGCGCCCCGAGCTCCCCGCGCACCCCGAGCCCCCACGCGCCCCCGAGCCCCCTCCGCGCGCCCCGAGCCCCCCGCGCGCCCCCCGAGTCCCCGCGCGCCCCGCGCCTGAGCCCCCCGCGCCCGGAGACCCCGTGGCCCCGCCCCGCGCCCCCAGCGGAGCCGTCCCCGGCCTGGCAGGAGCGCTCGCGGCCAGGACCCCGGAGAGCCGCCCCCCGCGCCGCCCGCGGCCCCCGCCGCTTGCCTGCGTCTTGTCGAACTGCTCGCGCTCGGCCTCCAGGCTGTGGCCCGGCCTGCGGCTCAGCACCCGCGCCGGCACGTTCTTGATGCTGTTCATCCTGCCGCTGCGCCCCGGCCGGCCGCCGCCGCCCGCGCCTAGGCACCCCGAGGCCGCGCAGCGCCCCGCGCCGCGCCGGGGGAGGAGCCGGGGGCGGGGCCCGAGGCCACGCCCCACGGGCGGGGCCCGCTCACGCCCCGCCCCGCGCCGAGGCCCCGGCCGGGTCCCCGGCACGGAGCGGGCACCCGCCGTCGCTTCCTTCCCTGCAGCGCTCCAGCCCCGCGGCCCCTCCGTCCCTCTACGCCGCGCGGAGCACTTACAAAAAAAATTTTTTTTTCATCCTAGAAAATTTTCTTAGTCCTGTCTACAGCGGGCCAACGTCTGATTTATTGTGGGACACTCGTTCTCAATGCAGGCCACCGTCACTGAGAATCCTAGACTTCCCCCCCTTTGCAATCTTACATGAACTTATGTCAAAACACACAGACCACGCCTGCCCTGCTGAAGCAGCTCTGCTCGACTGGCTGACGAGGATGGCTGCGCTTCCCTGCATGCGCCCCCCAGCCAGGGCACCCGCCTGCTCACCCGCAGCCCTGAGCAGAGCTGGGCCCTCCACGCCTGCGGCAGATGCAGTGGGCGAGGCACGGCGTTCACCACTGACTGATTTTTATTACTGGTCACAGATGGAAGTAATAAAAAAATCACGTTCTCCCACGTGTGCATTCCCCAATGGCTTTACGGGAGCGCCACTCATAGCCTACGAGAATGAGGGAGATCTCCCAGGACAGGATTAAGGACTCCCTGACAGCGCCTGCCTGCACACAGGCCTGGTTTCATCCCTGGCATCATGTATGATCACAGAGCCAAGGTAAGTCCTGATGTTTGCCATGCCTGGGGCAACCCGGGGTCTATCCCCAGAGTCCCAGATGGTCCCTATGCACCACCAGGAGTGATTCCTGAGTGTGGAGCCAGGGGTAACCCCTAGCATTTCCGTGTGACCAAAAGATAAAAAAGAGCAAGCCCTGGGCACAGCAGGCGAGGGCCAAGCCACTGACTGCCCCCCCCCCCCCATAGCCCCAGAGCTGGAGGGCTGCACCTGACAGCCTCCCTGTCCTCACCACCCTCCGTCTGATCCAAAGCTGCTTTACCAGAGTAACAGTGGAACAGCAAAGCTAATAGGCCGCTGACGGCGCTAAACCCTTTATGTGGAATTATCTCCTTTTAAATCCTCAGCACCCTCTTCTGCCACTGTGGTCAGATCCAAGCCACAATCGCGGGAGTGCTCGCTCCGTTCAGCTGTTTCTTAGACTCCTTTGCACATGAACACAGGCTTGTGGACCCCACAGGACAGCCCATGTAAGCCGGCAGCGACCCCATGGGCCCAGAGCATGCGCAGTGACCCCAACTACCACTTGTCTGTCACAATCGTTAGACACTGCTCGTGGTCCAGGGCATGTGGCTCAAAGGGCTGTGTCAATGGAACTTACCTGCGTGCGCTGAACTCTGACTACGGCACGGGTGAGATCACGTGTGTTTAGCAGCTGCCTGCTACCTGCCTGCAGGGCTGAGGCTCCCGGTCTTCAGAACCCCGGAGAGCCCTTGGGTGCATCTCGAAGGCAGTCTCACATTTTCCAGTGTGGTAGGAAGTGTGGGGGGATGGGCCAGATCTCAATCCCAGGAAAGCAGGACGGGCAGTGGGGTTTCCACCAGCGGCTTGCCACGTGGCTGCAATACCTGCATCGCCCCGCCCGAGCTTGGATGATCTGGCCCAGGCTCCTGGCCACTTCCACCACCCTGTCTGACAGGTCCCAAAGTGGGTCACGCTCTTTCCCACCTCAGGGCCTTTGCACTTGCTAGTGCCATTATCTGGAATGTTCTTCCTCTCTCTGCTTGCCTGATTAGGATCGTGGTTGGGAAGTCACTTCCTCTGAGAATCCTCCTCGCTTTGACCTATGTCCCTGTTATACGGAGAGCCAGGTCAAAGCAACTCAGAGCTGAATGTCATAACACTTAACCAGTCTCTATGAACTGTTTATGATTATTTGAATAAAGTCTCTCTTCCCACTACCCTAGAAACAAAAAATCGAGCTGGCTTTGCTCACTGCTAAGTCTCCAGTGATCAGCAAAGCAGTACTTATTGCTGTGGGCTCAAATTCTATTTTCTTTTTTATTAGATCTCCTAAGCACACATTTGGCTGAGAACCCAGAAGCCATCCTTTACATGACTGATCAATAGGCTCTCTGCACGTGGTCAATTCTCATGCTAGTTTTAACCTGCCTCTTCAGCTAAAGACTAGGCCTCCCCAGTCATGCTGGGGACGTCCAGGGCTACAAGGCCATGCTGTGCCGGGGACTGAACCAGGGGCCGTGTGTGTGTCCCCGGCTTGGGCTCCAGTCCTTTGAACCATCTCCCTGGCTCTTGTGTCTGGTTTCTTAATCTGATCTGGTTTACCCTTATCAGCTGTAGGAAGTATTAATCAATACTATTTTGGCAGCCAGAAATAGTACAGGGGTTAAGTGATTGCTTTGCACAAAGCTGACCCTGGTTTGATCCCCAGCAACAAATATGGTTCTCCGAGCACCACTGGGAGTGATCCTTGAGCACAGAGCCAGGAAAGTCCTGAGCACAGCTGAGTGTGGCCCAAATCCAAATCCAAAAACTGAAAAAGAAAGAGATTCTTCCTGAAACCCTCCTCAGCTGGCTTGAGCAAGGTGAGCACTGAGCTGGGCTAGCTGAGTGGGAAGATCTCAGAGCCGCGGGGTGGGGTTGGGGGGCAGCTCCGGGCAGTTTCCTGGGCACACACAGGTTCCAGGCCTCACCTTCGGCCAACACCTTCCCAGGAGCCTCTGTGGCCCATGCATCCTATTAGCACTTTTTCTGGTAAAACTGTTTTAAATGTTTATGTATTATCTTGATTCAGAATTTCTTTGGGGTATTTCTATTTTTGTTTCAAAGATCTGTTCACAAATTCTAAAAATATACAATATCAAGTCTCTTCAGATGGCTCAGATAATTTCTGGCAGGAAAATTATAGTACAATTCACTTCCTCCTCTTAAGATGAAAGAATGTCGATGACGAAATATAAATGCTAAAACCTACTTTTATCTTGGAACTATTCAAACATACTAAGGCTGCCTCTCTTTATCAGAAATTCCTCAAATATTTGAATAACTTAGGTTGAGACAAATTGATGATATGAAGATTTCCCATTCTTTTAATGGTATGTGGTATAATTCACATAGTGTGGTGGGCAAGACTAAATATTATAGATATTTAAAATGACCTGATAGATACTTAAAATAGTCACAACATTCATTTGTCTTTTGGGCTGTGGTCTGGGGGCAGAAATCGCTTCTGGTGGTGCTGAGGACTGAACCCAGAAATTCTGCACAGAGTGGAGTTTCCAGCTTTTTGAGCTATCGTGGGCTTGAAAGCAGGAATTTTTAAATTTTTTAAATTAATTAATCATTTATTTATTTTTGTGCTTTTTGGGTCACACCCAGCGATGCTCAGGGGTTATTCCTGGCTCGGCACTCAGGAATTACTCCTGGCGGTGCTTGGGGGACCATATGGGATGCCAGGGATCGAACCTAGGTCGGCTATGTGCAAGGCAAACGCCCTACCCGCTATGCTATCGCTCTGGCCCTGAAAGCAGGAATTTTAAAAGAGCATAAAACCCCACCAAATTTCTTTTTCATTTTCTTTTTGTTTTGGGAGCCATATGGGGTTTCGGGAATCGAACCCAGGTTGGCTGGGTGCAAGGCAAATACCTCTTACCCGCTGTACTACCGCTCTGGCCCCGACTTTCTTTTTTTAGCACCCAAAATAAAAAGGAGAAATGGGGCTCAGAGAGATAATGAAGGAGGCAAGGTGCCTGCCATGCATGCGGCTAATCCGGTTTGATCCCCCAGTACCACACAAGGTGCCCTAAGCACCACCAAGGTCCCTAATACAGAGCCCCTATGAGGGACTCCTATTGGGACTCCCAACTAAAGAAGGATGGGGCAGCTCCTCCACTCTCATGAAAATCATCCCTGAGCAGCTCTGTTTCAAACCCTCAAACAAAGGAACATTTATGTAGCACAACAGAAGCCTGAGAGCTCCATGCTTCAAAAATACATTCCTATTACTGAGGAAACAACTTGCCAGGTGTGGTTCCCAGCCACTCTCCTTCCTTATTTTATAATGAGGGCTTTTCTCTTTCCTTATTATTTCTCCTGTGTAATTTGTTAAAGCAAAATTTTTTCTTTATTATTAAAAATAGTTTTTATTCACTGGAGCTGAGCAATTCTCTCAGCAGAGTCGGAGAGACACATATTCTTTTTAAAAATTAAATTACAAGTTCAAACATTAGTCTTTTAGTCATTAATGATTAAAAAAAAATCCATACAAAAACTCATCTTTGAGCAGGTCTCTGTTAGGAGACGGGATCCAGACCCAGGCAGAGGGTGCTCTCTGCGCAGAGCTGGAGCAGAAGGACCTCTGGGAGTTATTTCCAGTTTTAAACATTTTATATTATCTTATGTCTACTTTACACAGCCAAGTCCAGAACTAAAAGCTCAGAAAAGAGAACATAATTTCCCATGTATTTGGAGCTGACTCATAGGCTAATGGTTATAATTTAAATGTATTCACCGGTTTAAAAATATCAGGTAGTTAAAATAGCATTTTACATACAGGGGTTCTCCAATCCACACGCCCCTCGTGGAGTGCCTCCAGCCCAGGGCTGACCATGGTCTCCAGCTTTGCGGCCGCGTCTTCTCCCTCTCAGCATAATTGCAAGTTCATATGTATAAAATTCAAGGTCTAATTCTTACGCACAATAAACATTTCTTGCATGTGAAAATGGTTCACTGGAAAACAGAATATAGGCATTGGAAAATCAACTTTGTTTCCGCTCCCCACGGGAATGAGCCCCTTTGTTTTCAAGGTTAAGTCTGAGGTATTGATGTCTGCTTCTTGTCTTCCACACAGATGAGAACCGGCTTCTGCAGGAAGGAAACACAGAGTTAATAAAATCAAAATCGATGCGTGCTAGACCATGTGCTGAAAGCTCCTGGCCACTTAAAAAAAATCTTGATTTTCGTCAGCATAAGGCAATTTGAAATGTTACAAATATGACTACCTCTCAGCAAAGAGAGAAAAAGAACAGGGGGCCCTCCAAGTGGGAGACAAGGCTCTGGCATGCGGGGGGCTCACAGGTGAGGACAGGCGGGCTCGGCCTCCCTGTCACCTGCTGAGGTGGCGGGGCCTGGAAACGTAGCTCAATGCAGCGGCCTTTTCAGAAAACCTGAAACCCTGCGCCAAGACTTCTTTCCAGACATTCAGAGAGAATGAAAATATAACGTTCTTCGACTGCGGCTGAAACCTCTAATCTACATGTTCCTTTCCTCGGATTTAAGATTTCCAACAGTGGGAAGAGCGTGTGCAGTGTGATCTGCAGTTCTCACCCATTCCCTTCAGAAGGCCTGTATGAGTAGGCCAAAAAGAAAGGGTGACAGGTCCAACAAGCCGTGGACTTGACTCTGCTTATCAATGTCCCCAAGTTACTTATTAAATATCAACTGAGATGGAAGGAGAGATAAGCAAGGCGACCTACCCCTGACCACGGTGTCTTGAGCTGAGTCCTGTCTTCTTCAGTCACAGAGAAAGGGACTTTTTGGAGCTGCCTCTTCTGAGACGTCGACATTCTACAAAACAAGTCCCAAAGTTCTAACTTAAGACTCCGAGGGGGGTGGGGGGGAAAGACTCTGAGGAAGAAAAGCTAGAAAATAGTTGGAAAAAGAAACACGCAGATGGCAGAGAAATGCCTTTACATGACGTGGAGGCTGGATGGGAGCAGAGAGCGCAGGGTATGGGGGTGCTGGCCCTGCACATGGCTGACCCAGCTTCGATCCCAGCACCCCACAGGGTCCCGTGAGCCCTGCCAGGAGTGAGCTCTGAGCACAGGGCCAGGAGTCAGCCCTGAGCACTGCAGCTCTAATCCAGCTGATGTGGCAGCTGAGCTGTTTTCCTTTTTTCCCTGTGTGCCCCAGACCGGGTCCCAGACTGTCGTCCTGCCTTATTCTCAGGGTGGATGAGCCACAGCGCTGTCCCAGCTCCCTTTAGCCGGACATGGGCAGCACAGTCACTTCTGGGACTTGAAAGGAATGCTATGCTGGAGCCCTGGGCACAGCCCCTCCACATCCGCAATGTCTGCGGGAGCCAAGCCAAACACAACTCTTTCTTCTGTGCAGTGCTCGGCCAGCAGGTGGGCCTGGCCAGCCAGTGCTCAGCCTGGTGCTGCAGGGCTCTCATGTGCTGGGGGGATCCGTGTGCTGCCAGGGACTGAACTTGGGGTTCCGTGCATGCACGCCAAGAATTCCGTCCCTTTCAGCTATCTCCATGGCCCCACAATACTTTATTTAAAAATCCATTCTCAGGAGTGATTCCTGAGTGCACAGCCAAGAGTAACCCCTGAGCATTGCTGGGTGTGGCCCTGAAAACGAAAAGGAAAAAAAAAGAATGTCAACAAAGACAAAACCTGAGAGTCGGGGGAAAGTCCGAGCAGAGGTCACGGAGTGAGAGGGCCCTGTGACAGCGACTGTGCTCAGGGCTCCCTGAGTGGGCGGGGGCCACAGCTGGGTGGGCGCCGCGCCTGTGAAGTGCACCAGCTCACCAGCCCCAGACCTGTATTGGGTGGATCGACTGTGTCATGGCTTTTCTTGCTCTTGATGATGATTACTTTTGTATTTGTTCTCTATTTCAATTCTTTTTCAAATGTTCTGATCTGGTATATTTATTTCCCAGGGATTTTTTTTTTTTTTTTTTTTTGGTTTTTGGGCCAGACCCAGTGATGCTCAGGGTAGCTCCTGGTTCTGCACTCAGGGATCACTCCTGGAGGTGCTGGGGGAACCGGACGGGATGCCAGGGGTCGAACCCAGGTTGGTGTGTATAGGGCAAGTGCCCTCCTTGCTGGGCTATCGCCCTGGACTCTCTCTCTCTCTATCTGGGAAGCCTTCTCCAACTTAAAGTAGTGACTGCCTGTGAAGGCAGCAGCGGCAGGGCTGTGGTCAGTATGCTGTACCCTGGGAGGTGGAGATGGGGGGAGGGGCGGGGGGAGATGGGGGGTGGGGAGAGGAACTAGGTACTGTGGGTAATGACAGAATTCTGTTAATTAGGGAATTTCTTAAAAGAATATTCAATTTGTGAAAATTCACTAGCTAGTTCTTCCAAGATAGGCAATCTTTCCCGTATGTATAATATACCTGAGGAAAAATGAAGCTCAAAAAAAAAAATGAACTTTAGTGCTCTTACACACAGCTGGGCCCTGGGTCCCTGAGCACTGCTTGGGGGGGTCCATTAAAATTTTTCCTGAGGAATTTTGTTGTTAGTTTTTTGTTTTAAGACCACATTCAGTGATGTTCAGGTTTTATTCCTGCTCTGTACTCAGGGATCACTTCTGGTGGGGTTTAGGGGACCACACGGAGTACAGGGATCGAACGTGGGTCAACTGTGTGTACAAGACAGCACCTTAACCTCTGCACTATCTTTCCAGCCCCTTCTTGAGGTTTTTTATTCAGATGCTCCAGTAATTAGAAAGAGAAAGTTAGATTGGGGCAGGGGATAGGCCTTGCATGCAGCCTACCCAGGTTTAATGCCCAGCCCCCATATGGTCTCCTGAGTCTGCCAGGAGTAATTCCGGAGTGCAGAGCCAGGAAAACCCCTGAGCACCAGCAGGCATGGCCCAAAAGCAAACAAATAAATGAGAAAGAGGAAGTTTGATTGCACCAGCATTTGAGAGTATGAATGTTCTGTCTTCTGCGAATCTCCCCTCCCTCAAAAAATGAAAAGAAACTTTCGTTTTAAGAGATTCTACCAGTGGGATTTACACATGAAGACGCAGTAGAGGCTCAAGAGCCGCAGCTTAGGGCAGAGGAGAGTCAAGCACCCACCTTCTGGGCAGTGCTGCCGAGACGCTCAGCGCTGACGGGGAGCAGGGTGCTGAGCTCCAGATTCGTGACCATCTGCCGAGACTCGGCCAGCAGCCGCTGGAGCTTACTGGTGGGGGAAAAGTCATCCTGGGGAGACATCACGGAGGCATTCAGAGCATCGCGCTGCACTTCCGAACGCTGCTTCCCAGCGCAATGCCACGGCACCGGAGGCAGCTACCCACCGGGACTGAAAGTCCGAACTCTCAGCAAGGCAAAGGCAGGCCATTAAGTATGAAGAGAACCAAGTATGACTTGCACAGAACGTAAAACTACGTTCATATCCCTGGGTAAAAGAATCCTCGGCACCATCTGGCTCTCTTAAATAAACTTTCTATGGCTAGGATGTCAAAATACTTGGACACTAAAGACTTGTGGAGTATTTGAAAGAAGCTTGTTACAGTCTTCATTCTCTGTGTTGAAATGGTTCATTAGTGCTGGAGCTATAGCACAGCGGGTAGGGCGTTTGCCTTGCACGTGGTCAATACAGGTTCGATTCCCATCATCCCAATATGGTCCCCCGAGCACCGCCAGGGGTAATTCCTGACTGCAGAGCCAGGAGTAACCCCTGAGCATCACTATGCTATGGGAGGCCAGAGAGATAGCCCAGTGGGCTGAGTGCATGCTGTATGTGCAGGAGGCATGGGGTCAATCTCTGTGACCACAGGTCCCACGAGCACTGCTGACAGTGACCCCCAAGCATAGAGCCTGTAGTCCCTGAGCATTGCTGTGTGGCTGCCCCCACCATCCCCTCCCACCACACACACACACAATTTGGGGCTGGAAAAATAGCTTAAATGGTGAGTGTGCATGGTAGAGGCCCAGGTTTGATCCCTGGCGGTGCTGGAAGTGAGCCCTGAGCACTATGCTAGGAGCAATCAAGCATGGCTCTCCACACACACACAATAGGCCTGGGTCTGGGGACGACAGTTTAGGTGAGCCAGACCACAGGCCTGGCACGGGAGGCCCTGGAGTTCAACCCACAGACCTGCAGGGTCCCCGAGCACCATGGCATGTGGCCCCAACAGCCTCCACTTTCGGGCCCAAGTGCCAGATGGTCAGGCCAGAGCACTGTGGGGAAGGACCCTGTTGTTTGAAAAAAATGAGCCGAGGGGGCCAGAGTGATAGGACAGCGGGGAGGGCACTTGCCTTCCACGAGGTTGACCCGGGTTTGATCCCCGTCACCCCATAGGGTCCCCCGAGCACCACTGGGAGTAATTTCTGAGTGCAGAGTCAGGAGTCATCCTGAGCATTGCTGGGTGTGACCCAAAAAAGAAAAAAAAAGTCTAACAACCACACACACAAAAACCCCCAAAGGCAAGAGGTTGTGCATGGAGGCTGAAGAAGCCTGGTCCAGCCGCCAAGCCCTCCTCAGAGGGACGAACATGGACACACCGGGATTGTGGGCACTTGCAGGCAGCAGCACACGTGATGTAACATGTTTCCTCCATGTCAAATTACACAGTCATCAACATGGATGCCTTATACTGGCAAGCCACCTGCCAGCACAGACTCCAGAGGACAAGCAGGAAAGATGCGGCCCCGCGCCCAGGTCCTGTCATGGCCCCTGCCGAGGGTCGCGGGGTGGCCAGGGGCTCAGCAAGGAGGACATAGGGTCATGTTCCCAGGGAGCACCTCTCCCTCCCTCCCTCCCTCCTTTTCTCTTTTCGATTTTTGGGTCACACCCATACCAGTGCTCAGGATCACTCACTCCTGGCTTACTCCTAGCTCTGTGCTCAAGGATCACTCCTGGCAGGGCTTAGGGGATCATATGGGTGCTAGGGATCAGACATGGGTCAGTCATAGGCAAGGCAAGCGCCCTGCCCGCTAGATTATCCCCCCATACAACTATTCTCAAAAGATAGAGAAGAAGTAGCTGTCTCAACATTGCTGCAGCGCTGATCGGTATCAGTCTGACCACAGCACGCGTGACCCATAGGCAGCACACGGGCGTGTCAGCGTGTCTGAGTCCGACACGTCTCTCAACGGGCTTTGTTATTTTGTGAGAGGTGGGACCGTATGCACTTCCAGGGACCCAACCGGGCTTGGCCACGTGCCAGCCAAGTGCCTTAACCCTGTGCCATCTCCCCGGCCCCCTGTAGCATTTAAAAGTCTGAGAAATGCAGAGACCGAGCCAAACGGGGGACAGCAGAGGCATGACAGACCTTTCCGCAGGGCACGGCAGTGTCCGGGCTGGCGGTGGGCAGAAGCTTCGGGGAACTGCTTCCATCACAAGCCGCCTCACAAGCCGCCTCTGCGTCGCCAGGTTTCTCGTCCCCTCTGGAGGCCAGCTGTGAAGAGCCCCCAGCCAGGCCATGCGGGACGGGAGTGAGCTCGCTGTGAGGGAGAGACAGAGACTCGGTGCAGGAGGTGACAGTGTGAGGGTCTCGCCAGGGTGATTTGCCAGGCCAGAGAGGAAAGGAAATTCGGGCCTGAAGAAGAACCTGGAAGCCAGGCACGAGCCCCGTGTGGCCCGTGCGTGGCTCCAGGGCAAGTGCCCTGCTTTGGCTTTCTATGTTGTACTCACAATCTCACACACGTGAGTTACAGTTATATGCTGATATGCAGATATCAGATATATGCTGTATGTCACTCTCTTTCTCTCTATATACACACACACATTTATCTTCCTATCTAAAAACAGACTTTGACTTTGTGTTTTTGGTTCTGGGCAGTAAGTTTGCACATTAAAACCATGAAGTCAGGCAGGAGATGGGACGAGGCAAGCGCGTGTCTTACATACAGCCGACCTGCTTCAACCCTCGGGACCATGCGTGGTTCCTGAGTACCGCCAGGAGCTCAGCATCAGCAGTGTGGCACGCGACCCCCACCCCCCGAAACAGACAAGCCTTAATACTGAATCACACTGTACCATGCTATCTAAACTGCAGTACGCATTTTTAAGATATTGGGGCAGGAGCAACAGCACAGTGGGTAGGACACTTGCCTTGCAAGCAGCAGAGCGGGTTCAGTCCCCAGCACCCAAAATGGTCCCCGAGCCCACCAGGAGTGATCCCTGAGTGCAGAGCCAGGGGTGACCACTCAGCACTGCGGGTTAGGTCCCAAAACAAAGCAAAAAACTTTATATATATATATATATATATAATCGAAAGTTTTAAATAAAATTTAAAACAAGAAGCTTCCTAAAAATCTTTAGAAAGCAAAACTGGGATTGGAGAAGTAGTCTGGAGTTACGGCTCAGTCTTGCAGGCCCTCCGTGGTCCCCTGAGCCTCAGGAGGCGCCACTGAGACCGGGAGAGTCAGGAGGGCCCAGGCACTGCTGGGTAAGGCCCAACGAGCAAAAACAAACTGAAAATCCAGTATGAGCAGCTGACATTTAGTGTTACATGTTACAGGCTTTAATTTTTTTCTTGTAAATGACAGAATAACATCTGCATGATTTTTAGGTGACCAAGCCTCCAAGAGGGGCTACGAGGGGGCCAGAGAGATCAGATGGAGGCTGGCACTTGCCATGCATGTAGCTGACCCTAGCACCACAGACAGGACCCTGTGCAGCGCCAGGCATAACTTCTGAGCACAGAGCCAGAAACAGACCCTGAGTATTGCCAGGCATAGCTCAACAACCCCCAAATAAAAGTAAAATAAACAGGTCAAAGAGTAATCCAAATAGGGGCTGGAGAGATAGGAGATTTGCCTCACATGCAGCAGACCCAGGTTCGATCCCCAGCACTTCATATGGTCCCCTGAGCACTGCCAGGAGTAACTCCTGAGCATCCCTGGGTGTGGCCCCAAAACAAAACAAACAAACAAAAAATCCAAATAATATCAATATCAGAAATTTTATTCATAAAAAAAATCCCATGAAAGTCAATACAATCAAAGTCAGTCTCTTAATATTGAAACTTTGTCCTTTCTGTAATAGAAGATTGAAGAGCTAGGTTTTATTTAAAAATAGCAGATATAATTATAGCATCACTCAACCACAACATTCAGCAATTCTAACAATAAAGTGAGCCAGGATAATACAGCATATGCTAATAACAAATCCATTTTCTTTTCTTAAAAAACCAATGGCTTTTGCCAGCTGGTTAAACACAAATATTAAAGTCTTGCATTATTAAAAAATATAATAAAGCCTTGCGTTATTTTAAAGCACAAGAAGTTTGGGAAATGCAGTGACCCAGGGGCAGAAGCAGTCAGGCGTGTAACTCTGTAGTCACCCGGCTGAGAGCAAGGGGATGTGGTCCCTGGGGTCTCCGTGCCGCACTCTGGGCAGCAGAGCGGCCAGTCTGGGGCACTGAGTGGCCAGGAGGCATCGGCCTGTAAAGAGCCCAGCTGATGGGTTTGTCTTTAAGTAACTACTTATTTGGTTTTGGTTTGGGGGCCACCCTTGGAGGCGCTCAGGGCTGACTCCTGTGCTCAGGGATCACTCCTGGAGGGCTCAGGGCACCATGTGGGGTGCCGGGGATGGAACCCAGGCCAGACACACGCAAGGCCAGCGCATCCCTGCTGCAGGGGGCCTCTGGCTCACTTGCTGAGCTTTGTTTACTTTCAGGGGGCCACAGCTGGCAAAGCTCAGGGGTTCATCCTGGCTCTGCAACTCAGGAATCACTCCTGAAGGTGCTCAGGGGATTATATGGGATGCCGGGATGGAACCCGGGTCAGCCGAGAGCAGGGGACTGTCCCCTCTGCTCTCCAGCCCTCCCCACTGGACTATAGCTCTGGTTCCTAGCCCGCTTTTATTTATTTATTTATTTGCTTTTTGGGTCACTGGCATTGCACAGGGGTTACTTCTGGCTCTGCACCCAGGAATTACTCCTGGTGGTGCTCGGGGGACCATATGGGATGCTGGAAATTGGACCCGGGTCAGCCGCGTGCGAGGCAAACGCCCTACCCGCTGTGCTATCGCTCTGGCCCCTAGCCCGTGTGTTTTTAAATAAAACATATGTGCCCAACATGTGACAACTGGGTTTGATTTGAAGCAAAACCTCTGGTAGGAGACTTGGGCCCAGCACACTCTTTTGGCACCAGCCGCAGCTCTGGGTGGGGAGCCCAAAAGCCCCCGTGGTGAGGGGAAGGGCCACTGTCTGTGTGTCCAGCTGTACGGCACCGCGAGACCGAGCAGCTCCCGACATGCCGGACAGGGAGTTTCCAGAAACCCGGGACGGGACTGACCTTGTGCAGTTGTCGTATTTCGTCCCGACGCCGCTTCCAGAACAAGTGCACAGGGATTTGTGGCGGACGATCCTCTGCGCTTTCGAGGGCTTGAAGATGCTCATCCACTCCACGTCCGACATGTGGCCCGGGGCCTCGATGACGATGTTCCTGGGGTGGCAGCAGTGGGCCTCGCAGGCCTCCCTCGCCCCCGCACAGGCGCCCCCGGGGCTGCAGCAGACGCCAGCCCCCTCCCCGGGGTTGCGGCACACCCCATCTGGTGGCCTCTCCGGCTGCTTGGAGGCCGAGCAGTCGGCCAGGCCCAGGTACACGTTGACGTCGTGCCAGTGCTGCCCCGCTGACAGTGGCTCCCAGGGTGGCTTCTCCTGGCTCGAGAGCCCTGCACCAGGGCCAAGGAGGGCCTGGGCGTGGGCCGCACACAACGTGCTTCTGTTTTCAGGCTCGCTCTGGACTCTGCCTCCCAGACAGCATGCCTTTGGCTTCTCCACCAAGTCTTTCGTGAGCAGAGATGAGACAGCAGCTACACTTTTCTCCCCGGAAGCGCTGTCGAACTGTTTCTTCTCTTTGCATACGTCACAAGTGTTCTTGTCTGACTGGGTTTGCTGGATCAACATGCTCTCAAATTTTTGTTCCTTCATCAGTGGCTTCTGGTTTCTGTCCCTCTTCAGATCAACTTTTGGGTGGACAATTTCAAGGTCTGATAAACACATGTCTCTGCTATGGTGGCATTACAAAAATAAAAATAAAACACATACATCAAAAACAAACCAGAAGTTATAATCTATACTTGATGATATTGTTAAGAATATTTCATCCATGATAGCACAGCAGGTAGGGCGTTTGCCTTGCATGTGGACGACCCAGGTTCGATTCCCAGCATCCCATATGGTCCCCTGAGCACTGCCAGGAGTAATTCCTGAGTGCAGAGCCAGGAGTAACACCTGAGAATTGCCAGATGTGACCCAAAAAGCAAAAAAAAAAAAAAAAAAAAAAAAAAATCATCCGGGGTTATGGTGCCGCCAGCAGGTCAATCTGTACCTGTGAGGCGAGTGCATCAGCAGCCTGATGGCGCCTTCAGACTTCCAGATACCCCAAAATTGCTGCTGTGCCTTTGGCCAGACCCCAAAAACTTGGGGCAAAGTTTACCAAGAAAGTAAACGGCCAAAAGTTAGGTATGTGGGAAACACACCCACAAATCACCTCTGGCTCAGCTATATAATTGGAGGCATGGCCTCTCTGGTTCCTGATTGAACTGTTTAATGGCCATGATCCCAGGGACTCAGAAACAAATCTTGAAACCCAATGGCTTTTGGCAGAAATGTGTCCAGTCCCTGCAATAGGTTACAGTCGCTGGGCCACCCCAGGTGGGAACAGGTTTCGTGCCTTGGTCTGTTTCCCCTGGTGGCCCGGTGGCCGCCATCTGCCAGAGGTCATTGAACAGTCAGGTTTGGGCCTACAGTGACAAGACACACGGGGCCTCATGGGATGGGTATGGAGCCAGTCCGCCCACCTCACCCCAAAGAGACCCCAAGTTGCTGCCCACGAATGGCCTCTCTGGCTCCTGATCAAGCTGCATAACAGCCATGATCCAAGATACTCAGAAACAAATCTCGGAACCCAGTGGCTTTTGGCAGAAATGGGTCCGGACCCCGCAGTAGGTTACTGTCGCCGGGCCATTCCAGGGGGGAAAGGGTGCTGTCCCTCCGCCTGCTCCCCCTAGGCGGCTCGGTGGCCGCCATCTTCCAGAGGCCACTGGACAGTCAGGTTTGGGCCTGAAGTGATGAGACAGGCAAGGCCTCACTGGATGGGGGCGGAGCTGGCCCTTTCCTCCCTGTCCCAGTGAGACCCTGAGTCGCCGCCCATGAATGGCCTTTCTGGCTCCTGATCAAACTGATTAATGGCCATGATCCCAGAGACTCAGGAACAACTCTTGGAACCCAGCAGGTTTGGCAGAAATCCCTCCAGATTTAATTGTTAAAATTTCAGAATTTCAAAATTGTGTGACCACTACTGCAGCCATGAGACATCATATGTTATTCATAACCAGCAATAGGAAACAAATTGTCTACTGTTGCCTTTTTAGCAGATCTGAGTGTTGGGGTAAAATTCCAAATAATAATGGTGGGTCTGGTGTCAAAATATTGAATGTAATCAAGGTAGAGTCAGAGTAATGTGGAAATCATCTGTCCCACAGGTAGAGGGAGGGTTTGGGATGGGGATATACTGGGGTTTTTGGGGAAGGAAAATGGGCACTGGTGAAGGTACGGGTGTTTCATTGTATGATGAGACTTAAACCCAAAAGCTTTGTAACTGCTCTCATGGTGATTCAATAAATAAAATTATAAAAAATGAAAAAAAATAAGTAAGGTGGAGTTCATGCCCAATTCAATCAGCTAATCAGTGGCTGAATAAACAGCACTACTCCTACATAGAAAAAAAATTACTGTAGTTAAAAAAAGTAAAGAGGGTTGGAGAGATAGCACAGCGGGTAAGGCGTTTGCCTTGCACGCGGTCGACCCGGGTTTGATTCCCAGCATCCCATATGGTCCCCTGAGCACCACCAGGATTAACTCCTGAGTGCAGAGCCAGGAGTAACCCCTGTGCATCACCAGGTGTGACCCAAAAAGAAGAAAAAAAAAGAATATTTTATCCAAAACTTCTAGATGAGCTAAATCCTACTGTGACCCATTGATCTGAAATGAAATATTGAAAAAAATATATATTTTTTTCTTCAGAGCACAATTCCCTCCTCTTCAAGGCCTTCAGAACCCCAAGCCTCAGTCACTGGCCCCGCAAACCCTGAAGGCCCTCAGCCTCACCTTCTAGCTGGCCAATAATCGTCTAATAAGTCACATCACGATGCCATGGTCCACCCTGTCTCCCTGACTGGCTCTGAAGCCTGTGAAACACAGAGCCCTTCCTGGGACCAGGCCCTAAGGAGACCCTTAGCATTCTGAGGGTTTCTGATTGATCTGCTATTTTCTTTCCTACTTCTATCTGATTCACAATAAAAAGCAGTGATGCCAACACTGATGGGTCCCAGGATTTCAAGCATAGGATCAGGAAGGACCACTCAGGTATGCCATACGGCGTCAGTGACCATGCCTCAGACAGCTGGATGCTCAGGCAATTACATACTGAAATCTGCTCTCAGTGAAAATGACACATGTGCAAAGCATAAGACTTCAGAACACAACATAATGTCAAAAGCCTTTTCAATGCCACATGTATTCAGGGACACTGACCGGTACAGCTATGATCTCTAAGAAACCTCAACCCTCTCCTATTCTGTAATGGAACTAAGCCATTCCAACCACTTATGTTGTGTGCGTTTGCGTGTGCGTGTGTGTACATATGCGTGCGTGCGTGCGTGCGTGCATGTGTATGGTGGCGAGCACCAAACCCAGTGGCATGTGCTCTACTGAGACACCTCTCAGCCCATTTCATCCTCTTAAACAATCACTCAGCCCACTAGCGCAGAAACCTCTCAACAGTAATGAAGTATAAAAAGGAAAAAGCTGTTAGCAGCAGGGAAGACTGGGTAGGCGCAGTACTGGCCAGCAGGAGCAGGAGCTAAGACACAGGAGAAGGGAAAGAGGAACTGGAGCAGCCAAGAGCAGATGATGCTTAAACTGCAGGCCGTTAGAAGCCTCCTACACTGAACCATACCCCGGACAGGCAGATTCCAAAGAATCCAGCCTGATTTACAGACTGCTTATTGTTTCCTAGAAGACAAAAGTGATGTCCCTGTGGACAGAACATGAAGGGCATGAAGCGGAGAGCAGGGTTACAGAACCCGACTGCAGCCCTCCTGCCACTCTCAGGTTTGGGCAGTGCTCTTCTCCCGAGACGGGCCCAGTGCCCACACCAGGCGCTGAATGAATCAACGATCCGTCTCTGCAGCTTCTACTCTAGTTCAAAGCCTTCTGCATAACAGACACACAAATAACATCTGATGGCTGGCTTTCATCAAGGGGCTAAATTAGGATCATGCATAAAGTCCTAAAATCAGATCTGCATAGGTTACCATGATACTAGCACACACACCTACTCATTCCCTTCTCTATGTGGAAGAGTAGTAGGTATAGTCAAAATTTATTACAAATGGTGGAATAAAATATTATCTGGAAAAAAGATTACCTGAATTCTAGGGTCTTTGGTCCTTCCATCTTTGAGTCGTATATCTGTATCAATTCCTGAGAATTTTCCACATTGAAATTCAGAAACTGAAGATCACTCTGTTGTTTTACGTAAATCTGCCAGCAATATATTTTATTGATAAAATCAATGTAAAGCATGACACAAAGCTAAATCCCACACTCTGGCACCTTTTAAACCCTGAAACAGTGACAAGTGCTCTAAATACTTTTGCTTCTATCATTCCTTTTATGTTGGCTTTAACTGGTTATGTTTCTCTCTGTTTGTTAGTTTGTGGGGCCACACCCAGTGATGCTCAGGGCTCCTGCCTGGCTGACTTCCGGGCTCACTCCTGGTGGGTTCGGGGGACCACATAGGGGGCCAGGAATGGAACCCAGGTCAGCTGCAAAGCAGGTGCCCTCCCTGCCATGCCATCGCTCTAGCCCAACTGGTCACGTGACCTGAACACATCCCTTACCTGTTGATGACACCAGACAGGCAGAGCGACTAGACGCAGAGCCTTCCCCAGCACCTCCCACGGCCTGGGAAGGGGGAGCAGGCGGGACATACCTGCCTCAGGTTGCGCAGCTCTGCGTTCGTGCGCTCTTGCTTTGACTTGGCAATATCAAGTAACTCATCTTTCCTTTTTTCTCTCTCTGCTATTAAAGAACAAATGTCATTAAAATAGTTCTCGTTAGCCGTGTCCACACCGATCTCCATTTCCACTGATCTGCTGCTCAGATAAGCTTTCGTTCTGTTTTTGTGTGGGGCCCATACCCGGCGGTGCTCAGGGGCTGCTCCTTGACTCTGTGCTCAGGAGCGATCCCTGAGCTTTGGAGTCAGATGGGTCAGTCACAGGCAAGCACTGACTTCCGGTCCTCCTCTCGGACCCTCAGATCATACTTTCTTCCCTTACTCCTGAATTTAAAAATGACAAAATGCAAGCTGGGAAGTGGCTTGCAGGCAGAGCAGAGGCCTCGCATGTCTGGGTTTGATCCCTGGCACCAACATCAAAAAGAACTGCAGAGGGTTGGCTGGGAAAGGCTTTGGTCTAGGGTTCTGAAGAGCCCCTTATCACATGGAAAACATCCACTCAATAACTGAGGCTGAAAGAGGATTAAAAACTATCAGCTCAGGGGCTGGAGCGATAGCACAATGGGCAGGGCTTTTGCCTTGCACGCGGCCGACCCGGGTTCGATTCCCAGCATCCCATATGGTCCCCTGAGCACCGCCAGGAGTAATTCCTGAGTGCAGAGCCAGGAGTAACCCCTGTGCATTTGATGGGTGTGACCCAAAAAGCAAAAAAAAAAGAAACCTATCAGCTCAGCCACAGAGATAGCTCGGCTGAGCACATGCTTCAGTACTTCCCAGCGGAGGTCTGGGTTCAATTCCCAGCACCTCTTGGTCCCCTGAGTACTGCCAAAGAAGACACGGAGTGTGCCCCCAAAACAAACCAAAACAGCACCGGGGTCAGAGCCATGGCACAGCGGGGAAGGCATTGGCCTTGTACAAGGTGAACTTAGGTTTGATCCCTGGCATCCCATATAGTCCCCCAATCACTGCCAGGAGTGATCCCTGAACGCAGAGCTAGGAGTAGGTCCAAAGCACCACCAGGTGTAGCTCAAGAACCAAAAACATTAAAAAAAAAAAAGCACCAACTCTGAGATCAAATTAATATGTGTGTAGGTACATGTGCAGAGAAAAAAATCTGAGAGCAAGGCTACCTGAGGGTCCATGAAATCACACATGTATGTATTTTCCTTTTTTTTTCTTTTTTAGGTCACAGCTGGCGATGCACAGGAGTTACTCCTGGCTCATGTGCTCAGGAATTACTACTGGCAGTGCTCAGGGGACCATATGGGTTGCTGGGAATCGAACCTGGGTTGGCCGCATGCAAGGCAAACGCCCTCCGCGCTGTGCTATTGCTCCAGCCTCTGTATTCTCCTTTTTGAGAATTAATTTTGGGGGGGCGGCACAGTCGCAGTGCTCAGGGTTTACTCCTGACTCTACACTCAGGATCACTCCTGGCGGTGCTCAGGGGGACTGTCTGGGGTGCTGGGGATAGAACCCGGGGTGTCTGCGAGCAAGGCAAATGCCCTACTTGTATTATCACGCTGTATTATCACTCTGGCTCCACTTCCAGCATTTTGGGGGGCCACACCTGGCTGTGCTCAGGGATCGCTCCTGATAGGCTCAGAGGACCATGTGCTGTGTAGGGATCAAACCTGGGCCAGCGGCAGCAAGGCACGCACCCTCCCTGCTGTTTCCTCCGCCCCATCTTCTCAGCGTCATTCACAGCATCTGTGCGGAACTGAATTCTCTGTGCGCCTGTGAGTTTCTCAGTCTCTAACGCACCGATATGGGGGTGAAGACCGTCTGAATTCGACCCTAAGGATCCCAAAGCGTCACTGGTCCTCTAAGAGGTATGGCGGAGATCCAGCCATCCCAGAGATCGTGGAAACAGTGGCCTCTAGTGGAATCAACAGGTATTTTTCCTGCTTTAGTCAGATGGAAATAAGGAATTCTGTTTTATTTAAATTTTTTTCATAAAGGCCTTTTCCCTTCTAGAGAATCCCACATTTCCCCCCCATATTTTCTTTTAAACATATACCATCACTCTATCTCTCCCCTAAAATTATCTAAGTAAATTTTTTTTTGGTGAAGCAAAATATTTTGTATTGAAATGTATTATTTAGAAAGACGTGAGGGGAGAGGAAGACAGTGTTTAAGAGAGAGAACGGGTTTCTCCAGAGTGGAAATAAGCATGCAAAGAAACATAGAAATAAGCAAATGAGATACATGTTCAAGGGCAAACACAGGCTTGAAGATCAAGCTCTAAGTAAATTTCTTTAAAATTTTTTCATAGAACATTGGTTTCCCACTTAGACATTTCCTTCCTAGAAAGAAGGGCATGGGAAGTTGATCCCTGGCACTACATAACTACATACGATTCCTCTAGTCACCCCCACACCATCAGGAGTGATCCTGAGCACAGAGCAAGGAGTAAACCCTGAACACTGCTGGGTATGGCCCCCAAACCAAACTAAACTAACCCCAAAAATGAGTACTGAGGGAAGGTGTGAGCAGAACAAAAAAAAACCCTTAGTTTAGTTTCCACTTGAACTTGACCTCCAAGTATAAATTTTCCCTAATATAAACAACAAGTCTGTAAGTGTAATAACATCCTGACAGGCAGGGACAGAGGCAAATCTGCATGGGCTGAGCGGGGATCTCCCTACTGGGGGGACACTGAGAAGCCACCATAGAAAAGGGTAGAGTTTGGGGCAGATAACTTTTATTTTGTCATAATATTAACTAATTTGCTTTTAAATAAAGAAACATTCATTCATAAGGGTCACACTGACAAAATAACCATGAATGTTTCCCACTCGTAGAAACTGCAGTTAGTGTGCTTAAAAACAGGAAAAGGATTACATGGCTAGTTTTTGTTTGTTTTGCTTTTGTTTGGGGCCACACCCAGCATCCGTGGGGCTCCGAGTACTACAGGGGGTGCCAGGACAGCTGCCTTCAAGGTGGCTTCTCAGTGTCCCCCCAGTAGGGAGATCCCCGCTCGCCCTGTGCTGATTTGCCTCTGTCCCTGCCTGTCAGGATGTTATTATACTTGCAGACTGGCTGTTTATATTAGGGAAAACTTATACTTGGAGGTCAAGTTCAAGTGGAAAACTCAGTGTGCTATCACTCTGGCCCGTGAAGTGCTAGTTTTAAATGTAATATTTGCAAACTCGTCACACCCTCCTCTCTTCATTCACAGCACCCACGGCCAGCGCATCTGGAAGCACCCGTGCCATGCATTTGAGGCCAAATACGCACAGTCACACAAGCGGGGAGAAAGGAGGCTGAGCCAGGCAGGAGGCAGCTTTCCCCCTGCCAGCCACTCCCCATTCCTCAAGAGGGTCAGGAGAGAATCAAAGACACCCTCCCTAATGGCACGGTGGAAAATTTAGATGACAAATAATTCACTATTGGAACTCTACAGTCAACGATCTATTTTTACCACTGAAAACCAGTTCATCCTGCAGACAACTTTTCTCTTGCTTGAGGCGAATGATCTCTTCTCGTTGTTCATTATTTTCTGTTGTTTTTTCATTCAGGTCATCTTTAAAAGCAGAAGAAAAAAAGTCCATCAGTCCACACTGGTGCCAGGGAGCCCTACAGCATGGACCCCTGAGTGCCCTTGTTGGCCAGGCCCCAGCACTGCCCTCCCCTCCCCTCCCTCCTGCCGGGCCCGCAATGCGCCTTCTGTGTCATGACACTGTTTCAGATGGAAACCTGCAGCCAGGATGGCTTGGCAGAAGAGCACCTGCCTTGCACGTATGATGTGTGAGGCCCTGAATCTGAGCTCCGAAACCATACACATACACACACACACACACACACACACACACACCCAAGAATAAAAAATAATTTAAAAGCCTGCTCCTTGCCTAGGCTTCTGCTCCAGGCTTCCCCACTGCCAGGGGATGAGAGTCACCCTCGCCCCTGTCTGTTACCCTTTCTTCTTGGCCCCCGTCCTTCCTACATGTCCCGGCTCCAAACGTGGCCCAGACTCCCATGCTTGCCCCCGACCACTTGAGGGTGCTGGGCACAGACCGCCACACCGCTCGGTTCCCCGTCATGCAGACGTGATGGCCGCGAAGCCACGGGGACACCCGTCCAGTCCCTCAACCAGACCGTCTGTCCTCACCCCCTCTGGGCTAACAGGCACCACCGCGGCTTCCCATTTAGAAAGCGATAGTCTCCTCCTGAGAAGGCGGCGCTGAGCGCAGGGATGAGTAAACCAAAAAATGTTAAGTTTAATAACCTAATTATCAAAAAACTCTCCAGGGGCTACAAAGGTGGCAGGGGGTAGCAAGTGTGAGGTCCTGAGTTGGAGCTCTGACCCACAGCCCCAGACCCGCCAGGCGAAGCCTCCTGAAGGAGTGTGGCGGGCAGGGCGCGGACACCCACATGTAGAGCACAGCCCAGCAGCTCTGCTCTCGGACCCTGGCCCTGGCCAGGGCGTGTGTGGGTCACGGCAGCTAGGCGCATTCAAGCAGGCGGTCAAGCACAGACTCAGGAAGCTGCGCATGCTCCGGGGAAACATCCGGAAGCGCAGTCTTTTTTTTTTTTTTTGCTTTTTGGGTCACACCCAGCAATGCACAGGTGTTACTCCTGGCTCTGCACTCAGGAATCACTCCTGGTGGTGCTCAGAGGACCATATGGGATGCTGGGAATCAAACCTGGGTCAGCCACGTACAAGGCAAATGCCCTACCCACTGTGCTATCTCTCCAGACCCCAGAAGCACAGTCTTAACTGCTACGCTGTCCAGCCAGGCCCCCAAAGGAACGTTTAAAAACAATCACACCGAAGCCAGTCTAGCCAACTGTGTCCCCACAGAGGGACAGAGGTCTTTCTCCAGTACTGACGCTGGACGCAACCATGTGACTGTCTAGTCAACAGGATGAGGAGACAGGGCCAAGTGCTGAGTCCAAACCCAGCCCCACAGGACCCTCGCACTCTCCGCTTCTGCGTTCATGGAGGGACAAATGCCAGGCAGCCTAGAGCAAGGAGGAGAGGACGGGGCCCAGGAGGTGGCAGCCATGCCCACTGGACTCCCCACGCAAGGCTCAGAGGATCTAATGGTGGAAGGACAGTCCTTGGCTGTGCAAAGTGTGTATTAGCCAAAGCTGACACAGCAACCACACGATTATTATTTTTTTAATTAAAAAAAATTTTTTTTAATGTAGGAGTACTGGGGCTGGAGAGATAGCACAGCGGGTAGGGCGTTTGCCTTGCACGCGGCCGACCCGGGTTCGATTCCCAGCATCCCATATGGTCCCCTGAGCACTGTCAGGAGTAACTCCTGAGTGCAGAGCCAGGAGTAACACCTGTGCATCGCCAGGTATGACCCAAAAAGCAAAAAATAAATAAAAAATAAATGTAGGAGTACTGCTATTTATTCAGCCATTGATTAAGCTGATTGAATTGGGCATAAACTCCATATTACTTTTTTTTTAAATTTTTATTAGTGAAACACCATGATGTACAGTTGTAGACTTACAAATTTTTGTGCTTGGGTTTCAGTTATACAATGATCGAATACCCATCCCTCCACCAGTGCCCATTCTCTACCACCACCAGTCCCAGTATCCCTCCCACCCCCCCATCACATTACTTCTTAAAATTTTTTTTTCTAACTGGATATTCATGAGATAGACCATTACAAAGTTTTTCACGGTTGGGTTTCAGCCATACAATGATCCAGCATCCATCTCTCCACCAGCATCCATTTTCCACCACCAACGTCCACCGTTTCCCTACCACCATGCTCCAGCTCCCCACCCTCACCCCAGCCTCCCTCCATGGGAGGCACTTTTCTTCTTGCTCTCTCCCTCTTTCCTTTTGTGCATTACAGTTTGCAGTACAGGTGCTAAGACGTCATGATGTTTGTTCGGGGCATTCGGTATTTTCATTGGAACGGTAAGGCTGGAGTAGCTTTTCAATTGGGTGGCTGCTTTGGGGTGTGGATGTGATTGAAGAGGCTTCTGGAAGTACAGGGAAGTGGGGGGAGGTAGCTCATCCTGACCTCGAGAAAGGCAGGATTATTATTATTATTATTTTGCTTTATGGGTCACACCCGGCGATGCACAGGCGTCACTCCTGGCTCATGCACTCAGGAATTGCTCCTGGCAGTGCTCGGGGGATCATATGGGATGCTGGGAATCGAACCCGGGTCGGCCGCGTGCAAGGCAAAAGCCCTACCTGCTGTGCTATCGCTCCAGCCCCCAAGGCAGGATTATTTTTAAGGTATGTTGTTTTATGGGCTATAGAGACAGTACAAGGGGTCAAAGCACTGGCCTTGCATGTGGCCATCCCTGGCTCATCACCGGCACCATGGGGGTTTCTAAGCACTGGGCCAGCAGGTAGGACCCAAACACCTCCCCGCAACCAAAGAATTACAATAAAAACACTGTATCTGTCTCACTGCCTATCTGTTGTTTATCTGGAAATACAAAAATGCAGCATAACAACATTTCTCCTAGAACCCAAAGTCAACCACAGACATAGCCTCAGTCATAAGATTATAACAAAAAGGAGAGTGTATTCCCATGACAAAATACCACAATATACATCACTGCCTTACCTTTTAGTTTACTGACTTCCACTTTAAGAATCTTCAATTTCTGCTTATAATCTTGCTTTTCTTTTGCGATACACGTCTCCACCATCTTAGCATCCCGCAAGGCATGCTCTAACAATTTAAATTTACCCGAACAGTCTGAGATGTGGTTCACTGCCTCAATGATATCTTTGTCCTAAGGACCAAATTTACAAATGGTTACACATAAAATGACAAATTACTAGGAGAGACCCCCTCACAGGCCGCCCTGCCCGGAGAGACACCCCCACAGGCCGCCCCGCGTCTGGACTAACCTTCAGTTTAATCATCGTGGTGAGAGCCTGTTCCCGAGCTTGCAGTTGTCCCACTTGAGCAGAAAGTTCCACTAACGTGTTGCTGAGATTCTCGTTTCTAGCCTACGGAGAACAGATAAAACGCTAACTGAGTCTATCATGGGCCAGAAGCCGTGCTCAGCCTTCTGCTTTGTTTTTCATTTGTTTAACATTTTTTAGTCAGAGTGGGCTGAGTAAGCAGTCATCAACAAGCAAAACAAACGCCTGTTTCTCCACTCACTCACGCCACCCCGTAAGACCGTGTCTGCACTCGTTATGTTGTCAGATCTGCTAATATGTCTGTTTCCTAGTGCTTTTCAAGAACAAGTCTAGGTTAAAATAAGAAAAGGAATTAATTAAAAGTGAATGACATTTCCTTGGCTGAATTAAGTAGCATTAGCAATCTTCTGGGCATGTTTTTACTTATTCATCTATTTTGGTTATGTTTTTTGGGTCTGAGAGGACACACCTAGGGGTGCTCCTGACTCTGTGCTCAGGGATCATTCCTGTGGTCCCTGTACTTGGGGAACCAAACGTGGTGCTGGGATGGAACCAGGGAGCTGCGTGCAGGTGAGCACCCTACCTGTACCTCTCTCTGGCCCCGGAATAAGGTACATACTTAAAGCATGATCATCTTTTCCTGGAATGAATAAACATATCATGCACACAGTAATGCCACATTTAGCTCTATGACTTTTCAAAGACCTGGCCAGTGGAAACATTCCAATATGCAGTCCTCCCAAAGCTGAATTAAAAAAAAAATACACAGCTTCACTCATTCCTCGAATACTAAGGAACAAAACAGGACAAATAAAACAAAACCTACCCCTTGGACTTTGGTGCTGACTGGCAGTGAAGGGAGGGGACGTGGCGGGAGAGGGTGGTGTGAGAAGTGGGGTTAAGCGGTTCGTGCTGGGTAATGGAGGATGGTGGCATTGTTTGGTGGCAGATGTGACATTATTTATACAGTTGAAAAGTTGAAACTGTATGTATGACTAAACTCTACAGTGTTATGAGATTTTTCTCAGTTTGAAACATACAAAGGGGCCCAAGAGCTGGTACAGCGGGGAGGGCACTTGCCTTGGTTTGATCTCTGGCACCACGTATAGTCCCCCGAGCCCCACGAGGAGCAGATCCCCGAGCACAGGGCCAGGAGTCAGGCCTGTGTACAGCCAACAGGAAGTAGCTTGGAAGCCCAAGCTAACATACTCCCATCTTTTAAGTTCAGTACCTAACGATCAATTCTTCTGCTTGTTTGTTTGTTTGTGTTCTGGGCTTCCTCCTGGCTCTGTGTTCAGGGATCACTCCTGGTAGGGCTCGGGATGCCAGGGACTGAACTCAAGTTGGACGTGTACAAGCCTTTAGCGCTGTACTCTCTCTCTCTGGCCCCTAAAACAAGCTGTTGATGAAGCAGTACATGCTCTGTCCAGCACCATGCAGCAGATCAAAGCCACAGATAAACACAAAACAATGATGGATGGAAACACACACGCATACACACACATACACACACACACGTGTGCACGCTCGCAACTTCATTGAGTTTACCCAGCTGCACTCAGAGTTTACTCCTATCTCTACACTCTGGGATAAGTCCTCATGGGCTCAGGAAACCAAGAGATCAAATCTGGGTGTGCCACATGCAAGGCAAACGCCCTACCTGTTGTACTATAGCTCTGGCTCCCAGTGGTCCATTTATTTACATCTATTGTTCCAGTGGTCCATTTAAACCTAAGCTTTGGGGGAGGGGTGCGGAGAGATAGTAAGCAGGAAGGGCACTTGTCCTGCATGTGGTCAACCCAGGTTTGATCCCTGATACACTGTGTTCCCATGAGCCCTCCAGGTGTAATTCCTGAGTACAGAGCCAGGAGTAATGCCTGAGCATTGCTGGGTGTGGCCCCCTAAAAAAAATAAAATAAAAAATAATCTTCCAGGAGCTGAAACAAATAGAATTTGGGCTACTATAGATTATTCAAAAAGAAAAGGGGCTTTGGGTCCATGAAGTGTTGGCCGGCGCCCGGGGTCACTCCTACGGGCCAGCTGCAAGGCCAGCATCTTGCTCCCTATACGACTCCTCCAGTAATTTAGTATTTTTGAAAATTTTTGTTGTTTACATTTTGGGTCCTACCCAACAATAGTGGCACAGCACCTGCCTGGCGCCACTGTCATCACCAAGTGCCATCCGGGATGAGCACTCCAGCAACTGCACCAGAGAGGCATCCCACTGAAGGGACAGGGAGGGAGACCAGCGCATGCACCCTGAGGAATGCGCCAGGGCCCACCTCCAGGTCTTCAGAGAGGAGAGAGGAGTGGGTCGCCTTCTGCGCCATCTCCTGCAGCTGCAGCTGAGTCTTCTGGAGAGCCGCTTGGCATTCAATCTGATTCGATTCCAGGGATTTGACCTTCTTGGTGAGTGACCTGATTATATCAGTTCTTTTGTGAAGTTCACCTACGGGAGAGTCACAGGTAACTTATTGGTGATCAGACAGGGGGCCTTCAGCGCACTCTTCAAAGCTCAGGATCAGTGAGTGAGAGGACCTGGTGGACACAGTGATAGTTCAGGGCTCAGGGGCTGGCCCTGCATGCAGCAAACCCGAGTTCAATTCCTGCCACCAAATACGGTCCCTTGAGCCCTGCCAGGGGTCACTCCTGAGAACAGAGCCAGGAAGAAACCCCAAGAGTCACTGGGTATGATCCAAACTCCCATCCCCCCACCAAGAAAAAGTAGGAGTGTGGGCGAGGGGAGGTAATACAGGGGTTGTGGTGACTGTCCCGCCTGGGGCTGGCCCCAATTCAATGTCTAAAAGAGCATATGGTCCCCCAAGCACCGAGCTCACAGTAACTCTGAGCACTGGTGGGTACAGCCTCCAAACACCCCTCAAAAAGGGGCTTAGCCTGGAGACAGGGCAGGGCCGGGCTTGTCATTTTTGGAACTTTGCTGTGAAATGTGTTGTGCTATACCCGAGCCAGGCAGGCAAGCCGGGGGCACAGGCTCACCTGCGGGAGGCCTTGATTCAATCCCTGGTAGCTAATGGTTCTCTGAGCACTGCCCAGAGTGACCCCGAGTCAAGAAACCAGAAAGAGTGCCTGGGTGTGACCAGCTGTGGCCCCCAAACAAGAACAAACCAAAGTTCCCTGTGCCACTTTGGGAACACAATCTCCAATTTCTACCCTACTGATCACAGCCCCAATCTTAATAATTTTTTGCTCTTTACTATAGTTTCACCATCTATGACCACATCCCTGAAAATAATTTTTAGAGTTCTACTGACTTTTTATGATTATAATCCTGAGACCTGTCCACACCGCAAGTAACTTTTGCTTAGGCACTTTTTTTTTTTTTTGCATTTTGGGTCACACCCAGCAATGCACAGGGGTTACTCCTAGTTCATACACTCAGGAATTACCCCTGGCCATGCTCGGGGGACACTATGGGATGCTGGGAATCGAACCGAGGTCGGCAAACGCCCTACCCTCTGTGCTATCGCTCCAGTCCCTGTTTAGGCACTTTGGCTGCTTCATTATTCAGTTATGTCAATACTGATCTACCCATTCTATTCCCGGAGGTCACGTGGCTCACCAGCTGGCTGTCAAGAATCATACGACCCTTTCTTTTCCCTTTCTTTCTGTTTGGGGCCACACCCAGGGGCCACTCCTGGCAGGGCTCAGGAGACTAAATGGGGTGCCAGGGATTGAACTTGGGCTGGCCACATGCAAGGCAAGTGCCCTGCCCACTGCACTATCCCTGCCCTAATATTCATGTCAGGCCTCCTGTATATGAAGCCTTGCCCGTCAGCACTGCATAGCCAGGCCCCAGACTGAGTGCCAGAATGCACGTGGTGAAATGTGGCTGCGAGAACTCAGGCATGTGTGAAGTGTGAGTGTCACTAAAAGTGGACATGCTGGAAAGGAGAGAGAGAATGAAAGGGAATGCCCTCCCACAGAAGCAGGGTGGGATCGGGGGATGGGAGGTGGGAGGGATACTGGGATCAGTGGTGGTGGAGAATGGGCACTGGTGAGGGATGGGTATTCGATCATTGTGTAACTGAAACCCAAGCACAAAATTTGTAAGTCTACGACTGTACCTCATGGTGTTTCACTAATAAAAATTTAAAAGAAAAAGTGGGCATGCTGGGCCACAGGCATGCCACCATCAGTTTTAACAGTGCCCAATGAGTTTCTAGTGGCACAGGTTAACTCTCATGAGCAATTAAGTCTTCTTGGTTTTATACTGTTGCCAACATACGGTAATTTTTGCTAGTCAAGTAAATGTAGAATGGCTACTCATTATGGTTTCAACTTGCATTTCCCTAATTACTGAAAAACTCTTTTTTAAAAAAGCACAACCAAGGACCAGAGTGATAGTACATGCAAGGGTGTCTGCCTTGCATGAAGCCAGCCGGGGTTTTATACTGCCAGGAGTAATTCCTGAGTGCAGAGCCAGAAGTAACCCCTGAGCATTGGTGGGTTTGACCCAAAAGGGAAAAAAAAAAAAGGCAGGACTAGACCAGTAATAGAGTGTAGAATGTACAATACAACCCCTACAGTGGGTACAGCATTTGCCTTGCATGCAGCCAACCCAGGTTCAATCCCTGGCATCCCATATGGTCCCCTAAGACCCACCAGATCCCTGAGTGCAGAGCCAGGAGTAAGCCCTGAGTACCATCAGGTATGATTAAAAAGAGAAAAACGGGCAATGAGTGCTTTGTTCAAAAACTATTTCAGTAATGTCAGTTTTTCTTTTCCCCAGTAAGAAAAATGCTTGTGCAGCCAGAGTGATAGTATAGCAGGTAAACAGGGTACTTGCCTTGTATACAGCTGACCCAGGTTTTTGATCTGGGGCATTCCATATGTCCCTCCATATGTGCCAGGAGTAATGCCTGAGTTCAGAGCCAGGAGGAACCCCTGAGCATTGCTGGGTGTGGCACTCAAACAAAAGTACTTGTGTTTTCTGTACCAATCTTTGGCATTCTTTTTCACCTTTTTTTTTTTTTTAAATTCAGGCATCATAATTCATGATTCCCTTCTCATTAGAGAAGAAAGTTGTTTTTGGTTTAGGGGGTCATACTTGGTGGCTGGGGGTGGTTTGCTCCTGATGGTCCTAAGGGTTCATGCAGGGCCAGCAATGAGCCCAAGTCTCCCGCCAAATGCAAAGCCTATAGTGGTCTCCGCAGCCGAAGGCTTGGGTCTACAGGCCATCTCAGGACCACTGTACTTGGCCACTGTCTATTCCGTTTCTTTATCCTCCCCATGGGATCAATCTGGATTAGCTTCTCTCACTTTGACACTCTCCAGTTCCACCCAGGGTGCAGAGAAATAGAAGATTTCATTATAACTGAGTAGTGTTGTATTGTGTACATAAACCACAATTTCTCTATTCATCCACCAATATGGGCGCACCTGGTTTGGCTCCAGGCTCTGGCTGCTGTGAAGATCACTGCAGCAGACACAGGAAACGAACATTCTGTGCTCCTGGGCTGGAAGCCAAGGAGTGGAACTGCTGATTCATATAGAAGCTCTGTCTTTTTGGGTCACACCCAGTGATGCTCAGGGGTTACTCCTGGCTCTGCACTCAGGAATTACTACTGGCGGTGCTCAGGGGACCATATGGGCTGTGGGGATCGAACCCAGGACATCCACATTCAAGGCAGACCCCATCCCACTGTCCTATGGCTCTGGTCCTTGTAGCTCTCCTCATTGGCACAGTTTCTGTATCGTTTTCCACAGAAGCTGACTCAGACAGTGCTCCCCACCCGACTGAGGGCTCCTCCCCTCCAGGGCCGATGCTTCTGCTCTTCACGCAGGCCACTGTCCCCGGGAGGGGAGACCTGAGTCCTTCCACCTGCACTTCCCTATGAAGTGACAACAGCCCCCGACTTACACACCTAGCAGTCATCGAGGAAGTGTCTGGGGGCTCCCCCGCCCCTGAGTTTCGACAGAGTTGCGTGAGTGCTGATGAGTCATGGCGACCAGCCGTCAGATGTGTGGCCTGTCAGCATCAGAGGGGTGCAGTTTGCCAGCTCCACACGCACCTGTCACCCGGGACACCGCCCTGCCCTTGCTCGCATGCACCGGAACCAGCCCTCCTGATGGCCTGGAAGGTCAGGTTAGACCCCCCGGCCCGGCATGCTGGCGGGTGCCAAGAGGGCAGTGCCAGCCTTACCCTCAGCCGGTGAGCAGAGCTGCCGAGACTGTGGGCGGATTCTCGGTCCATCCTGCCCTTCCCCTGGGGCTGTGCTGCTGGCGTTCCTTACCAGGTTTCCCTCCAGCTGCTGCTGGGGCCCACAGAGCTCCCCTGTGGGGCAGCCCCTGAGCGTGGTGCTTGTTTCCGTGTTTGCTGTAGTTCTGAGAATCTTTTCTGGGGAGGGTACTCTTGGTTCAGTGCTCTCTCCCAGTGGTGCTTGGGGAACCATGTAACCTGGGCCTTTGGCGTGCAAAGCCTGAGCTGCAGCCCTCTGAGCTATGTTCCTGGCCCAATGACCATCATTCTATGTATCTACCAGATCTTCAATTTCCCATAACCCTTCCTCAGATAGGTTTCTTTCTCATTTGAAACCGGACACCAATAGCTACGTATGTTCTATTTTATCATACTTATTGTGTAAGGTATCATATTTGATGTGTAATCTTATTAAACACGAAACATTTTTCTAAGCGGGCTGAGCATCCTCCACCCAGATCCTCCATCTTCCAGTAGGCAGGGGTCACACCCACCAACTGCCCCCCCACCCCCACCCCGGCGCCGTGTAATCCCATCAACAGCCAAGACCCAGAGACTATAAAACCCAGCTCCCGGAAGAGAACAGCGCAAGTCTCCTGTCCCCGCACCTGGCTTTCCTCGCCAGGGCCCCTTGGACGGGGCGGGCTGGGTTTCCCTCCCTGCCCCGAGCAGAGCCCTGGCAGCCAAGGACCTCTAGAAGACATCTTATTATCTCATTCTTACTTTGGACAACCTGGCAGGCTACCGAATGTAACCTGCCCACACCAGAGTCTGGCAAACGCCCTGTGGCATACCCAATATGCCAAATACCAGTAACAATGATGGGTCTCATTCTCCTAACTCTGAAGGAGCCTTGAATATGGCACTTTTTAAAATCTCAGGGCTAGGATGAAGGAGATGTTACTGGTGCCTGCTTGAGGCAATCGACGAACTACAGGATGATCGTGATCGTGATTTTTCTAAGCGAGGAGAGGTTGGGCATACCTGTGCTCAAGATCAAGCATAGCAGTGCTTGGAGGACCAAATGTGGTGCTGGGGATCAAGCCCAGAATGGCTGCCTGTAAGGCATGTCCCCTACCACTGTAGTATCTCTCTGGACCTATCATTTGGTTTCCCTTTTTGGCCACAGCTGGGGGTGCTTGGGGTTACTCCAGATTTTGTGCTCAGGGGTCACTTCTGGTGCAACTTGGGAACCAGGTGGTGCCAAGGACTGAATTCAGGATGCCTGCATGCAGAACACAAACTCCACCCCTTCAGCGGCCTCCCAGTTTTAAGTATCACATTTATATGTACATACATGTATGGGTATGGTCAGAGTAAAACCAGGTGGTCATCAACACACACACACACACACACACACACACACACACACACACACACACACACACACCAAAAACTACGTATTTAGAACTGTCCGCTCTCCATCACCTTTGTGGAATACAAGTAAAATGGAAGGTGCCATGTGGTTATATTTGTGTTTGGGGTGCGCCAGTGGCACTCAGGCGAGTCCCTGGTCTATACTTGGGGGTCACTCCTAGCAGTGTTTGGGAAACTGTGTGGTTCAGGGGACTGAGCCCAGGTTTCCTACACAAGAAGCATGCACTTGGCCTGCTGAGCCACTCTCCGTCCAGGTGACTCCATTTTATTACACAGATTTAATTATTCCCCTGGGCTAGAGCAATAGCACAGCAGTAGGGCATTTGCCTTGCGCAGCCAGCTCGGCCGAGCCGGGTTCAATTCCTCAGCCCCTTTCGGAGAGCCCGGCAAGCTACCGAGAGTATCTCGCCCGCATGGCAAAGCCTGGCAAGCTACCTGTGATGTATTCAATATGCCAAACACAGTAACAACAAGTCTCAAAATGGAGACGTTACTGGGCCCGCTTGAGCAAATCGATGAACCACGGGAGGACAGTGTACAGTGTACAGTGTGTGTAATGATTCCCCCAACACAGTTAGTGCAGAAGCGATGGAACACGCACAGCACACGCAGCCCTTGAGGGAGGACAGAATCGACATGGCACAAAAGGAAACTTTAGCTGAGATGATCACAACTGAAAAAGATGGTCCTTTGCATGCTTGTAGTCAAGTTCAATACCAAAAGTTTAAAATCGGAGTCAGTTCAAGAACACCGGCCTACTTTTGATTCCTATTCATGCTCTAAAGCCCACTCAGGTTTACCCGAGACATTCCCAGTCACGTGGATCCGCCCTGTGCGTGTTTCTCTTAAAGGCATCTGGACACTACGAGTGTTCGTGACATCCTGTTTGCCTAGTCTCACTGGGGGATGCAGGGACATGCCAAGAAGCTGCTGTCAGCCAGTAGCATGTCTGCGGCATCAGCAGAGAAGCGCGTGGCCGCCAGGGCGCGTGTCTGACCTTCTAATTTGCTGCACCGCTCCTCCAGAGTTAAGACTTTCTGCCGATCCTCCTCCCAGGAAAGCAGTTGTCTCTGATGCACTGCAACCATATCATTGAGCTCTTTGTCTCGATCTTTTAACTCCCCGATGAGCAGCTGCAGCTCTTTTCGTTGTTTCTCAATAGTGGAAACCTCAACTTCTGACCCGATGTTCTAAAATTAGAAAGTTTTTACAACAAAACTGATCAATAGGGGAGCTAGAGTGACAGTCAAGAGGAACAGCACAGAAGGACAGTACAGAGAGGGGGCTGGCCTTGCATGCAGCCTGGCACCCCATACAGTCTCCTGAGCCCTGGCAGGAATGATACCTGAGCACAAGGTCAGGAGGATATCGTAAGGACAGGCAAGTGTGGCCTCCAAACAAAAACCAAAGACAAATCAACAGTATAAATCAGCCAGAGCTGATTTCCAAATAATTTTATTTTCACTGCCAATTCTATGTAGGCCAATCAACTGTTTTTTTTCCCACACTGTTAATGAGAGTTACTGTTACTGTGTTTGGCATATGGAATAAGTCACGGGGAGTATCAAAAGTATCTACACTTAAGGGCTGAAGAGATAGCACATTGGGTAGGGCATCTGCCTTACACACGGCCGACCGGGGTTCGATTCCCAGCATCCCATATGGTTCCCTGAGCACCGCCAGGAGTAACTCCTGTGCAGAGCCAGGAGTAACCCCTGTGCATCGCCAGGTGTGACCCAAAAAAAAACAAAAAAAAAGTATCTACACTTAAAACGAGTTGAGCTTGGTCCCTAAGAGCACCACCACGAGGGACTTCTGAGCACAGAGCCAAGAGTAACACCTGAGGATGGCCAAGTGTTGGCCAAGAACCAAAAATTAAAAATGAGATTAGCTGAGTTTGCTCCTCAAGGCCATGTTCTCCCTGGAACACTACCTCGCTCGTCTGTGTCTTTGCTTGCCTATTTCCACTCCCGAGAAGCTTGTGTTCTCTCCTGAACATATACTTTTCTCTCCCCTCACATCCAAGTTTCAATAAAAACGATCTTGCTTCACCCGAAGCAAGTTCAAGTCTCAAGGTCTCATTTTCTGCCAGACCCCTGACACAGGTGTGGACTGGAGGGACAGTCCAGGGCTTCAGGCAAGTGCTGTGCATGTTGTTGACCCTGCATGGGTCCCAGGCTACCACTCGCCCCCCCAAAACAGGACTGGGACCAGGGACTCAGGGACAGGGACTCTGCCTGAGGAACAGCTGACTCAACGGCTGTTGCCTACAGAGGTGAGAGGAGGAAGCCTCTGCTGGTGTTTTTTTTTGCTTTTTTGACCAAGTCTGTGGTAAGGGGCATTCTCTGGGGACCCGACCGTCCTTGGGATCAAACGGGGTGCCTGCACTCCCCAGGCCTGCTTCCCAGGCACCCCGGCCCCCAAAGCGGGATTACTCTGAAAACCGCTGGTGACAAACTTAAAAAAAAATCATTTTTGCATTTCATTTAATTTTGCTCTTTATTCTCTTGCTGGACCTTACCCCCGCAATTATAAACTGAATTTCCTGGGGCAGGCGCGATGGTCCAGCGGGGAAGGCACTGGCCTTGCACGCAGCCGACCAGGACTGGATCACCGTCATCCCTTTAGGGCCCCAGCCCTGAGTGCTCCCCGAGTGCCGAGTCAGGAGGAAGCCCTGAGCACCGCCAGGTTCGATCCCAACACACAACAAAAGATGCAGTTCTCATAGCACCTCCCCCCTAACGCGACGCATCCCCGGGCTCTTCCATAGTGCCCGACCCAAATCCAGCGAGTCAAAATTAAAAAAAAACACACACACAGAGACTGGGGCGGGGGCTCGGTCGCCCCAAGCCCTCCCGCCGCCCCCAGACCCCCGGGACCCCCAGCGGCGCTCACCGGGCGCCCGACCAGGAAGGTCGCCGAAGGGTTCATAGGTGTTTCCTCCGCCCCCGGAGAGAGTCGCTGTGGGCGGCGTCACCCGAGAAACACCATAGGCGCGCCTGCCCGGAGCGGCGGGGCGCGCCCCGAGCCCCGGAGCCCCGCGCCCTCCGCCCGGAACCAGCACGCCCGCCAAACCGCCGGCCCAGCGCCAACGC
This sequence comes from Sorex fumeus, assembly GCF_029834395.1. Classification (NCBI taxonomy): domain Eukaryota; kingdom Metazoa; phylum Chordata; class Mammalia; order Eulipotyphla; family Soricidae; genus Sorex; species Sorex fumeus. The sequence continues at coordinate 5,907,509 of NW_026606144.1, read as the reverse complement.
GCCGGTGCGGCCCGGCCTACGGCGGCGCCCAGGGCCCGGCTTCGCTCTCGCGACATCTCGGCGACGCGCGCCCCCCGCCGCGGCCCCGCTCTCGCGACATCTCGGCGACCGCGCGCCCCCGCCTCTTCCCGGCAGGACTTGGGCTTGGCCCCGACGGGTTGGTTTGGGGGGCGGCGCCCAGAAGTGACCGTCGGCGCTTAGTGATGACGCAACGACCGTTCCCGCAGGCCCCGCCCCCCGGCTTTCGCGCACCTGCTCCGGCCGCGTTGCGCACCTGTCCCAGCCCCACGGGGAAAGCGGACGGGGTACACGTGTCGGTCCGCGCACTCGTTGGCGCAGTCTAAACCAGGATCACAGAGGAGGAGGGGGAAAAAAACCCCTAAATTTTTATACTCTACGACGTGGCTTGAATCCAAACTTGTTAACTTGTTTCCACCACCCTCGGGTCCCTTTTACTTTTCAAGGACTAAAAAATCTTCAATAACGTTTAACCAGACAGTATTTTGATTATACTTTTTTTGTAGAAGAACGAGCCAAATCTTGTTATTCACAAAAGACAGCCTGAGATTTGGAAAACTTAAATTCGGACAAGAATGTAACCGGATGATTAGGCAGGAAGTCTTAGTGGTAGAATAAGAAAAAAAAAATCTCACCAGATGTTAATTTTTGAATTGAGGCGCTTTGAGAAGTAAATCACATACTTCTCGATTTTCACTACTGTGGAACTTTCCTAGGAAGCCCTAAAATGACAAGAACATATCCATATCCACTGCCCAAGTAGAAAAGGCGGCTGACTATGCAATTATTAGTCTGAGAATTATGACTAGTTGCAAATAAAATCTCAAACTTGCAAGTTACCTTCCCAGTTTTAGAATGTAATTGAAAATGTTTTACAAAACACAGTATTTTATGAAGGGTGCAAGAATTACACAGCGTTTTACACTCAGTCTAACCCAAACTGAGGAATTAACATTCACTCCAGGCTCCATCTATTATCCCTCAACCGAAAGGAGGAACAGCAGTCTTGAAATTGTGTATCAGCTTTGTAAACAAGGTCAAGAAAGCCCAGGGATCGAATTCTTTTCCTTGGTGGTGTCCGGGAATACTTTGTGGCTCCTGCATCTAAGGGCTCTGGTCCTCTAAGCCACCTCCTTGGGCTCCCACGGATTAGACGTTAGGAAAAAGCTGATTTATTGAGGCTTTTATGTAAAGGAGGGTTCGGGGAGCAGGGCAAAATATCTCTTAGCTTTGCATCCAGGATGCCTGGTTCAGTCTGACACCTTGCAGTGACCCCCCCACTACCCCATCAGCCAAAAGTGGCCCAAACACAAACAGAATTTTTAAAAGGAGGGCTTTGTAGTTTGGGGGTCAGGGCTGTGCCCAGGCTTCGAATATGCAAGGACTGCCCTCCACCTCGGAGCACACCCCTGGCTGAACCCATCTCCCTTTGTTAGCACATTTGCTTTTGCAATTGAAACACTGTATCTTGGAGCCAGAGTTCACTTCCGAACGTCACAGGTTTAAGCCAGAGTTCATATAAAGGGAAACCTTTCCTCATAAATAGATAATAAACTTATCAGCAAGTATATCTTATTTTATTCAGAGAACACAGTATATCATATGTGTAACATACCCAATGTGTTGACTCAATCACTGCAGTCTATGAAGTTTTAGAGGAGTTAAAAGTAAAACAGATTTATATGGGAGGAGGTAATCAGTGGCCCCAAGCTGTTGCTCAAGTAGTTGTCAACTCTTACTTGAAGTTGCCAGTTTAATCACGGCAAATCTCTGACGTATTTGGAGAAGGTTAATATTTTCTTGTAAAAATATTACTAGATTGTGAAATCATTAATGTAGGTATTCAAGTCCACCCTTATCACTTTTAATCAGATTAAAGTGCGTTGCATGTTATTTTGGAGGTGCTCAGCGGTGACTCCTAGCTCCGCACTCAGGAATTACTCCTGGCAGTACTTGGGGGACCATATGGGATGCTGGGGATGGAACCTGGGTTGATCAAGTGCCAAGCGAAGCTCCTACAGTACTGTAATCACTTCAGCCCCAGCATTTAAAATTTTATTTAGGCACCAAGGTTTATAATATTGTTAATGGTAGGATTTCTAACAGCCACTATTCCACACCACATTCTCCAGTGTCCACTTCACACCCTCCCCCCCAGCCCAGCACACACACTCACCACACACCCCTGCCCCCACGGCAAGCTTTCTACTGAAGACCAGTTCTCAGTTTCTGTTGCCTTTAGGATTCATTATTCCCTACAAGGCGTTATTACATCCCGAGAATGTGAGAGAGCATTCTGTGTATTCTCCCAACTGTACTCAGCATAACACTCCAAATCCATACCCGCAGCAGCAAAAGGAATGATTTCATCCTTTTTCATTATGCTGCACTTAAAATTTCAGGGCAAAGAAAAAAATCACACACGTTATACACAAGGACAATTTTAATCCTGCATTTTCCTGCAGTAGCATCCACTGCTGGTTATATATGAACTGAAATCGCTTTGCCAAGAACTGTGAACATTAAGAATCTTACACGTATTTAACAGGCACACAGACATCTTCCAGCACTGACAGAATACATACATAACACATACCAAATGGTCTTGATGGATCCATTTGTTAACCAGATAACATTATTTAGTAAAATTCAGTTAAAGCAGATTTCATTTCATTCAGATTTTAATTACATTTTCCTAAGATTTTATTCAAAAAGAACATTCATCCAAGACTGTAATTTGCATGGCGATAAAACAATGGGTTCTAAAATCTATAGCAATTTGAAATACAGTGAATCTTTTCAACTTGTAGCACTTAAGACCTTTATAAAAACAAAATCTAAAGTCACCTAATGCATTCATTGTTTTTCTTATGAGAAAATTTTGTTCCAATTACTCTTTCCCAGACTATCTATTGAGCATACATGTGTATTATTTTATTGGTTAGCAGAATTCTACTCACATAATATATAGCCAGTCAAGAACTGAGCTTCTCTGAATGGTTTTCCATTCAAAACAATAATGTATAAAATGCCGTTGGTGTGTGCCCCCCCAGGGAAACGTTACCAAACATGTTTCCAAGAATTCTTGGAAAATATTTTTAAATATATATACATAATAGTCTAACATGTAATGCTCCATCATGTCTTCAATCAATTCCCATTTGTTCATTTATATCGTGTGCAGTTTCCGTATGAGTGGCACTGTGATGAACACCCTTTAAACGGATTCTCCCCGTGATTTCTTTTGGACGTCAATGCAGTGGCTTACTGAGTCAAACAAACAGTGCAGAAGGTTTTAAGGCTTTTAATATACTATACCAAATCATCTCCAGAAGAGCTGAAGAACTCCAACAGTACGTTAAATGTATCCACAGAGTGGATGTGGTTGCAATCAATGAAGCAAATTCAACCACATATGTCTCAGATGCTCAAGCATCTCTGAACTCACACCAAAGCAGCAAGGGGACAATGATTACTGGTGAGGAAGCCAAATTCAAGTCTTCAAAATAGTACTCAGCTTCAAAGCCATGGTTTGATGAAATTATGATTGTTTTCAACAGAAAACCTTTCCACAAAACATCTATTTGTTTTTCCAAAAATAAAAAGTTAAGAAGAGAGGAAAAAGTCAGTACCAAATGACCAGAAATTTTTATTTGACTAAATTCTATTTCATGCATAAGCATGACAGTCTCCCCTGTTTATTAGACTTTGGCAATAAAAAAAAACAAGCAGCCTTGTACAGAACAGTGAAAATGCCAACGGTGAGGGTAGCCTACAGTTTCACTGTAGGATAAATATATATATTTTGAAAGGCCTCTCTCCCTTTGGCCATATCAACTCTCAGTTCAGATCAAAATACAGACAAATATTCCAAATCACTTCTTCACTTCTCCAAGATCTTCAATGCTATCATCATCCACCTACAAAATACAGGTAATTAAATCATGAATTGGGCTTCAAATAATAGGAAAGCAACTTCAAAACACACGTCTACAAGGGTCCAGTGAGTCTTACCTCTGGCCATTTTTCCTGAATGACATCAATTATATCATCTGTAAAGTCTCCCTGAATGATGATTTCATCCTCCCCTGTTACTGAGGCACCACAGGAGAATTTCTGAGCAAAAAATCTTTGTGCTTCTTTAAGATCAATTTCTTAAAAACAAAACAAAACAAAAAATACAAGACTATAGTTGGAACTGTACATCAAGATCTTTTTCCATTTCCAAGTTTAATGCGCATTTAAATTCACAAAACAAAAAATGTAATATTCTTTCCAGAACAATAATTATAAACTATGAAAGGTAATGATCTTAATATTTCAATTACTTTTCACTTTTTGCTTTTTGGGGCCATACTTCACAGTGTTCAGGTTTTAATACTGGCTCTGCACTCAGGGATCACTCTTGGCAGTGCTTGGGTAGTCATACAGGATGTTGGGGATCAAACCTGGATTGGCTATGAGTAAGGCAAATGCCCTACCTGCTGTAGCATCTCTCCAGCTCTTTTTGACATTCTATACCAGTAACAGTATTTTGGTATTTTGGAAGCCAAAGCATAAGTACACAAAATAGCATGTTATACTATACATAGTTCACACAGCAAGATCAGAATCAGTGTAGTACAAGTAATTCCAAACATTACACTTAAAGTATAGCAAGTTATTTTAAAATGTTTATCCCTATTCATTTTGTTTGGGGCTCACAACCGGCAGTGCTCAGGACTCACTTCTGCTTTCCCACTCAGGAATTATTCCTGGCAGGACCTCAGGGGATCTTATGTGGTGCTGCGGATCAATCCAAGGTCAGCCACATGCAAGGCAAGTGCTCTACCCACTGGACCATCGCTCCAGCCTTACAGTATTCATTTTTTGTGGCTGTGTGACAGGGTGGACCCCTGGGTTTCACACAGGCAAGGCAAGCGCTCTCCCACTGAGCGATCTTCTTGGCAAAGGTCATCACTATACTCTCTACGCCCCCCTTTTACTTTTGCGATATTGGGTACGGAACCCAGGGTCTCACATATGCAAGGCACATGTTCCCCTGGACCTTATCCCTTTTGGGGGGAGAGGGGGACTCTCTAGTGGTGCTGAGGAAATCACGGGGGTTCCTCCAGCAATTCTCAGCCATCTAGGTCATCAGTTTAGCATGAAAACGTGATGCTTCTTGGACCCCGCAGTGCCGGGATCCTCAGGCTGGCCCAGCAGTACTGGATGACCACTGGTGCTGGGAATCAAACCATATCAAGTGAAAGCTGGGCTGCACTATTTTTTTCTTTTTTTTCCTAAAAAAGATTTTATCACTGAATCACCGTGATAGAGCTTTACAAAGCTGCTCATAATTTGGTTAGTCATACAGGGCTGGGGCGATAGCACAGCAGCAGGGCATTTGCCTTGCACGCAGCCAACATGGCCGACCTTCGCCCCTCTCGGAGAGCCCGGCAAGCACCCGAGAGTATCTCGCCCGCACGGCAGAGCCTGGCAAGCTCCCTGTGACTATTCGATATGCCAAACACAGTAACAACAAAGTCTCCAGTGGAGACGTTACTGGGCCCGCTCGAGCAAATCGATGATCAACGGGAGGGCCTTTACTTACTTACTTTACTTACAGTGTTCCAACACCCATCCGTCCACCAGGGTACATTTCCCTGCAACGATGTTCCCAGTTTCCCTCCCATCACTACCCCCGCCACCCCGGGGCTGTACTCTTTCTTGCACCCCCATACCCCAACTCTTTCTCCCATCCAAGTATAAACTAGGCCCAACCTTGCTTAGCTTCTAAGAGCAAATGAGATGGGGAGTGTTCAGAGTGGTACGGCCACAGCCCCAGCCCTTTGTAAATAAAACTGGGATGGCGGGATAGAACAGCAGGCAAGGAACTTGCCTTGCACATGGATGACCCAGGGTAGATCCCTGGGACCCTAAATGGTCCCCTGAGCCCACCAGGAGTGAGCCCTGAGCACCACAAAAACCTAACCAAAAAATCTCAGCTTTTCAAAACATTTTCACGTAAGTAGGATAGAAAACAGTTCACACATTTTACACACACTTAAACATGAACTCACCAAAGGTTGCAAGGCCACACACTCTTGTTACATATTTCTTCTTTGCCCTGGGAATTTTGGCTATTGTAACCTTCTGTGGTACAGTCTTCTTTTTTTGTTTAATTTGACCCCTTCCACCTAATTAAGAAATATCTCAGTATTAATCGTTTCATTTAAAACGTGTGATAGATGCTTAAAACTAAATCCAAGAATAAGGTACCCGCAGAGGTTTTGCAGAAGGCAGACAGTTTGCTTCGTTACCTTCCAGAACAGAAAGGTTATCCTGAGGAAATGACATCTAATTTTGGTCTGTGCAAAATAAGGAAATGTGAAGGTGCAGCAGGAAGGCAGTGAAGGAAGGGCTCTCCCAGGTAGGGGTAACAACAGGGAAGAGGTGGCATTCTGGAGCGGGGGACGGTCTAGTGGGCAGGGTACACGCAGAGTACCCTAGCAGTACATTTGGTGCTAACTTTGGTTCAATCATGACGCCCCACGTGGTTCCCCAAGACCACCAGGAGAGACGCATGAGCCACAAGTATGCCCTGAGGAGTTACCCGGGTGGCCCCAAATCCACCCTCCCCAGTTTGAGTCATAAAATAAGCTAGCCAGTTGCTTTTTAGCAACGTACCTTACTACGTGCTGGGCAAGTAGAATGTGTTTTCTTTCTTTTTGGAAGGCTTCTAGCAGTACGAGAACCACGTGGTACCAAGGATTAAAGCCAAGGCCCTACTTTGAAACCCCTCCCCAAACCCAACTTGCTTTCTTAGGTCCACTCTACTCAAAGGTGAAATCACACGGCATCCAACAATCCTAAGACTATGATTCTTTATCATATTCTTAGGTACGACATACGTATGGTATTACAGGATGATGGAGGCTGTTTTAATTAACAGTGATAAGGTATGTTTGTATAAATAAAACGATGAATTTAAATCTCACCTCTCTTTTGTTTTTTTTTCTCTTCTTCTTCCCCTACCGTTCCCTGTCCCTCACTAATTCCAGCTTCTTGTTTGGGTGAATTTTCTAGATATTAAAAACAAAATCCAAAAGTTAATGCCATCACTTTATGCTAATTATAAAAGTAAATGATATACTTTACTTATAAACACAGAAGCAATGATTCTCAACAAAATATACCGCGACACCATATCTGTCATTGCAAGTGTATCATGCAAGCGGACAAAACAAAGTCTTCTCACTGAGGTTTAGGATTGAAAGGAGCGAAAAGTGTTTTGGATCGAAATATACTGATCTGTGTGTAAGTGCTTCCCGGCCTAGCACGGCAAGACCCGTTCAGGGCTGACCACGCAGAGGGCTGTCACACTAGCTTGTGGGTTCTGATCCAGGCAGTTGGCAGTGAGTGAGAAGCTACCCCTCAAGAAGGATCCGCCCAAGTCTGGAGTTTGTACCTCACGTGGAGTGTGAACACTGGGCACGAGAGGGCTGTTCCACAACCTGTCCAGGGGTGGCTCTTCCAACTTCTCCCTTTATTTTTACCAATCTGTTAAGCCATTGTTTGCAAATTCCTCAATTTTCTTGGCTACTCCCACTCCATTATCCTAGTTATCTGGGTCCAAATCCCGCAAATCTGTTTCTCTCACCCCTCACTCCTCACACTCTTCAGACACAATGTCAGTTGCATATCCAGCACTGGATGCGGCCCCCACTCCACAGGTAGCCTCTGCTACAGTGGACACAGCCCATTAGCACGGAAAACCCCATCCATTCCCAAGTTGCTGTTTGGGCGGCCTCTCCATTCTCTTCTTTACAGAGCAAAGAGCTGCTGTGGAAATGGAAGTCAGACCCTCTCTCTTGCTTACCACACTCCTGAGAGAGCCCCACATCACTCTGCGTCTGACTTCATCTCTTGCCCTTCCTCCTCGACCAGCCCTAAAATGCAAGTCTCCAGCTATATCCCAAACAGCTGGTAAGCGTCTGCCTCAGGGCCTTTGTGCAGGCCATGTCATCCACCTGGAATGTTCTCCGAGACATCCAAATGATTCCCGCCTCACTTCCGGGGGCTCTATGTTCAAATACTGTATTTTTAGCCCCAACAGCCTGACCTCCCCGTTTTAGGCTTACGCTTACCACTAATTTAGCATACTACCTGATTCATTTAGGGCTGGAGCGATAGCACAGCGGGTAGGGCGTTCGCCTTACACGCGGCCAACATGGCCGACGCGAGTTCGATTCCTCCGCCCCTCTCGGAGAGCCCGGCAAGCTACCGAGTATTCGATATGCCAGACACAGTAACAACAAAGTCTCCAATGGAGACGTTACTGGGCCCGCTCGAGCAAAATCGACGATCAACGGGAGGGCCTTTACCTTTACCTTACCTTTACCTGATTCATTTATTTCGTCACCCCTTCAAGAAGCAATGGCCTAAGAACAGACCTTTTTGTATTGCTTTATCCTCAACATCTAAAACTGTACAGTACATAGCATAGCTTAACAATAATTTGTTGAGCAAATTAGTGAAACCATATTTGCCCTAAATCATTTACTCTTCTTTACACAAGAACAAAGTTGATACTTTGACCTATTTGGCTGGAAGAGGTAAGACAGCTGAAACCATGTCATGCCACACGAGGAATTTTAACCTGAGAATTGAGTCATTTTAAAGTTAATATACAGTTGATAACAGTTGGGTATTTGTATTTTCATACAAAAGGACTTTTCTATCTTCAAAAATAATGATTTACATGCATTTCTACATTAAGTTCTGACAAAAAAAATTTCATACCTACGGTAAGTTTTGCAAACTCATTTGGGAAGTTCTTCTCTAACCACTGTCTGCATTTAGCAACATCGGGCATATATTCACAGTACTGGCGGGGAGAGGAAACAAGTTCAGTCACAATCATACACTTCAGTTAAAAACCATCCCCTTTATTTGCTAAGAATGATCTCACTCATTACTGACAATGAATGGTTCCATACACTTGAAATATCCACCCCTCCAGAAAACACCACTGAAAGAACTACAACTAGTAAGGACTGGGTAGCTCCTCACTACAGTAATTGCCTATCAAAGGAGGGCTTTTAAAAACAAATGAACAAGAGTTTCTCCGACCCCCCCCCCCCCCATTCTCCCCTGAGCAAGTGTTTCTGTATTTTGCTTTGGGTTCATCAAGGTCTCATTTGTTTTCTTTTGGTTTTGGGCCACTCCCAGAGATGTTCAAGGGTTACTCCTGGCCCTCCACTCAAGAATCACACCCAGCGGTGCACAGGAGACCATATGGGATACTGAGATCAAACCCAGGTCAGCTGCGTGTCAGGCAAGAGCCCTGCCTAATGCACTATCACTCCGGCCCCAGATCTCATCATTTTCCTGACGTGCCCGGAGTATAACCTAGCTTATTAGAAGAACTTTATTCCAAAGTTTGTTTTATGTTTTCCCTTTACTTCTGTATACACTTCGGCTTTAAAGTTATTCTTGTTTCATAACCTCAACATTCATGAGCTCCATGTAAAAATCCAACCATACATCACCAAGTATAAAAGATGTACACACATGCCTCAAAATCCAAAGAAAACAATTTCAGTCCATAAATTTATATAAAATTAAGACCTGAAGAGCTAGCAAATGACAATATGAAAATTAAGAATAAAGTTCCTAAGCTAGCTCTGAAATTAATAACACCTCCCCCATGCAAAAAATTAAAAAAGAAAATCAATTTTAAAAGCACTTACCTCTGTTGGTAATGAACAAACTGGGGAAATAAAGGGGAAAAAATGTAAAGATATATACACAAAGAAAAGACTTTATCATAAACTTACTTAAAAATCTTCAATTTTTTTTTTTTTTTGGCTTTTTAGGTCACACCCAGCAATGCACAGGGGTTACTCCTGGCTCATGCACTCAGAAATTACTCTGGGCAGTGCTCAGGGGACCATATGGGATACTGGGAATCTAACCTGGGTCGGTCACGTGCAATCGCCCTACCCGCTGTGCTATCGCTCCAGTCCCACAAATCTTCGTTTTTAATTTTCTCTGTATCAATGTTTTTTAGGAGTTGGAGTACAGCAGGTAGGGCACTTGCCTGGTACACAGCTGACCCGGGTTCAATCCCTGGCACCATACACGGTCCCCCAAGCACTACCAGGAATACCCCCAAACAAAACAAAAACCAAACCGTAAACCAGTACAAAGATGTGGCCTAAACGATAAAAATCAAACTTTAGAAATTAAAAAATTTGTGTTTTGGGGCCATTCCTGGCAGCACTCAGGGCTGAGGGCTTATTCCCTGGTACTTGGGGGACTCTATGTAACATTAGCGACCAATCCAGGGTTGGCCCTCTGCCAGGGCAGCACCTTACCCTCTGTTCTAGCTCTTCAGCAGCTGCCCCTCCCACCCCACCCAATATTTTCGAGGTGAAAGAGAAATGATGGGGCCAGAGAGATGGCTCAAAGGACACTCTTCACTTGCAGGAGCCCGAGCCCCTAAGGCCTGCTACGTTATATCTGCCCTCCCCCCAAAATGACTGACTGTACAACAAGATTTGAGACCACACTGATAAAAACAGAAAAGAAAGTTACTTCTAAAAGCAGAAAACCAACTAACGGGGTCTGTACCAGGGCTAAGGCATTGCCTTGCCTGAGGGCACTAAAGGTTCCACTGGCACCCAGGGGTCTCAGCACCGAGCTGGGAGCAGCCCCCAGAATTGCTGGGTGTAGCTCAAAATCCCTTCCCTCCGCCCTGCAAAAGAATAACAACTACAAATGCACCTACGGCAGGGTCCGATCTGTTGGGTCACCACTCGCCAATCACAGGAACGCACCCCAACAGATCAGTAAAACCAGAGATCACTAAGTATTTTCATGAGACATTTGTTCTTGGGGCTGAAGCAACAGTGCAGTGGGTGGGCGCTGGCCTTGCATACTGCTGACTTGGGCACGACCCCGGCACCCCAGATGGTCCCTAGAGCCTCACCACGGAGTGATACCCGAGTTCAGAGACAGACGCAAGCCCTGTGCACCAAAACAAAACGATACCCTTTTTAACTTTTTGTTTCTTTTTGGGTCATTCCTGACAATACTGGGGGAGCGCTGGCGTTGAAGGCTCCTGTGCAGCGCCTATGAGGAAATTTCCTGACTCACAAAGGGAAGTTTTTTATGGTATGTTCCGTTTGGGGGCCACACCTGGTGGTGCGCAGGGCTTCTACCTGGCTCTGAGTTCAGGGGTCACTCCTGGGGGTTAGGGGCCACATGAGATGCCAGTGAAAGGCAAGAGCAAAACAGCAACTCTGTAGAGGAGAAGCCTGGCAGGCATCACCCGAACCAAACGATCAAAATCAGCATCGCCCAGAAACACTGCTAAGTCCAGAGGGGATACGGATGAAAGATACGTAAGAATTTTTTTGTATTATATTCTCCAAACCTCTCTGTGAATCTGAACTATGTTCACCCTCCCTCCCATCCACAGACAACCTGTTCATTGTTTAAATTTTGATCTTAGTATACAGGTGTTTACTGTAGCATATTTTTAAGTTTTGGGGACTGGAGAGACAGCTTAACAGCTTTGCATGAGGGAGGCCGAGGACACCACAAGGGTCCCCAGCCACCTTCACCCACAGCCAAAATCAAGTAGAAAACGAGAAGCCAGGGAGCCAGTACAAGGGTTAAGGTACATGTCTTGGAGGAAGCCCTAAGCACCACCAGGTTGGCCAAAAAGCAAAACCAAACCAAAAAAAGAAAATAGGCTTTTGCTTTATAGTAAATTCCTATTGTGTATCTGTGCGTGCGTGTATACACACACACTGACATTTTTTGCAAACAACTGTTTATTATGGTAAATATATATGTAGCATAAAATTACCGTTCTAACCATTTTTAAGCGTATGGTTAACTCATTCACTATCACCTCGTTCTCCAGAACATTTCTCATCATCCCAAACTTTATACCCACTAAATACTAACTTCACTGTTCTCTTTCATTTGGATGAGAATGGGCCGTAACGGGCAGTGCTCTGGCTCCTCCTGGCAGTAGGGAACTGGCAAGCATCTTATCCGTACACCATCTCCAGTTCTGAATGTCACTCAGTAACACTAAGACCCCAGCAACCTAAATGAGCTTAAACACAAATACGCTGCTGAGCCCCCAAAAACAGGAATGAGGATAAATAACTATTCTACTACAGAGCTTGTTTGGGAAGACAGCCAAAACAAGCACCATTCATTATTGCTCTAACTTAAGAGATTATAAGGTAAAGGTAAAGGCCCTCCCGTTGATCGTCGATTTGCTCGAGCGGGCCCAGTAACGTCTCCATTGGAGACTTTGTTGTTACTGTGTTTGGCATATTGAATACTCTCGGCAGCTTGCCGGGCTCTCCGAGATTATAAAGTTCCTAAATATAAAGAAATGTTAAACAAACAGTTCTCTTAGTCCAATTACTAATACTTTTTTATACTTCAATTCAGAAGCTCTTTTGTCTTGTTATTTTTGGTCAGAATTCCTGAGTTTGATATAATCAAAATTATTATTTTTTAAAAACATATTTACTTTCGCTGATGTGGGCGACACCCAGCAGGGCTCAGGGCTCACTCCTAATGGTACTGGGAAATATGAGATGCCAGGGATTGAACACAGGTTGGCTGCGTCCAGGAAAGTAGTGTGATTCCTACAAATTCCAGCGGCATTTCGTGAACGCTCCTTCTCGGGGCCAGAGGGCTAGTTCAGGGGCATCACCCTTGCCTCACAATTGGCCAATACTGTACTGAGCCTGTCAGGGACCATCCCGAGCGGTCAGGAGTGAGGCTGAGCAGATGTTTGTGGCCCCCCATCCTCAAAGGAAGAAAAGCTCCTTCTCATAACATGCCAGTGATCTTCTGCATCCTTCCCAGATTGGAACCCCGGATCTAGGTAAAATAGGTGCGTGGAGACCGTATTTTCACCTACCTCCTTCATATTCTTAGGCACTACTAGCCTGAATATACTCTCGTACTTCTTTCTTTTCTACAGTCAAAAATAAAAAACAAAAAAACACCTCAATGTTCTATCACAACCTTGCCCATAAAGCTCAAAGAGCCATATCCCCAGAAATCTAGTAAGTCATCTCCAACTTTCTTCTCCAATATTTAAGTCAATCCATTATCAACTGTAATTTTTTTTTTTTGCATTTTTTTTGGGGGGGTCATACCTGGCTTTGTACAGGGGTTACTCCTGGCTCTGGATTCAGGAATCACTCCTGGCGGTGCTCAGGGGACCATATGGCATGCTGGGAATTGAACCCCAGTTGATCACATGCAAGGAAAATGCCTTATCCGCTGTTATCACTCCAGTCCCTCAACTGTCATTTTTTAAGCCTTATCCAATCCCCAACCTCATCAGAATCTAAGTATCTCCCTAAACAATGAAAACTGCTTCCTGACCTCCCACTTATCATAATGCATAATCAATAACCCTCCAGAAAGCAAGTCATCTTTTCAACCAAGACATCCTAAGCTCTTAGGCTTTTAGGACCAAGATGGAACTACTTAACGCACTCTAGAGAGGGCCTGCCTGCCTGCTCCTGCAATTCCCCCAGCCCCATTTCCAATCACTCCTATCTGTGTTATTACAGCCCCCCCCTTCTGAAGTTCTTCAAATAAGCTACAGGTCCTTTAGCCATACAACTTTTGACATGTTGCTCTTTATGCCCCAACTATTCTAATCGGTTCAACAACTAAAGATCTAACCCATTCACTGTTTCCTCAAGAAACACTGGCCTGGAGGCCTGAGAGATAGTACAGTGGAGAGGGCACTTGCCATGCACCAGGTTCGATTTCCAGCACCCCACATGATCCCTAGAGGCCTGCCAGGAGTGACCCCTGGGAGCCTGAGCACTGCCAGGTGTGCCCTCCCCCAGGTACCGGAAAAAAAACAAAACAAACAAAAAAACCCAATCCTGTATCAATAACCAGATTACTAATTTTACAACACCTTATCTGCACTCCATCATCTGTTCAATCCGTCACTACTTCATGAAGGTTCCCCGAAGTTGTTACAATAAAGCTTGTCTTTTTTTTTCTTTTTGGCTTTTTGGGTCACACCCAGTGATGCACAGGGGTTACTCCTGGCTCTGCACTCACCCTCAGGGGACCATATGGGATGCTGGGAACCGAACCCAGGCTGGCTGCATGCAAGGCAAAAGCCCTACCGCTGTATTATCACTCCAGCCCCTTGTCTTAAACTTTAATTTGGGCTGGAGCAATTGTATAGCAGGTAGGGCATCTGCTTTGCACACAACCAACCCAGACTTGATTCCTGGCATCCCGTATGGTCCCAAGTCCACTAGGAGTGATCCCTGAGCACCGCCAGGTGTGCCTACAAACCCAAACCAGACCAAAGAAAAAACTCAAAACCCCAGAAACTTTTATCTCAGAATCCCCACTTACATAACCCAAACATTTCAGAATGAGTTGTTGCAGGGATTAAATAAAACAATATAGGCAAACATAACTTTTCCCCCCAGTTCTTTCAAGTAGTTCTTTCTTTATTCTCTCAAGTTCTTTCTGTATTCCATTCTTGTCTGGCACAATGTTGACTTTTGTTCTCATTTTTGGACCACACGCAAGCGCTCAGAAGCTACTCTGGCTTGGTGCTCAAAGAATCTTACACGCAAAGCAAGTGTTCCAGGCCACTGAGCTTCCTGTCCAATTCCATGCTGCTTACTTTCTTTGTTAAATCTAAAATAATGATATATCTTTAAAAACATGGATTCTAAGTTTAAAAGAAAGAGTACAAGAACAGTCATTTTAAATTCCATCTGACAAATAAGAATGAACAAATCACGCTGCTTCAAGTTTATTAAATGATATTCCTGTGTGAGCTGCTGCATTAGCGCTTTATTCCACTCATGACTTAAGATGTAAGAATTATCTGATTTTACAGAACTAAGACCTCTAATACTAAGAAAAATTACGTCATTTGTCCGAGGTCACATATCTGATAAGTTCTGCAGTCAGCATGCAAATCATCCTGACTCAAAAAGGCCAAGAACAGAAACACACAAGCCTGTCAAAACTTAATCCTATGAAGTTTCCCCACCTACTCTCTTCATGAGCTAATGCAATGTAATTCCAATCTACTATCAAAAATACTCAACACGGGCTGGAGAGAGAGTACAGAGGATAAAGTTCTGGCCTTACATGTCATCCGGTTTCAATCTCCGGCATCCCATTTGGTCCCCCCAACCACCTAGAAGTGATTCCTGAGCACTGAACCGGGTATCAGCCCTAAGTACTTCTGGGTGTTCCTGTCCCTCACCGAAAAAGGATAATCAAAAAAGAGCTTATATATGTATATAAAAAAGATAAGGGGGGGAATGGCCAGCAGTTCAATGGACGGGCTCAAGAGACACCCAGCCGTGCTCAGAGGCTCTGGGAATGCACCAGTCAACGCTCAGGTCCTGCACGAGTCCATTTCCTGATCCTGAGCTTATATGTGTGTATATATATATATATATGTATTTTTTAACGCAGTGACACTTCATCTCTCCTTCTAAAACAGTATTTGATATTGTCACAAAACAAGGTTCCCAAGAACAATAATCTTTTCTGACTTATTTTTTAAAAATCGCTAGATACATGGAAAGGGTTTACTGAAAGGGGTCAGAGACGATCGTACAGCAGGCAGGGCACTTGCTTTTGGCTGACCCTGGTTCCATCCCTGGCACCACATATGAGGTACCCTGGACCCTACCAGGAGTGATCCCTGAGCAGAGCTAAGAGAGAGCTGTGAGCACAGTAGAATGTGTCCCGCCCCCACCCCCTTCGCCAATAAAAGGAACAACAGAGTCCTGAGACGCTAATAAAACTGGATGGAGCACTGTAAATGCATGACTGGGGCGGTGAGCAGCTCACCGGGCAGGAACATATGCTTTGTATGCCGAAGGACTAGGTTCACCCAGCACCATATGGTCCTGAGCACTGCCAGGAGCAACCCGAGTACTGAGTTGGGGGCAGCCTCCAGCACCATTTGGTGTGACCCTTGCTTTCCCAAAGCCAACCAAAGTATCTTTTTTGGGGGGGGAGGGGGGATAGTAGAAAGGCAGGCCCGAATGATGCTCAGGGAACCTTTTCCAACAATTCTCAGCCAACTGGACTGGCAGTTCAACAAGGATGCGGCACTGCTCAGACCCTGCCATGCCAGGGATTGCCCAGATCACCCCAGTGGTGCCTAGGGATTGAACTGGGGCTGGCCACATGCAAGGTATGCACCTTCACCCCTGTTCTATTTCTTTGGCATTGCAATCATTTGATTGATGAGGGAAGAGTCTCAGAGGGTGTTCAAAGGACAAACACCACCCTTGATTCCAGGGCTACTCTTGGCTCTGGAGGTGAGGGGACCACCAGGGCTCAAACCTGAGTAAGCTGAGTGCAAGGCCAAGTGCCCTCCCTGCTATCTTCCCATCCCCGACACACACACACACACACACACACACACACACACACACACCCCATACCAAGAAGCCTTCCCCAAGACTGTCCTCATCAACTCTCCCGCCGTCCTGGCCTGCTCCCTGGCTGGACACTACAGGAAGACAAAGCTGTTCACTTCTCCACTGAGACGACCAAGCCTCCATCTGCAACGCTGCTCCTGGCTTCCTCAACTCGGCTCTTCTACGTCTCACAACCTGGCATCTCCCAGGAAGCATCATGCGAGGCTGGCAGTAACACGGGGCTGGTAAGAACCCGCTGCCAGTCTCTCTCTCTCCCCCAAGTGAACTGTAAATTTCTCAAGGCCACCTGGCAAGTCGCAGAATTTGGGGGGGGGAACAGCAAAACCTGTGAACCCACGTGCCCGCGCCACTCTCTGGCCCCTCCTTTGGGTCGAAAGTTCACCCAAGGGCAAAGAGGAGCACTGAACTAGGAGGATCACAAGGCGTTCCAATACCGTGAGGCTGCCGCCGGGTGGGCAGGGCCGGCGCGCCCCCCCAGGACAGGCCTTCCAGCACACTTGCCTCCACAGTAAAGGACGCGGAGCGGGTACTCGCCGTCCAGGCCGGGGCTCGGGTCGCCTTTGCACTCCTGCCCGCCGGATTCCGAGATGTCAGCCGCCATCGCGCGCACCTGCAGGCAGGCAGGGAGAGGCGCTCACCGTCGCGGCCCGGCCCGGGGGGCTGCCACCCCGCCTCCTCCCTCCCCCGGCAGCCCCCGCGTCTGGGCAGGTCTCTGTCGCGGAGAGGAGGCGGGGGCAGGCGGACGCGACGCGACGCTCCCGGGGCTGCAGAGCAGCGGGGGGCGGGAGGCCTCGGGGAGCACCGGGGAAGGCAGGGGTGACTGGGGGGGCGCCGCGCGGGGGGCACGCGGGCGTCTGCGAGGGATGCACGGAGGCCGGGACACGTGGGAGGGGAGGCCGCGGCGCCCGCGGGGAGAGGGGCAGCCGGGGGGCGCGGGGGGCCGCGGCGCCGAGGGCCCGGCCGCGCGGGGCAGCCCGGGGCCCATGTGGGCGGGGGCGTGCGGACGCCCGGCCCGGCCCCCTCGCGGGCAGCACCCAGCCGGGGCCACGCGCCCTGCTCGCCGCTCGGGAGCGGGGGGAGCCACGAGGGGTCTTTACCCGGGCGGTCACACAGCCCCCGCCGCCGCCGCCGCCGCCGCTCCCGCCACTACCGCCGACCGGAGCGACACATGCAGCTCCTCTGCGCCGGCCGCGGCCGCCCGAGAGCCCGTCAGCCGGACGCGCTCTCGCGAGACAATGAGCCTTTATCGCGAGAACCAGGCGGCCGCCGGGGCGGCTGTCGCGAGAAGCCCGCGGGCGAGGGCGGAAAAGAACCGGCGGCGCGTGCGCGACTCGCCCCGGGGGCGGGGCCTGGGCGCCGTGGGGCGGCCGGCCGGTAGGCGGCGCTCGTTACCCGTGGGAAAGGCGAGCGAGAGGCGCGCGCGGACGGGGACGCGCGCCGCAGTCGGCGGTGCAGCCCCGAGTCCGGACTGCACGTCCTCTCCGTGGTCGCCTCTTGCAAGCGCCTTTTCCTTTCGACACTGCCCGTCACTGGCGGGCAGCTCCTTGGAAAGATACCATGGGCGCTGTTTCCATTCCCGTTGGAACACACGATTCCACTCGTGTGTAACAGTCTGGGGGGCGCTCTGCACGCAGCCAGCCCGGCTTTGACCCCCGACACCACCTAGGGTTCCCCGAGCCTGCCAGGAGTGATCACTGCGTGCAGTCAGGAGTCTACCCCGAGCACAGCCGGGTGTGGCCCCCAAACCAACCAATTTAACAGTATTGGACAAAAGTTATAATTCTTGTCACTTTTTTAAATCTTCTTTTTGGTCACATCCGGTAATGCTCAGGAGTTCCTCCTGGCTCTGCACTCAGGAATTACTCCAGGGAACACCAGGGATTGAACCCGGGTCGGACGCATGCAAGGCAGACGCCCTACCCACTGTACTATTTATTACTCTGGCCCCAAGTATTCTTGTCTCTAATTTCCAAATGGCAAACTTGGAGGTCAAAGTGTAAATGAATTAAACTCACACTGCTTAAGATCACACAGCTAGAGGACTGGAGAGATAGTCCAGCAGGTAGGGCACTTGTCTTGCACCAGACCAACCCAGGTTCAATCCCCAGTATCCCCATTGTTCGCCATTCATCCCCAGGTGTGGCCCCCAAACAAGCAGAAATATCACACAGCTAACAGCACATTTTATTACTCTTAAGGCACACTACTTTTTACATTTCAGCATTCGCATCAAGGTGCACTGCAGTGGATGAAGACAGTATTGTGTGATTATTTGTTGCAAGCTTCACACACACAAAGCACATGCTCTACAGCTGAGCCATATCCCTGGCTCCTGGGTCATAGTTTATTCGCAGCATTTTTCTTTTTCTAGTTGAATGCTGTTACTGTTTTTGGCATATCGGGTACGCCATGGGTAGCTTGCCAGGCTCTGCCATGTGGGCAGGATACTCTCGGTAGTTTGCCGGGCTCTCCAAGAGGGACGGAGGCTTTTGGGGCCGCCTCGAATCACCTTTACAGGTGTTCCCAGTCAGGCATGCATGCAGGCAGGATACGCTCGGTAGCCTGCCGGGTTTTCTAGGAGTGATAACTAGACAATAAGAGGTCCTTTATTGAATTAATAAGTTAATAAGAGGGAAACGCAACCCGCCCCCTCCAAGGGGCCCTGGTGAGGAGAGCCAGGCGCAAGGGAAGGAGAGTCTTTGTTGTTCTCTTCTGGAAGCTTGGTTTTATAGTCTCTGAATTTTTGCCGTTGATGGGGTTACACGGCAGTTGGTGGGTGTAACTGTCTACTACTGGAAGATGGGGGATCTGGGTGGTGGAGGCCCAGTCCCGAACTGAGCAGGCTTGTAGATCAAACTGGGTTCCTCTGCCAGTTCCTTCAATAACAATAAAACAGTAACAATGATGGTCCTCATTCCCCTTATCCTAAAAGAGCCCCCAATATGCCATTGGGCTACACTAGCACATGACAGGGATGAATGGAGACATTACTGGTGCCCGCTCGAGCAACTCGATGAACAATGGGGTGATAGTGATAGTGATAGTTGGATGCTAAATAATGGGACATCTGACCGAAGGCATCTGAGATGATGAAATACGGATAGTGGTCAAACCTGTGTGCGGGATTCCTCAGTCGTTTCCTGTTCTTCTTTGTAGAAAGCAGCCAGCAGGCCCCCTACTTGTACCTAAGCTTCTGGCTAGGTTCAGCCGATGGGAAGCAGGAATGGGAACAGAGTCACTGCAGCCTCCTCTGTGGCTGTAGCTGCCCCGGGGTTTTCCTAAAGAAAGCCAGTCTCCCCCATGTGTTTAAACCAGTGTAACTGGAGCTCCTGGAGTACCCCAGGGGTTAGCTTCAGTGATACAGTATCAGAAGTCCAAGTATTTCCTTTCTTTTAGGAGGCAATGCTGCAGTAAGGGAAGGTTTACCTGAGGGACAGGGTCCCAGGGGTCACAGGAGGGAGATGAGGAAGTAGCATTGCAACATTCAGAGGAATCACAGAGGAAGGAACAACTGACTTTCTGAGAAACCGTCTACTAAGGAGAATGAGTTTGCTTTTCACTTCCAAAATTAGAAGCCGCTTCTCACTACGTGAGACACCTAATCATAACATCTGGATTCTCAAGAAACCTAGGTTTCCACAGGGTTTCTTTTTCCACTCTTGGAGCTGGGTTGGTCCTTAACTAGACATTTTTTTCTCTGCTGGTTCTTAGTGTTTCCAGGTGGTTCCCTGGCATAGAATGAGCATTTGTTGACGAGAGATACACAAAGGGCTGAGAGACTACTTTGCACGGAGGAGCTCCGAATTTGACCTCCAACACCACATGGGCCCCAGAGATGAACCTCCCTCCAAACAAATCTTAGTATTCAGGTTTGCATTCCAGTTTTAAACATAGTTAGATCAACATGAAAACAACATCTCTCTCCTTCCCTCTTCTCTCTCTCTCTCTCTCTCTCTCTCTCTCTCTCTCTCTCTCACACACACACACACACACATTATAAAGCAAGTTCGAAAGTGCTTTGCTTGGCAGCTCTGGGTAAATACATGGAAGTTACTTCATGCCTTTTGTGAAGCTTTTCCCTAAATTTGAAATCATTTTATGTTGTAATGTTCTGTTTGTTTCTGGGCCAATCCGGTGCTGTTCAGGGGCTACTTCCAGCTCTGTGCTCTGGTGGCTCCTAGCAAAACTCTGGAGACCTTTGTAGTGCCAGGAACCTGGGTTTGTATGCATGAAACTCTTATTGTTAACACTATTGTAAACTACAGTATCGCAATACAAATATGGAAAAAACACTGTCCTCCCGTTGTTCATCGATTTGCTCGAGCGGGCCCAGTAACGTCTCCATTTTGAGTCTTGTTACTGTGTTTGGCATATGGAATACGTCACGGGGAGCTTGCCAGGCTTTGCTGTGCGGGCAAGAAACTCTCGATAGCTTGCCGGTCTCTCCGAGAGGGGCAGAGGAATCGAACCTGGCTTGGCCAGGCTGGCTGCGTGCAAGGCAAACACCTTACTACTGTGCTATCGCTCCAGCCTAATAATAATATAAAAAAATGAAATAAAAAACATAGACTAAAAAGGAAAACTTTTCATTTTCAGCTCCTTCCATAGGCTTTCTTTTTGTGATTTTTGTTTTGGGGCCACAATCAATGGCTTCCTCCTGGCAGGGCTCAGGTATGGGGTGCTGGAGACTGAACCCAGGCTGGCCTTGCTGAAGGCAAGCACACTCCCCGCTATCTCTACAGCCCCCAAGTGCTTTCTTTCTTTTTTGCGGGGGGGTCACACCTGGCGATGCACAGGGGTCACTCCTGGCAGTGCTCAGGGGACCATATGGGATGCTGGGAATCGAACCCGGGTAGGCTGCGTGCAAGGCAAACACCCTACCCGCTGTGCTATCTCTCCAGCCCAAGTGATTTCTTTATGCTCCTTAAATATTTCAATTTTTTCCTGCAATTTCACAATTTCCTAAGAGAGATGACCTTGTCCCATAGATACTTCTAGCACCCCCCCTCAGATTCATATATTGAAATCCTAATCCCTAAGATATTTCAGGAGGTGGGGTGCTGGGGAAGTGATCGGGTGATGAGGTGGAGCCTCTTGAGGGGGCTGTATTTGGAAGAATGAGACACCCACCCCTCCCGCTCAGCTTTTCCCATCTCAGGACGTGGGGAGCAGACAGGAGTCAGGTTCTTATTTTTTGCCCTTGGGCCCATTCCCCAGCCTGAGCCCGGAAGCCTGCCCTCCCTTACAGTGCAAGTACCGGATAACCCAACTTCTCTGAGGACAAACCTGTGGGACCGAGATTCCCAGTCTAGGGTCTTTTGCTCTAGCACCTCCAATGAATGGCACAGCAGCTAAACCATGTGCCCGCCCTGAGCCAATCACAGGGGCCAGAGAGAGGGCGGGCTCTGATTGGTCGAGCCCATGCCCACTGCAGAGTCCTTGCAGCCAGGGATGGAGCCAGACCTGAGAGATGGCTGAAGTTCAGGGAGGAGTGACTGGACAGAAATCACCGCGCCATGCCAAAATGAGGGCGCGCGGTCACTGGGAAGGCGGAAAGCCCTGTCGCCATGCCATCACCGCGGGGCTGTGAGAGGAGCGCGCGCACACACTGCCAGGAGGGAGGTGAATGAAGCCAGCCTGCTCTAGGTCTTTTTCTCTTCCTGCAAAGCAGGACTGACAGGGACACAGCCAGTTCTGCCACTGCATATATGCATGGGAGGCCCATGCATATTCCAGGAGAGACTGGAAAGGTGATACAACCTGATTCGGTTGGGAGGGGCACTTTGCTAACTTAGGTGGTGAAACCAAAGGCCCAACCCCTCTCCACTGAGGGTCTGATTACGATAGGCTTAAATGTGTCCTTCTTTCATCAGAAAAAAAGTTGCATGCTTCAGGGCCAGGTAGTACAGTGGGTAAGACTCTGGTCCTGCAAAGCAACTGGCCCAGGTTTGATCTCCGGCACCAACCACATAGCATCCTCTGTCAGGAGTGATCCCTGGGTGCAGATCCAGGAGTAAATCCTGAGCATCATCGGGTGTGACCACCAACAACAATCAATCAAGAAATAAATGCATTGCATCCATGCAAAACACTCCTGCAATACAGGAGTATGTATAATGGAAAGTGTCCCCTCTCCAGAGCACTATTGTAATAGTAACAATAGGAGTATTCACTAAAACTCAGCATCTACACAACGTTGTACGCTTTTCTAAGCACTTTATATAGACCAACATTTTGACCTTTGTTAAAAATTATGTGATCCCGGGGCTGGAGCGATAGCACAGCGGGTAGGGCGTTCGCCTTGCATGCAGCCAACATGGCCGACCCAGGTTCGATTCCCAGCATCCCACATGGTCCCCCGAGCACCGCCAGGAGTAATTCCTGAGTGCATGAGCCAGGAGTAACCCCTGAGCATCGCCGGGTGTGACCCAAAAAGCAAAAAAAAAAAAAAAAAATTATGTGATCCCATTATCCCATTTTACACTAGCAAACTAATATTCAAGTATCTTTAAAGAACCTGATGTCTCACAGACTAATTTAAGATGAGAGAATTAACCTCAAATCCCGTAAATTCGGTATAGATTCTTTACATGTGGGGGGAGGGGCTTGTGTTTGGGCCACACCTGTTGGTACTTGGGAGCTACTCTTGGCTCTATGCTCTGGAGAGACTCCTGGCAGTGCTCCAAGGGCCACATGTGGTGCTGGGGATTTGTTTTTTAAGGCCACACCTAGCAGTGATCAGGACTTACTCCTGGTTCTGCACTTAGGGATCACTCCTGGCAGGCTCAGCCGGACCATATGGGGTGCCAGGGATCGAACTAAGGCCAGCTGCTTCCTACCTGCTGAAATATATCTCTCTAGCCCCCGCACATGTGGCTTTATTTATTTTTGCTTTTTTTGGGTCACACCCAGCGATGCACAGGGGTTACTCCTGGCACAGCTCAGGGGACCATATGGGATGCTGGAAATTGAACCCAGGTCAACCGCATGCAAGGCAAACACCCTACCTGCTGTGCTATCTCTCCAGCCCCACATGTGGCTTTTAAATGGTGGTTATTGAAAATGAGGCTGTACTGAAAAAGCTCCTGTCTGTCCCATTCCAAGTGCTCAATGACAAGTAAATGACAGAACATTTCCATATTGGGGGCCAGAGTGATAGTACAGTGGGGAAGGAGCTTGCATTGCACATGGCTGACCCGGGTTCGATCCCCAGCATCCCAATGGTCCCTCAAGCAGATCTAGGATCCCTGAGTTCAGAGCCAGGCAGAACCCCCTAAGCACTGTTGGTTATGGTCCCAAAACCAGGAAAAAAAAAGGGAACATTTCCATGTTGTAAGAAAATCACTTTGGAAGGTGCTGCGCCACACTGACATTGATCAAAGAGGTATTTCCAGGATGTGACAGAAGGGAAAGCCCAGTGGCCCCGAAAAGACAGCCTTTGGTTTGGGTTGTTTTTTGGGGGAGGCAAACCCATTGGTGTTGGGGTGACTTCCTCTGGTACTTTTCATCATTGTTTTTTGTTTGGTTTTGAGGCCACACCCGGAAGTGCTCAGGGATCACTCCTGGCAGGACGCAGAGGACAGTACGTGGGACCGGGGACTGAACCCAGGCTGTGTCCAGCTGCCACCGCACAAGATCTCTGCTTCCCCCATCCAGTGAGGGTTATGAGGGGTTGGAGACTGAGCCTTGGGTTCCCACATGCGAACCACGCGCTTCCGTCCTTTAGGCCCTAAAAGGCAGTTTCTGGATACCAGACCTAGTTTCGGCTCTTGTGGGAGGGGATGTGTGGGAGGCCATTCTCTCCTTGTCATTCATCTGGAATCCCCGGACAGCCACAAGAGGAACCCACGGGAGCCTTCAACTGGCCACAGCACCCCAGGGGCACCTTGGAGAATGGACCCCAAGAGGAGCAAGATGGGAGCCAAGAGGACCCGGCCATGGGGCCCTACTTCCTCAGAACCTTGGACACAGTTGCAGCCATGAGGGCAGAGAAACCACGCAACTGCCTGAGAAACGGGATGCTGGAGCCCGCGGGTAAAGAGGGAACTGTGCTGACAGATGGAGCCAGCTGGGTGGTGCTGATGGGTCTTTGAGGGGGTCAGGGAGAACCCCAAAGGGCTAAAGCCCTGCTGGGGTCTGGGCCAGTAAACACGGTCAAGGCAGAGGCCCCCAAGAGGATGATGAAAATGAAACAGAATCAGAAAAAAGCCAGTTCCTGCAAATCAACTTTATTTTTTTTTTCTTTTTGGGTTACTCCTGGCTCTGTGCTCTGGAATTATTCCTGCTGGTGCTTGGGGGACCATATGGATGCCGGGGATTGAACCTGGGTAGGCTGCGTGCAAGGCAAACGCCCTACCCTCTGTACTATTGCTCGGACTCTGCTAATTAACTGTTAAAAAGAAAAAGGCATTGCTGAGGGGGAGGAATGTGGTTCAGAGGAAGAGCATTTGTTTTGCTTATTTGCCCTATTTTTTAGAGCAGGAGCTCTCCAATGGAGCTTTGGGGCCACCAGGGCTACACCTGGCAGGGTTTGGGGTCACCATGGTGCCATGGACCCAAGACCCCGAAAAAGTGGGACACATGACCAAATCCTTCCGGTCATTTTCCCAGTGCCTACTTTTTTTTTTCTGCTTTTCAGGTCACACCTGGGGTCACTCCTGGCTCTGCACTCAGGAATTACCCATGGCAATGCAGTTCAGGGGTTACTCCTAGCTCTGCACTCAAGAATTACTCATGGCAATGCTTGGGGGACCATATGGGGTGCTGGGAATCGAACCCAGGTCGGCCACGTGCAAGGCAAATGCCCTACCCGCTGTGCTATTCCTCTAGCCCTCCCCCCTCCCCATTAGCACGGTTTAGCACGGTCCTCCTGTTGCTCATTGATTTGCTCGAGCGGGCCCAGTAACGTCTCCATCATGAGACTTGTTACTGTGTTTGGCATATCGAATACGTCACGGGTAGCTTGCCAGGCAGGCCAACTTTAAAACAATAAAACTTCCATGTTGCTTCAGGAAATATAACTAGTAGCAAGGAATAAAAATAAGATCGGCAATAAAATTTTATTTAATTTTTTTTATTTTCTGGGCTTTTGGTTCACATCCAATAGTGTCAGGGGCTATACCTGACTCTGTGCTGGCGGACATTTCCAGGCGAGCTTGGGGGACCAGGCAGTGGGCAGTGATAAAACCTGGGCTTCTTGCTGGCAAAGCATCCACTCCAGCCCACTGAGCCATCCCCCAGCATTGTTTAAAACATTTCAGACAGGCTGGAGTGATAATACAGTGGGTAGGGTGTTTGCCTTGCATACCGCCGACCCAGGTTCGATTCCCAGCATCCCTTATGGTCCCCTGAGAACTACCGGGGGGTAATTCCTGAGTGCAAAGCCCGGACCCTCACCTCCTGTCAAGGGCATGGATTTAATCTCCCAGGACCTCTTGGATTAGTAGGCGAGCTCAATGCAGACACTTGACAAACACACCTAATAGTGGAAGTTACAAGAATAACAGGCAGCATGTTTGAAAGAAAGTGGCAGGAGAATGAGGTTGCCCAGGCAGCCTGGAAACCCCTGGACAAGGGGTTTATATGCCAATCCAAGGAAGGTGACCTTTAATCTAGAGCAGAGATGACCAACTCAAAATTCTACTGGTCCCAGGCGGCAAATGCACAAAGCTGACTAGGCAATAGGGACGGGTAGGGATTGCAGTTAAACGGAGAGTCCTTGACCCCATCTCCAGGACCAGAGACTATCCCTGTGTGGACTGCAGGCCCAGCACAGCCAGATGGCTCAGTCTGTTTTATGAAACTAATAATCCAGGTTTGGCTTTAAAAAAAAAGAACAGACAGTCCCAGGGTTGGAGCAATGGGCAGAGGTAAGACACCTGTCCTGCACGTGGCCAACCTGGGTTTGATCCCTGAGCCCAAGCAGGAGTGATTCCTTGAGCACAGAGCCAAGAGTATGCCTGAGCAGAGTGGGTGTGGCCAATAATAAAGAAATAGGACAGTCTCAAGTTGGTTTTTTTTTCTTTTTCTTTTGCTGGGTCACACCTGAGGGACTCAGGGGACCACATGTGGAGCTGGGGATTGAATCCAGGTAGCATACATGCAAGGCAAGCGCCTAACCCGCTACACTATCTCGTCAGCCCCATCCCGTATTTTTAAAACACGTGAGCCGAGTCCAATTGGTTCTCAGAGCCTGGCCACAAACAGCGGCTGTCATGCTGGGGAGCAGGGAGTCACGGGGCTCAGGGGGGGAATGTGTCTCTGTGCTCTAGGAGCATGACACACAAGTGTTCGAGAGGAATCATCTGTAGAAGACCAGGGGAAGGGAAACCAGTTGGGAAACTCTTCTGGGACCAGAGCGATAGTCCAGTGGGAAGGGCATTTGCCTTATACGCAGCTTACCCCGGTTCAATTCCCAGCATCCCATATGGTCCCTTGAGACTGCCAGGAGTGATTCCTTTTTTTTTTTTTTTTTTTTTTTTTGCTTTTTGGGTCACACCCGGCGATGCTCAGGGGTTACTCCTGGCTCTGCACTCAGGAGTTACTCCTGGCGGTATGGAATGGTGGGAATCAAACCCGGGTCGGCCACGTGCAAGGCAAATGCCCTACCCGCTGTGCTATCTCTCCAGCCCCAGAAGTGATTCCTGAGCATCACCAGGTGTGACCCAAAAAGCAAAAAAAAAAAAAAAAAAGCAAACTCTCCCAAAGGCTGCAATGGCTGCAATGGGATGGCAGGGTCAGTGTGGCATCTGGCAGGTGTGAGGGAGGGGGGGCACGTGGGGGTGCTAATGGAACCCGGGATTCTGGGGGAGAAGCTCCCTCTCATCAGCAGCTGGAAGAGTGCACAGGCTCGCCAGCAGAGCCCCTGGTCAGCCTAACCTCCCCAGGATGTTTTTCCCCAGAGACAGACACACCCCCTTGACCAACTGCCCCAACCCCCCTTCACCCCAACCATGGGCTCAGCGCGTGATTCAAGTTCAAAACATACAAATCCTGGAGTTTGGCTCTTTTGATCAGATAGGGGGAAGTCGGAGCCCAGCCCCGTCTGCACACACCCGGGCTCCACGTCGCGGACAGAGACATGGGAAGCAGCTTCCCATCCATTTCATGGTCTCGCTGGTTGTGCAACTGGCCACTTGGGGCCAAGGAGAGGCAAAGATTGGAGGGGAGGCAAGAGGCTCATGACAAAGAATTTTGCTAATACACAACATATGTTATTCTTAGAACGTTTTCCTCTGTGGACCCTTCCCATTTCTGAGCTCTGCATTGGAGTGAGGGGGGGGTACCGGAAATGGCTCTGAGAAGCTGTGAGCACAGCCTCCCCCCTCGGCAGTGCCTGGGAGCGCCCCATGGGATGAGAGGGAGGGAGGGAGGGGACAGGGCAGTCAGGCAAAGGTTAGGGGAGGAAAGCGAAGGCAGAGGCCCTGATCGGCTCCAGGAAATGTTTGTATTTCTCCACCGGGAGGGAGGACAAACACGCGTCCCCTCTGCTCTGGGCAGCGCGGCGATTGCGCACAGCGAGGCTGAAAGCAAAACCCAGTTGGGGCGGCCCCCAACACTGCCTCTGCAGCATAAAGCTCATGGACCCATCGGCCTCCTGCCCTGAGTGACTGCAGCCGGGGGCACACGCTCTCCCTCGGCGTGACCCTGCCCCGGAGAAGGGGCCACCCGGGGCCTCTCACGTGTGTCTGCCAGTACCTGTGCCCTATGAGGGCATCCAAGAAGCAGCAGCTGCCTGTGTGGTAGGGGACCCCCGTCTCTCAGTACGCGTGTCCCCTGGCCAGCATGGACAACGGCTCCTGCTGCCTCATCGAGGGCGACCCCATTGCCCAGGTGATGCCCCCGCTGCTGATCCTGGCCTTTGTGCTTGGGGCCCTGGGCAACGGGCTGGCACTGTGTGGGTTCTGTTTCCACACGAAGACCTGGAAACCCAGCATCATTTACCTTTTCAACCTGGCCGTGGCTGACTTCCTCCTCATGGTCAGCCTGCCCTTCCGGACGGACTACTATCGCCGGCGCCGCCAGTGGGCCTTCGAGGACATCCCGTGCCGGCTGGTGCTCTTCCTGCTGGCCATGAGCCGGGCCGGGAGCATCGTGTTCCTCACAGTGGTGGCCGTGGACCGGTACTTCAGGGTGGTACACCCGCATCACGTGGTGAATGCCATGTCCAACCGCACGGCAGTCGCCGTGGTCTGTGCCCTGTGGGCACTGGTCGTCCTGGGGACGCTGTACCTGCTGATGGAGAATCACTTGTGTGTGCAGGACAAGACAGTTGCCTGTGAGAGCTTCATCATGGAGTCAGCCAATGGTTGGCACGACATCATGTTCCAGCTGGAGTTCTTCTTGCCCCTCGGCATCATCTTATTTTGCACCCTCAGGATAATCTGGAGCCTGAAGCAACGGCGGCAGCTGGCCCGGCAGGCCCGGATGAAGAGGGCCACCCGCTTCATCATCGTGGTGGCTGTGGTGTTCGTCACCTGCTATCTGCCCAGTGCGTCGGCTAGGCTGTACTTTCTGTGGACGGTGCCTTCCAGCGCCTGCGACCCCTCGGTGCACGTGGCCCTGCATGTGACGCTCAGCTTCACCTACATGAACAGCATGCTGGACCCCCTGGTGTATTACTTCTCAAGCCCCTCGTTCCCCAAGTTCTACACCAAGCTCAAAATCCGGCGTTTGATATCCCAGCGCTCCGCACGAGTCCCGACGCGACCGGAGGAAATGCCCATTTCCAACCTGTGTCGCGAGGGGCGTGGCAAATGCCTTCCAGAGAACAGCAGATGTGCGGTTGGGTCTGGAGATGTGCTGAATGGCACCGAGGTAAACAGACACGTGGACTCAAGGAGGCAGCTTAGAAATGAGTCGTTCTAGGGGGGGCTTGGGGGGAGGACAGAGTTTCACATGCCAGCCTGGCTTAGCGACAGCCTTCTCTCTCTTACTGGAAACTGGGAAACGAAAAGCAGGTCCCGGTGCTTTTTGGGAAGTTTCCGGTTCAGAAGCAAGTTGGATGCAGGTACATGGTGACTGGGAAGGTGGGGGCTGCACGCGCATTGGTGGGGTGGGGGTGGGGATGGGGGAGTGCTCAGCTCCCCTGGAACTTTAAACGGCTGAGTAAACAGTTCCTGTTCATGTTCTCTCCGGGGCTTTGGTGAACTTAATGACTTACCAGCATTTACCATCCTCAGCCTTTAAATTATTGCTTCTCTTGGAAAACTGAAACGCAACGAAGATACAGTTGCTCAGTACAGGGATCACTGTACTGAGGCTGAGGGAAGCTCTTTAGATTGGGGTATCTTGAGGACCAAGATCTGGCCCCTCTTGTGGGCAGTGCAAGGAGAACCACAGCAAAACAGTCTGCTTGGACTCTCTGAGGCTCCACACTCCCCCGACTCCTGACCCTCAACCCAGTTTTCACATTTCAAAAAGGTAATGAGGTGATGAGGGGTGTTTATCATCAAAAAACAAAAACAAAAAAACAACAACAAAAACCCCTCAGCACTGTTTTTCTTTTTCTCCCCTCTGTGGAAGCCAAGCACTTGAAACACTACCAGTCCCCCTAACCCCCGACCCACTGGCCAGTGTAATACTGGCTTTTGATTGCTGGGGATGTGACTGTGGGTTGGATTATTCATTCATTCATTCATTCATTTTTCACATAACTTACTGAATCCATCACTTGTGCCAAACCCATGTCCCTTTGCCTCCAGGGACTGTTAATCGGTACGACTATTTTTGGAGGGTGGAGCAAGAAGGGAGTGAGTGACCTTTACCCTTTCAGTGGTTCTTGGCAAACAAAACCCAACGCTGCCCTCTTACCACAGGATTCAGTGCCAGAATGTCCCCACGCGTGTCGGTCCTTTGACAAGTCCACAAGCCCGGCAATCAAGAAGAATTTATGCCATGATGGGCTGCCCCCCCCCCCCCCCCCCCGCCCCGCACTGTAGGGGGCAGGGGGACTGGTGATGTCCCAACCAACCTCAGCTCATCCCAGAGGTGAAAGGCACTCGCTCCTTTATTTGCATTTTCTCCCATTCCCAGGGTCATCTCCCTTGACGGTGCCACCAATTTGGGGCTCTTTGATCCCCATACCCCAGGGGCTGTCGTTCTGATTTCCTTTCTCAGAGGCGCTACACAGAAGAAAAGTCTGGACTGAAGAAAGACAGATGGATCTAAGTTAAAATCCCAGATTTCTTTAAACACGCTGGGGGTGGGTGGCGAAGTGGGGGGAACCAGGCCTGCACTACAGGGTGAGTCCTTGCCTGACAGGTGTGAGACCCTGGGTTCAATCCCCATACCTAAAAAAAAAGTAATAATAATTCCAGTTTCATCACTAGATGTGTGATCTGCAGACAGAAATATTTTTCTTTTTAATATTTTGCTATTATGGTGTAAATGGATACAGCAGCATTAACGTTTATACTTTTGGCCTGCCCCACTGTTCTGCCCCATTTTCCCTCATTCTGGGACAGATTTTCTGAAACCACTTTTAGCTTCTGTTTCTTGCTCCAACGGAGGTATATCTGTAATATCGGCTTCACAAGGTTCTGGGGCAGATTTAGCAAAGCCTGATACACAGGGATATCTGTGCGCTGTCCTGTGCTCCTAGCACAGAGGGTGTCTGAGAAATATTTGAAGGCATGAATAAGTGCATGTGAAGCATTAAAGGTGGCCTGGCAGAAAGTGCAAGATACTGTGATTTATTATGCTAACGCACTTGACACATAATGGAACTCTTGGGGTTCTGAGGCCCCTAGCAAGTCGCTGCATTGTCACCCCTGGTGTCCACTCCCAGGAAGAACGGCCGCAAGAATTCCCAGCAGCATCCAAGAACCATGAGTCCTCCCTCCAGTGACAAGCCCTGGACAACTCACACTTGTGCCTTAATGCTGGTCACAATTACAAGCCTTTACTGGGCTAATACCTTGTTTCTGCGGCTTAATAAAAATGGGTATTGAAAGGAAATCTGGGCTGTGTTATGGGCCTCTGTTGAAGAATCTGTAAGATTCTACCCTCCCAGGAAAGGTGTCTGAGAAATTGAGGGACTGGAGACACGGTACAATGGGGAAGGTGACTTCCGTGGCCAGCCCCAATGCCCCCTTGCACTCAGACCACACGTGGTCATCCCCTGAGCACCGCCGAAGGGTCCTCCTGAGCACAGAGCCAGGAACAGCCACTAGACATCCCTGGAAGTGGCCCAAAGCCTCTCCCGCCAGTCTGAGCAATCCAGGAGCTCAGGCCTGGCCCAGGGCCAGTTTCTCCCTGAAATGCAGCAAGGACAAACCGAAGTGAAAGTGAAGTCCCTCATGCCCAACGCTGTCTAGACTCTAATCTTGCTTCCCTTTTTAGACTCAGAGAGACAAGAAATCCACTTTATCAGGAGGACTTCTTCCGCAGTTCTAAGAAAAAGGAATATGGCCATTTGACAAACCTTAGTGGAAACTGCGAGAGAAGAACATAAGTGATCTGAAAGGCTGACAACTGCTCTTACTCGGCCCTGTAGGGAAAGGCAGAGAAAAGCCAGGGAGCACAGCAGACTGAGTCCACGGGAATGGCTGGGGAAACACACGGCCCCACTATCCCGCCAGGATGGAAACAGGTTCGGGGGACGGAGAAAGCACCAGGCCAAGGCCTTGACCTGTATGCAGGAGGCCCTGGGTGGGTGCCCGCACCAGCACTGCCGATAGCAACCTCCAGCCCAGAGGACTCCGAGCAAAGCAGGGCATAGCCACAGCCCCGCCCCCCAACTAAGTGGAGCCGGAAATAAAAGTCAAGCTGTTGGGCTGGGGTCTGGAGCCGCAGGGGGCACGATGACCCAGGGCGCCAGCCAGCTGTGAAGGCCTTTAGGGAGCCCCTTGGAGAGGTGGGGTCCCCCCAGGGCTGCTGGGGGAATGCAGCATGGCCTGAGCAGCGGCTGTGTGGAAAGGCAAGGTCCTTTCTGGAGCGGGATTCCCGGGGCGCAACTGCAGGGTTTTGACTTTGCTGTCTACAAACACACATCCATGGCCAGAGGGAGAGGACAGCAGGGAAGGCGTTTGCTTTGCATGTCGCCCACCTAGGTTCCCAGCAGTGCCAGGAGTGGTCCCCTAGTTAACCCTGAACACCGCTGGGTGTGACCGACCAACCAAAACACAGAACCACCACGAGGGCCAAGAGAATACAAGGGTAGGAGCATACGATGCCGACCCTGGCTCTATCCCAGGCACCAGTCTAGTCCTCCAAGCCCCCCCCAGGAGTGACCCCCGACCATAGAGTAATAGAGTACGCCCCGAGCACCAACGGCTGGGTTCCTGAAGAATAGAAACCCAAAACATAAACCACATGCGGGCGTGTGTCTCTGTGTGTAGATATAGGTGTATGTAACTAAGGCCTTTAGATCGCTGTACATCTCTGTGGATTCTCAGAGATCCAGAGGCAGACTCCGGGTAACAGCAGGTGGAGATAAAGGCAGAGACAGACCACAACAAACAGAAGGACTTGCCTACTTGGTCTCGATCCAGAAGCCTGTGGTGTGGGGGTTGGCTTAAGGGTTGTTCCTTCCTGCACCCCCTCTTTGAAAGACCCCAGCACGTACTGGGTGCCTCAAAGGAAGTGATTCAGGAACCCCAGCATCGGTGAGTCAGTGGGGAAGGTGAGAGGGAAGAAAGGGGAGCTGTCTGGGAGAACCAGGAAGATGGATGGGACAGGAAGGCAGAGGCCCACTGCATCCTGGTGACGAGCCTGTCTGCTGGCATCCTGCCCAGTGTTCAGGGACTTGAACCCCAGACCTCCACACACTAAGCACCGGCTCCATGCACTCTCTGGCCCCCAACTTCCCATTTTTTCTTTCATCTGTTGCTTGCACAGTTGGTGTTTGCCTGAGAAACCTAAGGCCGGGATCTCCTATGAAGACATATCATTTGGTCTAAGAACTATTTATGGCTGCCCATGAATTGGTTTTGGGGTACAATCAAGAAAATGCTGGGTTCAATTCCCAGCATCCCATATGGTCCCCTGAGCACCTTCAGGAGTAATTCCTGAGTTCATGAGCCAGGAGTAAGCCCTGTGCAAAGCTGGGTGTGACCCCCCACAAAAAAGCAAAAAAAAAAAAGTCCTTTATCTTTTGTCCATGGTTATTCAATTGTCCCAGCACTGTGCATTAAAAACACTATTCAGGGAGTAGAGATAGAACTGTCCTCAAGGGTTTAATTCCCTGTACAACGCCACACCAAAAATACCTCAAAACAAACACAAAACCTTGGGGTCTTGGGGTCGGAGCGATAGTACAATGGGGAGGGAAGTTGCCTTTCATGCAGCCAACCCAGGTTCAATCCCCTGAGCACCATCAGGAGTAATTCCTGAGCACAGAGCCAGGAGTAATCCGAGTAGCCAGTGTGACCCAAAAATCAAAAAGACAAAACAAAACCAAAAGCCACTAGTGGTATGGCTTTGCCCCACTGCCTGCTCTTAGCACCTTAGTTAAGTATCAGCTGGCATGGACGTGAGGGCGACTTCCAGACTCTCAGTTCGGTGTTGCTGGGCTCTCTTGAGGCCATGGCCACCCTACCTCAAGCTGGTACTAAGTTTTCAAAATGGGACTGGGAGAGTTTCAACTTTATTTTTCTTTTAGAGATTATTAGATGACCATTTTAGCCCTTAGGATTTGGCACCAAATGCTGTTTCCAAACCCAGCAAGACTCTTCCCCTTATCCCATACCACTGGTCAGCATTGGGCTTCCTGCTCTCCCACTTCCTCCCCGCAGTCCCAAGGTCTCTGCCTCCCCCCCACCGCGTGTTCTGCCACTGCTACTGATCATCCGCAGGGCAAGTCTCCCCAAGCCCCTTGGTGAATTATGCTT
The DNA here is from genome assembly GCF_029834395.1 of Sorex fumeus. Classification (NCBI taxonomy): domain Eukaryota; kingdom Metazoa; phylum Chordata; class Mammalia; order Eulipotyphla; family Soricidae; genus Sorex; species Sorex fumeus. The sequence goes on along the minus strand of NW_026606144.1, from coordinate 5,873,176 downwards.
CCTGAAACTCACCCTCTGTGGCTCCTCCCAGAGGAATTTTGACAGGCTATGGCTCGATTTAACCTGCATAATGCATAGATGATTTGTTCTGGAATTTTTTTGGGGGGGTCACAGCTGGCCACGAACAGCTATGAACATACTTGTTCGGCCACACCCAGTGGTGCTCAGGGTTACTCCTGGCTCTGCACTCAGGAATTACTCCTGGTGGTGCTCAAGGGAACATAGGGAATGCTGGGAATCGAATCCGGGTCAGCCGCGAGCAATGCAAACACCCTACCCCTTATGCTATTGCTCCAGCCTCTATTTTGGAGTATTTGAGCTAATGCATTAGGAAGGCTTACTGGGGGGTCACAGAGACATGACAGACAGCGGGTGAGGCGCTTGCCTTGCCTTGCCTTAGATGCCTTCTAAGGTGTGAATAACTTAGGTTTAATCCCCAGTAACTCATATGGTCTCCTATACTGCCGGGAGTGATCCCTGAGCACAGATCCATAAGCAAGCCAGGTGTAGCCCAAAAACAAACACAGAGACTGAAGAAGAAAAGAAACACAGAGACGAAAAAATGGAAAGTTGGCTTAGGGCTGGTGATGGTGTTCAGAGGTAGAGCATTTGCCTTGCATGTGTGAGGCCTTGGGTTCAATCCCCAGTCTAGCAAAAGGTAAAAATGTTCTGCTTCTGGGCCAGAGCTATAGTACAGTGGGTAGGGTGCTTGCCTTGCACATTGGTAACCTGGGTTTAACCCCTGGTGTCCTCTCTGGTCCTCCGAGCCTTCCAGGAGTAATTCCTGAGTGCAGAATCAGGAGTAACCCTGAGCACCATTGGGTGTGGCCGAACAAGTATGATCTGCTTCTGAGCTTCTTTTTCTCAGGGCGGGGGGCGCATTCTGGCAGTGCTTGGGGGCCACTCTTGAGCTTATGGGGCTATGCAGTGTCCTGGATCTAACCCAGGGCCCCCAAATACAGAGCATATTTCCCACCCAGCCCTCTGACCCTCTCTCTGGCCCTGCTTAGGCTGGAAGCCCTGAGCAGTCCTGTAGGAAGTCCAGCTCCTCAGGGCTGGAGAGATTGGATGTGGGGAGGGCACTTGCCTTGCATGTGCCAGAGCCGGGTTCAATCCCCAACATCCCATATGGTCCCCCAAGCACCACCAGGAATAATTCCTGAGTGCAGAGTCAGGACCAGGAGTGATTCCCGAGCACTTCTGGGGTGTGACTCCCTAAAAAAATTTAAAACAAGAAGAAGAAAGAAGTCTAGCGACTAAATGCTCATGGTTGGGAGGACAAGATGCAAGAGACAAGAATGGATTTGAGGAAAACAGGCCGATTCAGGTGCTAGCTCCCCGAAAAGGTAAAGAACCTGTCCGCCAAACCCACTGAGCTCTCAGGCTGGGGTTGGTGGCTTGTGTAGGGCTTGTGTAGTTAGAACATCATGTGTCTGGGGCCGGAAAGACAGTATAGTGGGCGAAACACGGGAACGCGAAGACGGGGTCAGTCTCTAACGCTCCTGTGCTCCGGGGGCCATCTGCAGATGCTCCATGGACAGCTTCCCACCCGCTGCTTGAGCCAGCTGCCTTCTGAGACACCCCGAGGTGTCCCCAGATGACCCCTGGGAACCCATGGGCCAGGAGAGCCATGACAACACCAACACAGTTTTTTTATTTATCTATGGGAGGGGGATGCAGGGCACGTCGGGGGTGCTCAGGGCTTACTCCTGGCCCCAGGGATCACTTTTGGTGCTGGGGATCAAACCTGGAAAGCGCCGCAAGTCCTGGGTTACCTCTCCAATCCCTGGAATGATTTTAAATTGAAAAACAAAGTTCTGAGTTATGTTCGCATTTCAATTATCACAGGACAACATGGAGAGGCAAAGGAATCGTGAAGGAGTCTTTAAGTGAACCTCACACCAAACTCAGCACCCCTACTTACTGCTTTTGCTGCTGAAATGATTCAGTATAACAAGTTTCTGTACAGCTCATGCACTATAAAGAGAGAAAGGAATACGGAAGCAAGACAGGACCTGTTCCGGGAGCAGTGGGAAGACTGGAAATTCCATAGCAGGGCCCTGGGAGGGGAGGCAGAACTGACATTCTGCCCAGGAGCTGTGAGCTCTGCTTTTAAAGCCGAGACTGAGAGATGGGGAAGCCAAAGCACTCGAGGACAGATCCGGGGGTCTCTCACTGTCCTCTCTGCAAATTTGATTTTTCCATAGTTCATTTCTAATCCGATGATCATTGTTCAAAAGGGAGGGTTCCTGCAAATTCTAGGGTCCAAAAATAATGAGTGTTGATCTCAGATCATAAATGCTCTCTGGTTGCTCTGAGTAGCCCTGACAGACAAGTGCACTTCCCACGGGTGGAAGATGCTCTTCACAGCAGCAGGCCTGGGAGACAAACAGCAATTGTTCCACTGCAGCCTTCACACACCCACAGAGTGGGACCTGGGCAGGGACCTGGTGAGAGGTGGGAGGGTTCCGTGGTGGTTAAAGGCACAGGTATTGAAGCCCGTGCCACGTTCAAGTCCAAGCTCTGCTCCTAGCTGAGGGCAGTCTTGCTTGTCTCCCTGACCTGAACTTCACTTTCTTGACTCTGAAATCAGATTCAGTAAGAGGGAGGTGCTCAGAGACGAGAGCCCCAGTTATATCCCCTCCCCCATCTCCTCCATGACTTATTGGGCTACCAAACAGAAGCCCTTGGGAGTTCGGCACTTGCTGGCATCCAGGTGCCAACATCACCTTCCCTGTCATCTTTTTTTTTTTTTTTGCCTTTTGGGTCACACTCAGCGATACTCAGGGATTACTCCTGGCGGTGCCTGGGGAACCATATGGGATCGAACCTGGGTCAGCCGCATGCAAATCAAATGCATTCCCTGCTTTTGCCTTCGCTGTGGCCCCACCTTCCCTGCCATCTTCATCCTCAAGCACCTCAGACTCCCAAAAGAGTCTAATCATTGGGCTAAAGCATGTAGATATGTCTAAAATCCCACTTACTCAACTCAATGAAACAAGTTTCCTGTATCTTGCTCAAAACAGAACCCTCACAACCCTTGTGGCAGAGAGGAATTCCTAAGACCCAACACATTGGTAGAGCAAGCCTGGAAAGCAGAAGTGATGAGCACTGGCTGCGGCCCGCAGGGGAGCCAGTTTCAAAGGCCTTGTAGACCCAATTGCTCCGAGTTTCGTCATCCAAAACAGGAACTTTTCAAAAATATGGGGCCAGAGGGATAGTGAGTGGGTAAGGCGCTTGCACATGGCTGACCCAGGTTCAATCCTGGTACCCTATATGGTCTCTCTCCTGAAATACTATGAGTGATCCCTGAGCACAGAGCCAGGAGTAAGCCCTAAACACTACCAGGTGTGCTCCCCAAGTTAAATAAAGATTAAATAGCATACACCTAGTGGCATGGCCAAGAGTAAGCTTGCCAGGCTTTGCTGTGCAGGCAGGATACTCTCAGTAGCTTGCCGGGCTCTCTGAGAGGGACAGAGGAATCAAATCTGGGTCGGCTGCATGCAAGGCAAATGACCTAGCGCTGTACTATCGCTCCTTCATAAATCATTTGCATATTTATCTTTATATATTCTTCTTTTTCTTTTGGTTTTTGGGCCATACCTGGCAGTGCTCACGGGTCACTTCTTGCTCTGTGCTCAGAGACGATTCCTGACTCTGTGCTCAGAGATGACTCCTGACAGTGCTGTGGCCTATGTAGGGCTGGGGACTGAATCTACATGTCCCTTATGCAAAGCTGGGCTCAGTTCACTGGGCACTCTTTCTGGCCCCCTCATTTTGTTTTTTAAAAGTAATTTTGAGTTGGGGGCCATCCCTGGAAGGGCTCAGGACTTACTCCTGGCTCTGAACTCAGGTTACACCTGGAAGGCTCGGGGGACCATATAAGATGCCAGGATTGAACCTAAGTCTGCAGCATGCAAGGCAAACACCCTACTCTTATATTAACCACTCTTCATGGTCCTCCCATTATTCATCGATTTGCTCAAGCAGGCCCAGTAATGTCTCCATCGTGAGACTTGTTGTTACTGTGTTTGGCATATTGAGTATGTCACGGGTAGCTTGCCAGACTTTGCCGTGCGGGCAAGATACTCTCGGTAGCTTGCCAGGCTCTCCGAGAGAGGCGGAGGAATCGAACCCAGCTTGGCCAGGCTGGCTCCGTGCAAGGCAAACGCCCTACCGCTGTGCTATCGCTCCAGCCTCATTCTAATTCATTTTTTTTTTTTTAATTTTTAGTAGTGAGACACCATGAGGTACAGTTGTAGACTTACAAATTTTTGTGCTTGGGTTTCAATTATACAATGATCAAATACCCATTCCTCCACCAGTGCCCATTTCCCACCACCATGGATCCCAGTATCCCTCCCACCCCCCATCCCCCCCATCCCACCCTGCCTCTGTGGCAGGGCATTCCCTTTCTCATTCTAATTCTTAATGTTCCTGGAAAACCGTGTCATTTAGCATTGTGACTTATTATTGCTATTATCATTTTGTTCATTATGTAAGCTAATTAGGTGGTGATGAATTGGTTCTCTCTGTACTTTGCACCCAGGCACCAAAGCCCTCCTCTGTGGCACCCTAGATATTTCAATATCTCAGTAAATTCACCGATGACAGCTAGCTTACCAAAACAAATCCTTTCTAATTACAAACATTTCTGGTTCCTGTCTGGCCGGGGGATTTTTTTACATTACTTTATTTATGCAAACAGCAAGTTGCTTAATAGCTTTGCTGGCGGGCCCCCTTTCTCCCCCCCCCCCCCCCCCACACACTTTTTTCTAAAGTGATTTCGTAGTTTCCTGGTAACCATTCAGTCATCTATTTCAACACCCCTACATGACATAAAGGCGGGAGTGGAACCACACACCCGCCAGACAGATGCGCACCTCTTCCCCAGCCTTCACGCGGGGAGGCGCTGCCCAGGGCTGGCTCGATCCACTCATGAACCTGCCCCACACGCAGAACCACTCTCTGGAAATAAACAACAAGAACTGCTGTGTGTTCCGAGACGACTTCATCCGCAGTGTCCTGACACCCGTGCTGGGGCTGGAGTTTGTGTTCGGGGTTCTGGGGAATGGCATCGCCCTCTGGATCTTCTGCTTTCATCTCAAGTCCTGGAAATCCAGCCGGATCTTCCTGTTCAACTTGGCCGTGGCTGACTTTCTCCTGATCATCTGCCTGCCCTTCCTGATGGACAACTACATGAGGAAGTGGGACTGGAAGTTTGGGGACATCCCCTGCCGGCTGATGCTCTTCATGCTGGCCATGAACCGTCAGGGCAGCATCATCTTCCTCACAGTGGTGGCTGTGGACAGGTACTTCCGTGTGGTCCATCCCCATCACACACTGAACAAGATGTCCAACCGGACGGCAGCTATCATCTCTTGCCTCTTGTGGGGGGTGACCATTGGCCTGACGAGTCACCTCCTGTACACCCAGATGCTGATCAAGAACAACGATGCCAACCTATGCAGCAGCTTCAGCATCTGCCAGACGTTCCGGTGGCATGACGCCATGTTCCTCCTGGAATTCTTCCTGCCCCTGGGCATCATCGTGTTTTGCTCGGCCAGGATCATCTGGAGCCTGCGGCAGCGCCAAATGGACAGGCACTCCAAGATCAAGAGGGCCATCAACTTCCTCCTGGTGGTGGCCATCGTCTTCATCCTCTGCTTCCTGCCCAGCGTGGCTGTGCGCATTCGCATTTTCTGGCTGCTGCACACGAAGGGCACCCGGGACTGTAACATCTACCGCTCAGTGGACCTGGCGTTCTTCATCACGCTCAGCTTCACCTACATGAACAGCATGCTGGACCCGCTGGTCTACTACTTCTCCAGTCCCACTTTCCCTGGCTTCTTCTCCACCCTCATCACCCGCTGCTTCCGCAGGGGCACGCCCAACGAGCTGCACGTGAACCGGAGCACGAGCGTGGAGCTCACGGGCGACCTGGACGTCACCCGCAGCCTGCCAGGCACCCAGATTGCTGATGCTGGGGAGACCCGGGGCCCCTCTTGTCTCCCCCCAGCCTCTCGTTAGACAATGGAGCCAATATCTCAGAAGAAGCGATTTGTCACAATGTGGCATCGTGAGAAGTGGTCTGTGGTTTCCTGGAGCTTCCAGACTCAGGGTCTGGGAGTGAGGGGGGCCGGGAGGCAGAGTGGCACTCTCGGCTGCCGAGGGTCATCGCACAACCCTGGAGGTCCTGAAATGTGCACGTCTGACCTCTGACCAGCGCAGAGCTGAAGGCAGCCGAGCTGTGCATGTTTCTGCAGAATCCACAAGAGACTCCTGGCCCCGGGGACTCTCCTTCCAGCCCAAGGCCAGCCAGCTCTGGAACCTCTGGGGGTCACCTGAGTTGGCTCTCTGGTGATCTGTCGCCTCCTGGAAGGCTCAGTCGGGACAAGGAGAGCCAAGTGAGTGGAGGGAGGGTTGTGCTGCCCCCGGGGCAGCCCTGGCATCTTTCCACACACTAGTAGAAACTCAGTCACCTGGGTTTCGCAGGCCCTGTCCAACTCTCAGCCAAGCTGTTGGAGTAGATCAAGCAGAGGCTTGCCAGCTTTGTCTACTGTCTGGTGGGAAGAACAGGCACAGCCCAACAGCTCTGTGCTAATTGGAGGTTCAGAGAAAGACAGGAGCTTCTCTGGCTCTGTGGCTTGTGAAAGGCATCCTGCGGGCCAGCGGGGGGTCTCTCAGCTCTCCTGCTTGTGATTCAGTTCTTAGAAGTAACCTCCCCTTCCAATAAACTGCATCTGAGACAGTCTGGCATGGCATGTGTGTGGGCCAGGGCACAGAAACCCAGTTCCTACCTACGCTACCTTTATGGCCTGCCAACGGGGTCCTACAGGAAAGCGCAAAGGAACAAAAGGAGCTTTGGGGAGACACTTCAGGCTTGGCATGCAAGACCCTGACCATGTGCATGGTTTCTCTGCAAGAAGCAACCACCAATATTGAGCTAGAATTGGCCCCTGAGCACCACCAGGTGGCCCCTAAACAAACAAAAAAGGAATAAAAGAATACAAATGCTGAATTCTTTGCAAGAGATTTGGCGAAACTTTCTTCTGTTGAGACAGGGCTGGGAAATGGCTGGGAACAACGGCAAATGACCAGGCACGGGGCGGGGGGACCACTGGCCAGCCACTGTCCATTCTCCCAAGACTTCAGTAGTGCTCTTTGGTCTGAGTCCTGAGATAGCTGTGATGCCGGGGTTGGGCTCTGGTGGGGAGGAACGGGGAGCGTCCTCCAGGATGTTCTCAGTTCCCAGTTCCAGTCTGGGAAGGAGATGCAATGGTTTGAGTTCTGACAGGCCCAAGTTTCTGTTACGCTTTCGTTCCGAGCCGCCCTCACTCCTTTTCTTTGGCAAGATGAGGCTTGCCTGGCGCCTCGAGTGGGCTCCAGATAAGGAATGCAGAGCCAAACTCCCAGCCCCCGGGAGTGGCGGGGCGGGAAGAAAGACAGACGCTCTTGAGTTTCGAAAGCAGGTTCAGTGCATTTGGCTTGACTGGTTCTCTGGGTAAGTCCTCGAGGCTGCCAGTGCGAAGGGGAAGTCACCTTAGAGAAAGCATAGCGGGGGAAACTGGCCATCATGGGGATTCCCGACTGAAGGGGACTGCCCCGCTCCTCCTGTGCACACTCCCAACTCGTCACACTCTCTCTCTGCTTTTCATTTTCTTCTTTTGGTGGGGGAGGGGGAGGCAGGAACATCTCCTAAGCAGTGCTCTGATGGCTCAGGGGGCTCCTGCCTTGATTCTCAGCCAGTCTGGCCCATGATCCTGTCCAAGCGCCAGAGGATGTGTTGCTCCGTAGGCCCGCAGTGCCGGGGCTCCCCAGTGTTGCTCAGAGGCCTGCAAGAGCTGCACCCCAAAGCTTGGTGCTGGCTGCATATGTGTACCTTAACACTTATACCAGCTCTCCGGCCCCCACCCTTTATGGGGAGGTCCCAGCGGTGCTCAGGGGATGGGATGGTGTAGGGGTTGGAGCTAGGCTCCTGCATGCGCACAGCCATTGGGTTACCCCACAAGCCCTTCCATCCACCTTCACAAGTAAGCACAGAGTCTTGTGTGGAAGCTTCGGTGGGCAGAGAGAAAACAGGAGCCAGGCACTATTCTCCGATTCTCATTTAACGAGGGGAGGCAATGGGAAAAGCAGCTGCGCCATGACTGGAACAGGATCATGGGCCAGACTGGCTGAGAATCAAGGGGCCAACAGTGGATCTGCTCTGTGCCTCACTCCTGCTCAACCCTGGTGCCTTGTAAAAGCAACACCTATCACTGCCAAGTCTTCACTGGCCTTCTTCCGAGTCTTGAGTTTCTCCTTTTCTGCCCCTTGTAGAGATACTTACTACTACCCTGCATCCAGGACGAACTCATCTCAAGGTCTGCGTTAGTCACACCTCCCAAGACTCTTGTTCCTCGTGACTTATGTTCTGAGATGCTGGGAGGTCCCTCTTGATGGTGAATTATAGTTGGGGGGAGCAGCAGGGGCAGAGGGGGTCAACTCACTGTGATGACTGACTCACAGTGACACGAGGGGTGTCTTGGTCATCACCATGCTCTAAGTCGCTGGATCCATAAGACACTGTGCTGTTTCTATGCAGGATGTTGACTTTCAGTAACTTTAAGGGGAGGTTCTGGTTCTACCTCACAGAAAGGGCTGGAAGCCCAGAGAGTTTAAGAAATACGAGAGAGGTCACAGAACCTGTAAGTAATCAGCCCTGAGAACAAACATAGGCAACCTGACTACTGAACCTTGCTCCTAAAATGTCATAGAAGGACAAAGGACATCACTACAATATTGTCAAACCAGGACCTTCTCACACATCCTGCTACCATGGGCTGCACTGCACCACTCTTTCTTACATCATTTGAATGAAGAATCTGCCCACGGCTGGAGAGATAGGTCAGTGGGCTGGAGCACATGCTCCACATGTTTGAGATCTCAGAACGTCCTGGAGCACCACCAGTGATTCTCAGCCAACCGGCATGGAAATTCAATGCAGAGACCCAAGGATATGATGCTGGTGGTGCTTGGGTCCTGCAGTGTTCAGGGACCACATGGTACCAGTAGTCTAATCTGGGCAGGCACATACTGGGAACATGCCCTCACTGCTGTACAACCCCAGAGCCTCGGATGGATCTGAAAGACACTGTGCTGATCAGGGAGGACGATCTAAAAATGTGACTGACTTCACGGTGTAGTTACACAGCATTCTAGAAGCAGGAGATGGTGAAGAGCGCATGCGTGGTTGCTGGGGCTTGGGGAGGGCTAGAAAGCATGGGGCAACTGTGCCGTGTATGTCTGTGGGTGTTTCTGTGGGTGATTCTTCAAGGCAACAGAACCATCTGTGACTTGAATGTGGTGGCGGTGATACCAATCTACCCAGGGGACAGAACATCACAGATACTGAAATGGAGCGGGAGGAGAGTAGAGAGAGGGAAGGTGGGAGGGAAGGAGGAAGTGGAGGATTAAGAGAGAAAAAGAATGTACAGGAAAAAGGATGTAGATGGGAGCCCAGAGCTGTAGGATAAGGGATCTCCTTTTGGAATGAGGAAAACACATCCCCTCTGAAGAACTCAGAGCGTGTTTGTATAGCAGTGAGACTATATTAAATGCCTCTCACTGTTCCTGTAAAATGGCTTACTTGGGGGACTGAAGCCATAGTACAGCAGGTAGGGCGCTGGCCTCACACGCGACTCACCCAGGATCCAGCTCCAGCACCACAGATGGTCCCTCAAGTCCTGCAAGGAGTGATCTCTGATACAGAGCACCACAAGGTGTGGGCCTCAAATAAAAAAATAAATAAAAAATTAAATAAGTTGTTAGGATGACGTTGCTTTGTCCTTTTTCCCTGGACACAAGAAGCTTAGGTTTATTGGGTCACACCCATCCCAGTGCTCCAGAGTCACTCCAATTCTTTTGTTTATTTGTAACTACTTCTCTATGCTCTCTTCCCCAAACAGTTAATCAGCTTATTCCCCTAATCAGTTTCTGTTAATTTGTAAGGTCAGAACTTTCTAGGACACTGAACTTGTATTGTTAGTTAATATTGCCTTTCTCCTCTCCTTATATCTTTTGAATAGTTTACTTTAAAGCAATGTCCTTTTGTATGGACACAAGAAGATAATATTATGCTTTTGTAACTTGGGATTTAATTGGTTTTGAATATTATTCATTCCTGGGCATCAACTTAAGCCTCAATTGCCCTCATTTCCTAGTGCCCCCAAAAGCAGGGTCCCAGCGAGGGACTGGATAGACCCAGGGCAAGTGGTAAGCTATGTGCTAACCTGGCATCGAGATAGGCTTGGTCAAAGTGCCACAATTCTTAACTATAAGTTAAGAGTTTGATCATGGACAAATGCTGTCACGATCCAAAGGTAATGACGAGACTAGGGCCCTGCTAGGGATAGAAAAGACTACTCTGGCCTGAGCACTGTAGTCTGAGATTGGGATGACCTCAGGAGAGCAATTCTATAAGCTTAATGCATTTGTGTTCATACAAAATGATTAATATTATGAATGCTTATATGTTTATTGGATAAGGAGAGGAGAAACACGCCCATAGGATTCCGACCTTGGGTGAGTAGTCCAACTGAAAGAGAATCTGTCCTAGAAGCAGCATCCTCTGAGGGAAAGAACTTTACCCCTATTGATGGTGACCACACCTATGGGTAAGCCTTGCCCCTCATGGTATGGGGATTTAAGGAGACTGTAAGAGTGGTTGGGGGAATCGAGGTCAGATCCAGAGTCAGAGCCAGAAGGAGAAAGGGGTTCCAGATCGGGGGGGCTGGGAGAGAAGGAGAGACAGGAGTGAACGGGGATGAGAATGGAATAAACAGCATCTGATCAATCAACCGTCTTGGCCCTTGTCTCCTCCGCCATCTGCCCTTGGCCCAGTGGGCCGCCCTGACTGGGGGGCCGGTCCAGGCTCCCCAGAACCTGGGAGGCCAGGGGAAGAGCCGTCGGGGCCATCCCCTGGCTGCCCTCAGAGTTTTATACAACAAGTGGTTCATCTTAGGAGCCAGGGACGAGACTTGGCAACAAACACACACCTGTGCATGCACGTACAAAACCTGGGTTTCTTCTCCAGCATCACAAAAATAAAATAAGCAAGTCTAGAGACATTTGGAAAACTCCTAAGACCATAAATTTTCTTTAAAATGGTGATAAATTTAAAAAGTCACTGTCAGTGTCACTGTCCCTGTCCTCCTGCTGTTCATCGATTTGCTCGAGCGGGCCCAGTAATGTCTCCATTGTGACACTTGTTACTGTGTTTGGCATATCAAATACGTCATGGGTAGCTTGCCAGACTTTGCTGTGCGGGCGAGATACTCTCGGTAGCTTGCCAGGCTCTCCAAAATTTAAAAAGTAAATAAACAAAATGGTGATAAAATATACACAAAATGGTTAATTCCATGCTATGTGAATTTCATCATTCATGAAGTGTACAGGTAAAACCAGTAAAAAGAGTCCTGCTACAGTGATAGCACAGCGGGTGAGGTGTTTGCCTTAGACACAGCCAACCCGGCTTCGATCCCTGGCATCCCATACAGTCCCCCAAGCACCACCAGAAGTAATTCTTGAGTGCAGAGCCAGGAGTAACCCCTGAGCACTGGTTGGTGTGACTCAAAAATAAAAAAAAAATACAAAACCCAGTAAAGAAACCTTGACAAAGCTCCAGAAGTGACCCCTTCAGCCTCTGAGACTGTGCTGAGACTCAAGTGCTCAAGTGTGGGGGGTGGAAGGGAGGAACCAGCAGGTACCGTGCCTGCTCCCAGCCAGGCTGGGTTGGTCTCATAGAAACACATTTCTCCTGATAACCTTGTGGAGCAAGGCACAGGTGCCCGCGCAGGGCTGAGTGTGTGTCCCTGGACCCGAAGTCCCAGTCCCTGAGAATGTGACTGCGTAGAGATGGGGCTCTGAAAGTGGCCAGAACAAATAACGTGTGGAGACGGGACAGCACGTGGCAGGGAGACCTGCCTGGCAAGAGGACAACGACGGGTCCCATACATCACGGCTCTGCCCGTGGGATTCCCCGCCTCCAGTGCGAAGAATCGGGGCACCGTGACCAGTGTGTCCTCTGGCTGGAGGAAGGAGGGGGCTGAGTGGAAGAGTGAAGTAAGGTGAAATGAGCACCCGGGGGCTCATGTACTCTGGAGAAAAGAGATGGGTGCTAGAAAGGCCCAGGGAGTGGACCGCGACACCGTGACCCTGGGCGTTCAGTCCAAGGGAGGGATAGCGGTGCTGTGCCCTTAGCAAGTGCAGGGAACCCATGACTATCCAGACACCTCGTGAGCCCACTGTGCCAGCTTGGCCCGAACATCCTGGGTGTTGATCTAAAGCCGCCCAGGATACCGCCTGCCATGCTGCGCAGCCGAGAAATTCAGCTTCAGCAAAGCAGAACAGCAGAACGGGCTCTTTGGCTTCTCATAGGCAAACATTGCCAATTGCTTTGCTTGCCATCTCTCTTCTCTCTCTCTCTCTCTCTCTCTCTCTCTCTCCCCCTCCCCCTCCCTCCCTCTCTCTCTCTCCCTCCCTCCCTCCCTCCCTCTACCAATCGCAAGTGTCATAAAATGGCGTATGTTTTCCAAGTGATGAAAATGTAAGTTCAAATGCTGTGTGGATTTCCCCAGGAGACAGGACACTGATGTTTAATCATAACTTAGTAAAAACCATTGATTTGGAGCCATAAGCAGCCAAAAGCCACTGAATTCTCTTAGGGTTAGGAAAAGCTCAAGTGGCAGAGCATATACCTGCTGTGTTTAAGGCCCTGAGTTTGATCCCGGGTGCCCCACACCCTGCCCCCAGCACCAATGGGTGTGAAGCCTGGATATCGGCAGCAGAGAGTACCGCCAGTCTCCTGGACTTTGCCGGAGTGAGGGGCCACAGAGACACAGACTTGGGCTAGAGAGACAGAACAGGGAGACGGCATCTGCCTTGCTCACAGTCAGCCCAGGTTCGATCCCATCTGGTCCCCCAAGCTCTGCTAGGAGTGATCCCTGAGCCAGTGACAGGAATAAACCCTGGGCAAGGCAGGAGGGCGAGCAGGAAGGCTGACACTTTGGCAGTTCCCTCTAAACCTACTGGAGGATCTCGAACTCATTTCCAGACTGGAAAGCACGACGTGGCCAGGCTAACCGACTCACTCCAGGCATTCTGACCCCGAGAATTCCCAATGACCAAAAACAACTGACGTGGATGAACAGTGCTGGCGGGCACCCGGCTAGGTGGGCTTGGGGCACTGTTCCTAACGTGCTGGAAACCTCTGTGGTGCTGAGTATTTTACATGAGACAAACAAATGTGTCATGTAGCAAATCACCCAACAGGGGAGGGAGGAGCCCGGGAGCCCCCAGGTGAGAGCCAGTTACGACTCATGCCTGGCTTCTGCTGCGCATGCGTGGGGAGAGAGGAATGTAGTTCACCTGCCTGGCATGAGTGAGACCCTGAGTTCCATCCATGGCACCATAAAAAATAAAGAACCAGTCGAGAGCAGAATGAGAGAAAAAGGGAAATGTGTGAGGAAGCGAAGCACTCGAGGGTAACTGGAAAGACAAGACAAGGAGACCGTGAGTGAGAAGGTGCAGCAGTTGGATGGCGACAGGAAAGTTCCTGCGAGGCCATGGCAAAGGAGGTCACATTCACGGTGGGACACAGTTCCTGGTCCTACAAGAGGAAGGGAAGTGTTTCGCAAGTGGGGAAAGAGAAGACGCTCGCAGAGGAAAACACTTTCCCTCTCACAACAAAACAGGCTGGAAAAGGAAGGAAAGGAGAAATTTTCCAGTTGAGGAAAGACTAAGCTGTGGGTGAGCTGACAGGACAGCCCGATGAACTGGGAGAAGGGAGATGTGTATGGCAGAAGCTCAGAGCCAAAGCGAGAGGCAACACATCTGGAAGGGAACTGGTGACAAATGCCAGGGTAGCCCAGCAAAATAGGGGTGCAAAGTGGAAAGGGTTGTGCAGGGGTTTCTCCACAGGCCACATTTTACTGGAGCAAGGGAGGAGAGGGGGAGGAAGAGGAGCCGGAGAAAGTGCTTCGGGTACAGGATGCAGTTAGTTCGAGCTTCTGGTTATCAAAGAAAGGAAGTAGGAACCTCCCCATCCCAATCTGGGAACTCAAAAGCTCAGAAAGAAAAGGCGGATATATTTGACTATGTAAACATGAAAATGTTTTGTGCAACAAAAGATACCATAAATAAAGCCAGTTCCAGTGATGGAGCTGGAAAAATATTTGCAGTATAAACAATAGTCACCAACCTCTGTCGACCACTTGTGTGTGCCGGGTGCTGCGAACTCCAGGTCTGTGAGCTCATTTGCACCCAGATGATGATGGTGGTGGTATGGATGATAACTAAGACTGTCATAAAGATGAGTCAGCTGAGGCATGCCGAGGGCAAATGACTCGCTAAGGTCCCATGGTCAGCCAGGGGCTGAGCTCTGAGTGAGCCATTGGCTGTCTGACCCAGAGCCAATGGTCTTAATCATTTGTCAGTGATTGAGTCAAAGGTCAACTGGACACTAAATAAAGAAAATTTACAAACTGACTTAAACCAGACAACCAACCAATAGGGAAATGAATGTGGACTATAAAAAGACTGTTTAGGGAGGGGCAGAACCAAATGACCCCGATGGGTAGAAAGGAGGCAAGGATATGACAACAGCTTGGGTGCAGCTGGCACGAGCCACCAGCAGCAAGGACCACATGCACAGGAAGGATGGTCTCCCCCCGCCTTCCACCCCTAGCTAGGGAGGGCACACTGGCCTCGGCTGGGGACATGGAAACCAAACCAGCCCTTCCCCGCACCAATCCCACTCCTGGGAATCTCTTGAAGAAATACAGACAGCAACACCAAAGGCCAGGGAAGCTACGGCAGCATTCGTTTTGTGTTGGAGAACTGACCTCAGTATATGCCTGTGCAGAGGAAGGGCACGTGGACGCCATGGCCGCAGCCCTGGTGGCCAGCCCACAGATAAACACTGAGTTCCCTCTGACCCACCATTCCGCGTCTGTGAAGCCACCCGAAATAAACAGGTGGTCCAACAGAAACTGGACAGATATTCTAACAACACTTGCATTGCAAGAGCCAGAATAACTCAAATGTTCATCAACAGATGCCCAAAAAAGCAAATGGCTCTGTCCACAGAGGGAGCAGGATTCAGACACAGAGCCGGATGAAGTCCCTGAGCCAGGGATGGATGTAGGGCAAGCGGTCAGGCACGTGCTGAGCATGGTCAGAGCCCTGAGCTCGCTCGGCACCACACCAGCTCAGGATGGCCTGCGGTCACTGCGCAGCGCCAGCGAGGTCCCATGAATGAGAAGAGCACACACGAGTTGTGGAGGTGCAGGAACTTCGCGGACCTTCCTTCCCAGCCAGGCCAGGTCCAGAGCAGACAGCTGCAGCTCCACTGATGGTGAAGGAGAAGACAGGCCCGTGGTGCGGCCAGAGGGCAGGGCCACAGAGGTTGGGGCTGAGGGAGGTGCGGCCGGGAATTGGTGCCCACTTTGGGGACCTGGGCTTTCCTTCTGCGGTGAAAAGCTGTTTTGGAACGTGACAGTCTTACAACACTGTAAACTCAGTTCCCGTGGCTTTGAGGGGCCAGTGAGTACAGAGCTTCTACGGCACCTGCCTTGCCTGTGGCCAACTTGGGTTTGATCCCCGATGTGAGGCCAAGAAAGAAACTCACATGTGCATGATAGGCTGCTCTTGGCCTAAGTTTCTATTCCTCCTTGCCCTTCCCCAAAGACCTCCCTGAGACTGTCCTTGGCCGCAGCTAGAAATCCCCTAGACGCCTCCAGCAGTCCTATGATAAACAGGCTATCTCTGGACACAGCAAGGTGGGCATGGCCAATTAGCTCACAGACTCGCGTCTGCTTTGCGGAAATTCTTGGGAACACTGCCAGACATTGCTTATGTAAACATATGCCATATAATGTTCCCTGCAACTTGAGCCGGGGTCTTTGGTCAAGACTCCACTGTGTTGGGGGGGGGGGGGGTTGGAGCAATAGCGCAGTGGTGGGTAGGGCGTTTGCCTTGCATGCAACTGACCAGGGTTCGATTCCCAGCATCCCATAGGGTCTCCCGGGCACCGCCAGGAGTAACCCCTGAGCATCGCCAGGTGTGACCCAAAAAGCTAAATAAATAAATAAATAAAGACTCCACTGCGTTGGACCCTTTGCTAGAGCTAGCAATAAAGGGGCCTTGCACTTGGTTCCTCGCATCCGGCCTGGTCAATGGGCCAGCGAGACTCCCTTCCCGGGCACCCCATGAGGTTCCGAGTCCTGCTGGGAATCTGCCCTGGCGCCATGAGTGGACACCCCAACACCCCCACAGTCTGACCAGTCTCACCCCGTTCCACACGCAGCTCTGCGCCTCACCTCGAGGGGCCCGGCTGCTTCCCAAACCTGCAGTGCTCCCCTGCCGTGCTCGGCGTGCCTACCTGCGGCAGCCGAAGTCGCTTCTGCTCCGGCACCACCTACTGAGGCACGTTCCAGAATGTTCCTGCACGAGGGAAGAGGCCGCACCGGCGGGGTTCCGGCCCGCAGCCTGTCCCCCGCATGCGGAGAGCGAGGCCGCCTTAGAGGCAGCGTCACCCCTCTTCTCTGGGAAGCGATGCTCTGCTACCCACAGGCTCCATCTGCAGCCCATCTGCACTCGGCTGTGCCTCTGGAAACATCTGGAAGCTCTCTGAGGCGAGTCGCCGGGGCTGCGCGCCTTCCGGGGCGTGTGCGCATGCTCAGATGCGCGAGGGCTTCCGGGTCGCAGCCCTCCTCGCGGGGCTCCTCTGCCGCGACCCTGCGTGGGAAGGTGTGAGGGGTGGCCTAGGCACGCCTTTCAGAAAGGTTCCCAGAAATTCTGCTCCCACGTGCCCGACCCCCAAGAATCGAAAAGGGGTTGTTGGGATGAGGGTCTTGGGGCTCGAGCGAAGGGCCGAGCGCACACTCCCGTGTGGGAAGCCCGGGCTTGATCCCGGCACTGGGCGACTCCCATCCTAGCGCAGATTCTGCGCGCCGTTTGGCCCGAAGCCCACCAAACCGAAGATTAAATGAACAAATGTGCCTTAAAAGGAACTAATAGGGTGGCCAGAGTGATAGTAGACCGGGTAGAGCACTTGCCTGCATGCAGCCTACCCGGGTTCCGATCTTGGTACCACAAATGGTTCCCTGAGCCCTGCCAGGAGTGATTCCTGAATGTAGAACCAGGAGTGCCCCTGAGTGCAGCCACGCATGACACAAACAAACAAACAAACAAACAAACAAAAAAGAGCAAAGGAATCAACAGTCAACACTGCTCTGTGCCACGGTGTGCAGGAACCTTGAACACTACAGAGGAAGCCTTGCAGAAAATGACCCTGACCTGGGAGGAGTCTGGTGATCCTGAAACTCAAGCGGCAAATCCAAAGACAGGAAAATATTTGTGGGCGTCCAGGGAGCAAAGAGGGGAGCACCCTCAGGTGGGGTTCTCTTAAGGGTGTGATGCAAGCGTTTGGGGATCAGCGATGCAACTGTAACCAGGGGATTGGTTCCAGGGCAGCCGAGCCAATCGGAAGCAAGACAGGATGACCGGTAGAGAGAAAGAGCTTCCTGACCACATGCAGGCAGGTTGGAAGACGGGGACTCACGTCCTCAAAGCCACCACCTTGTCTGCATGGTCACAAGGAGGGATCTGTAGAGACAGAGAAAAGGTACTGCATTTTCAGGAAGAGCACACACTGGGCTGGTGGGTGCCCTGGAGATCAGTAAATTCACTCCCAGCTCACCCATGGCACAATCCACTGTGACTGCAAATAGAGTCCAGTGACAGTTCCATCCTCTTATCCTTTAGGAAAAGAGCTGGGGGTGGGACAGTCTCAACATTTGCAAGTTTTTGGTTTCTAATACTGAATCCAAACCCTGATTTCTTTGGGTGATTGTGGAACATTATAAATGGATTGAATACCACACTGGATTGTACTTTTTTGTTTTTGGCCACACCTGGCAATGCTCGGGGCTTACTCCTGGCTCTGTGCATGGGGATCTGTGCTTGGGGAGCCATTTGGGGTGCTGGGAATAGAACCCGGCTCAGCCGTGTTTCCAAGCAAGCACCCTATTTTTGAATAATGAAAATGACTCATTTTCATGGTTTATATTTCTCATAATGACAATGAGAAAATGTCATTTCATTATGTGAATTTTAGCTCAATTAAAAAAATATAAAGGTGTTTTGGAAATTCCACTGAGAATTCCTAAGGAGCTGTTTGCTTGGAGTGTGAGGGAAGAAGTGAAGAACAAACCAGAAGTACAAAGTTGGAGAGGAGAGAGAGAGAGAGAGAGAGACAGACAGAGACAGAGACAGAGACAGAGAGAGAGGTGGGGGGGGGATGGTGTTTCGGAAAAAGAATGGACAGACAGGATGGACGAGTTTTCGGTGTAATAGTCAAATGGCTGCAGCATCATCAGCTCTGACAGTCGTGTGGGCCCCAGACACTGGCGCCTGTGGGACTCTGAGCCTGGGGATGTGAACTTATGTCTAAGAGATACAGAACCAGCAATGAGGAAGTGCATGACACGCCGGCTGTATCTCACAGTCAGGGGGCTTAACTGGTCGTGGGCGGGGCACTCTGCTCTCCTGTGGTTCTGGAAAGTGGGACAGGGACCCCCTCAGGTGCCAGCTCTGCCCCACATGTGGGAAGGCAGGAAAAGGGGGTGGAGAGGGCTTTCCTTGGGGTGTTTCAGGGCTAATGCCAGGGATTAATGCTCAACTGGTGGGTTTGATCTTGATCTGCTGTATTTCTTGGCACTTGATCTTCAATCTTATGTAATTGTGTAATGTGCAAACCATGAAAACAAATGATTCCCATCGCCTGCAGTGAAAACACGTTTCTTGGCAGAGGATTGAAGGTGACAGGCTTTGCCTTTCTTGGTGGGGGTGGGGGGAAGGCACACTAGTGTCTGGGGGTGCGGGCAAGACCCCCGTTAACTCTGATCAGTTCCTCTGGATTGGCTCTGGGATCTGGGAGCAGAACATCTTCTGGGTGGGCTGAACCCTGAGTCGGTGGGTCTGAGCTGGAGGTGAGGTGTTGATTCAGGAAGACTCCAAGCTCCAATGTGAGATATTTCCAAAACAATGAGCAAGTGTTCAGAAATAAAAGGAAAGAAAACACGAACCCCAGCTGACATGGGGCTGCTGGTGAGGACACGGAGTTCAACCCAAAGGGCATCCTGGGGCCTGCAGGCTGCAGCGAGGAATGGAGGGAAAAGCTGGGAACACTCCCCCTCCCAACACACACACACACACATTCACACACACACGCACACACACACACACACACACACACACACACACACACGCTTACCCCCAGAATCCAGTTCCGTGGAGTAATTAAAGCACATGAGACAGAGTAACACTCCAAACAACAGGGTCCTGGAGAGAGACTAGATTCTGGGTGAAAACCTGAGTAATGGACTGAGGAGAGGTCAGAAGCACAGGCAAGGCCCCGACCTTGGTCCCTGCATCCCATACCTCTCACTGGTGCCGCCACCATATTCCTGCTGACCCCCAGCACCTCTAGGGACACCCCTGCCAGGCCCAAGCATAACCAGGTGTGGTCCCCTTAAAAATGAAAGTTAGTGCAGTGCTATAGTATAGCAGGTGGGGCATTTACCTTGCATGCGGTGAACCCGGGTTTGACCCCTGGCACCACATGGGATCCCCAAGGCCTGCCAGGAGTGATCCCTGAGCTCAGAGCCAGAAGTCAGTGCTGTATGATGTGGTCCAGAAAAATCAACACCCAGCAAACAAATAAACAACTCGGAAAATCTGACATCAAGCATCGGGACAAAAACATTCAAAGAGCACTGTAGCACTGTACTCCTGTTGTTCGTCGAATTGCTCGAGCGGGCCCAGTAACGTCTCCATTGTGAGACTTGTTGTTACTGTGTTTGGCATATCGAATACGTCACGGGTAGCTTGCCAGGCTTTGCCGTGCGGGCGAGATACTCTCAGTAGTTTGCCAGGCTCTCCAAGAGGGGTGGAGGAATTGATGGACCCTCTAATTTCTGATATTTTACTTATTAAGTCTGGAGGGATTTCTGTCAATAGCCAGATAATTACAAGATTGGTTTCTGTGGCTCTGGAGCCATGGCTGTGCCGGAGAGCCGCTCGTGGGGGGCAACTCGTGACCTCGGTAGGCCGTGAAGGATGAGCCAGGAACGCCCCCATTCCCATGAGGTTGCAGTTGCCCCGTCACTGCCGGCTCAGACCTGGCTTTCCAATAAGCTCTGAGGCGGCTGCCATCTGAGGCTGGCTCGGGCAGGCCGGCTGCGCACAAGGCAAATGCCCTACCGCTGTGCTATCGCTCCAGCCCAAAGAGCATGTTTGCTTATTAGATACAATCAGGGGGAAAAGAAGTAAAGATTTTCCCATCCAATTAAAAAAGGGTCATGATTACTTTTCAGAAGAACGAGGTTCCTGATTTGGCCAGAGACAGGAAAGGACCCAGAGGAAGAGTGAGGGGCGCAGAGCACTGGGCTCATGAGTGTGTGCTCATGGGTCAGCACCATCCCACCGATTCTCAACTCTGTTCTTGGCCCTGGCCACTTCGCTGTCTGCCATCCCACACTGCTGACCCTAACTGCAAGCACTACTAAACAGGAGTGTGGGGCTGGAGTGATAGCATAGCGGGGAGGGTGTTTGCCTTGCACACGGCTGACCCAGGTTCAATCCCCAGCATCCCATATAGTTCTCCGAGCACCACCAGGAGTAATCCCTGAGTGCAGAGCCAGTAGTCACCCTTGAGCATTGGGGAGCATGACCTCTAGTGAGAACTGCAATTAAAAAAGGGTATGACAAGTGATACTACATGGAAAGTATCATGTTAAGCGAAATGAGCCAGAAAGAGAGGGATAGACATAGAAAGATTGCATTCATCTAGGGAACATAAAGTAATAAAATAGGAGACTAACACCCAAGAATGGCCGAGATTAGTACCAGGAATTCTGCTCCATGGCTTGGAGGCCAGCCACACATGCTAGGGGAAAAGGCAGCTCAGATAGAGAAGGGAGCACCAAATAAAGGGTGTTGGGAGGATCCTCCCAGGAGGGCAGAAGCATGCTGAAAGTAGACTATAGACCAAACATGACTGCCACTCAATGCCTCTTTTGCAAACTACAGCACCCAAAAGGAGAGAGAGAACAAAAGGGAATGCCCTGCCACAGAGGCAGGGTGGGATGGGGGAATGGGGGGTGGGAGGGATACTGGGATCCGTGGTGGTGGGAAATGGGCACTGGTGGAGGGATAGGTATTTGATCATTGTATAATTGAAACCCAAGCACAAAATATGTAAGTCTACAACTGTACCTCATGGTGTCTCACTAATAAAAATTGAAAAAAAAAAGGGGGGATATGAACGCCCGGGCCAGAAAGTGTGTATGAGAACACGGAGATGAAGTGGGTACCAACCCAGTGAGCACCACGGCTGAGCATACAGGAACTGCCACCTACTGCATGACCCCCAGCAAACACCACAGCTAGGTATGTGTGACTCCCACCTAGCACAGCATCACCTCCCACAACGCTGGAGGGGGGCCGAGGGAAAAAAGTAAATAAACAGGTGGGCATCCAGACACCCTCACTCCCAGCGCCCTGCCTGGGGGCGTCTAACCCCGAGACAGGAGGCCAGGGAACGGGGGACATGTGGAAATGGGGAGTCAGTGTTGAGAGGGGCGAGAGTCCTGAGTTTTGCACGATTAAAGCGAGTGGGGATGGAGCGGCGTTGGTGGTGCAATGTGGGTTACTTAAGGCCACTGAACAGCTCGAATATGGGTAAGATGGTATGTTTTGATGCCATTTTGCAACCATCCTTAAAAGGCTTAATGAAGAGAAGAGAGAGAATCTGGTTCTTAATCAATACTGGAATCTTGATCTGAGTGCCTGCGGAGCGGGTGTGCTCGCTCTGGAAGCTTCTGCTCACTGTCTGAATCTGCTCATCAGCACAACTGAGATGCTGATTGTGATCAGAGGCTAGGTAGGGAGAGTACTGTCACTCAGGGAGGAGAGTTCTGGGGGGCCGCGGTAGGTAGTACAGTAGGGAAGGTGCTTGCCTTGCATGTGGCCAACCTGGGCTCAACCCCTGGCAGCCCAATATGGTCTCCTGAACCCCGCCAGGAGTGACACCTGAGTGCAGGTGTGGACGCTCCAAAAAAAAAAAAAAAACAGAAAGGGAGGAGAGTGCCTCTGAGGCGGGAGCAGGACACAGGGAAAGGTGGCATTGTGGGAGCTGGAGAGATAGCACAGTGGGTAGGGCATTTGCCTTGCATGCAGCCGACCCAGGTTCGACTCTCAGCTTCCCATATGGTCCCCTGAGCACCGCCAGGAGTAACTCCTGAGTGCAGAGCCAGGAGTAACCCCTGTGTATCGCCGGGTGTGACCCAAAAAGAAAAAAAAAAGATGGCACTGTGGGGTGAGGAGGCGCCCCAACCACCCTCACTTCACGGCTGTCTGGAATCTCAGGGTGTGACCTCACAGGTGGAGGCCCCCCAATGAGACCAGGTGGGAGGGCTGGGCTCAGGCCCTGGCCCAGCTGCCTTGTACATGGCCTGAATGATC
Source organism: Sorex fumeus (assembly GCF_029834395.1). Taxonomy (NCBI): domain Eukaryota; kingdom Metazoa; phylum Chordata; class Mammalia; order Eulipotyphla; family Soricidae; genus Sorex; species Sorex fumeus. The sequence goes on along the minus strand of NW_026606144.1, from coordinate 5,850,607 downwards.
AGCACCCCAGATGGTGCCCTGAGCAACTGCCAAGAGGCGTCGAGTGCACAGGACTGAGCCCTGAGCAACACAGGTTGTGGCCCCCAAACCAAAACAACAACAAAACAACGGAATCATCCGAAGCGAGGCTGGGAGGCTTGTCCAAGAGATAGAAGAGCCCCCCAGAGCCACCGGAAAGGCAAATGGTGAGCTCAGGGCAGCGGCAGAGAAGGGATGGATTTCCCTGGAACCTAATTTTTTCTTTGTTGCTACTTTTGGTCCACAGCCGGAGGTGCCCAGGGCTGACTTCTGACTCTGCGCTCAGGAGTCACTCCTGGGGAACCATCTGGGATGCCGAGGATCGAACGCTTGGCCTCATGCAAGGCAGACGCCCTCCCCACTGCGCTGTCGCTCAGGCCCCAGCCCTGGCGCCTTCTGACACCTCGACCCAGAGAACGATTCCCTAATGTCTCAGAACTCAGTAGCACCTCATGTGGCAGCCCCGAGGAGAGGAAGTTTGGCTTCGCTGAGGCTCCTCACTTCCCTCTTCCCACTCCTCCTTCCTTCCTCCCACTCCCGCCTCCACTTTCTCTCCTCGAAGCCCTCACCTCTGCCATTCTTTTCTCTTCCCTTTGCTCCCTTTCAGCTTCTCTTTCTGCCTTATAAGCCCATAAATAAGAAGTTGAGGAGATAGAACCCCCACCCTGAAGTAATCTAGGCTGAAACAAAAGCCCATGACTTCCTGACCAAGACCCCCGGCAAGTGCTATCATGCAGAACCCTCACTCTTACGAGGCAAGCAGCCCCCTCCCCATGGAGCGCCCCCATCTTGCGGGGGTGATGTGCGGTCAGATCCCGCCATCACCCCACATGCCCGGCTAGATTTCTCAGGAATCTCACAGCCTGGACAGATGTGAGCGGGGCTTGGATTTTCAGCAATGTGACAAACGACCATCCATGACACACCCGTTCCCTGTGGAGACTGAATTCTTGTTGGCCTTCCACAAACTCGGTCCCAGGGCCAGGGATATGGCTCAGTGGCTGAGTACTTGCATGTGTGAGACCCTGGGTTTGACCCCCAACAATGATCCTCCCCTGGGCACTGCAAAACAATTGATTCCATTAAGTGTGCTCGTTGGGCTGGAGTGATAGCAGAGCGGGTAGGGCATTCGTCTTGCACGTGGCTGATCCAGACCGACCCGGGTTCGATTCCTCCATTCCTCTTGGAGATCCCAGCAAGCTACTGAGAGTATCACACACACGGCATAGCCTGGCAAGCTACCCGTGACTATTCGATATGCCAAAAACAGTAACAATAAGTCTCACAATTTGTTGTGAGATGTTACTGGTGCCCGCTCAAGCAAATCGATCAAGTGTGCTCGTTGCATAGCAAACAGGGGCTTCGTGTTCGAAGCTCCCCAGTGCTGATGGCTCTGGCTAACTGACCTCACCTGGGGACACGGGTCACTAGAGCAGTACTGGGGACGGCAGGGAGACATGTAGCTTCTGGACCCACCAGCCTTACCTGTAGGGGTTTTCAGTTTTATTACTGACCCAAGCTTGGAAAAGGGGTGACTCGCTTCTGTTAGGTTTAAAGGGGCCCGTAGAGCGTGGGGGGGCCTCTCCTCACACATGCGGGGTGCTCGTGTTTGATCCCCAGCACCAAAAGAAAATTAATAATAATAATAATAATAATAATAAAATTAAAGAGAGAAGAGCCTTTTTGGGTCACACCCGGCCATACACAGTGGTTACTCCTGGCTCATGCACTCAGGAATTACCCCTGGCGGTGCCCAGGGGACCATATGGGATGCTGGGAATCGAACCCAGGTTGGCCACGTGCAAGGCAAACACCCTACCTGCTGTGTTATCACTCCAGCCCCCACAGGGTGTTTTAAAGATAACTACATCTGTCTTCACACTGTGGGGAAAGGTTAATACAAATTCTAAAAATACCCGGTGAATTAAGAAGCTGCAGAGAGGCCCAGGGAAGAGACCCAGTGCTGGGTGTTCTGCAAGCAGGAGGACCAAGTTTGAGCCCTGGCACCACATTATCCCCTAGGAGTTGCCAGTTCTGAGCTGGGAGGAGCCCTCAGAATCACTGGGCATAAGGGGCTGGAGCGATAGTCCAGCAGGGAGGGCGTTTGCCTTGCACATGGCCAAACCAGATTAAATCTCCGGCATCCCATATGGTCCCCCAAGCACTGCCAGGAGTAATTCCTGAGTGTGGAGCCAGGAGTAACCCCTGAGCATCGCCAGGTGTGACCCAAAAAGAAGAATTAAAAAAGGACCACTCAGTATGGCCCCAAAACCAAAAAACAAGGTGCAGCCTATAGCAATATATTTCATGGTAACTGAAAGGTGGAAATGGGTCAAATCTGGCATAGAAGGCTGCTACTCCGCCAGGACTCCCATTGTCCATGCATGAGGCCTTAAGTTGGCACCTCAGCACCTGCCTCACCCAGGCACCGTCCTGGTGGCACAGCTAAGTGTACAGGCACCACCCAGAGAGCAAGCTACACCAGAAACAGAGGCAAGGTCATAAAGAAATCATATTTAAAAATCTACACGTCCATCAATGGACAGATGGAAGAACCAAATATGGTCTGTCCATCCTGAAAATAACTCCTCGAAAACAACAAATCCTCTGCAGTTCCAGGAAAAACGGCTGAGCAACCTCATCTGAGGCAAGAGGTGGTGTGAATGAGTCAGGAAAACCGGAAATAGCGCCTTTGCCCGTTGTTGCCAACATCCCCCTTTTGCTCTGCGGCCAAGGGGTCACGGGATCGTGAAAAAACCTCCAAGGAAGGGAATTTGCCCTGAAAATGTGCCTTCAACTGCGTATTGTACATTGATCTTTAGGAGTCCCACGGGGCGTGGCGCGGTTCTAGGGGCCTAAATGAGAACTGTGAGGCGAACGAGGAACGGGATGCTCTGCCCGGGGAGAGCGTGTTGACTCACACCAGGTGCGGGGCAGGAGCGGGCACACAGCGCCTTCTGTCATTGAGCCGTTGAAGATGAGCAGGAAGTGGAGGGCTTTATTTCTGGGGGTGGAGGGGGTCTCCCCAGCAGTGCTCAGGGGGGCTAATGCAAGTAAATCTCAGCCAAGTGAGGATGGCAGCTCTGTACAAGAACTGGTGACACAGTGGTCGCCAGGGTCTCAAGGCCTGCCCTGCCAGGGGCCAAGGGATCAAACTGGGACCCCCAGTCCTGCATTTTTATAAACCCAGTGCTTTAATTTTTTTCTTTTGCTTTCTTGAGTCACACCCGGCAATGCACAGGGGTACTCCTAGCTCACACTCAGGAATTACTCCTGCAGTGCCTGGGGGACCATATGGGATGCTGGGATCGAACCTGGGTTGGCCACGTGCAAGGCAAATACCCTCCCCACTGTGCTATTGCTCCAGCCCCGCAGTGCCTTAATTTTTTTTTTGTTTTTGCTTTTTGGGTCAACCCGGCAATACACAGGGGTTACTCCTGGCTCATGCACTCAGGAATTACTCCTGGCAGTGCCCGAGGGACCATATGCGATGCTGGGAATCAAACCCGGGTCAGCCGCATGCAAGGCAAACGCCCTCCCCGCTGTGCTATCGCTCCAGCCCTGCAGTGTCTTAATTTTTGAAGTGACCTTTCTCATAGCTCCATGGCAGAACCCTTGCAGTGCATGCGAAGATGGGGGTGGGGTGTCTGCTGTGGAGCTATCCAAAGGGAGCCTCTCTCTTCTCTGCCATGCTTGGCAGTGCTCAGGGGAACTCCTGGTGGTGCTTGGGGTGCTATGTGGTGCCAGGGATCAAAGCTGGGTTGGTAGCATGCAAAGCAGGCGTTCTCCTCCATGTGTTTCTGCCCACACCTTCTCCAGTTCCTCTTTCTAGGGACAACCCATTCCACAGGGGAACAAAGGTGAGACGAAGGTGCTGAGCGAAGAGAGTGCTTGGGAGGGCGGAAGGGCAGTGCCAGGGCGGGCCAGGAGCTGGGCACAATCCTGGCTAGGGCAAAGGTCACAGCCACAGGTAGGATCCCGGCCAGTGGCACCTCGAGGCCAGAACGGAAAGGGAAATCTTGCCTTTTGCTCCCCCAAGGACATGGAGCAGGGTGCCCTTAGCCATGGCGTTAGCACAGGGATCGGGCCAATGGACATCCAGAAGGTGGTCTCCAGCCAGAGCAGGGGTGGGGTGGATGAAATGGGGTGCAGTCAAAAGGAAACCCTAAATGCTAACTTTGGGGGGCCGGGGAGATGGTACAGCAGGTAGGACGCTAGCCTTGTATGTGGCCAAGCCGGGTTTGATCCCCAATACCCTATATTGTCCCCTGAGTCCTCCAGGAGTGATCCCTGAGCGCTGAGCCAGGAGTTACCTTGAGCACTGCCAGATGAGACCCCCAAACCCAAAAAAAAAAACCAACCGAACAATAACAACAACAAAAAGCCCCCCCCCAAAAAAAAAAAAAACAAAAAATCAAAGCTAACTTGGTGTGAGGGAGAGTCAAGCCTGCTCAGCACGGCCACCGGCTCAATGTATGAGCCAAAGATTATTCCTCTGCTCCCCGGAACCAAAACGCTACAAAAAAAGATTAAAAAGTCCCGAACTTCTCTTAAGCTCAAGCATATTGATGTTCCCCAAAAGGGCTTCTCTGGCACACCAAGGGCGAACCGTTTCCTGCGTCTGGCTGGAACAAGGCAGCCGGTGTGGCCGGGCAGGGAACTTCCTCAGACCCATTTGACTCTTGCCACTCCTGGACTTGCAGTCTCAGCCTTAAGATTAGTTTTCTTAAGGTTCAGTCACATGACTTTCAAGGAAATACAAATATCTAGAGCTGCCTTCGCATACCTCAGGCATTGCAAAAACAAAGGAAAAGAAGTTCCTGGGGGCCAGGGTGATAGTACAGTGGGTAGGCTGCTTGCCTTCACGTGGCCAGCCTGGGTTTGGTCCCGGCACTCAGTATAGTCCCCTGAGACCATCAGGAGTGAGCCCTGACTGAAAAATCAGAAGGAATAACTGAGCACCTCTGCGTGGGACCCTCCTCCCCCCAAAAAAATATGTCCTAAAGTTTATAAAAGCAGGAAAGTCAGGTTAGCTTCAAGACAGAATGTATGGTAGGACCGCGATGTTATGAAACCATGAAAAGTACAACGCATAGAAATAATCAAGGGCCTGAGATTCCTCAAGGGCTGGAGCACATGCTTTGCATGTAGAAGGAGTCCCAGGTTTGATTCCAGGTACTAAAAGGTACCCCAGCAATGTTGGGAGATACTTGAGAGCACTGAGCTGAGAGTAGCACAGTAGCACTGAGCAACCGAGCACCTTCTCGTCTCCCCACTCCCAAAAGAGAACTAATCAAAACTAATCAAAACGCTGGATGGAGGAAACTCAGCCTACGGACTATGTGCTTTCCATATAGGTGTTACATTTTCATTTTTATTAAGCTGTAATTGACATATAACCCTAAATACAACTCAGTATTTGAATATGCTGTGAAATAAGTCTATTTATTTATTTATTTATTTATTGCTTTTTGGGTCACACCTGGCGATGCACAAGGGTTACTCCTGGCGGTACTCAGGGGACCATATGGGATGCTGGGAATCAAACCTGGGCTGGCCGCGTGCAAGGCAAACGCGTTCCCCGCTGTGCTATCTCTCCAGCCCCCAAATAAGTCTATTTAATATCTATTAAATATTTAATAAAACAATAAGTCTATTTAATATCCAGCATCTCAACCATTCATTTTTTTCCTCTTGTGATGAGGATTTTTGTTTTCTTTTGGTCACACACAGCAGTGCTCAGGACTTACTCCTGGTTTTGCACCCAGGAATCACTCCTGGTGGTGCTCAAAGACCATATGAGATGCTGGGGATCAAACCAGGGTCAGCACATGCAATGCAAACACCTTACCTGCTGAACTATCACTCTGTCCCCGAGAAATTTTTTTCTATTTTTTTTTTTAATAGGAGCTATGTCTGGCTGTGCTCTGCCACTCGAGCCTTCCCTCCTTCGATTCTTTTTCAGTCCTTTAAAATGCAAACATTGGGGGTTGGAGCAATAGCACAGCGGGTAGGGCGTTTACCTTGCACGCGGCCCACCCGGGTTTGGTTCCCAGCTTCCCATATGGTCCCCTAAGCACCGCCAGGGGTAATTCCTGAGTGCAAAGCCAGGAGTAACTGTGCATCGCCAGGTGTGACCCAAAAAAGCAAAAAAAAAAAAAAAAAAAAAAGCAAACATTGGAGCTGGAGAGATACTCCAGGGGTCGGCGCTTACTTTTGCATGCAGCCAATCTGTGTTCAGTTCCCAGCACTGTATGGTCCTCCGAGAACTGCTGGGAATGACCCCTGAGCACAGAACTTGGAGTATCCCCAAGCATTGCCAGATGTGGCCCAAACCCAATAAAAAAAATTTTCTTAGAGGGTAAAGCTCAGGGTTGGGATACAGCTTGGCGGCAGGGCTCATGCCTGGAGCCCTGGGTTCAACCCCCAGCACTGCAAAATAAAACAGAAAAAACTGAAAATGTGAAACTCATTAAACTCACCAGGCACCATTGCTGGCTGACCTTAGTCTGAACTCCTGTTAATTTAAAACCGTGGTCAGCGAGCCAGTGGCCCTTGGCCTCAGCTGCAGCTTGTTAGAAACGCAGACTCTTCATCCTAGGCCCACATCTGTGAATCCAAACCCGAGAATTCCGGAGTGATTGGATAAACCGGGCTGTTCGCGGCGGAACCACGAGCTCAGCTTCAAGCCCAGGTGTCTGCGTGGCGGGAAAAACAACACTGTGGCCCACTCCCAGGGGTGATGCTGAGGCCAGTCTGCCAGATGCACCCGCATCTGTGTGCTCCACTGGGGGCGTGTATCCTACTAGCTCTCTCTGGCAACCAGACGGTGCAACACCCTCCCTAGGTCAGAGATCTGGGGTTGGAGATACCCTGGAAGCACTCAGGGATTACACAGTGCCAGGGATCAACCCAGCACCCCGTGTGAAAAGCTCGTGCACACCAGCCCTGACCCATTGGCCGTCCTCGTCCCGGTGCCCGTGCTGGGAGCCTGCCGAGGGCCTCATCCAGTGATGCACACATGGAACAGTCCCTTTCTTACAGACTAGAAAAATTAAATCTTTCCCAGTAAAATCAAACACCAGGACGTGTCTTTCTGTAAACAAATACTCTTTACGGGGTGAGGGAGGAAGTGTTCTCAAACGGTGCACAGGATGCCCAAATGCCCTTCCTAGTGATTCTCGGCCAACTGGCAGGCAGTATGATGCCAGGGCCCAAAGGCGTGGTGGCACTCAGTCCTGTGGTGCCAGGGTCCCCCCCTGTACCCCCCCCGGCCCTAGATACGGTGGGCGGGGGTAGGCTGGTGGTCCGGGGACCAAGGCTGGATCGGGAGCAGTTCTCCTGCAATCCTGCGCGCTCTCTGCCCCATTCATGTGGGTTTGTTGGTTTAGCTTCTGAGCCACACCCGGGGGTGCTCAGGACTGACTTCTGGCTCTGCGCCTGGGGACCACTCCTGGTGGTGCTCGGGGGACCATATGTGGAGCTGGGGATTGAAGCAAGAGCTCTGCCTGCTGTAATGTCGCTCCTGCCTCTTAATGTGTTTCTGTTTATTGGGCTACACCCAGCCATGCTTGGGATCATGAGGTACCAAGGATTGAACTTGCGTCTTCCACAGGCAAAGTGGAGATCCAAACCTCTGAGTGACCCACTGGCCCATAACGTGGGTCCCAAATGGGCACATGTTCTTGGCATCCTGCCCTGGACCAAGTGGATGCTGGAGAAACCACACATTTCATTTTCCCCCAAAGTGCTATTTGTACCCATCAGGACTCCAGGCAATGTTATTTCATTGCTCATTTATGAGGCAATATCCATTTCCTGGCAGGAAGGAAAATTTAATTTGTATTTGTCTAATTTTGTTGTTTATACAAACTTGTTACTGTGTCTGGCATATCAAATACTCTCGGTAGCTTGCCGGGCTCTCCGAGAGGGGCGGAGGAATCGAACTCAGGTCGGCCATGTTGGCCGCTTGTAAGGCGAACGCCCTACCCGCTGTGCTATCGCTCCAGCCCACAGCAGGTAGGGCGTTCGCCTTACACGCGGCCAACATGGCCGACCCGAGTTCGATTCCTCCGCCCCTCTCGGAGAGCCCGGCAAGCTACCGAGAGTATTCGATATGCCAGACACAGTAACAACAAAGTCTCCAATGGAGACGTTACTGGGCCCGCTCGAGCAAATCGACGATCAACGGGAGGGCCTTTACCTTTTACCTTTATACAAACTTACCCAGTACTGAATTTACAGGCATGGGATGGGGACCAAAAAACCCCCCAAACATAGGTTATTAGACAGCACAGCGGGTAGGACGTTTGCCTTGCACGCGGCCAACCCAGCCGACTGGGCCTTCCCGAGTTCCATTCTTCTGTCCCTCTCGGAGAGCCCGGCAAGCTACCGAGAGTATCTTGCCTGCACAGCAAAGCCTGGTAAGCTACCCGCATCGTTTTCGATATGCCAAACACAGTAACAAGTCTCACAATGGAGACCTTACTGGGTCTGCTTGAGCAAACCGATGAACAATGGGAGGACAGTGTTACAGTGCTACAGCAATTATTGGTGGAATGTTATTCTGTATTTTTTTTTCCTTGAAAATGTTATTATCATTGAATAAAAATAAATTCTTTAACTTTTTCACAGCTTTTAAGAAGTGTTTGCTTTTAATTTTTGTTTTGGGGCCATAACTGATGGTACTGAGGATTTACTCCTGTCACTGTGTTCAAGGGTCACTCTTGGTGGTGTTAGGGATTGAATTGATGTTTAAGTACAGTTAATCCTTCATTTCTGTACTAATTCTCTGTCCTGAAAAAGTGCTTGTTTTAAAGAGCACTTCTTTACCAGGAGGTTCACTCCATGGCTTGGAGACCAGCCGCACATGCTAGGGGAGGAGGCAGCTCAGATAGAGAAGGGAGCACCAAATAAAGGGTGTTGGGAGGATCCTCCCAGGATGGGAGATGCATGCTGAAAAGACTACAGACCGAACATGATTGCCACTCAATGCCTCTTTTGCAAACCACAGCACCCAAAAGGAGAGAACAAAAGGGAATGCCCTGCCACAGAGGCAGGGTGGATGAGGGGATGGGGCATAGGAGGGATACTGTGATCAGTGGTGGTGGAAAATGGGCACTGGTGGAGAGATGGAATGGTGTAGGTGGAGGATCACTGTATGGTTGAAACCCAATCACAAAAATTTGTAAATTTACAACGGTACCTCATGGTGTTTCACTAATAAAAATTTTTAAAAAAGGGCTGGAGAGATAGCACAGTGGGTAGGGCGTTTGCCTTGCATTAAGCCGACCCGGGTTCGATTCCCAGCATCCCATATGGTCCCCTGAGCACCGCCAGGAGTGATTTCTGAGTGCAGAGCCAGGAGTAACCCCTGAGCATCACCGGGTGTGACCCAAAAAGCAAAATAAATAAATAAATAAATAAAATTAAAAAAAAAAAGCACTTCTTGTTAAAATATTTATTTCAAAAGTCCTCATGTAAACCATTTGGACATGAATAAAGTTTTATAACGTTTCAAAAAAAGTATTCCTAGTATCTATCCTTTTGTTTGGGATGACAATAACATTACTATGCCAGTATTTTCTTTTTCATTCAAACGAACTGTTTCAAGGTTAATGGTTATTATAGTATCTTGATTTTAAAATTTTATTCTGATAAGGCAAGACCGAAAAATGACTTTATAATTATTTTTCAATTTCAATGAACTTTATGGAATAAAAAATATTTGATATTAAATATTCTTATGCTTGAATACTGAAAATAATCATTGTTAGCCCAAATAAACTGGTGCTGTCAATATTTTTAAAAAATTAATGATATTTACATAATAAATTTTAATCACTAAGTTCTTCCCCATTACTGAAATACGTGCTTTTCTTTATTCTCAGGTGTCTTGAATCATCTGATGTTGAGGGACTTCCTAAATTTTTTTTTCTTTTTGGGTCACACCCAGCCATGCACAGGGGCTACTCCTGGCGAGGAGGGACCATATGAGATGCTGGGAATCGAACCCAGGTCGGCTGCGTGCAAGGTAAACACCCTACCCGCTGTGCTATCACTTTGGCCCCCTGAATTGGGTTTCCATTTATTTTGTTCTTCAATTTTGGCTTGCTGGAAAGCTATGGCCTGACTAAGACTGTCAAGAGAAGGATCTTCACCTTCATCTTCACTCTCTTCTACTTCAATTTCTTCTTCTGTTTCAGGAATTTTCTTTTTCTTCTTTTTCTTTTTCCTTTGGAGGTTCGTGTTCTCCAAGCTTATTTTTGGGACAGGCATAACTTAAGTGTCCATTTTCTCCACATTCATAACACTTAGATTTATCAAAGTAATTTCGTCTTCTGATAAACTCAGCTGCTCTTGCATTGTCGGTAGGAATACTTGCTTTTATTACTCTACCAAATAACTGCTATTTATTGACCTGGTGCAGTTCTGTGCAGAGTCTTTATCCAAAAACAAAATAAATGCTATCCCTTTACTCTCCCTGGTATCTTTATCTTTCACTAGAGTTACCTTTACAACTTTGCTACACTTGGAGAATATCCAGTATAAGTCATTGTTGGTCAGGGAAAAAGGCAAGTTGGATACATACACAGTGCTCTTACTTGGGGTCAATCCACCACTCATTTCTTCGGGCGGGCCGACCCGGGAGCCCCAACAGGCGCGAGCTCTCAGTTCCTTCAGGGCCCACCCTGTCTCATGTCCACTGGCAACCGTGGGCTGCGGTAGTGGCGTCATATCCTTTATTTCTTTTGTGATACTTTGAAAATGAATGGGGTTTCTGGATGGATGTGCTGTGAATATTTTTTCCCTTTAAGATGAATGGAGGTAGGGTTGATCCTGAGACATGGTTGGAATGTGTGACTGCGGAACAGCCACTTCTACATGTTATCGGCAAGGATGCCTCAAAAGGGTATGTTTTCCATGACTATAACGTTAGAAAATTCCCATTTTTTGTCTTTCTGATGCAAAGTTGGATCTAAGTAATGGCTTTAACTTTCATTTTTCTCCACATTTCAGGGTCTCATTCTTCTCTTGTCTAAGACCCCCCTGCCCTTTGGGGGAGGCACAATGCACAGTGCTCAGGGAGCAAACCTGGTCTTTAGCATGAAGAGCAGGTCGACTCGCCCTTTGAGCCATTTCTCTGGCCTTCCCTTGTTTAAAAGCCATATGTATTTAAAAACAGAAACATTATCTGCATTCTTTTCTTTTTTTTTTGGGGGGGGGAGGTATCGTACCCAGGGTCACTCAGGGGTCACTTCTGGCAGTATGCAGGACCTCGACTCCTGAAACACAGGTTACGTCCCGCTGAAATAGATCCCACTGCAAGGGTGGGCAGCAGCTCAGTGGCCACATGCATGCCTCCCTGTGTGGCCCTGAGTTGGATCCTCAGATCTGAAAAGCAGCAGCAGCACCAGAAAAAAACCACCACTGCAGATTAAGCTATTTACCTTTTTACTTTTGTTTTCGGGTCACTCCGGGCTGTGCTCAGGGATCACACCTAGCAGGGTAACAGAAGTGGTGCTGAGGACCAAACCTGGGTTGGTCCCAGTAAAGCAAGGGCCCTACCTGCTGTCCTATCTCGCCTATCCAGAGGTCACTTATTTTTAAAATCGTTACTGAGGCGTTGGAGATGGTACAGTAGGTGTGTGCTGGCCTTGTGTGTGCTGACCGTGTCCAATTCCAGTACTGCAGAATTCTGAGCACAGAGCCGGGTGCAGCCTCTGCACACACTGGGGTATGGCCCCAAGCCAATTTGAACTCTGAGCACCGACAGACATGCTATCACACATGCACTCCAAAAGGGGTGACCTGGAATAGGGTCACCCAAAATATAGGATGTGACCAATGGCAGAAATCAGCAAAGAACAAAACAGTACAAACAGTCGACCGCAACCACAGAACGCTGGTAGTTAACAGTTAGCATTCTCGGAGTAACAGGGTCCATGTTAAACGTTTTATGTGATAGCTCTTGAGAGCGCTACCTGGACTCGGCTTTCAGCGCAGCAGCGCGAGTGATGTAGCCACTCAGGGGCCAAGGAGGCCTCAGTCCCACCACAGGGCAGGGGGTGAACAACTCCTTCTGCAACTGCAGTTCTGGAGTTCCGGTGGCCTGAGTTTGTGCTCTGCAAGCAGGAGGCTTGAGTTCAATGCCCAGCACCTCTGGACTGACCCCCTAAGCGCAGAGCTGGGTATGATCCCAAAACAACCAAACCAAATCAAAAACAACCAGAATAAAAATGCCTCTTCACATATCTAGAATAAAGTCTTTTTCTGGAGCTTTTGATATATATATTTATTGGATACCGTTTGGAGAAGACCAGTGCCCTTTATACAGGGCTTTTCTGGGCGGGGGGGTGGGGGAGGGCGCGATGCTCGCTGTCTCCTTCCCACGAGCTGTAGAACAAGGGCAGTGTCCATGGGACACGAGCTGCGGCAAGTGGGAACAAGCGCTCCCACAGGACAACCCGGCCACTAGCAGCATCTCGATTTTACTTGGATGACGTCTGGCAACGGCCACGCCATGCGGATCGCAAAATACTGTGACTAATAAATATGGTCCATTAATAGCAGACTTCCTCCTGCTTTTCTTGGGGGAAGGTTTGATGGTTTACTACGATCCATTAAGAAACATCTACATGGAAAAAACAAGGAAGCATTGTTAGGAGTGTCATCTAGGTGCTGGAAAGACAGTTCTGTGGGTGAGGTGCTTACCTTGCACACAGCTGACCGGGTTCAATTCTAGCACTCTACACTATCCCCTGGACCCCTCCGGGAATAAGCCCTGGGCACCACAGAATGTGGGCCCCCAAACAAGGGTTATGTAGCTTGGTAAACAGTGAATGGTCAGGTGAAGTACAGAACTTAACTATATTATAAAAAACCTACTTACAAAATAGTCACAGAGGTAGGGCGTTTGCCTTGCACACGGCCAGCCTGGCCCAGCCGGGGTTCGATTCCTCCACCCCTCTCGGAGAGCCCAGCAAGCTACTGAGAGTATCTTGCCTGCACGGCAAAGCCTGGCAAGCTATCCGTGCTGTATTCAATATGCCAAACACAATAGCAACAAGTCTCACAATGGAGATGTTACTGGACCCGCTCGAGCAAATCAATAAACAATGGGGAGGACAGTGCTACAGAGCAGTGCTACTTACAAAATGCTTTTATATTTATATTCTCTGGAATCAATATTCTGAGCACATTGTTTGGGGAGTTAACAAAATACAGGTGGTTTTATATGCCTGATTTGGAGCAAAACAAACACAATTCTTAGTTTTACTAAAACTACAAATCCATGGTCAAAGTTTATATAAGTTTATATTTAAGTTCAAAAGACATAAAAGCACACACTCTCTCTCTGATTTTGAGCCAAACCTGGTGTTGCTCAGCGATTACTCCTGATGGTGCTCAGGGAACCACATGGGATTTCAGGGACTGAACCTGTGTCAGCCATGTGCAAGGCAAGTGCCCTCCCCACTGTACTATTGCTCTCACCCATCAGGCTTCTAAATAAATTTCAACAAAAATTTGGTTGCTTCCAAAAAAGAGATGAAATTTTAGGGTCTAGTACAGCAGATAGGGTGTTTGCCTTGCATGAGACTGACCTAGGTTCGATTCCTATGTCCTTCCATATGGTCCTCAAGCACTTCAGGAGTGATTCCTGAATGAAGAACCAGGAGTAACTCCTGAGTACTGCTGGGTGCAGCCTCCCTCAAATGGGAAAAAAAAAAAGTAATTTTGGGGGTGTTTGTTTTGCACATGGCTAACTCATTGCCATGCCACCTAGATGGTCTCTGGTTTCTCCAGCTCCGCCAGGAGTGACGCCTGGGCACAGCTGGTATGGATGCTCAGGGGGACACTCATAGCAATTCTAGGCCAACTAGGCTGGTGGTTCCCTGCGTGGACTCAAAGATACCCCCCAGTGGTGCCCCGGGGTCTCCAGGGTTACATTCAGGGGACCACACGGTACCAAAGATCAGTCATGATCAGGTAAATGCAATGAACATGCTCATAGCCTGTGCTATGTCTCTGGCCCCAGGAAGAAAAGTAATTTATGTGTATATTTAATACGTGAAAACACTTGGAAAGGTGAACAGCAGAATATTAACAGTGATTCATCCTCAATGCTGAAACTTCAGGCTGATTCTTATCTTGCAACTCCCATCAACACCTTAGAGAGTTTCTGCTCTGCACTTGCTGCAGTTTCCAAATGAGGCTTTTTCTTTAGCTTTTGGCCCACACCGGGCACTCCTCAGGGGCTCTCCCATAGGTGGCGCCTGGCATCTGAGCCAGAGCCGTGGCTGCTGCAGCCAAGGCACGTTCTGTTGAAAAGCCCAGGAGATCGCAGCGCGACTTGGGGACTGAAGTCACTGAGGCTGGTCCTGGCCGCGGCTGCACCACTGATCCCCAGAGACCACAGTGACACCAGGGGACTGAGGTCACGGAGGCTGGCGCTCACACTACAACTGAGCTTGGGGAGAACAGTCCCTTGGTTTCTGGTCTAGAATTTTCTTATACAAAAGGCAAAAGAGGGAAGCAAATGTGGTCATGCAGCAAAATCTGAATCTATTAGCCTCCAGTCGAGAGGTGGGCGGGGTGGCAGCCTCACCTGCAGCAGCTGGCAGGGAGGGGTGTCCGGCGGCACGGCTTTCCCTCTGTGCTTCAAATACTCAGCCAGGAAGAGCGAGGCTTCATCTAAGCTGTGCAAGAGAGAACGGACGCGGGGGTGGATGCGCCCTCGGGCTCGGGGTGCCACATCGTAGATGGACCATTAGAACAGAGGGCTCGGTGCTGGGGCTGGGCCCAGCGAAACCTTGGAGCAGGCCTGCCTCCCTCTCTCCCTGCCCCCCCGCCCTCCTCCCGGACCCCCAGTCCTTCCCTGCCCCATCTCCACAAGCTTCCTACTTCTCAACCTGTGGGTAGAAAATCAGAAAACACTCTTGGCAAAAACGAGGTTACAGAGAGGGAGTGCTCTGAGCGGCGCTTTAGGCAGAGCTCTGACTTAGTGTCAGAGCAGGGCTGTGAGGCACTGACTTTGGGGTTCAGGTGGCCTAACTGCCTGACTCTCAGGGCGGAACAACGAAGCCAATCATGCTTCACAGCCTAACAACTGGGGCCTTTGAGGATGAGCAAGAGCCTCTCCCAGTGCTGGTGTGTTCCTGCAAACTACAGTTGCGCTGGAGGGAAGGAGTTAAGTTTTTGTTTTTAATAAACTTACCTGAACTCGGCTGCCAGATAGTTTACTAGGTCAGTGATATTGCTGGCGTTCATCATGTGTGATTTCAACATGGGAAAGTACTTTGTCTTGGCCAAAAGCCCAAACTCCTTTCGACTCACGATATTATTCAGAATCAGATTTCTGACCTACAGTGACAGGAATAAGCAGATGAGAAACATGTGGAGACGCAGCCTGGGACTAAGAACTATGCTCTGTGACTTAAGCCTCCCATCTGGGGGGACCTGTAGACTCGGGAGGCGGCCTAGCCCACAGCAGTACACAATCCATAAGTTTGAAGCAAGGTTGTGAAGTGCTTAGGGCTCTTACAAGGATGTGCTATTTCACAGCAACAAGCTATTTCACAGATTTCTCACCGAGAATCAGGGCCAACACTACAGAGCGTTAATAAAAGTAGAATAACCTGGGTTTGGAGAAACCATCTTCTACCGTCAAGTCTCACGACACAGGCGGTCAGTAGCCTCACCTGCTGTGCCAGTCCTGCCAGCTGGCCTGCATTCATGTGCTCCTCCAGCTGCTGCAAGATGACGTGATGGTCACAGGAGCCCAGGAAGTTCTGCAAGACACGAAAGCATGCTTACTGGCGGGCTCTTGCCTTGCACTGACCCCGGCCCTATCCCAGCATCTCATATGATCCAGAGCCCGCCAGGCATGACCCGAATACTGCTGGTGTGCCCCCCCCCGCCACAACAAACAAAAAGGAACCAATGAAAAGTGTAGTTTACTAGCAATTTCTGTCAAAGTCACCCCCACAACCCCAACCAGCTTCTATTTTTGTTTGGGGGCCACATCAACTGTGTTCAGGGATCACTCCTGGTGGTGCTCAGGAAGTGGCGGGGGGGGGGGGACCCACATGGGATGCCAGGGATAAAACCTGGGTTGTCACTGCAAGGTGAGCAAGCATACGCTGTGTTATCTTTCTGACCCCATCAAAGTTTCCCCCCTTTTTATTGGGAGGCAGGAAGCATCCCAAGTAATGCTCAGGGTCCCCGGGGGGCACTCCCAACAGTTGTGGGGATCTAGCCTGGGTCCTCGCTGATTCTACGCATGTCTACCTGTCTGCTCTTCCCGGCCTGGAGCTGTCATTCTTACAGGAGAGACACCTTGAGAATTTCTACTCTAGGAGAAACCGCCCCTATAAAAACATGACTGAACTAAGCAGAAGAGGCGATTCTGTAAAGATCTGCTCAGCAAGTGCTGCTGCCCTGAACCCACATGAAATCTATTCAAAGCTGAACTTCCAAGAGCACCAAGTGACAGGAGCGCGAGCAGTCAGGAGAGGAGACAGATGCACAGAGGGCCTCGGGCATAGGACGCAGAGACCCCTGGTGCAGCTATTGGCCGCCTGGGAGTGTGCCTCTGTGCTGTCATCCAGCAAGCAAGAGTGACCTAGAAAGTTCTGTCTGCAAAGATTGAAGCTCACACTCCAAACTCGACTTTCCCCTCTTGGCCCCCCGCATTCATCGTATGTGCCACTCTTCAGGTGCCCCCGAGCATGACTGTCCCCCCCCCCCCCCCCCCCCCCCCCGCATTCCCTCCTTCTGCCTCCTCGTCAGGCCCGCACAGGTCATTCCTCTGACCTGTGCACTCAGTGGGGGAAGGTCCACCCACAGCCTCCCTCAGACAAGCCCTCATCTAGCCCTCAGCCTTAACTGTCAGGGGCTGGGGAGGGAGGGTACCTTGATCTGCTGGTGCCTCCTTTCCGAGTGGGGCATGAGCGTGAGACAGGCCAAGGCGAAGGCTGGCAGCTCCAACTGGATGTACTGCCGGGCCACGCCAAGCATGTCGAGGTCGCCTGAAACGGGGCATCTACAAGAGAGCGGGCATGGTTACTCAGCTGCCACGGCCCTCCCGCAGCCTCTGCACCGCCTGGGATGTCCCCACTATGCTGCCCCTCCTGGTGGTGGCAGAGTGTGTGAGCCTGGAGGACCGCAGGGCCTCGTGCCCTGCTGCTTGAGCCACATCCCTATGGTGCTCAAGGGAGCACAGGGGATGTCAGGGATAGAACCTGGGTCAGCTGCATGCAAGGCAAGAGCCCTCCGCACTGTGCTTTCAAGCCAGCCCAGCTCTGACGGCCAGTGAACCTAAGTGCTGATGTGGAATGGAGGCCTCGTGGCCACCTCCAGCCTGCCGTGGCTTCTTGGTCTCGCTGGTTTCAGAAGTGACTGATGCTGTTACATCACGGCAACGTTTCTGAGCCCACACACAAAAGGTGCAGCGTGAAATGGAAACGGCCCAGAGGTGAGAGCAGTGCGCGAAGAAAGGCCAGCTGACCCGGCTCCGCTCACGGGAAGGCCAGAGTGAAAACAAGAGGAGTTTGATCAGAGGAGAAAGTGTGCAGCTAAGTTCCCAGGAAAAAGGGATTATTCATGAGGGAGGTCAATAGAAAGGTATTTATTTGAATTTGGGGTGGGAGGGGTAGGAAAACAAATGTTTTGCTTACTCTAGAACAGCGACGAGACTCTCGCAACAATCTGATAACTGGCTGGGGCTTAAAGGACAAGAGGCTGGAAATAAAATAAAACAGTATTACACACACATGCACGCACATGCACCCCCTCACCCAGATGTCAGGGAGGAAGTACCTGAGAGCAGTGGGATCTGGACCACGTGCTGCCATGCTTTGCCGAAGTAGGGCATCTGCAGAAACAGGGTGGAAAAGAACCGTGTCTGTGGCTCATGGGGCCCTTCGTTTCGCAGTCACACAACTAAACATGCAACATTTCTGTCTATGCTGCAAGGATCAATCATCGACTGACACACCCCCTTGAGCGGCCTGGGACAGGGGTCATCGCCCCAACGGCATTTCCGGCCTTATTTCCTACCCTGGCCAGTCTGCCACTGTGCATCTGGCGGAAGTGTCGGATGTAAAGAAAAATGGTGCTGGTGTGTGGGCAGTATGCTGGGGCCATGGGAAGGGGCCAGGACACAAGGAATTCTGGAAACAACGGAAAGTGGCCAAAAGAAAGTGGCCCACCGCCTGTGAGAGAGAAGCTGCTTGGGCAGCGAGCAAGGGAGGGCTCAGTGAACTCAGCCTGCTGCATGCAGGGCCAACGCCTTCCCCTCATGTGATCACTCTGGCCCCTAAGGGTTGATTCTTAACCCAGTGGACTCAATAGCCACAAGACTGTTGAGGAGCAAGGTGAAACCCTCTAAAATGTACTTAAAAGACATACCTGCCATAAAGAATGGGTACTGGAAATGGCTGTCAGAACTTTCCTTAGGTACGGAATCTGAAAAACACAAACAATAAAACCCCCAACAAATAAGTTTGGAACCCACCAAATGGAAACTTTCCACCAAGGGGACTACTGTATCAGTGAAATTTATCTTCCATGAGAACCATTAGGGAAGTTTACTTACAAAATGGCCCAGGAACTTTCCATTCGTTCCCAGGGAAATTTATGGCCTATTTGCGTTTGTGTTTTCTCTGGCCCAGCACCAAGTCCCTGAAGTTCGGCATGCCCCCAAGGAGGGGTTGTGCTGGCAGCAAACATCTGCTCAGGCCCCACAACCAGCATAGATGGGAGGCGAGGCCGTGCTCGGCACAGATGTGAGCCCGACTTACCATGTTGAAGCCCAGTAGCTTTTGCAGGAGCCCATTCCAGAGCTGCATGTCGTAGACTTTGTATTCTAAACAGAGTTCCGTCACCAACCTCACCGCCTGAAGAGGGGGAAAATCACAGGCTTCAGGATGTCACGAGGAGGGGGGGAGTGGGTGGTACCACACACACGCACACACACAAACACACACACACCACACAGTTGCCTGTCTCATTCAAGGAGGCCCCTATTGCTCTGTGAAAACCACAGATGAGCATCACTCCTGATGCTGTGTGCTCGGCCTCTGCGGCCTCCTCCCCAGAAGGCCTCCCTTTGGCCCACACCCGTCCTTTCTTCCCCGGAAGGAGAGGTCACTGCAAAAGGGATCAAGCAGAGTAGAGAGCGGTAGGTCTCAGGGCTGGTTTTCTGTGAAGGAGCCAGGAGGGGGCGCAAGGCCGCACGTGTACAGGGCAAACGCCCAACCACTGTGCCACGTTGCCATTCTCGAGGCTCAGGTTCAAAGGAGCAGAGCTAAGGAAAGTTCCTGGACACCCCTTAACATGTCAGGATGGCAAAGTAGAAAAGGTTTTGGGAGTAAGAGTTTCTTAATTTTTTCCCAAGACACCAGTGGTGACAGTGGCCTGTGGGCACCAGTGGCTGGGCTGGCTCGGGGACATACCATGGGCTCGTGGCTGTGGTTCTTCCAGAGGCCCTTAATCATGCCTTCCTTAGGACTGTTGGAAAATAATTCATAGGTGATGGGGATATTCAAGGCCTCAAATGATGCCAGGAAAGTCATGCATTTCATGTAAGACCTGGAAAAAAGTGGCCGGAGGTGGTAGGGTGTTAAGGCACTTGCCTTGCAGGCTGAAGATAGCACAGCGGGTAGGGCACTTGTCATGCATGCGGCCGACCCGGGTTCAATCCATGGTACCCCATATGGTCCCCCAAACCCACTAGGAGTGATTCCTGAGTGTAGAGTCAGGAGCACCCCCGGGGATGGCCCCCAAACCAAAACCAACTGAAAAAAGGCACACGTGCCTTGTGCACAGGTGACTATGGTTCGATTCCTGGCCCATTTCCTCCTAGTCTTTCCCCAGGAGGACCCTGATGACTGACAGCACAGGGGTCGAGCAGCATCACTGCTCACAGAGGCCTCCGGGGCCAGGCGGGGCAGGAGGCAAAGCACGCAGTGGCGGGGGAGGGAAGTTTCTAGGTGCTCAGGCTCCGAGAGCTGACCAATAGGAGAGTAGAACAAAATCAAAAGGAGCAGGTGAAGGAAAGAGTCTAAACAGGTCAAGGAAATGAGAAATAAGCTGTTCTCAGGCCTGTTTATACTTGGCCAACAAAATCAAGAGCGTTCAAGGCCAGAGGCCACGCGTTCACAGGACCAGTGAAAGGACCTCAGACACCACTTCTAAAAACATCTGTTTCCCATTTTCTTTTCTTTTTTTTTCTTTTTTTTGGGGGGGGTGGTGATGTGTGTGGGCCACACCCAGTGATGCTCAGCGCTTGCTCCTGACTCTGCACTCAGGGGTCACTCCTTGCTTGGGGGAGCATAAGGGATGCCAAGGATCAATCTCAGGGTGGGCTGCATGCAAGGCAAGAACTCTACCCAATGTACTGTCTCTCCAGCCCTTATTTCTCACAAGAGAAAAACCTGTGCTTACTTCACTTCTTCCATGGGCTTTTTGAAGAGCGATTCTATGGTCTCCTTGTCGGCCAAACAGAAAAGGCACTGCAGAGCCCGGGTCCTATGGGCGAAGGTCAACTGGCGTACCCCAAATGCCTGCAAAACCAAGAATGGTTTCTGAGTTGCAAGTGTGCCTGATGCTGTAGGGGGAAACGAGGCTCAACGGGCCTCACAGGAGAAGCAGGGTTTAGAGAACTCAGTCAATGAACTCCGGTCACTGCAGTCTCCAAGCGCAGGCACCAAACCGGAGTGAGCACTGACACCACCCACCACATCAGGGAAGCCCATCAGCCGTAGAAGATGACCCGGCCACTCAGGAGGGGCCAGGCTACGGCACAAACACTGCTGATCTCACTCACGGGGGGTTCAGAGAACCGAAGCAAGAGCACAGAATGTGCAACAAAAGCAGCCCTGGGGCTGTGATGAGCACAGTGGCCAAGGGTGGCAGTGCACTGAAGGGGGCGCCGTGGTTATAGGTGTGGAGTGGTGAGCAGTGTATCCCTCAAACAGACACTCATTTACAGTCTTGGGTGCCGGGGTGAGGGGGAGGGGCACAAAGGGTTAAAGCTCAGGCTTTGCATGCAAGAGCCCTGGGTTTGGTCCCAGACACTGCTGGGTGTGACCTAAAAATCAAAACCCCTTAAAATAAAATGTTTCTGGGCGCGAAAGGCCTGAAGAGTGTTTCCTTCGCAGATGAGGGTTTAGTGGAACAAGAGTGTGGTGGGGGGATGGGCGGTGGTGCACCATGCGGAGAGGACCTGAGGCTGGGGCTGGCGACTAGCCTGGTGGCCTGGGGGGACAGTCACTAGGAGCACAGCCCCGATGCAGAGGGCTCATCCTGAGTCAGGCAGTGATCACAGCATATTCTTTGCAGAACACAGAAGCAAGGGAAATGGGGTAGGCTGGGAGCAAAGAGGAACTTGTGAAGTTTCTTACAGTTGTGACAGACGTGGCAAAGATGAACAGCATTCTTGAACTGTAATCAATCGAACGAGACGTGAGGAGATAGAGGACTCTGCGGAGAAAAGTGTAATTACATTTATACAGAAACTTAGTGGCAAGGGCTGGAGCAATGGCATAGCGGGTAGGGCGTTGGCCTTGCACGCAGCCGACCTAGGTTCGATTCCCAGCATCCCATATGGTCCCCTGAGCACTGCCAGGAGTAATTCCTGAGTGCAGAGCCAGGATGTGACCCCTGTGCATTGACGGGTGTGACCCAAAAAGCAAAAAAAACAAAAACAAAAACAAAAAAACAGAGACTTAGTGGCAGATTACCCAACAAATGACCAGTTCCACTGTCCACAGAAGAAGGTACTAGGCATTCAAAATTCAGGCCTAAAAGGTTATACCCAGGGCACTGTTTCTTTATCCTTTTAAAAAAATGATTAATCCCAGGCTGGAGCTATAGTGCAGTGCGTAGGGCGCTTGCCTTGCATGTAGCAGACTCAGGTTGATCCCAGCATCCCATATGATTCCCCAAGTACTGCCAGGAGTAGCTCCTGAGTGCAGAGCCAGGAGTAACCCCCCTCCCCCCCAAAAAAAAGCTTAATCTCTTCTTGAGTTAAGCGTATAGGAGATATGCAAATAGTAGTAATGAGTACCAGACCTGTCTTCTCATCTATAATCTCCAGGAATTTAAACTATTCAGAAACTAATACCATAACCCAAGGCACCCGAAGACTACGTGTGGAAACTCTTTGACACAGAACTTCAAAGTAGCACATGGTTGGGGTACCCTGGGCCCCTTGATAGAAGGGCAAGAGGGATTAGCAAAGGAGAGCAGTGGGGGGTGGGGGCAGGCCTGAAAGCTCACAAAGCTGCCCTCTGAGCGTTTCCTTCTTGGCACGGGGTCGTCACCCTTTCTCTGAATTGTGTCCCTCCAGCCTTCCAGGGGGTCATGCAGGATGTGGGGCCCAGGCGGCAGGCCAGCTCTGAGCCAGAGCGGTGAGGCCCTCCTGGTGGGCATGAGGGGCCCTGCAGATACCTGATCTCTCAGCGATGGCACAGCTGGCCCGTGTGCTGCTAGCCCAGCCCAGGCCCACAACCACAAGCGCTCTGGACCCAGAGAATCCTCTCAAGGGCCAAGCCATGACCACCAGGACTAAGAGTCAGCGAGCCCTTTCAGTACTGACTTGGTGGAGGGGGTAATGGGGTCTTTCCTGGTGGCCGGAGTCCCAGGTGAGGTGAGCTTTCAGCTCTGTGTCTTGCAGAGTGACCGGAGGACCAAAGCAGGCTGGGTACTGGCTGGTCCTGGCAATGCCCTGAACATGCACAGGCGTGCGGAAGGGAGCAACTGCCCCCAGGGTCTCAGGTGCAACCAGCGCAGGCCCCTCAGAAACCAACCGGGGAGGATTCAGCGAGCAGATTTCTTCTGAGCAGCAAGTAAGAAAAGGAAGCGTACCTTTGTAAGGTCTCATCATCCTGAAGTTCAAGTGATTCTGGTGGATTCTTTGAAAAAAGGGGAAAAAAAGTAAAAACCAAAGGGTTTGTTAGTTTTATAAAGCTACAAAAACCTATTAGATGAAAAATCCAGTAGACAAAATTAATTTTAGATTAAAGAAAAGAGAGTGTAATAACTCTATGAAAATATTTTTTTTTTGGTTATGGGCCACATCTGGCAGTGCTCAGGGGTCGCTCCTGGTTTGAGCTGGGTTGACCGTGTGCAAGGTCACTGCACACTGTACTTTGCACAAAGTACTACCCACTGTATTTTTTCTCCAGCCCCTGAAAATATTTTTACTTAAAAAAAAAATTTTACTGGGAAAAGAGAAAAAGAAATGGTTTTAACTCATGCTCACTTAGTGAATAACTATGCATTCACCATGTACCAGGGACCACTCAAAAGGCAAACAATTCCAGACCTGGACAGCATGGTCACACCCTGGAGTGACCCCGGGCCACTCACCTCCCCAGGCTTGTCCGGCGGGCACAGCCATTTCTCCAGCAGCATGCCCCAGATTTTCTCCAGATTAATGTCGTTCACTTCCGCTATTTCTTTGGTAGCTGCGTGAATATCTGTGGCATTCAAGGCAAAGAGTTAAAGAAAGGTAAAGCAAGTTTCCACTGCACGCTATCCATAAAGCAGAGTGCTAGCCTTCCCTGAATGGAAGAGAAGCTTCACTCCTCACCGGGATAGTCCGTGCCCATGGAGTTGCGGACTCGCTGGCTGATGCTGGGGTGCTCATAGAGGCTGACAATGAGGTACGCCGGCTTCCCAATCACTTGCAGGTACTCAGGGGAGTTCAGCTTGTGGGCCATGAGCGCAGCCTCGGTGCGACAGCGCCGGTACTGGACGCGCAGCTTCTTCAGCAGGGCCTCAGCCTTGTCGTGCATCTCATCCTGAAGGATTTCCAGCCAAAGTGCGTTCACTCTCCTGCGCCGGCAAGCTCCCTCCCAGGGAAGGCAGGGGTAGGGGCTCCGGGGACAGGGGCATTTCCTAAATGGGTGCAACTGACCGATATGGGCTTGAACAACGCTGGGTGGGGACCATTTGGGGTGCTTCCTGGGGGGAGGTCTTTTATTGGAGAGGAAGGTGGGGGCCAAGTATGTCAGAGTGGAGACGCACCTGAGCCGGCGTATTCTGTAGCCACCTCTCAGCCAGGTACAGGCAGACTTTCAAACTGGACACCTTGAAGGGCCCTAACAAGGCAAACACTCAGGAGTAACCCTGCATTTCCTGAGACCAGCCATTTTCATCAAACAAAAACTGCCACTGTCCTCCCGTTGTTTATCGATTTGCTCGAGCAGGCCCAGTAACATCTCCATTTTTGAGACTTGTTATTACTGTGTTTGGCATATCGAATATGTCACGGGTAGCTTGCCAGGCTCTCCGAGAGGGGCAGAGGAATCGAACCCGGCTCGGCCGGGCTGGCTGCGCGCAAGGCAAATGCCCTACCGCTGTGCTGATCAGTGAGTGTTTTTCTTAGTTTTAGAACATGGCGCAAGGGACAGAGTCCAGTCTGGCCCACGCTGCAGCACCCCTAAACAAGCACTCTGAGCACCAACAGCCAGACCAGGGTCCCAGGCACCATAGGGAATGGCCCCATGAAAAATTCACAGACAGGCTGGAGAGAGCATAGGAGCGAGGCTTGCCTTGCAGGCTGACCCCTGAGTGACCCTGAGCACACACCTTCTGCCAATGGCATCCATTAAACAGGTGAAACTGGGCACAAGGACATAAGTCCTCGTCAACTTCCAATAAGATCGCCTAGATTCCTTCCAGAAGTTTTCTGAGTATGTGCAAATTTCAACGGTTCTATACACATCCACATATAATTTTGCTGTGCTCACATATTAACGAGAAAAGTTATTTTCAGCTTTTTTTGTTTTGGGGCCATACCTGGTGATGCCCAAGGGTTATTCCTGGCTCTGCGCTCAGGGGACTATGTGGGATGCTGGGGACTGAACCTGGATCAGTCGCATCCAAGATAAAGGCCCTCCTTATTCCGACATTGCTCTGGCCCTTTGGATCCCTAATGATGCTGGGGGGAGCAGTGCACTGCTTAAAGCCTGCTGGGGTGTTTGCGTGCAAGGTGGCTTCCTCTCCCTGCCGGCCAGGGAGAGGGGCCGCATAGCACAGAGCAGCATTTCCTCCACAGCTGCCAGCTCTAGTGCAAAGGACACACACGACAGAGCATGCTTGGGGAGGGGGGGGCGAAGGGGAAGCCCTGGGCACCACTGCCGGCAACACACACACACACACACACACACACACACAGCCCACAGGGTTATTTTCTTCAAGATTCAAAAGAAGTACATGTTTTTAAACTCTCAGGTAATGAAACAAGAGGGCTGTTACAGAAGCAGCCATACCTTCCGGGATATCCTGGGCAAGGTTGATGGCAATAGCGACTGCCCACTCGGGGTTCACTATGGACAGCAAGTAGGACTCGATAGTGCGCGTGATCTTTGTGACCTCCTTGTTCATCAGCAGTGAGGATTTGGCTTGGGTCAACTTCAGGAGCTTTGGTTTCAGTTTGTTTTCAAAAGTATGTTTGGCTGTCGACACATAGAGGGTGTCCAGGGAGAACTTGGAAGAAAGGAACAGAGCAGTGAGGTTGGGTTTATGAGCGTCTTCCCTGCCTTTCTTTAGTGCTGAAAGTGAAACCTCCTCGGCCCGTGTCCGACTTCAGCAGAAAGGCCTGACTCAGAGTCCTCACCTTCATCAGCTTACAGATCAAGAGCAACGTTGGGAAGGATTCTTCACAGAGTTCTGCGGCTGCAAAGGAAAACAACGACAGTGTAGCTTTGCGGAGGGTTGGAGGGGAGTCTGCGCCTTCTTCAGTGGTGCTCAGGGAGACCGGATGCAAGGCCAGGAATTAAACTGCATGGGTGGTGATGTGTGTGTGTGTGTGTGTGTGTGTGTGTGTGTGTGTGTGAGAGAGAGAGAGAGAGAGAGAGAGAGAGGGGGGTGGGGGGGTGGGGGGAGAGAGAACTGAACATACAGACAATCTTCCAGAAGTTCTGTGCCGGTCCGAAGAATATGAGGTGGAAAGGCAGGCGCGTGTGGGCAGCCTGTGGAAGTGCCACTACGTGCTCCAACATAAACTGATGCTCCAGGTCGACTGGAGGAGAAATTCTTCGGTATGACTTCAAGTGTTTTAGAAGACTCAAGGCCTATGTCAAAAGGAGAGAAAAGTAGTCTCTGTGAGATCACAACAGTAGTGGTAAAATGGCCCGACTGCGCCAGCATCTCCATCACGGAGACTGCTGTCTCCCTTTGCAATTTCACCCCTGATGTTCTCTCCCATGCCTGTGTGTCGGAAGACACCACCATAAGAGAAGCCAGTGGCCGCTGCGCCCCAGACAGGCAGGAGGGGCATATGCCCTGCAGTTCCATACACACACTTTCATTAGCGTCAGCAAGAATGCACTTTTTAGGGGTCCACACCCACCAGGGCTCAAGGCGTACTCCAGCAGGCTTAGGGGACCATTTGGGGTGTCTGGGATGGAACTAGGTCAGCCACATGCAAGGCAAATGCCCCACCCGCTGGACTATTTCTGGCACTGATGGCAAGAAATCTTGATCGCATTTTAAACACACAGGAAGCCTGAAATTAATCCTCTATATCCTTCAATACTCTCAAATTTATATTTTGTATTTGGGGATTACCTCTTGTATAAACTTTGGAATGAATCAATTTTTTCTTCTTTTTTTTTTTTCTTTTTGGATCATACCCAGGATGCACAAGGGATATTCCTGGCTCAGCACTCAGGAACTAATCCTGGTGGTGCTCGGGGGACCATATATAGGGGTCAGGCTGGTCGGCCTCGTACAAGACTACCTGCTGTACTATTGCTCCAGCCCTGAATCAATCTATTCTTTTTAAAGTTTTATGGTCCAATTTTCAAAAGAGAGAACACCTACTATGAGTAAAACTCAGAAGTCACTATAAGTATTGAAACACAATCTATTTATTGCTGGACTTAGTGGATAATGTAGAAAGTCAAATATAACTCTCGGTCCTGAAACTTAGGGAATACCAATAGAATGTAGAGTTTATTTCCTTTTTAAAAAACTGTTTACTGGCCAGCGGAATAGTACAGTAGATAGGGCACTTGCCTTGCATGAAACTAATCTAGGTTTGATCCCCAGCACCCCATATAGTCTCCCGAGCCTGCCAGGTGTGATCTCTGAGTAGAGACCCAGAGCTGAGTACCACCAAAAACCAAGGTGTGGTTTGGTTTGAGGTGTGGCTCAAAAAACAAAACAAAAATATACGTGTATTTATTTTGGCCTCCTGAGCAGTACACAGGGGCCAGGCAGGGGTAGGTTCCCAGGGATCACCCACCATAGGTTCAGGGCTGGGTCCAAGGAGGCGGTGGTGCTTGAGCCTTGTGATCCCGGGAGCCAATCAGGGGTACCCTACCAAGTGACTGGGGACCTCGGGGGACATAACCAGGAATGCTGGGGATGCCTGTGATGCTGGAGATTGAAACCAGGTTGGCTCATGCAAGGCATGCTCTCTGATTCATGGATTACCTCCCGGCCATGAAAGTGGGGTTTAAAGGGAGTTCAGAGAACTAAGAGGGGCCAGAGCAATAAATAGTACAGAATGTAAAGCAATGGCCTTGCATGTGGCTCACCTGAGTTTGATCCGTGGTATCCCATATGGTTCCCAGAGCCTGCCAGGAATGATTCCTGAGTGCAGAGCCAAGGGTAAAACCAGGTGTGGATCCAAAAACAAAGAAAAAAAGGAGAGAGAGAGGAGAGTGAGGAGAGAGAGAGAGAGAGAGAGAGGAGAGAGGAGAGAGGAGAAAGGGAGGGAGAGAGGAGAGAGGAGAAAGGGAGAGGAGAGAGAGAGAACAGAGGAGAGAGAGAAGAGAGGAGAGAGAGAATCACCTAGAAAAAAACCACCCAGCTACAGCTTCTTTCGGAGGGTGAAGGGGGAGAGGAGCCAAGGGGTACCAAACTTGGAGTCAGGGATTAAATAGGGTCTCCCACAAGGGCATACGATCCAGCCCTCTGAATGATAACATTGGCTCACTAATTTTTTTTAAATAAAACGATACAAATAAAAACAAAGTTAACTTAAAAGTCCACCACATATCGTTATACCTGATTAATGTTAATACTGGTTATCTTTTCATCAGCTCGTTCTATAACCTTCAGGACAACTTCGATCATTTCATAGTCATAGGGATCCAACTGGAAAGTAGCAAAGATACATCAGCGCTTGAGAAGAAATTAGGCTGGAAGTTGGTTTACTCAGTTCATTTGCGTACACCACAAATATAAAAGTTCAGAGTGCCACAATGTCAAGTACTTTCAGAAATTCAAATTGTTCATCCCTAAGATGAGCTCTCTGAAGATAAACATACCATACTTTAAAATGTCTCACACCTAAAAAAATGACAAAGGAAATCCCTCACAGCTGTTTTTCTCTTTCCTTGGATGCTGTTGGGGCTCAAATGTAGAACTTCACACATACAAGTTGTGTCCTACCAGCCCCTCCCTGAACTACACCGGGGTTCCTTCAAAAGATTAATTTTTCGTATTGTATAAGACAAAATTGTGTTCCCCTCTCCTTTGTTTTTATTTTTGTTATGGGGCCACAACCAGTGATGCTCAGGGCTTACTCCTGGCTCGGCACTCAGGAATCACTCCTGATGGTGCTCGGGGGGACATATGGGATGCCAGGTCGAATGGCTGCATGTAAGCAGGGCCCTCCCCACTGTCCTGTCTCTCCAGCCTCCCTTTTCCTCACCTTTTGCAGTGCTAGGCATTGAACCCAGGACCTCAGACATGCAAGATAAGGGCTCTGCCCTGTCCCTTGCCCAATGGCAAAATTGTGTGAACCAAGAAAGGTCCTAGGGAGAAGCTGAAAGAGGGCTGGGGGGTGATCCAGAGGACTGAAGTTTCAGCATCACATATAGGAGCCCTGGGTTTAGCTCCCAGCACTGCAAAGTCCCAAGCACTACTGAGAGCAATTCCAGAGCACTGCATGGGGAGTACCCACCAACACTCCAGTGGTTGACACTAAAACCAGAAACAAAAGAATACCTGAGCAAGAACAGACATAAACATTTCCTAGCATTTCTCAATTAAAATTCTCTCATGGGAAATTTAGGAGAAAACTGATGTTAACCCCACAGCGCTCTGGGATGACATGTGCCCAAGACTGAGCCACACACAGGGGCTCTGAGCCAGGTCCCTGCTCCTGGGATACTCAACCCCCTCCACAGGCATCTTGCTAAAGAAAATTTAAGGGAAAGAAATCAGGTGGAATCTGTATTTGCTTAAAAAAGAAAGGTTCTTTCTTGGTCATTGTTTCTGCTCAGACACTGTGCATAAAAATGCTGAATAAAGGGAAAGGGTGATCCCGCAGCTCCTAGAAATGAAGTATTTCTATGGTTATGATTATATTATAGATAAAATATGAAAAATAAGGTAGTTCTTATAGACAGAGCCTCGATCCTCCTTCCATTAACCTTCAGTCCCCAAACCATCTCTCTCTCTCTTTTTTTTTTTTGGCTTTTTGGGTCACACCTGGCGATGCACAGGAGTTACTCCTGGCGGTGCTCAGGGGACCATATGGGATGCTGGGAATCGAACCCAGGTTGGCCGCATGCAAGGCAAACGCCCTACCTGCTGTGCTATCTCTCCAGCCCCCCAAACTATCTCTTGATTTCAGAGGCTCAATTCTCAGAAGATGAGAGAAAAAAGTTGTTTGGACAAGAGAAGAAATAGCACTGTAGCACTCTCCTCCCGTTGTTTATCAATTTGCTCAAGCGGGCCCAGTAACGTCTCCATTTTGAGACTTGTCACTGTGTTTGGCATATTTAATACATCACGGGTAGCTTGCCAAGAAATAGATATGAAAATGGTTATTGTAGCAGCTTATGCTAATAAAATTAATAAACCATTAAGTGTCCATTCGTAAAGGTCTGGCTGATATAGTATAACATAATTTGGTGGAATAATAAATAAGTAAAAAAGACAATACATCTTGTACTGACAAATGACAATATGTTAAGTGAAAAAAGACTTAAGAGAATTTATTTAGTCATTGATTAGGATTGTAATCAATCTATTAACATTTTGATTTAATCAATCTTTTACATTTTGATTTATCCCTGATAAAATCTGATCTTTTTCAAAGAAGTTGTGCTCATCTAAAATATCTGTAAAAAGGGGTTATTTTCATTTTTAAAAGTGTCCTATTAAACTATATAAAAAAAAACTAAAGTTACTTCAAAATTTTACAAATTCTTGGAGCCGGAGCGATTGGAGGGCATTTAAAAGGGGAGGGCATTTGCCTTGCACAGGGTCAACCTGAGTTTGATCCCCGGCATCGAATATGATCTTCTGAGCATGGCCAGGAGTATTTCCCAACTGCACAGCCAGGAATAACTCCTGAGCATAGCCGGGTGTAACCCCTCCTCACAAAAAATTTTTTCAAAAAATAAAATATTTTACAGATTCATGGGCCGAAGTGATAGCACAGCGGTAGGGCATTTGCCTTGCACGCAGCTGGCCTGGCCTAACCGGGTTCGATTCCTCTGCCCCTCTCAGAGAGCCTGGCAAGCTACTGAGAGTATCTCGCCCGCATGGTAAAGCCTGGCAAACTCCCTGGGACGTATTCGATATGCCAAACACAGTAACAACAAGTCTCACAAAAGAGACGTTACTGAGCCCGCTCGAGCAACTCGATGAACAATGGGAGGACTATGCCACAGTGCTACAGATTTATAAAAACATAAGACTTACATTCCTTTGCCATGCATCGTGGTGCCCGGGAGACATGCAGGGCCAGGGCTCAAACCCAAGGACTTAGGCACGCACAGCCTGCCCTCGGCCTGAAGAGTGATCTTTTAGTCTCTGGCTGTGACTCTTCATCATCAGGAGTGTTTTATGAACTCTAATGGCTGGAGGGACATTTGAAATGACCCAGAACGACCCCTTCCTGTCCCTTTACCTTATGGAGGATCCCGCTGAGGCTGAGGACCAAGTCTTTGGTGCTCTGAAGCAAAGGTACCATATCTAGGGCTTTGGCCAGGACTCTGGCATGGTGCTGCTTTGGGGGCGCAGAGCCTGCATCTCCCCGGCTGTGGCTGGCATTAGTATCGTGGAGCAAGGTCTCGATGAACAGCTGCAGGACTTGGTCACAATCCAACTGAAAGGTGCTAAGAAAGGTGGGTCTGCTTACAGTCCGATTCCCTCTCTGCAAATGCGACTAGGGTCTGGATCTACTGAGGGGCCCCAGCCAGGAAAGGGCCCTGGGGATGCTCCCAGGAATTCAGGTGGGGAAAAAAACAGGGATTTCAAAAGGCTGACTCGAAAAGAGAGATTGATCTGGTTTGGGATTCACTTTGTTTCGGGGCAGAGGCACCTCTGGGCAGGGAGTCCTCATCCTCCTGCCCCACCTTGCCCTGTCCTGTCAGTGGCCTCCCCGGGCAGGGAGCCCTCATCCTCCTGCCCTGCCCCCACCTGTCAGTAGCCTCCCTTACGTGCAGTATTCCAGAATGAGTCCTGTGTCCGTATCGATGCTGCCCACCAAAGCTTTAACAAGGGATTTCTTGGTTAGAAAGTGTTGCCTGAAAACCGATTGAAAAGAAATCTAGAAATAAAAAGAGCAAAATGAAGATTAAAAAAAAAAATCAACCCAAACCCAAGCCCAGTGCTAAAGGGAACCGTCTGGGAAAGGCACCTGCCTTTGGCCACCCCTCAGGGCCACGGGTGCTTCCAACGCCCCAAAATGCGTTTCTATCACACAGCCTGCGCCTCTGGCATCATACTCGGGTTTCTAGTCAGACCTAGGACACAGCCTTCGCATTTGACCAATTTGACGATTATTCTGAGATTCTGTCTTTGGGCTCTAAGACCTTAGTCCCTCTAGCCATAAGCCTCTTGGCCGCTACGACTTGCAGTCAGGTTCCCAACACAGAATGTGTTAACAGTGGTCACATTCCCCATTAGCTGGAATGTTTTGCATTCCTACTACAAAAACCAAATTTAGTTTTTTTTTTTTGTTTTTTTCCCCCCCTTAGGAGCCATGAAACTGTGCCACACCTAGGAGTGCATTACAGCATCTTAATGTTTAACCCCAAACAGCAGCACTAAGCTCTTGATCAGGACAGGACAAGCAACTGAGATACCCATGGCTGATGCTGGGTATGTCCGAGGAATGGGAAGCCAGAGAGACCATCAAGCCTCTTTCCATTTGGCCCCAGACGCTTATTTCTTTTGAAAGCACAGGTTCACTTCAGATAACTCAAAAGTAGGAGTCCACGGACACATAGCCTCTTCCCCAGACCTGTTCGTTTATGCGCCCCTGCTGGTAACTGCCAGGAAGGATCAAACTCCATGGCATCTCTGGAATACTTACGCCAAGTTTCCCCAGACGAATCCCCCACCGGGCATCAGTACTGAGTTCGTGGAATTTAAGCTCCATCTCCCTTTCCCGATAGAGACTGGCCAGCTGAGAGCCCACCAGCGAGATGGCCTAGAAAACCAAGTACAGGGTCATAGAGAGAGCGGAGGGGTGGAGACACCTGTGTGCATGCAGCTGAGCCCAGGGCAAACCCTGGCACTGGCGATGACCCCCAGCCCCGATAGGAGTAACCCTGAGCATGGGGCTGTGGCCCAAACCCTCCCTACTCTCCCGCACCCAAAGAGATAAAGTGAAAATACAAATGGAAGTCACAAGAGAATATGTTCCAACACCTCTAAGAGAAAACCAAACAAAAGTCATAACCTTTTCGCGTGTGATAACAGTGTGGGAGCTTGTGGGAGCTACATGCTGCTTCAGATTGCATCATCACTGACTGATCTTTCCACAGCTGAGGGCTGGCCATGGCCACACAACTGGTTACACAACAATAGGCCTTGCGTCTTCAGTGTGGTGCTATAAATCCAAGCCTTTTCTTCACAAGGCCGCGTTTTAGTTCTCCTACGGCAAACCTCTCTCACACCCAAAAAGAGGAAGCTAATTTTAAAACAGCCTCACAGAGCAATTGTGTATCTGTTAAATTCGCATCACCAAAGGCTCATGCGGGTCTGAGGTTCTAGATATACTGCAGGTAGTGTAAGAAGTGGGGTTCTGGGGCCTGGGAGCTCAGGGGCCGGAATGCAGCTTCCGCTTGTGAGAGGCCTGGGTTCAGCCCCCAGCACTACACAGTCCCCTGAGCACTGCCCCATCACTCCCCCAAAGTAAAACAAACAGAAAGTTGAGGTTTAGATATTCAATGAACAACTGCTCGAAAAGATGAAATATGCCTGCGGGGACAAAACAGGTAGAACTTGAGGTGAATCCGCTACATGAATGGGCATGAAAGACAAGTATGGATGATAGTTTGGACAATTTCATGCACAAGGAACACAAAGAGCTAAAGCAAGTGAGCTGGGGAAAACAAGACTAATTGGTAGACTCAAGAGAACTCTGCTGATGACAGGTGGGAAGGGTGGTGGGAGGGCCGGGGGGAGGGTCTTCTGATGTGAGTAGAGCACGGGCAGGGCGTGATGGCGGTGCTAAGTCTCATACACATAGATGTAAAGCTAATCCATAATATTGTAAACCAAGTATTTCAGTAAACTTAAAGTGAGGGCCTGTGGCTGGATGCAGATTCTAAAAAACAAAAATATCCAAATTCTTTCAACAGAGCAATGCCCTGACACCTGGCCCTGCACTGGCCGGCACTCACTCGGCAAGGTGAGCTGGTGGGGACCAGCATGTCATCTCACGCATCTCGCTAAGTGGCAAGGCCACGTCATGTTCCCCCCGTTTTAACGAGCGCTTCCTTAGGTCATACCAAAACTTTGTCATAGTTCTGCCAAGCTTTATCTATGAGCTTCCAGAGATTCTCAAACACCTCCTTTTGGGGTAAGAGCGTGCAGTAACCCAATGCCAAGTTAAGATCCACCAGGCGACAATTAAATACCTACAGGAAGAGAGAAATTCTTACAATCAGCAGAACCAAACCCCCAGGATTGTTCATCACTGGATTCACTTCAAGACCCTCTAAGGAAGTGGCCCATGAGAGACCCGCTATCCGGATCGCAGGAAGCAGTTTCCCACTGGTGTGCGTCATCAGCCTGGGCTTGGATCCCCCCAGTGACTGGCCCCAGACCTGCCTCCCCCTCTCCATCAGCTACTCCCTTCATGTGCTCCAGCAGCACTGAGAGTCCTCAGCCCCAGGTTTCTGCTCACTGTTTCCTGCCTAGAAGCTTCCTCCCCTATCTTCACTTTACCATTCCTGAAAGTCCTTTCAGGCTTAACTCAAATGTCACTTTCTAGGGGCCACACCGAGCGGTGCTCAGGGCTGTCTCCTGACTATGCTCCAGGGATCACCCCTGGTAGGCTTCAGGGATTGAACTTGGGTAGACTGCGTGCAAGGCACGTGCCCGACCCGCTGTATTATAGCTCTGCCTCAAAGGCCACCTTTTTACTCATTCACTTTAGATTTGGGGGCCACATCATAACCGCCTTACCTGCTGTGCTCTCTCCAGCCCCTACATTCTTATTCTTAGGAAAAAAACACGTTAGGAAACAGGGATAAATAGCCGTAATATACAGAGCTTACTCCTCTGTGGTCAGAAAATTGCGTAAAATGCTTTTATGCCAAAGTAGAGAAATGTGTGAGAACAAGGAACAATATGCAGCAACGGGCCGAGATGAGTGAGGCGTCACAGGAGTTCTTAGGACTGCTCTCAGAGAATTTCTCACTTTCCCATTATTCCCAAATAAAAAGTTACAAACACAAAAGACCAAAAAAAAAAAAAAAGTGGGGCTGAAGCAATAAAACGGTGGGTAGGGTGTTTGCTTGCGCACAGCTGACCCAGGTTTGATCCCTGGCAACCCATATGGTCCCCCAAACACCACCA
Source organism: Sorex fumeus (assembly GCF_029834395.1). NCBI lineage: Eukaryota > Metazoa > Chordata > Mammalia > Eulipotyphla > Soricidae > Sorex > Sorex fumeus. Next base: position 5,815,795 of record NW_026606144.1, on the reverse strand, counting down.
GGAGTAAATCCTGAGTGCAGAGCCAGGAGTAAATCCTGAGTATTGCTGGGTATGACCCAAAGAACCAAAAGAAGGAAGACAAAAAAGTGATTCGACAAATAGAAACAAAATATCAGTCTTTTTTTTTTTTTTTGGTCAAAGACTAAGGGGCTAGAGCGATAGCACAGCAGTAGGGCGTTCGCCTTGCATGAAGCCAGCCCGGCTGAGCCAGGTTCAATTCCTCCGCCCCTCTAAGAGCCCAGCAAGCTACTGAGAGTATTTCGCTCACACGGCAAATCCTGGCAAGCTACCTGTGACATATTCGATATGCCAAACACAGTAACAACAAGTCTCACAATGGAGGCATTACTGGGCCTGCTCGAGCAAACAGATGTACAACGGGAGGACAGTGACAAAGACTAACAACATCTTTAAAAAAGAAAAAGCAAAAAAAAAAAAAAAGAAATAGACAAAATAAAACTAATTAAAATATAAACCCATGCTTAATCCCCCGAAAAATGACTGAAACCAGGGGACAGACGTGGAAGCAGAGTTACATTTCCTGTGTCATCAGAGAAGCTGTGATACAGGCTTCTGGGGTTTCTAATAAAGAATTATTAACTATGGAATCACAGAAAAGGGAAAAACTGGAGCTGAACGTAGTGAACAATACTCACTTTGTGCAACACCTTTGTAGCACAATCCTTGATAAATGTGACAGCTTTTTCTTTCAATCCCATTACAAGATGCTTGGATTTCATGGATGTGGCTTCACCAAACAACTTTTAGAAAAGATCAAAAGACTTAGACTCAATTCCAGAAAACAGTCTGAACATCTTGAATATAAAGGAATGGTGAAATTTCATCCTTAAGCCAAAAAATTATTGACATTTAACCTATCATGAAAGATGGTTCAGGCTCACGGAGAATTCAGTGGAAGGGTCACTCCTACCTACATCGCCCTTCTGCAATGCCCCAAGCCCTCCTTCCGGTGTTAAGAAGACTTGTAGGTTGGCAGACACACATATCATGCCCATTTTCATTTTGAAAGCTATACATCAATAAAGTTGATTTTCGGGGCTGAAGCGATGGCACAGCAGGTAGGGCGTTTGCCTTGCACGCAGCCAACATGGCCAACCTGGGTTCGATTCCCAGCATCCCATATGGTCCCCCGAGCACCGCCAGGAATAATTCCTGAGTGCATGAGCCAGGAGTAACCCCTGAGCATCGCCAAGTATGACCCAAAAAGAAAAAAATAAAGTTGATTTTCAAAGTTGATATTTAATAAATATTCACAAATTAGTAAAAATTACCAAGTAGTTTTTTTGGCTTGTTTGTTTGTTTGTTTGTTTGTTTTGGGTCACACCAGGGGTTACTCCTGGCTCTACACTCAGGAATCACCCCTGGCAGTGCTCAGGGGACCATATGGGATGCTGGGAATCGAACCCTGGTTGGCTGCGTGCAAGGCAAACGCCCTACCCGCTGTGCTATTGCTCCAGCCCCACCCCCAAGTATTTTGTTTCCTAGAACACTTTTTGAAACAGTGCCAAGGACCAAACCTGGGCCCTTAGAGGGTCAGTGACAGCTCCTGCACGAGCCCCTTCTTTCCCTGGCCCTAGCATCTTTCAGCAATGCTGTCGGGTATTGATTGTAAGAGTTTGGGTCTCAACACCACCCCCCTCACCCCCCCGTTAGCACATCAAGTCTTGAGAACCTGAGTTTCCTAGCATGCTTCCTTCCAAACATTTTTGGGCCACACCCAGCTGTGTTTAGGGCTTCCATACACCTGGCTTTGTGTTCAGGGATCAATCCTGGCGTTGTTTGGGGGGAACTCTAAGAAAAAAACTGACCATTTCTCTGGCCTTCTGCAAGTACTTCTGAAACCTGACAAATGATCAATTTCACTGACCAACAGTCAGATAGGAAAATGACAAGTATTTATCAGTGCTTCCAGGCTATATTCACCGAAGTTCAAGTACTTCTCTTGAAACATACCTTTACGCTCAAACTGGCATCCATGAAGTTTGACACAGAGTGCTGATGGCAGACAGCAAACGAGCCGATGATGAACCTCAGGGCCAGCTGCCACTGGCTGGATTCCTGGAGGTTCTGAAGCAGGGCAGAGACGGAATTTATAACAGGTGAAATAAAGCTCTTTCCTGGGGAATGAGAAACAATCTTTGAGCAAATGCACTTTAATGTTTAGAATTTTTTAAAGTTAGCATATTTTAATTATTTTTTTAATAGTGGGTGGCCTCACACATAGTGCTCTGGAAACCTGGGGCCCTCCTAGTGATTCTCGGCCCACAAGGCTGGCGGCTCATAGCAATGACTCAGGAGGGGACACTGATCCAGTCTGTGCTGCCAGGGAATACTCTAACACCCAGGGGGCCTTGGGAGCCTCCAGAGCTGCACCTGGAGATGCTTGGGGGGTGGGGGTGGCATGTGGTACTGGGGGTTCTACTTGGTCAGTCTCATTTAAGACATGCACCAGGCTGGAGCAACAGCACAGCGGGTAGGGCGTTTGCCTTGCATGCGGCCAACCCGGGTTCGATTCCCAGCATCCCATATGGTCCCCTGAGCACCGCCAGGGGTAATTCCTGAGTGCAGAGCCAGGAGTAAACCCTGTGCATCGCCGGGCATGATCCAAAAAGCAAAAACAAATAAACAAACAAACAAAAAAATTCCATTTAAGACATGCACCTTTACCCCAAGATGCTGCTGTCAGGAACTGTTCTAGGGACAGTCTAGTTCTCAGCATAGCTGCTTTCCAAGTCAGTAAAGGAGAGTAGCCAGGACTTGATTTAAACCAGGAACTAAGTCTATTAAAGAGCTACATGAATAGTAACTTGAATATAATATGTTTAAACCATTTCTGGAGAAAACCGTTTCTCTATTTGGGATACTACAATGTATAAACAAATTCTTTTTTTTTTCCGGTTTGTTTTTGCTTTTGGGCTATACCTGACCCCTGTATGAACAAATTCTTAAAAATTAACAGTTAGGGACTGGAGCAATAGTACAGTGGGTAGGGCACTTGCCTTGCATGCAGTAGACCCAGCTCAAACCCTGACATCTCACATAGTCCCCTGAGCACCGCTAGGAATGGTCCCTGAGTACAGAGCCAAGAGTAACCCCTGAGCATCACCAGGTGTGGCCCAAAAACAAAACAAAAGTTAACATAGTAAGTGAAATGACAATTTCCTGACCTTCTGGAATATCAGTAAGCCATAGAAATAACCTAATATTCCATACTTGCAAGATCTAAAACTACCATTCTGTATTAATCACGTCAAATACCTTCAATAATGGAGCAGTATGGCAAACACAATGAATCCAGGAGATGTCTTTTGCTTTCTGCAAGAGAATAAATTTTCATAAAGCGTTCAGCAGTCCCCTCTGGTCACCTTCCCATCATCAGCCACCCCCAGCAGGGGACAGCATGGCGCCACTTTGGAATGGACGCAGATGCAGCTATGCATCTGAATACTTCTTCCGCCTCCTGGTCCAGACCACGAGTCACAGCAGGCTGGGCCGTTCAGCTTGTAACCCTTCAGAAGGCAGAGCACATGAAAGCAAGCACGCGAACGGGATTTACCCGCAAGCGGCAGGAGTGCAGCGATCAGCTCGTAGGTAACAGGCAGCACGACCTGGGGCTCGAGGACGATCCCGTCCTCGCTGAAGAAGCTGCTGTAAGACCACTCTTCATACGGGTCTTTATGGGTCCCGAGAGAAGCCTGTGTGACAAACGCACGGAGAAGATATAGGAAGCACCTCCAAATCCAGGCACCGTCTGCACAAAGCAAGCTGAGGGTTTATTTCTTATTGTTATTTTGGTTTGGGGCCACACTGGTGGTGCTCACGGCTTCCCCCTGGCTCTGCACTCAGGGATCACTCCTGGTGGGGCTCAGGGGAGCATCTGGGTGTTAGGGATCAAACCTGGGCCAGCTGTGTACAAGGCAAGCACCTTACCCACCACTATGGCTCCAGCCCAAGAGAATTAGGTTTTTAAACGCCAAACATCTTTGGTTTGGAAGTCGAATACAACGATATAGTCTGTTTCTTCTGGTCTCTGGTAATGGGTAATATTAGCGTATTAATATAAGAGTGCCACTTTCAGCAAAACTGTTGCTCTAAGAAAGGGCAGTGTTCAGGGGGCCTATTTTAAGTATGAATTAAAGGTAAAGGCCCTCCTGTTGTTCATCGATTTGCTCGAGCGGGCCCAGTAATGTCTCCATTGGAGACTTTGTTGTTACTGTGTCTGGCATATCGAATACGTCACGGGGAGCTTGCCAGGCTCTCCGTGTGGGCGAGATACTCTCGGTAGCTTGCCGGGCTCTCCTAGAGGGGCGGAGGAATCGAACTCGGGTCGGCCATGTTGGCTGCGTGCAAGGCAAACGCCCTACCGCTGTGCTATTGCTCCAGCCCAACTATGAATTAAGGCCAACAAATCTGAGTGGGAGAGAACTGGTTTCTTAGTCCTAAGCCATTTTCTATACTAGACCAGGAAAATAGAGGCACTTTTTTCTTGGGGGTGGGGTGGGGTGGGGAAGGGGGTGTGAGACACACTTGGCAGTGCTCAGGGGTTACTCCTGCATCTGTGCTCAGAAATTGTTCCTACGGACCATCTGGGATGCTGGGGGGGTCAAACTGCAAGGCAAGCATCCTATCCGCTGCCTATCACTCTGGCCTGAGATAATTTTTTTCAGCTATACAAGGGGTTCTTAAAAAGTAGTAGAGTGCATGCTTAGCATGCCATTGCCCTGAGTTCAATCCCCTGACACTGTAGGCTCACCTCAAGAAACTGGGTATATGGTCCCAAAACCTTAACAGCAGGGCTGGAGCCAGGTACTGCCAACCCAGGTTTGATCCCTGCATCACTTCTGGTCCCTGAGCACCAACAAAAGTGATTCCTGAGTGTAGACACAGGAGTAACCCTGAGCATGATTGGATTTGGCCCAGAAAACAAGAATTAATAACAAATAAAATTAATTTGGCTGAGGGCCACAACTTAAAGGGTTGGAACACATGCTTTCCAAGGGGGGGTGGTACTGGGGCGAGGGGAAGCCCAGGTTTCTCCCCAAAGCATCAAGTTGGAAGAAATCCCTAAGTAGCACAGGACATGGGTGAAAAACAAAACAGAAGGAAAACCAAAATAAACAAAAACAAATTATTTATGCATAGTGCATCAGCAGAAGCGTAATGGAAGGAAAAGAAGTTCACAAATGGGGCCGGAGTGATAGTACAGCAAGTAGGGTGTTTGCCTTGCACACAGCCAACCTAGGTGTGATCCTCGGCAACCCATATGGTTCCCCTGAGCACCTCCAGGAGTGATTCCTAAGCACAGAACCAGGAGTAACCCCTGAGCATCATCAGGTGTGACCCAAAAAATCAAAAAAAGAAGTTCATGAACAACTTACTTTCATTAGGATACCACTGTCGTCCATCTGACACTGCCTGGAAAGCTCGACCACTGTCAAAGTATATTTGCACAGTTCCAAAGCATCAAGCAAAATTTCTGAAAAGAAAGCGGACAGAGAGATGTCATCAAGCTAGTCTTGCATGTGCTCAGGATAATGAAAGCTTTTAAGTTTTGGTTTTTAGGCCCACTGTTCTCAGGGCTTATTCCTGGCTCTGTGCTCAGGGATCACTCCTGGAAGACCCTATGAGTCAGGGATTAAACCTGAGTGCAAGGCTGGAGCAATAGCACAGCAGGTAGGGCGTTTGCCTTGCACGCAGCCGACCTAGGTTCGATTCCCAACATCCTATATGGTCCCCCGAGCACCACCAGGAGTAATTCCTGAGTGCATGAACCAGGAGTAACTCCTGTGTATCGCCGGGTATGACCCAAAAAGCAAGCACATTGCCTACTGTACTATCACTCTGGCCCAAAAGATTTAAGGAAAGCTGTGGAAGAATGAGAAAGGTTCCCACGGAGCCCTGACTGCTCTGATACATGTCTGTGAACAGGTGGGGAAGCAAGGTCGGTCATGGGTAGAGAATTACAAACTCATGAGAGTATCACTGGGCTGGAGTAACAGTCCCGTGGAGAGGGTGCCTACCTTGCACGCGGCCAACCTGGGTTTGACCCCCAGCATCCCACAGGGTCCCCTGAACCCCACCGGAGTAATCCCTGAGCACAGAACCAGGAGTAAGTCCTGAATACTGCCAGTGTGGCCCAAAACCAATCAAACAAACAAGAGAGAATCTCCTCAGTGTCAGAAAGGGGAAATGTTGGGAATGCTCTGGATTAGTGACCTCCAGTCTCCACTGTTTAACTGTCCCTTCATAAAATGCTGGCCACTCTTCACCAGGATTGCAATGTCTGACGGTCGGATAGCATTTGGGAGACGAAAAGGAGTGGAACTAGAGGACAGGAACCCTTGTGGGTTATCACTGTCACCTGGGCCACAGATGGTAGCAGCTTGGCTGGCGAGCTCATGAATCTCGGAAGACAGGTCCAGCCCCACAGGCGCGGTCACGGGCACACCGTCGGCCAGCATCTGACAGAATCTCCGACAGGCGTCAAACAGCACCTTCCCAGTGTGCGGGCCACGGTGATACTTAAACAGGTCTCTGCGGGGGAAGCAGGGAGTCAGATTAATCGCTCAGGCGCAAAGCATGTGAATATGTCACCCATCAATGTTGGTACATACTCATTTAAAAAAAAATTCTTAAAAACATGAATCACTTATAAAGTAACAAAATAAGAGATTAATACCCAAGAATAGCTGAGATCAACACCAGGAGGATTACTCCATAGGTTAGAGGCCAGCCGGGTATTCTAGGGGAAAGGGCAGTTCAGATAGAGAAGGGAGCACCAAATAAAGGGTGTTTGGAGGATCCTCCCAGGAGGGGAGATGCATGTTGAAAGTAGACTATGGACTGAACATGTTTGCCACTCAATGCCTCTTTCACAGACCACCACACCCAAAAGGAGAGAGAACAGAAAGGAATGCCCTGCCACAGAGGCAGGGTGGAATGGGGGGATGGGATATTATCCATGGTGGTGGAAAATGGGCACTGGTTGAGGGATGGGTATTTGATCATTGTATAACCGAAACCCAAGCACAAAAATTTGTAAATCCACAACTGTACCTCATGGTGTTTCACTAATAAAAATTAAAAAAAAAAGTGCAACAATCCTGAAAGAAAAATATTCCAAGAATTTTATGAGTCCTGGGAATTCTAGAAATAAAAGGTTTGTGATCATAAAATTTCACAATAAAGTCTTTTCAAGAGCTAAAAAAAAATATAAATCACTGTGAGATACACAGTCACAAGGTTGTTTATGACTGGAGTTCAGTCATATAGTGCTTCAACACCGGTCCTTTCATCAGTGTACATTTCCCACCACTAGTGTCCCCCCCTGCCCCCACCCCACACCTGCTTCTATGGCAGGCACTTCTCTTCTTCTCTCCCTCTCTCTCTCTATATATATTTTAGTTTTGTTTGTGTGTGTGTGTGTGTGTGTGTGTGTCTGTGCTCGCGCCGCATCAGTGGTACTCTGGGCTTACTCCTCGCTCTTACTCCTTACTCAGGAATCACTCTTGGAGGGCTTGGAGGACAGTACAGGATGCTGGGGATCAAACCCATATTGGCCATGTCAAGACAAGCACACCACCGGCTCTATAATCACTTCATCCTCTTTTTATGCTTTCTACAGTTACATGGGCTGGAGCGATAGCACAGCGGGTAGGGCGTTTGCCTTGCACGTGGCCAACCCGGGTTGGACTCCTCCATCCCTCTCGGAGAGCCCGGCAAGCTATTAAGAGTATCCCGTTGTTGGGGGTGGAGCAATAGCACAGCAGGTAGAGCGTTTGCCTTGCATGCGGCCGACCCGGGTTCAATTCCCAGCATCCCATATGGTCCCCTGAGCACCGCCAGGGGTAATTCCTGAGCGCAGAGCCAGGAGTAACCCCTGTGCATCGCCGGGTGTGACCCCCCCCCCCCCAAAAAAAAAGAGTATCCCATTGCATGGCAGAGCCTGGCAAGCTCCCTGTGGTGTATTCGATATGCCAAAAACAGTAACAAGTCTCACAATGGAGACGTTACTGGTGCCCGCTTGAGCAAACTGACGAATGGGAGGACAGTGACAATGAAAGTGACAGTTACATGTTTGAAATATCACACACAAAAAAAGCACTCTTAACACTCCTGATGAAACGCTAGCCGTCTGTGACAAGTTAGCAATTTCCTCATTTTGTACTGTTCCCTGAGCAAAGCGGGACAGCATTCAGATGTGAACCCTCGTTACATGGCCCAGTTAGTTGTGCCGAGTTTTCCTGTACTAAAAGTTTTGCTTCTTAGGCATTCTGTGATAGTTATAAACAAACGCTAATCTGCACTGACTAGTTCATGGTCAGGCTACATACAGAGCAATGCAGATCTTATTTTTAACCTTAAGTTTAGTGACAAACACAAGACATGTAAACTACTATGTATCTTTTTTCAACTGGGTTTTCTTTGACATTTTATTGATTGATTGACTGATAGGCTTTTTGGGTCACGCCCAGCAATGCTCAGGAGCTATTCCTGGCTCCGCACTAAGGAATTACTCCTGGTGGTGCTTAGGAGACCACATTGGGATGCTGGGGATTGAGCCTGGGTCGGCCGGGTACAATGCAAATACTCCCCGCTGGACTATCATTCCCACCCTGACATTTTATTTATTTTTTGGTTTTGGGTCACACAAGAGGTGCTCAGGGCTAACTCCTGGCTGGCTCAGGGGACATCTGGTCTGTCGGGATGGAACCCATATTGGTTCATACAAGACAAGTGCCCTTCCCACTGTATTATTGCTCCAGCCCAAATATCATTTACTCAAAAAAATTTCATAATTCATGTTTTTCAAAATAATTTCACATTTAAATCCGCACGAAAATGAAAAAATAATTAGTGTCCATGGTACTGATATATCTGGGCTCGTGGCTTTCCAACTCAGAGAACCGCGATAGTCCAGTACTATCGGGATTGACTGCAGCCCACCAGCATGGTGACCTGGCAGTGTGGTGCTGGGTATTGGCCATGACACGACCAGCTTCCGACCCATATGTCCAAGCGGCTCTCACGGCAAGAAACCAACAGTGAAAACCGAAGTGGCTCCAGCCTCCCCCACTCCGAGGAAAGACGAGCAGTGGCCTCGTGGGGTACTGTGTGAGCGAGTGTGGAGCCCACCTGAATTTCTCCAGCGCCGCCTTGACATTCTTGCTGGCCAGGGCCTGCAGGGCCAGCTCAGCCTCCAGCTCCTGCGGGGTCAGCCGCAGGGCCAGAGCTTGTCTGTGCAGCTGCATCTCTGCGTGGCCCCTGGTGCTGCGCTTCTCCTGCAGGGCGCTGTGAGCTTCGATGCACTGCCTGCGGAGCTCCGCCACCAGGGAGTCAGCGCTGTACTCGTCAAATGGCAGGAACACTGCAAAGTCCTCCTGGAGAGGAACCAGAGGTCTGCTCAGTACTTCGGCTGTTAGAAATTGTAGGTGTGACTCAAGCTGTGAACTTGCCCGCCGCCCCAGAAATTGTGAAGCAAAGCCTTTACATTTCAGGTTATAAAAGTGACTCTAGGATTCAGGGCAGGAAACAGTTGGCTGGTGCAGTTCAGCTGGGCTGGAGCAGAGGCTCTGCACGCAGAAGGCCTCGGAGCGATCTCCAGAACCACGTGGTCCTGAGTGTACACTGCTAGGGGTAGACCCCCAAACAAATAAACAGAAACAACAATAGGACTTAAAAGGTGAAGAAAAAGGCAGGAGAGAGCACAGAGCACAGTGGGGTTGGGCCCTGCCCTGCAATTGCCGGCACCACACAGTGCCCTGAGCACTGCCAGGTGAGCCCTAGGCACAGCCAGGAATAAGCCCTAAGGACTGCGGGTGTGGCCCCCAAAGCAAAAACTTAAAATTAAAAAAGAAAAGCTAGGGGACTGGAGTGACAGCACAGCGGGTAGGGCATTTGCCTTGCACGCGGCCAACCTGGGTTCAATTCCCAGCATCCCATGTGGTCCCCTGAGCACCACCAGGACTAACTCCTGAGTGCAGAGCCAGGAATAACCCCTGTGCATCGCTGGATGTGACCCAAAAAGCAAAAAAAAAAAAAAAAAAAAGAAAAAAAAAAGAAAAAAAAAAAAAAAGAAAAGCTTCTCAGCTTCTGCACTGACAGGCAGGCAGGTCACTCTTCATCCTTGGGGTGGCAGACTGTGGAGCAGGTTTGGGCAACACTGGCTGGCGGCTTCCAGCAGCAGGGTCGCTGTCTCTACTAACTCATGAAAACCTTCACTGCCGTGAGGACACAAAGCAGGAATGAGCCCACCAGGAGGGGCTTCCCAGCCCTGCCGGGTCCTTGTCTGCCCTGTGCATTGAGGGTGTTGAGTGGCACCCCTAGCCTCTGCCCACTTGATGCCAGCAGCATTGGGCTGGCACCAGCTGTGACAACCGGAAAGATCTCCAGATTGCCAGAGGTCACGGGAGGGCACCCTTCTCTGGCTGACCATTGGGACCCGGGCCTGCACACGTCCTTTCCCTTCCTTCTATCAGCATCTGGGCCAGCACTGCTGTTGCCACCGCCACCGCTTACCCAGTTCACACAATGTCAACTCCCCTGCGTCTACAGACACTTTTTAATGCCCTTGTCACAGGTGGGACACATCTACAGCTGGTGAACGTTCCAAGAGTTAACGGGGCGGAAGTGCAATGTCGGCTAAGCAGAGTGAGTTAGAGACAAATAGGCACAGCCTCACTTCTGGAGTACCCGGTAAAGGAAGTGGGGAAGAGGCACTGACTCAGACCGCACGGCCTGGAACTCTGCTGGCAGAGCCAAGGCTGCCGGGTGCAGGCAGGATGGGGCAGTGGGCTGGATGGAGTGATGCTGGCGTTCTGGGGGCGACGGCAGAAACGTTACTACAAGGAGTCCAGGGAATCACAACAATTCAATTATTTGTTCTTGTCTGGTTTTTGAGCCACCCCCATCGGTGTGACTCAGGGTCATACTCCTGGCTCTGAGCTCGGAATCACTCTGGTGGGACTTGGGTGAATATACGTGATGCCAGGGATCAAACTTGTGTCAGCCATATGCAAGGCAAGCACCCTACCAAGTACTATCACTCCAGCCCCCAAAGTGTCTAACTTTTACAGAACATGGCGGTGGGGTGATGTCTCAAAGGGTTGGAGTACAAGCTCTCTGGTCAGGAGACTGTTCAATCCCCAGCACTACATGTTCTGGAGCACCCTGGGAGGAATCCAAACAAACAAAGAACATAGACAAACCCCGAGGAACAGCTCTGTGGGGTAGAACTTAAAAGCGTGAGGTCACAAGTTCAACATCCAGTGACCCCACATGCTACGCCCTGCTGTCTGTGATTCCCAGCACTGTCTCCAGCACACTGCAGGGAGGGGTGACCCTCAGCTAGCATCACCACTAAAGAGAAGTATGAGCCTTGGTGAAAAAAACAGTTCAAACATGCATGACTCTGCAGGGAGAGAGAGTGACCCTCTGTGAACCTGGGGACAACACACCTAAATGAGCACCCAACAGTAAGCACCACGGCCAGGCCTGTGGAACCCCCATCACCGCCCACAACAATGAAAGCAGATGAAATAAAGGAAAAGAAGAGAAAGAATGTGAAGAAGCTGCCCCGGGCCTCTCCAAACACACCTGCTGCTCCCTCAGGGTGGGGTTCAAAGACTCCAGCTGCAGTGCTCCTGCACACACTTAAAAATGACAAGAACCCCCCCAATATTTTTTTAATGTGATCTCTAATGGTATTTACTAGCAAGTAAACACAACAAAATAAACACAGCATACATAAAAAGCCACCCTCCCTCGGTCTTGGGAGCAATGGTGGCACTTCATGAAGCCTCTGGAAAACCATCATCCACTGAGAAATCAGACACAAACCCAACTAATTTCTGATCATTGTTCTCAGTTCAGTCTGGAAAGCTCTCAGGGACTCACAGGATTCTGGGGGCCAGACTCCAAGAAAGGGCAGTGGAGCAGAAAATATTTCATTACTTCTAGACCTGCCTGGAGATGAAGCGGCCGGGAGTGCCACGAGCAACATTCACCTTCATTTACCACCCCAGAGCTTTGCACTGACCGGCCTGTTGCTAGACTAGACCCAGCAGGGGATTCCAGAAGCCCTTCACCCACAGATCCTCATCACATCAGAAGTAAGACTCACATCAAACCTCAAATCTCAGGGCACTTCCACTCAGTTAACAAAAAAATCTGAAGAAAAGCCAGAAGGCCTAGGATGATGCTACATGAAAAATGGGAACCACTGCGTAGACACAACTGCTGGGCCAGGGTCAGGGCCAGCTGGCCCGACCTCCCCAATAGCTCCAGGGACCATGGCACCTCAGCTCCATCGTCTTCACAGGAGCGTGAGAACAGCGCCCTCCGCAGGCAGCTGGCGGGAACAATACCACAGATGCAAGCCAAGGCAGGCCGGGCCCAACTACGCCTGCTTAGCAGCTGAGGGTCCACTGCTCTCAGGGCCGGGAGGGCAGGAAGCCTTTCTAAAGACACAACAGCGGAGCACTTCCTCCAAAGGGAGGATTCCCACGAACAGGCAGCCCCCTCCTGGGTGTGCCCAGAGACGTAGGCATAGAGGGCCACACCCCCTGCAGCGCTCTTTACTCTACTTGGGAAGCGAGAGCAGCTCGGGGGCCATCCTCAGACGGGGCACACATGCCCGCTCTGGACCAACATCACTCTGTCAGAAGGATCCAAGTCCCGCCACACAGGGGAACCCTGAGAACTTCTACTGAGCTAAAACGCTCAAGCACCAACGGTAGAATGCTGGAGGGGCTCACTTGGAGGAAACATCCAGAACATAGGGCCCATAAACAAAGCAGAGGCGAGGTGAGGAGAGAGCAAGGAGAGGAAGAGGAGGACGAGGAGTTGCTCAGCCGTTGTGATGACTCTGCTGGGCTGTGGCTTCAAGACCCCCTTCTAGGAGAAGTTCTAGCTGTGGATATTTTCCACAGTTCACAGTAATATGCCAGCAAAAGGCATAGCACGTGAATTTCATCTCGCTAAAACTGCTTCCAGAGAGAAAGGTAAGGAAAGAGAGGACTGGGAGCTCAGGCGCTGCAGGAGAGCTGAGGCAGTCTGGAACCATCCATACAAACACTCATTAGTCAGCTGCACAGAGCTCAGTCTTTACCTGGAGGCTAGAAACAGTCGTAAACAGTCTCAAGAGCTCTCCACTTTCATCCTTCTTCTGCAGATTGTCTGTAATTAGAATTTAATGTTAGAGCAGACATCCAAATTTCCATATTCTCTGAAATTTACCAAAGCTGGGGGACCAGAAGGATAGTACAACAGGGAAGGCGCTTGCCTTGCATGTAGCTGATCCAGATTTACTCCCCAGCATCCAATCTGGTCCCCCAAACCCGCCAGGGATGATTCCTGAGTGCAGAGCCAGGGGTTACCTCTGAGCACTGCTGGGTGTGGCCCCCCCAAACCAAACAATAATAACCAATAAAACAAAACAATTTGCAAGAGCTAAAATTAAGGGGAAAAAAATTAAAATTATAGTATCTTGAGTCGTCAGCAGTTTTTCTTAGATGCTGATATGACAATTTAAGTATTATTTTCTCTGAAGGTAGAAAAGAGTTAATCCTGGGTTATAAGAAAAAGAGCAATTTTTCTGCTGAAACAAACGGTAGCTTGTTTGTCCTCACCCCCCACCAGACAGTTACTTGGTTCACTGTTGAAGTTCCAATTTAAATGGGTGTTTTCAAGAGATAAAACCAAATGGGAGGTCTTAGCAATAGTACAGTGGGTAGGGTGTTTGCCTTGCAAGCGGTGGCGACCAACCCAGGTGCAATCCCGGGTATCTCCTACGTTTCCCCTGAGCACCGCCAGGAGTAATTTCTTAGTGCAGAGCCAGGAGTAATCCCCAACATCACCAGGTGTGACCCAAAAAGACTAAAAATAAATAAATAAATAAATAAGGCAAGTGAAAAGTATTAAGAACTGGCACCAAGAAAACCCTCTAGCATTAAAAAATGCACTGAAGCATATAAATAAACCAGTAATAAACTGGCTTTAGGTACTTATTCATATACTACTAATCAAAAAATGTAGGCCAGGGAGCTAACACAGGGGTAAGGCACTTTTCTTATACATGACTGACCCAAGTTCAAATACTCAGAGCCCATCAGGAGTGATCCATAAGCACAGAGTTGGGAGAAAGCGTTGAGCACTTCTGGTTGTGACCCCAAAACCAACAGAAAGAATAATGTGGGGGCAAGGACTGATAGTGCAGAGAGTGTGCAGAGCTGAGTAGCACCTTGGGTGTGGGAAAGAAGGTGGGAAGCGGGCAGGAAAAGTGGAATCACTAGAGACAATAAAAGTCAGGGATCAGAGAAACAGTGCAGGGCTCAGAGCACCTACCTTGTAAGCGTGTGGTCATGAGTTCACACACTGGGGCCCCACATGTGCTGAGCACAGTCCTGGCAGCACTATGCCTATGACCCCTGGTAATGCATCCAACTCTGGGCCATACTAGAGCCAGGGGTGTTGAACATCACAAAAAGCGATAAGTCCCTCCACCCTATCCCATGAGCTCAACTAAGAGTGTGACCCCTTGGCAAGCACATGTCCAAGTACCCCAGTGAAAGAGGTCCATAGCCCAGGGGACACTGCCGCCTGCAAAGAAGCCTGGGAAAGCACGGCGTGTAGGGGTGGCGCAAGCCCCAGTCCCCTCAACAGCGCTGACAAGAGCCAACGAGGCGAAAGCGGAGAAAGGGAAATCAGGAAAAAGATGATGGAGTCAGGGAAGCCAGAGAAGGGTCGTTCCGGACACGCATTAGGATAAGACCCAGATGGGACAGAGGTAGAACCTACCTTTCTGGATGTCACACAGAATCTTAAGAATATCTACTGAGGTCTTTGCCACAGACATTCTCCAGGCCCTGTCCTAGAAAGGCAAGAGGCAAAATGAAATCTGCCTCACGTGTCGCATTAGCAGCACATACCCAAGCACGCACTGAGCCCTGGAAGCCCAAGCAGTGGTCAGGGCCAGGGATGGAGCTTGGGACCCTGGGTTGACTCCTGGGGGGCAGATTTTAGGGGTTCAGCTCTCCTGAATGAATTCAGCATCTGGCTCTTGCTCTCCAGAAAAAGGTTCTCCGAGGCCCATGTCAAGTTCCAACATTCTACACTTTAGACTCACTTCTGGCTGGCCTAGTTTCTGCTCCTGACTGTGCACTCAGAGACAGAGCAGTGTCCAAATTGAAGGACAGTGTGGAGCAAACTTCATGAACAACTTCAATGAATCCTCCTGGTGGCCAGATCCTAAATTACTCAGCCCGGGGCAGGCCCCTGCTCAGAGCAGCTGTCTTTTTCTGTGTGCAGTTAAGTTTATAAGAATCTTTCTGTCAGCACATAACAGTGAGTAAGGCAGACCTTGATGAGTAGAAGTCTGTCTTCTCCAGCCTACTGATTAGAATCCATGTAGATCGGAATCCTCAAGCAGACAGCTTGAAAGGATGACACCCCTGCCTCCCCGCAGAAGGCACGGGTGCACGCCTGCCACCACCTGGTCACCTTAGCACCAATGGGTGTGGGGGAAAAAGATAAGTAGGAATCGAAATCATCCTTTGATCCATCGAAAACCTTACCTCTTGAGAATGGTCTGGCTCTTCCTGTAAAGCCAGCCGCGCCCACAGGATAACTCTTTCTGCAGTCTGCGCAGCTGGACCAGGAGGCAGAGACCTCAGCAGGAGGACACAGTCTTCACCCTAGAGGGTTCACAGGGAAGAAACACCATCACCTGGTTCTTGCCTTGCTGCCGGGCTACATTCTGGATGGCTCTGTGCTGAGGCCCTGCCTTGTATGTATAAGACTGAGCCTGGCACCAGAAGGAAAACCACACCCTGATCTGGAATCAAAAGGTCCTGCAGAATATTTAACAGAGGAGCCTGAGTTCTGTTAAGAACTGGGGTCTGACAGCCTGTTGGCTATTCAAAAAACACTTGTAAAGAACCCCCAGGTCTCGAGCATGCTCAGTGGTAAACATCCCTCCCAGGAGGCCCTATCAGTCCCGGGACGGAAAGATAGAAAAACGCTGCTGGTCAACCATCCGGTGCTTTCATCTTGCATGATTTCACCCGATAGTGCTGATTTACTTAGATAGTTGGTTTGTTCTGAAGGGTTTTTTTGGGGGGGAAGGGTCACACACAGCAATGCTCAGGGGTTACTCCTGGCTCTGTGCTCAGGAATTACCCCTAGCAGTACTCAAGGGACCTTATGGGATGCCAGGGATCAAAACCAGCTTTGCTGCAAGGAAGGCAAACTCCCTGCTGTACTAACACTCCGGCCCCTGTTCTGTGTTTTTAAGGATTTAGCTAACAAAGAAACCATAAGAAAAGACACTGTTAACTGTCAGACCTGTCCCCTGTCAATCAGGTCAATGACCCTAAGACTGTAGACCTCCTCATCTGACAACAAGTACGCCTGGGCCACCTTCAGGGCATCCTCCAAAGACGACGGGACATCTTGTTTGAGAATATATCTTATCACCCTCTGAAACAGAGAATGAAGACATTTGTCATGAAAATACAGAGATGCCAAAAATCATTTGTTCCGTAGGGCATCATTAAAATAACGGGGCAAAATATTGAGCAGCATGAAAAATTAAAACACAATTTATGATCTGAATTTTATAACAGCCTGGCATACTTCTCCCCCCACCATCTTTACTGAGGTGTAACTAACAAAAATCGTCCATATTTAGGGTTAACAGCATAATAACTGAACATACTCTTCAAAACACTTTTTAATTTACTAGTGGTTGTCCTTACTATTTTCTTATCTTTTTGGTTCTTCAGCCACACCCACGAGAGCTCAGGGGTTACACCTGGCTCTGCACTCATGAATCATCACTCCTGACAGGACTCCAAGGACTATATGGGGTGCTGGGAACTGAATCAGGGTCCACTGAATGCAAGGCAAACGCCCAACCCTGTCCTATCTCTTCCGTCCCAACTTTCATGAACCGGGTACAGTAGTTGTTGGGTACATTCTAACAAAGGGGAAGTTATGGAGAACCTAACTCTTTTCCTTTAACCGATTAAAATATTAACCTTTAATTCATTAAAATTTCCATGCTGCCTTAAAACTAAAGAGGTTACAAACATTAACTCAAGTACTCACCATTATGTCCTTGCTTAAGAGATTCACCTCTCTTATTCCGTATCCTCGCAAGAGTTTTTTCATCTCCATTAATTTGTAACTTTCCTGTAATAATTTGAGTCTGGAAGTAAATTGATCGACATTAACATGAATTTTCTTCTCTATGAAACATTAATGTACAGAGTGAAGGATCTAAAACCACATAAGAATGGTAACTCAAACTGGGACAACCTGCCCCCACCAAAAACAGGGTTGGGGCTGGAGCGATAGCACAGCAGGTAGGGCATTTGCCTTGCATACAACTGATTCAGGCTCAATTCCCAGCATCCCATATGGTCCCCTGAGCACCACTGCTAGGAGTAATTCTTGAGTGTATGAGCCAGGAGTAACCCCTGTGCATTGCTGGGTGTGACCCAAAAAGAAAACGAAAACAAAAACAGAACAGCAATCTTACTTGGGATGGTCCATTTCCAAGTGCTGTTTCACCATCTTCTCCACAGCTGCACTCCAGGGAACCACAGCTGCATACATGATCTTCAACACGGCATCAAATATGAGCTAGACACATATGGACAAGGAAATGTCCTGGGGTTTATGCTTTATACAAACTAGCAACAGTGTCTAACCTTAACAGAGGATTTGCTCCTAATGTGCTTCAACTTCCAACTATCAGAGCTTGCCTCTCCCAACTGAATGCATGAAGTTTAGTGACAAAGGAAAATTCAAAGTATTTTCTCTGATGAAAACTGACCCAGAGACTTCAATTAATTTTCTTTATAGTCTCTGTGTTCGAAATTTTTGGTGGGGTAGAAGTGGAGGCAGTGCAAGGGGAAAGACACACCAGTGGTGCTCAGGGATCACTCCTAGCAGGGCTTGGAAGACCACCTAGGGTGCAGAGAACCTGGGTCAGCTGTGTGCCAGGCAAGGGCCCTACCTGTTTTACTACTACTCTGGCCACTATGTTTGAAACTTTTTCATGATTGTTATCCACATTTTATTTATTTAATTTATTTTTAAAGAACTTATTTATTTATCCTAGGGCAAACACCCTACCTGCTGTGCTATTGCTCCAGCCCCTATCCACATTTTATAACAGTGAGTCATATCAGGGTGAACCCAAAAAATTAAGACATGCTGTAAGATAGGAAGAAAATCTCCATATAAACCCATGGCCAGACTGGAAAATTTTTACAAGAAAAAAACACCCAATCCCATCAAAAAATAAGGAGAAGAAATGAACAAAAACTTCCTTAAAGAAATACAAATGGTCAAAAGGCACATAAAAAAGTGCCCTGTGTTTGTTGCAGCACTGTTCACAATAGCCAGAATCTGGAAACAACCCGAGTGCCCAAGAACAGAGGAGTGGATAAAGAAACTATGGTACATCCACACGATGGAATGCTATGCAGTTGTTAGGTAAAATAAAGTCATGATATTTGCTTATACGTGGATGGACATGGAGAGTATCACGCTGAGTGAAATGAGTCAGAGACAGAGGGATTGCAGACACAGAATGGTTGCATTCATTTGTGGCATATAAAAAACATAGTACAAAAAAAAAAAAACCCACAGTATGAGAATATCTAAAGACATTACAAAGGAGGGCCAGAAGGACTGGCCCATGGTAGGAAGGTTGCCACAAGGGGTGTGGAGTAACAGTCAGGACAGAGAAGCAACCACTATGACAATGACAGTTGGAAATGATCACTCTGGACATGATGGGGACATTGATGGTGGGAAACGTGCCCTGGTAAAGGAACGGGTGTTGGAATACTTTATGACTGAAATTCAATCATGAACAACTTTGTAACTGTGTGTCACATGGGGATTCAGTGACCTGGCCAGGTCTGAAACTCAGCGCAGCCACAGCCCCACTCCAGAGAGGGGCAACCTTCATCCCCAGAGTTCCAGGCAGGGCTGTGCTTTCTGTCCTTTTCTCATGCCCCTTCTCCCACGTTTCTCCTGAACACACCAATGGTTTTTGACACGAGACACAAGTTTTAAGAAGAGACGTCCCTGCCCGATGAAATCTGCGTGGGGGACTCACGTCGGTGTCAGTCAAACACCCAATGACCGCGATGGCTTTGGCTTCCCAGGCCGTTTCAAAGAGTGATGTGGACTTGGAGCTACATCTCTTCAATAGATCCTGAAAAGGCAGAGACATGGCTTTCTGTGCTTGTTTTTTTTTTTCCATAATTTAAAACTCCAGCTAGAAGTCAGACACCTATCCAGACAGAGATGGAAACTTCTACTCATCACGACCAGCTGGGCCCGAGAGTGGCGTAAAGGGCTTTTTAGAGTCTACAGGAAATAATGTTCATATTTATTGAGTTTGTGTTCCTATTTATCGTGATAATTGTGTGGGAAAAGCCCTAATATTATCCACTTGGCTTAAGGTGACCTGTCAAATTAGCAGCAGTTAACCTGTGTTCTTTCTTTTTCTGGCAGTTTGGGGGCTATCCCCAGTTCAGTGCTCAGGGGGTGTTCCTGGTGGTGCTTGAGGGGACTGTGGGGTGTTCGGGATCATACTAGGGCTCCTGCATGCAAAGCATACCCTCCAGCCTACTATCCCCTAAGCCCGTGCACACATTCTTAGCCAAGAAGTTATGTTCCTTGTATAATTGAAACCCAAGCACAAAAATTTGTAAGTCTACAACTGTACCTCATATGTCTCACTAATAAAAAAAAATAAAAATTAAAAAAAAAAGAAGTTATGTTCGATAATTCCTAATAGTAAGTGTCGCATTCCTTTGAGGAAGTCAAACATTGAATCCAGCGATGTGCTACCTCTATGTACAGCAGGAGAAGCTCTTCCTCCTGTAAACCATGTTCCCGCATGTAAACTCTGATGAACTTCTCTAAGACGGAAGGAAGGAGCGCGGGGGCCAGCACCCGGTCAAACATGCGAAACACGATGGTGGTTGTGTTTTCCTAGATGCAGAACGAAAGAGGGTATAAATGCAGTCTCTTGCCAGGAAAGTGGCTCCAGGAAACCAAGGTTTTACCTTCTCAAAGTCAGACAGGGCCAACTTGCAGTTGTACTTTCGATGCAACGTGATCAGCTCCCGCAAATCAGTCACCAGGTTCCTTAACTGACAGACTTCTTCTGTGTTTTCATAATGCTTCTAAAAAGATCAGTCACGGTATCACAGAGGGACTGAAATTAGCACAGGATGAAGGCACGTGCTTTCCATGCAGCTGACAAGATACTATTCATATTTGGATACCATTCCCAGTACTGCATGGTCCTCTGAGCACCACCAGGAGTGACTCCTGAGTACAGGGCACCATATGGGATGCCGGGGATAGAACCCAGGTCAGTCATGTGCAAGGCAAAAGCCCTACCTGCTGTGCTATCGCTCCGGTCCCTAGATTTTTTTTTTTTAACAATCATGGAGTTGAACTAAGAAAGGCCAGCAGAACTTGGACTGGTTTCTAGCTTAAATCACAGAACACCAGCTTGATATGACTAAGAGAACTGATCCTAACACTGTAATATTTGTTCTTTGAAAGTTCAGTGAAATTCTACCCAGACAATTCTACTGATTCTACCTGCGAGAGTGTTGCAAGAGTGTTTGTCTTTGGGTGGGTGGTTTAACAGACATGATGGTGTATTGAAACAGGTGGATGTGACTGACAGAGAGCTAACAGCAGACAGGTGCTGGCCTTGCACTTGACCATCCCGGGTTAGATCCCTCGCACCCCATATGTTCCGCTGAGCCTTGCCAGGAGTGATCCCTGACAGCACAGCCAAGAATAAGCCCTGAGCACCACTAACCGAAAACCACCAAATAGGCTGAAGTGACAACAGAAATATTGGGAAGAAAAAAAGTATATTAAAAAAAAAATCTATGGATTTTGAAAATACACATTAAATACAAAACAGGAAAACCTGGGAGCTAGAAAAAATAGTTCAGTGGGTACCAGGCTCCTGCCTTATATGCAGCTAACCAGGTTTATCCCCAGCAGTACAAGCCCTGCCCAGCATAGCAGCTGAGCACGCAACATCTTGAACACGCCCACCATATGTACTTTCTGAAACTTTTCTCCAAAGATACACAGAGACAAGTAAACAGCTATAAACAGAAGTTCCGTTTCTAAATTCGTTCTGGGTGAGGACAGAGCATGTGTCTCGCATGTGTGAGGCCCTGTTTCTATCCCTGGTGGCACCCCCACAATGATTTCGCTTCCCAGATCATACCAAGGAAATCCAACGGCAAGAGGAGGTCAATCCCAACTCATCTGGTTTTGTTGTTGTAAAAAACACTTCTGCCAACTGAAGTCCATTTTCTGGCCAGTTTGCCTAAAAAAAAAAAAAAGCATTGAAAGCCATTTAAAAAAAAAATGATTTCTGCAGTCAGGAGATTTCACAATGGTGAAACAGTGCTAATTATATGGTTACTACCTTATCAGTTAATTCGAGGTTCCGGGCTGTTTGCTCCAACCATTTGGCAAGAATTTTCTGAAAGACACATCATTCCAAAATGAAATAGTTAATAATTACGGACGAAGAGGCATGATGACGACTAGGTATTAACATGACTTAGTCACAACTTCCTTTAGACACCATCAAAAACGCAATCAAGGGGCCGGAAAGACAGCAGAGCTGGCCTATCTGGGTTCGATATCCAGCACCCCATATGGTTCCCTAAATATCATTAGAATTGATTCCTGGGTGCAGAGCCTGGAGTAAGCCCTGAGCATCACTGGGTGTGGCCCCAACACAAACCAAACCAAACCAAACCAAACCAAACCATGACAGGAACATTGCACACCTGGCCTTCAGGTACCATCCTTCTCACGAATGGGATCACGTCATTCTGAAGCCAAACACAAAGGTTTTCCAGACAGACTGGTGTAGATATTGAATTGAGCAAGTTCTCAAGCATTTTCACATTAAACTTGTTTTCAAAGTTTGCCTAAATAAGTGAAAAATTAAGATTTGACAAATTTCAGCACTCTCCCCCAAAGGAAAGATGTATTAGGAAGTAATTCTGACACATACTTTACTCTAATAATCTAATAAGGAGTCGTCAGGGCAATCTGCTCTACGTGACTGAGGAAAGCATGGACTCAATCTCACAGCCAGGAGACATGGGACTGACAGACAGCACACAGCCACGAGTAAGCTCTGAGCACTGCTGGGTGCAGCCCCCGAACTAAAAAGTAATAATAACTAAAATGTTAAAATGTTTCTTGGGCAAGAGTGGCCAAGATTAGTACCAGGAGTTTTGCTCCATGGCTTGGAGGCCAGCCACACATTCTAGGGGAAAAGGGAGCCCAAGAAAGAGAAAGGAGCACCAAATAAAGAGTGTTGGGAGGATCCTCCCAGGATGGGAGAAGCATGCTGAAAGTAGACTATAGACCAAACAAGATTGCCACTCAATGCCTCTTTTGCAAACCACAACACCCAAAAGGAGAGAGAGAACAAAAGGGAATACCCTGCCACAAGAGGCAGGGTGGGATGGGGGATGGGGGTGGGAGGGATACTGGGACCTGTGGTGGTGGAAAATGGGCACTGGTGGAGGGATGGGTGTTTGATCACTAAATAATTGAAACCCACAGTCCACAGTCCACGGTCCTCCCGTTGTTCATCGATTTGTTTGAATGGGCCCAGTAACGTCTCCATTGTGAGACTTCTTGTTACTGTGTTTGGTATATCGAATACGCCACAGGGAGCTTGCCAGGCTTTGCCGTGCGGGTGAGATACTCTCCGTAGCTTGCCGGGCTCTCCGAGAGGGGCGGAGGAATTGAACTCGGGTCGGCCATGTTGGCTGCATGCAAGGCAAACGCCCTACTGCTGTGCTATTGCTCCAGCCCCAATTGAAATCCAAGCACAAAAATTTGTAAATCCACAACTGTATCTCATGTTGTTTCACTAATAAAAATTAAAAAAAAAAATGTTCCTTGGGCAGAGCGGCAGTACAGTGCATAGACAGTTTGCCTTGCACACAGCTGACCAGAGCTTGATCCCTGGCACCCTACCGGGTCACCCAAAACTGCCAGGAGTAATTCCCTGAACTTAGAAAAGCCAGAAGCACCACCCAGTGTGTCCCCAAATCAAAAAAAACAAAACAAAACAACATGTCTTAAAATAAGCTTTGGAGAAAATTAAGATTCTAAATGACAGTGGAGGTGGTGGCCTGAATACCAGCAGCACTGGGCCTCATACTGACCCGCCCGGCCACTGGGCTGAGTGCCACCGGGAATGGCCCAGAGGCACCTGAGCACAGTTTAGGAGTCCTCCCTCCGCAGAACCTTGAAACCTTACACTGTACCTGCAGAGTATGTCCCCAACTCAATTATCACTAGAGGAAACTGCCTTTGGGACATGTTTTTATTTATGTAGTCACAATGCCACCCTGTCCCTTTCCACCACCAATTCAATCACCTGCCACCAGGGCTGGACCCATGAAGAAAGACACAGTCTTACCCTATGTCTAAGCCAAAGGTACTGCACACAAACAAGGTTTCCTTCTCTTAGCTGTAAAAAAATATCTTTCAGATCGTCTTCATTATTCAGAAATTCAATCCAAGAACTGCCACTGTGAAGTCAAAAAGGAAGTCAGTAGTTTGAAAGAATTAAGGTTTTACATTACAAGTGGCTATTATTATGTGGTTTTTCAATGGTCCTTAAAAAGTTAAATGGGGGGTGGGCGCTGGAGCAATAGCACAGCAGGTAGGGCATTTGCCTTGCACATGGCCAATGGTTAGATTCCCAGCATCCCATATAGTCCCCTAAGTACTGCCAGGAGTGATTCCTGAGTGCATGAGTTAGGAGTAACCCCTGTGCATAGCCGGGTGTGATCCAAAAAGCAAAAAAAACAAAAAATTAAATAGGGGCTGAAGTGATATTACAACAGGTAGAGTCTTTGCCTTGCATGTGGCTGACCCAGGTTCGATCCTCAGCATCCTATATGGTCCCCTTATCACTCAGTATCACTCAGGAGTAATTCCTGAGTGCAACCCCTGAGTATTGTCGGGTATGACCCAAAAAGTAAAGGTAAAGGTAAAGGCCCTCCCGTTGATCGTCGATTTGCTCGAGCGGGCCCAGTAACATCTCCATTGGAGACTTTGTTGTTACTGTGTCTGGCATATCGAATACTCTCAGTAGCTTGCCGGGCTCTCCGAGAGGGGCGGACCCAAAAAGTTAAAAAAAAAAAAAAAAGATAAAGTTTCAAAGAAGATGCAGTGAAGTAAGCGCAACTTTCACCCAGATCCAGAGGATGCCTGTCATTTTCTCCCAAAGCTTATTTCTGCTTGCTGTTCCTCCCTGAGATTATCACTGCCTAAGTAAATTGCTCTATGCAAACCATCTGCGTTTACGTTCACTTTACATTATCTTGGAATCTGTGACAAATTAGCAGGCGGCACCAAACCTGAGTTCACTTTGGATTTAATGTCAGCACCACATATGGCCCCCTAATTCCTGTCAGGAGGACCTGATGTTTCTGAGCACTGCTGAGCAGAGCCCAAAGACAATCAGATAAATGAAAATTTAAAGACTAGGAATCTTCATACCTGAATTTTTCTGGTCCAAAAGCTCCATAGAAAGTAGTCAATCTTGCATGAGCCCTTAGAACCTGGAAAGAAGTAACTTGTAATCTGAAGGGCGTGCATTGATTATCAAAGCAAAAAACAAAATTTCAATATTTTACACCAAAGTTTAGACATCTTGCTTCTGAAGTCTTACACCTGTTCTCATTTTATCCCATGGTACAGATTTATCTTATACACACACACAGACACACATACACACATCCTATAACATACATAGGACAGGCAACATTTTGTTGTATCTAATATGTACACGCAAGCAAATATATATATATATACATACATTATTGGTACCATCATAACCACCATCTTTATATATATACATACATTACTGGTACCATCATAACCACCATCTTTACAATTCGCATTAGTGGCACTATTTAATCTCAAACAACCTTGCATTATTACTGCTCCTATTTTGTAGATAGAGAAATGGATTTGTGGGGTTTTATTTCTTTGTATTGTTTTGGGGTCACATCTAACTGTACTCAGGAGATATATGTGGTGCTAAGGATCAAACCCAGTTCGATCACATGCAAGACATGTGCCTTAACCTGTCCTCTCTGACCCCAAAGGGAATAGGCATTAAAGCAATCTGCTGAATGGAGACTTGGCTTTGCAGGTATTAGGCCCTGGGTTCAACCTCTAGCATTGGGCAAAAAAAAGGTAGCAGAGGGATTAAGGAGTTTGTCTTCTGCGTAGTCAACCCTGTCACGGTCCCCAGTCACACACAAGGTTCCCTGAACATCTCTTGAGCACAGAGCTAGGAGGAAATCCTTAAATCACAGGTTCCTTCCCCCCGCCCCCCAATAATAAAATCCATCAAATAGCCTGGGGTGGGAGGAGATATATCTTTAATTGAAAAACATTTTTTTTTGGAGGCAGACAGAAGCACAGCAGGAAGAGTGCTTGGTTTGCATGTGGTCAGTCCAGGTTTAATCCCCAGCACCCCTATAAAAATCCCCCAAGGCCCACCAGTAGTGATTACTGAGCACAGAGCCAGAAGTAAGCCCTGAGCACTGCTGGGTTCGATGCAAAAAAAAAAAAATATTATTTACAAAACTTTGTAAATATACACCTTCAATCCCCACCCCAAATTATCTATATGATTATAATTACCTCTCTTAAGCCTTCAGAATAGAAAGGAACAGTTTTGTCTTCTTTCTTCAGAAGCTAAGATAAACAAGAAGAAACATGGTTAGACTACTATATTAGATTTTTCATAAAAATTATACTTTTCTGTAAATTAAAGGAGAAAAAGCATCTTTAGTAATAATATTGCCTTGAGCACTGATATAAAGAGTAAACAACAAATCAAATCACATAGCGTAAAACAATAACACCTTCTATGAAGTTTCAAATCATTTTGCCCACAGGTACAATTACATCTGGATTTCATTTTGTATCTATCCGTGTTTATATCTCTATATAGAAAGACATACGATATATGTACAATATACAGACAGAAAGATATACACGTATATATAAATATATACATACAATGACTATGTCTATGTAGATGGGTGTGGGGGGGAGTTAAAAAGACTTCGCACATACAAGGCCTGGAGTAACAACAACAAAAATGCTATGGGAAAAAAAGTATTTTTTTACTTAAAGAAAATGCACTTTTCCTCAGTCTAAGTAAGACAGACTAACACATACAGAGTTTCTAAAGCCTCACCCTGTTCTTGGCATAGTTCAGCATTTCCTGGGTTGTTTCATAGGTTAGCCACTGAGCTTCCAAGCAGTAATTCATCACAAATTCATCGTCCTGTTTGGCAAAGGCACCAGAATAAGGTAAGGGGTGGTGGGGACCCACACCCGCGGTGCTCCATTCTGCTGGGAAAGCCCACCTGGATCTTATGGAGGTTTCCCTTTGCTTCGTCTATGAGTTTCTGCCACTGGAGCTGCTCGCCGGCGTCCACGGAACTTAAGGCCAGTTTCTCCAATATATCATTTGCCTTCACCTTGTAAACCAACTATAAGAGAAACACATCAAGTGACTGATGCCTGAGGCCCGTCCGGTCCCTGACATCTCTCTGTGTATCAGGAGGGGTGCGGGTGCCTCTGCCCACAGGCCCGCCACTTCCAAGGGCTCTTTCTTTCTTGACGGAAGGACAACTTAGCCAAGACGTTTTCCTGCCCTCCCCATGGAGCTCCCAGACATCTACAGGATTACGTCTGGGCCTCTCAGAAGCACTGCAGACTCTCCCTCATCAGCCCGACTGCCTCACTGGGAGCCCACACACCCATCCCCCCGAATTCTGGGAGATTCCCAGAGCACCATTCAACTCCCCTATTTGATGCACACTGGCCTGAGACTAGAATTCACTTCGTCCCGCTGGACCTGAGCCTTCCAGGTGGCACTTGAAGAACACTTTCTCCTCTAAGAGGCCACCTGGCTGCTCTGGGAGCACCCGTGTGGCCTGGAAATGCCCACATGCTTTGGTCACATCCTAGCGACCGCCGGGCATGCTCAAGTCCAGCTGTGTCACATGCCTGAGTCCCCTTTCTCCAGCACCCGAGCCGGGCCTAGGAGCCAAAGCCTCTATGACCGTTACCTCCACATCCAGGCCAAATTGAACGGCAAAGCTCTCAGCCTCAGCAAATCTGTGTTTGTGAAGTAATCGACTCAATCTGGTTCGTGGAAAAAAAGAGTTTGATCAAAGCTGTACTTTTTGTTTTGTTTTGGGGCCATTACAGGTGATGCCCAGGGCTTACTCCTGGCTCTGCATTCAGGGATCACTTTTGGTGGTGTTCTGGGGACCATATAGGATGCTGGGATCAAACCTGGGTCAGCTGCATGCAAGGCAAACACCCTCCCTGCTGAGCTATGACTCTGCCCCTGGTTCAAGTTATACTTATCAGGGAATTTTAAGTCTTTGTCACTGGGTGATGCTCAAGAAATAGAAGTTACCTGTTTTCTGGCAAAGCCTCTGTGAGGCATCGGAGCGCTAAGACTGAAGTGGCATCGTCTGAGCGCCTGGAAAACAATTTTTTTGGTAAGTACATTTGTCATTAAACACCTACTGGCTAGTTAAACAAAACATCACCTACTTCGGATCATGGTTGCAAATTCCTTCCAGAAGGTATATGGTATCCTATAGTAACAGTAAAAACAGATTTAAAATTGAAAAAAGGACAAAACTCATTTCAGCACTACAGTCACTGCTGGGTTAGCCGGGACTGCCTCTCAGGGGGGTGCTAAGGCAGGGAGCACTGTTGGGAAGGGGCCTCCTGTAGTCTGCAACACCAGCACAGCTGTCATGAAGCAGATACTGATGAGGGAGCATTGGGGGAGCCTCAAACCAGCTGCCCAACTCTCACCCCACAACGAGAGGCACAGGGCCATGGGGACGAGATAGGGGACTGGTCGTCTGCACGTTCTTGTGCCCACACGTGAGCCTGAGAAGAGTCTAGAGGAATTGGGCAAATCTAAAAAGAGACACATTCTACCACACACTCAAGGACTCCTAAAAAATGTCAGAATTTTTAAAAAAATTATTGTAGATCAGAAACATGAGCTACAACGACCAAATTCAAGGGGGTGGAAGATGGGGGATGCCTGACTGCTCCTGAGTGAGGAGGGCAAAGCTTTAAACATTTGTACAGTTGACTGAAGACATCTGAATTCAATGGGCCCAGAACAAAAACAAGGACATGTTGAAGTTTCTGAGTTTCTGATGCGACGTTGTGGAAGAATGCCCTTTCTCTTAGGACTTGCAGACAGGTTTTGGGGTGACGGGTAATGCTATTCAAAAGTAATTTCTACATCATTTGGAAAAAGAAACAAATAGTGTAAAATTTTTTTAAAGATCAGAATTAAAAGGGCTGGAGCAATAGCACAGTGGGTAGGGCGTTTGCTTTGCACACGGCCTATCCGGGTTGGATTCCTCCGTCCCTCTCGGAGAGTCCAGCAAGTTACCAAGAGTATACCACCCACACGGTAAAGCCTGGCAAGCTCCCTGTGGCGTATTCAATATGCCAAAAACAGTAACAAGTCTCACAATGGAGACGTTACTGGTGCCCGCTCAAGCAAATCGATGAACAATGGGAGGACAGTGCTACAGAATTAAAAATGAATCAATAGGGGACCTGACAGATAGTGCAGGAGTCAAGGCATCTGCCTTACACATGGGCAGATGCGGGGTCTGCAGTGTGGTGGGGGGTGTGCACTGGAACAGGGTGTGTGCTGTGGTATGACACTTGACTTGCATTTGTAAGGTCCTGGATTTAATCCTCAGAAGTGAGGAAAAAAAAAAAGGACAAAGACAATAATGGAAATATTAGTTATAAATTTGAGATCTAACTAGGTATTTCGCCAGTGCCCACATGTGCTTAGCTCAATTATTATTACTTTTTTTAACTTTAAAGTAGCTTAGGGGGCTGGAGAGATAGCACAGCGGGTAGGACGCGTTTGCCTTGCATGCGGCTGACCCGGGTTCGATTCCCAGTATCCCATATGGTTCCCTGAGCACTGCCAGGAGTAACTCCTGAGTGCAGAGCCAGGAGTAACCCCTGTGCATCGCCGGTGTGACCCAAAAAGCAACAACAACAAAAAAAAAACCTTTAAAGTAGCTTAAAGTTGTCCATTTTAGGGCTGTGAGATATCACAGAGCTTAAGGTGCTTCCCTTGCTATGACTGACTCTTGTATGATGACTGGCACCACATATGGTCCCTGAGCACCAGCAGGAGTAAGCCTAACACCACGGGGTTGGCCCAAATATCCAGAACCAAACCAAATACCATCAAGCATATTGACTTACTGAACTAATTCCTGTCTGTACCAGAGAAGACACATTAGACACTTCCAAAGAATATAGTATTTCCATGGTAGGTAATGAATAAACCACGAAGTTTTTCATCTAAAAGAAAAGGTTGGAGCAATTAATACAGCAGATTAATTAAGCCTATGACACAAGCTTGCACAGATTAAAAGGTAGGATACAGACAAATGAAAAAATAATTTCAAGGGCTGGGCCAGACAGTTACACGGGTAAGGCACTTGCTTTGCGTGCAGCCGACCAGGGATCAGTCTCCGGTACTACACATGATCTCCAAAGTTGCACCAGGAATGATCCCTGGCACAGAGTCAGAAGCCCCTACCCCATTCAAAAAGAAAACTGGACAGAGGTTAGGGAGTTGGCTCAAAGAGCAGGAGCACGCGCTTTATGTAGGATCCCAGATTTGGGTTTCACCCTTGACTGATCCCCGAGCACTGGCAGGTATGGCAACTACCAAAAACATATTTAAGTGCAAAACTTGTAAGTCAGTTACTGTGATATTCAAATATCATAAAACTATGTTCTTGGGCCAGGGATCTGGAGCTAGTACAGGAGACGGGTGTGTACTTTTTATGTCAAGCTACAGTTTGACCCCCAACACAGTGGAGGTCCACAGGCCAGTGCAAGCATGCTGGGGTGGCCCTGTGGATCCCTACCACCCCACATGGCCCCCTGGATACCAGCACAAGTGATCCTGAGCACAGAGCCAGGACTCAGCCCTGAGTACAGTCAGGAATGGACCCAAAATAAACAAACAAACATTAGTTTTAATGTAAAAAATGCTATTTACTACACATAATATGAACAAGGATGGAAGAAAACTTTCGAGTACCTGTGTATCAGCAGTCATTATCAGAGCTACTAATTTCAGATTTGTGAATCCTCTCCTAAAAGAGAAGAGGTGTAAATGAATCAAGTAAGCTTTGCCAACTGACAGATGAAAACGAAAACTAAGCGATAGTCTTACACAAACGTTACAGAAGATGGTCAGGGGTGTCCCTGGAGTCCACCCTCCCGCACACAGGCTGGCATCATAAGCAGGCTGGCACTGCCTAGCTGCTCTCAAACAATCCAGCCAAGAACAAAATGGTCCCTGCCTGACCTTTCTGTTCTCAGTGGGCCTGTTCTCAGTGGGCCTGAGAATGTACTCCAGAATGAGTGGGCTCAATGGAACCAGGCAGGCAGCTGGTTGGAATAGAGGACAATCGCAACTCGCTCGTGACGTACCACGTGACCGAGGAAGACGTGTCTGCCTCAGTGGTGAGAAGAAACTCTTCCATGTGAAGAGCGGGCCAGTTCCATATCAGGGTGAGAGTGAAGCTGTCCCACAAACTCAGCACATTCTGTAAAAGAGACACCTCACAGCAGATTAAAGATACCTCACAGCAGATTAACCTTCCAGATTAAAAGTTGGTCAGGATCTGAACTTGGTAACGAAGACCAGTACACGAGCTAGTGACCCAGCCCAGTTTCCTGCCTGGCTTTCGTTAAGTTCAACAGCACTTTGGTTGTTAAACAAAATACCAAGTAAAAACAATGAAAGAAAAATATTAGGAAAACCTACATCAGTGTCAAGTACGAAAAGCAGACTGCCTATCAGCTGGAACTTCTTCGCACCTAAAGAAAGAAAGAAGGCAAAGTGTATAACACTTCAGTTACTTATAACCAAGGGCATATTTTTGGTGGCAGTGAGGACCAGCCCAGAGTCTCAGCTATGCAAGGCATGTGCTCTACAACTGAGCTGCTCTCCCAGCACCCCAGATTTCAAAAGGAAAAAAAGCAAAAGGTAGAAATATATATAGTTTTATATATATATATATAGTTATCAGTCTCATTCATGCCTGCTTCTTTATTTCTGAATTTGTCTAGGTGATCACCAAAAGGTAAACCTCCCAAATGATGGCTAACAACAGCATCATATTAAGAGAACAGTTGTTGGGGCTGGAGAGAGAGTATAGCAGGTAGGGTGCATCCCGTGTGGTCGTCTGAGCACCACCAGAAGTAATTCCTGAGTGCAGAGCCAAGAGTAATCTCTGAGTATTGCCCAATGTGTCCTCCCTCTGGCCTCCCAAAGAGAGAGAAAGAAAAAAAAAAGTCACGTCAGTGGACATTTATCAAACCAACCTGGCTTGTTTCAGAAAGTGGGGTGGAAAAATGGCCCAAATGTCAGAGTTCTATATTGACAGCAATCAGAATTCAGAATTCACTCATAGCTGCCCAAAGCCGTTTGAACTTCTTTACCTTTAATCATCTCTGTCTCAATGACATTCTGAACTGTCATTCCGTTCTTTGAAGAATCTGGCTCCCATTTGGAGATGGCACAATGACCAGTCCCCTACAGAAGCAAAAAGGGTATCAAGTATAGGACCAGGCATAAGGGATGGTGACCCCAGTTCCATCTCCAGATCTACATCTGGACCCCTGAGCATCCCCAGGGTTGATCCCTGAGCCCCTGAGAATGAGTGTGGCCCAGCCCCCTCCCACCTCCATGGCATTCAATGCAAATTTGGTCCTTTAATCTGGGTCCTCCACAAAGCAAAAACATCCAAGCTGTACTCAATTTTTATTTCAAAATATATTTAGATCATTGAGGCACTCTCGCTTCCGTCTCGAGGCTCCACTCATGAGTCAACAAAACATAGAGGAAGAATATCGAACAGCTGCTCACTATCAGCGCACGAAGTCTTGGAACAAGGAGGCCCAGCGGCCCAAACTCACCCGAGCCTGGGCGAGTGCGATCAGGCTGTCAGCATGAGGATGTGGCACCTCTCTCTAAGTATTTTTGTCAAAACAAATGGCAACCACAAATATTTGGGAAGATTCACAGGTGCCAATTTAAAGTTATTTGCACTGTATCACTGTCCTACATTGTTCATTGATTTGCTCCAGCGGGCACCAGTAATGTCTCCATTGTGAGACTTGTTGTTACTGTTTTTGGCATATCGAATATGCCATGGAGAGCTTGGCAGGCTCTGCCATGCAGGTGGGATACTCCCCGTAGCTTGCCAGGCTCTCCGAGAGGGACAGAGGAATCGAATCCGGGTAGGTCATGTGCAAGGCAAATGCCCTATCCACTGTGCTATCGCTCCAGTCCAAAGTTATCTGAAACACCAAAAATATTAAACTGGGTAGGAAAAAAACAGGGAAATGTGATTGCTTCTTTCGTGAGGGTGGTGGAGGCGGGGCCAGGGAAGGCCACACCCAGCAGTACTCAGGGATTACTACTGGCTCTTGCTCAGGGGTCACTCTCAGTGGTGCTCAGGGGACCACATGTAGTGCTAGGAAATGAACCTCGGTTGACTGTGTGCAAGGCAATCACCATACCCACTGTACTCTCTCTCCAGCCTGTGACTGATGCTTAACGCATTAATTTGGTAAATAAAAATGTCATTAAATGTTACAGCTATATTGAATTCTTGCCTCCTCCTTGAATATATCAGATACCCCCACCCTAATTTCAAAGACAATCTGATGAGAATAACCAAAAATGATATCAAATGACAAACTGTCATTATTCACATGGAACATCAGACATGATTCGGGAAGTTATTCTTTGTGTTCTCTGTAGCTGAGAACTGGATTCATCAGGCCAGTTTCCCAAAATACTACCCAACATGGACAAAAAATAATATCAATTAAATGAAAATACTTTTCATTAAACGGAAGATTAAAGGAAATATTTTTATTCCCTAGTACCGAAGGAGAGGTTTTTATTTTTGAGAAGGGGGATTTCTCTGCAGTATTCAGGACCACACCAAGCAGGGCCAGGAACCCGGGGCTCCCACATGCACCCTTTGATATCTTCCCAGACAGTGATGATCCTAACCTGGTTTATTTCAAGATTCAAGGGATCTTTCAACTCAACAGAAACAAAACAATTATCAAATGAATTTCTATCTGCAGTTTGGGATTTCTTTCAATTATGAATATAGATAACAAACCGAATTATTATGCCTCCAACTAGCTTATAATATATAGAGGGGGTTTGATTGGGGCTTTTGGTCCGCCAGAAAATAAAGATGCAGGAAGCAGAGAGAGAGTAGAGAGCCCTAGTTAATTCCCCTGAGCACTGCTAGGCATGGCCCAGTCCTCTCCATCCCCCCCCAAAAAAGGAAACAAAAAACTGTGATTCTTTTGTTTTCACTTTTGTCTTTGGGCCCCACCCAGGGTACCCCATGAGGACTCATGCGCGAACAGCATGCACTGCAGTGCTCTGAGCCACACCCCAGCAGCACCCCCAGTTACACCATCTCCCCACAGAGGCTCTACTTACTCAATTTTATGGCCTTAAAAATTTTAAATTTCCCAGTTTCTATTACTCATTACAAATTCATTCATAATTTAACCCAAACCACATACTGTTGTTTTTTACACAATAATAAAAATATTACAAAAATAATTACCCCGATTATCACAGAGATTTTGCTACTGAGATCTCCAGCCACGAGACTGAGACACCCGAGAGAATGATAATTTTCAGTAGAAATGAAACTGGACTGGATTTCTCCTTGTAACTGCAAAATAGGAAAAAATTAAGATATAA
This sequence comes from Sorex fumeus, assembly GCF_029834395.1. Taxonomy (NCBI): domain Eukaryota; kingdom Metazoa; phylum Chordata; class Mammalia; order Eulipotyphla; family Soricidae; genus Sorex; species Sorex fumeus. The sequence goes on along the minus strand of NW_026606144.1, from coordinate 5,781,804 downwards.
GACACTGACAAAACCAGTTTAAACCAACGAATTACAAATGTATTTCTCCTTTTGTGTTCATGCATGCATGTATGTGGTGCTGGGTATCGAAGCTGGGAGTCACACATGCAAGGCATGTTCTCAACTTATATACCTCCCCTATAAATGTATTTTGGGGTGGGGAGGGCACACACCCAGCAATGCTCCATTATTACCCCTGGTTCTGCTCTCAGGAATTACTCCTGGTGGTGATCAGGGGACCATATCGGTTGGCAGGGATCCAACCTGGGTTGGCTGTGTGCAAGACAAGAGGCCTACCTGCTTTACTAACTATATAGTTTTAAACAGAAATAAAGATGTGGTATGATGTTAATCCCCAGCAGACCACTTCTCCTAACCTTACCTTACATGGAGGTTTAAGATGGCCTGGTTTTGTTGTCTTACCTTCTTTGCTGTGCTGAAGTCAGCATTCTCCATGGCTGCAGTGGAGAGAAAGCAGACTGAATTTAGAGCAGGAAAACTATTAAATGCACATAAGCCAGCCCTTTCATGCATACAGTGTTACAGACCATACTATTCTTTTCTTTTTGTCTTTTTGGGTCACACCTGGCAATGCTCAGGGGTTACTCCTGGCTCTGCACTCAGGAATTACTCCTGGTGGTCCTTGGGGGACCATAAGGGATGCTAAGGATCGAACCTGGGTTGGCTGCATGCAAGGCAGACACCCAAGCTGCTGTATTAGCACTCTGGCCCAGATTGTACTATTCTTAAAGAGAACACTTAAAAACCAGAAAAAATAAGAAGTATCGTTGTCAGCTAATGAATACAAATAATACATCACTTACCTTGCTGAATTTTCACAAGCTGAAGGTTTGTTACATAAAAAAATCCATTGGTTGTAAGAAGCAGCATATAATAGGTACCTGTTAAAAAAAAGCAAAACTAGTTTTTCTAAAAGGCACAGGCTTTTAAAGTTTAATCGAGTTAAAATATGCTAAGTTGCTGGTTTATATTATCCCCCTCACACAACAGAGTAACGACACAGGTGAAACTTATTTACAAAAAAAAAAACTTATTTTCAGAGCCTCCCAAGCAGTGCTTAGGGCCCCTGGGTCCACTCCCAGTGACAACTGTGCTCAGTTCACTGCTCGGTCAGTGATAAGGTGCTGCCTGAACACAGGGTACAGGGAGGAGGAGACGAGAGCCAGCAGGGATACTCCAGGGGCTGATGGTTAGAGAGGTATGTGGTACCAAGAATAAAGTGTGGGCTGCCAGTTGGAGCTTGAGCTCCCTGACTCTACTTTTTGTGTGTATGTGTGCTTTGGGGCCGCACCAAACAATCACTATCACTCCGACCCCTGACTCCATTTTATTAAAATATTTTAAAAATTATATAAAAACAAACTTAACTTGGAGTGATATATAGCAGGTAGGGTGCTGGCCTTGTGCACACGGCCAACCCAGGTTCAATCCCAGGCATCCCATATGGTTCAATCCCAGGCATCTCATCCCATATGAGCACTGTCCGAAGTGATTCCTGAGTGCAGAGCCAGAACTCAGTCCCTGAGCACCCCTCTGTATAGCCACAAAACAACAAAATTAAGTTGCTAGAAAAAATACTAAGCATGACAAACATTGTAAAAATTTGACCAGAGAGCTGAAAGGGATTAAGGTGCTTGCCTTGCTGTAGCCATGCCCGAGTTCACCCACTTGGCACCTGGGCCCAGGCCCATCTCTGTGTACAGCGCTAGAGGCCTCCCGACTCCCCGCACACACTGCAGAAGGGCCCAGACAATCCCAGCACCACAGGGCTGAAGCAGCACCTACTCCTCAGCCTGTGCACTGATGCATTGCCTGCATGGCTGAGACTCTCCAGAGGGCGCCAGGGTTCCTGAGGACGGCGTGGGAGATTCCTTCCTCCCAAAGTGTAAAACTGGTTTAGAATATTATGATTTAGGAAAAGCACCTGATGTCGGTGGGCCCCACGGGTGACTTATGTGAAGTGGGGAGGAGAAGGACGGTCACTTTCTCCCCACCCGCCTCTGCCACCCGGAACCCTGGGTAGGCTAGGACCGGTAAAGTCTGCAGTGAGCACCTGCTCGGCACGGGCCTAAGCCCCGCCAGCCCCACAAGGTGGCCGTCAAGCCACACCTGAAGTCCGCTTGATCTTCTCGGCACGGGAGTTAATCCCTGCCACCCGATTGCTCAGGGAGCCACGGACTCATGTTGGGGCGAGAATTTGCTCTTTGCAGGAAAGGAGAGACCGGTCCCAAGCCTTACCCGGGGTTTCTGGGGTTCTTGTCTCGCTCGCAGAAAAGAATTTCAGGAGTAGACAAGCAGTGAAGTAAATAGATTTTATTTGGAGGCTTTTGGAGAGGGAGAGAAAGGGATAAGCAGATCAGATAAGAGAGAGAGAGTAACGCGTCCAGAGGGAACAAGGGCTTCTCCGAGGGTGGAGAGAGCGCCAAGTGGGCTCTCGAGCTGGTTCTTATAGATCCTTCTGACTCGGAATGTCCTGGAATTATCCTACCCGAGATTTTTCTTTTCCCTCCCTTTCATAGGTTATTGCTGACACTTAGGAGATATGGGAAATTCTACATCAGTACTTATACATTCTCCTTTGGGTTGCTTGTTAAAACACCAGAGGAGCCTGAAGCTAGATAGCTTAAATTAGAAACGTCTTGTTGACCTCTGTAACACCACGTGGCCTGAGTATAAGCTAGAACTTGGGGAAAGATGGCCAGTGAATGGCAGTTTGCATTACCAGATCATTTTGCAGTCAGATCTTTGCAGGTAACAAAAGAAATAGGACTATCAAAGCAGAGGAGGCAGGAAAAATGCAAGATCATATGATTAATTGTTTAATATCAGAAACATGCTGAGACCACTCTGCGCACACATGAAGGTACTGGCAGAGGGACAAAGCCACGCGGGTTCCGGGGCCGAGATCTCCAAGCCTACTCGGATTGGAGTCAAGCATCCTCCACCCAGATCCTCCAAATTCCAGTAGGCTGGGGTCACACCCACCACCTGGCCCCCTGTAATCCCATCAACGGCCAAGACTCAGAGACTATAAAATCCAGCTCCCGGAACCGTGCAACATCTTATCAGAACATCTTTTTATGACATCTTATTATCTCATTCCTACTTTGGACAAACTTGCAGGCTATCGAATGTAGCCTGCCCACAGGGCAGAGTCTGGCAAACTCCCCGTGGCATATCAAATATGCCAAATACCAGTAACAATGATGGGTCTCATTCTCCTAAAGAGCCTTGAATATAATCTCAGGGCTAGGATGAAAGAGACGTTACTGGGGCCTGCTCTAGGCAATCGACGAATAACAGGAAAAGCACATTTGGAGCTTGAGCGGTAGCACAGCAGATAGGGCCTTTGTTTGGCAAGAGGCCCATCAGGGTTCAATTCCCAGCATCCCATATGGTCCTCCAAGCACTGCCAGGAGTAATTACTGAGTGCAGAGCCAGGAGTAACCACCATGCATCACCAGGTGTGACCCCAAAAAAGAAAAAAAAAAAGAAAAAAAAAAAGGAAAACCACATTTAAACCTCCGAAAAGAAACAAAATGAAACACCAGGAAGCCGGAAATGTGGGTCAGTCCTCAAGTGCCTGCCTTGCTTGCAGGAGTCCTGAGTTCCATTCCCAGCTTTGAAGAAAATAAACTTGCTTCTTAGACAAGAGTGTGCCTCAGTCATAGAGCATATGTCCTGCATATCTAAAGTTCCGGGTTCAATCTCCACACCCCCGACACCACAAAGAGAAACACAAAAACCCACAAACCTGATTTTTACATGAATCATATCACTAGAAAAATTAGTAATGTAGGCAGGACAATTAATTTATATATAATTCAGTAAGTATAAATCTATTCCCACTGGGTATTAATCAGAAACCATGTCACCCCAATTAAAAAAATATAAATAAAAGAAACTTACCTTCAGTTGAGTCATCTTTCTCAATAACAAGACTCTGGTAAGCACATTGGTTTTCATCATTATTTTTCGGAACAAAAGTCTAATGTAAAATAATGTTAAATAAGATTAAAACAAGAAAAATATGATTGAGTCTTATATTTAAATCAAGTTATTAATTAGCCTCAGTAGTAAGCCTGCTATGATGCAAACATTTTCATTTGTGGAGGCAGTCACATTCCATGAAGCTCCCGGGGTCACCCCTGCAGGGTTTGGGGAGTCGTGCAGTGACAGATCCTGCACTTCCCACACGTGAATCATGCGCTCAAGCCCTTAAAACTATCTGCCAGGCCCAAAACATATGCTCTTTAAAATGGAAAATTATGGATTTGGAGAGATTGTAGAGTTGCAGATAACGCAGGTTTGATCCCCTCAGCACTGCCAGGAGTAATTCCTGAGTGCAGAGCCAGGAGTAACCCTTAAGCATCACTGGGTGCAGCCCAAAACTAAAACAGTTTAAAAAAAAATAAGGAAAGAAAATTACGTGAGATACTCATTCATACTAATACTTCTGAATCTTTTTTTTTTGGGGGGGGTCACACCCGGTGATGCACAGGAATTACCCCTGGCAGTGCTCTGGGGACCATATGCGATGCTGGGAATTGAACCCAGGTTGGCTGCGTGCAAGGCAAACGCCCTATACGCTGTGTTATCGCTCCAGCCCCTACTTTTGAATCTTAACTTTTCAATTTTGCATTTTATTTATGTTTCTGATATAGGATTCTCAAAAAAGAATTATTTTAAACTTAAAACGCAAGCCAAGGAATAGCCAGGGGAACAGTTACAGAGATTAAGCATGCTTTTGGCATGCACAGGATCTCCTGATATGCCAAAAGTGACTCCTAAGCACTATCAGTGTGGCCCCAAAAACAAATCAAACAATCAAAAAGAGCTCAAAAAACCCACAAAACCACAAGCCAAATAAAAGTTTACTCGAGTGTTATTGCTCAGACATCATTTCAGAATGAAGAGATAAAACATGACAGGGTCTTACATTAGTGAGCAAGGTTTGCTGTGATGTCACATGAATGAGATGTAACTTGCCACTTCTCTCCCCAACCAAAAGGAACTTCCCTTCATGACAGAGTCCAACTATATCCACTTCAGTATCTGAAAATTGCAAACCAAAGTTACACACTTCCTTTAAAAACGTGCTTCAGTATGAAAAACCGCATATTTTGCCATTGAGAGTCAATGAGTCACGTTTTAAGTATTTCACAAAAGTAATTAAAGCAAAAAAGAGTTTCACCGATTCTTATTTAGCCAACAAGTATTTCCTGAACACTTCGATACACATATATAATAAATATTATTGTAGGTCTTACGTGTATCTGAGAATAACAAAAGGTTTTTGCCTTTATGAAAGTCATATTCTAAAGTAGGAGGTCTACAATTGGCACAATAAACAAATTATATGACTTGTGAAAAGTGATGAATTCTCTGGAAAAAGGAGAAGCAGAGCAAGGTAGGAGATCAGAAAAGGCAAGAATGGGCAAGGCAGCACCGATCGGTCTTCGGAAGGCCTGAGAAGGTATTGTTCACAAGGGAGAAAAATTTAGGACCACCAAGGAGTCAACAATGAACAACAGGGCCAGACTGATAGTACAGTGGTAGGGCATTTGCCTTGCTTAAAGCCCCCCAGTTTCAATTCCCAATGTCCATATATTCCCTGAATGCCTCCAGAAGTGCTATGATCCCCAAAGTTAAAAACATTAAAAAATAAGAAATCAGCGAGTCTTTAAAGGGTAGATAAACTTGAATTATCTAGCAGTCACACTTTTTTTGGGGGTTGTTTTTCTGTTTGTTTTTGAGCCACACCTGACTCTCTACTCAGAGATCTTTCCTATGAGGCTCAGGGGACCATATGGGTGCCACCTCAGCAGTAAACAAGGCGAGTGGCTTCCCCACTGTCCCGCTGTACTATCTCTTTGGCCCCTTCGTGCCACATCCCTAGTGTCTGGCACTGAACACATAGGATTAATGGTTTTCCAAAGCCAGGGATAACAAGATCCAGGAGGACTGGTTAATGGTTGGAACATGCCAAAAGTGTGTGTTGGGGGGGCGAAGAGCAGTTTGGACAGAGAAGAGGTCAGTGTGATAATAATAGCTGGAAATGATCACTTTGGACAGGAACTGAGTGTTGAAAGTAGGTAAAGGAATATAACTGATAACCTTTCAGTATCTATATTGCAAACCATAATGCCCAAAAGGAGAGAGACAGAGACAGAGAGAGAGAGAGAGCGAAAGAGAGAGAGAGAGAGAGAGAGAGAGAAAGAGAGAGGAAGAAGAAAACTACTTTCCGTGGGGGGGAAAGGTAGGCAGTGGGCAGGGAGGGGGGAAGAGAAACTGGAGACACTGGTGGTGAGAAATGCACACTGGTGAAGGGATAGGTGTTGGGGAAAAAAAAAGAGAAAAAAAGTAATGGCGTTCAATATTAACTTCGTGGGGCTGGAGTGATGGCACAGCGGGTGGGGCGTTTGCCTTGCACGTGGCCAACCCAGGTTCGATTCCCAGCATCCCATATGGTCCCTCAAATACTGCCAGAAGTAATTCCTGAGTGCAGAGCCAGGAGTAACCCCTGTGCATCGCCAGGTGTGACCCAAAAAAAAAAAAAAGAAACAAAACAAAACTAACTTCGTGAATCAGTCCAATTTCAAGTTTTAGAAATAACGGGTGGTGGTTAGGAAAATTCGAAATAATGGTGGTGTAGGTAATAAAGGTGGTGGGATTGGTGTTAGAATGTTAAATGTAATAAATTATTGTGAACAACATTATAAAAATAAAATAAAATTTTAAAAAACTAAAAATAATAAATTAAAAAAGGCAAGGAGATAGAAAACTGAAGCCAGAGAACTAACTTCCAATTTCACTGAATTACATTGCACTTACCAAATGCAAGATGCAACTGAAGTGACCTACAAATGCTGTCAAGCAGTATAACTGATTGGTCTGCGACAATAATGAAACCGTCACTCAAGCCGCATGCTTGTATCTTTGGATTGAGAGAGGCCTGTAGGGGTAGAGAAGCAAATCGTCCCAATACATACTTAGTATTGGTCTGTATCCCAAACTTTCTGGTTCTGTATATGATGGGCTCAACCACCTGGGATTCTGCACTACGTAGTTAGGACCCTTACGGCTACACCTGAACTACCAGGCCCCGCAATCAGGCTGAGTACTGGCAGGAGTGGTCCCCCACATCTCTAGGCCTGCTTTGGGAGTCTCCCACTCCCCAAAGTAACCCAGGAAGTCATATTTTCTAGGAGGCTAAGACGAAGATCCCAAGCCTAGAATAAGAATAGAAATTTTATTATAAGAAGTAGCAATGTAGCACTGTCCTCCCGGTCATTGATTTGCTTGAGCGGGCACCAGTAACATCTCCATAGTGAGACTTGTAGTTACCGTTTTTGGCATATCGAATATGCCACGGGTAGCTTGCCAGGCTTTGCCAAGCAGGCGGAATACTCTCAGCAGCTTGCCTGGCTCTCCGAGAGGGTGCGGAGGAAGCGAACCCGGTTCGGCCTCGTGAAAGGCAAATGCCCTACCCGCTATGTTATCGCTCTGGTCCATTATAAGAAGTAAAGGTAAGGTAAAGGTAAAGGCCCTCCCGTTGATCATCGATTTGCTTGAGCGGGCCCAGTAACGTCTCCATCATGAGACTTGTTGTTACTGTGTTTGGCATATTGAATACGTCACGGGGAGCTTGCCAGACTCTGCCGTGCGGGTGAGATACTCTCGGTAGCTTGCCGGGCTCTCCAAGAGGGGCGGAGGAATCGAACTCGGGTCGGCCATGTTGGCCGCTAGTAAGGCAAACGCCCTACCCACTGTGCTATCGCTCCAGTGATAAGAAGTATGGAAAGAAATTCGTGAAAAGGCTAAACCCATACTCGCTGTTCAGGGTATTTGGTTCAGGAGTAAGAACAGAGACTGAGATCAGGAAGTGACCCTTTCTATTTTTCCCCTCCACAGTATAATTTAATTTTTTAATTTCTTGAATCACCATAATAGTTGTTTATGATTGAGTTTCAATCTTACCATGTTCAAACACCCATCCCTTCACCAATGTCCACTTCCCTCCACCAATGTTTCCAGTTTCTCTCCTGCCCCCACAGCCTGCCTCTGTGACAGACACTTTACTTTTTTCTTTTTTCCTTTTAGGCACTGTGTTTTGCAGTAGTTATTGAAAGGGTATAATGCATATCACTATCTCCTTAGAGCCCCCAGTTCTTGTTCAGAAGGACCCCCTCTATTTCTCAAGCTGCTGCTGTTAATTCTTTGACATTCTGTAAGCTCAAAATGTCAAGAGGGCCTATCAAAAGTTCTTCTGGGGCGAATTATTGATCTTAAGCTCAGAGAGGGAGAAGCAGGTAAAAACTTCCAATTAGCTAAGATTGAGCCTTGAGTCTGACAAAGTGCTATTTCTTTCGTATTTGCTTCAGTAAAAATTGCAAGTGCAAGCAGTATGACAATCATACCTTGTCAGAAGAGATCTTCGCTAGTAAATCTACTTGATACAAAGCTGTCCCATGTTCTTTTGGGGAACCCACGCATAGGTACCCACTTCCTGTATCGTCACTTGTCAGCAGCTCAATATCGTTCCACATGTTTCTAAGCTTGTCTTCTGGGCCCAGGAACCACTGCCTTCCCTGGAACACTAAATCAGAGACCAAATCGTATTTGTGCACGGAATTCATGAAAAAGCGTAGCAATAATAAATCAATTAAGATGTCTTTGTTCTGTTTTGGTTTTTGGGCCACATCTGGCAGTACTCAGGGCTTTCTCCTGGATCTGTGCTCAGGGATCACACCTGGGGGGATCAACAGGGGTGCCTGAGATGGAACCCACCCAGGCCAGCTGTGTGCAAGGCAAGAAAGTGCCTTACCCTGGAGTTATCTCCTGGGTCTGTCTTTGTTATTTTTTTCAACATTAAATGTGTTGCACTGGTAAGATCAATGTAACTAGAACTATGAGCAAAAGCATGGAACGTATTGGTTGGATAATATTACTGATATGATCTCAACAAAATATCCAAGATCTCCTGGGACCAGAGTGATATAGTGCAGTGCTAAGGTGTTTGCCTTGCATACGATCAAGCTGGGTTCCACCGGGTCAAGCTGGGCTCCACCTGGCAGCCCAGAGGGTCCCGGGAGCCGTGCCAGGTGTGATCCCTGAGTGCAGAGCCAGGTGGAACCCTGAGCACTGACGGTGTGGACCAAAATTTAAAAAAAAAAAAAATTGAACGATATTGGGAACATTGGTGGAGGGGAGGGAATGGGCACTGGTGGAGGGATGGGTAAACGATTATTGTAAGACTGACATACGAGATTCCGGAAGTTTGTAACTGTACCTCACGGTGATTTACTAATAAAAAATTATAACAAGAAAAAAATAAGGAGGAGGAAAAGGGGGGGGGAGGAGGAGGAGCCTCATGGCAGCAAGATGCCAACAGACTGACGAAACTCATCACTAACTGGCCAAAGCCCAGCCGAGAAGCTGGGGCGCCGGGCCCGGTCTCGCGACCCGGGGCTGCTGGCGCTTAGGGGACGCGGGACCGGCCTGACGCGGGCGCTCGGGCAGCCGGCGGAGGCCCGAGAAGAGGTGAAGGGAGCCGGGGTCGCGCTGGCCTCCGACGGGGCGCCCGCTCCCGCCAGACGCCGACCCTCGCTCCCGCCAGCGTCCGCGGCGAAACACGCCTAACCGAGGGCGGCTGCGACTCCGACCTGAGCCCGCTCCCCTGCCGCTCACAGCAGCGCGGCTCCGCTCCTCACCTGCAGCTGAAGGAACGAAACGCGAGCGCCGGTGCCCCGCCTGGCTTGCAGACCCCCAAACCGCCCCTCTCGGCTGCAGGTACCCAGTCCGGATTTAAATTGGCGGGAGAGCCCCAAGCCCCACCCCCGCTACGGCGGCCGAGGAAGCCCAAAGCGTGCGGGCGAGGCAAACGAGGAAGTCTCCCCACCCCGAATTCCGCCCGTTCCGAGCGCCAGACTCCGCGTTCGGGGGCGGGTTCTCGGCCACGCCCTCTTCCCGGTCTGTCCCCGCCCCGGCCGGTGGCGCGGCCAATCACCGCCTCGAGTCTCGTTGCTATCGAAACCCTTCTCCCCGCCCCTTTTCCTCCCGGCAAGCCGTGCGGCGCGCCAGGCCTCAGCCCCTTTGTGCCATCCGGGTCTCTTGTGCGGGCCATTTAGTCTGTGGCGAAGCTTCCGAGCGGCCGGTATTGTCGGCAGCGGCGAGTGGAGGCGCCGCCCCAGCGGCCAGGACTCCGCACCATGGCGGTAGGTGTCGGGTCCTGGGCCCAAAGTTGGGGTTATGGCCTTCCTGCTCCTGTCGGAGGAGGGGAGGCGCGGCCGCCGGAGCTGTCGCCGGCGCGGGTGTGAGTGGACAAAATGGCGCCGGGGCCCCTTCAGCACCCGCCATCATGGCGGCCTGCGGGAGGGCTGGGGGGGGGGTTGGGAAAGGCCGCGGCGGTGGGGTTGGGCGCCGCCGCGGGCAGGGCCTTCCCCGTCTGGAACTTTCCCCGGCCCTTGCGCAGCTTCTGGTTGTCGAGGGCTCCGGGGCTGCGCGGGTGGCGCCTGAGGCGTCTGTCCCTCCCCGGGGAGTTTCTGCGGGCGGTGGGGAGGGCCTGGGGCGGGGGCGAGGGGGATCCGGGCTCGTCCGTGGCGAGGAGCGACTCGGCCCCCCGGACGACGCGCGGGGAGGCGGCCGCGCGCGAGACCTTTGTTCCCGCCGGGAGGAACCGCCGGGCGGCGGCGTGGGCCCCCGGGGCTGCCGTGATGTCATCGCCTCGCGGCCCGCGACCCCCGCCGGCGGGACAGGAACTGAGGCGGCGGCGTCCGGAGGATGGTCAGGCTCCGCCCCACGCCCTCGTTCACAATAAAGATGGTAATAAGAAGATCATCCCGGAGAGCGGGCGTGGGACCTGGATGTCGCTTTGTATTTATTTTTTTCAAAGGCGGGGACTGTCCCCTCCTCCCCCCCCACCCCACCCCCCGGCGCGCTGGAGGCCCCGGGGGCTGATGCTGGAGGCGCGCGGGCCTCCCGGCTCGCGTTTTTGTTTTTCTGTTCCGCGTTTGGGGCCACACCCTGCCCTGCCCGGCGCTTCCCCTGGGCTCCGACTCGGCGCTCGAACCCGCGTGCGAGGGAGGGTTTTTGTGCAAAAAAAGGTTAGGTGTTTTTTATGTGCAGTACCGTGATCTAACAAAAGAAGAGTGGGTGTTTCTGCTCAGATTTTTTTTTTTTTGGTAATGCACACGGTGGGGGCTGAAGAGAGGCGAGTACGGGGAGGTACCCGGGTTCAATCCCGATGCATTTCTGTTTCCTTACTTGGTGAGACTCAATCACCTTTGTCACGCCCCCCCCCCCCCCCCAACAACAACAACAAAAACCCATTTTCTACGGTGTCTTCAGAAAAGACAGGCCCATATTTCGGAAGGTAGACGAATGTTCCTAGTTAGGGCGAGTACTGCCACCTGAGGGCCCCAAACACAGCCTGGGAAGTGTTCCCCGGGCTTCCCCAACACCCGCTAGAGCCCCCTACCCCAAAGACAGGAGCTGTGCTTCGAGCTGGATTGACACTCGTAGACTGTATTGTAGATGTTAAGGATGTTGAATAGGATTTAAGTTTCGGGGAGCAGTGTGTTCTAGTAGAACAAAAGCTAGAGAAGATGGCAGTTTTGCATTAAGACTGATTTCTATTTGGATTGCATTTAAAGTAATTTTAATTTGGAGGACTACACTTGTGTTACCGTGCTATAAAATGTCTTAGTGAAAATCTAGAGGTTTTGCCTGCTGAAGTGCCACCTATCATCCGTACACTTTCGTGGATCATTTTAGACCTGGAGTCTTAACCTCAGATTTGGTGGTTTTTGACTATCAGTAAATAAATACTGAAAGAAAAACGTTCTCTTGTCTTTTCTCGTTGATACTGGATGTATACCAACAGTGGCTCAAACTTGGATGTGATTAACTAGTTGGAGTGCCTGCCTCCTTCACGTGTTACTCTCCATTTTTGCTTCGAGTAATCTTGATAAAGAAAGAAGATACTCTTTCTTTTGTGGGGATTTTTTTCCTCCTGAAAATGTATAGTGATGTCCTTCGTCCAACTAGTGGGCTCTTGCGGGGAGAGGACAGTATCAATTATTAGACTTCCTGGGCTGTATCCAGTATGATAGCAGATTTGCTTTCTTGCTTTTATGTTGAATTTTGTTTGAAAAGGAAACATGCCCTGTAGTATAAAGGAGAGGGATAAGCCAGAATTGGGGACAGATCTTTTTGGTCAGTTTGTGGTTTGACCACACCTGGCTCTACACTGTGGAATTTCTCCTGGGGTTGTTCACGGGCCGTGTGTGGAATACTCAAAAGCTAAACCAGGTCAGCCTAGTGCTGTATCTGCTGTACTGTTGCTCTTGTTTGCTTTTCAAAAGTAATAGGGACCTGAGCACTCCTAGGGCACTTGCCTTGCGTGAAACTGCTCTAGCTGTAATCCCTGATTGCAGGGCTAGGAATAAAGTGCTGTGACCCAAAATCTAAATAAGTCCAGCCTGTAGGGTACAGCTCTGGGGACTGAAGTGCATGGCTGGCATTGAGAAGCTTTGGTTGGATTTCCAACCCAGCCCCTCCAGGGTAAAGCCTTTTCTTAGCTTGAGAGCTATAGTTTGTTGTCCATGTTCTAGGCAACCAGCTTCTCAGGCTTCATTTCCTCCCATTTCAGAATTGGTTTACCTTTGCCCAATCTTCATGACTGCTAAGATTGCTCTGTCCAGTACCAAAGTTTGCCTTGGGGACTTTTGTCAATTCTAGTCTATTGATAAAGTGTGGGCTTTTTTTTTATTGCTTCTGTGTTGTGATTAAGGCAGATAAAATTATCTGAAAAAAAAAGGCTGATAATACCTAGATGACCTTTTTAGGAAAATTAGGTCTCTGGGAAGAGCGAAACCTTTGAGTATTGTTTTAGTACTGTAATAACTTACAAAATGCTTTAAAGCAAAAACAACTTAATGTTTTCATAGCCCAGAGCATATGTGAGGAGAGCAAGACCATATTTTGCAGCTGCACTGTGCCCAGGGGCTGTTTTCATTAAAGAGGGTTAATGAAATTAAGATTGGGTTCTCAGATAGGTAAGTTGACTTTCTGTTTATTCTTTTCATAATATACTTGAACATTTTTTCCACTATTTAATAAAATTTGTACTCTTGGGTCTCTTAGGCCTGTTTTTAGCTTGTTTTGAAATGCCTTCATGTGTGCCAGTATACATGAAGTATTATATAAAGTGGAGTGATAGTACAGCGGGTAGGGCGTTTGCCTTGCACGCAGTCGACCTGGGTTCGATCCCCAGCATCCCATAGGGTCCCCCAAGCACCGCCAGGAGTAACTCCTGAACATTGCTGGGTGTGACCCAAAAAGAAAAAAAAAGTTAAAGGGCCAGGTAACCACTAGCCTTGCATGCAGCCGTTACTGGCAGTCCAAGGGGTCCCCTTCTCAAGTCCGGGCATCAGTCCCAGTATAGAACCTGGAGGAACACCCAGCACTGTGCGGTGTGCTCTCCCCCCCCCCCAAAAGTCCTCTTTTTTTTTTTTTTTAAAGACATCTGTCTAATTACATACCTAAATTTGGTATTAGGTTAGTCATTTCAACTTAGGCCTTTTTGTCAGTTATGAAGCCTATTTAATGGCTTTTGAATTTTGCCATTTTGATCATTGGTCTTGCTACTATTATATAGGATAATGGGATTGAGCACTGCCAGGAGTAGTTCCTGAGTGTGAGCCAGGAGTAACCTCTGAGCATCACTGGGTGTCGCCCCTGGCACAAATAAACTAAGCTCTTTGTAATTAATCATGACTTGAGTGCTCTTAATTGTCAGTTTAAAAGTACCACCTGGAACTAGATGTTTAATTAAGGTTTGGGGGCTACGGCTGGCAGTGGTCAAGGCTTACTTTTGCTTCTATGCTCAGGGAACTCTATGACCTGCCAGGGATCAAACCTGGGTCATACACCTGCAACACAAGCACGCTAGCCCACAGTACTATCACTCCAGGCCCAAAGACCTAGACATTTTAACACTAGCCAGTTCATCATAGGAAAATTTTATAACAGAAATGACAATTTGAAAATAGTGTAATTGTAGTATTCTGAGCAGAATTATAATTGCATTTTACCAGAATAATTATCTTTTACTAAGTGTTTATTAGAAAGAATAGAACTTTTCCTAATTATATATTTAATTAATGTAAATAGCACTCTTAGAGAAGAGGGTAAAGACAAAACTAAAAATGACGCATTATTTTTTTATCAGTAGTTAGATATATTTCCTTGCAATAGGTTTTCTGTATATTTATATACTGTACTAGTAGCAATAGCATAGTGGGTAGGGCTTTTGCCTTGCCTGCGGCCGACCCGGGTTCAATTACACAGCCCCTCTCAGTGCCTGGCAAGCTACCGCGAGTATTCCCCCCCGCACAGCAAAGCCTGACAAACTACCTGTGATGTATTCAATATGCCAAACACAGTACCTTGTTAGTCTCACAATGGAGACGTTACTGGACCTGCTTGAGCAAATCGATGAACAACGGGAGGACAGTGCTACTATTTCATAAAAGCAGAGGGATAAATGTCTTGATTTTCTTTGCTGCTAAGCAGTTGGAGACGTTTTAAATGTGGTTAAGAAGCTATAATTAGTTTTCTTTAAACTTCTAGGCTAGTGATGCTGAACGAGATGAACTAGCGCCAGAAAAGACATCTCCAGAGAGAGAGAAGAAAAAAGAGCAGTCAGATGTATCCGTTTCTCCTAGAGCCTCAAAACATCACTATTCAAGGTCACGATCAAGGTCAAGAGAAAGAAAGCGGAAGTCAGGTATGAATTGTTGGAGGTGGTCATTTGTTATATTCATGGAAATATGTTTATATCCATAAGTATTAACCATACAAAGTTTAACTTTTCAACATTTGCGAAGTACTCTGAAAGATGTAGTAGGATGGTATATTCTAAAAGAACATTCCTTGACTTCAGTTGTAAGAATAGGGGTCTGAGCGATAGTACGGTGGGTAGCGTGTGTGCCTTGCATGTGGCTTACCTGGATTGCATCCCATAGGTCCCCCAAGCACCACCAGGAGTAATTCCTGAGTACAGAACTAGGAGTAACTCCTGAGCCTCACTGGGTGTGAACCAAAAAGCAAAAAAAAAAAAATCTTGCAGCTTTTTTGGGTCACGCCTACCGATGCACAGAGGTTTTACTCCTGGCTCTGCACTCAGAAATTACCCCTGGCGGTGCTCGGGGGACCATATGGGATGCTGGGAATTGAACCTGGGTTGGCTGCGGGCAAGACAAGCGCCCTACCCGCTGTGCTATTGCTCCAGCCCTGCAAGAATATTTTAACCTTTTTTAGTGAATATTTTTTAGTATAAGTTTGGGGTCAAAAGTTTCTAATTTCTTCATTGCTGTCCCCTGCGTTAGACTGGCTTATGTGGCAGTATATTGTGCTAGGGAGATCATATGGCACTTAGGGCATGGGACCAGCCCCGGTTTGAAAATGGCATTTCATGGATTCCCCTGAGTCCTGCGGGAGTAAACCTTTAGCATAGCTGGGAGTGACCCAAAAGAGAGGAAAGAGAAATTATTTCTAGGATACAGGGGTTGATATACTTAAGTGGTTTTGTTTTTCGGTTTTGGGACCACACCCAGAGTCCTCAGAAAGCACATGTTGTACAGGATTGAACTGAAGACTAGCATGCAAAGCGTGTACTGCAGACCTTTGAGCCATAACTCTCACTTTATGCTAGTTTTCTTTTGCTTTTGATGGTTTGGGGGGGATGGGGGAGTCTTAATTTACTGTAGACTGGGGAACGAGATGGGCTAGAGAGCATCTTTTGTAAATGACTTGTCATGCACTTTTTTCTTTTATCCGTTATTTACATTGTTTCATATATACAGTCTTAATCTAAGGCAATATCTGCCATTGGAAAATGGAAATTGAAAGATGATTGCAAATTGCTATTTATGCAAATACTGCAGTTTGGTATGTTTGGCAATCTGTTTATGATGATTTTATATGTTCACAGATAATGAAGGAAGGAAACACAGGAGCCGGAGCAGAAGCAAAGAGGTAATTAAAACTTTGTAGTGAATAGGTACTTTAAAAATACTTGTAAAACTATCTGGTAGAAATGTTTGTGTGACTATGATTGCCAAGGTAAGTACCAAAACTTGAAATTTGAATGGTTAATTGGGTTATAATAAGCATGATTTGGAATCATCATTTTTCAAGAAGATACTTGTTTATATGCAAAGTTCATTCAAAACTATTAATTTTATTATGTGAAAATATTCACAATAAAAATTTCATATGAAGAATATAGCTGGTTTTTTTAGGCCTGTCACACAGAGCTTCCATTAACCTGAGGTCCCAGATCTCCTTATGCCTGATGACCACTCGGGATTTTTAAAGCAATCATCTGCCCATCACAGTCCCTTAGATATCTCTGGGCTACTTTTTCTTTGTGGAAGATAGAACCCTTTTTTCTTCTTTTCTTTTCTTTTTTTTTTTTTCCTTTTTTTCTGGTTAACTAGTTCCATTTCCCTTGTAGCAATATTGACTTTAAAAGTGTCAGTGAGGGATTGTTGGAAAAGTGGTGATGACAGCAAATCTTGAGGAAAAAAAGCAGCTGTATTGCAGACATTTAACTTTCTTGCCCGCATGAGAAGACAAGGAATGAGCCAACGAGGAAGAGCAGAAATAGTCCAAAAGAAGTCTTGTGGGGGCTGGGCAAGGGACTTCGAAAACAAAAGTGGGCAGGGACTTCACCTCCTCCCCTAATGGAAGCTCTGTTACATTTTTAATTTAGGAGAGTTTTTGTGAAAATGACTATTTTGTTTAGCTCACATGATAACATTTCTATAATAAATCATACTCAGCGTGCTAATGCGCGAAGAGACTGAACTGAAGACGCTGCAGACTCAGATAGCAAAATAATAAGCCTACTTCATGATAAGGTAACTATTAGTCATTCAAACTCCTATTTCCCTTAAGTATATCTTAAATCAGTTAAGGGTTTTAATGGTTTTTTTGTTGTTGTTTTGGTTTTTTTGTTTTGTTTTTAATAGTAATACTATGTTTGAAAAAATGGTTTGAGATCAACTCTAAGCCCTTTGGCAGTCTTAACCACATCACATTTTTCCACTGTAATTATGGTGAAGCCAAGGAAATTTCCTTTCATATTATAGAGAACTGGCGACCTAAAATTGAGCTCTATTTCCAGGTCTCTCGTTTTTCTGCAAAATAATAAAATACATATTGTGGTTCTTTCCATATAGCTCTTCATGCATGTTCCAAAATATTTGGCCAAGTTTGTTGTTGATTTTTTTTTTTTTGCTTTTTGCTTTTTATAAATGTTTACCTTGAGTAGAAATAAGCTGTGGCCTGTTTGGGGAGAACATAGAATAAGTTTCCCAATGTGCTAGGAAAGCAGTGACAGCATGAAGTCTTCCGGGTTCAGCTTTGATACTGTGTATAATTGTGGCTTCAGATCTTGATTGAGTCATAATCAAAATAAGGGAATTGAATTCTAGGATGTTTCTGTCCAGCTTTAAAATTGTAATTTAAGTGATTTTACTCTTTCAGAGTATAGGGGTGTAATGTAGACTGTAGTGATATACAGACTGTTACATACTAATTTGATTTCAGAAAAGTAAACCATGATTGCCATTTTCTATCCTAGGTATTCCAAATGTAATAGAGCTCTGGGCCTGTTGGGAGATTTCAACATAGATGGAAAGACACTGGGATAAAAATATAAAGTCATCATTTAGAAAGTCTGTGGCAGTTTAGCTATTCAAAGGACACTTCAACTCTGTATTATATTTTCTGCAGTGAAGTAACGCTTCCTCAGATTTTTCTTAGTTCCCTAACTTTTATGCTGTTTCTTTGTGTCCTTATTATCTTTATCATTAAACATTTAAGCTTAATAGTATGTATTCTGTATGTAGAAGTTGCCAAATGTACATTATCTATTTCTCTAAGAGATTTGTTGAAGTACTTGAAAGTTTGGGTACATTGTGTGTTTTCTCTTAATGCTTCTAGATGGGAAAAACATCAGGGATTTCTCCGACAATGGTTTTTCAGTATTTTAACTTCGAAAGTTTTTTTTTTTTATGAAAATATTTTGGGAAGGAAACTATTGGGGGGTTGCTATAAAAATATAGGTATCTGCAACATTTGGGTGATGTGAAACTAGGTAATGAATTTTGTTTGCCACACACTCCTAAGGTTACTAATGTTGCATCACAACATTTTTTGTCTGCTGTTACCCATACTAACTCTCTTTGTTGCACTATTTTCCTGAAAGAACCAACTTCTTCTTAAAACAGGCAAGAAGACATGAATCCAAAGATAAATCCTCTAAGAAACACAAATCTGAAGAACATAATGACAAAGATCATTCTTCTGATAAAGGAAGAGAACGACTAAATTCTTCTGAAAATGGTGAGGACAGACATAAACGCAAAGAAAGAAAATCGTCAAGAGGCAAAAGTCACTCAAGATCTAGGTCACGGGAAAGGTAAATAGTTTGGTATAAATTAACTGTAAAAAAGTATCAACATAAAATTTCTCATCTTTTTGGGCAGTCAGTAATGCTTTGCATCAGGCTTCAATCCTCTGCACTGCGTGGTCCCTAGAGCACTGCCGGGGGTGCAGTGTCGAATATTGAGAGAAGAGCTAACACAGAGGGCTGGAGCACATTTTCTTTATACAAGAGCCCCAGGTTCAGTCCCCAGTACCACTAGTGTGTGATCCAAAGACCAAAGGAAGGGGGAATTTTTTTTTTAATTAAGTTAGCCTGTTATTTTGTGCTCTGCTGTGGTATTTCTTGCCTTTTTTCTGACCATGGCTCTCTTCCAGCTTTGTGTCCTTCTATCTTGCTGTACTGTTGAACCAGTTGGCCCCTTAATCTCATGCCAATTCTATAGATTTTTTGTGGCCCTCCTAAGATACATGAAGTCACATGACCCCCAGTGGAGAAATGTTGCTCTGTTGTTCCCTAATGGTTCTTGAGTTTTACTTTTAACCATGCTTATATAAATTCAGTACAACAGTCGCCATGTTTAATTACAGATTGCTGCAAAATATTAATAAAGACTTTCGTGGCATGAATGAAAAGATTCTTTTTTTTTGCTTTTTGGGTCACATCCGGCAATGCACAGGGGTTACTCCTGGCTCTCCACTCAGGAGTTACTTCTGGCGGTGCTCAGGGGACCATATAGGATGCTGGGAATCGAACCTGGGTCGACCACGTGTAAGGCAAACGCCCTACCCGCTGTGCTATCTCTCCAGCCCCATAAATGTAAAGATTTTGAACACAGTCATGACACAGATAGTATACAGGGATTGAGCTGCTTCCCTTGCATGTGTTTGCTTAAAAATGGAGTCCAAACTTAGATTTGTAGGGTTTTGTATTAATCCACATATTTTGGAGAAAGCTGAAGAGTAATATGTTTACGATGATAACAGGTCAAAATTGGTGAGGAGGGTCACTGAAGCAGTGTTTGGAAGTCTGGCTCCCACTGGCTAATCCTGCTTGGCCAGCTGAGCTGTCAGCTCAGTGCTAGGGATCCCCAGGCCATCCAACTGTGTTCAGGCTAACCATATGATACCAGGAATTGAACCTGGATTGGGTGTGCTAGGCATGCACCACGCCTACTATACTGTTACTCCAGCCTGCAAGTCAAAAATTTTTAATCATAAGTTAACAAGTATGTTCCTTAAAATATACTGACACTTGAAACAGTAGATTTCAACTGTTAAATAGACTCTGAGGTTGGGAGTAGGGTGCATTGCATTTTTACAGTTTACAGCTTGCATTTTCAAAAGCCCCAAAGGAATAAAATTTCATTTGTTACAACTTAGTTAAAAATCTCAGGGCTGGAGAGAGAGGAGAGCTTTTAAGGCACTTCCTTGCTCTTGTTTATGGCTGTCTGGTTTCACCCTGGCACCACCTGGTCCTAAGAGTATCTCAAGCATGAGTAATCCTCAAGCACTGATCCCAGAGTAGCCCCCTGAGCATAGTGTTAAATATTAAAGCGAGGTCAGTTGTCTTTTCTGTGCCCAATACAGAAATGTGCTGCTTATCTTGACTATATGCTCTACAGATAACTGAATTATCTGTCATTGGAAAGACTCAGATCTGTGCAACTACAAGTTTGTGCACTATCATTTCAGGCGTCATCGTAGTAGAAGCAGGGAGAGGAAGAAGTCAAGGTCCAGAAGCAGAGAGAGGAAGAAGTCAAGATCCAGGAGCAGGGAGAGGAAGAAGTCAAGATCCAGGAGCAGGGAAAGAAAACGGAGGATCAGATCTCGTTCCCGCTCAAGATCAAGACACCGGCATAGGAGTAGAAGCAGAAGTAGGACAAGGAGTAGAAGTCGGTGAGTACAAATGTTAAATGCTGTTAGCAGATGTGGTAAAATACTATGTGACAAATACATGTAATGTTGTAAAAAATAAATGCATTTTTAAAAGTATATATAAAAATAGCACCTGAATGCATGCTTTGCACGCCTAAGAGAGGCCCCGATTCAATCCCCAGCACTGTATCGTCTTCAAGCACTGCTGAGAGGGTCCCCAAAACATTTCTGAGGCTCACAATACAATGTTATAGTTTAAAACCCTGCAGTTCTGGGTAAGCAGAGAGGGAGAATTCATTTCAATTTTGAACATGTTGAATTCATTGTACGTCTTCAACAACAATCCTAGTAGTATATATGTACTGCCTGCCATGCTGGATTTTTATTTTTGAGCCATATCTGGCAGGTGCTCGAGCACTGCTGCATCTTAATGTTGGGGATCATGCAGTGACATTTAGGAAACCATAATGTACCTGGGATTGAATCCATGCCTTTGGCCTGTGAAGCATAGGCTCTCTTAATCTTCGGATCAAGTTTTTCTGCAAGCTCAGTCCATTGAACAACTTGTTTAAGAGACAGAAATAAGTTTTAAAATGATGGAGCCATAATGTTACCTACCTAGATAATATGGTCTATATTGTGATATTAAAGTAGTCAAAAAGATATGGTTAAATAAAATCATTAAATTTCTTCACTACTTCAGTTAAACTGAGAGTTTAAGTGCTTTTGTTTGGTTTGGTTTGGTTTTAGTTTTGGTGTTTGCATCACCCAAGGCTGAAAAAGCAAAGGGCGACCTCTGACGATTACACAGAATCTGGTCAATGGGTATTTTGGTTGGTTTTTGTTGGGCCACACCAGCTGTGCTCAGAGCTTACTTCTGGTAGTGTTTGGGGAAGATACAGGATGCCGGGGATTGGCCATGTGCAAGGCATATGCTTAATGCTATATTATCTCTCTGGCCCCTGCTTTTTTTCTTTTTTCTTTTTTTTTAAACTTACACAAATTCATTGTATATTAAAGTGCTAAGAATGTTTAACTTATCCCAATAGGAATTTATATATTGACCTACAGAAGTATAAAACAACTAATGTACAAGTCTTGTGTTTGGAATACTGAATTTAATATCGAAAGATGAGAATAACCTAAATATACTTACAGGGTTGGTTAGATATGGAAAGCGCAATACACGCTCTAGGAAAATAAAGGACAGAAGTGGAAATGAGTTTGTATTGTGTATGTTTCTTGTGCAATTTTTTAGTGTTGATCTGTAAGTATGATTTATTTCAGAGATAGAAAGAAGAGGATTGAAAAACCAAGAAGATTCAGTAGAAGTTTAAGTAGAACTCCTAGTCCACCTCCTTTCCGAGGCAGAAACACAGCAATGGATGCACAGGAGGCTTTAGCAAGAAGGTATGTTTGTTTTTATTTGACCCAGTCTTCCCTTTTCAACTTTAGGTAGCAAACTCAATTGTGTGGATAAAATGAATACCTTTTAGAAGTTGTTACCTTGGCTTGCTCCTCTCCCCCGGCCCCCCTTCTTTGGGAGAAGGGACAGTACCCCAGCAGAGCTTACTCCTGGTTCTACATTCCAGTACCACTCCTGACAGGCTCAGGGGACCATTATGGGGTGCTGGGGGTGGAACCCAGATTAGCTGCTCAAAAGGCAAACAAACACCTTATCCACTATACTGTTGCTCAGAACCCTCAGCTTGCTTTTTTTTTTTTGTCTTTGATGTTATTATTAAGAAAACAGTATCTGAAAGAAGTGAAATTCTACCAATCGATGGCATATAATAAACATAAGCCAATTTATTCAGTGTTGAATTTACTGCATGTAGCATATAGATTTTTTTTCCAATTTCTAGAGTTTCAAAGGTAAATTATTATAAAGACCCCACACATCAAGACAGAATACAGTGCCAGTGACAGGAGCTGCCTCCTGTAGAGGCAAGAGAAGAAGTAGAGTAAAATCTAAGTGCTTGTTTTCAGATTTTTTCCATATTCTGAAAATTATACTCTTTACATTTTTTTCTTTATGAAATTGAGTTTGTATTTTTTTTCCATT
The DNA here is from genome assembly GCF_029834395.1 of Sorex fumeus. Taxonomy (NCBI): domain Eukaryota; kingdom Metazoa; phylum Chordata; class Mammalia; order Eulipotyphla; family Soricidae; genus Sorex; species Sorex fumeus. The sequence goes on along the minus strand of NW_026606144.1, from coordinate 5,759,384 downwards.
ACAAAAATACAGTTCACAATGTAACCTGATGGGCTGCTGCCCTGTGACTCCAGCCTGGCAGAAACTCCAGCTGAGCAGCAGCAGCAGCAAAGGTGTGAGCTCATCCTTCTTCGGTCCATTCACCTCAGTGAATGGGTTGATTCCAGGCCTGCAGTGAACCGTTTTCATGCAACCAATAGCAGTCATAGTTTCTTCTTGGAATTAAAATCAATAGTATTAGGAAATTATCACTTTATCTGCACTAATTTTAATTGGTCTGTTAACTGACAATTGATTTTTTAAGCCCCTAAGTTTACCCTTTATTCGTACATAAGCTAATTGTATTTAAGATTTTATTAAAGAAGTCTATCACCTAAAATCCTTTTGCTTAGATGGTTTAAGGAGTTATTTTGAGATGACAGGTTCATATACCAGATTATTCCTTGACTATCTTGACATTTTGTATTTAAATGAGGACTATAGTAAAAATGTTTGAAACTCTTTATAGATGGGTACCTAAACGTCAATGTTACCCTTAATCAAAAACATTTTTTTATTTCCAAGGACAAAAAGTTGTTTAGTGTGTCTTCCTTGTAATAAATTCTTAAATTTCTTTTATATAAATTTTGGCTATGAAAGCAGATGCCAGTTTCATCTTACATATAGTTCACTAGCTTCCAAAGATAGAATCTTTTTTCTGGATCTTGTTACCACCACATTAAGGGAGGGATAGTGTTTATGTGATTTGCAAATTAAGATACCTTTGCAAAGAAATGTTGTTTCCTTTGAAGTTGATGGAAATAGTAATATCTCCAAAGGAAATAGACTCACCTGACAGAACATTTAGTATATGTGTTCCTTGGTGAACTTGGTATGAAACAGAATTTTTGTTTTGACATTAATGTTTTTCATGTTTCCAGTTTTATGCTAATGTTAAATTTCTTGAGCTACTAAAAGTAATTTCATAGTATAAAGGGTTTTGCCCCTCTTAGGTTATTTAAAATTATGTTTCTTGCCCTTTCTTGGCATTTTAACTTTTACTAATTTGAAGATTAATTAAAACTGCTAAAATGCAGAAACCATTATCTGCTTGCATTGATTGACCTTAGCTTGTATCAGCTTCAGCCAAGAAGCATTTAGATAAACCTATAAAAGACAAGTACTATTTAACATATCCTGTTTTGCTTTGTTGTCACTTGTATCCAAAACTTAACCTTATTCTTCTTTAACCTGCACTGAAATGTTACTTTTTAACTTGTTTTTAAACTATAAATGTATGAACTCTTAAAATAATTGAATACTACGATTTCAGAATTATTTTACATCGATGTTGAGATTTTCTATGACTGATGCCATCTAAAGAAATACTTTTTCTCCCCATTTTGCAATTTGTAAAGGCAATGTAAATGTTAATTTTAAGTTCCATATAGTATTTAATGTCTGAGTGTTTGCATGTAAAGAAATGTAAGTACACATGATAATTTTGTATTGATCTTTACTTCATCTAATTTAAATTGTCTTTAACAGATTAGAAAGGGCAAAGAAGTTACAAGAACAGCGAGAAAAGGAAATGGTTGAAAAACAAAAACAACAAGAAATAGCTGCAGGTATTTGTAAATAATGGCATATTTGTAGACATTGTGAAAAGTAATAGAAAGAACGCTCCCCCGTCATTGTTACCTATTACCTGTTCATACTCTAAATCATTTTGGTCATGCTGGGGGGATGGAACCCTAGGATTCACTCCATCAAGGAATGTACTGTGACACTAAGTGACTTCCCCCTAGTGCAGATGAATATTGGCTCTTTGTTGTTCTATAATGCCTGATACATCACGTATATATATTCCCAGTATGGATTTTGCAAATATAACTTAGAGGGAATGGAAGTTGAATATGAATTTTTATTACTCAGATAATCGAGTATCACAAACATTGCCTGTGGATGAGTGAAAATCAGAACTTCCTTGGTTTTAGAGCCACACCCAGCTATACTCAAAGCTTGTTCCTGGCTTTGTACTCACTCCACAGTGCTGGGGAACCATATGCAGGGACTGAGCTCAGATCCTCTGTGTGCACAGCAGGCACCATAAGCACTATTCTATTCTTTCAGGTCCAGTGATAAGTTGTACGCAGTCTAATTAAGGTTGTTTCTGGGTGGTGCTTGTTTTGTCTTGTTTTCTTGGTGGTGGTAAGGTATGGGTTTGTGTGGGTGCTCATGTGCCCTTATGATACACAAAATTGTGACCTGGTGATGCTAGATTAACAAAGCACTTGCTATTTTGGTTTTTATTTGAAGTCAGTCACCCAGCTATGCAGGGGGAAACCATAGGTGAGAGGGTTTGAACCTGGGTCACCTATATTTAAAGGATGTACCACCCTCATTCAGTACAACATTTTTCTTTCTTAAAGTGAAATCAGTTTCACAAACTCCCACTTTGCTTTAATACATAATTATACTAAAATTTATTATGGCTCATAGTGCACAGATTTAGTAGCTATTGTACATAATACTAATTTAGTTTTGTCAGATGTTCCTGGGATTCAAGTAGAGAAACCTGTAAACTAAAGAAACACATAAAAGCACATTTTTATGTATTTGCTAAAGGCTGGAGTATTTTAAATAAGCTAATGGTTAATGAACTTCTGTTGAGTGGCAATTGGCCTTCCATACCACAGATGAGTAGCTTATATGTAATGTATATAAATCACAAAATTGGTCTTTAACTCTTCAGCAGCTGCAGCTACTGGAGGCTCTGTTCTCAACGTTGCAGCCCTCTTGGCATCGGGAACGCAAGTAACTCCTCAGATAGCTATGGCAGCTCAGATGGCAGCCCTGCAGGCTAAAGCTTTGGCAGAGACGGGGATAGCAGTTCCAAGCTATTATAACCCGGCAGCTGTGAATCCAATGAAGTTTGCTGAGCAAGAAAAAAAAAGGAAAATGCTTTGGCAAGGAAAGAAAGAAGGAGTAAGTCATGTTTTTTTGTGGGGTTTATTTTGGGCCTACATTTCTGGGGTACCCAAGGCGTACTACTCCTGGGTCAGCCACTTGTAAGGCAAGCGCCCCTTAGGTTCAATCCCCAGGACCCAGTATTTGCATTGAAAGTGCTAGTTTGAGATTCAAGGGCAGGAGCAGTTCGTTGGGTCTTTTTCATGGGATCCATTATGGAGTGCTCTTCTGCTTATTTCTTTGTAATGAACTTTAATTGTGAACTATTTTATATCCCCCTTCATAGTTGTCCTCATGCGTGACTTCACTTTGCACACTCACCTGTTGCGGTACTTGCAAGGTGTGCCTTCTGGAGCTTGTGTTCGTAGTTAAAGCTTACAAGTTATGGTTGTGCTCACTAAGGATAGCCATAGCTCATGCACGTCTTGTTGTGCTTCTGGGGGTCACGCCTAGTGGTGCTCAGAGCTTTTCTTGGCTCTCAGAGCACATCCTGGTCAGCCACGTGCAAGGCTAGTTGCCCTTGCATCTGTACTATCTTTTGTTTGTTTTGTTGCTTTTTGGGTCTTACCCAGCAATACTCAGGGATTACTCCTAGCTCTTCACTCAGGAATTACTCCTGGTGGTGCTGGGGGGACCATATGGGATGCCGGGGATTGAACCTGGGCACATCTGTACTATCATTCTGGCCACCAGGTGCCCTTTTTTTTTGTATTGCTCATACAAATCTGGCTATAGCTAGAAATTGCTTCAGCAAAAGGATTCGCACGCAGTACGTGCTTGTTTGAGGGGTGGGGAGGGTCATCACTGGAGATTTACCTGCACATTCATAAAGCAGGTATTCTAAGGCCCTGCAATATTCCTATAGGTGCTATGAGTTGCTGTCTTACAAGTCATATTATGGCAACATTTAATATCTTGTATTAGAGTCATACCGAGTGACGTTTCGAGAACTAAAGTATGTGTTGCTAGGCGTCAAACCAGGTTGGCCATGTGCAGAGGGCATGAACCTTACCCACTGTACAAACTCTTAACTTGATATCTTAATAAAAGATAAATATTATGCATTCTAAAGTTCCACTATTAAATCTTAACAGGACAAATCCCAGTCTGCTGAAATATGGGAAAAACTAAATTTTGGAAACAAGGACCAAAATGTCAAATTTAGGAAATTAATGGGTATTAAGGTGAGTTACATAGACTTTGTATTTAAATTTGTGTTGTATTTTGCTTTTGCCATAACCAGCAGGGCTCAGAATATTTTATCTTTGTCTGAGTTATCAAATCTTGGCCTCCTGCATATGGGGTCTTGGGCATCTTTTTGGCCCTTTGTTCCTTCTACTCGGGCCGCACCTATATTCTGACTATACACAGCTTGGACTTTAGCATGCAAGCTGTGCATTTAGACCAGGGCTTCTCCATAACACACACACAGATGTCTTTCTTTAAGACATGAAGAGAGTAGTAAGAATAGTTCTGTGGGAAAGCACCTACTTTTTATTTTTTTATATAAGTGATGACCTGGTTTCTAACCTAACACCTAAAACGGGTGTTGATGGAGAGAGAAACAATTTTGATAGAAAGACCTGCACATGCTCATTAAACTGTCCACTCTAAAACGTGAGAAAAGAATTGCATTTGCTGCAGGATGTGTACCTGTTCCAGTATTTCTTGCATAAACTTTTCCTTGTCTCTGCTTAAATGTGTTCCATGTCTTGTTTTTTTGTTTTGGGAAGGGTGGTTGGGCTATGTGAAGGGTAAGATTCTATCTCTACAGAATCTTTTTTTTTCTTTTTCTTTCACTACACCCGGTGATGCTCAGAGGCTACTCCTGTCTGTGCAGTCAGAAGTCATCCTTGGTGGAGCACATATGAGATGCCAGGGTTCGAATCTGGGTCGGCCACTTTGTGTGCAGGGCAAGAGCCTTCTACGGGTCTGGCTCCAGCTCCTTGAAATGACCTTTTGGGGGGGGGTCACACCTGGCGCTGCTTGGAGGACCATAAAGAACCTTTTCTCACCTCCAAAGACTGAGCCAATATGATTTTTTTTTAATTGAATCACTGTGAGATAAGAGAAATTTGCTTGTGATGGGGTTTTAGTCATGAAATCTTCAACACTGGCTTCACAGATGTACATTTGCCCCACCATCAGAATTCTGATTTTTAATACATACTGTAACCTGTGCTTTGTAGATAGTAAGTTAAAGCAAAGGTGACTAATACCAAATTTGTATCCTGGAAATATTTACTGGCAGGGCTGATGGCTGAAAGGGTTAGTGCACATGCTTTATGGGGGACCTATGTTCAGACCGAGGCATCTTACCCAGGCACTAAGCTAGATATGGCCCAAAGAAAAAATGATTCACTAATACTGAGAAGTGGGAGAACACTTGTTCCCTGGGTTTTAATATATCTTCTATCCGGCATTTAGAGTGAAGATGAAGCTGGATGTAGCTCAGTTGATGAAGAAAGTTACAAGACTTTAAAGCAACAGGAAGAAGTGTTTCGAAATCTAGACGCCCAGTATGAAATGGCAAGATCACAGACCCACACACAGCGAGGAATGGGGCTGGGTTTCACATCATCAATGCGAGGAATGGATGCAGTGTGAAAGAGACTGTACTCTTAAATTTGGAACTTTAGAGACTTCTGATTCTGGTGTCAGGCCCTCGTTCACCAAACAGCTAGCATTCTAGCTTGCATGGGTGTTGCATTGACTTTAATTTATTGAAATATACAATTTTTTTTGTAAATATCAGATCAGTGATACTGGTGTTAGTGTTGTAATCAGGTTAAACCCACTTCCATTAAACTTGACAGGACTATAGAAGGACAATTTTTTTAGTTCATGAATTCTACTTTTTCAAATATATAAAAATTGCAGGTGGGATAAAATCTCATACATGGAATTTTTTGTGTCCGCTGTCTTGTGTACTTTTGTACTTAACCTTGTACAGTTATTTTCATCTCTTGAGACATGAAAGAAATGTTATGTAGATGTTCTTTAGACGATCTGGCCATTTGGTACATACCCAGCACAATGGGTGGTGATAATAAAAATGGTTTTCTGAAAAATGGTGTTAATTTAAGTTACCTGGAATTCTTGTTTGAATTTGTTTTCATGTTTCTGTAGCATTTTGCAATTGCTATTAGACAAATAGCTAGAAAAATTTTTTTTAAGAACAGCTAACTATGCTATAGGCAATACCATGGTGAGCAAAAATGTAAAAGGAAGTTGGGAGTGAGCAGGACTTAGTGAATATACTGTTTATTTACAAGGACAGAATTGGTGTACAGTATTTGTTAAATATTCCTATGTTATTCAGGAAATAGAGTAATACATTAAAGGGATGTAAGCACTTTTATTTTAATAAAGTGCCTTATAACAAGTTCTTTGTATGCCCTTTGCTCATTGTCCCTTTGAAGTCTTTAGCATAAAGTTCAAAACTTTAGAGAGCTACGCTGTCAATAAACTGCTACATAAATTTGATGTAGAAAAGACTTGAATTTGGGAGTTAATTTGCCTTCCATTATGGGAGTCAGGGGAAAATTCTTAGGAAAATGTATGATGTAGCAGCATAATAAAAGGTGGAAGTGTGTTCATAAGGACAAAACAATTTTTTTTTTAGTTTCTGTCCTGGAGCAGTGGTTCCCGGAAGTTGTTCAGTGTTCCCTGTACTGGGCGAGCTCATAGGACTGGTGTACATTCCTTTGCTTGTGGCACCTAAGCACCCACAGGAGTGGCCTAAAAATAGTGTAGTCACTTAAGTCTTACTGGGCAAGCCTTCTGATAAAATCAGTGGCAACTTTTTTAAAATGTAGTTTGATTAAAATGATGTTTCCCAGAGCACTTCCAGTGGCGCTTGTGGGGATTAGCTGCCAGTGAAACCAGAACCCCGTTTCTATCCAGTCCTGGCTTTTTTCCCCTGAGTTTAGCTCTGCCTTTTCTCCCTTTATTTGTTTATTTTTATTTATTTATTTGCATTTTGAGTCACACCTAGCAGTGTATACACAGGAAACACTCCTGGTGGTGCTCAGGGGACCATATGGGATGCTAGGGATCAAACCCAGATTGGCCACATGCAAGACAAACTTCCCCTCCCCGCTGTTCTATCACTCTGGCCCCTAGCTCTGCCATTTCAAACGAGCTCCATTAAAATTTTTAATGTGGAGCCAGAGTGATGGTAGGGTGCTTGCCTTGGAGTCAACCCAGATTCAACCCCAGCACCCCATGTGGTCCCTTGAGCATGCTGGGTTTAAACCAAAAATAGTTTTTTCATGTATGGGGCCAGAGCATCAGTACTGCAGATAGAGCACTTGCACACAGCGGACCTGATTTGGACCCTTGGTACTCCGTAGGGTTCCCTGAGCCCTGCCAAGAGCTAGAAGTAAGCCCTGCTTGGGATGCCTGCCTTGAATGCAGCCAACCAAGATTCCATCCCAGCACCCCATTGTACCAGGTTTAACCCAAAATACCTGAAATCTTTTTTTCTATTGGAGGGGGCAGAGTACCAGGAGGTAAGATGCATTTCTGGGGTGTTGACTACTGGGGAGAAGGGGTAAGGGAATTTACCTGTCATATAAACCACATGGTTCCCTAAGTACATCTGGGTATGACCTGGAAAACCCCTCTGCCTAAATTTTCAAGTTTTGTTTTTTTTTTTTTTTTTTTTTTTTTAGTTTTGACAGGTGCATGTGCCTTGCAAATGTGAGGCCCTGAGTTAGATTCCTGGCACCATGTTAGGGTCCCAAACACGTTAACCCCTGCACAAGTGGGCATCTTCTAAAAAAGCAAAAACAATTCCTTTTTTTTTTTTCACAGGGAGAGGGAAGTTCAGAAGTACTCGATCTGCCTGGCTTAGGGAGACTCCAGGTTCAATTTCTAGCATCTCAAGATCCTCAGTTGACAGCAATATTGCCAAACCTGAGAAGCACGGGGGCCCATGAACTCTAGGAGAATACTGCTCCCCACACCCTTTGTTCTTTTTAAGAAATAGGCTCAGGGGGCTGGAGCAATAAGCACAGCGGTAAGGGCGTTTGCCTTGCACACAGCTGACCCAGGTTAGATTCCCAGCATCCCATATGGTCCCCTGAGTACCGCCAGGAATAATTCCTGTGTGCAGAGCCAGGAGTAACCTCTGCGTAGCTGGATGTGACCCAAAAACAAAACAAAACAAAAAGGCCCAGGTTGGGGCCAGAGCAATAGTACATGGGTAGGGCATGTTTGTCTTAGATGTGACAGAGCTTCAGACCCGGGTTCGGTGCCCAGCATCCTATATGGTCCCCTGAACAACATCTGGAGTGATTCCAGGAATTCAAAGCCAGAAGTAAGCCCTGACACCGCTGTGTGTAGTCTAAATATTTTTTAAAAGAAAAGTCCTGGGACTGGAGCAATAGCACAGCGGGTAGGGCGTTTGCCTTGCACGCGGCTGACCCGGGTTCGATTCCCAGCATCCCATATGGTCCCCTGAGCACCGCCAGGAGTGATTCTTGAGTGCAAAGCCAGGAGTAACCCCTGAGCATCGCCGGGTGTGACCCAAAAAGCAAAAAAAAAGTCCTAAGAGGGCCAGAGAAATAGTACAATGGGTGGGAGACACCTTGCATGAGGCCATCATGGGTTTGATCCCTGGCATCCTATATAATCAATCCCCCAAACACCAACAGGACTGATACCTGAGTGGAAAGCCAGGAGTTACCCTTGAGCTTCGGTGGCTTTGGGATTCCCAAAAAAAATTGGGACACCACATATTTTTTAGTTCAGATCTTATCTGGTAACTATACCTAAAGTCCCAGCTTCTTAAACCTCTACACTGGGGCCTCAAAGTTTACCTTCAATTTGCCAATTAATACCTGACCAACTTCTTGAAAGTCCTGTTACTTCTATTGCCCAATAAAAAGTATATTGCTTTGGTATATCATAACCAGGATGGAATTCCCTCATTATTCCTAACTTGGTCCCTGCCCATTGTCTCATCTAAAGATTATTTATTTAGTCTATTTCTTGAATCAAAAGCCTAGCAAATACTCATAGTCAGCAAATACGTATCTCCCCAGATCCACATTTCAATCAGCAACTAGCTCTTTAATTTTATTTCTGAAATCTCTAGTAAATGCCCTCCACCATTATCACCACACATTCATATAGAACATGCTCACGTTTTGCTGTGTACAAAATCCAGACTCCATTTTCAATTTCCAAATACATAAACTCACACATTGGGGAATCAACCCAGAGCCTCATTACATGCAAGACAAGAGCTACAGTCCCACCCATTCATTCCATTTGCTGGGGTTTGGGGACATGGAGAGCAGATTGGACCACACCTAGCGGTGCTCAGGGTTTACTCCTGGCTACGAATTCAGGATAAGGACCGTATCTGGTCTGGGTGTCCAGCGGGGTTGACCATTTGCAAGGCAAGCGCTTTATCTCCCATCCCTAAAATGCACTTTCTTGAACGAATAGTTAAACCAGAGAAACTACCGGAAAGCCTAATACAGTACAATTTTTTTTTTTTTAATGACATCTAGGGCCTGGAGTGATAGCACAGCGGGTAGGGCGTTTGTCTTGCACGCTGCCAACATGGACGACACAGGTTCGATTCCCAGCATCACATATGGTCCCCCGAGCACCGCCAGGAGCAATTCCTGAGTGCATGAGCCAGGAGTAATCCCTGAGCATCGCCGGGTGTGACCCAAGAAGCAAAAAAAAAAAAAAAAAGACATCTAAATAACGTTGATTTAGATATGAAAGCGAAACAAGCCCATTAAACTGAACTTTGGTTGTCCAAAATAGCCTATTTAGGGCCAGAGCAATAGTACAGCAGGCAGAGCATTGCGTTGCATGCTTTTGACCTGGGTTCAATCCCCCGTTCCTGAGTGACAGGCCAGAAGTAAGGCCTGAGCATCGCCAGGTGTGGCCCCCAAACAAACAAACAAAAAAAGCACAAAATAGTCTATTGACCAGATTCTGCCCTCCAGAACGTGTGCTACCCTTCAAGTTTCATGGGAGATGAGTGAATGGGGGCGACCTACACCCAGTTCCATTCAGACCAATGCCAGGGGCAGCGCAAATAATGAAGTTGCTTAGAAACCACAAGTCCCAGCCCACCCCGCTCCCGGCCCCCGCGGAAGTGAGGCTGGGGCGCCGGTGCATTGTGGGAGTTGTAGTCCCGCGGCGGCGGCCTCACTGCGGAGCCGCGGCTGGCGGCGGGCTGAGGCGCGCGCGGGCCCGAGAGCGCCGCCGCCCTTCGACCTTCGCCCCCGGCGCCGCGGCCAGCCCCGCCCCTGCTGGCAGCTACCTCACGGCCCAAGATGGCGGCGGAGGTGGATTTCGGCGACTTGGAACTGTTCGAGGCGTTTGACCCGCCGGAGGAGGCGATTCCCAAGCCCGTTCACACCCGCTTCAAGGACGACGACGACGTCGAGGCGGACGAGAACGGAGTGGAGGACGCCGGGCTGCGGGAGCGGCTCCGCCAGTGCGAGGAGACCGTCGAGCGGCTGCGGGCCGAGAATATCCTTCCCGCGGCGGCGCGGAGCGGGCCGGGCCGACATTCCGAGGGGCCGAGTTCCACGCGGGCAACGGGGGTCTCCGCGCGCCCCGCCGGCCCGGAGCTGCCGCGGGCTCGGCCCACTCGGCGCGGCCCTGCCCGGCCCGCAGCGCTGTTGGGTCTCGGGAGTCCCCGAGCGTCTAGCGCGCTTCCGGGCGCGCACGGGGGTTGTTACGTGGATTCGCCGGGTTCCCGGACCCCGTTCCCGCCCCCCCGTCCCGGCCTCTCAGAGTTTCTAGTGAAGAAAGAAAGTATGTGTGCGCGCGCGTGCGTGTGTGTGTATATGTGTGTGTGCGCGCACCCCGATAATGTGGTTCAAAGGGGTCCGAGGTTTTTCCCCTTGCGCGGTGCCTGTGCCCCCACTCCCCCCCACTTGTGTTTTGGGAGCTGTCGCCTGCGGGACTGCGCCGGGTCGCGAGTGTCCGTGGGTCCCCTGGGCGCCCGCAGTGTCCCTCCGCCCAGGTGACCCGTCCCAGAGGCGGCGGCGGCGTTGGTGTTGGAGTCTCTTGGCGGGGCCGTGTTCCTTGACGACGAAAACATCAGGAATTGAAGAGGAAGTTGAATATTCTGACTCGACCGAGGTATGGTTGCTTGGATTACGCCGGAGAGGCCCTCTCTGTAACCTCACCTGAGTATTTACTCTCTAAAGAGTAATTAGGACTGGAAACCAGAGTGATGATTCTTTTTGTTTTCTTTTGGGGGGCCCCCTGGACTGTTCTGGGGTGCAGCTCCCTAGGCAGTCCCGGACCTCTTACCTGCAGAGCCCGGCACCCCGCCCATTGCTGTCTGGGGCCCTTGGTCCTATCTATAACTTGTGAAGGGAAATCTGAATTCTCCTATGTTAAGCTTTTTTCTTTTTTTTTTTTTTTAAGTTTCTTTTGGGGGCCACACCTGGCGGTGCTCAGGAATCATTCCTGGCATGGCTTGGTGGGACATACGGGTTGCTGGGTGGAACCCAGGCTAGCTGCTGTACTCTGGCCCCTATGCTAAGCTTTTGATGTAACATGGAATCTGGAACGTTTTTGTGAATCAGATCCAGAAAATTTTGACCAAATGTTCAGCACAGGCACCCTCTGAGCCCATGCAGAATCATAAGCATATCTGGGGAGTTGGAACTAAGATAGTACTATTACTCTGAAGATTTCTCGGACTTGACCAGGTTTGATCCCAGGCACCCCATAATGTCCCTGGAGCCCTTCCAGGACTGATTCCTGAGCACCACCAAACACAAGATGTCTTGACACCAAGAAGACCAAATGCTGGTATTTCGTCGCATAAGTGTATTTAACAGGTGGCAAAACCTAAACGTTCTGAAATACAGACTTAGATGTGGGTGTTATTTTCACCGTGTCAGAATTGGCGCTGTGATGCGATTTCAGATACATTTTTGTCCCTGCTTCCAGCTGGAGTCCGCCTACATTGGTGACTAAAAGTTGGAAATTTTAGAATTTGAATTTATTTAGCTACAGTTCAGAATAACCTCCTATGTCGTACCTTCCATTTCCTCTGAGTGCACTTTATGCATCTAAGCTTTTTTGTGGGGGGGGGGGGTGTGCTAAGGGGGGAGTGGTCCACACTTGACAGTGCTCAGGGATTCTCACTCAGGATAGTCCTGGAGTTACTTGTGGAACCAGGGGACCATATGTGTTGCCAGGGATCGAACCCAGGTTGGCCGCGTGTAAGGCAAACCCCCTTATTTGCAGTACTTTCCAGCCCCTAAATATGTTTTTTTAATAGAGAATGGAATCGGGTTTTTTTTAATGGGTTTTTTTTGTGTGTTTTGTTGTTGTCGTCATAGTCCCCCACCCCACCCCCCACCCATACAAGACAAGAAGTATATTTAAGAACTAAAGTTTGTGCAAATAGTAACAAGTCTCTGAACTGCTTTATATTTCTTATTTCATGAATTTTAGAAGTAGACCTGTATTAGACAGGTCAAGAGGAAGGATCCCATCAGCTGGTCCTCTCACTGAAGGGACAAAATTGCAGGTTTCCAGGTTACATTCTAGTTTTTGTAACATTTGAAAGTCAAATCCAAGAGCAGTATACATTTTAAGTCTCTAGTCTAGTGTTTTAACATCTGGAATGTCAGCTAGTGGAATATAGTCTACCCTCTTAGTTATAGCAATTAGTAACTTTCATTTTCTTATTGAAGTTCAAAAAAAAGTCCTCATTGAAAATGAAAGATTATTTAAAATTCTTGTGAAATTCTTTAAGAAATAGGGCCGGAGAGATGGTACAGTGGGCAGGGCACTTGCCTTCCATGTGATCAACCTGAATTTGATTCTTGGCATCACTATGGTCCCCCGAGCCTACCAGGAGGGATTCCTGAGTGCAAAGCTAGGAGTAACCCCTGAGTTCTGCTGGATATGGCCCCAAAACAAAATGAAAATATGTAAGTGGGGGACAGGAGAGAGAGATAGTACAGCAGGTAGGGTGCTTGGCTTGCACTCAGCTAACTCAGTTTTGATCCCCAGTGTCCAGTATGATCCCCCAATCACTCCCAGGAGTAATTCCTGAGTATTGGGTGTGACCCAAAAAAAACCAAAAAAGTCGTTTATACATTTTAAGTCGTTTAAATATACAAGAGCTACCTTAGTAAAATCGAAGTAGGTAAAATTAGTGAAAATGAGATTTTTCTTTTTGCTTTTAGGCCACACCTAGCAGTGCTCAGTATTCCCAATTCTGTGTTCACGAGTCATTCCTGGCAGTGTTCAGGGGACTGTATGATGCCCATGAATTGAACATCGGCCTCCTACATGCAGACCATGCACTCCTCTAATTAGATAGCTCTTCCGACCTGAAAATGAGATTTTTCTTGAGAAAATTAAAGTTTTTAATGACATTTGATCTTATTCTTGATCTTATTCGTAAAATGCATGATCTTTGGTACTGAAGAATTATGTTTATTTGTATGTAGCACTGTCCTTGCGTTGTTCATCAATTTGCTTGAGCGGGCCCAGTAAGATCTCCATTATGAGACTTTGTTGTTACTGTGTTTGACATTGAATACATCAGGGGTAGCTTGCCAGGCTTTGCCGTGAGGGCGAGATACTGTCTAGCTTGCCGGGCTCTCCGAGAGGGGTGGAGGAATCGAACTCTGGTTACCCAGTATGTAAATGTTATTTAAATATTTTCTAAGACTGTGTTTTAACTTTTGTTTTAGTGGAATATTGGTGAACAATACTAAGATAGATGGACCTTTATTACAGATTCTATTTATGAACAACGTTATTTCAAAGTAAGTAATTTTTCTTTTACTAAATATAATGAGTTAATGCATTCATGAAACAATGTCTTATCATCATGCTGTTTTCATTTTTGCTTAAACCATCATTATTCTTTGACTATTTTATAAAAATTACTATTGAAAACAACCTCAGTAGGGTCCTTGGAAGCGGACCTTCAATTCAGATGTTGCTTTCCATACTCTGAACTTGGGAGGACAGCGACCCTCACTGGGAAATAGAATGCTGTGAGGAACTTCTCATAAATGGCAAAATGACGCCCTTGTAAGAGCCCAATAAAAAGCCTCTAATAAAAAATCACCACTGCAGGAATGTTAATCCTCAGGGCTCAGGATGTCACTCAGGGGTAGAGCATGTTAGGCCAAGGTTTCAGGCCCAACACTAATAGAAGCAGCAGTGTTATTACACCTAACCAGGGAACTGATTCCCTTGTTAGCTGTCTACGAGCTTACCCACATGCTCAAGGATCACTCTTGGTGGGCTAGAGGGATGATATGGAGTGGTGGGAGTGGAACCCAAATAGGGCTCTTGCAAGGCAAGCCCCCACCAGCTGTCCTCGTGCTTCAGCTCTGTGTTTTATAAGACTGGACCCTTGTGACGTTTCCAGCTTGCATTCCTGCAGTGCACGCCAGTGTTCTGAAATGCTGTGAAGCCTTCCCTGTTTCTGCCTCAGGACATGTCAAAAATTCTTCATATCTTCTGGCTCCCTGTCAAGTGACTGCATCATATTGTTATCTTTTGTTTTTGTTTGGTTTTGGGACCACACCCATTGATGTGGGCCCCTCCCCTCGAAGGATCAGGGTTTGCTCAAGGCAGTGCTTCCGGACCATGTAGTACAGAGCATGTGCTCTAACCCTTGAGCCATCTCCCTGGCCCGAAGGAGCCCCATGAGAGTGTTAGCTGTCTGACAGGCACAGTCCTTTCTTGGTTTGAACCTAAACGGAAACTGGAAGGTGAAACTAAACGGAAACAGTGTCATGGTGCTGGGCATAGCTGCCCTGACGTTGTCATTGCCCCCACTATTAGAATCAGCATCGGGGGCTGGAGTGATAGAATAGCAGGTAGGGCATTTGCCTTGCATGTGGCTGACCCGGGTTTGATCCCCGGCATCCCATATGGTCCCCCAGCACCACCAGGAGTAATTCCTGAGGGCAGAGCCAGGAGTAACCCCTGAGTATTGCTGGGTGTGATCCAAAAAAAGAATAAAGAAGTAGAATCAGCGTCGGGCCAAAGCGTTAGTACATATCTCCACGCAGCTGACCCAGGTTCATCTCTTCTGGTCACTTGAGCCCAGGAGTCATTCCTGACTACAGAGCCAAGAGTAATTCCTTAAGCACTGCTGGGGTGCACCCCCCCCCAAAAAAAATCAGCATCTATTCCTGCTATGGACAGTCTCATTTCTCCTCATTCACCTAGCACCTCACCAGCAGATATCTGAAAACTCAGAACCTGAAAGATGCAGTCTGTAAAGATGGAAGTTGAAGGACCTGTCCTGGGCCTGTCCTGGGCCCTGTTGGCGCTTTCTGAGCCGAACCTTAAAAGAGTACTTGAAGAACATTTCTGGAGAAGTAGTGAGCTGGAGAAAATAGAGTTCAGTTTGTATTGCAGTGCACTTGGTTTATTTTTTTCCCCCAATTTAATATTAATACTAGTGCTTTGCCTCTGGGAGAACTGAGGGTGCTGGTTTTCTTACTGCTGCAGAAATGATAGACGGGAAGAAAACTCTGTGATTTAGTTATTTTGGATTTTGAGACATTTACATATATTAATGTATTCAGAAATTAAGTGCATAAAACTTACAGAAACAATCCAATTCTTTACAGGAAAGTTTGCTTTCTTTTGTATGCCACTGTTGGAATGATAATGTTGGTTAACTTGGCAACAATGTGATTTTTATCCCCAAGAAGTCTGTTTTTTAGTGTTTCAAGGAGCCATTGTAGCAGTAATAGTATGTATCTCTGGTAATGCATAAACTTTCACTCCTCAATGTTTTACTCTTGAGTTCTGACCGTTTTACCCTCTTCTGCAGGCAATATCATCAAGAAATAGAGGACTTTGTATCACATTTGGCTAAAAGGTTTGAGGAACATCAAAAAATTGACTTGGAAAAGACTTCTTTTAATCTTTTACCCCAGGTATGTAAAACTTAGCATTGAGATTAGTGGGTTTAGTTTTTCTTTACCAAGTATTAGGCCCACAAAGCAGTTGTTAAAGACCAGGATTGCCACTGGGCTTTCTTCCAACTGGCTGCTTCTCAGACTGCAGACAGGCTCAATATTGAAGGCTTTCATTGCATTCTCTGCTTTGGTTTCAGCAAGGAAATTAATTTTAGACTGGGGATGTGCATAAAAACTTCATTTTTGAGAATCTTTTCCTTTCATTTTTGTTTGTTTGGAGGCACCAGGAGATGCTCAGGGGTTACTACTGCTCTAGACTCAGGGATGACTCGTGGCGGTGCTTGGGGACCAGGTAGCCTGTATCACTGTCATCCTGTTGTCCATCAGTTTACTCGAGCAGGCGCCAGTAACGTCTCCATTCATCCCAGCCCTGAGATTTTAGCAGCCTCTCCTTACTCGTCTTTCCCAACGTATTGGAGGCTCTTTCAGGGTCAGGGGAATGAGACCCATTATTGTTACTGTTTTTGGTATATCGAATACGCCACGGGGAGTTTGCCAGACTCTGCCATGCAGGCAGGATACTCTTGGTAGCATGCCGGGCTTTCTGAGAGGCATATATATATATTTCCCTCTAAGATTTGTTGCTTGCTGTCTGAACCCCATCAAATATGGTGTGCTAATTATGGAAAATGGGTAGGGAGTGTCTTATGATGTGTCTAGGAACATGTTCACTCATGTGAGGCTCGACCCGAGCATGTGGAAAGTAGCCTGGAGCGTGGCTGCAGTTGAATAGTGGAGGTTAGCTGCCAGGGCTAGATCCCTTGGGGCGGGGAGGGTTCTCACCTTCCTCCCTCTGGGGCGCCCCGAGTGAAAATAGCCTGGCACAGAGTCCGGTGGCATGGTTATGGGGGCCTCATTTTATGCTCCCCTCTGGGAAAAGCAGCCATGAGTTCTGAAGGGTGGCCGTTGAGATTATCTGGCGCCAGCAGCAGGTGGCTTATGGGTGTGATCCCTGGATCACTGGAGACTGGGGGAAGCAGGCAGAGGATCTCTGCTCCCGGGTCCCTTGAGCCCAGAGTCCAAGGTCACAAAGTTCTGCACAGGGGATCAAACCTGTTTCAGCCGTGAGCAAGGAAAGCACCATATCTGCTGGTCTATCTCTTTAGCCCTGTCATACAGCTTTTTGGATTCATTGGTTTGGGCCATACCTGGCAATGCTTGGGAGCTACTCTTGACCCAGTGCTTGGGGGCATGTGTAAGGCTTGTGCTGCAGCTGCTGCTTTCTCTCCAGCCCCCTTACATAGCAACATTAACAGTAAAAGCCATCCTGAATATTAGTAAGTTCTGAGTCCAGGAATCAGTTTTGTAGTGCCTTAAGCTCTATGAGTTTTACCAATTTTGATAAGTAATGTGAGGTCGCTTTGTTTTTTTTTTCCTTCTTGGGTCACACCCAGTGATGCTTAGGGGTTACTCCTGCCTCTGCACTCAGGAATTACTCATGGCAGTATTCGGGGACCATATGGGATGCTGGGAATCAAACCCAGGTTGGCCCCGTGCAAGGCAAATGACCTACCCGCTGTGCTACCACACTGGCCCGTAAGATTACATTTTTTTTAAATGGGGGGCAGAGAGCTTGCCACACCCACTGGTACTCAGGAGCTACTATGATTCTGTTCAGGAGTGACTCATGGCAGTGCTGGGAATCGAACCACGGTGGGCTTCATCAAGGCAAGCATGTTATCTCTTTTGTTTTCTCTCTCCGGCCTGAGAGTTACTTTTTTTTTTTTTTTTTTTTTTTTTTTGCATTTTGCATTTTGGGTCACACCCGGCAATGCACAGGGGTTACTCCTGGCACTGCAGTCAGGAGTTACTCCGGGAGTGCTCAGGGGACCATATGGGATGATGCTGGGAATCGAACCCAGGTCGGCTTCATACAAGGCAAATGCCCTACCCGCTGTGCTATCACTCCAGCCCCCAAGAGTTAAATTTTTAATCATCCTGCTTATTTAATGTCCAGATAAGATTTGAAGTTTGCTTTGCCAGAAAGCGGTTAATATTTATTGGCATGAAAGTCATAGTGTATGCTAGTATTTCAGAAGATGTGATCTTGTATCTTCTTTAAATTTTCTCACCTACAGGGGCTAGAGCAATAGTACAGAGAGTAGGATGCATGCCTTGCATGCAGCTGACCTGGGTTCAATCTCCAGCATCCTATATGGTCCCCCAATCCCTGCTAGGCGTTATTCCTGAGTGCAGTGCCAAGACTAACCCTTGAACTCTGCCAGGTATGGCCAAAAGCCAAACAAAAATTTTCCACTTGCAAAATTTTCTTCATGATCATTGCTAGCTATCATTGCTAGCTAAAGAAGAATTCAAGTTTTATGTACCTTAATGGTATTATTAGAAAGTAACTGTAGGGGCCAGCCAAGGACTTGGCTCAGAGGTGGGGGACATGCTTGCTTTACATGTGTGATATAGTGGGTTTAGTCCCTGGGACTACAGGAAAAGACAGGGTGGGGGAGAAAAGTGTATTTCAGTGTTAAATATTTGAAAGAGAATTGTTACTAATTAGCTACCTGCTTAACGGAAATTTTCCTCTTTGCCAGCCATCCAGTGTTATGCTAGAAGAGGACCATAAAGTAGAAGAATCCTCTGCCTATAAAAACAACAAGGAAGCGTTCAGTGTAAGTTTGGACATCTTGCTTTTCAGTCTGCAGCTGTATTTCTTACCAAGCAGTACTTACATGATAACAGACTGCAGTCTTGTTGAATTTGTTATTTGCTACAGGGTCTTTGACCTCAGCCTACTTTCTTATGCCCATTGCATTCCCGCACAGGCACAGTACTCTTCAGCGCTTTCACCTCTTACTGTTTAATTTCACAAACTTGGATGCAGACCCAAAGGGAGCTATATCTCCTACGATGGGTGGAACTGAGCAGTTGCATAAACGGCTCATGTAACAGAGGCCTGATGGGAAATGAAAAATGCAGGTGGATTCAAATGGCAGGTGAAACCTACTTGGATGTCTCGGGAATCTCACCAGAGTCCAGCTGTGTGGCTACAGCGCAGGATTTGTGGCATCTCCTTTGCGAACTATGTTTGTGCTTGCTCTGAGGGGGCCACCCCTGTGGTGCTTAAGCCTACCTCTGGCTCTGTGCTCAGGGATCATTCCTGGCGGAGCTCAGAGAATGATCTGGGGTGCCAGGGATCGAACTGGGGTTGACTGCCTGCAGGGCAAGAGCCTTACCCGCTGTCTTCTCTTTCTAGCCCCTCCTTTTAAAAATTATTGTGAATCCTGAACTTCTGGCTCTTAAGGGAAGATGCGACTCATTTTTGCGAAGTGCTAAACCCTAGGTTTCAGATGAGGGGGTGCTGGGATGCTGAAGAGTCCACAGATCTTATGGGGACTGGAGCAATAGTTCAGCGGGTAGGGTGTTTGCTTTGTACATGGCCGATCCAGATTCAATCCCTGGCATCCTGTATAGCCCCCGAGCACCTCCAGGAGTAATTCCTGAGTGCAGAGCCATTAGTAACCCCTGAGCATCACTGGGTACGACCCAAAAGCAAAAGAAGGAAAAGAAAATGAGCCACAGATCTCAGGGGCAGATGTACACGGCATGTACAGACATGGTCTGTCTCTGCACGGGGGCATGGACTGTTACATGCTAGGGGTGTCGTCATAGGTCACCTTACAGTGACCTCGTGCCAAACAGCTCAGTCAGCATTGAAGATTGGATTGGGGAGAGGCATGCATCCACTCAGCTTTCTGAAAGCAGAAAGCTGCCTGTGGTGTGAAAAGGAAGTGGCCTTTCAAGAGGGGAATGAGAGGGGCTGGAGCAATAGCACAGCGGGTAGGGCGTTTGCCTTGCACGCGGCCGACCCGGGTTCAATTCCCAGCATCCCATATGGTCCCCTGAGTACCGCCAGGGGTAACTCCTGAGTGCAGAGCCAGGAGTAACCCCTGTGCATTGCCAGGTGTGACCTAAAAAGCCAAAAAATAAAGAGGGGAATGAGAGACAAGGGGTCCGTCATTAGTGTAGACCTGGACCCTGGTGTGTCTTCAGGTAGCCAGTGAGGGGATGAATAGTCTCGGACTCTCCTCCCAGAGGCTGCAATGTGAGCGGGCATTTTCTGTGCACATGTACACACACACACACCCATGCTGTTTTCTCTACCCTCACTGCCCCACCTCACGCTTTTGTTTTCAGTTTTCCTATAAAATCTTCTCCCAAAATTGGACGGAAACAAAGACTTTTCTTAGAGTCTTCTACGAAGAAATGGTGGGAGTGGGGGTTGGAGGTTTCTCATTCTTACTCCTGGGGCCTGGAGAAAGTGTCGTTTATTCTGATAATCCAACAGAAAGGGAAACTCCGTGATGGAGGAGGTGTAGGGATTCAGCGGTATGTAGCTTTGACCATATCAAAATTTGACTCCTTTCACTGGGACTTGATTCTAATTTCTGATAATTTCATCCAGAAATAAATGGTTAAAATAGCTAATCATACTCTTACATTATCTAATGTCTTTTTTTATCCCTGCATTTTCAAATAGCAATATTTTTTGACTTGTTTTCTGCAGGTTATAGGAAGTGTCCTGTATTTTACTAATTTTTGCCTTGATAAATTGGGGCAACCGCTACTAAATGAAAACCCTCAGCTTACCGAAGGATGGGAAATACCCAAGTATCCTACCTAGTGAATGAAGATCTTTTGTGCGTCTTGCCATTCAGTTCACCTTGTAAAAACTTGTCAGATTTTGCAGACTCTGCTCACTGTTCCTTAATTAAATGCTCTAAGGTACCAGCAAGTCTTCAGCCACATTGTTTCTCTAGAAGGGCAAGAGATACAAGTAAAGGCAAAAAGGTTTGTGTGGGGAATTGTGTTTGTCCTCTTCTTTTTCAGCCAAAACCATGCACACTCTTAGCTTGAAAAGTTTGTCTTTATTACTGACTTACTGAAAATTTACTGTAGTAAATAGGAAATCAGAGGTTGAGCGAGAATTTCAGTGTAGAATTATTTGGTAAATTTGTAAGTCAGTCATCTGCTTATTGGAATGAATTGGCTCCGGCCAAGTGCCTGGGCGGGTCGCCAGTGGGTGGCCGGTGGATCATTGCTGTAATCATAGACCCGTCGGCCCCTCTCCCGTGTAAACTAACGGAAGTCTCATCTGCTTGCCTCCATTCTCCCGTCTTTAGCCACTGACACGCACACAGGTTAACAGGTCGTCTTACAGGTTTTCAGTTAAAAGATTTGTTTAAAGATATGATTTGTCAGGTGAGAATACACTCGTTATTGCAGATGTATTAGTAATCTGTGTTCTCTATGCTTGTTTTTCTGATATAGGTTTGGTGTGTTGAATTTTATTGAATCGCTTTTATATATTTATTTACATTGTGAAATTTTTATTTCATTTTTCTTTTTTACTAAATAGGCCAAAGCCTCACTGTTTCAATTGTGGTTCAGAAGATCACCAAATGAAAGATTGTCCAATGGTAAAGTTCTCTCTTACTATGAAAATTGTCTCTGATGCCCACAGGCAACAGAAACTGAAAATTAGTCTTCAGTGGGAAGCTCCCCCCAAGGGTGATGTGGGGGAGGGGGGGAAAGTACTCGGGAGCGAGGGAGTGCTGAAGGGTCTCATGCATGAGACCCCTCCAGGAACAGTTTTGTAAACTTTATAAACCACTTTTTAAATGCCCTTTTAAAGAAGCAATGCGGTTTTTTTTATTTTTTATTTTATTTTATTTTTTTTGCTTTTTGAGTCACACCCGGCGATGCACAGGGGTTACTCCTGGCTCTGTACTCAGGAGTTACTCCTGGTGATGCTCAGGGGACCACATGGGATGCTGGGAATCAAACCCGGGTCGGCCGCGTGCGAGCCCTACCCGCTGTGCTATCTCTCCAGCCCCAGCAAAGCATTTTTAAAGAACCAGATGGGATGTCAGGGACTCACCTCAGGTCAATTGAGTGCACGGCAAGCCCCCACCCACTCTACTGTTACTCAGGCCCTAAGAGAGAGAATTTTTAGGTCGTTCTGAAGGTAAAAGGTAAAGGTAAAGGCCCTCCCGTTGATCGATTTGCTCGAGCGGGCCCAGTAACGTCTCCATTGGAGACTTTGTTGTTACTGTGTTTGACATATCGACTACGTCACGGGGAGCTTGCCAGGCTCTGCCGTGTGGGCGAGATACTCTCGGTAGCTTGCCGGGCTCTCTGAGAGGGGCGGAGGAATCGAACTTGGGTCGGCCATGTTGACTGCGTGCAAGGCAAACGCCCTACCGCTGTTCTGAAGACTTGATTTTAATGAGCAGTCAGGGACTGCCTCATTCTTGCCTGGTTTTCTGCATCGCCCGCCCTGTCATTCATCGCCCACCCTCATACATCTCCTACAGGTTCTGCTTCCCATACATCGAAGCAGAGTGCTTGTATTTATGTAGTTTCTGAAATATTTCGAAAGCTGTTGGAAACATACTATGTTGAAACATTCTTTTCAAACATACTATGATTTAGCCTCGGAATGCTGCTCGCATCAGTGAAAAGAGGAAGGAGTATCTGGACGCATGTGGTGAGACAAACAGTCAGAATTTCCAGCAGCGATACCACGCAGAGGAGGTGGAGGAGAGGTTTGGCAGATTCAAGCCTGGGGTTATCAGGTATTTCTCTCGTTTTTACTATACAATGACTTTGTTCTTCTCCTCAGAAGACTTAGCAGGTTCTGTGTATTTCCGGGTAATTATGAGTATTTGAATGAGTGTAACAAGTTCTCGGTCACATAGTCAGTTCATTCAGAAAAACCATTTAAAAGATGTCAGATACCATAGCCCTTGCTGCATAGATCATAAAATTGTTTTAAATAACAGGCATGGACCAGAGAGAGAGCTGAGTGGTTTGGAACGCAGGCTTTGCATGCAGGAGGCTCCCAGTGGCCCCCTGAGCACTGAGCTGGGAGACCCTCCGAGCATCTAACTATATGGTATATAGATATGTATATCAGAAGTATGTGTTTTTTTCCTAACAGTAAAGAGTGCTTTCTTCACCTTTTCCTTGTCCTTAGCGAGGAGCTTCAGGACGCTCTGGGGGTGACAGACAAGAGCCTTCCACCTTTCATATACCGGATGCGCCAGCTGGGGTACCCGCCGGGGTGGCTCAAAGAAGCTGAGCTGGAGAACTCTGGCCTTGCACTCTATGATGGGAAAGGTGAGCCCTCTCCCGTCCTGCTATCCTGTCAGTGTGCCCACACAAAGCTGCCTTAATTAATGTTTTCAGGAGTTTGTTGGTGCCACCCCTTGCTGTTCTTTAACATGTTCCTCTGTCTCGGTTTAGTTCCTTTGAGTTGTAATTGATTCCATCATTGGTGATCATTTCCCATAATCCTTAATTATGAGTTTAAAATGGTTATGTTTTCATATGTTTTCTTTTACTTCTTGGCTTATTATAGTATAACTTTTAAAACTGCTTTCTTACAGAGGGCCTGAGAGATTGTACAATGGGTAGAGTGCTTGCCTTAACATAGCTGACCTCGGTTTGATCCCTAGTACCCCATGTGGTCCCCTGAGCCTTACCAGCTGATCCCTAAGTATTTAGATCTCTAAGCTTGAAGTAATTCCTGATTACTGCTAGGTCTAACCAAAAAAAAAAAAGTTTGTTACCACAGGGTAGAAGACAGAAAAAAAATTTTGCCACTTTAGATATATAACTATCAAGTAATGCTTTTTTTTTTTTCATTCGTATAGTAGTTTTCAGAATTATCAAGTGGTTCCCTGATTTCCCTGGAAGACTACTCATTGATAAAGTAGCCTACCTCACCTTCCCATGCTGCTGTTCCAAAAACAAATCAATATTTTAATCCTGTTTTCAAGAATTTGTTGGTGCATCCCCTGTTGTTCTTTAACATGCCAGATACCATGGCTCTGGATGCATAGATCATAAAAATTGTTCTGAATAACAGACCTGGGCAAGGGAGACAGCTGAGCAGGCTGAAGCACAGGCTTTGCATGCAGGTGCCTCGGGGGTGGTCCCCAGAGCGCCACTGGAATGACCATTGATAGAACACTCTCATTTCTATTGGATTTTGAGCCCAAAATGGTCAGGGGTTCTTGCCAGATCAGTGCTGAGCAGTTGTGCCGAGTGGTGGTTGGGAGAGCAGGTAGAGCCAGGCCTTCCCCCTGTGCCTTCTGCGTGCCAAACATGAGCTCCAGCCCTTTGAGTTATCTCTCCGACTCTGCTACAGTGGTTTCAGTAGTATAGACTGCTTAGGGTGCTTATGATGAGCTGAATTAATACTTGGAAGACTAAATAGGGCCGGAACTATAATACAGAGAGGAGGGTGTTTGCCTTGCACACGGCCAACCCGGGTTCAATCCCCGGCATCCCATATGATCCCCTGAGCCCCACCAGGAATAATTCCTGAGCATAGAGCCAGGAGTAACCCCTCAACATCACCAGCTGTGGCCCAAAAAGCAGAGAGAGAGACTGGTAACACTGTCGTACATAGTATGTAAGTGTTTATTAGCTTGAGGATTGGAAGAGAAGGCTGAATGATAACATCAGTCCAAGCAGACCTTTTTTGCTTTCCATAGCGATGTACAGCATCAGGAGGCCACATGGTGCCAGAGATCAAATTCTGGACCCTGTGCGTGCCAACTATTTGCTCCAGCCATTTTTTCCCTCCCTGGTTTTTGGATCACACCCAGAGATACTCAGGGGTCACTCCTGGCTCTGCACTCAGGAAATACTCCTGGCGGTGCTCAGAGGACCATACGGGATGCTGGGGCTCGAACCCAGTTTAGCCATGTGCAAGGCAAGCACCCTCCCTACTGCACTCTTGCAGACATTACTCCAACCTTTTGAGCTGCTGTCCTGACCCACGAAACAGGCTTATTTTTTAAAAAAATTTTTTCGCAGTACCAGGGATTGAAACCAAGGCTTACATATGCAAAGCACTTGTCTTTGACCACCTACACAGACTTTTGAGGAATAGGTGAAGGGAGTATTTGGGCCATGGTGGTGCTCGGCTGTTCCAGACTCTGAACTCAGGAATGACCTCGGCGGTGCTGGGGGTAAACTGATGTTAGTGGGTGCATGACATGAGCTTTAACCCTGTACTCTCTCCAGACTCAAGCTATCCCTGGGTGAACTAAAGTGTCCAGGATTTAATTATTTTAATCGAAGTACGTCAGAATTGTTTTAAAGTTCTGGTTAGTGGTTCAGGCTTCTTCCTAAGAGCCATTCCTTGAATGACCTGCTGCTGCTTGGTCTGTCTGTGACAGATGGTGCCGACGGGGAAGCAGATGCTGCGGAAGGTCAGCCACATAAAAACGTCACCTATGATCTGTCCAAACTGGTTAACTATCCTGGGTTTAACATCTCCACTCCTAGAGGGATCCCAGACGTGAGTATGTTGTTTGGTTCTCCCGGGATTGGACGCCTTTACTATGTTGAACAGTTGATCGGACATTGCCCTCTGCTGCTGCTGTTAAAGCAGTGAATGGATCTGACGTTTTGTTTTTTTTCTTTTTGGGTCACACCTGGCGATACACAGGGGTTACTCCTGGCTCTGCACTCAGGAGTTACCCCTGGCGGTGCTCAGGGGACCATATGGAATGCTGGGAATCGAACCCAGGTCGGCCACATGCAAGGCAAACGCCCTGCCTGCTGTGCTATCTCTCCAGCCCCCTGAACTTTTTTTTTTTTTAACTCCCTTTACATTAACTAGAATCTTCTCTTTTCATTTTGTTATGTTTTTTTTTTCGGTCACAGCAAGTGGTGATCAGTACTGGCTCTGCCCGGGATCACTCCTGGTAAGGTTTGAAGCCTGGCTGGACTCGTGCAAGGCAAGCACCCTACCTACTGTGCTATTGCTCCAGCCCCTAAAATCTTTTTGTTGTTGTTGTTTTGGGCCATACCAAGCAGTACTCAAAGACTGATTATTCCTCGCTTTTCGCTGAGCAGTCAGTCCTGGCAGTGCTCAGGGGACCATATGGGATGCCAGATATCGACCCAGGCTCCCTGTGTGCAAGGTAGGGCAAGGCAAGTGCCCTACCTGCTGTGTTCTCACTCCGGCCCAGCCCCTAAAATCTTGAGTCAAATCTTGTATTCAAGGGGCTGGAGTGATGGGGTGGACAGTCTCCCTCCATACTTACTTCCAGAGGCCAAAGAAATTTGTTCTCTAGTTCTACTTCTTAGATTTTACTGACAGACCGTAGGGTCTCTGGGTTTCACCAAAGCTCGAAACCATTCGTTTTGTTTTTGTTTCTGTTTTTTCATAAAAGTTGTTCACAATAGTTCATTACAGATAATATTCAAACACTAATCCCACCACTGAGTACCTTCCCACCACAATAAAAGGAAAGTGTGTGAAGGTTGTTGTATTTCAATTCTGGATCCATTTAAGCTGTAGATAAGAGAATACAAGCAAGTATTTTAAAACCAAACAAACGTGTTCTACTTTTGATGAGTAAGTGAGATAGAGTGTAAGAGGTCCTGTGGCTGTTGATGAAATTCCTGGTGCCGTGGGCAGTTTGTGGGTGTGACTGCCAAGCCACTGGAAAACTGGGGAGCTGGGGGGAGGAGGCTCAGTACTGATCTGAGCCAGCTTGGAGATCTCGGTCACGGGTCCCCCATACCTGGTTTTTTTCTGCTGGTCCCCTCTTGGGTGAGGTTTGTCCAAGCGTGTGGACAGTGGCCATGAACATGGCAGCGGTTGGATTCTGGAAGTTTTTGGCTGCCGGAGTTCAGCTTGGGGCAGAGAGGGAAACTCAACCCACCCCCCTCTGAGGTGCCCTGATGAAGACAGCCTGGCACGGGGTCAGGACATTTTGCGGCGAAATCATTCTTACAGAGGTCCACAATTGAGAAATGAGTGATAATGAGTTCAAAAACAGTACTCCCTGTCATTACTCCCTTACTTCTGGACCCTTTCCGGGCCCAGTGACCCTGCAAAGTGTCTCAGTTGTCTGTTTGGTGGCAGAGTTGTGCTGTTTCGTTTTTCACTGATGTCCCAGTATTTCTGTTAACTCCCCCGCCCCCAAAGGGAGGGTCACATGGGAGGTGGGAATGTCATTAGAGGTTTCTTTGCGCAAACTCACCAAGCACTCTGCGTGTTTACATTCCCCTTTCCTTCTCTCCGTCTTCAGGAGTGGAGGATGTTTGGCTCCATACCCATGCAAGCCTGTCAGCAGAAGGAAGTGTTTGCCAACTATCTTACTTCTAACTTCCACGCAGTAAGTAGATTCTTCAGGGTAGGCTTTTTACATTTTTACTGCATTTATCTGGGATTTTGTAACTCTTGAGTATCTTCATTGCCTTTTCTTACTTGGTCCATAAAGCTGTTTTCTGATGAGTCAAAGGGAAAACGTTGCTTGCTCTACAAGTCCCTAGATGTGCTCCACATTGGTCTTCTGCGTGGCGTCTGCATGAAGGGGAGGCGATTGTGCTGTGAGTGCCTGACTAACCTAAGTTGCATTTGGCTCCTCCGCTAGCCCAGTGTGAGGTCTGGCGCCAAGAGGTCCTCGTGCCAGTCCAGCCCTGCCAGTCCCAAGAAGCAGAGGAAGGACGGCAGCTCCACGGCCTTGCCCACCGACATGGACCTCGACTCGGGTACTTGCATGCCGTGCTTTGGGTTGCTTTTGCAGGCCGTGGGTTCCACAGAAAAGAGCTGCTCTTAATGCTTCTTCATTTGCCTCTCTGGCGAGAGGGGCCAGTGGGCTGGATTCCGGGGTAGGCACACCTGCCCCCCACCAGCAGCCTGTCCTGGCTACCTGGTCCACTGCCCTCTGATAATTGGGGGAGATATGTCTTCAGAGCCAAGAGAAATTCTGAAGGGCAGAGCTAAGCCAAGCAGCCAAGCTTTCCCAGTTAATTCTCCTCAGCTCTGTTTGAGACATCTCTATCCCCTCTCCTTGCCTTTTATTACCGTGATGCTGCTGTACTATCACTCCACCCCCTCCCCCAAATTACCTTAAAGACCATTCTGAACTCACTTTGTGGTCTATTTTTATCTCAAACTATGCTTAACTGCTTTGGTTCAGATATTCTGAAATGAAATTGGCACCATAAGGTTAAAATGCAGGTAGCTGCTACAGTCAGTATCACTTCCTACTCCCCCACCCCCCAAAAAAAGTGAAGCATCAACCATTTCCTCTGAAGCAGGGTGCTGACAGCTCTCCCTGGGGGTCCTTTGAGGAGGACCTGAGTCTGCCTGGTGGTGGGCATGGGAGCTGAGTTTTGCCCTCTCAGACCACTTTCCGAGCTGTGGGATGTCTGGCTGCATCTGAGGTGAGTAGCAAAACAAATGCTCTGCAACTTTCTGTTTCTTCACTTGCTCCTTCCAGATATGGAGGGCCTGCCTGGCTCTCTGAGTGGCGAAGCTTTTAAGTTCCAGCCGCCGTTGCCCCCTGGCACTCCTCCCCCACTCCCACAGGGAACCCCGCCCCCCAGCTTCATCCCCCCGCTGCCCAAGGGCACACCTCCGCTCACTCCCAGTGACTCGCCACAGGCGAGGAGGGCCTCTTCGAGCATGGACGAGGACGCACTGACCCTAGAAGAACTTGAAGAGCAGCAGAGGCGAATCTGGGCAGCCCTGGAGCAGGCCGAGAGTGGCCACAGTGACTCTGAACTTCCCGTTGACACCCCCTTCACCGGGAATTCAGTTGCTTCTTCCCCTGGGCCTTGTCCAAATGAGCTGGACCCTCCTCTGGCAGAGGAAAAAGCATCCGGGAAGCAGGCGCCAGAGGAGCCTGAGCTAGTGAACTCCTGTCAGAAGAAGCCAGAAGCCAGCCCTTTGAGTCCGGAGCCCGACGCACCAGAGCTCTGTCGGGATCAGGAAGAGTCAGCCGAGGTGGATTCCAGAGGGGCGCTTGACAATGGTGATGCTCTGTCAGACAGTGATCTGAGGAATGGAAGTGGCCCGAAGCCCCTTCCAATGGACACCAGTTCTTCAGCCCCTGCGGAGATGCACATAGCCGCCAGTCCTTCACCTGCCACGAAAACACATAGTCCTGTACCTGACATGAGCAAATTTGCAACTGGAATCACACCATTTGAATTTGAGAACATGGCGGAATCTACGGGAATGTACCTCAGGATAAGAAGCTTGTTAAAGAACTCCCCTCGGAACCAGCAAAAAAACAAAAAATCCTCTGAATAACAGCTTGACACAGTAACGCCAAGAACTTATTCATTATAATCCCGTCCTTTTCACTGTACTGAAAGGAAAGACAAGATTCCTTCCCTCTCTGTCCCTCCCATATGTCAAATGGTTCAAGGCTTCCTTGTGTTTCAGCCTGTTTTAAGGAATGGAAGATCTGGACTAACTGGCTTACTGTACTTAATCTCATTGATGAGAATTGGCAGGGGAGGGGGGCACTGTGAGTGGATTTCAAGATCATTTATTAAGGTTTATACTATTTTTGGATGTGTCTGTCAGGACTGATGGTTTTTATCTGTCTTTTGTACATTGTTTTCCCTTTCTATATTTTGCTAATTATCTTGTATATAAGTTTAATATATCACTTTTTAAAAGAAAACTTCTAACCATTTTAAATTCATATTTCAAATCTGACAACCAAAAGAGAAAAATCAGGGATGAACAGCTTTATCCCTTTTGGGGTATTTTTGTACATGATTTACATGCATCCGTTTTAATAACTTTTTTTGTAATCTCATTCTTCATATAAGCTTGCTATGCTAGTATGTTCATCTTTGTGTGTACAAAGGTTTAATAAATTAGTTTTCATATACATCATCTTTTTTTTCTTTTGGTTTTGGTTTTTGAGTCTGGCAGTCATGGGTTACTGCTGACTCTGCTCAGAAATTACTCGTGGTGGTGCTTGGGAGACCCTGTGGGATGCAGGGATCTGAACCTGGGTCAGCTTCTTCCAAGGCAGTGCAACCTGCAGTACTATCGCTCAGGCCCTCATTTACATAATCTTAAGACTCTAAATACCAAGAAAGTGCAAATAGAAGGCTTTACAAATTCAGATGTCCTCTGGATTTCAGCCATAAATATAAAAACAATACAATCTTTGAAAGTAAAATATAGAGGGGCCAGAGCAAAAATATAGCAGGTCGGGCGGTTGCCTTGTGCATGGTCATCCTGGCTTTGCTTCCTGCATCCCATATGGTCCCCGAGTAGCTCCAGGAGTGACATTGAACAGACAGCCAGGAGTAAACCCTGAGTATCGCCAGGTGTGACCCAAAAACAAAATATTATTTTGAGAAATGAAGTGCTGGGATTAGAGAGCTAGGACAGAAAATAATTGCTTTGCATACTGCCATATCCCTGGTTCAGATCCCCAGCACACATACGATGTTATGAGCACTGCCAGGGTAGCCCGGTCCCTCTCCCTCACCCCAAACAAGGAGTAGAGCTACCGTGCACAAAAATAGTTTCCTAGATTTGAGTCCCAAGGTAATATGTAAAGGTGAACAGTAGACAGAAATTTTAGACACTGACTTTCGTTGTCAGGTGTGGAAACGCGGCAGAAAGGCTCTTTTGTCTGGGCCTGCCAGCTTGCATTTAGCCTCCCAGGTGTTATCCCGCCCTCAGGCCAGCAGGGGGAGCAAAATAGAACCTTTCCAGGGTTACTTTTTGTTTTGAGAACTTGAGTAACCAAATTTACTATTCTTACCACAAAAGGAAGAAAAGTGCTATGAAATGGAGCAATTTCTTTTCATGGTATAGGACATGCCAGAAGCTGAATTAAGTCTTTTTGTTGTCTTGGGACCCTACTCTGTGATGCTCAGGGCTACTCCTGGCTCTACACTCAGGTCCCCTAGCTGTGCTCAGGGGACCATATGGGATGCCAGGAATTGAATCTGGGTCAGCTGTGTGCAAAGCTGTGTGCAAAGAGATGGTAGCAAACCCACTACCATCTCTCCAGCCCAGAAACTAAAATCTTAAATACTTCTGGTTATTTGCTCTTAGTTGAAGGACATAGTACTAGTAGTAGAACTCTTTATAAACGGTTTACATAGTGCTTTTATATACATTATCTAAATAATATTTGTTTCTGTTCAGGCCAGAGGAATAGTACAGTGGGTAGAGTGCTGACCCTGCATGCGACCAACCCAGGTTTAATCCCTAATACCAGTACCATAAATGGTCTCTTGAGCACTGCCAGGAGTAGTTTCTGAGTGCAGAGCCAGCAAAGATCCCTGAGCATCACCAGATGTGGCCCCAAAACATGTATGTATATGTGTCTGTACGTATATGTTATATCTGGGTATGTATACACATATGAATATATAATATGTGTAAAATATGTGACATGTAATACATATGTATATATCATATGTGCATGTATATGCATGTGTGTATATTTGTTTCTACTATCATCGTACTTTAGGTATGTAATGTGAAATAGCTTCAGTGACAAACGCTAAAGGAACTTGCCAATATTTAAGAGGGGACTGGAGTGATAGTACAGCAAGTAGAGCATTTGCCTTGCATGCTGCTGACCCAGGTTCTATCCCTGGCATCCCATGTGGTTCCCAAAGTTCCACAGTAGTAATTCCGAGTGCAGAGCCAGGAGAAACCCCTGAGCATCACTAGGTGATACCCAAAGTGGTCATGGGGCCAGGAAGGCAGCTCATCGATAGGGCACTTGCCCTGCTCGTGTGAGGCCCTAGATCCCATCCCTGGCACGGCTAGCCTGGCCCACATTCCTTTTTGTGTGTGTGTGTGTGTGTGTGTGCTTTTTGGGTCACACCTGGCAATGCACAGGGGTTACTCCTGACTCTGCACTCAGGAGTTACTCCTGGCGATGCTCAGGGGACCATATGGGATGCGGGGAATCGAACCCGGGTCGGCCGCATGCAAGGCAAATGCCCTACCCGCTGTGCTATCTCTCCGGCCTCTTATTTTTCCTTTTTTTTTTTTTTTTTTTTGTATGGCCTGAATTCCTAAGAGGAGAATCGGAAAGCGCCTTTCAGCACTACGTGATCTTCTCAGGACCAGAGATGATCTCAGTTGTCTCTAGCCTGCCGTAAGCTCTCATGCTGCGACATTTCTGTGCTTTTTCTCATTTTTACAATCACCTGATGAAACAGGTATTAACTTGGCATTTTGCTTGTTTTCTTTTGCATGCCAGGGATTGAGACCTGAGCCTTAGCACGCAAAGCATGGGCTCCGTCGCTGACGCACGCCGGCCACCCATGTCTTGGTACACCTGTGCTGGCAGGCCTGCTGCGTCTAAAGCCAGGTGGCTCTCACCCCAAACCCTGGATCTTACCTACTGAGCTGCCTTCCTGTGACAGTGTAGGAAAGCTCTGCTTTCTCCAAAAGGGGTTCCAGCCTTCACTGGTTCGGTTACCCACTGAGGTGATGTGTGATGTGTGTTAAGTTTTTCTCTGTGCTTTGGGGCATTTAAAGGATTATACGGGGCTGGAGCAATAGCACAGCAGGTAGGGCGTTTGCCTTGCACACAGCCAACACAGGTTCGATTCCCAGCATCCCATATGGTCCCCTGAGCACCGCCAGGGGTAATTCTGCATCACCGGGGTGTGACCCAAAAAGCAATAAATTAATAAATAAAG
The DNA here is from genome assembly GCF_029834395.1 of Sorex fumeus. NCBI lineage: Eukaryota > Metazoa > Chordata > Mammalia > Eulipotyphla > Soricidae > Sorex > Sorex fumeus. The sequence continues at coordinate 5,727,015 of NW_026606144.1, read as the reverse complement.
GAATATATAAAAGAATAATACAGGACGACTTGAAGGAGCTTACACGTAAACTTGGGAAGGGAAATGGGCAGTTTTCTCTGAATTAGGAGGTTCACAAAGAACACGTTGGGGTGCTGGAGTGATAGCACAGTGGATAAGCCATGCACGTGACCAACCCAGATTCAATTCCCCAGAATACCATATGGTCCCCTGAGCACCACTAGGGGTAATTCCTGAGTGCATGGGCCAGGAGTAACAGGAGTAATTCCTGTACATCGCCAGGAGTGACCCAAAAAGCAAAAAAAAAAAAAAAAAAAAAACCCAGGCTGGAGTAATAGCACAGTGGGTTGGATGTTTGCCTTGCATGTGGCCGACCCGTATGGTCCCCTGAGCACCGCCAGGGGTGATTCCTGAGTGCAGAACTAGGAGTAACCCCTATGCATCGCCAGGTGTGACCCAAAACAAAAAAAAAAACAGAACAAGTTACTTGAGTCATTTGGGGATGGTAGAGCAGCAGCCCAGGATGGCGAGGATAAGTGTTCCTTTGGAGGGTATTTGAAGGCTTCTGGAAAGAGAAATGCCTCGAAGTATTCTGAAAGGGTAGGTAATAAGATTTCCACAACCAAAATGAGCATTGAAATTTCAAGAAATAGCAAGCGTTTAAAAAACCTGGATGCCAGGAGTAATCCCTGAGCACCACCAGGTATGGCTTAAAAACAAAACAAAAAACAAATTACATCAGGGCCAGAGAGAAAGTTCAACAGGAAGGGTATTTACCTTGACTCAGTTCGATCCCTGAGCACCGCCCAGAATGTGTCAAGTGCAGAGCCAGGAGTAACCCCTGAACTCTGCCAAGTGTAGCCCCCCAAAAAACAATTACATCAAAGGTTCTAATGTAAAATGTTGGTTTGTCCATTGATAGAAGACTTGGCTACTGGAGAAAAGGATCTGCTGAATATCTTACAATGAGCGACCTTGTCAAGAGGTATCTTAGGAAGAGAAATCCTAAATTATCTTCCTAAAAAGATATATTGAAGAGATAAGACATTTCAGAGAAGAGAAATGAGACGATTTTGCCTGAGGAAGTTGTGTCATCTTTGAAATTGATTCTGTTGACTGTAGTTGAATGTTGAGAGTGCTGGGTGGAGGAACAAGGCATTGTTCAAACCTGTCCCGCTGTGACTGGGCCAGGTGTGGGGAGGTGAGGTCACCGCCAACCACTGTCCTACATGTGCTCAGAGCAGGGGTGGGGTCCTGCTGCTCAGCTTCCCCAGCTTAAAAGGAATGTGAATTGTAACCCTGGTTGCTAAAACAACACCAGCACTGTGTCATCTCATGCAGGTAAATGGAAAGAAAGCCTTGTGTTACGAAATGAGCAAATGCTCAATTTCTTTTTCCAAAAGGCTGCATTTCCTTAAATGGTCCAAAGGAAGCTCTCCTTGAGGCTGGAGCGATAGCACAGCAGGTATGGCATTTGCCTTGCATGTGGCCGGCCCGGGTTCGATTCCCAGTATCCCTTATGGTCCCCTGAGCGCTGCCAGGAGTAATTCCTGAGTGCAGAGCCAGGAGTAACCTCTGTGCATTGCCGGGTGTGACCCAAAAAAGCAAAAAAAAAAAAAGCAAAACTTAGTGCTCGTTCTGAGCAGACAAAATCAAAAAGAATTTGTGGCTTTGTGTTTTGGGATCAGCACTGACTGGGCAAGGGCTTGCTACCAGCATGAGATCTTTGAAACCATGTGGTGCTGGGAATTGCACCTCTGCTTCTGCAAAGCAAAAGTTCTAGACTTTTGGGCCATCTCCCAGGCCCCAAAAGGAGGTTTTTTTGATTCTTTTTGGGTCACACCCAGCGATGCACCGGGGTCACTCCTGGCTATGCACTCAGGAATTACTCCTGGCGGTGCTCAGGGGACCATATGGGATGCTGGGAATCGAACCCGGGTTGACCATGTGCAAGGCAAACGCCCTACCCGCTTGTGCTCCAGCCCTCTAACAGATTTTTAACAGTATGACTTATAAAATGTGATTCTGTTCCCACAAATCCAGTATGTCTTTAAAAAAAAATTGGATTTTTCTACAAATGTTAGGAAAATTGTTTTTTCTTCAACTTAATATATCCATTTGGGGGGGCTGGAGCAATAGCACAGCGGGTAGGGCGTTTGCCTTGCACGCAGCCAACCCAGGTTCGATTCCCAGCATCCCATATAGTCCCCTGAGCACTGCCAGGGGTAATTCCTAACTGCAGAGCCAGGCGTAACCCCTGTGCATCGCTAGGTGGGTGTGACCCAAAAAGCACTATATATAGATATCTATCTATCTATCTATCTATCTATCCATTTAATTTTTAGAGAAGTTTTTTTGGGGGTGACAGTCCCACACCCAGCAGTACGCCTGGCTCTACACACAGAGATCACTCTTGGTAGATTTAGGGGACTGTATGGGGTACTGGGGATTGAGTGCTAGTTAGCCACATATAAGGCAAATGTTATACCCACTGTACTATCTGACCCCGAAAGTCCCCCCCCCCACTTTTTTATAGGTTTTTGTGCTGCACTGGCACTCTGCTCAGGGACACTCCTGGCAGGCTCAGAGGACCATATGGGCTGTCAGGGGTCAAACCCAGGCATATGGAAGGCAAGCACACACCCACTATACTATCACTTAAGCACCCCTAAAACATAATTTTAACCCAAGGAAGAAACAAATCTTGGGGGAAGAAAGTTTTGTTCTTACCCTAGTATCTCAGTATGGAGAATCCTGCATATCAAATCCTACAGAGGAAAAAAGCACTTTCTATACCAAATGCACAGTCACTAGAGGTTCCAGAAAGTTCTAGAAGGCGAGGGGCAGGCCATAAGGCCTCCGCAGCCCAGACAGTAGGGCTGACCTCAGCCCACAGCGAGCTGCAGATGTTTCCGTCCCCGAGGCTGCTCGTGAGTCATGAGAGAATGACAAGTGAAACTGGTGTGGGGCAGCTTGTGGGAGTGGACCCGCGCAGGTTCCCACGGACTCTCCAGGGAAGCGCCCTCTGCCCTTCCCCACCCCTGCCCGGCCTGGGCCTGGCTCTCGTGGGCTGTTCGACTTTCCCTCCCGATGGAGGTGCTGTGCCGGGGATGGAAGCCAGCGTTTGGGGCACAGACGCATTCGCTACTGTGTGCTCTGTCCCAGGCCCCCAGCCTGAAGCTTTCAACACATGAAGCCTGGGGACAGGCTCGGGGGCGATTGACAAAGCCCAGAGCAGCCAGCTTGAGCTGGAACACCAGGGGCTTCATTCCAAACAGAAAGAAAAGTCACATTACTCCAAATTCATTTGGGAAGATCCGCAGCCTCTCCACGAAAAATTCACCTGGGGCTGGAGAGATAGCACAGTGGGTAAGGCGTTTGCCTTGCACGCGGCCAACCTGGGTTCAATTTTTTGTGCTACACCAGCATCCCATAGGGTCCCCCGAGCACCGCCAGGTGTGACCCAAAAAGCAAAAAATTAATTAATTACAAACCCTCACATTAGATGCAGCCAGAGTGATATTCTAACGGGGAAAAGTGCTCTCCTTGCATTAGGTTGACCTGGGTTTGATTTCTGACACCCAAAATGGTCTCCCAAATCCTGCCAGGCATGATCCCTGAGCACAGAGCCTGGATCAGCCCTGAGCAGAGCAGAATATGGCTCAACCTACCCTTGGCACCACCCCGCCCAGCCCTGTCCCCCAGAAAAAAAAAAACCCTCAAATTAGAGCACTCAGGGGAGATGGTTTTTTCTCAGATTCGGTCAGAGCATTTGCTACTCCTCTGTTTCTTGTCAACTGGCTAACTCCCTCCCCTCACTTTTTTTTGGGGGGGTCACACCCAGTGATGCACAGGGGTTACTCCTGACTCTGCACTCAGGAGTTACTCCTGGCGGTGCTCAGGGGACCATATGGGATGCTGGGATGCTGGGAATCGAACCTGGGTCGGCCGCGTGCAAGGCAAACGCCCTACCCACTGTGCTATCTCTCCAGCCCCTCCCCTCACCTTTTTTAAGTCTGTGGGTTTTTTTTTTGTTGTTTGTTTTTGGGTGTTTTTGTTTTTGTTTTTTTTTGCTTTTGGGGTCACACCCGGCGATGCACAGGGGTTACTTCTGGCTCATGCACTCAGGAATTGCTCCTACAGTGCTCGGGGGACCATATGGGATGCTGGGAATCGAACCTGGGTTGGCTGTTTGCAAGGCAAACACCCTACCCGCTGTACTATTGCTCCAGTCCATTAAGTCTGTGTTTAAATATCGCTTTCCCGAGGAGAGCATTGGCTCACCTGATCCAAAATTCCAGACAGTGGTTCAGTGGTGGAGCACGCACTATGTGTGCTCAGCGGCCCCGGGGAGCCAGAGATATACACATGCTTCCCCCACCCCCCCACCCATCTCCCTGGCGATCTCTCCGCCTTAGTGTCTGCCCTCGAACATGTTTTATTCCTCTGCCTGTCTTCTCCCATCGTAACGGGAGCTCCTAGGAGCGGGGTCCTTCTGCCACTGAGAGGCTCTGAGCAGGGAGAACATGCCAGGCATATTTGTTTGCTGATTATGTGACAAGATTTGAAGTTGACATGTTCCGCTTGTCTTTGATTGTCTTGGAGAGATTGGTGAAGAAGATTCCTGGGTGAAGTGGATTCATGCCCAGGATGACCGTGACTCAAACGTCCCTTGCACCTCTTTTGTTTGTTTGTTTTTGGTTTGGGTGGGGGGGCCACATCTAGCAGTGCTCAGGGCTTGCTCCTGGCTCTACCCTGGGATCACGCCTGGCGGGACCTGGGACCTGAGGTGGTGCAGGGGCTCAAGCCTTGATTGGCCACATGCGAGGCAAACGCCTTCCCTACTGTACAAGGATGTGCCGTGTAAAAAGTTTCAAAGCTGTTTTGAAACTTACTTGGGAAATATCTGAGCTTCAATCTCCAGAATAAGAAAAATAATTAAGTGGAAAGAAGTCAGTATTTAAAACCAGAAACTGCCAGGATAACAATGTCACATGGGGATCTTAACAAACCCCAACTAATTTTAGAGCACGCGTTGCAGAGCGCTGGGCTCTTATCCATCTGGCCTGCAAGAACAAACTGCGCTTCCAAGGCAGTGTTTGTCTTATGATAGCCCAAAATACCATGCTCAAGTTTAACGGCTTAGACCCGTGTCACGTGGTTAATGAGGACAAACAGACATTAGCTTGATAAAATTCAAAATGAACGCGAATTGAATCCGTCCATACGAGAAACAGAAGGCAGCCGAGTGTTAGACTCTTGCCCACAGGCTAAACCGGTTCCGAACCCGTGAGCGCCTGAGGAGGAGGAAGAGTGTGAGGAAGCTTGGGGAGCCGTGGGACCCACACCTACTGACGGGTAGTTAGCACCGGGGAGCCTGCAGTACGTGGGACCTACCGTCTCATCAGGACCGTTTGGCTTGAGACAAACAGAGAAGCCCAAGAGGAATTTACGGGATTAAACTTCTTTACTTAAAGTTTCAGTGTTTAGCTACAGATGAGGGGGCAAATATCGGGCTGGTTGGTCTGTTTGAGTCCCACCTAGCGGTACTCAGCACCTCCATCTGGCTCTGCACTCAGAAATTATTCCTGGAAGGTTCCAGGGGCCAGAGGGTAGGACAGGGATTGGACCCAGGTCAGCCAAGTGCAAGGCAAGCACCCTCCCCGCTGGACTATTGATCTGGCCCCGGGCTATGTTTTCTTATAGTATCTGAAGAAGAGATACACACAGCTGGGACCAGAATCAGAGTCAATTTGACTTATATCACTGTACCACTGTATCACTGTCATCCCGTTGTTTGTCAATTTACTCGAGCAGGTGCCATTAATGTCTCTATTCGTCCCAGCCCTGAGATTTTTAGCCGCCTCTCCTTACTCATCTTTCCCAACGATTGGAGGCTCTTTCAGGGTCAGGGGAATGAGACCCATTATAGTTACTGGTTTTGGCATCTCAAATATGACACGGTAGCTCTGCCCGTGCAGGCGGGCCTCATGATGGCACCCTCTCCTTCTCTGTCAGGGACCAGGAGTCTTCTCTTCTGCCACTCTTAGTCACAACAAGTGCTTTTGCCTTTGGGGCCATCACCATCATGGGACTTCCAGAACCAGCCATCACACCTGCATTCCAATCAGTATCACTTGTATCACTTGTCCTCTGTATTCAGGGCTCTTTCAGGGTCAGGCGATTGAGACCCATTATTGTTACTGTTTTTGGCATATGGATTACATCATGGGTAGCTTGCCAGTCTCTGCGACATTCCAGTCAGTAGGCAGCAGAAAAGCAAGCAGGATTTGCCCGCTTCCTGGGGGCCAGGAACACTATGTCAGCACGGCCAGTGCCCCTATGAACACACCTTGGTCAGTCACACAGGAGTTCCGGAAATAGGGTCCTCATTTGGAATGTCCTTGGCCTAGGAGAAATCAGGTGCGAGGTACAAAGGCCGTTCTGTGGGTGGGGCCTCTTGTCTTTTCCGTGTTTGGAAAACCCAGAGCTGAGTCCAAACAGTTCCCCTCCTGCCTGCGAGAGGTAGGCTTTGGGAGAAGCTTGGGTACAATTCTCCACATTGGCTTGGCCTGGAGTTTTTTCCATACACAAAAATTAAGTTGGGTGTTGGCACAGGGAAAGCTTTGGACATTTTTTTGTTTGTTAATTTTGGGCCATATTGGCAATGCTCAGGGGTAACTACTGGCTTTGAAACTCAGGAATTACTCCTGGTGGTGCTCAGGGGACCACGTAGGATGCCACGGATCGAGTCCTGGTTGGCTGTGTCCGCGGTAACTCTCCTCCTAGTTGTATGACCTTTCAGGTCCTCTTTCATATTCTTTTTTTATTTATTTGTCTTTTTGGGTCACGCACACCTGGTGATGCTCAGGGGTTACTCCTGGTTCTGCACTCAGGAATTACTCCTGGCAGGACCATAAGGGATGCTGGGGATTGAACCCAGGTCACCCAGTCCATGCAAGGCAAACGCCCATCCCACTGTACTATCACTCCAGTCTCTCCTTCATATTCTTTTTTTTTTTTTCTTTTTGGGTCACATCTGACAATGCTCGGGGGTTACTCCTGGCTCTGCACTCAGGAATCGCTCCTGTGATTGTATGGGACGCTGGGAATCGAACCAGGGTCCGCCGTGTGCAAGGCAAACGTCCTCCCCACAGTGTTATGATCGCTCCAGCCCCTCTCCTTCATATTTTTTTTTTCTTTTTGGGTCATACCTAGCGATGCTCAGGGGTTACTCCTGGCTCCGTACTCTGTACTGGCAGGGGATTGAACCCAGGTTGGCCATGTGCAAGGCAAACGCCCTCCCCCCACTGTGCTATTGCTCCAGCCCCTCCTTCATATTCTTATCATCACCTTCAGAGTCTCCTTTTCTGAGGGGTCACTCCACCCTCTGGGTGTTGCCTCATACCTGCATCTGTGTGGTGCCTCAGTTTCTTCAGCTTCAAAGCACTCAGTATTTGCATCTCAAAGGGGTGTGGTCCTCATGCCCTCAGGTCACTCCACAGCTAGGTAGTTTCTTCACACTTTATTTTTTCCCAAAAGTGTGTCACCAGCTCCTGCATCCCTCAGCCTGCCAGGACTCCAGCTGATTCTGTGTTTATGACCCTGCTCACTGCCTGGCACAGAACCCTGCTTCCAGGTGCTGACTAGCTAAGCCAAATGGTGTTTGGTTTTGGGTTTGGGGGCCACATCCAGTGGTGCTGAGGATTAAGAGGGGTCAGTGACCCAGACCAGTGCCTTAACGCCTGCACTGTCTCTCTGGTCCAGAGAAATAATTTCCTTTAGACAAACTTGCTTAGAGAAAAATGAAGGGAGGGGAGAGAGGTGGGACAGAGAGAGAGAGACAGAGAGACAAAGAGGGAGGGAGAGAGAGATAGAGAGAGGGAGAGAGAGAGAGAGGGAGAGAGAGAACATAGGGTCACTGACATGCAATTGTCACCTTAACTAAGTTCTGGGAAGGTGGACAAACTTTTCTGATCACTCTCACCCCTGTGATGTTTCTTGAATCAGAACAGTGAGATGACTTTGGGTTTTGTTTTTGACATTTTTGGGTCACACCCTGCGATGCTCAGGCCTCACTCCTGGCTCTGTACTCAGGGATCACTCCTGGCGGTACTCGGGAGGCCATTAGGGATGCCGGGGATCGAACCCGGATTGGCCCCATAGTACGGCTGTACTAGGGCTGTACCTGCTGTACTATCACTCCGACCCACATTGTAGATGGCTTTGGATGGAATCACTTGCATTTTTGAAGGGAAAGTGGACACTTAGCACTGCTTGCCGCCTAGGATGTGGAACCCAACCCAGAGCCAGAATTCTCCCTAGGGGGCTGGGAGCCCTGCGGTAGGGATGGACAGGGCCCCTGCCCCCTTTCTCCGACACACACACTGAGCCTAGCCCATGGCTCTCCCAGGCTCCTGAGCTTCTCCCCCACCACACACGCTCTCCCCCCACCTTCCACCCTCTGAATCCCCCGGGAGGGGAGAGTGCTCCCTGGCTCCACTCCCGCCCCGTCCCTAGGGCTCCTGTCCTTTCAGGCGCCTTTGGCTGACCTAGAGAAGCAGAGATGGGAGATAAACTCAGGGCGCTTTCTAGCAGCGATGCCACCCGGGAGCCCCGGGCAGCCACGCTCAGGCCCTGCAAGTGTTTATGCCCTGCTCGGTGTGGCCGTGGGTGCGGACACGAGCCCTCACTCCCAAAGGCCGTGTGCTCCCACCTCCCCACTGGAGCATTAGAAATCCAGCCAAGGCCATTCATTCGGCTGTGCATCAGTAGTTCTTTTTTCTCTTTATTATTACTTTTTTCTTTTTCTCGGGGTCACACCCAGCGATGCTCAGGGGTTCCTCCTGGCTCTGCACTCAGGAATTACTCCTGGCAGTGCTCAGGGGACCATATGGGATGCTGGGAATCGAACCCAGGTCAGCCACATGCAAGGCAAACGCCCTACCCGCTGTGCTATCACTCCAGCCCCCTTTCTCTGTATTATTATGAATTCAGTTCTTGTTTCTGGGACTCGGCAGTGGTGCCAGGGGTTGCTGGGCCTACACCTGGCAGTACCCGGATCGAACCCCGGCTCTGTGCGTGCCTGGCTTTTACCTCAACCTTTAGCACTGTCTTCCTGGCCTGGTACCGCCTTTTCAGCGATTCCATCACATGTCTCAGCTATGGTATATCCCAGTGTTGATGGACATTAGCTTGTTTCTACCATCAGTCTATTGTGAACGGTGCTGCTCTGAACATGTGTATGCACGGTTTTGATACTTACTGAAGATCGAATCACTTTTGCATTCACTCAATAAATAGTTGTTGAATTACACTAGAAATTCCCTGGGCTGAGCACATGCTTTACAGCAGGACACTGGTTTGATCCCCAGCACGTGAGCATTGCATTAGCGGCCCCTGAGCCCAGGGTCAGGAATAGCACCTGAGCACTGCACCCTGAGCACTTCCCCACTACCCCCATACACACCTCTCAGCCCCAGGAAAAAAAAAAACTACTACTACATGGGGCCAGAGTGATAGTACAACAGGTAAGTCTTGCATGCAGCCTGCCAGGATTCAATCCTCAGCACCCTATATGGTCCCCTGAACCCTGCCGGGAATGATTCCTGAGGGCAGAGCCAGGAGTAACCCCTGAGCATCGCCGGGTGTAACCCAAAAATAAAAACAAATCAGAATATTTGGAGTTGACACTGCTGGTGGTATTGGAATTTTGTATTCCTGAAACTACTGGGAATGACTTGGTAAATCATGGTGACAATTATAATAATAAAAATTGGTGGAGCTCAGGGCTACACTTGCCTTCGTGCTGGGGTTATGGTTACTCCCAGCAGTGCCTGGGGAATCATAGGTGGTGGTGGGTATCAGACGGGGGCTGGCCACATTGCCAGGCTTATGCCCCCCGGTCCTGTCTCTGCAGGCCCAGTGATTTAGATTTTTTTTTTAAGTTTTATTCATGAGAAATGAAATTAGGTGAGGAGGGCTGGTAATCTCTGTGTTTTTCTTTCCCATATGGCTCAGGCAGGTTTTATTTATTTTTTGGGGGGGGGGGTCACACCCAGCGATGCACAGGGGTTACTCCTGGCTCTGCACTCAGGAGTGACTCCTGGCGGTGCTGGGGGACCATATGGGATGCTGGGAATCGAACTCGGATCGGCCACATGCAAGGCATGCGCCCTACTCACTGTGCTATCGCTCCAGCCCCGTGATTTGGATTTTTAAAAGCACAGCGGCTCCACATAAAAAGTATTTATATTAAAGAAGGAATGAGCAACTTACATTAGCGGGTGGTCACACCCACCAACTGGCCCCCTGGCGCCGTGTAATCCCATCAACAACCAAGACTCAGAGACTATAAAAACCAGCTCCTGGAACCGCGCGGCCGCTTTTGCGGCCGCGCGACATCTTATTACAACATCTTATTATTTCATTCCTACTTTGGACAAACTGGCAGGTTACCTGCCCACACAGCAGAGTCTGGCAAACTCCCCGTGGCGTACCCAATATACCAAATACCAGTAACAATGATGGGTCTCATTCTCCTAAAGAGCCTTGAATATAATCTCAGGGCTAGGATGAAGGAGACGTTACTGGGGCCTGCTCAAGGCAATCAAGCAACTTAATTCAGTTTTTTGGTTTTGGGGCCACAGCTGGGCTGCTCAGGCTTCCTCCTGGCTCTGTGCTCAGGGTCACTGCAGCGAGGCAGGGGAACCATGAGTGATGCTGGGGAATGAAGCTGTGCCAGCCAGATGCAAGGCCAACGCCCTCCCTGCTGTCCTATTTCTCTGGCCCCTTGGCAGCTCCTTATTTGGTCACTCTGTGGGACCAGGCATAGCAAGGGCCCAACAACATTTTGGGACACTCAGTGACAACATTTAATGAGGAATAGAAAGTTTGTAGTCAGAAGAACTAATGTTCTGTTTGTTTGGGGGCCACCCACAAAGCACTCGGGGGCACTTCCCGGCTCTCTGTTCGGGAGTGACCCCTAGTCAGGCTGAAAGGCCCATATATGGTACCTGGGATTTCGACCTGGCCCTAACCCCTGAACTGTATTTCCGGTTCTATCTGAGTTGCTATGCTAGCCACTATACCACTGGAGCGATAGCACAGCGGGTAGGGCGTTCGCCTTACAAGCGGCCAACATGGCCGACCCGAGTTCGATTCCTCTGCCCCTCTCGGAGAGCCCGGCAAGCTACCGAGAGTATTCGATATGCCAGACACAGTAACAACAAAGTCTCCAATGGAGACGTTACTGGGCCCGCTCGAGCAAATCGACGATCAACGGGAGGGCCTTTACCTTTTTACCTTATCTGAGTTGCAATATTGAAGGCAATTAAAATTAGTGCGTCAAATCTACGCTGAACAAAACACAAGCGTTTAGGAAAGCTGAGTCGAGAAAGAGAGGGTATGGGCCTGAGGCATGCTCCTGTGTGTGGCTGACCCCCAGCTACCGGCTGCAGCCCTGTCTGCCCGAGCAACGAGGGTGCCACTGCAGAAGGAGGCCACAAAGAGCCCTAGAGTTACTGCACCTCCAAGCCTCACTGACCTTCCAGCCACTTGGTGGAATGACCCAGGGGGGCAACTGAGCACCACTGGGGAAGTCTTACGGGAGGCCTCCCAATGGCAGAGTTTAGAGTTCCTAAACTTTCCTTAATCACGTGCCCAGCCCCTTGCCTCATCCCCTGGCACCCACATGCTGTTTATTGGAGGTGAAATGTGGAGAGGAGGGCCAGGGGTGTGCCCCGCTGCTAAGGAGTCCCGGATTCCTGGCTGCCTTCTCTGCTCTGATCATACGGCTCCCAAACTGGGGCACTGCTGGATTGGAAAACAGAACTGCGATTCAGCAGGGCGCGGGAGGTGGGGCAGGTAACTGCACTTCGCCCAGAACTCGGTGCGTGTCCCCCGGTTGCCTCCCCAGGCGCCCAGCCGGTCTGCGGGGCCGGGACAACCCCGCTGAATGCAACTCAGCAAAAGAACCGTGCGCAGAAGGAAGCCGCGGCCCTTCTGGGAATCCGGGCGGGCTGCAGCCCCCCGCGGCCAGCCGCCGCCTCTTGGGGTTGCCAAGGCCCCGGGCGGGCCCTGCGGGCGGCCCTCTGCTGCCCGGCGGCGAGCAGGCGGTGCCCGGCCGCCCAGCTGCCCGCGGCATTCAGACCCAGGGCGTCCGGGCCGGGCACCAGGACTGGCGGCCAAGTGACGCGGCCGGATAAAGAGGCTTTTCTCAGCCGGGCGGAGCGGGCGAGGCTGGTTTCAAGGGATTTTTAACCCTTGGTCCTTCCTGGGTCCGCCGAGCGGCTCCCCGCGGGTTGTCTCCCCGGGGTGCGCGGGGGGAAAGCTCCCCCAGCGTGTTTCCGAGCGCGTTTCTGGACCCGGCCGGGAGTGCGCCCCGCGAGCCGGCGGTGTAGACGCACGAGCCGGCGGGGGTGACTTGCACATTCTCAAGCCGGAACTGCGAGTCCGGGTGCGGGTCCCCGGGATTCCCCTCACACCGCCACCCCCCACCCGCCCCCCGGTCGCGTGTGTAGACAAAGAGGCGGCTGCGGGGGCGGCCACAGCGCGGGACCCGGCCTGGGGTGAGGGGCTCGACTCTGCGTCCCGCCCGGCACCCGGTCAGGCCGGGGTCTCCGGCTCCAGCCCCAGCGCCGTGTGGGGTCGCGGTCCGGGCGGGGACTCGGGTCCCTGCGAGGTTGGGTCGGAGGCTCGATTTCGGGCAGGGGGCGCGCGGTTCTGGGCATCCTGGATCGGGGTGGACTGGAGTGCGGGGCTGCGTCTGGGCCGGGGTCCAGGGGCGCGCTCGGGCCGGGGTCCGGGGGTGCGCTCGGGGCGGGCCGGGTCCGGGGTGCGCTCAGACCCGGGTCCGCGGTGCGCTCAGGCTGGGCAGCGGCCCGGGGTGGGCTCAGACCGGGGTCCGGGGTACGCCTGGGTCGGGTCGGGGTCCGGGGTGCGCTCAGACCCGGGTCCCGGGTGCGCTCGGGCCGGGCGCGTCGCGGGGAGGAGCCGCGGCGGCGCCCTGTCCGGTCCCGTCCCGGCGGCGGCGCGTCACGCTGTCCCCGCCCCGAGCCGCCGAGCCGGGAGGCGGGAGGCGGCGGCCGCGCGGCTGCTGCTGCTGTTGCTGCTGCTGCTGCTGCTGCTGCAGTGGGGCAGGTGGCGGCGACGGGCGGCGACCCCGGCCACGGTGAGCGCGACGCGGCCGGTCCCCTCCCGCCCTCCGTCCCTTCCGCGCCGCCGGGCCGCGCCTGGCCGCCCGCTCGGGCCGGGCCCGGGGGCCGGGGCCGGGGCCTGGCGGCCGTCCGGGCTGGGCTCCCGCGCCGGGGCGGCTCCGCGCGGCCCGGGGGGTCCGGGCGGGGTGGGGGGCGCGGAGGTCCCCGGGCCGGGGGCGGCCCCGAGGCCGCGCGGCGGGAGGGCCCGAGGGCGCCGAGCCCGGCCTGGCTCCCGCCTCAAGATGGAGCTGGGAGACTCGTCGGCCTGCCCGCCCGCGTCCTCCGGCCCGCGCGCCGCGCCCGCCCCGCCACCGGGCCGCCACCCGGGCACCGCCACCCGGGCGCCTCCTCCCGGCCCGCTCCCGGGCACCTCCCTGCCCGCTCCCGGGCCCCTCCTCCCCGACCTGTGGCCCGCACTCAGCCGGGCCTGGCACGCCCCGTGGGCCCTGGGCAGCGGCTCCCCGGGGGTCCTCCCCCGCCAGGACTGTGAGATGAGCGACGGCGGGGCCACGGGCATCTGCGACACCCGCGCTCACCTGGTGCCTGGCCGGGCTCTGGCCCCGGAGGCAGCTGCCACTTGTTCAGGGGCGCCCCAGAGCAGAGACATCCCCTCCTGTCCCCCCACCCGGCCTGCAGGTCCTGCGCGGTGGCATGGGGACGCGTGAGGGCGCAGAGTGGCGCTTCCCCCCCCCCTCCGGGGCCGGTCCTTGTGGTGGGGCCAAGTGCCGCCCCCTCCCCGGCTCCCCGCCTCTAGGGGCTGAAGAAATTACACGTTAAGGCTGTGATCAGCTTAGATACCTTTTAGCAAAACTTGGACGCCCATCAGGGTACTTGCAAAGAAGGGTGGGGGGAATTTCGTAATTAAATGGTCTTTTAGTTCAGCCTGGGCTCCCTCCTCTCCTGGAGGGGCAGGTGGGAGCTCCTGGAAGGGCCGGGCCTGAGGCTTTCCCCTTGCTGTTACAGGTTCCCTGGATTCTGACTGCTGGATCTCTTGCAAGAACCCTCAGGTATGTGGCTCCCCAGCCGCGGGGTGTCTCATTCTGCAGAACCTGCAGTTAACCCCGACTGGCAGCTTGCTGTGGCCAGCCCCGGGCGAGGCCCTTTGGTATTTCACCTGGTTTATCAGCCCAGGGAGGCTGCCTCCCTGCGCCCATTCACAGACGACGCCTGGAAAAGTCAGGGCAGAGCCCAGGGTCACCTCAGCTGCTGGGTGGTGGTGGTGGTGGTGGTGGTGGTGGTGCCTGGGTGTCCCCAGGGACCCTGGGCTTCCTCACTCAGGTCTGGGGGCTCTGGGGGAGCAAGACTCTTGTGCGTCCAATGGGAGGGGTGGGCGCTGGGCTCAGGGCTGCTGCTGGATTGGAGGGCGTGAGAGAGGGAGGGGGGAACGGTGACATAGGCGGGCCTTGTTCCCAGGGTGGGGATGCTGGGAGATAAAGATCACACCTGTCCCTCCCTCTGAGTCCGCCTCAGCTTGCTGTCTGTCCCTGAGGAACTGAGGGGCCTGGTTTATGACAGCAGTGGGCCCAGTCCCTGTTCTGCCAGCACGGGTTCTTCTGCGTCCCCACTCCCCATAACTGCAGGTGAGCTTGGTTCTAACCCAGGCAGGCTTAGCTGGCTCTCCCCCATCCTGCCCCTCCTTATCATCTCAGAGGGACGCGGGGCGCGGGAATGGAACCCGGACCTGGGGCCTGTCACACATGAGCTTGGCCTTGGAACCTCTCTCCAACTCTCTCGCTCTTTCTTACTCTCACCCCGGGGAGGGGAGCCAACGGCTCACACACCCGCGGACAGGGGCTTCAGGGAAAGGTGAGAGGCAAGAGTCGTTATCCAAGAGTCGATATCTGATCTCAAGTGTATGTGTGCATCAGCAGATTAGCTTTGTTTTGGAATATGTGTGACAAGGATCCTGTATTTCACTCGGTAGAGTCCCGTGTGCCCATAAATAAGTTTTTGTCTAATTTCATGGTGGGGCCATCCCGGGGAGAGCTGGGGCCCGTTGGTGGCTGTGTGCTGGCAGTCCCCTGGCTTTGCTCAGGGGACCATGCAGTGGCAGTGCTAGACTCGGGCCTCGTGTATGCAGAGCACAAGTTCATCCCACTGAGCATCTCTCAGGCCCAAGTGGTGTTTAGTTATTTATTACTAGGGAGAGGGGAGCACCTTTGGGGCCACACTCAGCTCAGTAGTGCTCAGGGGTTTACTTCAGACTTTGTGCTCAGGAGTCACTCCTGGTTGTGCTGGGGGGGAATGAGAGGTGGATGCAGGGGACAGATGCAGTGCGGGGATGGACCAGGGTCATCTGTGTGCAAGGCAGGCACATTCCCCCCTGTACTAGCTCTCCAGAACCCCAGTGTTTTTTTGTTTGTTTGTTTTGGGTCATACCCAGAAATGCTCAGGGGTTACTCAAGGCAGTGCTTGGGAGACCATATGGGATGCCAGGGATCGAACCTGGGTCTGACATGCAAGGCAAATTCCCTACCTGCTGTACTATCGCTCTGGCCCCCCCAGTGTATTTTATTTAATTGAAAATATGCGGTCTTTAGGCTTTGAGATTTCCTTGAACTCCATTTGGTGCCAGGGATCCATCCTAGGGCCTCACATATGCAGGGTATAAACTCTACCTTTGAGGTTTTGGTCTTTTTTTTCCATGTTGGGTCATACCCAGTGATCCTCAGGGTTACTCCTGGCTCTGCACTCAGGAATTACTCCTGGCAGTGCTTGGGGAACTGTTTGGGGACTGTTTCACCCTGTAGGGGTGAACCATGGTGACCATGCCAATGCCATATGCAAGGACTATTCTATGCAAGGACTATCGCTCTGGCCTACTGCTCTGGCCTACTGTTGAGTCTTATCACCTGCCCTCAAGGCTTCATGGACCACTGAAATCAGAGCTAAAGAAATGGAAGAAAGTCACACAGTTTGACTTACTATTTCTTGCGGTTAAAAGAAACCTTTGTTGGGGCTGGAGTGATAGCATAGCGGGTAGGGTGTTTGCCTTGCACGCGGCCGACCCGGGTTCGATTCCCAGCATCCCATATGACCTCCTGAGCACTGCCAGGAGTGATTCCTGAGTGCAAAGCCAGGAGTAACCCCTGAGCATCGCCAGGTGTGACCCGAAAAGCAAAAAAAAAAAAAAAAAAAAAGTAAAAAAAATTAAAAGAAACCTTTGTTTATACTGTGTTAACTAAGGGAAACTTCCCACCATATGTAAATCTACTGTTGTCTAACCGCTTTGTCCTTCCTTCTTCTACACATGAGGTGGGTCATCAGGTATTTTTTTGAAGGTGTGATGCTGGGCCGGTCACTTCCCTGGGGCCACTAGGGTCACTCCTGGTGGTGGCAGGAGCTGAACTCAGTACTTAGACAGGGCAGTACGATGTTGCCACATGAGCCCCCTTTTCTCTTGGGTCACACCCGGCGATGCACAGGAGTTACACCTGGTTCATGCACTCAGGAATTACTCTTGGCAGTCCTTGGGGTGCTGGGATTCTGGGAATCGAACCTAGGTTAGCTGCGTGCAAGGCAAATGCCCTACCCGCTGTGCTATTGCTCCAGCCCCAAAATAGTTTTCTTTTTATATACTTTTTATAAAATAGAGGAAGAGAAGAGAGAGAGGAGGGAAACCCACAAAGTCAAAGGAAAAAAGGAATCGTGCCCCCAGGCTGGGCCACGGGCAGCCCCAGGGTGGAACCGAGCTCTCTCCTTCGAGCCTGAGAGCCGGTCTGTGGGGCCATGCTGGTTCCTGGTTCCAGGGCCATGGGGACTTTGTGGCCACCCGAAGCAGCTCAGGGACTGTTTTAGCTTGGTGCTCTGAGGACTGTGGTTCCGGGGATCAGCTGAACTGAAGGCAGTGTCTTCTGCACTGCACTCATGCATTTCTGCATTTTTGGTTTGGGGCTTTGCCTTGTCTCAGGTACTCAGCAAACCATGCAGTGCCAGGGTTGAGATAGTCCCCCTGAGATGTAGCTCATGGGACCCCGAGCACTGCTGTGCTGCTGCTATGGTTGGGCCTGGTTGGAAGCCTGTCACATTCAGCACAGCCCCACTGGCCACTTCCCCGGGGCCAGGTGCCACCTGCAGCCAGACAGCGATGAGCAGCAGGATTCCTGCTCCTTGGGGGCGTGGACCCAGCCAGAAGGCGGCTCATGTTTGCTGTGTTTGGAAGGGACTCAGGCAAGGGAAGCAGGGGGCAAGGGAAATGCAGTTTGGTTGATGGGAGATAGGGTGTCAGCTGTGCCAGGGTGTAGTGAGAGGAGAGCTGGATGCGGGCTCTGGGTGGAAGTGAAGCCCCATGGGGGGGGTGCAGAGGGGAGCAGGGACCTGGCGGGGATGGGGGGCTCGAAGCCATCAGGCCACATTGATTGTAGTCCTGGAAATACATCAACTGTTTTATTAGTTCAGGGGAGCTATACTGGCCGTGCTCAGACCCTATTCCTGGCTGGGCTCAAGGGACGTAGCAGGTGCGGGGGACCCAAGGGCCTGGTCAGCCCCATGTGAGGTAAGCGCCTTCCCACTGTACTCTTCTCCAGGCCCAGACCTAAAATATTTTAATGACTTATTTGGGGGGAGGGGTTTGGGCCATGCTGGGGGCCCTCAGGGAACCATCTGCAGTGCCAGGCTCAGACTGGGGTTTTGTACATGCAAGGCAGCACTTTCGGCCTGTGTGCTCTCTGACCTCTGACCCCACAGACTCTTTAGGATAATGAAGCAGGACAGGAATGCAACTCATGCTGGCATGCAGGAGACCCAGGTTCAACCCCTGACACTGCTTGGTCCCCTTGAGCAGCACCAGGATGACCCACCAATGGTGGAGCGCGTGGAGCAGCCTTATGCCATGTCACTAATGATTCTGGAGAAGCTAAAGGGGGCCCGAGGCCTGGGGGGTTTCCTGAAGGTGTCCACGGGCCGTAACAGGACCTGGAAACTGGACTCAGGCCTGTGTTTTTCCAGTGTGGCCCCTTGGACCTGCCATGTGGTGGGGGGTGTCCTTTCCCCTTCTCCCTCCTGGGCCTGTCGCTGGCATTTGCAGTGACTTTCCTGGACTGCTCTGAGCAGCAAACTTGCCTTTTCAGCGGTACAAGGTTCATGGTTCACAGCCTGTGCTTGTGAGTCGCTTTAATATCAGTGGGGAAACTGCTAGCATTCCCACAAATGGTAACTGCGTAGGTAAGCACTTCGGGGGCCGTGATGGACTCCTACTTGCTTCCAGTACCTGTCGCGGATGCTTCTGTGTCGAGACAGCTCCGAGTCTGAGTGCTTTGGGTCAGCATTTGCATTGCACGGCACTTTTTTTGGTTTTTGGGCCATTCCCAGCGATGCTCTGGGCTTTCTCCTGGCTCTCTGCTCAGGACCGGTACTGCTAGGCTCTCGGAACCCTGTGTGATGCTGAGGAGTAAATCTGGCTCGGCTGCGTGCATGCAGCAACCTTACCCGCTATCCTATCTTTCCGTCCCTCTGGGGAAATTTTTTTTTAAATTTTTTTTTAATTTTTATTTATTTATTTATTTATTTATTGAATCACTGTGGGAAAGGTTACAAAGCTTTCAGGTTTATGTCTCAGTCATGCAAATATCAAACACATTTCCCTTTACCAATACTTATTTTTTACCATGAAGAACCCCAATAAAACCCCACCCCCCACCCCTCCCCGTCCCTGTGAGGCAGATGAATTCTAGTTAACACTCTATCTGCTTTGATTAGATTCATTGTTTCAATAAAAGATTCACCACTATTATTTAGAGTTTACCCCCCCCCCCCCAAATCAGACATGCTGAAAAAGCATTGTGAAGTGATTTGCTTTCTACAGCTGGGTTCAAGAATTAAATGTTGGTTTTGGATTTCTGCTATTTTACTTATTGACCCTGGAAGTATTTCTACTGAAAGTCAGATAGTTAAGAAATTGGTTTCTGTGTTCTGGAGTCGTGGCCGTGCTGGAGAGCCGCTCGCGGGGGGACCGGTGGCCTCGGTAGGGCGTGAAGGGCGGAGCGAAACGCCCCCCTTCCCATGAGGTTTTAGTCGCCCCCACACTCCCGGCTCATACCTGCTGTCCACAAGGCTCCCATGTGGCCGCCATCTTTCTTTCCAGAGAGGAGAGGGCGAATGGGGCAACACCCTTTCCCCTCCGGCAGACTTGATGGCCTGGATCAACGCATAGTCCATTCACTTTTCTGCTCCAAGCTGCTGGGTTCTGCATTAAGTCCTTGTGCTTCTGGGAAATTTTTTTTTTTTTTTATGTAGGAGTACTACTATTTATTCAGCCACTGTCCGGGGAAATTTTTAAGAGAAAGCATGCTAACGATGGTATCATACAGAAACGGTCAGTAAGAGTGACCTCTTCAGATTTCACTCAGCACAGGGGGTGCCTTTTTCCTTCTCCCACTTTCTCTGGTGGGTGTTGGGGTGTCAGGAGGTAGAGGCTGGCTGACTATGAAGAACCAACCTTGGGTTTGCCCAGGAAGGACATGTGGTTTAGTTTCCTGGTCTTGGCACCAGTACCGAGGAACCTTGGCCGTGCGGGGAGGCGCCTGCTCTGTGTTGGAGTCTCCATCTGCTGCTCCCAGGACAGACCAGCGCTCTCTCCGTGGGCGGGTCTCTCCAAACCCTCTTCCTGGCTTCTTTGGAAAGTCTTTGAAAAGAGAAGGCAGGAGGGAGTTCTATGACAGCAGCCCCGAGTTTCTTGAGCCCTTCTGGAGCCCTTGTGAGACCACAAACACATCTTTCTTCCCTAATCTTTCAGGTGCTGGGTTTGCGTATTTTGATGCTTACATTCTCTCTTGCAGGCTTATGTCTAAGTATAGCTTGGATTAGATCCCAGTTTAGCTTGGGCTGTTTTTCACATGTATAATTGCCAAGCCTTTCTTTTACTGTATTTTCTCTGAAGTCAAAGGGCCCAGAGAACCAGCTGTGTTCAGGATGCTCAGATCACCCGTGGTTGGGGGCTTATGTGTGAGGAGAGGGCAGCTGAGGTGAGGTTCCTGGGTACTGATTCTGCAAGTCCCCACACATGGCGACAGTTACTTGGCATGATTTTTTTTCTTTTGTTTTTCCAAACCCAAAATATAAAAAAAACAGTGCATCTTTACCTTTACCTATAACTCTCTATGTTGTGCATTCTAACAATACACAGGTTTCAGGTATGCAGCTCCCTACCCCCGCCCCCAGGACTATGTTTGTGCTTTGGTTTGGGGCTGTGTGGTCTGGGACAAGCTCTGAGATGTGTGGCAGAGGGCTGAGGCTCACACCCAGGCCTCAGCTGCAACACTTGTGTTTCCTGCAATGAGCCTCGGGATGCTTTCTCACAGGAGGTGTGATACTCAGATGTTTTTGTTTATGTGTTGCTTTTCACCCAGCTCAATCTGGGGCCTGCCCCAAGCTGGGGGCTACTCCAAGCTGGGGGCTACTCCGGCTCCCTGCTTAGATGTCGCTGTCGCTCCCAGCGGTGCTCGCTCCCAGCGGTGCTCAGGGGGCCGTATGGTGCTAGGATCAAAGGCTTGCACTAGCTCTCCATTCCCCGTAGTCTTAAGGCGGGAAGGATCCTCTTTAGATCTTCTTTTCTGGACTTTCCGGTAAATATAGGAGTGAAATCTTCACCCGTGGCTGACTAGGCGAGTGACGCCGGGTTGCTGATGACGGTTCTCGGTGCCCGTGGCTCACTGCCGACTGGGAACTGGCGCCTTGGATTTTGATTTCCGGCCATGTCTTCCAGTGGAATTATGTCTTAGATGCAGTCTCACCTTCCCGATCGCTGGCGCGGCTGTGCCTCCACATGTGAGGGTTGCCAGTTAGACTGTCGATCCAGCTCTTGAAGCTCAGACCAACAAGTTAGGGACGCGGCTGGTGGGGGGCAGGACACCCCTCCTGAGTGTCCCCCCTGAGTGCACCATCGGGACACTGCAAGGCTGCAGCCCCCTGCAGGGCTGTGCGAGAGGGAATCAGTCAGTCTGAGAGCCCTTTCGGTATCCTGGCTGGGGACTGCTTGCTCAGTGGGACCTGGGGGCTCCACCTGGCTAACTATGGGTTCGAGTGGGGAATCTGGGCTCCACAGGTGAAGTGTGCTTGTGCCAGGCTCACTCCTGGCTTTGTGCCAGCAGCGCTCAGGGACTGCCTGGGATGCTGTGGACCAAGCCTGTTGGCTGCTTGCCAGGTGGTGCCCTGCCCCCTGGACCATTTCTTAAACCCCTGGTGCTGGGGATTTGACCCTGGGTACCCTGTTAGTCATAGGTGGGCAGGACTGGGAAAGTACCCTGGAGGTGTGTGGAGTTGCAGGTACCCCACAGGGAACACTGGTGACACAGGGTCACCGGGGCAGGAGAGGCAGGTGTGAGGGTGCAGGTGGCCAGGTGTGTGTGAGAGAGAGAGAGAGAGAGAGAGAGAGAGTGTGAGTAAGTCCGGGCGGGTCCCGGAAGTGGTCAGTGGTTGGAGGGTCCCTCCAATAGTAAGAGCAAGTCCAGGAACGGTTTTCTCTGCCTTGGTCAGGGTGGTCCTGCTGTGCCCCTCACACTGGCCTTAACATTTCATAACGGTTGACTTCTCAGCGCATCTCTTTTTCCTGCTTTTGAGCCAGGAGTATCTGATTGTAGGTGGTGACTGGAAAAACGGAGGTCCGGTCAGTTACTAGTGTTGTTCCGAGGGTCCTCCCAACTCCGTGCTCAGGGGTCACTCCAGGGAACTTTGGGGGGCCTGCCATGCAGTACCAGTGATGCAGTCCGGACCTCCCTCACGTAAAGCCCCACTGCAGCCCTCCGAGACCCCCCGCAGCTGGCATCCCCTGAGTGCCGGCTGTCAGCAGCCACCAGGGCAGACTCTGGAAGCCGCACGTCGGGGAGCCGAGAGCCATTAGCGGATCAGAGCCAGAATCAGTGCCCAAGAGGTGCCCCCGAGCCCAGACTGACCCCGGGCACAGCAAGGAAGAGCGCTGAGCTCCGGGTGTGGCCCCAAAGCAAACACCAAAACCCACCAAGGTCTGAGTCATTTGCCTGCCAGCCAGGCCCACTGAGGCTGCCACCCCAGTTTGGCTGTGTCCGTGCCGCAGGCGCCGCGTGAAGGGCTGGTGAAGCCACGGATGTCACACTCGCCCCCGCTGGCTGCTCTCAGGGAATGCGGCGCTCAGCATTCCCCTCTCCACGTCGGGGCAGGGGGCCCCCTGTTCTCATGGGCTGGAAGTTCAAACCTTCCTTCCTGCCTTGTTTTCGAAAGTCGGTGTGAGTGGGCGGCCGTACCATTACTGAGGCACTGTAATGAGCACTTGGCACCGAGGGCTGGTAATTTCTTCCTGGGGGAGGAGCAGCCCGGGCAGTCGGTCACATGTCAGCCCCGTTCTGGGCGGCTGCCCCCCACACAGCTTGATTACAGGTGGGGTCGGCGCCCAGGTCTGCTGAGACCAGGGAGATAGCGTGGGGGAGGGGGGGAGGCATGTCCTTGCTTATAGCCAACCCCGCGTCAGTCCTTCAGTTCTTGGAACCACCTATGGGCCCCTCGAGCACCTTCCTGACTTGACCTCTGAGTACAGAGCCAGGAGGAAGTCCTGAGCACCCAGGGTGTAGCATAAAAAACAAACAAATAAAAATCTGATTGAACTGATAGCTCTGTCTGTGTGTACCAATCATATGGGGAAAACAAACAGCCAGCAACTGGGCCGGGAGGCACACACACCCAGCCTGGGCTTGATCATCTGCCCCCCACCCCCCTCCCCGCCTCCTGCATCCCATGCAGTGACCTGGAGCAGAGTCTGGAGTCCTTAAGACACCTCCAGGTGTAGGCCCCAAACAACCGAAAAGTAACGCTCAGTCCAGAAGAAGGCAGCTCCTTGGGGAAGCCTGGCAGCTTGGGGGTGTGTGTGGGTGTGTGTGTGGGTGGGGGGTGGGGGGTTCTACAAAAAAAAGCATCTGAGGGAAAGGGAGTAAGTTGTGTGGGTTTTTTTGATTTGTTTGTTTTGCTTTCCAGACACACCTGGCAGTGGTAGTGCTCAGGACTTACTCCTGACTGCACATAGGGGAGTTCACTCCTATCGACTTGGGAGACCAGATGGGATGCTGGGAATCGAACCCAGGCTGGCCGTGTGCAGCCGCCATGCACCCCCTCCCCAGCCTGTGTTCCCTCTGGAACTAACAGATTGGCAACTTTCCTTCTTCAGCACAGTTAGATCCTCACTCAAGTCTCAGAGTATTAAGTTACCCATGACCTAAACCGTGGCATCACTTTATTTATTTCGGTGGCACTATTTTATTTATACCTGGCTCCTGGGGGGTGTGGGGGGGGTGGGGTGGGGAGGGGAACTTACGGGATGCTGGGCCTGTGCAAGGGAAAACGTGTCTAGGGCACCGCTTTGAGAATCCATCTCTTCTATCGTGAAATGAGGGGGTTGAGCTGAACCGTGGACATCTCTTCTGACTCTCAGAGTCTGTGAGGCTCTGCCAAGCACCTTCACCTCCTCCTGCTGGCCCAGGAAATAGGTTCTGGAAGATGCTGACCAGGGTCTGTAAAGCCCAGCACTGCGGGTCCCTCTGGAAGCTGGTGCTGCAGTGAGGGGCTCCCGTGGACAGCTGTGTAAATGCAACCCCAGCTCGTTCCTTCCGCCTCTCTCCTCCCTCCTCCACTCCTTTTTTGTTTTTAATTGAATCACCATGAGATACAGTTTCAAAACTTTTGTGATTGAGTTTCAGTCATACAATGATGGAACACCTTTCCCACCGCCAGTGTCCCCAGTATGCCTTCCGCCACCCCCACCCCATCCCACCCGCTGCCTCTGTGGCAGGCACCTTCCTTCTTTCTCTCTACTTCTGGGCATCCTGGTTAGCAATACAGACACTGAGAGGCCATCATGTTCCGTCCTTTGTCTATTTTCAGCACACATCTCCCCTCCCGAGCGATCCCTCCAACCCTCATTGACATCTGGGGCTGCTCTTGGCCAGATGTGCGGTTGAGGCAACTTCTGGGGTGCAGCCCTCCCCCGGGCAGAGGGCTTCCCCCACCACCCTGCAGGCAGGCCCACGTGTGAGTGGCGTCCGGTGCTCCTGGAGTCCAGCACTTCTGAAAGTGGACAGGGGTGTCATTGGTGGTCGCTTGGAGATCGACTTTCAGCGGGGCACTGTGTGCATATTTTTCTGAGAAGGAGGGTCTCCAAGCTCACCCCGGGGCCTCTGCCCTGGAACCAGCGGCTTGGTGCTCCTCAGCACTGGTCTGCAGTGGGGGCCCCGCTAGCTCCTGACACCGTCACGGTTGCAGCCTATGTCCAGGCAGGCCAGAGCAAGCATCGCTGCTGTGACTCGCCAGTCCTGCTGTGACTCACTAGTCCCCCGGTGACCCCGCACTCAGCGCTTCTCAGTGGGGACAGGACGAGGTTTTCCCTCCCTGGGACACACATTTAAAATTGTGGCCGGGGGGCCGGAGAGATGTGGGTAGGACACTTGCCTTGTATGAAGCTGACCCAGGTTCGACCCTCGGCATCCCATGTGGTCCCCGAGCACTGCCAGGAGTAATTCTTGAGTGCAGGGCCAGGAGAAAGCCCTGAGCATCACTGGGTGTGACCGAAAAACCAAAATAAAATAAATTGTGGCCACTGGGTTTCCTCAGGGATTTCCACGGTTAAGGCAGCTGGTGTGTGTGTGTGGGGGGGGAGTGTGTAAATATCAAACTATTAAATATTAAATGAGGGACTGTGAGTTCAAAGCGTGGGTACGTGTTAGCCAGCTGACCGCAGGCTGGTTGGTAATCAGTGACCTTTTATTCTCGATTTATTCTCCTTGCAGCATAGCTAGATAGAAATGTTACATAGAAATAGTGATGGGGGCGGGGCTGGAGCGATAGCACAGCCGGTAGGGGTTTGCCTTGCACTCGGCCGACCCGGGTTCCATTCCCAGCATCCCATATGGTCCCCCAAGCACTGCCAGGAGTAACTCCTGAGTGCAGAGCCAGGAGTAACCCCTGTGCATCGCCGGGTGTGACCCCCCCCAAAAAAAGCAAAAAAAAAAAAGTAATGGGTGGGGGTACACATACGTGGGGTTGAACATTATAACAATAAACAAGTGTGAAGCCCTTCCTTCAGGGGAAGTTCTAGGAGATTAACTCGGGACAAACTCCTCTGGAGGTTCAGCACTAGGGACCTGCTCAAGGGCGGAATTCCGTCCAAGGGAAGGCTTTCTCCTTCCTTATGTAGTAATCCATTTATTTCTAGTCATTTCTAAGGATAAGAGATAGAGTAAGTTTGAAGAGCTGCCCTTCCTGAGGGCATCTCCCTTTATATCCCAGACTACAGTCCCTCAGGCCCAGTTAGTCTTTTCTAACCCCAGCAGGGTCCTTATTCAGTTACTTATTTTTGGGTCATGACAGAGCTTGTTCCATGACCGTGCTCTTAACTTATTATACTTAGGGTCCTTAGTTTGTCTCCTTTCGATGCCAGGGTAGCTTACAGCTTGCCCTGGGTCAATCCAGTTCCTTCATTGGGACCCTCCTTTTGGGGGTGTTAGGAAGCAAGGGCAACTGAGGCTTCAGTCAGGTAAATATGGTTTTTTTTTTCCTTTTTGGGTCACACCCAGCGATGCACAGGGGTTACTCCTAGCTCTGCACTCAGGAGTTACTCCTGGCGGTGCTTAGGGGACCATATGGGATGCTGGGAATCGAACCTGGGTCGGCCGCGTGCAAGGCAAACGTCCTACCCGCTGTGCTATCACTCCAGCCCCCATTCAGTTAGGTAAATATGACAGACGCGCAGGAATAAATATTAATCGGAGTCAATTAACTCCCATGTTACAAAAGCATAGCATCAACTGTCTTTCTGTGTCTATTCAAAAAAGGCCATTGCAAAACCATGCAGAGGACATAAAGGAAATAGAAAAACAATATAGGAGTATTAGTGCTTGATAGAATTGGGTGTGTCTCGGGAGCACTGTGGTAGGAGTAGCTCAACAAACCTAAGCTCCCTGCGGGAGGAACAGGGACAAACCAATGTTGTCCAACACCTGCCCTGCATCATGTTGAGTTTCAGGGCTGCAGGCTCAGGCCCTTGGCCTTTACAGAGCGTGTTGTGTCCCCTGAGCCCAGCTCTCTCCCGCAGTTTCCCCAGGCCTGTGTGTTTTTCCCACCAGGACTCTGCCCCCTTTCCAGACAGGCAGAGGACGGGGAGCTTCCCCCCCTCCACCCCCACTTTCAGGTTCCCTCATGGAACTTCCATCGTCACCATGACCCGGCCCCTGTTCTCAGCGTTCATTCCCGGGGATGCGCTCTCAAGGCCGGCGGGCAGCGCAGGGCCATGGGTGGCTTCCCCGTTTGGTGACCGGCTCTGTCCAGCTGGCATCGAAAGGGCCTCAGGCTGTCAGTGCATTTCCCCGTTTGACTTAAGACCAGCCACTGTGTGGCAGCTTCACTCTAGGGACCGCATTTCTCTGACATATTCCTCGCACGTGTTGTGATGAAGCAGGAGAGACGGAATGGAACTTGGGGCGTCTGATTGATGGGTGCTTTTTCTTTGAATTTGTTGTGTGTTTTTTGGGCCACACCTGGCGATGCTCAGGGCTTACTCCTGGCTCTGCACTCAGGGATCCTGGTGGTGCTCGGGAGACCCTATGGGATGCTGGGGATCGAACCCGGGTTGGCCAATGCAGAGGCCAGCGCCCTCTCCCTGTGCTTCTCCTTGCGGTTGCCCCGAGTTCCTCGGCTGGCCGAGGTGTAGGGAGTAGCCGGTGAGCCGTGCCGCTCGGGGTGATGTCGGGTGTTGTCTTAATCTACAGGGCGAATACAGCCCAGGTGGCTCCCCCGTTTTCACTGGGCTCTGGGGGCAAAGTGGTGTCCCCAGGTGCAGTGACCGCTGAGGTGGTGCTGGACCACCTCCCGCTGCCCCCTGGCTGCCTGGCTGAGACTGGGGACCCTGCTGCTGGGCCGGTTTGGGACTTTTCTGAGCCCTTCCCAAGGACCACAGACAGTCTGGGCCCTGGATGCCGCGACAGATGTCATCCCCGACCTCGAGGACCTGAGTCATCGCCCTCTCTGCCAGCCAGACTGACTCAGGGCAGGCAGGGGCCAGCGCGGCCCTGGAGAGTCGCGGGGTGCCCTGGCAGGCAGGCCGTGCCTGTGGGCCTGACCGTGATGAGGGATGGACAGACGGACAGACGGCCCCCTCCAGGGCCCCCGCGGGTCTCAGGTGCTGAGTCGGGCTCTTGCTGCGGCTGGCTGGGGCACTGGCCCCTTTTGCTTTCTGGTTATTGCCAGCCATGGCCTCTCCATGTGGGGTCTGGGGCGGGAGCTGGTAGTGTAATTAGTGCCCGAGCTCAGGTTACACGCGAGCTCAGGTTACACGCGGCTCCTGAGCTGGGGGTGGGGACGGCAGGGCCGGGCACTTCCACTTACGTAACTAACCTCGGAGGACAGGAGGAAGCTGCCCCTGACCCCCGGAGTGACTGCGGCCTCTGCCGTGCTGCCTTCAAGCTTCAGATCCCCCCCACCCCCATTTTGGGGTTCCCGAGGGTGAGCTCCAGCCCCAGCCCTGCAGCCTGTGCCATCTGGGCTACTGGACTTGTCCCCACAGGGCCCCCTGCTGTGACGGCATGGGCTCCCTTGGCTTCCTGTCCTGAATAGGGGAGGATTGATTGATTGATTTTGGTAACAGGGAAAGATTGATTGGTTTTGGTCTGGGGGATGCTCAGGCAGTGCCCAGGGTTCCTGCAGATCTGTACTGAGGGTTACTCCTGGTGGCCTGGGGGTGTCACAGGAGGTCCTGGGGTTGAGCCCAGATGGTTTAGCAAGTGCCCCACCCACTGAGCTCTCTCTTTGGCCCTGGGGACTGGACTTTGGAGAGGCAGATGGGGGGGCCAGACTTGGGGTCTTAAGTCCACACTGTGGGGGTCCTGAGGTTCTGTTGAGCCACCACCAGGGCAGAGTTGCAGGGCCGGGTGTCAGCATGTCCCCTGCCTGCCTGCAGCACCCGTGCTCTGGGAGGAATCACGGAACATCTGAACCCAGCAGGGGCCTGTCCCCAAGCTGCTTGTTCAGTCTTTAGTGCATTTCCTGCAATTCAGGATTTTTTTTTTTTTGTGGTGGCTTATCAGCCAGCAGTGTTTAGGCTGCTCCCGGCTCTGTGCTTAGGGCTCACCCCTGGCAGTCCTCTCGGGACCATCTGTGGTGCTGGGACAGAACTCAGGTCATCATCGGGCAAGTCCTGTGCATTGACCCTTGTAGTATCTTTTTGGCCTCTTCTGGACACTTTTTATCCACCTGGAAACAAAATATCACTAATTCTTCCTCTGCAGCGCATGGCCAACCCCAAACTTTTTTTTTGTTTGTTTGTTTGGTTGCTTTTGGGTTTGGGGTCAGACCCAGCAGTGCTCAGGGGTTAATCCTAGTTTTGTGCTTGGGGATCACTCCTGGCGTTATGCTCAGGGTTCCACAGGGGATGCCGGGATCGAACCCGGGTCGGCTGCATGCAAGGCGAGCGCCCTCCGGCTGTCCTATTGCTCTGGCCCGATTTGTGGCTTTTTTTTACTGGAGCCCAAGGCTTTTCCCTGGGAGCTGTGCCGGACGGTGTGTGGGAACTTGCTTCTCACTGCGCCCCATGCAGCAGTTCCTGCGAGGCGGTTTGCACCGGAACAGGAACTTGTAACCTGGGAGGCTCCTTCCTGGTGTGAGGGCAGCTCTGGGGAAGGCAGGGTCCTCCTGCTCCTCCAGGGCCGGCCAGCGTGGAGGAGCCACTTCCTAGGGGCCCGGCCCTCATAATCCCTGTTTGTGAGATCATCTTCGTGACCTCACAGCGGGCCCTGCTGCAGCCCTTACCCAGGTCCTGACAGGACAGGCAGTCAGGCCGGGCCCGTGCACAGCACCATGAGGTACTGGACGGTCTCAGTGCCAGGCTGGCATTGCCACCCCCACCCTCGCCCCTGCCCCGGGCAAAAAAGGCAAAGGCGTTGGCATTAGACCTCTGGGTTTTCCTGGAAAACTTCTGATGATAGGAGACTGATCTTCGAAAATACCCCTGGTGGGACATTTGGCTCAGAACCTGCAGCCAGGCTGGACGTGGAGGTCAGTGGCCCTGAATGGATTGATGTGCTCTGTAATTTGCTGTCACTTGCCCAGTTCCCTGCAAACACAACTTTTTTGTTGTTGTTTTGAGCCACACCTGGCAGTGCTGGGGGCGGCTCACGGCCCTTTTACCTGGTTTGGTTGGAAGAAAAGGAGTCGGGTCATGTAGATATGCAGACCCTAGTCTATGAGGGTTATTACGTGTAACTTGCTTTTTTCCCCCTATTTTCCCCTCTGTGGTACCGGGATGGAGCCTGGGGCCTCACATGTTGCAAGGCAAGTGCTCTGTCCTGGAGCTGGACCCTGACCCCATATAGCTTCCCACCTGCTCACTCGCCTTTATTTTTTCTATACTTTTTTTTTTTTTTTTTGCTTTTTGGGTCACACCCAGCAATGCTCAGGGGTTACTCCTGACTGCGCTCAGAAATTACCTACCCCTGGCGGTGCTCAGGGGACCATATGGGATGCTAGGAATCGAACCTGGGTCGGCCGCGTTCAAAGCAAACACCATACCCGCTGTGCGATTGCTCCAGCCCCCTGCTCACTCTCCTTTAAATGAACAAGGCCCTCAAAAGCATCTCATGTTCCGGGCCAGAGCAATAGCACAACACGGAGGGTGCTCACCTTACATGCAGCTGAGCCAGGTTCGATTCTCAGCATCCCATAGGGTCCCCTGTGCACCACCAGGAGTGATCTCTGATTGCAGAGCCAGGTGAAAACCCTGAGTACCTACCACTGGGTGTGCTGCCTCTCCCCCCCGCCCAAGTCTCGTGTTCCTCTGCTCGGGGTGCAAGCATGCAGGGATGTCATTGTCCCTCTCAGCAGGTCTGAGTAACCCAGGGAGCCTAGTTGAGAGACACTATTCTCTTCCCACCAATTTTTAGAAAAGGTTTAGTTACTGCTTTTCCCTCACATAGACTCGTCCCATCAGGCTCTGTGTTCCGCTGTGGGAGTGAGCCGCTCTAGGGGTCACTATTGGGACTTCCAGTACAGTGCTCAGGGGTCGCTCCTGGCAGGGTAGGGCCATGTGGTGCCAGGGACCCAAAACGCTGCCTGTTGAGCGGCCCTGCCCCTAGCCTGCCCTGCTGAAGTATCCTCTCTCCCCCAGCCCAGGCCCTGCTCCTCCTCTCACAGCGGCTGAACATAGACCATCTGCCCTCGGTGACAGTCTGAAGGGAATTTTGCGGTGTAGACAACACATGATCATGGCTTTTGATCAGTTAACAGAGATAAATCTATTTGGGCCACACCAAGTGGTGCTCAGGGCTGACTCTTGCACTCAGACATTAGTCCTGGTGGGGCTCAGGGGACCTTATGGGGTGCCGGGGATCGAACCTGGGTTGGCCGCACATGAGGTAAGAGCCTTATCCACGGTGTTATCTTTTTATTGTTAATTTTTTCACCCGGTGATGCACAGGGGTTCCTCCTGGCTCTGCACTCAGGAGTTACTCCTGGCGGTGCTCAGGGGACCGTATGGGATGCCGGGATTTGAACCTGGGTTGAGGCAAATGCCCCCCCCCCCCCCCCCCCCCCCGCTGTACTATTGTTCCAGCTCTAATACTAGAAGCTTCGACCTGGGAATCCTTGTTCCTTCAGCTCTTTTGCATAGAAGGGTGGGTGTGAGTCAGAACTGAGCTGTGGATGTTGGGGGGATTCCATGGCATGTGGGGTGTCCGTGAGTGTTTCGAGGTATGTGGGGTGGCCCCTGCCAGGTTCTGCAAGGCAATTGGGGCTAGGACCTGGGTTAGGCCAGAGACCAGTCTCACCTCCGGTCACCTTCTCTCAGTCCTGTTTGCCGGCTTGCTCTTCTCTTCGAGCTCTTGCTAACTCTGATGTTTCCCCCTTGTGAAAATTTCCTCTAGATATTTTGAAGTTAATGCCAGCGTGAGGCAGGTGACAGGGCTCGCTGATGACAGTGAATAGATGCCATTTGCATATGTCCTGTGCCTTCAGGCTATATATAGTTTTGAACTGTGTCTGCAGCTTCTGAAATTTTGTTTGGAAGGGAAGACTGATTTTTATGTAACTTCCTGTTAGAACAGTGTGCGGTGCTGCCTGAGGGGAGCAAGGGGTCCTCGGAGTCCTAAGTGGGGAAAATGACCCAAATTGAGGTGCTTCCTGCCAGTGTCCCATCACACCATACCTCCCAGGGCTGGTGTTTCCCTGTCCAGAAGACGCTGGACAGACGTGAGCCAAAGCTCTAGCAGGGAGGAAGCATTTGTGCTGCAGGATGAAATAGAACTGCCTTCGGAAACCCCAGCTTTGAGTCAAGCCGACATTTTCAAGAAATACAAAACAGACTTTTTTTTCATTTTTAGTACCAGAGCAGATAGTCCCCTAAGGTTATTTGCTTCCCTGAAAGATATTTAGCTTACCCTTTTAAAGTTCACTTAGAGCAGATCTTGGCGTTAAATCAGAGTTGGGTGCTAACCAAGTTCAGAGTGTTTGCTTATTTCCGGCCTTCTTTGTCTCTTGAGAGGAACCGTAGTTAGAGGCCACCAGAGAAAACAAAACACAGGCACCCGCTTCCTCCAGGCTTGGTTCCTCTGTTCTCAACCCCCGGCCATTTGTCTATGCATCTTCCCCAGAACAGGCGGGGGACAGAGGCAGAGGGAAGGTCTGAGCCGCCCCTGCATGGTGCTCCCTGAGCAGTGCCCCCCATCTTTGTGGCTTCTATTGAGGTTCGGAAGTGAGTCATCAGGTTCTAATGACAAATGTCTCATGTACGATGTGACACAAAGACGGAGTTTGTGCCATCAGTCCCCAGGGTGGGAGAAGGGAGCGTTGGGTTTTGGGGGTCAGTAGCAGGAGGATGTGAGGATGTGACCCATAGCGTGTTGGCTTTATCTCAGGTGGGGGAAAATGGATCGTTTGGGGAGGAGTGTGCTTGGGGTACAGATTTGCCGGTTTTTTTTTTTTTTAATGTAGGAGTACTGCTATTTATCCAGCCACTGATTAGCTGATTTAATTGTGCATGAACTCCACCTTCCTTTTTTTTTTTTCATTTTTTATGATTTTATTTATTGAATCACCGTGAGAGCAGTTACAAAGCATTCAGGTCTAAGTCTCGGTCATAAAATGAAACACCCGTACCTTCACCAGTGCCCATTCTCCACCACCACCAACCCCAGTATATCCCCATCCCACACCCTCCCCCTACTTGTGGGGCAGATGATTTCCACATTACTCTCTCTCTACTTTGATTACATTCAATATTTTGACACCAGACCCACCATTATTATTTGAGATTTTACCCCAACACTCAGATCTGCTGAAAAGGCAACAGTAGACAATTTGTTTTCTATTGCTGGTTATGAATAACATATGATGTTGTATGGCTGCAGTAGTGGCTGCGCAATTTTGAAATTCCAAAATTTTAGCACTTAAATCTGGAGGGATTTCTGCCAAAACCTGCTGGGTTCCGAGATTTGCTCCTGAGTCTTTGGGATCATGGCCGTTAAGCAGCTTGATCAGGAGCCAGAAAGGTCGTTCATGAGCTTGGGGTCTCGTTGGGGTAGGGAGGACAGGACCCCAACAGGACCGGCTCCACCCCCATCCCGTGAGACCCAAAATGTCTTGTCACTGTGGGCCCAGACCTGACTGTCCAATGGCCTCTGGAGGATGATAGCCATCGAGACGTCAGGGGGAAGCAGGCGGAGGGACAACACACTTTTCCCGCTGGGGTGACCTGGCAACAGTAACCTACTACATGGTCCAGACGCATTTCTGCCAAAAGCTGCTGGGTTTCGAGATTTGTTTCTAGTCTCTGGGATCACGGCCGTTAAGCAGCTTGATTAGGAGCCAGAGAGGCCATTCGAGGGCGATGATTTGGGGTCTCTTTGGGACAGGGAGGACAGGACCGGCTCACCAACAAGTTTCATCACTGCGGGCCCCAGCCTGACTTTCCAGTGGCCTCTGGAGGATGGCGGTTACCTTTCCCTTCACCCTTCACTAGTACTCATTTTTCACCACCAAGAACCCCAATATACTCCACCTCTCACCCACCCAATGCCTGTGAGGCAGATGATTTCCACTTAACTCTTCTCTACATTGATTACATTCATTATTTCGACAAAAGATGCACCATGATTGTTTAGAATTTACCCCCCCCCCCAACAATCAGAATTGCTAAAAAGGCATTGTGAAATACTTTGTTTTCTATATAGCTGGTTGTGAGAATCATTTAATGTCATGTGATTTTGGCTGCAATTTTGGATTTCTGCAATGAACCAGATAAATACAACATTGGTTTCTGTGTGTTTGGTGTTATGGCTGTGCCAGAGAGCCACTCGTGGTGGGCAACTCGTGACCTCAGTAGGGCGTGAAGGACGAGCTTGTAACGCCCCCCCTTCCCATGAGACTGCAGTTGCCCCGTCACCACCGGCTCATACCTGGCTTTCCTATAAGCTCTGAGGCAGCAGCTGCCTTGCTGCCCGCGGTGGCGGGGGGGGGGGGGGGGGGAAGGCAGAAGGGAGCAATACCCTTTCCCTCCCAGGGAGACATGGTGCCATAGTTTAACACATGGTCTATTCACTTTTCTGCCGCAAGCTGCCGGGCTCTGGATTAAGTCCTTTTGCCTCTGGAGCCGTGGCCATGCTGGAGAGCCGCTTGTGGGGGGCAACTCGTGACCTCAGTAGGGCGTGAAGGACGAGCCGGTACTGCCCCCCTTCCCATGAGACTGCACTTGCCCTGTTACCGCTGGCTCATACCTGGCTTTCCAATAAGCTCTGAGGCGGCAGCCACCTTGTATGCAGTCCAGATGCATTTCTGCCAAAAGCCGCTGGGTTTCGAGATTTGTTTCTGAGTCTCTGGGATCATGGCTGTTAAGCAGTTCAATCAGGAACCAGAGACGCCATATCTGGAACTCTGACGGTGCCATCAGGCTGCTGATACACTCGCCTCACAGGTACAGATTGACCTGCTATCGCCACCATACCCCCCTGGATTTCTCTTTGGAAGCAGCCGCTTATGTTTCAGCACTGCTGTCTCCTGGTCTCTGCCCTGACTGGGGCTCGCATGTGTTTCTGGAGGGCCTCGCGGCAGTGGTGGCCCACTTGGGGGTACAGGGGTTTCACACTGCAGCGCCCCATGGGTCTCACCCATGCATCGGACTTGACCCTGTGGGTGTGAGCCCACAGCCGCCGCAGGTGTTTTACCCTAAGGTCGCTGTATTGTGAACCTGATAAGCAGAATCCCCCATGCTGGGCTCCTGGGGGCTGGGGTGGGACCCCCCTCCCCCCACACACACACTGCAGGACCCATGCGGAAGAGCTGCTTGTCCCCTGACAGGAAGCGGAGAAGAGGCGGTTCCTTCCAACCACCAGGAGCTGCTGGGCAGAGTTCCCGGGGCCACCCTGGGCTTTACAAAGGGACGATTCTCTTCCCAGGGACTCACAGGCTCAGTGCAGTTCACACGAGGCCGAGGCCGTTGCTTCCCTTTGCTTTTGAAAAAACCTGTCTCACAGGGGGCGAGACTGGCGCTTGTGTGAGGTCAAGATTTGCGACAAAGAGTGTGAACCAAAGCAGCAGGATTCCTGGGCTGCGCCTTTCTGGGGTGTAGCTCAAGGGCCGGCCTGGCGCCCCAAGGCCCCGGGAGGGAGGGAGTTCTAGAGCGGCCAACGGAAGTCCCCTGTTCTGCAGGTTCACGGTGGCCATCAGGCACTCGAATTGCAGCTGGTGGCATGGAGGAGCTAGACTTCGGGGATGATTTGATTTGCAGAGTTTAAAGTTCGGAGTTTCGGGGCTGGAGAGATAGCACAGCAGGTAAGGCTTTTACCTGCATGCGGCCAACCCGGGTTCGAGTCCCAGCATCCCATAAGGTCCCCTGAGCACCACCAGGAGTAACTCCTGAGTGCAGAGCCAGGAGTAACCGCTGTGAGTGCAGAGCCAGGAATAACCCTTGTGCATCGCCAGGTGTGACCCAAAAAGCAAAAAAAAAAAAGTTTGGTGTTCCTCCCCTCCAAACACAGGTGTGAGGTGCTGCGTTTCGCTGGGCAAGCAGAAGGAAAGCAGAGAGCTCGGACCCAGTGGTTGATGCAGATTGCTGGGCCGGGCCGTCGATCAAGGGAAATTTGGGGATCTCTGGGACCCGTCCTCGGGCCCAGTGCTCTCCGGGGCCCCTAGCTTGGTCGTGTCCTATGAGTTGGGGGCAAGCCTGGCCTTTGTGCTCGCGTTGCGTTTGGATGAGCAGGTGGGGTGTTCAGGGCCCAGCTGCGGACACCTGATCCTGCCCTGGCCAGGTGGGAGGACGGAGATTGGCGGCTGGCCCCTGAGATGCCCAAGATATCCAGTCAGGGAGATAACCAGTCAATCCCAACCTTGGGTGATAGGCTGAGATAACGCACCAAGCCGCTGAGGCGGATCCTGTCTGGAGACGCTCAGGCACCTTGATCCCAGGCCGGCCTGGCCTGGCGGGGGGCGGGGGCGAGTGGGCACCAACCTCGGTGTTTCCGTGGCACGGAGCTTCGGTGCCCTTTTGCTTGCTCTGCTATTGTTTTGTTTTTGGGTAACACCTGGCCATGCTCCAGGGTCTCTCCTAGCTCTGCATTCAGGACTTACTCCTGGAGGTGCTCGGGAGGCCCTATGGGATGCCGGGATCGAACCTGGGTCAGTTGTGTGCAAGGCAAACGCCCTCCCCGCTGTACTAGAGTTCTGGCACCATGGCTCAAAACTTAAAATAAAAGGGGGTATGGTGCCGCCAGCAGGTCAATCTGTACCTGTGAGGCGAGTGCATCAGCAGCCTCATGGCGCCTTCAGACTTCCAGATACCCCAAAAATTGCTGCTGTGCCTTTGGCCAGACCCCAAAAACTTGGGGCAAAGTTTACCAAGAAAGTAAACGGCCAGAAGTTAGGTATGTGGGAAACACACCCACAAACCACCTCCGGCCCAGCTATATAATTGGAGGCAAGGCCTCTTTGGTTCCTGATCGAACTGCTTAATGGCCATGATCCCAGAGACTCAGAAACGAATCTCAGAACCCAGTGGCTTTAGGTAGAAATGCATCTGGTCTCTGCAGTAGGCTACCGGTGCTGGGCCAACCCAAGTGGGAATAGGTTTCGTGCCTTGGCCTACTCCCCCTGGCGGCCCAGTGGCCGCCATCCGTCTGAGGCCACTGGATAGTCACATTTGGGCCCCCAGTGACGAGACACACAGGGCCTCACGGTATGAGGGTGGAGCCGGGCTTGTCCTCCCCACCCCAACGAGACCCCAAGTCATCGCCCACGAATGGCCTCTCTGGCTCCTGATCAAGCTGCTTAACGGCCATGATCCCAGAGACTCAGAAACAAATCTCAAAACCCAGTGGCGTTTGGCAGAAATGCATCCGGACTCCACAGTACGTTACTGTCGCCGGGCCACCCCAGGGAGGAAAGGGTGTTGTCCCTCCGCCTGCTCCCTCTTGGCGACTTGGTGGCTGTCATCCTCCAGAGGCCATTGGACAGTCAGGCTTGGGCCCGCAGTGACGAAACTTGTTGGGTCTCACAGGATGGGGGGGCGGAGGTGGAGCCGGGCCTGTCCTCCCCACCCTAACGAGACCCCAAGTCATCGCCCACAAACGGCCTCTCTGGCTCCTCATCAAGCTGCTCAACGGCCTTGATCCCAGAGACTCAGAAACATCTCGAAACCCAGTGGCTTTTGTCAGAAATGTGTCCGGACCCCGCAGTAGGTTACTGTCACCGGGCCACCCCAGGGGGGAATGGGTGCTGTCCCTCTGCCTGCTCCCTCTTGGCGACTTGGTGGCTGTCATCCTGCAGAGGCCATTGGACAGTCAGGCTTGGGCCCGCAGTGACGAAACTTGTTGTGTCTCACGGGATGGTGGGGGAGGTGGAGCCGGGCCTGTCTTCCCCACCCCAATGAGACCCCAAGTCATCGCTCACGAATGGCCTCTTTGGCTCCTCATCAAGCTGCTCAACGGCCATGATCCCAGAGACTCAGGAGCAGATCTCTAAACCCAGTGGCTTTTGGCAGAAATCCCTCCAGATTTAAGTGTTAAAATTTCAGAACTTCAAAACCACATGGCCCTACTGCAGCCACACGACATCATATGTTATTCATAACCAGCAATAGAACACAAATTGTCTATTGTTGCCTTTTCAGCAGATCTGAGTGTTAGGGTAAAATCTTAAATAATGGTGGGTCTGGTGTCGAAATAGTGAATGTGATCAAAGTAGAGAGAGAGTAATGTAGAAATCATCTGCCCCACAGGCAGGGGGAGGGTGTGGGATGGGGGTATACTGGGATTTTTGGTGGTGGAGAATGGGCACTGGTGAAGGTACGGGTGTTTCATTGTATGACCGAGACTTAGACCCAAAAGCTTTGTAACTGCTCTCATGGTGATTCAATAAATAAAATTATAAAAAATGGAAAAAGAAAAAAAAACTTAAAGAAAAATTCTTGCTGGGGTTGCCCCGTCCCTGGCGCCCTGTCAGCCTCGTAGGTCTGCACACGGCTTGTGCGACTGCCTCGAGTGGCCAGTGACAAGGGGCGCCCGCCTGGCCTCCTGCTCCTCAGGGCTGCTCTCTGCCCGGGTGCTCCCGGCCCTGCAACCCTCACCTCCTGCCCTGTGCTTGCTCCTCCTTTCTGTGGTGTCCCCCTCCTCTCTCGGTGGCCCTCCCCCTGGGGTCACCCCCTTCCTGCCTGGTGCTGGGACGGCAGAGCTGCCGGATTTGTGCCGGGTTTGTGCCAAGTGCACGTGTGACCCTGTGGGCTTGGACTCAGGACCTCATGCTTGCGAGGCAGTACTCAGAGCCCTCTCCTGGCCGTTCCTCCCCTCCAAGCTGAAGGAACGGACTTGACCCACATTCAGGCTCACACCTCTGCTTCCTGCCGAATCACTGTCGGCCGCTAGCAGGCCAGGACCCATGTGTCACGCCTGTGTGAAGCAGGGATGGTCTAAGGGCGTGAGCCTGCTAGCGTCTGTATCATGCACACACATGGTCCTATCACAGGATTCAGGGTCAGGGTCCAAACACAGGAGCGTGGGGGTGGGGGAGGGGGCTTGTTCAGGCCCGAGACT
This sequence comes from Sorex fumeus, assembly GCF_029834395.1. Classification (NCBI taxonomy): domain Eukaryota; kingdom Metazoa; phylum Chordata; class Mammalia; order Eulipotyphla; family Soricidae; genus Sorex; species Sorex fumeus. Next base: position 5,688,824 of record NW_026606144.1, on the reverse strand, counting down.
CAAATGGGCTCGCACATGGCACTGAGTTCTTAAGTTTCAGGGAGACAGTGAGGCTCAAACACATTTTCTTTCGCGCTGTTTTTTTCTTTTTTTTGGCTCTTTGGGTCACACTCAGTGATGCTCAGGAATTACTCCTGGCAGTGCTTGGGACTGTATGGGATAACGGTGATCGAACGTTGGTCAGCCGTGAGCAAGGCAAACCCCTCCCCACTGTGCTCTCACTCCAGTCCCTCCTTTTTCATCTTTTTGTGTGTTTTCAGAATTGGTTGATTTCCATGTAGCGTTCGCTGGCCCTGATGTTCTCTGTAGAGTCCCTTATTGGACCCTGTGTTTCGTGGGCACCTTGACATCAAGACTTGGCGCTTGCCTGGTACATGGCTGATCCCATAGGTCCCCTGAGCACCGCCAGGAGTGATTCCTCAGTGCAGACCCAGGAGTAACCCTGAGCACTGCCGGGTGTCCCAAAAAACAAAAGGAAAGAAAGAAAATAGGTATGTCCTTCAAGTCCTCCCAAACAGATGAGACCTCTAAACAAACAAATGAGGACTCAGAAATTTCCTCCAAATCCTAGGATAACAAGAGAGGACCCAAGGAAACCCTATGTCCCTCAAGTCTTCCCGAACAAATGAGGCCTCCAAACAAACAAATGAGGACCCAGAAATGTTCTCCCAGTCAGGGTTGGCCACTTCCCTGCCGCGGTCCAGAAGGGGCAGATGGAATATTCCCCAGAATTTAAGGCCTTTTTAAAACCCGCTCTCTGGGCCCTTTTACCATCAGAAGAACTGGGTGGAGCCTCCAAATGTTAGGACGCGGATCTCGATCTCCCTTTAACGACAAAGAGATTGCAAACAGCAAGCAAGGTTTATTATAAGATCTCCCTTTAACGACAAAGAGATTGCAAACAGCAAGCAAGGTTTATTATAAGACTGGCTAGCCAGGGTCGAGCCGCCTACACAGGTCAGATAGGTGAGGCAAGACCCCGAACTTCTTCAAAGGGGATCTCATATAGGCCTTCACTGGCTGTTACATCAAAGCCCGCACATTTCATAGCCAATAGATTTGTAACAACATATACTTTCTTAACCAATCCATTTAAAAGTACATCACTCCTAAGCGTATAGATTCAAAGATCAACATATATGTACATAGGCATTGTGGCTAGTGGGCATCTGGTAACATTTGGTTATCTTCTTTGTTCCTTTTGATTCTCAACTCTGGCTCCTGAGGTGGATAAGTGAAAAGTTTCTAACAGAGATAACAGATAAGGGCCAACAAATGGTTTCCGAATTTACATCCCAACAGGGAAGAGTCAACAAATAGTTTCAGAATTTACATCCCAGCAAGGAAGAGTCAACAAATGGTTTCAGAATTTACATCCCAATAAGGACGGGCCTAATGGTTTCACTCTAAAGTTCTACTAGGGAGGGGGCAGGAAAAGGAAAGTTACTAATGAGCAGAGTTTATCTCTGGAATTTTTTCTCAGGGTCCCTAGGGACCTTACACCTTGACATCAAGGCTTGGCACTTGCCTGGTACATGGCTGACCCCATAGGTCCCCTGAGCACCGCCAGGAGTGATTCCTGAGTGCAGACCCAGGAGTAACCCTGAGCACTGCTGGGTGTTCCAAAAAAACAAAAGGAAAGAAAGAAAATAGGTATCCTTGCCCGGAAGGGTAGCCCAGGGCCAAGGAGCCTGCCTTGCCTGCTGCTGACCCCACCCCACCCTGTATGTGTTGTCCGTGTCCTCCCCCACCCCCCCCCACCTGTCCTGTCAGGGTGAGCCCCGAGTTGGCCCTGAGCACCTCCAGGTGTCCCATCCTCAGCCCCCAGGTTAGGTCACTAACCTGGGTTGGGGTGAGGTGGGGTGGGGTGAGGTGGGGTGGCCATAACTGACTGTGCCCAGGGGTCACCCCTGGCCGGGTAATGTCCCTGTGCTGACGGAGATCGAGCCCAGGACAACTGGATATAAGGCAAGTGCCCTCCCCACTGTCCTGCCTCTCTGTCCCCTGCGGACTTTTCTATTAAATATAGAATGACTCTGAAGTCAGTGGGCCCTCATGGGGGGCTGATGAGAAGCAGAGGAGAGAGATGTCACTCCCCTGGGACTGGCTGGAGCGCTGGCACTGATGAGCGCGATGAGCCCCACCAGCCCCACGACGCCCACTAGGCCTTCCCAGGGTCTCAGGCCGGAGTGAGGGGTTGCCCTTTTCAGGGAAAGGGAGTCAATCCTCGACCTCCTCAGGCCCCGGGCCTTTGTCCTTCTCGCAGGAAAGCATTTCAGGAGATGAGCATGAAGCAGAAACATTTTATTTGGAGGCTTTTAGGAAGGGGAAGGAGGGAGGGAATAATGCGCTCGAGAGAGAGTGCGGCTTCTCCAGAGGCGCAGAAAGCCACTGAAAACCTGTGGTTGAACACACTGAACACCTTAGATTGCTAGGTTGCATTAGGTCGGAAAGCCCACACCTCAGGAGGGGAGAAGCCCGTGACATGACCGACCTCATAGGCAAGAGCAGTACCTGGGCTCGGGCACACATGAACGCCCTCCCTTGGTTCAAGGTGGCTAATCTAGGGTTTTCCCCAGGCTGCCCCCGGTGGGGTTTCTAGCTACCTAGAGTCCGTTGCTAGGGTGGTTGCCAAGGGGGTAGAGTTCAGTGGTCCATGGTCCTCTTAGAAATTCCTTTCCTGGCCTTTGTTTCCTATTCCCTCAGGGGGGTCCAGCCTACTCTGGGCTTCTTGATGTGGGTTAATTTTGACCAGACCTTGGGTCCCGTTCCCTCAGGTGGGCGTTTGGTGGCCGTGAAGCTTTTGTTGACTTCCTCGGAGTTCCATTGCCTTTGCGAAGCTTCCCCATCCACCTGTCTGCCTCAGTTCTGTGGGTTAAGAAATGGAGTTAATACTGGCTTGTGGTTATCAAACTTGGGCAGCGTCAAAAGGAACGAAGGAAACGCCGCAAACTCCTTCGCTCCCCTTTGGCGCAATTTTTTTTTTCTTTTTGGGTCACACCTGGTGATGCACAGGAGTTACTCCTGGCTCTGCACTCGGAAATCACCCCTGGCAATGCTCAGAGGACCATATGGGATGCTGGGAATTGAACCTGGGTCAGCTGCTTGCAAGGCAAACACCCTACCCACTGTGCTATCGCTCTCCAGCCCCCCTTTGGCGCAGTCTTGCTGGGCCCTTTTCCCTGGCAGTTCTCAACCCATAGAAAAAAGTGTGCCTGTTGCTTGCCTTAGCTTCTGTGTGTAACCCCGGGCCTCTCACACACACACATAGGCACACACTCACACACAAGACCAGCCATCACTGCTGAGTCGCCTCCCGGCTAGTCAGTGTCTGGACGGAGAGGTGGTCAGTGACACTCGCAGTGCTCAGGGACGATTTCTGGCTCCTGAATGTGTTTGGGGGTGGGTGTGATGCCAGGGAGGGCGTGAGGGTCAGCTGCCCGCAGGGCAAGTACCTGTCCCCTCTGCTCTCTGGCCCCGAATCTGCAGTTGTTTGTTTGTCTGTTTTGGATTGAGTTTTTGCACAGGAATGACACTTGGTGGGCTCAGGGGGCTGTGCGGGAGGCTGGGCGTCGCACTCAGGGTGGCGAGTGCCAGACTGGCAGCTCTCTGGGCTCCGGAATCTGCTGTGGTTGCTCCCCTGAGACAGACTCTCTCCTCTGCTCTTCACAGATTTATCCCTGAGAACGAGTGCGCCTCAGAAGGCCCCACAGTGGGCTCGATGGTCAGGGACAGATAGTGGCCGTGGCAGCGTCTGACCGCCTGACCATGAGTTTGCTGAGGCCCAGTGGGCTGAAGGCCCCCACCAAGATCCTCAAGCATGGGAGCTCGGCCCTGAAGGCGCCATCGGCCGGTAAGTGCGCTCAGCCCGGCCAGGGCAGACTCATTCCCACCCGGGGACACCTCCCGAGTCCTCGCCCGGGAAGGGCTCCCTGAGCTGTAGGCACGTTAGTTGCTCTGGGGACAGCTCTCACACACAGAGTGTCATGTTCTGTAACTTTAGAGTCACAGCAACCTGACAGCTGAGGCGACCAACATGCTCCCTCCTAACTGCTAGCCCCCTTGCCCGGGCTTGGGGACAGGCTGAGAGAGGTGGACTCACCTGGACTAAAGGGCCTCATTGCCGGCCGTAGCCACAGTACAGCAGGGAGGGCAACCGGCACCCCATGTGACTCTCCAACCTCAACTTGACCACGAGTGACCCTGAGTGCAGAACCAGAAATAGGCCCTGAGCACTGGCTGGGTTTGCTCCCCACTCTCCCCCCAAAGAAGAATATGGGGCGGCAGACACAGCAGAAATAAGACACTGGGTTCGAGCTCTCGCCTGGCTTGGTCCCTAGCATCACGGGGTGTGTCCAAAGATTTCCCCTCAACTGCCCAAAGTATGACTGCGGCCTGGGATGCTGCGGTAGGTGAGCACGACCCTTTCACGTTGGGCCCGGCCAGGCTTTGCCACAAGCAGCCCCCGTCATTGGCTGGGAGTAGCCCTGAGCACTGCTGGGTGTGGCCCCCCCCCCAACCACACTTTAACTGGACCTGGACAGGCCCTTCCTGACCCTTCTGACCCTTTCTGCTGTTCCAGCGGCTGCTCCCGTTGAGAAGACCGTGCCTGGGGAGAAAACCCCCAGCGCCCCCTCCTCGGAGACGCAGGAGGAGTTTGTGGACGACTTCCGGGTCGGGGAACGAGTCTGGGTGAATGGGAACAAGCCTGGATTCATCCAGTTCCTCGGGGAGACCCAGTTTGCCCCTGGTCAGTGGGCCGGGATCGTCTTGGACGAGCCCATCGGCAAGAACGACGGCTCGGTGGCGGGTGTGCGCTACTTCCAGTGCGAGCCGCTGAAGGGCATCTTCACCCGGCCGTCCAAGCTGAGCAGGAGCTTGCAGGCCGATGATGAGGCCAACGGCCTGCAGCCAGCACCTGCTGCCCGGGCCACACCGCCCCTGTCGGCCTCCCCGGCCCCTGCCGGCGCCCCGAAGGCGCCCCAGCCCCCCACGAAGGAGGCACCGGCCACCCCTCACATCAGCAACCTGACCAGGACGGCCAGCGAGTCCATCTCCAACCTCTCAGAGGCCGGCTCCCTCAAGAAAGGGGAGCGGGAGCTGAAGCTCGGGGACCGGGTGCTGGTGAGTGCCGAGGGCAGCGGTCGCGGGTGGGTGTCCACTCACTTTTACGATCCATCAACCTCTCCAGACCCCCGGTTTGGGTGGAAGCACGAGCAGCCGGGACACCTGGTCCTGCAGTTTCCAGCGTGATGAAGGCGTGTCGGGATGATGCTAGTTTTACCAGTTTAGCCAAAACAGGATGGAGGGGTCTTGCCATGGGCAGGCTACGTGCCTTCCAGGCCGCTGACCTGGGTTTTAAGTCCTGGCCCCATGTACAGTCCCCCAAGCACATCCCGTAGTAATCCGTGAGCACCAAGCCAGGAGTAAGCCCTGAGCACTCTGACTGTGACTCAAAAAAACAAACCAACGAACAAAGTTGGAAATCGGTTCCATTTCTCTGGTTTTTGATGTTTGTGTTTGGGGCGTCACAGGGCTCACCCCGAGCCGCTCCGGGCCATTCTGTGCCCGGCTGTGCGCCATGTCTCCAGACGTGTGTGGTTTGGTGTTTGGGCCACACCTGGCCGTGCTCAGGGCTTCCTCCTGGTGCTGCACTCAAGGATCACTCCTGGTAGGGCTCGGGACCATCTGGGGTGTCGGGGATGGACCCTGGGTAGGCCACGGGTAGGCCAGTATTTTCCCTGGACCGTCTCCAGAACATTCTCAAGAGTGTGGTTTGTGGACTTGGTTGCTTGATCTTCAGACTCAGCACCTGCTCTTGTGTTCCTGTGAGCAGCTCCTGGAAGGCCTTTGCTGGGGGCGAGGGAGGACCCTCGTGAGATGAGTTTCTAGTGGGAGTAACTAGGTCCCTTCACGTGGCATCCTCAGTTCGCCCCAAGCCCATTCCTCTGCACAGGTCCCCAAACGGAGGCGCTTGGCTGTAGACAGCTGTTCTCCCCCAGCAGAAGCACTCAGTAACGCTTTCAGAACCCATGGGAGGCGGCCGGGAACAGTCCCCTTGGGGACGTCTGCGGCGGGCGGCTCTGACCAGTCCGACTCGGGGCTGGCCCGGAGCCAGTGGCTTCCCGGGGACCACAGGCATGGCCACAGCCAGGCCATTGTCCGAGCTGGTGGAGGCGGGAGAGGAGAGCAGTGAGGGGACCCGACTGCGTTCGCAGGGTGGCTCTCGGAGGGTCCTGGAGGGTCACGGTCAGGGTTTGGTGATCGCCAAAGAGTAACACGGGGAGAGAATTGGAGCTAGAGGAGACACGGTTTAAAGACTGTTACGGGGGCTGGAGCAGTAGTATAGCAGAGAGGGCGTTTGCCTTGCACACGGCCAACCTGGGTTCCCCGGTATCCCATAGGGTCCCCCAAGCATCGCAGGAGTGATTCCTGAGTGCAGAGCCACGAGTCAGCCCTGAGCATCGCCAGGTGTGACCCAAAGACCAAAAAAAGAAAAAAGACTTTTTTTTTTTAACTTACATTCACAACCGTCCACAACAGGACACGGACACCAGTGTCGTCGAACAGGGGAGCGGGGACACCGCCACTGGCTCTGCGGTTGTACCGCTGCTTCCAGCACTCTGATCAGTTATTCATTTATTGGTGGTGGTGCTCAGGGCTGAGTCCTGGCCCTGTGCTCAGGGACCACATCCGGGCAGGTGTGTGCAAGGCCAACACCCTGCCTGCTGTGCTGTTCCATCGCTCCATACCTCAGCTAGAGCACGCCTTTAAAAAGATATTTTTGAGGGTTTTTTTGGGGGACCACAACCGTCATAAGGGCTGTTTTCTGAAAGAAGAAGGGGGAAAAAGATAAAACCCAAACACTTTATTTGGTCTTTTTCCTAATGCAAGGAAGGTTTGCTTGGTTCTCCACAGCCTAAAGCAGCCATGGTCAGGAGGCTGTGGCGAGTGGGGCTTGGCCTCGGGGCGCCGAGGTGAAGCTCCTGTGCAGGGCTGGCGCCCGCCCAAAAGGACCTCCTGCCCTTTGCCCCATTCTCCCTGCGCACAGGGAGTCTAGGTTTTGCCCCAGCTGGCCCCGATGTCTACATGACTGACCTCCAAGGAGCCCTTCGGAGGCTCTGAGACGGCTGTTCCAGCCTTAGGCCTGTGGAAGGCGGTCCCCTGCTCCCGGCACTCCCCGTTCCTGGCAGTGGACAGGCTGCCCCCACGCTTGTGCTACTTTGGTTCTCTCTGGAGACTTAGGGACCGTCAATGGGGTCACTGGAAATGCCCAGCTCTGACCTCAAGTCCCGTCTGTGCTTACAAGTAGGCAGGGGTCTCAGAGCTCACTGTGCTCTGGTCAGTCCTATGGTGTCTCAGCGGGAAGTCACTCTGTCCGCCCTGTGGTGTCTCAGAGTCCAAGAGTGAAGAGCTTCTCCGGGCTGATGTGTGGTGGTTCTCCTGACCTTGGGAGATCACTTCCCTTCTCTCCAGCAGAGCTCTGACAGAATGTTCTGGAGACAGGCTTGCAGCAGTTTTGGGCAGATGATATTTCCAGGATATGATGTCAGGGTCTTGAGAGAATTGACTGGCTTCCAGCTGTGCTGTTCCAGGAGGCTGTTTCCGGGTCGGGGACGGCATGTTCTGTGCCAAATTCTTCGCCGATGACCAGCTGTGCGACAGGAACTTTGCAGCCTCTTCTCACCCCAGGGCCGCCACCCCAGCCACCTGTCTCTTGTTCTTTTATTCTTTGTCACACTCACAGTGCCCAGGGCTCATGCCTGGCCACGGAGGCTGTGCCAGGGCCTTTGCAGATGGCACTAAAGGACTCGCTCCCTCAGGCTGCAGAGACAGTCGTGGGTGACGGTGCTTCCCCTCGTGTTGCGAGTGACCCCCGAGCACGTGAACCCAGTCCCACCCGAGTCCCCAAGAAAGAACACTGTGCTCTCTGGAATTATTTGTTGAGGTCTCTCCCTCTTTCTCTCCCCTTTCTGATTCAGCTTTTTGGTTTTGGGGCCACTCCTGGCAGTGCTTGTGGGTCACTCAGGCTTTGCACTCACGAATCACTCTTGGTGGGCTAGGGGGACTCTATTGGGTGCTGAGGATTGAACCCACGGTTGCCTCACACAAAGCAAGTGCCTTTCCCGTGGTGCTCCAGCCCTGTTTGTCAGCATTCCCGTCAGTGTCCAGCGCTGTGATTCTGTTTTGCTCTGCGTCCCAGGGGCCAAGCGTTCAAGCCAAGGCATAGTGAAGGAGAACTGGAAAATTGAACTCTGCTAAGATATGAGAACAGTCATTTTCCTTTAGCTGGTTCCAGGCTTAATTGTTCTCCAGCGGTGGGGTTACCACTGCTCCGCTCCCACACCCGCGGGGCAGAGACCCCCTTGCCACACCAGGTGACTGACCTGGGTCAGAGATTCCCGGGGATGTGGTCAGCCAGGCCACTGGTGACAGCGAGTGGGTGTGAACGCCGCTGCCTTGCATGGACACTGAGCAGCAGCGTCTGCTCACCCTGTAGGGGTTTCGGGGGGAAATGTCACCTTGACCTTTGGGGTTTCTTAAGGAAATCCCTACTCTGAAGCCAAAACGTTCCTTCGCGGGGGTGGGGGCGCTGTGCGTGGTCTTGGGTACCTGACCCGCATCCCTCCGGCAGGTGGGAGGCACGAAGGCCGGCGTGGTGCGCTTCCTGGGGGAGACGGACTTCGCCAAGGGGGAATGGTGTGGCGTGGAGCTGGATGAGCCGCTGGGCAAGAATGATGGTGCTGTGGCCGGAACGAGGTGGGTCCTCCTGCCCCCCCCCCGACAGCCTGGGGCAATGCACGGTGCCCGGGAGGTGCTGAGGGGACTGCAGGCCACTTCACTCGGTTCTTAGGGGGGCCACTTCCTCTGGCACTCGGAGACTGCAGGGATGTGGGGAGAGCCTGGGGCTCCCACCTGCAGCTGTGCTCGGCCCCCAGGCACCCCCCAGGCCTGCTGTGGCCCTTCAGATGCCGGGGAGGCTGATTGGAATCACCCTTGGGTTTGCACGGTGGGGGTGGGGGGCATGCGAGGGAGTGTGGGTGTGAATGTATGAGTGTGCATCGGAGTGTGGATATGTATGTATGAGGGTGTGTGTATGTGAGCGTGAGTGTGCGGCTGTGAGAGTGTTGGTGGGGGTGTGATCGTGTTTGCGGGGGAATGAGAGCGTTTGAGTGTTGGTTTGAGAGCTTGCAAGTATTGGTTGGGGTGTGCGTGTTTGTGACTGTCGGAATGTGGGAGTGTTGGTTGGGGTGTGAGTGTGTTTGTTGGGGTGGGACTGTGAGAGTGTGGGAGTGTTTGTTGGGATGTGTGTGTTGGTTGGGGTGTGAGTGTGTGGGAGTGTTTGTTGGGGTGTGTGTGTTTGTTGGGGTGTGAGTGTGTGTTGGGTGAGAGTGTGTGTGAGTGTGGGGCTGTGTGAGGGTATGATGTTTGTTGGGGAGTGAGTGTGTGTGAGTGTGGAGCTGTGGAAATGTGGGAGTGTTGGTTGGGGTGTGAGTGTGTTTGTTGGGGTGAGTGGGAGTGTGGGAGTGTGGGGCTGTGGGAGCGTGTTAGTTTGTGGGGGTGTGAGACTGTGGGACTCAGTGGACTCCTCGGTCGGCGCCTGTCTCTCTTGCCAAAGGTGTTTTTTGTCCCTCCCCTCCTCATTGTCCGCAGGTACTTCCAGTGTCAGCCCAAGTATGGCTTGTTTGCTCCCGTTCACAAAGTCACCAAAATCGGCTTCCCCTCCACAACGCCGGCCAAGGCCAAGGCGGCCGCCGTGAGGCGTGTGATGGCCACCACCCCCGCCAGCCTGAAGCGCAGCCCGTCGGCCTCCTCGCTCAGCTCCGTGAGCTCCGTGGCCTCATCCGTGAGCAGCAGGCCCAGCCGCACGGGACTAGTAAGCAGCCCCCCCCACCCCCGCCGTGCTCTGGCCCCCACAGACTCCCACGGCCCCAGGGGAGAGAGGCAGAGCAGGACCGGGTGGGCTGAGCAGCTCCGGATGGCAGGTGAGTGGCTTCCCAGCCACCACCCGTGACAGGAGCAGGGATGGGCCTTTCCTTGGGTGTTCAGGGCTCGTCTCCGGCCTCAGGCCGCCTTAGGGATGAAGTGGGGTAGCTGAAGGGGTTGTCTGAGGGTCAGAGCAGGGCCCAGAGACTCTGGGGAACGCTTGGCGCTTCGTGTTGCTTGTTTGCTCTCTCCGTCTCTCCCTGCTCCCTCCTGTCCCTCCGCACCCCTGTCAACATGCAGAGGGGCCTCGACTTCTGTCCATTGGGGGGCCGCAGGTCAAAGCTGGGGCCTCGTGGCTTCTCCCCTCACGTCTATCTGTGTCATAAACACTAAAGTGTGTCCGAATATGCAAGGGTGTCCTGAGATATCGTCCACAGGGAAACACGCCCACAATGGAGAGGGTGTCCCGGGGGGCCGGCTCTGCTGGGGGCTGCGCTTCCTGCCGGCCCCTCTGCTCCGTGCATTGACTCTTGATGCGGAAGAGGAGGGAGTGAGTGTGTGTACAACGGAAGATACAAAACAGATGACATGGGAATGGGAGGCAGGAGGCCACACACCATGGGCACAAGCCGGGGGCCAGTCCTGTCTTGCTCAGCCACCGCCAGGTTCCGCTGCCCCGCCTCCATCCTCACGTTCAACTCCTCCTTCCCCTCGCCTCACCATTTAGGAGGGGAGCAGACTCAGAAGCCCCTCTCCTTCCCTCGCGAGCCAGCCCATTTGTGGAATTTAGTTTTGTTTTTCTGCTTGACTGTGGGCCACACCCTACAGTGCTTCAAGGGGCCGTTTGCAGTGCTGGGGTCAAGCCGTGGCCTCCCACCTCCGAGCAAGAGCCCTATGCCTGAGCCATATCTCCAGCCTCCCTCCGCTGTCTTGTTTTGTTCTGTTTTGGGGTTACACCTGGCAGAGCTCAGGGCTTTCTCCTGCCTCTGTGCTCGGGATTATTCCTGGCGGGCCTCCGGGATTGAGCCTGGGCAGCGCTGGGGCTTCACTCTCCAGCTCTTTGGCCCCTGCCTTGCATATCTTTATGCAGGGTGGAGCTCACTCCTAAACTGCACATCACTGTTAGCATATATGACAGGAATATAGAATGATTCTGTGTGACTTCATGGAAGTATACCTCGGCAACATAATTCCATACATGCACACACAAGCGTTCATACACACACAGCTACTCATAGATATACATGTAGTGCATACCGTATATACACAGGCTTATGGGTATATACACACAGGCACGTACATGCATAAACACAACGCTCACATGCACACAGGTGTGTGTAGACATGCCCACAGGAACATACATGCATGCATACATACATGCACACAGGTCCGTGCGTGCCCTGTGGGAGGCCTCCCGGTTCGCTTATTGGCTGAGTTGCTCTTCTGAGGTACCAGGCTCCCACAGAGGGTCTGTCCTTGCTGGGATGGAGCCTGGGGCCTCACACACCATGCGCAGGGCAGAGGCTTTGGCATCAACATCCTGAGTTCAGTTCGTAGCCCCGACCTTGCCCAGCCCCTCAGCGCCCGCCTTCCCCCATGCCAGGGGTGCTGCTTTCTCCCTGCTCCGGTGCCTGAACCTCACAGTCTCGTCCCCATGGTTGGCTGAAAGAAGCCCTTCGCTCCCATGCTGGTTTCCTCAGGGAGCTGTCTCGGGCCCAGGAAGTGCGTGCATCCGGCCTGCCCCACCCGCTCAGGCCAGGAGGCTCAGGGAACACCGCCGCCCGCCTTTCCTAGTTTTTATTTTTGCTCTTTGGTTTTGGGGCTCACCTGGCAGTGCTCAGGGACTCCAGGCGTGGTGCTTGTGGGCTGCTCCCGGTGGAGGGGTGTTGAGCCCAGGTCTTGGTTCGAGACCTCCAAGTCTGCCAAGCTCTTCCCAGCCACCCCTTGAAATTCGAGTTGACTGCAACTCCCGGGATCACTGCACATGACTGGGCCCGAGAGCTTGTGTGCTTCTAGAAATTTTATTTATTTATTATTTGGTTTTGGGGCCACACCCGGGGGTGCTTAGGGCTTATTCCTGGCTCTCTGCTGGGGGGGGCTCTCCTGACGGTGCTGGATCTTGAACCTCTGCAAGCACCTTCCCCCCAAAAAAAACAAAAAGAAAAACAAACTCTTCGGACCTGGGGAGAGCGTTTAATCTGACCAAATATACTTTAAGTGTATCGGGAAATCACGGCTAGGTCCTTATGCAGAGGCAAGGATGAGCCCGCTCCCCGGACAGAACCAAGTAGCCTAAGAGCTCCCAGCAGGCAAAGCAGCCGTAAACAGCCTGGGCCCTGCTGGGCCCGTCGGTCCGCAGGCGTTTGGCAGAAGCTCAGATGATGTGGGGAAGGGACAAGAGACCCTGTGGCTGGATCGCAGGAGGGCGATGGGCCAGGGGTGGCCGGGCAGAAGGAGCGGACGTCCTCGGCCACCCCCGCCGCAGCCCCCACCACCGTGTGCTCAAAGAATGAAGACCAGGTCCTGCCTTGTCCCCACCTGCAGGGGCCGTTGTGCCACAAGGAAACTGGGTCTGCAGAGCAACCATGAGCGACCACGAGGCCAGGAGAAAATGGACAGGACCCCCGGTCCCCGTGGCCCTCCAGCCCCTTCCCCTCCCCTCCTCACTGTCTTTGCCTCTTCTCTCCTTCCCTTTGTGCTTGGTCTTCCCCTGAGCTGCCCTTGCTGTCCTGCTCGCTGGGCGTGAGCCCTCACACATTCTCACCCACCACTTGTTCCTTTTTACCCCTGGACTTTGGGCCACACCCTAGCAATGCTCAGGACTTACTCCGGGCTCTGCACTCAGGAGTCACTCCTGGTGGGCTCGGGACCCTATGTGGTGGGTACCTGGGATCCAACTCGGGTCAGCGGCGTGCAAGGCCAGCGCCTTCCCCGCAACTTTATCATTCTAGCCTTTCATCCCCCACTTTGAAGGCAGATGGCAGAGGGGTCTTTTATGGGGTCACACCCAGTGACCCTAGGGGCACGGGGCCATTCCAGACAGGAGTCTCTAGTTACTGCTATTCAGGCTTGGGGCGGGTGCTGGGGAGAGCGAGGTGAGCTGGAAGGAAGAGGAAGAGAGAAGGGCCAGGCTGCTTTGGGGAGACCCTGACGGACCTGCAAGGCTGAAGATGCTGGAGCCGGCCTCAAGCTCATGCCAAGGGCTCAGCCTTAAGGAAGCTCAGGCCAGAGAGGGCCGTGGAGGGGGCTGCCTCCGGCTCTCCAGAAGAGTCTCTGGATTCCCACGAGGCCCGAGGTCAGTGGAGCCCAGGTTTCATCCAAGAATCTTCGGGAAGGTTTCAAGACGCTTCTGCTGAGCATCGCTGGCCCGTATGCAAGGATGTAGCGCTGCTCCATCTGCTTTGCCAAGGATCGCCGTGTGCATGCCAGTGTCCGCCGCCCGCACCCCCTTCACGTCTCTCTTTCCTTTGCAGTTGACGGAAACCTCCTCCCGCTATGCCCGCAAGATCTCCGGCACCACCGCCCTCCAGGAGGCACTGAAGGAGAAGCAGCAGCACATTGAGCAGCTGCTGGCCGAGCGGGACCTGGAGCGGGCGGAGGTGGCCAAGGCCACAAGCCACGTGGGGGAGATAGAGCAGGAGCTGGCCCTGGCCCGGGACGGGCACGACCAGGTGACGTCTGTGCAGACGGCAGTGCCGGGGCCGAGAGACGCCTGTGGCAGAGGCTGGGCGCGAGCTTGGTGCAGGTGGTTCAGTAAGAGGCCGTGGGTCCCCGTCTGCCGTTGTTGCGGTGGCGTCCGGCGCGTGGTTTGATCGCGTGCGCCTTCTGCTCGCCCCGTGGGGGTTCAGGGAGCGCCGAGTTCTCCCTGCCGGTGCTTTTGTGGTGTGGTTCCCCCCTGGCCTTCCAGAAACGCTGCAGCTTAGGTGGGAGATGCGTTCAGCGTGCCGCGGTGGCAGGTGGCGGTGCCAGCCCACAGAGAGCTGTCGGGGCGGGCGAGACCACTCACGCGCTGTTGCCTCCACAGCACGTCCTGGAGCTGGAGGCCAAGATGGACCAGCTGCGGGCCATGGTGGAAGCGGCAGACCGGGAGAAGGTGGAGCTGCTGAACCAGCTGGAGGAGGAGAAGAGGTGAGGCCGTGCCCGGAGCTGGGGGGGCTGCCTGGGGTGGGGCGCGCCTGGCCTTCCAGGGCTGTGAGAACCAGGCACCGCCGGGTGCTCCGTCCTGAGCATGGACTCACTGGCGCGGATGGGGGGGAGCTCACTGGAGCCCAGCCACCCCCGGCCCTCCCTGCTGTGTCCATATGTCCTGGTGTCCAGGAGGCCTGTGCTGGGTGGCAGGGAACTGTCCTATCCCAGCGGAGCCCTGTGGGAGTGCCTGGGGTTAAGTCCCAGGCGGGAGGAAACCCGCAGCACCCATGGGGCACGGCAGCAGACAGGCAGGGCTCAGTCCAGGCTGCAGACAGATGGACGCAGGGCTCAGGTCTGGCTGCAGACAGCTGTACGTGGGGCTCAGGTAGGGCTGCAGGCAGATGGACGCGGGGCTCAGGCCGGGCTGCAGACAGACGGACACGGGGTGCCGGCAGAGACCGCCTTCTCAGATGGGCTCCCGGCAGTGTGGTGCCCAGGGGCACTGCCAGTGCCCGGCTCAGCCCCTCAGCTCCACATGCCAAACTCGCCACATCCCCTGAGAGCCCCTCCACGCCCCCCCTCCCCCAGTCGTTGGCTGCTTCTCCCCCAGGTGCTCAGTTGTTGTCCCGATTTGGGGACAGGCGTTGGCTGGGAGGGACTGGCATGCGCTGCGGGTCAGTTTTTAACCACCTCTGTTAGCTGCGAGGCAGAAAGGGTTGATAGGACACTGCGCCTGGCGTTGGCTCGGCAGAGCTTCCTCCTGTAGCCTGCGGGTCCCACCCAGTGCTCGAAGCCGAGGGGACTTGCCGACTTTTTTTTGGGCTCACACCCAGCGATGCTCAGGGTTTACTCCTGGCTCGACACTCAGGAATTACTCCTGGCATTGCTCGGGGGACCATAATGGGATGCTGGGAATTAAACCCGGGTTGGCCACGTGCAAGGCAAATGCCCTGCCCGCTGTACTCTCGCTCTGGCCCTCGCCGACTCTCTCAAATCCCCTGTGTGTACACCCGGGGGGCTGGGTCAGGCGCATCTACAGGATAGTGGCCTTCATGGGGGCAGCAATGATGCCCCTCACAACTCTCCCTCTCCCCCACAGGAAAGTGGAGGACCTCCAGTTCCGAGTCGAGGAGGAGTCCATCACCAAAGGTGACCTGGAGGTAAAGCCCATGCAGGTCCCGGAGGCTTGCAGGGTGCAAGCAAGAATGCGGGGTGGACTGGCCGACACCGGCAGGGCCACTTCTGCTGGAGACTCAGAATCAGACAGGGATACCTGGGGTTATGCACCTGGCAGGGCCCGGCTGACACATCTCTGCTCCTTGGGGTTGGAGGCTGCTGTTGCTGAGCGTTTTTGTCTCGTTCTGACAGTCGGGTCTACGCCTTTGCCTCAGCTTTGGTTTTCAGTCGAGCAGCACAAATCAAATCCTTTAGAACCCCAGTTTTTTGAAGGTATTCCTTAAAACAAGAAGAAGCAAACAGTTTGCAAAAGAATGATTTCTATTTCTGCTTCTTTTCCTTCCTGTTTTAAGTTCATGGAAATTTTGTTTTCCCTCCAGTGGCAGTATTCACATTTTATTTGGCAGTACATGTGGGGGGCTGCCTGGCATTCCTCGGGGCTTAACCCTGGCGTGGCTTGGAGCACCATATTTGATTCTGTGGGTCAAATCTGGTTTGGCTCCATTCAGGGCAAGCACCCTACTTGCTGTGCTAATGTTCCGGTCCCAACTCACATTTTTTTTTTAAATTGAACAACATCTTTGGCTTTTTTTAATTGAATGCCAGAGCCTGGCAAGCTCCCCGTGGCATATTCAATATGCCAAAAACAGTAACAAGTCTCCCAATGGAGACATTACTGGTGCCCGCTCGAGCAAATCGATGAACAACAGGAGGACAGTGCTACAGGGCAATGCTTTTGAAGCCACTGCTAGATATACAACAAATGTGAGTTACTAAATTTTCCCATTCTTGCATATTTTTGGTTCCTTGATCTAGTGTCTTAGTAGAAATTGCACTCGTTTGCACGGTCCTCCGAGCATAGAATTTTGCTGCCATTACAGTTTCAGGGTCTGCCTGTACCAGGCTTCAATTTCAAATTGGAACTGTGATTTCTTTGGAAATCAATGTAATAACAAAAGTAAGGGAAGCATTTTCTGGGTTTTAGTTTTATGAGACCCAGAATTTAATGGATTATTAATAATTTATCAGATGTCTCTCTCTCTCATTTCACATAGTCACTTTACTTTAGTTGGTTTGTCATGTCGTTCTCATTAATTTAAAAGCACCCTGAGTCTCATTAGTCGTTCCATGTCATCACCTAATTCATGTGTAATGTGGCCTGTTAGGTTCTGGGGAGGGAACAGTGAAACCATTGACCGCAGTTCTGGCCCAGTAGAGGCTGTCCAGGAGACTTCTCTGAAATTTATAGATTATTTTGGAGCCTTTCATGTATTGGGTGAGTGCAGAGGGTAAAGACTCACCCACGGTAGGTGTGTTTCTCTTGCAGCTGTTTAATTTTTAATTTTTTTCTTTTTACTGATAGCCCAAGAGTCAGATCTCTGCAGATGGCGAGAGTGTAAGAGGGCACGTGCTGTGTGGTTCTCACTTGCTAACACAGGCGGCTCCCGGTGCCGTGCTCGCTAGCACACTGAGATACTAATGGCAGCAACGCCCAGAGGCCCACGTTTCTATGCATGTGGCTTTCGGGTCCTAGAGAAATTGTTTGTGTTGACTAAAACCCTTTATGTCCGCTTGCTGAGTGCAGAGGCCAGGGTTTCTCAAGGAATTTGCCAAGAACAAAAGTAAAGGCGGGGGGGGGGGGGACCCTGACCTTCGATTAATTCCTGGCGTCTCCTGATTCTCAGGGGCTTCTTAGCCAGATGTTGGTGACCCAAGCATCCCATGTGAGATGCTTCCAGCCTGGCGGGGGGGGGGGGAGGGGGGGGGGTGTTCCTGGGAAGCAGCAGAGGCATCGCCCCCTGCTGGCCGGCACGGCGCTGGCGTAGGCTCTTGGGTAGCCCCTGGCTGGCTCATGGTCTTCAGGGAGATGCAGTGTTTAAGGCCGTTACCACCCAATTGGGACTTTTTAGGCATTGGAGTTGTTTTTCTTTGTCTCCTCCCTCCCAAGTAAGATCAAACAGCCAAATCTTACAAAAAAAGGCTGCTTGCTTGTAAGTGGAAGTACAGTTGAAACGGCCATCATGACACCTTTACAAAGCCTGTTTCCTGAGGGCCATCACTGCCCTGCCCACCAGCACTCTCCCTGGGCCTGGAGCAGGGAGGAACCGGCTTGAATGGGGCTGTCCTGGTCAGTCCTGGCCGGAAGCGGTGATGATTTGCAGTCCAGAGCTTTGGCAGGTAGGGTGGGGGCTGACAGGGCGGCAGGCACTAGCTCAGACCCTGCAGGGCACATTCCCTGCCCCCCCCCCCAGTTATATATTTATTTTTAATGAAGGCACCGTGATTTAGTTTCGCTCCTGGCTGAGCATCAGGCTGACGGCGTTCAGGCACGGCCCCTCCAGGGGCGCTTGCCGTGACTCTGCCTTTGCTCTGGAGCCAGCGGCCCCTCGCCACGGCACCTGGGGGTCAGGGGTCATGGACGAGGAGAGAGCTCCTGTTGGTGACTTTTGCCTTCTCCTGTCTGGGGTTTTACTTGCACGGCCGAGTCCCGTGAGCATGCTGGTCTGGAGTGGATTTTCCTGTGTGAGCAGGAAACTCAGACCTGAAGTACATCTGAAGCAAGGAACATCCAATCAGGTTTTGACTTTTTTTCATTAATTTTGTGAGTTTAAAAAACCTCAGACAGGTGAAGAAATTTCTTTTGGTGGGCGGTGTGTTTGTGGGGTCGGGTGTGGTAGGCCATAACTGGCAGGACTTAGGGCTGACTCATGGCTCTGTGCTCAGGGATCACTCCTAGAATTCGTGGTGCTGACGAGCTGTTTTCAAGACAGACGCCCTGCCCACTGCACTATCTGGCTCCCGCCCCAGGGGAAGGGGTTTAAAAGCATTTTTATTACCTTTTAAATATTCCGCAGTGGCTTCTGAGGGTTTCACAAGCAGAGAGACCTCTTGGGAGTGTTGAAATGGTAGCATCTGGGCGAAGGTGTTTATCTCATGAGACAGCCACTCCGGGCCTGCCTGCTACTTTGACCTGGCCATCCCGGTTTCCGCCCTGGGCTGCCCAGAATGGCTCACCTGATCACAGTACACCCAGAGCCCTCCAGAGACCCCACGTGACCAGCTGGGTACACCTGACCCGCTGACGGTGCCACTGAGCCCGGGCAGAAGGCAGGCAGGGCAGAGCCTTTGGGCTGATCCTGGTTCCACTGCCCCTAGTCTCATCAGGAAGAGGCTCTGGGCCGCGGGCTGGTGGAGTTGGGAGGCCGGAATCCGTCAGGGAAGCTCAGATCCTGTTTAGAGTCCCCATAGCGGCCCGGCCCAGCCCCTGCCGAGATTGGAAGTCAGCGCTGCCTGCATAGCGCTTGCCGGGTTGGCTCCGCCAAAGCTCCCCACCTTCGCTGCCCTGGTGGACGCGGACTCGGAGAACTGCTCTCTCCGTGCTCCTCACCGTCCTCAGGACCCTGCCTCACCGCCTCCTGCCCGGCTCTGTGGGGCTGATGCTTCCCGGTCCCTTACGGGGTGCAGCTCGACCCCACATAGGGGGTGTGCAATGGACACAGGCAGCCTTGGGACGGGTGACCTGATTTTCTTGCCTAAGTCACTGAGTCATTTGCCCACTGTGATGCGACTGGTTGCTGCTGTGGGTGGGACGCGGGTGGGCGGGGCAGGAGTCTCGTCTGTGCCGTGACCTTCACCGACCCCGTGTGTGGCCGCATGCCTCTGACCTCCATCTTGCCTTGTGTGTCTGCTCCCGCCTACTGCCCGCCTCCCTCTCGCCCGGCTGTCCGCGTGTGCCGGCTCCTCAGGCCGCCTGTGTGCTCTTTCCTTTCCTCTTTACTAACAGACGCAGACGAGACTGGAACATGCCCGCATTAAGGAGCTTGAACAGAGCCTGCTCTTTGAAAAGACCAAAGCTGACAAACTCCAGAGGGAGTTAGAAGACACTAGGGTAATGGCTTTCACTTTTTCCACGTGCCAGGGGCTCAGCCCGAGTCTGGTCTTGGTCCTGTTGGGGTGGCCGAGAGCTCAGGCCCCAGTTCACAGTGGCACACGGGGCGCAGGGCACGTCCTTTTCCGTGGGGAAAGCCCCGTTGCTCTGGCGACTCATGCAGAGTCCAGGCCAGACGCCCGCACGGGCAGGTCCAGGGGGCAGAAGCAGCGCACGGAGGCCCCAGGTGTGCCCCTGGACCATGTTTCTCCCCACACACCTGCACACGCATGGATACATGCGACACACACACCTAGGCATGTGCACACATGCACACATGCACAGTCCGTTGTCCTCTGGTTCTCTTCCCACTCCCTGGGCTTTTCCAGGTGGTTCTGTGGCTCCTTGTCCCACTCCCTGGCCCATGTACCGGGAGGGGAGCGGGAGCCCCAGAGCCTTTGCTTTATTTTGGGGTGAGGAGATATGCGTTTGGGGCCACAGCTGGGAGTACCCAGGGCTTGCTCCCAGCCAGTGTGCGGGACACCCAGCGGTGCTGGTACCAAACTTGGTTCCCACGGGCCGCGTGTGCCCTGCCCATTTGCCAAAGCCACCAGGCCGCCCCACGCTGACTCGGGGTGGGCGTGAGCGAAGCACCAGGACCCTCCTCCCTTTTTTTCTTGCTTCCTCGTCTCTCTGCCTCTCCCTGCTTCCTGTCACTGTGGCCCCCGACCCTGTCACTGAGTTGCCCCTGGCCGGGAAGGGATGCGAGGTGGCAAGAGGGCCTTCTCCCTGCCCAGTCATGCGCCCCTGCGCCAAGCCCCTCGTCCCTGTGCCCGGGCCCCTGCTTGAGCTCACTGTGTGTCCGGCTCTGCTCTGCGCCATTGTTTATCTGTCCCCTCCCACCCCTGCCCCGGACTCTGAGTCTCAGCGAGAGGCTCCCCTTGGGCCATCGAGACAAGGCACACAGAGGTTAGGTACCTTGCTCAGGTCACACAGCCAGCAGTGATGCTGGAGCAAGCGGGCCCTCGGCCCTGCATCTTCCCAGAATCGTCCCGGGGAGGCTGGCGCTGGAGCCTCAGGGAACGGCTCAGACGTGAGGGGCCCAGGCCGCCTGTAGCCCCATCGACCCTTGGGAACTTCCCGAGGTTTCCCCTCTGGCCCAGCAGGGCAGCCTGGTGGTGGTGTTTTGAATGGCTCGTGTTGGCAGAAACTTCTCTCGGCATTGATCGCGAAATCGGGAGCATGTATTTTTCTTGTCGAAATTGTGACTTCATCTTGAGAAGAGAGATGTTCTCAGTTGGCCCCGAGACTTGAGGTGTCCCGGGGTGTTGGGGAGGGAAAGGCCTGGCTGTGTCCTGGTTCCTCCAGGAGAGCCAGAGCCTGCCGCCTGGGCCTTTATTCTTGGTTCCCTGTATTTGGTTTCTGGCACTGCCAGTGCTGGGGTGGGGTGGGGGGTCCAAAAGAATCAACGTCCCCAAGTGAAGCGAGGCCAGCGACTGCTGTGGACCACCGGCACTGAGAAGTCCCATGGCTTGGTCACACCATGCGTGGGGCCCGGGTGCCCCGGGCTGTGGGCGCTGCTGTCTGCCCCAGCAGGGGCTGGTGTGGAGGGTTCGAGACTGGTGCCCATGGACTGGGGTCAGCCATGCTCCCCTCCATTGTCCAGGCCGGGCAGTTGACTGGCCGCACACTTCCTGTCCGCTGTCCTGCCGAACCTGGGGTAGAAGGAGAGGAAAGGGCTGGGGAGAGTTTGGCCTGGGCCGTGTCATGAGGCCCCAGGGGGGCCGAGAGCCAGCCCCACCGAGTTCAGGGGGAGCCAGGTCTAGCCCCACCTTGGTGCTGCCCGGGCCTTGCTCAGGTGAGCGGGGAGCCTCTTCAGATTCTTGCCTATCAGTCGCAGGTAAGAAATCGATTTTTTTCTTTGTCCTTAAAAAATGTGATTTAGTTTTTCATTTATCAGCTGAGCAGCTCTGCAGCTGGCATACTGTTTAAGGGCCTCTGCCAGGTGCTCGTGCCCCACGCCAGTGTACCCAGGAACCACACCAGGCACTTCCCCACCCCCAATGCTCAAGCACCCGCATGAACACAACCTCATAAGTCAAGAGCGCCGGGGAAATTTCATCAGTTTTCTTTCAGTCCGCCTGGGTAAGGGTCAGTTTTGCCCCGACACCGTCTGCACACTGTTGACAGCGTCTTTTAGGTGCTTTTGTTCCCCTCCCTGAGTCTTCCGCACGTGAGCAGGCTTGGTGCTTCCTGCCCCTGTCCCTTTGGGCTCCCCGTTTCCAGCCTCGGTGGCCTGCTGGCTTCCCGGCTGCCAGGGCCATCAGCACGGGGCTGTGACTCATTCCCGCCAGCGAGACCAAGTGCCGTGGCTCCTGCCTGAGACAGACGGGGCAGGAGGTGCTGGCGCGGCCCAGAACCACAGCAGGTCCTGCTGGAGTTACTGAAGTGTCACCAATTTGAGGGGGCGGCCCTGGCCGAGAGGGAGAAGCAGCGAATCGGGGTTGGTGAGGCCTCGGGCCCTGTTAGCTCCTGCTGGGCCCAGGTGGCCGGCTCTGACGAGACCTCCCGGGTTCCTGTCCGCTCCTCGCTGGCCACGAGCGGGCCAGCCCCCCGCTGGTCGTTGATGCGGCCTGTCTCTCTCTGAACACTCCTAGGTGGCCACCGTGTCGGAGAAGTCCCGGATCATGGAGCTGGAGAGGGACCTGTCCCTGCGGGCGCAAGAGGTGGCCGAGCTGCGACGGAGGCTGGAGGCCATCAAGCCAGCCGGGGAGGCAGATGCGTCGCTGTCCCTGCTGCAGGAGATCAGCGCGCTGCAGGAGAAGCTGGACGCTGCCCACACAGACCGCCAGAGGGAAGTCGCCAGCCTCAAGGAGCACTTTGGGGCCCGGGACGATGCCTACCAGAAGGAGGCGAAGGCCCTGCAGGTGGCCTCCGAGAAACTCGCCAAGGAGAACGAGTCGCTGAGGACCAAGCTGGATCATGCCAACAAGGAGAACGCGGACGTGATCGCCCTGTGGAAGTCCAAGCTGGAGACGGCCATCGCCTCGCACCAACAGGCCATGGGCGAGCTGAAGGCGTCCGTGAGCCGGGGCGTGGGCTCCGAGGCGGCCGAGCTGGCCGAGCTCAAGATGCAGATCGAGAGGCTGCAGTTCGAGTACCAGCAGGAGGTGGAGACCCTGAAGGCCCAGCGGGCGGCCGAGCGTGCGGCACACGCCTCCGAACTGCAGGCGCTCAGGTCGCGGCTGGTAAGGACGGCCCAGGAGCAGGAGAACAGCCTGGAGGCCGCGCGCGCCAAGCTCGACCAGACCGAGGACCAGCACCTGGTGGAGATGGAGGATGCCCTGAACAAGCTGCAGGAGGCGGAGACGAAGGTAAAGGACCTGGAGGGGTTGCGGGCCATGTGTAGTCAGCAAGCCCAAGCCCTGGCCGACGCCACGGCGCAGCTGGAGGCCACCCAGGAGAAGCTCTTGCAGCTCGATGGGCTCCGGAAGGCCAGTTCCGAAGGTAAATTGGAAATGGAGAAGCTCAGGCAGCAGCTCCAGGTGGCTGAGCAGCAGATTCAGGAGTTAGAGAATGCAAAGCGGGCCGAGAGTGGCAAGGTTGGTACCCGGGCGCCCTCGCTCACTTCCACGCTCGCTCCCTGCATGCTGTGTGTCTGTCTGCTTCACTGCCGTGTACCATCTTGGTGCTGACAGGTCTCCTGGTCATGTCCCGTGCCGTTCCCTCTGATGGGACTGAGAACGTGTCGGCACGATTCTGGGGCTGTCACTGGTCCCCAGCACCCGGATGCCGTGCTAGCCTTGGCCCCGGCCAATCAGGCCCATCTGGGGTCTTTCTGAAACAGAGAACTCTTCACGAGGCCAGTGAGAAAACAAGATAGGAGCCCTCAGAGCAAACCTCTGCCCCCCCTCCCCCCCCGCTCCTTGGGCCCCCTGCGTACACGCCAAGTCTGCCCAGACCCTTGGGCTTAAGTCTGGCCGCGAGGGTCTTTCCCTGACCTTGCTCATGTGACTGGCTTTTCCCTCCTATCCCGGAGGTGCCTCAGTTTCCAGCTGGTGCTCGATGCCTCTGAGCCTCTGAGCTCCCTCAGGGCTGGTGACGTGGCCCATCTTGGTATTTCTCATTGCCGGCCCCTCCCTGTGTGTCAGCCTGCAGCACAAGCCCCCGCCACCCCCCAGCCCTGCAGAGATTTCATCCCTTTCAGCCTCTAAGGGGTGCTTAGGTGCATGCACCTTCCAGCATGGCCCCCTGTTGGCCACGGGCATGGACTCTCATGGTAGCCCTGATCCTGGGGAAGGACAAGACAGTGAGATCTGGGCCAAGCCGAGGAAGCTGCAGTTCTCACCAAGGAGCCCCGAGAAATGCCCTTTTCCTCCTATAGGATTGTGGTGGCAGGGACGCGCCCTCCCAGCTCCCCGGCGCTGGGCGCTTTGTTGGAGAAACTTCTCTGTTGGCCAAGATGGAAGGGCTGTGGGATTTGTAGACAGGACTGACAGACATAACAGAAGGACCCAGAGACCCGCGGGAGTTCCTCTCAGGACTCAGGACTCCTTAGCTGGCATTCCAGAAACACCAGCTGAAACAAACGGAATCAATTCCTAGGACACAGCAGGGGATAGTTGACCCACTTGTTCACATCAAGATGTAACAAACGTCAAGTTCTGGTGACTGCTGTCTAGTGGATTAGAGGTTCTTCATTTTAAATTTCATATTGAAACCCCTCAAACTTTTAAAGTCACAGACAAGAAACTACAAGAAAGTAAATCTTGAGGGCCGGAGTGATAGTACAGTGGGAAGGGCCTTTGCCTTGCATGTGGCCCACATGGGTTTGATCTCCAGCATCCCATAGGGTCACTCTCACTGTCACTGTCCTCTCGTTGTTCATCGATTTGCTCGAGCGGGCCCAGGTACGTCTCCATTGTGACACTTGTTACTGTGTTTGGCATATCGAATACGTCACGGGGAGCTTGCCAGGCTTTGCCGTGCGGGCAAGATACTCTCAGTAAGCTTGCCGGCTCACTGCCAAGGAGAAATTCCTGAGCATTTAGGGTGACCTTAAAAGCCAAAGGCCCTCCCGTTGATCGTCGATTTGCTCGAGCGGGCCCAGTAACGTCTCCATTGGAGACTTTGTTGTTACTGTGTTTGGCATATCGAATACTCTCGGTAGCTTGCCGGGCTCTCCGAGAGGGGCGGAGGAATCGAACTCGGGTCGGCCATGTTGGCCGCGATAGCAGCTCCAGCGGAGTGATAGCACAGTAGTAGGGCGTTCGCCTTACAAGCGGCCAACATGGCCGACCCGAGTTCGATTCCTCAGCCCCTCTCGGAGAGCCCGGCAAGCTACCGAGAGTATTCGATATGCCAAACACAGTAACAACAAAGTCTCCAATGGAGATGTTACTGGGCCCACTCGAGCAAATCGACGATCAATGGGAGGGCCTCGAGCAAAAGCCAAAAGTAAAAAAAAAATAAGATAAACTTTTCTTCTCTCCCTCCCCTCCCTTTCCCTTTCTTCCCTGTTTCCTCCCTCCCTCCTTCCTATCCTTAGCCTCCCTCCTCCCTTGCTTATGTCCTTCTTCCTCGCCAAGCCATGCTCTCGGCTCTGGGGTCCTCCCGCCCAGCAGTAGTGGGTCTTTTCGCTTGTGGACCGATCTCAGTCTCGCCCAGTGGTGCTGCAGTTCAACCTCGGGCCTGGTGTATATTCCAGCCCTTTGTGCCGTCTCCGCGCCCCTGGAAAGTCAGTCTTTCTCATAGGCTTTCTTATTTTCTGGTCACTCCAAATTTAGGTCTAGAAAACGCCTCTGTTTGGCCTTTTTCAATAACCACTAGACAGTCATCACCAGAACTGACGGCACCAAGGCCTTGGCTTCGCGAGCTTCAAGCAGTCACGCTCACCTCACGCCTCTGTTCTTCGGGGTTGTGTTGGGTCATGGGCTTCTCATACATGTTTTCTGTTTTGTTTTCCCCTTCCCGTTCCTGTTCATCTCCTTGGTCCATTCACTCCATCCTTGTCACTCTGGTAGGCCGATAGCCTGGCCGAGGAGCTGCAGGGGAAGGGGCTAGCACTTAGTAGCCTTCAGGAGAACTTGAACGAAGCCGGCCGAGTGAAGGAGGCTTTGGAGAAAGAGCTTCGGAGTTTGGTGAGTACCAGGGGAGTCGGACGCTGATCTTTACCTTGCTGAGGGTAAAGCGAAGCCTCCTCAGGCGAGCTCGGCCCTGTCGCCTCTGAGGCTCACGAGCGTGTCAGCTGGAAACCCCAGGGGCTGCGCGAGCCCCTGTTGGGGCAGCAAAGGTAGGTGCGCTGCTCTGTCCCTGCTATGCCCTCTGCCTCTGCCTGATCAGTGACTGGCCAGCCATGCTCCCGGAGTGCCGGGCTCCTTCCTCCCCTCAGAAGCACCCCCTGCCCCCTAGGCTCTGTCTCCCCTGCCAGCTGGGAGCACTGGGCGCTCACAGCAAGGGGAGGGGGGGTGAGAGACATGCGCCCGGAAGGCCACTTTTCTGGAACCTTCCAGACACCTTCCTGCACTGGATCAAAGTGTGTTTTCTTGTTTTCTTTTTAGGATTTTTTTTTTTTGTGTGTGTGTGTGTATGTTTCTTTGTTTGTGTCTTGGGTATTTTTGTATTCAGCTGTGCTGAGACCTTCCCCTGGCTCTGTGCTCAGGGATCATTCCTGGTGGCCCTCAGGGGACCACATGGAATGCTGGGAATTGAACCTGGGTTGGACACATACAAAGCAAAACACCTAAAGTATCTGGTTGGGTTTTTTTTTTTTTTTTTTTTTGCTTTTTGGGTCACACCTGGTGATGTTCAGAGGTTACTCCTGGCTCTGCACTCAGGAATTACTCCTGGCAAAGATTGGGGGACCACATGGGATTCCAGATTCCGGGGATCGCACCTGGGTCAGCCATTTGCAAGGCAAATGCCCTCCCCACTGTCCCGTCACTCCGGCCCTGGGCCCGGGTAAGCCGGGCCTTTCTGTTGAGACAGTGCTGACGGGATCCTGTCAGGTCCCGTGACTGAGCTCTTAGGAGCCATTCAGAACCTGCTGAAGGTTTCCAAGGGAAGCGTCCTTGCTGGAGCAGCATGGGCCAAGCACACACAGCATCACAGTCTATCTGTGTGTGCTCGAGAACATGTGTACACACGCGTGTCCACAGCCATGCACACACCCCAGTATTCACACATGGGCTTCTTTGCATGTGCAGACTCATACATGTACTAGAATATGCAAGCAAGTACATACATACTTGCACAGCTCACTCATGTTTGCCAGGCAGGTACACACTGGGCATTGATAACTGAGTTTGGGGTGGATTATTTTTGTTTTTTGGGTTTTTTTGTTCTTGTTGTTGTTCTTGTTGTTTTTTGTCTTTTTGGGTCACAGCTGGGGACATTCAGGGGTCACTCCTGGCTCTGCACTCAGGAATTACTACTGACGGTGCATCCCCTATGGGATGCTGGGGATCAAACACTGCTCAGCCTTGTGCAAAACAAACATCCTCCCCTCTGGTCTATCGCTCTGACCCTAGGAGATATATATTTTGGTGGTGGTGGTGGTGGGGGACTAGGGCCATGCCTGTCAGTCCTTGGAGGCGACTCCTGGCTTTGTGCTCAGGATATTCCTGTTAGTGCCGGGATTCAGACCGGGGCCAAGTGGACTTACCCAGTGCTCTCTCCCAGCCCCCAGATGATCACCGTGTTTATTGGGGCTCCTCCCTAACTCGGTGGTACTCCTGGCTCAGGGTCTAACCGGCTGGCTGCACTCAGGCGCCTGGACCCTGTTCCAGCCCTTCAGCCCCCAATATCTACGTTTTAAGTGCAAGTTCATTTTCATGAACAGCATCACAAAATGGAGTGTCTCCCATGTCGTTGATTGGAAGCTACTTTGCACCCTCCTGGTCTGAATATCTGATTCTTTTTCTCTAGAAAGAAAAGTTCGCAGAGGCTTCAGAAGAGGCGGCCTCTGTTCAGAAAAACATGCAAGGTGGGTGAGGGCTGCCGGGTGGCTGTGCCGGGGCTGGGGCTCTTGGGGGCCACACTCAGGGCTTGGCCCGCTCATTTCCCGCAGCTGACTTCCTCCGGCTCTTTCCTCTTTGACTTAAAGATTATTCCCAGGGACCCGAGCAGGTCAGGCACTTGCCTTGCACACTGCCAAGCTGGTATCCATCCCTGATACCAGCAGGCTGATACCTGAGTGTAGAGCCAGGAGGTACCCTGGGCATAGCACACACACACACATACACACACACACACACACACACACACACATATCCCACACATACACATTGTTTTTTTTTTTTTTAATTTTTTTTGTTAATAATGTAGGAGTATTACTATTTATTCAGCCATTGATTAGCCTGATTGAATTGGGCATGAATTCCGCATTACTTTTTTTTTAATTTTCTTCTGAATGTTAATTTTATTTTATTATTTTATTATGTTTCCCTCCATTTTTTTATTCACTGTGAGATACAGTTACAAAGCTTTCAGGTTTGAGCTTTAGTCATACAATCATCAAACATCCGTCCCTTCCCCAGTGCACATTTTCCACCACCAAAATCCCCAGTATTCCACCAGCCCCACGCCTCTGCCAAGCCTTCCCCTGCCTGTGTGGCAGGCACACAATTTCCCCCATACTCTCTCTCTACTTTGTTTACATTCGATATTTTGACACCAGTCCCACCAGCACTCAAACCTGCTGAAAAGGCAATGCTAGATGATTTGTTTCGTATTGCTTCTTATGGCTAGAATATAATGACCAGGAAGATCTGTGTCATTCTCTTCTGGGAGTTGTACTGTATAGTCTCTGGGTCTTGGCCATTGATGAGATTACATGGTGCTTGGGGGCAGTTTGTAGGTGTGACTGTCAGGCTACTGGAAAACTGGGACCCTCCGGGGAGGAGACCCAGTCCTGATCCGAGCAAGCCTGGAACTCTCAGTCATGGGTTCCCGTTTATCTCCGGGCCACTGACCCTAACTGCATCTTTTGATCTCTTTTGAGATTTAAGGGTCTCTGAAATAAGGCCAATAAATGAGCTTATATAACTGAGCTGGAGGTCATTTGTGGGTGTGTCTCCCACATACTGAACTTTTGACCGTTTAATTTCTTGCCCCAAGTTGTTGGGGTCTGACCAAAGGCACAGCAGCAATTTTGGGGTATCTGGAAGTCTGCAGGCACCATCAGATTGCTGATGCACTCCCCCCGCAGGTGCAGGTGGACCTGCTGGTGGCATCATATCCCTTACATTACTGTTTGTGGTGACATGCAGGAGTGCTTGGGAAAGTGCTGTGTGACCTGGCAGGTTGCTGGCTGGGTGGGAAGATTTTGTGATGCCCCCAGCCAAGGCCGCGAGTTCCTCCTGGCGCCAGACCTGCCGTTTCCGTACCCAAACCTCCTGGTGTTGCCCTCGGCCGGGGGCTTCTCCCATAGAGACGCTTTATTCCCCCCGTGACTACAGACTCCAGCGTGAGATTTGATGGAGCCTGCCAGACAGACTCTCAAATAATCCCGATGGTGCGTGAAATATATTAAACTTCTAACTTTATCCTAACTAGAAACTGTTGATAACTTACATGAAAAAGAAGAACAGATTAAGGCGCTGTCTTCTGAACTGGAGAAGTTGCGAGGAAATTTAACGGGTAAGAGATGGTCTCCAGGTGTCGTGCAGGGGCACCCCTGGCGTGAGGCACCTCCCTGCTGACGCTCCCGCCCCCCCTCCTCAGCCTCCCAGCCTCCGTCAGTGAGCCCTCACAGCAGGTCCCAGTCCCCCTCCTGCCCGCCCCCCCCATCAGTTCCTAGGGCCCTGTGACACTCCTGCCACCTTGGCCCGGAGACGTTTGTCAAATGCTGCCCAAGGTCCCCGCTGAGGGCCGTCTGTGAGGCGCCTTTTACGGTTGTCCCCCACCCTGGCCCCATCCTTTGCTCGCTGCCTGCATTTCTTCCCCGTCTTGTGAGTTGTCCTTGGTTTCACTGGCTGCCGCTTGGTTCGAGCAGTTTTCACGGGGCCAGAGAGTGAAACGTCCTCGGAGGGAGGCCTGGGACAGAAGCGCAGGGAACGCTTAGTTGCTTACGACACCCCAACGCTGCTCTCCCCCACCACCCTCCCTGCATCTCTCCCTGTCTTTCTCTCTCCCTCTGTCTCTCTCCCTCCCTTCCTCTCTCCCTCCCTCCCCCCCACTCCTCTCCTCCCCTCCCCTCAGATTTGGAGGCCAAATTCAAAGAGAGAGATGTGCGAGAAGAGCAGTTGACGAAGGCAAAGGCCAAGTTGGAAAACGACATCGCGGACATCATGAAAATGTCCGGGGACAACTCGTCACAGCTGACGAAAATGAATGATGAGCTACGCCTGAAGGAGAGGTGGGTGTGTCGGGCTGCTGTTCCGGAACGTTCTGTGGTGACGCCTGCAGCCGCGAGTCACCCTCCCGGAATTCTCTCTGCTGCCCTCTTCCGAGATCTCTGAGGCTCCTTCATGGACCCTCAAGTCAGCTGCTTAATAGAAAGGCCGCAGTGTCACCCACTTTTTTGTGTGATTTGTGAAGAAAAGGTGGCGGGTTGCTTGTGGCACAGCCTGTCCCAGGCAGCAGAATAGTCCCCATCCGAGGAAGAACAGCTGACCCGTGTCACAAGGAGAGAAGTTTCTCTGTTTTGTCTTAGGGCCCCTCCCGGGGGTGCTCAGGGGTCACTCCTGGCACAGCTGCGGGGTCATAATGGGGTGCTGGGGTGGAACCCAGGTCGGCCACTCACGGCAGGCTCCCCCTCTGCCGCTTCCGGCCCTTGTCTTCTACCCTCTGCATAGCTGCCGGATAAAGAACAAGTGTTTCAAGACAAACCTTTTGCGGTCATGTTTAGAACCATTTTTTTTTTTTTATTTTGGGGGGGGGGTGTTACACCCGGTGCTGCTCAGGGCTTCCTCCTGGCTCTGCGCTCAGGAATTACTCCTGGTGGTGCTCGGGGGATGCTTTGGGATGCTGGGAATCCAACCTGGGTCTGCCACATGCGAGGCAAACGCCCTCCCCGCTGTGCTATCGCACCAACCCCACCATTCAGCTTTGACTCTTGCACTGTTAACGCTTAGCCGAGCGGCCAACCTGCCCCAGCTGGGCACGGCGTCGGAGTTTCCCGCGGAGAGTGCCGGTATCTGGGGGCCATCCTGGGATCCCCCAACAGAGCTTGCCTCCTGGGTTTGGAACCCCTCTGATCCCTTCCCTAGCCCCAGCCAACCCTGTCCGATCACAACCGCATCCGACCCCATCAGCCCCAACTCCATTGTGCTGTCTTGCTGTTTTCTCCCGCGGGAGATACGGTTTGATCACCTGGTCAGCTGGACCCCAAATTTTGTGAACACTTTTTCTCATATGTTATTACTCGTTTTTGTTTTATTGGGGGGGGGTGTAAGGGACTGATGCCCAGCGGTACTCAAAGAGTGCTCCCTGCTCTGTGCTCACAGATACTCCTGGCCGTGCTCAGGAGGGGAGAAAACCCAGGCCACCTGCATGCAGGTGGTGTCCTTAGCCCATCGAACCATTGCCAAGAACTGAATTTCGGGCCTCACTCACGCGAGTCTCACCCCGACCTCTGATCCTGATTTATCATCCTGAAATGATAAACTGAGCCGGGCAGTCGGCGTTACCGTGCTATACTCCTAACTGCCACGATTGATAGTTTTCAGAACGCGTCATGCTTCCCCTCCCCACATCAGATGTTGATCCCAACACCGTCACGAAGACAGAACTGACTGGTGGCCCCTTATTTTAGGCACAGAAGCGCTAGAAGTTTTCAGTATTTTTCTGAAAACTCTTGACAGCTTTTTTGGCAACTTGTAGATGTGTGGAAGAATTACAGCTGCAGCTCCTGAAGGCTAACGAGCACGCGGACCTGCTGCAGAAGAGCATCGGTGAGGCCATGCTCAGGGCAGAACAGAGCCAGCAGGAAGCGGCCAGGAGGCACGAGGAGAAGGAGGAGCTGCACAAGAAGCTGTCGGACCTGGTGGGCAGAGCAGAGGGGCCGCGTGTGTGCGTGTGTGTGCATGCATGTGTGTATGTGTATGTGTGCTGGTTAGCAGAGCAGAGGAGCCACGTGTATGCGCGTGTGCATGTGTGTGCTGGTGAGCAGAGTGGAGGGGCCACGTGTGTGCGTGTGTGTATGTGTATGTGTGCTGGTAAGCAGAGCAGAAGAGCGGTGTGTGCGCGTGCATGTATGTATGTGTGTTGTGTGTGTTTCTGTGTGTGCATGTATGTGTATGTGCTGGTGAGCAGAGCAGAGCGGCCGTGTGTGTGCATGCGCACGTGCGTGTGTGTGCTGGTGAGCAGAGCGGACGGGCCACATGTGTGCATGTGTGTGTTTGTGTGTGTTGTGTGTGTTTGTATGTGTTTGTGTGTGCTGGTGAGCAAAGCAGAGAGTCCACTTGTACGCGCACGTGTGTGTGTGTGTGTGTGTGTGTGTGTGCTGGTGAGCAGAGCGGAGGGGTCACGTGTGTGCATGTATGTGTTTTTGTCTGTTGTGTGTGTTTGTGTGCTTGTGTGTGCTGGTGAGCAGAGCAGAGGGGCCACGTGTATGAGTGTGTTTGTGTGTGTGTGCTGGTGAGCAGGGCAGAGGGGCCGTGTGTGCGCGTGTGCGTGTGTGTGCATTGTGTGTGTGTGCTGGTGAGCAGAGCAGAGGGGCCGTGTATGTGCGGGTGTGTATGTTTGTGTGCGTTGTGTGTGTGTATGTGCTGGGGGCGGGCAGGGGTCCGGCGGCTGACGGTGGCCCCCGGCTCCCCGCAGGAGGAGAAGGTGGACGTGAGCCGCAGCCAGTGCCAGGCTCTGCAGGCCGAGCACGCCAAGGCCAGCGCGGAGAGCCAGGTGCAGCACGAGGAGGCGCTGCAGGCCCTGCAGAAGCTGCTGCTGCAGGCGGAGGAGAAGCTGCAGGCAGCGCAGGCAGAGAACGGGAGCCTGCTGCGGGAGGTGGCCGAGCTGAAGACGCAAGCCGACAAGGCCAAGGTGGGTGGGTGCAGGGCAGCGCCGCGGCTGCTGGCGGCCGTCTCGGGGTCATCTCTGTGGGGGGGCCTCG
Organism: Sorex fumeus; assembly: GCF_029834395.1. Taxonomy (NCBI): domain Eukaryota; kingdom Metazoa; phylum Chordata; class Mammalia; order Eulipotyphla; family Soricidae; genus Sorex; species Sorex fumeus. The sequence goes on along the minus strand of NW_026606144.1, from coordinate 5,656,677 downwards.
GCCTGCAACTTCAGACACTTCCCCCGCCCGGCGGCGGCTGTGAGAGCTGGAAGGGGGTTGCTCCCGGGGCGCCCGGCGAGCACGTAGAAGCCCAGGGACCCCAGCTTGGGTTTTCCGTTTTGTTTTTAGCTTGTTCAGTAAGTTCAAGCCTTCGTGTTTTCACTTGATTGCTCAAAGGCATTTTTTAGTGTGTATTAGGGAAATGTTAAGGTTCGAGGCTCAGTGGAGAGAAATAGAGCGGCTGGAACTAGTGCAGCGAGAGGGCACTTGTTGTGCACGTGACCCAACAGGGGATCCCCAGCATCCACCATGGTCCCCCAAGCACCCAGAAGGAAGCCGCGACCTCTGCCGGGTGTGAACCCCAAAACAAAAAGGAAAATAATGTACACACACATGTATGTGTGTACATACATAACATGTACATATGTGTACATTATTATATACATATATTAAGTGTATTTTAATACATATGTACATATTTTGATACATTTTTAGTTTTACATGCTTGATACCATGTATAGTTTATACATATATGTGTATATATATGTGCTTGTATGTATATGTGTGTGTGTATACATATCTATAAGCCAATGGAAAGAAAATGAAAGCGAGCTTACATCAGAGGAAACCAGGGCTGCTGAGTGGCGGCCATGGCCCGTGTGTGTGTGTTGGTGCCCGGCCTCTTTCCAGCACGCACCGCAGCCAGGGCTACGTCTCCTCTCTGGACCACCTGCACGGCCCAGTTCTGTGGCCAGCAGCCTCGTGTGCATGCTCAGATCAGTCCCATTCCGTTAACATGACCATCAGCGGTCAGCTGCCCAGCACACGCCAGTAGCCTTCTGCGGCTCATGGCTGCTGAGCTGGACAGAGAAGATAGCCCTTGCTGCAGAAAGTTCTGGAAAGTACATGGCGGTTAAACTATGGTGTGCATTGAGACTCAGAAACGAAAACGCACAACCCGTCACTGATGGGCAGGGAGAGCAGGTAAGGGAGGCACTGGCCCGCGTGCAGCCACTCCTCCTGGAGTCCAGCACCGGCCCCGGTGACCTCTGTACGGGGCCGGCAGGAGCCCTTGAGCCCCTCCCAAATTACTGCAAACACTGCCCTCCCGTTGTTCATCGATTTGCTCAAGCGGGCCCAATGATATCTCCATTTTGAGACTTGTTGTTACTGTGTTTGGCAAGCAAAAACCATTGGGCTTCAGTCTCCAAAGCTTGATAGGTTAGTCTGGATTTTCTATAAAGTGTATAACTTTTGGGACTAAGTCCATTTCCTGCCTCTGTCCTTTAGAAAATAGTTTGACAAGCAGTGGTTGCTTTTCCCTTCCCCTCCTGCATAAAGTTAAAAAACATAATACTCTTTGTAGTTCTTTGAATTGTATTTAAAACTTGTTTTTTAATGAATCCCTTCTATGATGGAGTGATGGATTTTATAATAGAATAATTGAAGGGGGGGGGAATCTTATACCCCAATGTCAAGATCCAACTGTACTTAAAACTTCCAGGGAGTTGTCAGGAATAATTTCAGACGACATTTCAAAAATAAAATCAGCTGATAGTAGAATGGGTAGGGTGATGTCTTGTACTCGGCCAACCCGGGGTTGATCCCCAGCATCCCGTTTGGTCCTCCGGCCCTGCCAGCAGTGATCCCTGAGCACAGAACCCTGAGCGAGACCCAAACAGCACCAGGTGTGGGGCCCCCATCCCAAAAATAGGCAGGTAGGTATGTTGACCCTGTGAAACTGTGTTTTAGCCTCTCCATCCTTTGTGTATGTGTGTGTGTGCACGCGTGTGTGCATGCGTGCGTGTGCGGGTAAGACTACTCTAACATTTTCATTTCTGTTATTTAGGCCACAATAAGTGCTTGGCTTGCTTGTGCCCGCTTGATCTCATTCTTATTTCCATTCTTCCCCGCTTTTTGTTTCTGTAGTCATTAACTTATTTGTTCACATCAGCCAAAGAGGAAATTGAGCTGATGTCGGAGGAGCGCAGGGCCCTGAGGTCAGAGAAGCAATTGCTGGCGAAGGAGAAGCTCTCTCTGAAGTCAGAGAGAGGGTCGTTTCTATTGAAGCTCACAGAAGCGGAGGCCAAAAACTCTTCGCTGCGGGAAGATCAGAGGAAGCTCTGGCTGATGAACCAAGCGATTCGCTTAGACAAAGAGAAGGTCCTCGAGGCCAGGCTGGCTGCAGAGAAGCTCTGCCAGCAGGAGCGGCTCGGCCGAGAAGCCCTTGAGGCGGAGAAAGAGAAAGTGCTGGAAGAGGGCAGGGCGGTGCAGGAGGAGCTCCAGAGGGTGGGTGCGGAGAAGGCCGCGCTGCAGGTCGCCAAGGTGGGGCTGCAGGCCCTGGTGGAGGAGCTGCAGATTAGCAAGAGCAGCCTGGTGGCCGAGTGTAAGAAGGGCCTGGAGGAGAGGGGCCAGCTGGAGGAGCATGTCAAGAAGCTGGTTCTGGAGAACCTATCCCTGGCCAAGGACAAGGACAACATCATCCAGAAGCTGCAGTGCTCCTACGAGGAGCTGGCTCGGGATCAGAAGTCGCTGGTGCAAGAGATAGAGGAGCTCACGGCCGAGAAGAAGTCGGCCCTCGAGAAGCAGTCGGACCTCGACAGCCTGTGCATGGCCCTGAAGCTAGAGCGTGATGGCCTGGCTCAGAGCAACAAGGAGCTGCAGCTGGAGAAGGACCTGCTGCGCCAGGAACAGGAGAAGCTGGGCGCCAGCCTGGAGGCGTCACTGCAGGTCAAGGAGCTGCTGGGGGCCGAGGCAAGCTGCCTGCGCACGCAGCTGGAAGAGGCCACCAAGGCCGTGCACAAGGCCGAGCTGGAGGCGCTGCAGACGCAGGCGGCAAACGCCAGCCTTGCGCGGCTGCTGGAGCAGATCAAGACCAGCCGGGAGATCTCCGACTCGGAGTGCGTGCAACTCCTGCACGAGAAGGAGACGCTGAGCCTGGCCGAGCGGCGGCTGGCGGCCGAGAAGAAGGAGCTCCTCGGTGAGAAGGACCTCCTGGCCCAGAAGCTCGGCCGCTGCTCTGAGGAGGCGGCTCGCGTGGAGTCGTCCCTGCGCGAGCAGCTGAACAGCCTGAGCTCCGAGAAGGAGCTGCTGGGCCAGAAGGCCACCAAGCTCCAGCGGCAGCTGGACTGGCTGCTGAAAGACCAGGCGCTGCTGGAGGCGCAGCAGACCGAGCTGCTGGCCGAGCGGGAAGCGTCCCTGCAGGCCCTGGGCGAGCTGCAGCAGAAGCACGAGGAGGAGGCCGCCAAGCACCGGGTGGCCGTCCAAGAGAAGATGAAGCTGCTCGGCGAGCTAGACGTGCTGCAGCGGGAGCTCCAGGAGCAGCGCCAGGAGAACCAGGGGCTAGCGGCCAGCCAGGGCGCCCTCGAGGCGGCGCTGCAGGAGGCCCAGGACGCGGCCCGCAGCCTGGAGAAGACACACGCCAGCGTGCTGCAGGCCAAGGAGGCACTCGACGCCGAGCGGCAGGAGGAGTGCCGGCGGCTGGCAGAGGACAGGCTCGCGGCACAGCAGGCCCTGGCGCAGGAGCGGGAGGCCCGCGCCCAGGAGACCCAGACGGCCGCCCACGAGGCCAGCCAGCTGCGGGGCCGCCTGGGGCTGCTGGAGCAGGAGGTGGAGGAGCTGCGGGCGTGCGCGCAGGGGCTGCAGGCCGAGCGCCTGGACCTGCTGGAGGAAAAGGCGCGGTCAGACCAGAAGGTGGCCGAGATCCTGCGGGAGAAGGAGCTGCTGAGCGTCGACGCCGCCCGGTTGGCTGCCAACATCGAGGCCCTCAAGGGCGACTTCGCGGCCCTGTCCAAGTCCAAGCTGGAGCTGCAGGGCCTGCACAGCTGCCTCGCCGAGATCCTGGCCGACCTGCAGCGCAAGCATGAGGCGGCCCTGGCCGAGCGGGCCCAGGCCGGGCAAGAGAACGAGAGCCTGCTGGCCGAGAAGAGGGAGCTGCAGCAAGAGAGGTCCGAGCTCCTACAAGAGAAGGAGCAGCTGGCCGGCAGTTACTTCCTCCTCCAGAAGGAGGTCAGTCAGCTGGCCCAGACCAGCAGCCACGTCTCGGCCAACCTCCTGGAGGCCCAGAAGGAGAACCGTGTGCTGAGGAAGGACAAGAGCAAGCTCGCGTTTAAGATCAGAGAGCTCGAGACGCTGCAGTCATTCACGGTAAAGTGGAGCACGCCCCACCCCCGTTGGCCCAGGGCACCTCCTTTTAGCGGTTAAGAGGATTGGTCTTCATCGGCACAAGGAGAGGTGCACCCCCATGGATCCCGTCGCACGTGTGTCACGGACTGTTTGCTGCAGGCGCAGGGACAGCTCGTCACCACGTACCTGGTGACCTCTAGAACAAGACATAAGCTGTGAATAAAACCGAAAAAGAACAGTATGTTCATATCCGGGGGGAGTTCTCACGGAAGATTGCACTGTGGCTCTTAAAGACGTAAGGGAAGGCATGAGAGAGGCACTAAGTTGTATATCAAAGCAGTGTCTTCTGGGGGTGCTTCGAGCGGTTGCCCTGAGTCTGCTCACTTGGGAGTCGGGGTTGCCCTTTGCCACCTGTGGGTGCCCGGTGCAGGGCAGCCTGGAATTGGGGGTGCCCTGTGCCACCAGCAGTGTGCCTGGTGTAGGGCAGCCTGACTCGGGGTTGCCCTGTGCCACCTGCAAGGTGCCTGGTTCAGGGCACCCTGGACTTGAGGGTACCTGGTGCAGGCAGGTGTTCTCTCTTCCCAGCTTACTCAGTGTTTGCCTTTCGCTCACTCCCACACCTGTGCTCACGGCTCACATCTCCTCTCCTTCCTCCCCACCCCCACCCCACGCTTTCCATCCAGGCCTGCTTAGCTGTCCGTTCATGTCATTTTTATTCTGTGTGAGGAATGAAGGCTCTTGGGAGCATTGGGCTATGTCGGGCATCAGTCTTGCCACTGAGCGGCTCAGACGCGAGTGCCCGCGGGGTGAGCGGCGCCCAGTGGGGGCTGGAACCGCTGTGGCAGGTTGTGGGGCGTTTCACGCCGTGCTGTGCCACTGTGGCCAACCCCTCCCCTGGCCCCCCGGCATGGTTCAATGAGGTTTCTCTCTCCAGGCTGTGCAGACGGCAGAAGATAACAGGCAGTTCATGGAGCAAATGACCAAAGAGAAGACAGAGACCCTGGCCTCCCTGGAGGACACCAGGAACACCAATGCCAAGTTGCAGAGTGAGGTGGGTGATGGTGGTGACCAGGGCTGTGTAGGCCCGGCCTCAGCCTTGAGAGAAACCATATCCTGGGCCAGAGCGATAGCACAGCGGGGAGGGCATTTGACTCACACACGGCAGACCCAGTTCAATCCCCGGCATCCCATATGGTCCCCTGAGCACCGCCAGGATTAATTCCTGAGTGCAGAGCTAGGAGGAACCCCTGTGCATTGCCGTGTGACCCAAAAAGAAAAAAAAGAAAAACCATATCCTTAGTCATGCAGCTAATACACTCAGGGCTGGGGAGGGGCTTTCTTCATTTCGAGTCCTTTTTGTCTCTGTCATGAGCCTCTGGTGTCTGTTCTTTTTCGGTCTTTTAAGCCACCACCAACAGTGCTCAGGGTCTGCTTCCTGCAGACGGGGCTTCCTGCACGGGTGCGCTGCAAGACGCCCGCTGAGCCGCGTGTCTCCGGCCCTTTGCTATTCAAACTTGCGTCTTCACGTCTGATTTGTGTCCCCATCCATGCTACTGGAAAACAGAAGCATTTCACCAAGTTTTTTTTCTCTTGTTCTCTAAGTTGGATACCCTTAAGGAAAACAACTTGAAGAATGTGGAAGAGCTGAACAAATCGAAAGAGCTTCTGACTATAGAGAATCAAAAGATGGAAGAATTCAAGAAAGAAATGTAAGTTTAGGGGTCTAGAGCGATAGCACAGCAGGTTGGATATTTGCCTTGCACGCAGCCGACCCGGGTTCAATTCCCCAGCATCCCATATGGTCCCCCGAGCACCGCCAGGAGTAATTCCTGAGTGCAATGTAAGTTTATCTCCTCTGAGAGAAATCGCTTAATTAAATCACTTCAGTTTGGACCAGAGCCATAGTCCAGCAGGTCGGGTATTTGCCTTGCAAGTGGCTGACCCAGGTTCAATTCCCGGCATCCCATATGGTCCCCTGAGCACCACCAGGAGTGATTCCTGAGTGCAGAGCCAGTAGTAACCCCTGAGCATTGCTGGGTGTGACCCCAAAAAAGAAAAAAAAACCGACTTTATTTTAGGCAGCAAAAGTGAAAGCAATTGCTGGGTCTTTTGTTTGTTTGTTTGTTTTGGGGGGACACACCCAGTAATGCTCAGGGACCATTCCTGGCAGGCTTGTGGGACCATATTGGGTGCCAGGGATCCAGCGCGCATTTGCAGCCTGCAAGGCAAGCACCCTGCCTGCTCTACTGCCACTCCAACTCCAATGCTGGTTTTTAAAAATATATATGGGAGGTTTGTAAAGTGGAATGGACAGTTCCCATCCCCCTACACCTGTGTGGGCGCTGGCAGCCTTCCCCGTGGGCGTTCAGGAGCAGGGCTCCATGAGAAGCAGAGACACGAATGTGGCTGAGGGGATGACTGGTGGCCTTGGGGACACAAAGATCCTTCTGGAACTGCAAGTGGATCGGGAGTCACTGTGTGGCTTCCACGGGAGACTGAGCAGTCTCCCCAAAGCAGGCACCGCCTGCAACCAGGTTTGGCTGGTGACCATTTGCTAAGTGAAAGCTGCTCATTTGTCAGAAGATGGAGATAGGGAGAGGAAAGGGAGGGAGGGAGATTTTTCATCCGTAATTAAAATTAAATCTCCCAGCTCCTAAATGACTAATTATCTCAGGCCTGAAATACCTCCCCCCCATCACTAAATAAATAGCTCTGAAACATGCCTCATTTAATCATTGAGAGCATTTTGATGTGGATTTGACCCCTTAAATCTTCATGGGGTCACCCTAGTGTGCAAAGTATAGGGGATGGGAATTAACAAATCAAGAGAACTGAAAGGTGCCGAACGAACGCCACCACCCATTAGACACTGCAGGTTAAAAATAGTTGTGTTCAGGCATGACAGATGGATCCAGCCCTCGGTGACTGGATCGGCACACAGTCAGCGTGACAGCTCGCATGGGGTTCAGCCAACACAGACAGTCTCACCGTCACCACAGCCTTTTATGGCATAAACCAGAAATGCAACCCTCAGATGAAGTATTTGTAACATCCTTGTAAGAACAGTGGTTTGGGAGGAGTGGGGCCAAGACCCACTACAGTGAGTAGGCGCTTGCCTTGCATGTGGCCACCCTGGGCCCGACTCCTAGCACAGCAGTGTGTACGCCACTCCCACCCCCAATAGTTTGGGATGTGTGTGTTGAAATAATTAATAATGGGAGGCTGTTTGAATTTATTTACCCTATTCACATTGGATCTGCGTGCCATGGCCTTGCAGGGTCTCTCTTTTTAAATCATTGTTTCATTTTACTTTTGTGGTGGGGGGGTTACACTTGGCTGTGCTCAGGGCTTACTCCTGGCTCTGTGCTAAGGGATCACTGCTGGTGTGGTTGGGGCGTCCTATGGGGTGCCGGGGATGGAACCCAGGTCTGCTGTGTGCAAGGCCAACGCCCTCCCCACTGTGCTCTGACCCAGGCTCCTGGAGGTACTTTTCCCGACTCCACCCTGGCACCCACCTGCTGGGGAGTGAGCTGACAGCCTTTCCTTCAGGCGTTTCACCTGAGTCAGGCGCAGGCTGGCCAGTGGACAGATACTGACAAATAAGACAGTTTATTTTTGCCAAAAGAAAAAATTCTCCATGGGGTGCAGAATATCCCCTTTTTCAGCATGGAGCGTTCCTGAGCTCCACGGACCCAGAGAGGCCTAGCGCCAGCCCCCACCGCGGCCCCTCTGAAACAGTAAGAACACTCTCGAGGCGGGGCGCACGAGTGAAGGGTGTCACTCGCTTAAAAAGTTGTCACACCGTGGGCTGTGTGAGACCCTGCGGCCCAACCCCGCCTGCTGATATGATGGATGCTATCAGGCACGTGACTGCATCGGTTTCCGCTGGCTGGGCTGCCTATTTCCATGGTAACGCTGGCTATGCTGTCCTTGCAGAGAAATCCTGAGGCAGGCGGCCGCCCAGAACTCACAGCAGCTCTCAGCCCTGCAGGAGGAGAACGTGAAACTTGCCGAGGAGCTGGGCCGCAGCCGGGACCAGGTCACGAGCCAACAGAAGGTCAGGGGGCCCGGCGCGGGGGATTCGGGGGATCCCTGCGGGCATCAGGGTTACCAGTGCTCTGCGTCACCTTGCTTTCCTCCGAAGGCACCTTTAAAAGAAAAATGTTAAAACAAGTTGGAAAAAATCCCCCATATCACAGACGCATGGTGCTGGGTGGCATTTCAGCAGTTGGGGCATCTTTCCCCTAGAACGCGTGCTTGGGTTTCCAAATCATCCCCTCCGGCTGATTATTCTTTCCTCTCAGTAGACCTGATTGTAAGGAAAGAGATTTCCAGCATGGAGGTTTGAGAGGGTTGGCAGCGGCCTTTTGAAATGGACCTGGGTGTCCCCGAGACAAAGGTGCACCCCTAGACTTCCTAAGTGGGGTACAAGCCTGGTCGCTGGAACCGAGTCAGCAAGGGAACCCCTAGCTGGCTTCTGCCTTGCGGTCAGTCCTGGCGAGTTTCCCAGACTCCAAACATGGGGCTGAGGAGGAACTGTCCCCCCTGTTCACCTGTGGGACCAAAGTGCCACACTTTGGTCTCTTCTGACCCCAGAGAAGCAGCTCAGAATGTACCTTTGAAGATAGCCTTGCCATGTGGTCCCTGGTTCTTGCATGGCACAGGAGGGGAAGTGTACCCCTGCATGACCCCTGTATGACCCCTGGGGAGGTGCTTCGCGGAGTGACCACACAGGATCCGGGGGACATGGGGTGGCCTGGCAAGATCACTGAGCAGCTGACCACTCCCAGGCTGCTCAGAGGAGCAGGGAGCCCGACCGGCATTGGACGCCCCAGTTAGCTCGCCCAGAGCCTGGGCCGGGAAAGGAAGAGAAGCCACATGTGTTGACATACGCAGCGTCTCAAGGCTCTTTGATGATCATGAGAAGGCAAGCCAGTGCCCCCTGACCTCACAGCCCTGCTTTCCCAGGCTGAGTGACTGCTGACGGCCTGGGCTGCTCCTCCCTCGCCAGGAGTGATCCCTGAGCAGAGAGCCAGGGCTTAGTCCCCACCCCACCGGGTGTGGCCCCCAAACAAACCAAACTGACTACCCACAAAGGTTATAGATAAGCATGCATACATACACAGACATGTACATATGTATATATGCGTGTATGCTTCAAAAGAGTCGGGGAATATCTACCATATAAAATATCCGAGAATGGGGCCGGAGCTGTAGCACAGCAGGTAGGGTGTTTGCCTTGCACATGGCCAAGCCAGGTTCCATCCCTGGCATCCCATATGGTCCCCGACGCACCGCCATGAGTAATTCCTGAGTGCAGAGCCAGGAGTCACTCCTGAGCAATTCCGGGTTGTGACCCTAAAAGCCCCCCCCCCCCCCCCCCATTAGTTGATTAAATAAAATAACAGGAGCCAAAAAGAAGGAAGCTGAGGAAGAAGGGGCTGTGCTCACCTGGCACCCGTGAGAACAGGGGCTGGGCACCCACTGCCAGAACCCCCCCCCCCCACACACACACACTCCCAGCACAAGAGGTGATGCTTAAGGAGTGAAAGGCCCCATGGACAAGGACACATCCCTTCAGTCAAGGGGTCATGTCCTTGCCAGAGCCCGAGAAGCCAGACCCCTCCACTGCCCTTACTCTTGCTGCTCTCCAGAACCTGGGCTTCGGGCTCCCATAAAATTGGCAAATCTTCACTTTGCCAGAGTCGAACACCACTTTGGAGGGCCTCTTCCCCGCCAGGTAGGTTCAGTTGCAAACGGAACCGCCCACCAGCATGTGGCTGTCCCGGCCACATTGTGCATGCTCTGGGCGCAGAGCTGGGGGAGTCTGGTCCTCTGGGCCGCCTTCCTGCTTCTTGCTCCTGTTGAGGGAGACAGCTGGGTGGGGTCCTCTGGGGTTCGCACACTTGGCTCCAGACCCCAGTGCCCGCACCTACCATCACCAGGCTTGGGTCTGGCCTGCGGCAGGAGTGAGCCTTGGGGCCTCCTTGATGTCTCTCCTTCCCCAACCCCCTTCCATCCCACCCGGGCCTGCAGCAATTTATAGTTTGAATCCTCTCCTAGGAAGGGGACCATCTGGGTCCTAGTGTCCTGAGGAGTTCCCACACACCCTCACTTCCTGCACTTCTGTACTTAACAGCCGGTGGTACTGGAGGGCACATGTGGGCTGAAGTGAATTTTGCGTGTGGGCTGTGGAGGTGGACCCTGCATGGACTTGTTGGGAACTGAACATTTCCATGTTTTGTTTTGTTTTTTTCAGCTGGAGGAAGAGAGATCTGTGCTTAATAATCAGTTGTTAGAAATGAAAAAGAGGTAGGTCTTCTTTTTGTGTTTACTGTGTGTGTGTGTGTGTGTGTGTGTGTGTGTGTGTGTGTACGCGCGCACGACTGTGTATTTAGGAAAGAAAACATTAGAATGTGTGCCGTGACTTGTACAAAGCAAATGTATTCAGAAAACTATACTCTGAACATTTGGTTCACTGACAAGCTATGAAAACATACTGGCAACGTTAAGATCTGTGTTTTGGTTTGGGGTACCAGGGATTGAACCCTGAACCCAGGGCCTGCCCCGAACTGCTGCCCCAGGCAAGACTGATTTGACTTTCAAGTTCTACTCGGTTGCTTAAGGATTGTTTTACATAGGCCGCAAAGCTAGGAGGCAGGGCTACCATCTCCCTTTTTCTTTTTAAGTTAAGAAATACTCAAATTTGGGGCTGGAGCGATAGTACAGTACAGGGGAAAGTGTGTGCCTTGCACGCGGCCAACCCGGGTTCCATCCTTGCACCCCACATGGTCCCCCAAGCATCACGGGGAGTGACCCCTGAGTGCAGAGCCAGGAGGAGTAAGCCTGGTGCATCACCTGGAGTGGCCCTCAAAAAAAGAACAAACTAACCCTCAGATTCACTCCTCTTTAAAGTTCCCCGCCCTCTCCCCAGGACCCTAAGCTGCAGAAACAACCTTCACCCCTTCACCCCTTCACCCCACTGGCTTTGCTGTGGGACCCCAGGACATGTGTTTGACACAAATGGGCTTTATTTATTGGAAAAGAGCCTCTGGTATGCAGCAATGTGGGAAGTGCGAGAAATTCCCAAGTTTGTTCCGGTCATCTTGGGGTCAGGGAACATGCACCCTGGGGGTGTAATTACCGATAACCCCGCCCCCACCCCGTGTGGTTTGATGTCTTGCATTGCAATCGACAAATTCATCTGCTCTTGAAACAGCCCCTGTGCTAAAACACTGCCAAGCAAAGCCTTTGGACAATTGTACTGGAAGAGCAGAGGAGAGGAGAGTCGCACAACGGATGCCTAAGACAGGAATAAAAATCTAAACATGGGGCAGAACCCATGGCACTGCGGGGAGGGCCCGGCCTTGCCTGAGGCTGACCTGGGCTCAATCCCCAGCATCCCATGTGGTCCCTAAGCACTGGCAGGAGTAAGCCCTGAGCACAACTAGGTAGGACCCATAAACAGAAACAAAAAAAATATATAAATCAGATATTATTTAGCAATACAGACTTTTGAACCCAGTGGCAGCAGTAGAATCTGCAGTCTTATTACTTCAGTAAGAAGACCGTACGACCAACCAAAAAAGTGACAACCAAAAATTCAGCAGTGACTAATCTGGAAGGGGAAGAAAATGACCACTTTTCTGTACACAAATTTTTCTTTTTCTTTTTCTTTCTTTTTTTTTTTTTAAATGACATGTTAGGGGCTGAAATGATAGCACAACGTACAATGGCTAAGGCGTTTGCATATTCGATCCCCGGCATCCCATATGGTCCCCCATGCACCACCAGGAGTAATTCCTGAGTGCAGAGCCAAGAGTAACCCCTGAGCATCGCCGGGTGTGACCCAAAAATTTAAAAATAAAAAAAAAGTAACATGCTAGTGTTATTTTAATTAAAAACTACATATTCCCTTACATGTAAAAAGACTTTTTTTTTTCACTTTTTCACTCCATGGGGCTGGAATGATATCACAGTGGGAAGGCTCTTGCCTTGCTTTTTGTCTGATTCAGGTTTGATTCCCACACTCCGTATGGTCCCCCGAGCACCGCCAGGAGTGCTCTCTGAGCACAGAACCAGGAGTAAGCCCTGAACACCGCCAAATGTGCCACCAAACAAAAAGAACTATCTTGTTACAGATTCGTTTTCTGCATTTACTGTTATGACTCAGGAGAACAAAAACTTCAGAGTATCAGGAGAAAAAGACATAATTCCACAGGGTGGAAAAAATCTTGAACTGAGGTGGAGCAGAGAAGCCCAGAATTTGAACTTGCTGCAGAAATGCAAACGGAAGTCAGAATGAAAAGGACAAATAGGGGAACTGCGGGATAGCACAGCGGGCAGGGAACTTGCCTTGTTTGAGGCCAACCCAGGGTCGATCCCTGTTCCCCGGCATCCCAGGTGAACCCTCCCCTCTCCAGGAGTGATCCTTGAGCGCAGCGCCAGGAGTAAGCCCCTCACATCACCAGGTGTGGCCCCAAAACAAAAGAAAAGAAAAAGGCAGATGGGCCTAAGCATATCTGAGCTTTGCTCTGAAGTCTGGGGCCGCAGGGAGCACAGGCTTTGCAGGAGGCAGAGTTCCCTCCCTCCACCCAGCCCCCAGCAAGGAGCCAGGAGTATCCCCAAGGCCAGCCCACTGCCAGGCTGCTGAAGATGGAGGACACAAGGAAGGGAAATGTGTTTCCCATGAAATCTACTGTGCTGTAATTCCCTGTGACACAGCGCACCCCCCTCCTCCGTACTCTTGAGTGGCGATTGTCGGGTCTGCTGCGCGTCCACGGTTGCCGCCTATCTCAGCTCCTTTCATCCGCTCATCCTCCCGGCGCCCCAGAGCTGGTCCCAAACGGTCGGTTCATACCTGGTGCTATTTGCAGGAGACAGCTCCCAAGTTGGGAGCACACAGACACCAGAGTCCCATCATCCCCCATGGCCCCCACAACGCACAGTCACCTCAGAACCAATAATGGCGCCCCTGGCTTGAGGAGGAACTGTCCGTCAGAACGGGAAGCAGTTTTATGTTTCATTTTGTTTTTGTTTTTTAAGACACTGCTCTTGGCATGCAATTTAGTGCTGGAGCGATAGCACAGCGGGGTACGGTGTTTGCCTTGCACGTGGCCGACCCGGGTTCCCAGCATCCCATATGGCGTCCTGAGCAACACCAGGAGTAATTCCTGAGTGCAGAGCCAGGAGTAACCCCTGTGCATTGCCAGGTGTGACCGCCGGCAAAAATCAATAAATTTAAAAAAATAAATGACCCATTTAACCACTTGCCCATTTCCCTCTGCTGTCTCATCACCTCTGCTCGCGCCCCCCTCTCCCCTCCATGTCCCAGGAATGTTTATGCAACCATCCATGGAAAGTCACTCCTTCAGGGGCTGGAGAAGTTGTAGAACTGGTATGATCTTGTCTTGTACACAGCTGAGCTGGGTTCAATCCCTGGCACCCCATGTGGTACTGTGAGCCCAGAGCCAGGGTAAACCCTGAGCATGGCTAGGTGTGCACCCTTCCACCCCAAAGAAAAAAAACTTTCAGTGAATCTAAGGAACAAATGATGACTTTATTTATTTTTTGTGGGAGTAAAAAATTTTAAAACGTGGTCTCAAATATTGAACTGTTTCTTCTCGTTAATATGGCAAGTTGTCTGATTCAGAAATCTGAAGACAACTCTATTGTAGCTAATCCCAGGATCTTCATCGCCAGGTAGAGATTGTAAAGGATTCAGATGTAGGTCTGAGTATGATGGTAGATAAAGTGCTAAAAGGAATTTGCTCTGCTCTCAGGTTGAAAGCCTAGGAAGGGTCTAGGTCCAGTTTCCCTGGGTTCTTGCAGAAACCGCTGCCTGCCCCCAAGGGCCTTGGTGGCATGCAATCCTGATGGCGGAGGCTCTCTCCGTCCTGGGCTCCCACATGGAGGCGCAGAACTCCTGCCTCTGAGCGAGGAAGTCAGCTACACTCACCCAGCCCCTGGGTTTGCTGCGGGTTATCCCCAGACTGTTGTTATCTCCAGCTTAGTTGCACGCGATGTGTGCCAAAGGTGTGTCTCTGCACTTTGTGAAAGTCAGCGTTTCTCTCAGGAACTTGTCTCCAAGTTGGGTTTTCAGACAGGTTCAAAACAGGTCCAGCTGCGGAAGGCAGGGCCAGTCCTGCCCTGCTCAGACTACTGCTAAAGCCCAGAGAGGATGGCGGGCGGGGGGGGGTGGGAAGTCCTGTTCAGAGTCCCCCACTTCCCTGACGGTCAAGGACAGATACCAGAACCAGAATGTCAGGCGCGGGCTTTGGGTCAGGAAATCTGCGGGGCCGGGAGGCAGTCTCCGCGGTCCTGAGCTCACTGTGGGTGCTGATGTCTGGCTGTCTCTGCGCTCGCGCGCTGCCGTGCTCACCTCACCCTCTCTTTTCCCTCCCACTCCTGCTTCCTTTGCTCTATCTGTGTGTCTTTGATGGTAAGACTAAAGAAAGTCTATCCACGTTATAATAAATAAATTTCATATATTTTTTTAGTAAACCAAGTCGTTGTATATATATTTTTTGGCTGCCTTCGTCCCTCTGTGTCTTGCTTTTGTTTCGTAAAATACTCTTGACAACACACACAACGCATATTCACACACACACACACACACACGCACCCACGCACCTTTTCGATCAAGCCACAGCAAAGAACTTTAGTGCCAATTTAGTTCTCCTGGCCGTATTTGCATTTCTCTTCCTGTTTCTAATATTTGGATCTTGTTATTTGCATTTTTAAAGTTGCCCAGTAAAACTTTAAGGTATTTGCATCATGACTGAGATTTATTTCTTATGTAAGTCGTAAGGAAAGAATCTGGATAGTGTGATCTCTTGGGAAAGGTTTCTGGCCCCGGAGACCTCCCTTCCGGCTCTCCTCCTTCTGCTGTTTCTCATGACACCAAATCTAAAGCATGTGGCTTTAAAGGGGCCCACGTGTTTGTGACTCGGGCATCGGTAAAGACGCCCGATGTCCTCTAGCCACTTGTGGCTTGCATGGTAGAAGTCAGAGCTGAGAAGAGACCAAAGGAATTAGTCGTAAGGACTGGTCAGCAGGAGCAGCTGCTGGGGTCTGTTTGGCCGTGTCCATGTTGGGGTCACCACATGTGCCCCCTCGTGGACAGCCTGCCGGGTGATTGTGCAATGTTCCAGGCTTGTGTCAGGAACACGCCAAGAAAGCTGCCCTCTCCTCCTGCCTCAGAACTGATGGCTCAGGCAAGTTGGATAGTCCTGACCAAAGAATGGGAATCTGGGACTGGAGCGACATTCCCGTGTGGAGAGCATTTGCCTTGCACACGGCCAACTTGGGTTCGATCCTTGGCATCCCATATGGTCCCTCTCAGCACCGCCAGGAGGAATTCCTGAGTGCAGAACCAGGAAGATCCCCTGAGATCTCCCGGTATGACCCCCCCCCCCAAAAAAAAAATCGGAATCTGCTCATCCTCCTTAAACCCCTTCACTTTGAACAAATATTTAAAATCAGATTTTCTAAGTGTGTGTTAGAGTTAGAGCAAGGAACTCTTAAAATAATCTTACAGTGGGATCAGTTTCCAAATAAGTTTGTTTTGCTTTGCTTTGGGGACGCAGTGCTCTCCAGTCATTCCCACCTCCAGAGACCATGCAGTGGTGGGGACCAACCGAGCTCTCCTGTCTGTGAAGCGTAGACCCCAGCCCAGCCCCCAAACACATGCCATAGGAAAGTCAAGATTCCTGACCCACGGGGTCGCATCAGCCATTTCCTTTCCACTAAAACCCTCTTATTTCCACCTAAACAAGATCCTATTTCCTAGCGAGGTGTTACTCATGTAATAGCTTAACTGCCCAGAAGTCCACCCTTTCCGGTATATGTCCAGCCCTTGCGTGTTGAATTCAAGAGATCTCTGTTAGTCTCAGATTCTTTTCTTACTGCTTAATGATCTGAAGTGTAAGTGTGAGCCACACACTGAGAAAATCTCTTTTCATCTCTGTGAGAATTTCAGTTTGCCATAAACCCATGAGTATTCTGTAATGTGTGTGCGGATATCTTGGGTCTCACTAACCAGACATACATTCTGCCATTTCTAACATGGGCCTCAGTCTCCGATTCCTCCTGTCAGTTTTCGGAGGGATCCGACCCTCGGAACATGCTTCTCCTTCACCCACTCACCCAGGGGCCAGGGAGACTCGGCTTGTTGCTGTAAGTTACGCCTCATTCACTGTGTCACCTGCCCGCATCACTGGTGCTATGGCCCAGTGCATGTGATCTAAACATGCATGACTCAGTGCCGCAAGGTGGGATGGAGGGAGTTCCCATTGGCCTTCCCGACTTCTCCCAGGGCTGCACATCCCTCCATCCCCAAGGCACACAGATTCGAACCACTGAGTAGGAGACGAACATCCACAGCTGTCCTGGACCCCAGACTTTAATGAGATCCCCCACTTCACACGCACCTCTGTCTCTCTCCAAATATGCATCCCAGGAGCCACACTTCTATCCCCTCTCATGTCCTTTCCAGGCTGTGGCATTGCCCAGTCTTGACTGGCCGTCCGTCCCCACCCTGTGCTCTCCCACACACGTGATTTTGTGGTGTAAATGCTCACACACACACACACACACACACACACACACTCAGCCACACACGCACCCGTTGGGTTGTATCTATTGTGTCTTCGCTCCTTCCCTGTCTTGCCGCCCTCTCTCCCCAGGCCAGGTCCTCCTCCTCCTCCTGTGCAAGCCAGCCCGGAGGAGAGTCTGGCCGAGGGTGTGAGGCCACACGTTCCGTGTGCCCCAAGCTCTCATCCTCTACTGGAAACCCATGTTCATCTTTCTGTTCTGGCCTTTTGCGAATTGCCTTTTTGTTTAAGAGCAACTCACTTTGGTCCTCTCCAGAGTCTGGATGAAAATCATTCTCTGTTGGATTAGTCATAACAATCTTTGCCCCTATTCTGGCTCAGAAAGGTTTCAAAAACACATTCTCCGAACTTGCTGAAAGTTACTGAAATGAGTGAGAACCAATGGATACTCCCAGCATAAAGCCGCTCTGCATGACATTCGTATAATTGCTTTGCATGTGTGTGTGTTTTAATTGCTTGGTAATAATTTATTCAAGAAATAGCACTTCAACCTGGGATTAGGTTTTTAAAAGAATTCTTTTTTTGGGGGTGGGGTGGGGGTGCAACAAGTCCTTTTTTTCTTTTTTCTTTGTGTTCTCCATCTCCCAGAGTTATTAACTTGTTTCTTTAAATTCAAATGGACACAATGATATGCAGGTTCTGGCATGTACACATAGGCAAACTTTTTCTCCCTCACAGTAAGTAAAATTTCACTAAAATTTTGCAAGCGTAAAAGCCTGGGCCCCTCCCCCCGCAATAGTACTGGGAGCCTTCCTCCACTTATCGTTAGCTGAGGTTCATTGACCGTTCTTTCTAGGGCAGTTGTGCACTGGCCTCTCTCTGGGTTGATTTCTGGCATTTTGAACTCTCTGGTCTTTTAGAGAATCCGAGTTAATAAGAGACTCCGATGAAGAGAAAGCTTCCCTGCAGAAATCCATCAGTATTACCAGTGCCTTGCTCACGGAGAAGGACGCAGAGCTGGAGAAGCTGAGAAATGAGGTAGAGTCGCCGCCCCGCCCACTTAGACCCGAGCCACGCCCATCTCAGCCCGGGCCACGCCAACGTTGGCCTGAGCCATGCCCACTCAGGCTTGAACCACGCCCATCTTGGCCCATGCCACGCCCACATGGGCCTAAGCCACACCCCTGTGTTGCAGGTCTCTGTGCTGAGGGGAGAAAATGCCTCTGCCAAGTCCTTGCATTCAGTTGTTCAATCCCTGGAATCCGACAAGGTGAAGCTCGAGCTCAAGGTCAAAAACTTGGAGCTTCAACTCAAAGAGAACAAAAGGCAACTCCAGAGCTCGGCAGGTAAAATACTACCGCTGAGGGGTGCCTGCTCTCCGCCCTCTCCCACACCTCGGGGGGCACCAGCCCCCCTGTTCCACCCCCCCCCCCCCAGCTGGCTGCACAGGAGGGTGAACTTGGGCACCTGCCTGGAGCATGGGCTCGCGGTAGTGTCCCCGGGTCCACAAGCTTTGGCGCCAAAATAAGAGACCAAAACAAGGCGAAAAGGCACTTTGGGGATGGGGGTTAGTTTGGTTTTGGGGTCACACCTTGCGGTGCTCAGAATTTACTGCTGGTTCTGCTCAGGGACCACCCTGCTCAAGGGACCATTCAGGGGACCAGAGGTCTAACCCCCTACCTCCTGAACTGTTGCTGCCCCAAAAAGGCACATTTTTTTTTATTAGTGAGATATCATGAGGTACAGTTGTAGACTTACAAATTTCTGTGCTTGGGTTTCAGTTATACAGTGATCAAATGCCCATCCCTCCACCAGTGCCCATTTCCCACCACCACGGATCCCAGTATCCCTCCCACCCCCCATCCCTCCATCCTACCCTGCCTCTGTGGCAGGACATTCCCTTTTGCTCTCTCTCTCTTATTGGGTGTTGTGGTTTGCAAAAGAGGCAGTGGGTGACAATCATGTTTGGTCTATAGTCTACTTCTCTATCTGAGCTCCCTTTTTCCCTAGTATGTGTGGTTGGCCTCCAAGCCATGGAGTAAATTTCCTGGTACTAATCTCGGAAAAAGGCACATTTTCAAAGACCTATACTCACTCTTTTTTTTTAACTAAAAGGTAATTCTGATTCTCAAGCAGATGAGGATGAAAGGGCCCAGGAGAATCAGGTAATATTTCTTTGCTGTGTTGCTTCCTTGTTATGTTTTATTTTGGTTGTTAGTTTGGGGACCAAACCTCGTGGTGCTCAGGGCTTACCCCTGGCTCTGCACTCAGGAATCACTCCTGGTAAGGCTTGGGGAACCATGGGGGGTGCCGGGGATCCCACCCAGGTCAGCCGGGTACAAAGTAAATACCTACACTATTGCTCTGGCCCTTGTTGGGTTTTGTTGTTGTTGTTGTTGTTTTTGTTGTTTCATAAGGTTGTTCACATTATTGATTGATTACATTCAGTATTTCAACACCAATCCCACAACTATTACACCTTCTCACCATGCTTATTTCAAATTTCCACACCACCATTCAAGCCAGCTAACCTTGTTTTCTCTCTCCTTTGCCTCCGCTTCCACTTGTGCCTCCTGTTGCCGCCAACACTTTCCTCCTAATCAGCAAATGGTTTGTTGTTTTCCTCATTTGTGAGTGTGTGTGCTCACGCGAGCACTGGGGAGCATGTCTGTGTGTGTGTCCGTGGAAGCGTGTCTGGCTTTCCCCTCTAGATTTGTATCCTTGCTCTGGCCTTTTCCTCTTCCTGAACGGTAGCTCCTAACAGGACCGTGTCTCGGAGGGAAGTGGGAATCGTTTCTTGGCGCCAGTGTGGGAGGGCCTGGGCACTCTCAGAGACTCCTCATCAGACCTTGCCCTGAGGGAGAAAAAGAATCAGTCTATTTTTCTGGTTTTCTTTATACTTTCTTTGGGGGCCACACCTGGCGATACTCCGGGCTTCCTCCTGGCTCTGCACTCAGGATTTACTCCTGGCTGCTCTCTGCTGGCCCCTATGGGATGCCAGGGATCAAACCTGGGTTGGCTGCGTGCGAGGCAAGCACCTTTCCCGCTGTGCTATCACTCAGACACAAACGCGCCATGTTTTAAATGAAACATGAATGTTTGTGACTACAGTCATGCTTGCTTTTGTAAAGTGGGATTCCCCCCCCCCCCCACATCAGTTTTAAAGAAGTGAGTCTGTCTTTGTAGGAGAGGGAAGGCCCCTCTTCACTCCCTGCTCTGAAAGAAACCTAGGGGGCCCAGCATGTCCTCCGGGGGTCTTCCCTGGGGCACCCGGGAGCTTGCGCTTAGGAAGGGAAAGGGGAGCTCTGGCTGCCTCAAACCCTGGGGCAGGGACTGGCAGAGGGGCCCAGCCTTCTCTGTGGCGGGCTCCAATGGCTCCCACAATTGGCTCACCATCTCACGCTCTCCTTTAACACAGATTGATTTCCTGAATTCCGTGATTGTGGACCTCCAAAGAAAGAATCAGGACCTCAAGATGAAAGTGGAGATGATGTCCGAGGCGGCTCTCAACGGGAATGGGGATGACCTCAACAATTACGATAGGTAATTCTCTGCACTGTGCTTCCTGGCCTGAGTCTGTTCCCGTGTGCCCGTCACCCGGGGGGTCCCGATGCGCTCTGCCCGCCCAGCTGGTGCCCTGCTTGTATTTTTGATTCCTTCCCAGCGAGAGAGCCTCTTTTTGTGCATATATGTGAAGCAAGGTCGTATTGATGGGAAATTCCTTAGCTAGCTGTGAGGGTGGAGGAAGAGTGAAGCCTGTTCTGGGGTGAACACAGGCCTCTGTGGAGTGGAAGCAGCAGCGAGGGACAGAGAGGACTAGGAGGACATGGGCTAGCAGGGCAGCTGTGAGAGAGCCTCCGTTGTGGGGGAAGCATTGAGGGTATCTGCCTGGCACCAGGCCAAGCCGGGTTCCACCCCTGGAATTCCGTCTGCTCCCTGGAGTGTAACGCCACGAGTTAGCCCTGAGGACCACCAGGTCTGGCCCCAAAACAAAGCATAAACCAAAATTTAAAAACAAACAAACAAACAAACAAACAATCTAGGGGCAGGAGTGATAGCACAGCGGGTAACAGCGGGTAGGGTGTTTGCCTTACATGCAGCCAACCCAGGTTCGATCCCCAGCATCCCATATGGTCCCCTGAGCACTGCCAGGAGTAATTCCTGAGTACAGAGCCAGGAGTAACCCCTGTGCATTGCCAGGTGTGACTCAAAAAGGTGGGGAAAAAAAAAGCCAGAAAGCCTCCAGAGTGTTACTGATCAGTGTCCCACCTCTGCCCCCAGTGACGACCAGGAGAAGCTGGCCAAGAAGAAGCCTCGCCTCTTTTGTGACATCTGCGACTGCTTTGACCTCCATGACACAGAGGACTGCCCCACGCAGACACAAGTGTCCGAGGACCCCCCACACTCCACACACCACGGCAACCGGGGCGAGGAGCGGCCGTACTGTGACATCTGTGAGGTGTTCGGACACTGGCCCAGTAACTGCAACGACGACGAGACCTTCTGAGTCCCCCACCCCACCCCGGCTACTCTCCACAGAGCACAGCCACCAGCATCCGTGCAGACTGCAGGAAAACCTACTTTATTTTTCAACCCCGTCAACAAATCTAAGAACTATTTTGGTCTTCAACAAATCATCCTTCTAGTTTTCCTCACAGGTTAGAAGAATAAATACCAAGTAGGTGAACTGACACCTCGAATATTATCTTCCCTGTGTTTTATCAGTTTTCATAAGACATTTGCACCCAGAGGATGTTACTCTGGTTTGTGCCTAAGGGAACCTCATGGAACAACCCTTCCCCTTCCAGTACCTTATTTAAATAACTTTAAATTATGCCGTTCCTTTTCCTATTTGCACTAAAATGTTTCCAGGCTGCATTTGTATATTGAGATGTTTGGGTTAAGCTTTGACACTGGAATGAGTTAGGGAACAATTGTGCCATTTCGCATTTTTATCCACTCATTTAAAGTATTTTATTCTATATCAAAAAATACCTGAGCTTTTAGCACTACCGTTGTCAGTAGTGCCTTTATTTCAGGCTTGATCCACTTCAGTGCGACTCTGATTGAAATGAAGCCGGACAGGGTTCGGGGCAGGGGACCCTGCTGTGCTCGAACTTTTTCTAATCTTGCTGTTGCACCCACTGGACCCTACTGTGGGTGCTGACTGACTGGGTTTTGAATAGTTTTAGCTTTCTATAGTATATATTTTTAATCTATATTTTGAAAAACAAACCCAGGATGTATCTTTCTGTTGACATTTTTACCTTTATGAAAAAGGAAGCACTTCAACTCTCCATCAGGACATAAAGGATGAAGCCAGAAATTAAAGTATCACAAGGCTATGAAACTAGTTTGATTCAGTTGGGTTTTTTTCTTTATCAAATACAAATAACAGCATATTCTCCAAAATTTTTTTCTTATCTACCAGAAATCTCCAACACTTGATGGATTAGATAACCAGCTACTTGTGAAACACCTAAAACAACCAATTTACTGTCTTTACAAGGTTTACTTTTTTTCACTGTGGTTTTAGATGAATGTATGATGAGAAATTCAACATTAATAATTTTGGATTTTCTTATCACAAAAAAATTAAATGAAGGACCTCAACCATCAGAAGTTTATCATCCAGTTTGAATCTATTTATCTTCATTTGAATGTTTTCTAGTTCTGTAAAAAGTGATAAATAATGTACCATGCAGGCTACATGTATAATAAGGACTTCTATAATTGTATATATGCTTTTGATGTATTTTCTTCTGGGGATTATCAACTGTCTCATGAGTGAAAGATCTGTATCAATTGAAATTTTTAGTAATAAACATTATTGAAATTGTTTCACAAACTATGTAAAGCAGTATTAAAATTTGAGCAAACAAGTGTTCTATATCTACTTTAATAAAATTATTTCCTTTTTGCCAGTGATAACTGATTATTCTCAGGTTTATTTATAAAAGATTTTTGGCTAGCAATCAAGAACTGTAGAGTCAAATAAGTCAAACAGTTTCTACAATGGAACTCTGATACACCAATTTCTTTTTGTTTCTTTATGTTTGTGCCACACCTGGTGATGTCTTAGGGCTTATTCATGGCTCTGCACTCAGGAATCACTCCTGACAGTGCTTGGGCAGACTATATGGAATGTCAGGGATTGAAGCCAGATTGGCCACCTGCAAAGCAAATGCCCTACCAGCTGCACTATTGCTCTGTGCCTCTATACCATTTTCTTAAAAGCGTTTATCTTGGGCTAAAGAGATAGTCCAGTGAGTAGGGTACTTACCTTGCATGTGGCTGATCTGGGTTCAATGGCAGGAATCCCATCCAGTCATCTGTGCCCTGGAAGGAGCAATCTCTAAGTGCAGAGGCAGGAGTAAACCCTAAGAAGCACTGGGTTGGGCGTACGGTGCCACCAGCAGGTCAGTGTGTACCTGTGAGGCAAGTGCATCAGCAGCCTGATGGCGCCTTCAGACTTCCAGGTACCCCCAAATTTCTGCCGTGCCTTTGGCCAGACCCCAAAAACTTGGGGCAGAGTTGACCAAGAAAGTAAACAGGCAAAAGTTAGGTATGTGGGAGACACACCCACAAACCACCTCCAGTTCAGCTATATAATTGGAGGCATGGCCTCTCTGGTTCCTGATTGAACTGCGTAACGGCCATGATCCCAGAGACTCAGAAACAAAACTCGAAACCCAACGGCTTTTGGCAGAAATGTGTTCAGTCCCTGCAGTAAGTTACAGGCGCTGGGCCACTAGAGGTGGGAATAGATTTGGTGCCTTGGCCTGTTCCCCCTGGCGGCCCGCTGGCCGCCATCCTCCAGAGGCCACTGGACAGTCAGGTTTGGGCCCACAGTGATGAGACACGTAGGGCCTCACGGGATGGGGGTGGAGCCAGCTCCACCCCAACAAGACCCCAAGTCGTCACCCACAAACGGCCTCTCTGGCTTGTGATCAAGCTGTTTAACGGCCATGATCCCAGAGACTCAGAAACCAATCCTGAAACCCAGCAGCTTTTGTCAGAAATGCGTCCGGACTACACAATAGTTTACTGTTGCCGGGCCACCGGAGGGGAGAAAGGGTGCTGTCCCTCCGCCTGCTCCCCCTTGGCGGCTCAGTGGCCACCATCCGCCAGAGGTCATTGAACAGTCAGGTTTGGGCCTGCAGTGATGAGACACGAGGGGCCTCACTGGATGGGGCTGGGACCAGCCCTTTCCTCCCCATCCCAGCAAGACCCCTAGTCGCCGCCCACTAACGGCCTTTCTGGCTCCTAATTAAGCTGCTTAACGGCCATGATCCCAGAGACTCAGGAACAAATCTCGGAACCCAGCAGGTTTTGGCAAGAAATCCCTCCAGATTTCAATGTTACAATTTTGGAATTTCAAAATCACGCAGCCACTACTGCAGCCACACGACATCATATGTTATTCATAACCAGGAATAGAAAACAAATTGTCTACTGTTGCCTTTTCAGCAGATCTGAGTGTTGGGATAAAATCCCAAATAATAATGGTGGGTCCGGTGTCAAAAATATTGAATGTAATCCAAGTAGAGAGAGAGTAATGTGGAAATCATCTCCTCCACAGGTAGGGAGAGGGTGTGGGATGGGGGTATACTGTGGTGTTTTTTTTTTTTTTGGCTTTTTGGGTTTCACCTGGCGATGCACAGGGGCTACTCTTGGCTCTACACTCAGAAGTCACTCCTGACGGTGCTCAGTGGACCATATGGGATGCTGGGAATAGAACCCGGGTCGGCCGTGAGCCAGGCAAACACCCTACCTGCTGTGCTTTCTCTCCAGCCCCTATACTGCGGTTTTTGGTGGTGGAGAATGGGCACTGGTGAAGGTATGGGTGTTTCATTATATGACCAAGACTTAGACCCAAAAGCTTTGTAACTGCTCTCATGGTGATTCAATAAATAAAATTATAAAAAATGAAAAAAAAAGAACCCAGTTTTTTGCATGTAGCCATCCAGTTTTGCCAGCACATTTTATTAAAGAGGCTTTCCCTGCTCCATTTCACTTTTCTTGCCCACTTATCGAAGATTAGATGCTCATATCCTTGGGAGTAGATGTCAGTATATTCAACTTTGTTTCATTGTTCTGCAGCTCTGCCTTTGTTCCAGTACCATGCTGGTTTCATTATTACTGCTTTGTAGTAGAGCTTGAAGTTAGGCAGGGCAGGTTGATTCCTCCCAATTTATTTTTTCCAAGAATTGCTTTAGCTATTCGTGGGGGCTTATTGTTCCATATAAATTTCAGGAGTGTTTGCTCCATTTTTTTGAAGAATGTCATGGGTATCCTTATAGGGATCGCATTGAATTTGTACAGTGCTTTGGGAAGTATTCCCATTTTGACAATGTTGATTCTCCCCATCCAAGAGCAGGGGATATTTTTCCATTTCCTCGTGTCCTGTTTTATTTCCTTAAGTAGTGTTTTGTAATTTTCTTTGTACAGGTCCTTTACTTCCTTAGTTATACTGATTCCCAGGTACTTGATTTTTTTTGGGGGGGGGAACAATTGTGAATGGAATTGTTTTCTTCATGTCATTTTCTTCTCTTTCACTATTTGCGTATAGGAAAACCATGGATTTTTGGGTATTGATTTTATAGCCTGCCACTTTACTATACAAGCCTACTGTTTCTATGAGTTTCTTGATAGAGGTTTTAGGGTTCTCTAAGTATAGTATCATATCATCTGCGAATAGTGAGAGCTTGATTTCTTCCTTCCCTACCTGGATGCCCTTAATATCTTTTTCTTGCCTAACTGCTATTGCAAGTACTTCCAGTACTATATTGAACAGTAGTGGAGAGAGTGGGCATTCTTGTCTCGTCCCTGATCTTAGGGTGAAGGCTCTCAGGAAAATAAAAAGTCACTCCACACCACGCCCGATCTTCCACAAATAGCCCGCATGCTTTTAAGTCCTTAGGGGCCACATCGATCAAATGTAATGCAGACTGGGCTGGTGCATTTCCTCCATAGATGCTGCAGCATTAAATTTTAATCAGTTTCTCCTGACTTTGTTTATGAAATTTGAGCATATGGTATTCAGTACTTGAAAAAGAACCATTAGCTGTTTTTCTTTTTATAAAGAAATTTGGGTCCTTCTACTGAGACAGGCCACAGCTTTCTGCTGTCCTGAGAGAGGGGGGTTATGTGGTTAGCACTGCCTCCCCAACCCCCAATACACAAAATTTCCCATTCTCTATTTACAGTTTTTTGGCCACACCTGCAGGTGCTCAGGGATAACTCCTGGCTATGCGCTCAGACATCACTCCTGGCAGACTTGGGGACCACACTGGGTTCTGAGGATCTATCCTTGGCTGACTGCAGAGTATCCTGCTCCTGACCCCCCATTCTCCTCCGGCACACTCTCATATCTGTCCAAAGATCCACTTTCTAAAATGCTGGCAAGCAAAGGTGTCCTGATGAGCACTAAAACCACTAGAGAAATGATTCTGTATGGACCAACCATCAGCTCTGAGATACCTAAGCACATTTTCAGCAATTATATCCATCAGTTCTAGCCAAGGTGTGATGAAAAAAATGATATTCTTGACATCAGTTGCTGGCAAGCGGCTTCCTTTGAGTGTGAACATTTTCTCCACCTCATGTTCCTAGGAAAGCACAGATACAAATGGTTAACAGAACCCCTAAAATTTACCAGCCGACCCAAACTCGGACAGCACTGCAGGCAGCCAACCCAGGTTGGCTTGCCAGCCTCCCATACGGTCCCCAAACACCACCAAGAGTCATTCCTGAGTGCAGAGCCAGGGGTAAGTCTGAGCACTGCCAGGGGTGGACCAAACAAAACTGACCAACAACAAAAACTCAGATGTTGTAACACTCCTGCTCCAAAGCACAGTATACTTTAGTGTTGAGTCAGAGAGTGCAGGGGTTAAGGTACATGACTGACACATGACTGCCAACTTTGCCCTCTGGCACCACAAGGGTCTCAAGCATTGCCATGTGCATCCCAAGAGAGGCCACTGGAGTGGCCTGGGATATCCCTGCCACCACAGCACCAAGCATCATTGAACTGCTAAGAATCACCACCAGGAGGTGCCCTGGGGCAGTGCTCAGGAGATCCGGGGCCAGGGAGAAAGTAGAGTGGGGAAGGTGCTTGCTTTGCATTCAGCTGACCCGGGGTCCTATCCCCAGCACCCCATACTGTCCACTGAGCACTGCCAGGAGTGATCCTGAGTGCAAAGCCAGGAGTAAGTCCTGAGCACTGCCTGGCACGAGCCCCCAAATAAAATATAAAAAACCACTTTAGTATAAAAATTTGGATTTCCCCAAAGCCAGGTGTATAAATTCAGGCAGAAGTAACCAATCCTGTGTCTGAAAAACTTTGAGCCACATTAAGTAACAATCAGAAGACATGCCGCTCCGTCAAGGAGAAGAGGGGGGTGCACACCCACCCATTAAAGGTCCAATGAAGGCTCTTATGCTGCCCGAGCCCCTGAGCTGCTTGTGCCCATGTAGCCGAGCAAATGCGGTGCCTGCAGCTCTCCTTGACATGGGGACTTTTGTGCTTTTCTATATAATGTTGGGATGTGTGTAGGGGCTCTCTCTGCCTTTGGAGAAGCCCATGTCCCTCTTGAACATGTTACTTTCTCTCCCTTTGTCTCCTTCCTAAGGTAAAAGGTAAAGGCCCTCCCGTTGTTCATCGATTTGCTCGAGCGGGCCCAGTAACGTCTCCATTGGAGACTTTGTTGTTACTGTGTTTGGCATATCAAATACGTGACAGGGAGCTTGCCAGGCTCTGCCGTGCGGGCGAGATACTCTCGGTAGCTTGCCGGGCTCTCCGAGAGGGGCAGAGGAATCGAACTTGGGACGGCCATGTTGGCTGCGTGCAAGGCAAACGCCCTACCGCTGTGCTATCACTCCAGCTGTCCCCTTCCTAAAAATCCCCAAATAAAATTTTTTTTTACTTCCAATAAATAAACAAAAGTCCACAGAAGACGAAACATTTATCACTCATAACAGTGTCAGTGATTCTAAAAACCAGACAGCTCTGCACACCAATTACTCCAGAAGTGGAACATCATATTACTCTTGCTAGAGTCCAGAATGACAGTTTCAAAAAAAATAATAATAACCAAAACCATTTTACCTTTAGAAGTGAGTACTGTGCAATCAAGCCAAACGGTCCTGTGAGATACTCATCCCAAACTGTTGCCTGCGGGAGGGAGAAGCATCTCGTTATTTGAGGAAAAGGAATTTCAATAACAGCCAACAGCAAACAACAGTCATTTGCAAACTCTGGACAAACAAAACTTGCAGTTAGCAATAGCTGACCACACGTATTTCATGGCCTGAAGAAAAACAGCATCAGGGCAAGGGGTGCTACTGGCCACGGAACCACAATCACTGTCATCCACAAAGAGTATGTATGCAGTGTCTTGGGGTCAGACTGGGGTCATGAACCCCATGGGTGAACTGCCAAGGAAACCATTCAACCCAGTATGTAACAGGCATCATATAATCCAGCGTCTATCAAATAAAAATCTCTCACGTAGGTATCCCATAGGTATCTTAATTCTGAGAGAGTATTTGGAAAGCTGGGACAGTGTCATGTGCCCCCGAGAGAGTCAGGCCTCCAGCTGACCTTCGCCTCTAACTATGCAAGGATGGTGTCACTGGGGGCCAGGACGAATGCCAAGCGGCCCTGTGAGCATTTCGCCTGTGCAACACTAGGGTCCTTTTTCCTTATTTGGCGTAACTGATTGCGCTAACCTTGGAGGAACAGGCATCTGGGAGAAGTGGTACCCAGGGTCGCATGCGGAGACACCCCGCACACGGGGTCAGCGGGGAGTGCCTGGACGCGGGGCTGTGCTCGTCCTGCCGAGACGAACTCGAGTCGCCCCCCGTTTTCCTTCCCAGAGCCGAGCCTCAGGGGCGGGGAGCGCAACGCCCCCTCTCTCGGGGCTGCCTGCACTGGGGGGCGTCCCCGGCCCCAGAGGCCGCCACCCGCCCCGGCCCTCAGCTTGCTGCCCGCGCACTTGTCCAGGAACTCGCGCAGCACGTTCAGGTTCACCAGCCCGGACTACAGGTGCGCGGCCTTGGCGCAGCCCAGCCCTGCCGCCACGTGACGCCACGATCACGTGAAAAGAGTGACATCACGCTGCCACTGGAAGCCGGAAGCGGCCGGCGGCCGCGAGCCTCTTTCCGGCATGGGATTCTGCTTCTTGGTTCCGCCCAGCCCCGGACCATCACACCTCGTGCCGAGTGTCCTGCACGGCCCCCCGCCGCGGCCCTCGAGCCCCCGGTTGCTGAGAACTGGCGTCAGAGACGGCAGTGGTAGTGCTAAGACGTCGGGACTACCCCTGCACGGGCAGCCCCTGGACACCGCGGGTGGGGCGCAGAACATTGGTTTTGTTTCTTTGGTTGAAATAAAATAAAGAGAAGGGACCAGAGCGACCGCACAGCGGTTAGGACGTTTGCCTTGCACACGGCCGACCCGGGTTCGATCCCCAGCATCTCATAGGACCCCCCAAGCACCGCCAGGCGTAATTCCTGAGTGCAGAGCCAGGAGTGACCCCTGAGCACCTCTGGATGTGACCCAAAAAGCAAAATAAATAAAAGAAACAAAATAACTAAAGATAAAATTGGTCGTTGTCCTGCTGAAAAGTCTCACCTTCGGGGGCTGAAGATAGTACAGGGATTAAGGCATTTGCCTGCAGGAGGGATATGCTTCGTATGCTTCAGCCCCTGCAGCCCCCCAATGAACGCTAATGAGTAAGGATCAGTTTGGGCCAGGGAGAGGGCGCTAAGCTTCGGAAGCTTCTGGAGTGTGGGAGCTGACTCCCACCACAGCTGCCAGGTGAGGCTCTGCTAACACCGCTCACCAGCCCACTGCACTGCTGCTCGCTTAAAATTTCAAGATTGACTTAAATTTGTTTTGCCTTTTTAAAAATGTTATTTTCTTTGTGAATTTTTGTAATCCTAGTGAAATAAACAGAGTTGATCATGATTGGATTTCAGTCATATCATGTTCCAACACCTTCAAGAGTGTACATGACTCACCACCAATGTTCCCAGTCTCCCTACTCCCCCAGGCAGGCACAGCACCTCTCTCTCCCTCCTCCTTTCTGCAGTGCTCTCTCTCTACCCCCTCTCTCCCTCTTTTCTCTCTCCCCCTCTCTCGGACACACGCCTTTTGGTTTACAATACAGATATGGAAAGGTTATTATGTATATCTCTTTACCTACTTTCAACACCCAGTTCCCATCCAAAGTGATTTCCAACCATTTCCAAGCATTATTGCCAGACTGGTCCCTACTCTATCCTAACTACCCTCTGTCCCCTATGCTTGTGGTAGCTTCCAACCATTGACCAGTCCTCCTGGCCCCCATTTTCCTAGCCTTGGATAGCAATCTCATATATATGTGTATATATATATATGTATATATATATATTATGGGCTGGAGCAATAGCACAGTGGGTAGGGCGTTTGCCTTGCATGCAGCCAACATGGCCGACCCGAGTTCGATTCCTCTGCCCCTCTCGGAGAGCCCGGCAAGCTACCGAGAGTATCTCTCCTGCACGACAAAGCCTGGCAAGCTACCCACGACGAATTCAATATTCCAATCATAGTAACAACAAGTCTCACGATGGAGACGTTACTGGGCCTGCTCAAGCAAATCGATGAACAACGGGAAGACTGTGACCATATATATTATATTCCACAAAATGGGTGCTTACTTATATTTGTGAGTGGACTTAGGAACCATATCCAGCAGTGCTGAGGCTCCTCCGAGCTCTGCTCAGGCAATACTCCTGGAGGGGATACTGGGGACAGTATGAGGTGCCAGGGAAAGAATCTGGGTTTGCTGATTGCCTTGCCCCAGGGCTCTCTCTCCAATCTAGAGTTTACTGACTTACAACCTAGTATTACAGAATATTCACAGTACGATGTAGTAACATCCTGCAAAGTAACCATGATTCATGTATAGACCGTTTGAATTCCCTACCATAGATTCTAAAGTCAAGGACTGCTACTGGGTATTATGTAGGCTAAAAGTAACGGTCTTGCTCAAGCTCTTTTTCCAGAAAAATCAACCTGAGGACACGTGAGTCAAACGTACAGGAGTTGGTGCTTATAAACATCTTTGGTTCTGTTCATTTTGGGTTAATAATATAGCGACTTCCAGTTCTTTCCCAGACTTTAAGGATAGATGGTGTTTTTACTGCATGGTGTCTTTTTAGTTTCGTCTCGTGAAATAGCTATGGAGAATCACTGAAGGTATTCATTTTAGGCTACGTTGGTTAGGAAGCTTTGCAATAATACAATAAAGGTTTTATTTGTTTTGAGTTTTTTTTACCTTTAAACCTCACCCAGTGGTTCTTTTTTTTCATTTTTTATAATTTTATTTATTGAATCACCATGAGAGCAGTTACAAAGCTTTTGGGATAAAGTCTTGGTCATACAATGAAACACCCGTACCTTCACCATTGCCCATTCTCCACCACCAAAAACCCCAGTATATTCCCAACCCATACCCTTTCCCTACCTGTGGAGGAGATGATTTCCACATTACTCTCTCTCTACTTTGATTACATTCAATATTTTGACACCGAACCCACCATTATTATTTGGGATTATACCCCAACACTCAGATCTGCTGAAAACGCAACAGTAGACAATTTGTTTTCTATTCCTGGTTATGAATAACATATGATGTCGTGTGGCTGCAGTAGTGGCTGCGCGATTTTGAAATTCCAAAATTGTAACAATGAAATCTGGAGGGATTTCTTGCCAAAACCTGCTGGGTTCCGAGATTTGTTCCTGAGTCTCTGGTATCATGGCCGTTAAGCAGCTTGATCGAAAGCCAGAATGGCTGTTAGTGGGCGGTGACTAGGGGTCTTGCTGGGATGGGGAGGAAAAGGCTGGTCCCACCCCCATCCCGTGAGGCCCCACATGTCTCATTACTGGGGGCCCAAACCTGACTGTCCAATGGCCTCTGGAGGATGGCGGCCACAGAGCCGTCAAGGGGGAGCGGGTGGAGAGACAGCACCCTGTCCTCCCTGGAATGGCCCAACGACAGTAATATACTGCAGGGTCTGGATCCATTTCTGCCAAAAGACATTGGACTCCAAGATTTGTTTCTGAGTCTCTGGGATTATGGCGATTAAGCAGCTAAATCAGTAGCCAGAGAGGCCGTTAGTGGGTGGCGAATTGGGGTCTCGTTGAGACTGGGAGGAAAAGGCTGGCTCCACCCTCATCCCATGAGGCCCCTTGTGTCTCATCACTGCGGGCCCAAACCTGACTGTTCAATGACCTCTGGCGGATGGTGGCCACTGAGCCGCCAAGGGGGAGCAGGCGGAGGGACAGCACCCTTTCTCCCCTCCGGTGGCCCGGCAACAGTAAACTATTGTGTAGTCCGGACGCATTTCTGACAAAAGCTGCTGGGTTTCAGGATTGGTTTCTGAGTCTCTGGGATCATGGCCGTTAAACAGCTTGATCACAAGCCAGAGAGGCCGTTTGTGGGTGACGACTTGGGGTCTTGTTGGGGTGGAGCTGGCTCCACCCCCATCCCGTGAGGCCCTACGTGTCTCATCACTGTGGGCCCAAACCTGACTGTCCAGTGGCCTCTGGAGGATGGCGGCCAGCGGGCCGCCAGGGGGAACAGGCCAAGGCACCAAATCTATTCCCACCTCTAGTGGCCCAGCGCCTGTAACTTACTGCAGGGACTGAACACATTTCTGCCAAAAGCCGTTGGGTTTCGAGTTTTGTTTCTGAGTCTCTGGGATCATGGCCGTTACGCAGTTCAATCAGGAACCAGAGAGGCCATGCCTCCAATTATATAGCTGAACTGGAGGTGGTTTGTGGGTGTGTCTCCCACATACCTAACTTTTGCCTGTTTACTTTCTTGGTCAACTCTGCCCCAAGTTTTTGGGGTCTGGCCAAAGGCACGGCAGAAATTTGGGGGTACCTGGAAGTCTGAAGGCGCCATCAGGCTGCTGATGCACTTGCCTCACAGGTACACACTGACCTGCTGGTGGCACCGTACGCCCAACCCAGTGCTTCTTAGGGTTTACTCCTGCCTCTGCACTTAGAGATTGCTCCTTCCAGGGCACAGATGACTGGATGGGATTCCTGCCATTGAACCCAGATCAGCCACATGCAAGGTAAGTACCCTACTCACTGGACTATCTCTTTAGCCCAAGATAAACGCTTTTAAGAAAATGGTATAGAGGCACAGAGCAATAGTGCAGCTGGTAGGGCATTTGCTTTGCAGGTGGCCAATCTGGCTTCAATCCCTGACATTCCATATAGTCTGCCCAAGCACTGTCAGGAGTGATTCCTGAGTGCAGAGCCATGAATAAGCCCTAAGACATCACCAGGTGTGGCACAAACATAAAGAAACAAAAAGAAATTGGTGTATCAGAATTCCATTGTAGAAACTGTTTGACTTATTTGACTCTACAGTTCTTGATTGCTAGCCAAAAATCTTTTATAAATAAACCTGAGAATAATCAGTTATCACTGGCAAAAAGGAAATAATTTTATTAAAGTAGATATAGAACACTTGTTTGCTCAAATTTTAATACTGCTTTACATAGTTTGTGAAACAATTTCAATAATGTTTATTACTAAAAATTTCAATTGATACAGATCTTTCACTCATGAGACAGTTGATAATCCCCAGAAGAAAATACATCAAAAGCATATATACAATTATAGAAGTCCTTATTATACATGTAGCCTGCATGGTACATTATTTATCACTTTTTACAGAACTAGAAAACATTCAAATGAAGATAAATAGATTCAAACTGGATGATAAACTTCTGATGGTTGAGGTCCTTCATTTAATTTTTTTGTGATAAGAAAATCCAAAATTATTAATGTTGAATTTCTCATCATACATTCATCTAAAACCACAGTGAAAAAAAGTAAACCTTGTAAAGACAGTAAATTGGTTGTTTTAGGTGTTTCACAAGTAGCTTGTTATCTCATCCACCAACTGCTGGAAATTTCTGCACAGTGCAGAGAATGGGGTGGCCAGGCCGAAAATGTTGTCGTAATTGTTGAGGTCGTTCCCGTTCCCGTCGAGAGCTGCCTCGGACATCATCTCCACTTTCATCTTGAGGTCCTGATTCTTTCTTTGGAGGTCCACAATCATGGAATTCAGGAAATCAATCTGTGTTAAAGGAGAGCGTGAGATGGTGAGCCATCGGAGCCCGCCACAGAGAAGGCTGGGCCCCTCTGCCAGTCCCTGCCCCAGGGTTTGAGGCAGCCAGAGCTCCCCTTTCCCTTCCTAAGCGCAAGCTCTCGGGTGCCCCAGGGAAGACCCCCGGAGGACATGCTGGGCCCCCTAGGTTTCTTTCAGAGCAGGGAGTGAAGAGGGGCCTTCCCTCTCCTACAAAGACAGACTCACTTCTTTAAAACTGATGTGGGGGGGGGGGAATCCCACTTTACAAAAGCAAGCATGACTGTAGTCACAAACATTCATGTTTCATTTAAAACATGGCGCGTTTGTGTCTGAGTGATAGCACAGCGGGAAAGGTGCTTGCCTCACACGCAGCCAACCCAGGTTTGATCCCTGGCATCCCATAGGGGCCAGCAGAGAGCAGCCAGGAGTAAATCCTGAGTGCAGAGCCAGGAGGAAGCCCGGAGTATCGCCAGGTGTGGCCCCCAAAGAAAGTATAAAGAAAACCAGAAAAATAGACTGATTCTTTTTCTCCCTCAGGGCAAGGTCTGTTGAGGAGTCTCTGAGAGTGCCCAGGCCCTCCCACACTGGAGCCAAGAAACGATTCCCACTTCCCTCCGAGACACGGTCCTGTTAGGAGCTACCGTTCAGGAAGAGGAAAAGGCCAGAGCAAGGATACAAATCTAGAGGGGAAAGCCAGACACGCTTCCACGTGGACACACATGGACACACACAGACACACTCCCCAGTGCTCGCGTGAGCACACACACCTGTTCACACATGCACACACACTCACAAATGAGGAAAACAACAAAACATTTGCTGATTAGGAGGAAAGTGTTGGTGGCAGCAGGAGGCACAAGGGGAAGCGGAGGCAAAGGAGAGAGAAAACAAGGCTAGCTGGGCTCTTCATGCCCAGGACAGTGAGACACCCCGGGCACCTCAGGGCTCGCCGCCCCCATTGAGCAGAGCTAAGTCCCAGGAGCCGCTGGGTGTCTGGGACAGAAACTGAGATGGCCCCTCCATTCAGCACATGAGGAATGAAGTCAAGTAGCCAAATATAAAGGAAATTTCAGATGGAGCAATTCTGTTTCTAGGGGTTTATCCTAGATTAATTTCAAATTTGATGAAATTACAGTAATCCATAGAATAGAATAGTAAGCAGCTATTAAGAGAGCTGGAGGGATAGCACAGCGGTAGGGCGTTCGCCTTACAAGCAGCCAACATGGCCGACCCGAGTTCAATTCCTCCGCCCCTCTCGGAGAGCCCGGCAAGCTACCGAGAGTATTCGATATGCCAGACACAGTAACAACAAAGTCTCCAATGGAGACGTTACTGGGCCCGCTCGAGCAAATCGATGATCAACGGGAGGGCCTTTACCTTTACCTTTATTAAGAGAGCTAAGCTCAGACCATTTCATGTAAAATGAAAATATTTAAGTCAAAAAGAAAACATTTGGGCTTGGCTTACATATACTTATAAACATATACATAACTTATAAACATATACATATACTTATATGTATATGTATATGGGGTGTTGCCCCATTCGCCCTCTCTTCTCTGGAAAGAAAGATGGCGGCCGCATGGGAGCCTTGTGGACAGCAGGTATGAGCTGGGGGTGTGGGGGCGACTAAAACCTCATGGGAAGGGGGGCGTTCTGGTCCGTCCTTCACGCCCTACCGAGGCCACCAGTTGCCCCCCACGAGCGGCTCTCCAGCACGGCCACAGCCCCAGAAGCACAAGGACTTAATGCAGAACTCAGCAGCTTGGAGCAGAAAAGTGAACAGACTATGCATTAATCCAGGCCATCAAGTCTGCCGGAGGGGAAAGGGTGTTGCCCCATTCGCCCTCTCTTCTCTGGAAAGAAGGATGGCGGCCGCATGGGAGCCTGTGGACAGCAGGTATGAACCGGGGGTGTGGGGGCGACCAAAACCTCATGGGAAGGGGGGGCGTTCTCGTCCGTCCTTCACTCCCTACCGAGGTCACCAGTTGCCCCCCGCGAGCGGCTCTCCAGCACGGCCACGACTCCAGAGCACAGAAACCAATTTCTTAACTATCTGACTTTCAGTAGAAATACTTCCAGGGTCAATAAGTAAAATAGCAGAAATCCAAAACCAACATTTAATTCTTGAACCCAGCTGTAGAAAGCAAATCACTTCACAATGCTTTTTCAGCATGTCTGATTGGGGGGGGGGGTAAACTCTAAATAATAGTGGTGAATCTTTTATTGAAACAATGAATCTAATCAAAGCAGATAGAGTGTTAACTAGAATTCATTTGCCTCACAGGGACTGGGAGGGGTTGGGGTGGGGTTTCATTGGGGTTCTTCATGGTAAAAAATAAGTATTGGTAAAGGGAAATGTGTTTGATATTTGCATGACTGAGACCTAAACCTGAAAGCTTTGTAACCTTTCCCACGGTGATTCAATAGATAAATAAAAAAAAAATTTTAATAGTTTTTAAATTTTTTACTCCCACAAAAAAAAATAAAGTCATCATTTACTCCTTTGATTCACTGAACTTTTTTTTTCTTCGGTGTGGATGGGTTCACACCTGGCCATGCTCAGGGTTTACCCTGGCTCTGGGCTCAGGGTACCACATGGGGTGCCAGGGATTGAATCCAGCTCAGCTGTGTACAAGACAAAATAGTATCAGTTCTACGACTTCCCCGGCCCCTGAAAGAGTGACTTTCCATGGATGGCTGCATAAACTTTCCTGGGACATAGGGGGGGAAGGGGAACAGAGGTGATGAGACAGCAGAGGAAAATGGACAAGTGGTTAAATGGGTCATTTATTTTTTAAAATTTATTTATGTATTTATTTTTGCCAGGGGTCACGCCTAGCAATGCACAGGGGTTACTCCTGGCTCTGCACTCAGGAATTACTCCTGGTGTTTCTCAGGAGACCATATGGGATGCTGGGAATTGAACCCAGGTCGGCCGCGTGCAAGGCAAACGCCCAACTCCGCTGTGCTACCGCTCCAGCACTAAGTTGCATGCCCAAGACGAGTGTCTTAAAAAACAAAACCAACATGAAACAAAAAACTGCTTCCCGTTCTGACGGATGGTTCCTCCTCAAGCCAGGGGAGCCAGTCTTGATTCTGGGGGGCTGTGCGTTGTGGGGAGCGCAGGGGAGGATGGGACTCTGGTGTCTGTGTGCCCCCAACTTGGGAGTTGTCTCCTGCAAATAGCACCAGGAATGAACCAACCATTTGGGACCAGCTCTGGGGGGCTGGGAGGATGAGCGGATGGAAGGAGCTGAGATGGGCGGCAACGGTGGACGCGCAGCAGACCCGACAATCGCCACTCAAGAGTACGGAGGAGGGGGTCTCCCCGCAACCAGAACTGACAGTGGGGGTGGGGTGAGGGGTGCACTCTGTCACAGGGAATTACAGCACAGTAGATTTCATGGGAAACGCATTTCCCTTCCTTGTGTCCTCCATCTTCAGCAGCCTGGCAGTGGGCTGGCCTTGGGGATACTCCTGGCTCCTTGCTGGGGGCTGGGTGGAGGGAGAGAACTCTGCCTCCTGCAAAGCCTGTGCTCCCTGTGGCCCCAGACTTCAGAGCAAAGCTCAGATATTCTTAGGCCCATCTGCCTTTTTCTTTTCTTTTGTTTTGGGGCCACACCTGGTGATGTGAGGGGCTTACTCCTGGCATTGCGCTCAAGGATCACTCCTGGAGGGGGGAGGGTCCACCTGGGATGCCAGGGATCGACCCTGGGTTAGCCTCAAACAAGGCAAGTTCCCTGCTCGCTGTGCTATCCTGCAGTTCCCCTATTTGTCCTTTTCATTCTGACTTTCATTTGCATTTCTGCAGCAAGTTCAAATTCTGGGCTTCTCTGCTCCACCTCAGTTCAAGATGTTTTCCATCCTGTGGAACTATGTCTTTTTCTCCTGGTACTCTGGTTCGACACTACCTCCACTACCCAGCCGCCGCCACACTCCAGGACGCTTTCCGGACCCGTGCGGCTGCGCAACACATCATAAGACACTAAATACCCATCTTCTGGAATTGTTGTACCATATTTGATAGGGTTCAAATATGGTAAAACCTAAAAGGGCAATTAGAGGTCGCCCCAAAAGCCTCTATCCCTCTCGGAAAGACTGGCAAGCTACCGAGAGTATTCCGCCCGCACGGAAGAGCCTGGCAAGCTATCTGTTGTGTATTCGATATGCCAAAACCAGTAACTACAACTGGTCTCATTCACCTGACCCTGAAGGCTTCGCCGACATGGCAGCACTGAGAAGGATGAGAAAGGAGAGGCCGATAAAATCTCAAGGCCGAACTAGGCTGCCACAACGAAGGAAGACAAAAATGATCGTCTGTACTTTCAATGCATGTATGCTAGCATCAGGTGCATCCATCGAGGACCTGATGGTACAAGTGCGAATGATCAAGTACGACATCATTGGTCTGACCGTGACAAGAAGTCACGAATCTCACCATGCCGTTTTCGACACTGGAGAAGAACATGCGATAAAAGAGGTGTTGGAGGCGTCGGTGTCCTTGTCAACACAAACTTGGCCATGAGCATTGATTCATTTGAATGCCTAACAACCCGAATTGGACGTTTACATTTGAATAGATGTGGCTCACTGTCTGCAGTTTCTATCTTCATGTCTACGCACCAACATCTCATTATGATGAAAGAGAAATCGAGAAGTTCTACATGGAGCTGGAGAAGTTCTATAAAGAAGACCACACCTTCTACAAGATCATTGTGGGTGATTTTAATGCCAAGATAGGACCGAGAAGATCAGCTGAAGAACTTCACATCGGGACCCATGGCCTAGAATGGAACGAACAGGGTGAGAGACTATCTGAGTTCATCATGTCGACCAAGACCATTCATGGTAACTCACAGTTCCAGAAGGCTGAATCTAAACGATGGACATGGGAGTCTCCCGGTGGACGATTCCACAACGAAATAGACCACATCATATTCAATCGACGGTTTTGCCTGACCGATGTCGCTATTGTCCCAAAATTTCGAACGGGATTGGAACACCCTCTCCTTCGTGCAAAATTCTACTTCACAGAGCGGGGAGAAAGGGCTGCAAAGTTCAAAAAGAGAACTCCCAGAACGACCACCAACTGGGAACTCTTTGGCACTATTGCAGCAACATGGGAAGATGCCATTGTTGACAACATTGACGAGGAATACGATCGACTGGTTCAGCACCTCCATGAATGGGCGAGGAACACCAAGAGAGAGATAGCCACAAAAAAACGCCTGTCTTCGAAAACTGTTGAGCTAATTCGCCAGCATGGTTTGGCGCATGCCTCAGGCAACCGCAAGCTAACATCCGAGCTCGCAAAGCAGTGCAGAGATGCGATCAAGTAAGACCTCAAAGAGAGAAGAGCAGAAGTACTGGTAGATGCGGCAGAAGCTGGGAAAAGTATTCGTAACGCCCGCCTGTCCTTCGCCAACTACAAGACCAAGATGACTGCCCTCCGACGTCCTGATGGATCCATCACATCCTCCAGAACGGCAATGGAGAAGATTATCCATGACTTCTACTCAAATCTCTTTGATAGCCATGTCCACTTGCCGACATACCAAATTCCACAGGATGGATATGTCATTCCCAAAGTTCTCCCTTCCGAAATCCAACATGCCATTTCATCGGTAAAGAAACAACAGCACCCGGCCCAGACAAGGTCAGACCTGAACACCTGAAGAACCTGCCGTCAGTACTCATCAATACACTGGCTCGGCTCTTCACTCGCTACCTGTCTGAATGCAAGGTTCCATCCCAATGGAAAACCAGCAGGACCATACTACTGTTCAAGAAGGGAAAAAAGTTTTCCATGACATTTTTGGCAACTATCGCCCAATCTTCCTATTGTCTGTCATCTACAAGTTGTTCACTCGAGTCATCCTAAATAGGATTGGCAGAACACTAGATGAAGGACAACCATGCGAGCAAGCCGGGTTCTGCAACGGATTCAGCACCATCGACCATATCCACACGATAACCAAGCTCATTGAGGTTTCTCGGGAGTTCAAGATGCCGCTCTGTTTAACGTTCATTGATTTAAAGAAGGCCTTTGATTCTGTTGAGACGGAAGCGGTCATTGAAGTCCTAGCCAATCAGGGCATTCAAGCCCAATACATCAAGATCCTCCGTGAGCTGTATTGCGGATTCACTACCAGGATCTCACCATTCTACGAAGAAGTAATCATTGATGTCAAGAGAGGGGTTCGGCAGGGTGATACCATTTCACCGAAACTCTTCAGTGCCACCCTCGAGAACATCATGTGACGACTGGAATGGGAAGGAATGGGAGTGAAGATAGATGGTTGGAAACTACACCACCTCCACTTTGTTGATGACATTGTTTTAATAACACCAAATATCAGCCAAGCGGCACAAATGCTGGCCGACTTTGACCGTGAGTGTGGAAAGGTAGGACTACAGCTGAATCTTACGAAGACAATGTTTATGAGAAACAGCCTCGTTCCTGATGCCCCATTCGCTCTCAACGGAACGACTATCTCCGAATGCAACAGCTATGTGTACCTAGGTCGAGAAGTTAACATGACAAATGACCTGGCACCCGAGCTGCGCAGGAGGAAGAGAGTGGCTTGGAATGCCTTCAAGAACGTCGAAGAAATAACTAAGAGGACGAAGAACCTCCGGCTCCAGGCACATCTCTTTGATTCCACTGTTCTTCCTGCATTAACATATGCCTCAGAGACCTGGGCCCTACACAAACAGGATGAGAACGCTATTCAGGTCTCCCAAAGAAGAATAGAAAGAGCTATGCTTGGAATATCACGTTTCACTCAAATGAGAGAAAAAATTCAGAGTTCCGACATCCGTCGACGATCAAGAATCAGGGACGCTGTCTCATTTGCCAAGGTGTCAAAAATCAGATGGGCTGGTCACGTAATGAGATTTAAAGACGACTGCTGGACTAGAGCTGTTACCGACTGGATTCCACGGGATGTCAAAAAACCGCGTGGCCGCCCACCTACCAGATGGTCAAGATCATGAACGATCAGTTTGAGGCTCTTCATGTTCCCAGAGCAAACAGATTCCATTGGGCTACACTAGCACGCGACACAGACAAATGAAGACGTTACTGGCGCCTGCTCGAGCAAATCGACGACTAATGGGAAGTTAAGTGATTAAGTGAATCCCATTTGGAAAAACTATAACTTCCCATTAATAAGAGTACTGTATCAGGAGCCCAGTGTACAGTTTAACATGTCTAATTCATTTAACCCCATGTCAAAAACACTTGATGTCCTGCAACTTTTGAAAAATTCAATGATCCTAAGAGCACTGTAACAGGAGTCCAGATAATCCATCCATCATCTTTCTGACTTAAGACACACGTCTATATTCCCAAGAGTCATCCCACAAGTTTAAACTCTTATTTTACTGAATTTAGCACAACATGATCTCCCAAGTTTGGAACACTAGTTACCAATCATCTCATTTAACATGACAAAACTACTCTGCAGTACCATTTCAAAAGCATTACATCAGTTCTATAGATATTTTAAAAGACTTTAGAGATGCTCACAACTAAAGTTCTTACAACATATAT
Organism: Sorex fumeus; assembly: GCF_029834395.1. Lineage (NCBI taxonomy): Eukaryota > Metazoa > Chordata > Mammalia > Eulipotyphla > Soricidae > Sorex > Sorex fumeus. Next base: position 5,615,284 of record NW_026606144.1, on the reverse strand, counting down.
TCATTGGGCAAAAGTTCACTTCACATTAGAAATTAACCAAGAGACATCTTAGAATTCTGATTTCTAGGAAAACACAAATACAAAAAGATTAAACAATCAGATTACCATAGAACAGAAAGCATTTCACACTTGTGTACAAAGTTCTGTGAGGGTCAGGACTAGGTTGATACCTGGAGACAAAACTTGTCATGAAATAAAGTTCTCATAATAATAGCATGCATTTTCACATACAGGAAGGCTGATTAATAGTCAATAAAAGTTCCCACATTCCCATGACATTCTCCATTCTTATCTCAATTTTTTTTAAACTAAGGCACAATGCTATGGCTTAACTCTATCAAGAAGACATCTGAGATCACTTATAATTCTTTGCTAAGTACCTCTAGAAATTTTAGTTACCAAAAGTCTCATAGATCAAATAAAAACACTGGTAGGATAAGTTTTGCAACTAACTTTATAACTCTAGAAATGTCTGGCATTATGTTGCTTTGGTTTCTGTTGCTTGACCTCTTGTTTTTTAAGACAGCAAACAACTCTGTCCTTACTGGATCAGAAAGGACCTTCTACTCCTCCAGGATCTAACCATTTCAAAGTGATATCCCTCAGTCTAATCAAACTGATTGTTTTCTTTCAGATAACTTCAGGAACCCAACCAATTCATTGCTGAAGGCCAGTAAAAAGCTGAGGTAGCATGAGATTTCACCCCTTGTATAGGCAGGGCCAGCGCCCCATTGTCAGCGTGAAGCAGCTCCAGAGGATGGACCTTCTGTCATTCTCCCTTAAAGATTCAAGGTGGTGGAATCTGTAGGGGGGATTTGATGTAGGCAGGTAGATAGGGAAAGGCCCTTTGCAATGAAACAAAGTTTCATGGAAGAAGAATTCTAGGAATGACCCATCTTGTGGATACAGAAAACAAAGGCCTGATAAGACCATCTGCAGACCCTGAGGATATAGGCCTCCCCATGAAATTCCTCTTTTTGGACCTCCCTGGTAACCTCCTTAGCAACAGACTTTTATCACCTGGAAAGAGGCCTCACGTGGGGGCAGGCTGGAGAAACCCTATAAAGGCCACCTTGAACAAAGGAAGGGGGCGCATATGCTGTCCGAGCCAATGTGTTGCTTGTGCCCACGTGGCCGAGCACACGTGGTGCCCGAGCACATGTGTCGCCCGCATCTCCCCTCTTGAGATGTGTATTTTCATGCTTTCGTGTCTAACTTTACTCTCTCTCTCTCTCTCTCTCTCTCTCTCTCTCCTCCCCTCCCCCCCCGTCCCCCTCAGCATCAAAAAATCCTCCAAATAAAATCTATTTGTTTCACTGCTTGTCTACTCCTGAAATTCCTTTCTGTGAGGCGAGACAAGAACCCAGTAATCCTGGGTCCCGGGTGGCAGAGGCGGGTGGGGAGAAAGTGACTGTCTTTCTCCTCCCCGCTTCACATAAGTCACCCGTGGGGCCCACTGACATCAGTACAATCAACCAAAAAAGTGACAACCAAAAATTCTGCAGTGACCAGATCTGGAAGTGGAAGAAAATAACCACTTTTCTGTGCACAAATTTTTCTTTTTTTTTTTTTTAATGACATGCTAGAGGCTGGAATGATCGCACAACGTACAATGGCTAGGGCGTTTGCATATTCGATCCCCAGCACCCCATATGGTCCCCCATGCACCACCAGGAGTAATTCCTGAGTGCAGAGCCAGGAGTAACCCCTGAGCATCGCTGGGTGTGACCCAAAAAGCCAAAAATAAAATTAAAAAATAAGTAACATAATAGTGTCAGGTAAAGGTAAAGGTAAAAGGCCCTCCCGTTGATCGTCGATTTGCTCGAGCGGGCCCAGTAACGTCTCCATTGGAGACTTTGTTGTTACTGTGTCTGGCATATCGAATACTCTCGGTAGCTTGCCGGGCTCTCCAAGAGGGGCGGAGGAATCGAACTCGGGTCGGCCATGTTGGCCGCTTGTAAGGCGAACACCCTACCGCTGTGCTATGAATGTTTTTTTTTTTTTTTTTCACTTTTATCACTCCATGAGGCTGGAGTGATATCATAGTGGGAGGGCTCTTGCCTTGCTTTTTGTCTGCCTCAGGTTTGATTCCCGCACTCCGTATGGTCCCCCGAGCACCGCCAGGAGTGCTCTCTGAGCACAGAGCCAGGAGTAAGCCCTGAACACCGCCAAGTGTGCCACCAAACAAAAAAAAACTATCTTGTTACATATTCGTTTTCTGCATTTACTGTCATGACTAAGGAGAACAAAAACTTCAACCAGAGTATCAGGAGAAAAAGACATAATTCCACAGGGTGGAAAAAATCTTGAACTGAGGTGGAGCAGAGAAGCCCAGAATTTGAACTTGCTGCAGAAATGCAAACGAAAGTCAGAATGAAAAGGACAAATAGGGGAACTGCGGGATAGCACAGCGGGCAGGGAACTTGCCTTGTTTGAGGCCAACCCAGGGTCGATCCCTGTTCCCCGGCATCCCAGGTGGACCCTCCCCCCTCCAGGAGTGATCCTTGAGCGCAATGCCAGGAGTAAGCCCCTCACATCACCAGGTGTGGCCCCAAAACAAAAGAAAAGAAAAAGGCAGATGGGCCTAAGCATATCTGAGCTTTGCTCTGAAGTCTGGGGCCACAGGGAGCACAGGCTTTGCAGGAGGCAGAGTTCCCTCCCTCCACCCAGCCCCCAGCAAGGAGCCAGGAGTATCCCCAAGGCCAGCCCACTGCCAGGCTGCTGAAGATGGAGGACACAAGGAAGGGAAATGTGTTTCCCATGAAATCTACTGTGCTGTAATTCCCTGTGACACAGCGCACCCGCCACCCCACCCCACTGTGAGTTCTGGTTGCGGGGAGACCCCCTCCTCTGTACTCTTGAGTGGCGATTGTCGGGGTCTGCTGCACGTCCATGGTTGCCGCCCATCTCAGCTCCTTCCATCCGCTCATCCTCCCAGCCCCCCAGAGCTGGTCCCAAATGGTCGGTTCATCCCTGGTGCTATTTGCAGGAGACAACTCCCAAGTTGGGGGCACACAGACACCAGAGTCCCATCCTCCCCCTCACTCCCCACAATGCACAGCCCCCCAGAATCAAGGTTGGCGCCCCTGGCTTGAGGAGGAACCATCCGTCAGAACGGGAAGCAGTTTTTTGTTTCATGTTGGTTTTGTTTTTTAAGACACTCGTCTTGGCAAGCAACTTAGTGCTGGAGCGGTAACCGCACAGCGGGGTAGGGCATTTGCCTTGCACGCGGCCGACCCGCGTTCGATTCCCAGCATCCCATATGGTTTCCTGAGCAGCACCAGGAGTAATTCCTGAGTGCAGAGCCAGGAGTAACCCCTGTGCATCGCCGGGCCTGACCCCCGGCAAAAATAAATACATAAATAAATTTTAAAAAATAAATGGCCAATTTAACCACTTGTCCATTTCCCTCTGCTGTCTCATCACCTCTGTTCCCTTTCCCCTCCATGTCCCAGGAATGTTTATGCAGCCATCCATGGAAAGTCACTCTTTCAGGGGCCGGGGAAGTTGTAGAACTGGTACTATCTTGTCTTGTACAGAGCTGAGCTGGGTTCAATCTCTGGCACCCCATGTGGTACCCTGAGCCCAGAGCCAGGGTAAACCCTGAGCATGGCCAGGTGTGCACCCCTCCACCCCGAAGAAAAAAAACGTTCAGTGAATCTAAGGAAAAAATGATGACTTTAATTTTTTTTTTGTAAGTAAAGTAAAGACCCTCCTGTTGATCTTTGATTTGATCGAGCGGGCCCAGTAACATCTCCATTGGAGACTTTGTTGTTACTGTGTTTGGCATATCGAATACGTCACGGGCAGCTTGCCAGGCTCTGCCGTGAGGGCGAGATACTCTTGGTAGCTTGCCGGGCTCTCTGAGAGGGGTGGAGGAATCGAACTCAGGTCGGCCATGTTGGCTGCTTGCAAGGCAAATGCCCTACCGCACACCACTACCGAGAGTATCTAGCCCGCATTTTTTTTTGTGGGAGTAAAAAATTTTAAAACTATTAAAAAATTTTAAAACAAATATTGAACTGTTTCTTCTCGTTAATCATGGCAAGTTGTGTCTGATTTAGAAATCTGAAGACGACTCTATTGTAGCTAATCCCAGGATCTTAATCGCCAGGTAGAGATTGTAAAGGATTCGGATGTAGGTCTGAGTGTGATGGTAGATAAAGTGCTAAAAGGAATTTGCTCTGCTCTCAGGTTGAAAGCCTAGGAAGGGTCTAGGTCCAGTTTCCCTGGGTTCATGAAGAAACCGCTGCCTGCCCCCAAGGGCCTTGGTGGCGTGCAGTCCTGATGGCGGAGGCTCTCTCCATCCTGGGCTCCCACACGGAGGTGCAGAACTCCTGCCTCTGAGCGAGGAAGTCAGCTACACTCACCCAACCCCTGGGTTTGCTGCAGGTTTTCCCCAGACTGTTGTTATCTCCAGCTTAGCTGCACGCGATGTGTGCCAAAAGTGTGTCTCTGCACTTTGTGAAAGTCAGTGTTTCTCTTGGGAGCTTGTCTCCAAGTGAGGTTTTCAGACAGGTTCAAAACAGGTCCAGGTGCGGAAGGCAGGGCCAGTTCTGGCCTGCTCTGACCACTGCTAATGCCCAGAGCAGACGGCGGTGGGGGGATGTCCTGTTCTGCGTCCCCGACTTCCCTGATGGCCAAGGACAGATACCAGAACCAGAATGTCAGGTGCGGCCTTTGGTCAGGAACTCTGCGGGGCCGGGAGGCAGTCTCCGCGGTCCTGAGTTCACTGTGGGTGCTGATGTCTGGCTGTCTCCACGCTCGCTCGCTGCCGTGCTCACCTCACCCTCTCTTTTCCCTTCCACTCCTGCTTCCATTGTTCTCTCTGTGTGTCTTTGATGGTAAGACTAAAGAAAGTCTATCCACGTTATAATAAATAAATTTCATATATATTTTTTAGTAAACCAAGTCGTTGTATATATATTTTTTGGCTGCCTTCGTCCCTCTGTGTCTTGCTTTTGTTTCATAAAATACTCTTGACAACACACACAACACCCCCCCCCCCACACACACACACACACATGCACCCTTTTAGATCAAACCATAGCAAAGAACTTCAGTGGCAATTTAATTCTCCCGGCTGTATTTGCATTTCTCTTCCTGTTTCTAATATTTGATTCTTGTTATTTGCATTTTGAAAGACTGCCCAGTAACACTTTAAGGTATTTGCATCATGATTGAGATTTATTTCTTGTGGAAGTCATAAGGAAAGAATCTGGATAGTGTGATCCCTTGGGAAAGGTTTCTGGCCCCGGAGAACTCCCTTCCAGCTCTCCTCCCTCTGCTGTTGCTCATGACACCAAATCTAAAGGGTGTGGCTTTAAAGGGGCCCATGTATTTGTGACTCGGGCATTGGTAAAGAGACCCGATGTCCTCTAGCCACTTGTGGCTTGCATGGTAGAAGTCAGAGCTGAGAAGAGACCAAAGGAATTAGTCGTTAGGACTGGTCAGCAGGAGCAGCTGCCGGGGTCTGTTTGGCCGTGTCCATGTAGGGGTCGCCACACGTGCCCACTCGAGGAAAGGCTGCCAGGTGATTGTGCAATGTTCCAGGCTTGTGTCAGGAACACGCCAAGGAAGCTGCCCTCTCCTCCTGCCTCAGAGCTGATGGCTCAGGCTAGTTGGATAGTCCTGACCAAAGAATGGGAATCTGGGACTGGAGTGACATTCCAGCGTGGAGAGCATTTGCCTTGCACACGGCCAACTTGGGTTCGATCCTTGGCATCCCATATGGTCCCCCAAGCACTTCCAGGAGTAATTCCTGAGTGCAGAACCAGGAGGATCCCCTGAGATCTCCTGGTATGACCCCCTCCCCCCCCCAAAAAAAATCGGAATCTGGTCACAATCACGATCACAACCATCCTGTTGTTCGTTGATTGCCTCGAACAGGCCCCAGTAATATCTCCTTCGTCCTAGCCCTGAGAATTTTTTAAAAAGTGCCATATTCAAGGCTCTTTCAGGGTTAGTAGAATGAGACCCATCATTGTTACTGATATTTGGCATATTGGGTAAGCCACGGGGAGTTTGCCAGACTCTGCCGTGTGGGCAGGTTACATTCGGTAGCCTGCCAGTTTGTCCAAAGAATGAGATAATAAGATGCTTCCAGGAGCTGGTTTTTATAGTCTCTGGGTCTTGGCCGTTGATGGGATTACAGGGCACAAGGGACCCAGTTGGTGGGTGTGACCCCTGCCTACTGGAATATGGAGGATCAGAGTGGAAGATGCTCAGCCCTGATCCGAGCAGGCTTGGCGATCTCAGCCCCGGGACACGCATGCCTTTGTTCCTCTGCCAGTACCTTCATGCCTGTGGAGAGTGGTCTCAGCATGGTGGTGGCTGGTTGTGGAGGTCTTCGGCTGCCGGAGCCCTGGTCAGGGTGAGGAGGGAAACTCAACCTGCTCCCCTCCAAGGGGCCCTGGCGAGGACAGCCAGGCGTGGGGGCAGGAGACTCTGCTCATCCTCCTTAAACCCCTTCACTTTGAATAAACCTTTAAAATCAGATTTTCTAAGTATGTGTTAGATTTAGAGCAAGGAACTGTTAAAATAATCTTATGGTGGGATCAGTTACCAAATAAGTTTGTTTTGCTTTGCTTTGGGGACGCAGTGCTCTGCAGTCATTCCCGCCTCCAGAGACCATGCAGTGGTGGGGACCAACCCAGCTGTCCTGTCTGTGAAGCGTAGACCCCAGCCCAACCCCCAAACACATGCCATAGGAAAGTCAAGATTCCTGACCCACGTGGTCGCATCAGCCATTTCCTTTTCACTAAAACCCTCTTATTTCCAACTAAACAAGATCCTATTCTCTAGCGAGGTGTTGCTCATGTAATAGCTTAACTGCACAGAAGTCCACCTTTTCCGGTGTATTTCCAGAACTTGGGTGTTGAATTCAAGAGATCTCTGTTAGTCTCAGATTCTTTTCTTACTGCTTAATGATCTGGAGTGTAAGTGTGAGCCATGCACTGAGATAAATACACACTTCTCTTTTCATCTCTGTGAGAATTTCCGTTTGCCGTAAACCCATGAGAATTCTGTAATGTGTGTGCGGATATCTTGGGTCTCACTAACCAGACATACATTCTGCCATTTCTAACGTGGGCCTCAGTCTCCGATTCCTCCTGTCAGATTTTGGAGGGATCCGACCCTCGGAACATGCTCCTCATTCACCCACTCACCCGGGGACCAGGGAGACTCGGCTTGTTGCTGTAAGTTACGCCTCCTTCACTGTGTTACCTGCCCGCATCACTGGTGCTATGGCCCAGTGCCACAAGGTGGGATGGAGGGAGTACCCAGTGGCCCTCCCGGCTTCTTCCGAGATGCACATTCCCTCCTTCCCCAAGGCACACAGATTCAAACCAGTGAGTAGGACACGAACATCCACAGCTGTCCTGGACCCCAGACTTTAATGAGATCCCCCACTTCACACGCACCTCTGTCTCTCTCCAAATATGCATCCTAGGAGCCACACTTCTGTCCCCTCTCATGTCCTTTCCAGGCTGTGGCATTGCCTAGTCTTGACTGGCCTTCTGTCCCCGCCCTGTGCTCCCCCACACACGTCCTTTTGTGGTGTAAATGCTCTCTCTCTCTCTCTCTCTCTCTCTCACACACACACACACACACACACACACACACACACACACAGCCACACACGCACCCATTGGGCTGTATCTGTTGTGTCTTCACTCCTTCCCTGTCTTGCCGCCCTCTCTCCCCAGGCCAGGTCCTCCTCCTCCTCCTGTGCAAGCCAGCCCGGAGGCGAGTCTGGCCGAGAGTGTGAGGCCACACGCTCCGTGTGCCCCAAGCTCTCATCCTCTACTGGAAACCCATGTTCATCTTTCTGTTCTGGCCTTTTGCGAATTGCCATTTTATTTAAGAGCAACTCACTTTGGTCCTCTCCAGAGTCTGGATGAAAATCATTCTCTGTTGGATTAGTCGTAACAATCTTTGCCCCTGTTCTGGCTCAGAAAGGTTTCAAAAACACATTCTCTGAACTTGCTGAAAGTTACTGAACTGAGTGAGAGCCAATGGATACTCCCAGCACAAAGTCGCTCTGCATGACATTCGTATAATTGCTTTGCATGTGTGGTGTTTTAATTGTTGTCATTTCTTGGTAATAATTTATTCAAGAAATAGCACTTCAACCTGGGATTAGGTGTTTAAAAGAATTCTTTTTTGGGGGGGTGGGGTGGGGTGCAACAAGTCCTTTTTTTTCTTTCTGTTCTCCATCTCCCAACGTTATTAACTTGTTTCTTTAAATTCACATGAACACAATGATACACAGGTTCTGGCATGTACACATAGGCAAACTTTTTCTCCCTCACAGTCAGTAAAATTTCACTAAACTTCTGCAAGCATCAAAGCCTGGGCCCCTCCCCCCGCAATAGTCCTGGGAGCCCTTGAGCATCCGTTCTAGGGCAGTTGTGCGCTGGCCTCTCTCTGGGTTGATTTCTGGCACAGGAAGGGAAGTGGAGGCCCCAGGGACTGTGAGGACCCGCAGGGCCCGGGGCCAGCAGTCCGTGGCTGGCGGGTCCAAGGAGACTCAGTGGGCTGGGGGTTCCCGGAGGTTCCCGCCCAGCTGCAGCAGCAGGAGGGCACGGTGGGGAGAGGTCGGTACCCCCCCTCCCCCCCTAGACCCGCCCCCGCGGCCTGGGGGCAGAGGTCGGGGCGCTCCGCGGGGGAGAAGGGGGTGCAGGAGAGACCCCCGACCTCGGGGTCAGAAGAAGCCGAGCCCGTCCACGCCTCCCTGCGTGCCTTTGAGCCTCGGTTTCCCCACCTGGAGTGGGGGGCGCCCCCGAGCACGGGTGGGGGTTCGTGGTGAGTCTCGGGCGGGGGCGCTGCAGCGGAAACAGCCACCTGCCGGCATGTGCGGGCCGCCCGGCGCCGCTGACCCCCGGCTCCTAGATCGCCGGGCGCCCCCGACGAGGGAGACGCGGAGCCCTAAGCCTGAGCCCGACGCCGCCGCCGACCCCGGACCCCGCGCCGCCCGCCCCGCCCCGCCCGAGGGGCCAGACGCAGAGGCCGCCGTCCAGTCCTGCCGCCGCCGCCCGGGCCCGCGGACAGACGCCTCGGACTCAGATCCCCGCGCTGGGGGCCGCGCCCGCGCCCCAGGACTCGCGCCCTGAGCTCCCCGCGGCCCGCCTGCTGCTGCCTCCAGTAAAGAAGGTCACGCCTCACTGGGCACCAGGGGCCGGAGTCCGCCCCGCGTCGGGGAGACTGGCGCCGGGGGTCGCCCGCCGGGAGTCGCCGGCCCTGCTCCGGCCCCCGCCAACCCACCTGGCGCCACGGAGCTCGGGCGTCCGGCCGGAGGCCCCCCAGGGACCGCTGGCGGGCAGCGCCACCTCCTGCGGCTCCGCAGCCACCGGCCGGTCCCCGAGGGGCGGGCAGGGAACCCCCGGGACGCTGGGACGCGGGCCTGAGCGAGGCGCTGCTGGGTGCTGGTGGGCCGGGACCCCCGCGCAGGCAGGGCCCGGCACCTGTGCAGTTCGCACGGCGGCCAGCAGAGGGCGCCGCGAGCCGCTCACCGGCCTGGTGGGGCTGCTGGACGGTCCCTCACTGGGCAGGACCAGGCGACAGCCAGAGGAACCCGAGGACCCCCTGAGACCGCTCCCCGGAGCCGGGGCGGGGTGGGGGGACATGCCCTCGCAAGGCCAGCTGGCAGTGCAGGGGAGAGGACGCCAGGGCGCCCTCGTCCCCCCGCCCCCAGCTTCCTGGGATGGTCCCTCCAAGGGAGCAGAGGCAGCGCTGTGCCCCGGCTCTGCTGGGGGCCTGGGCGGGTCTGTACAACCCTCGGGGAGCGCTGAGTCTTGGCGGCCTGTGCCCTGGCTCGGTGGGGCACCCCCGGCACCCCTAAGCGGGACGGTGGGAGATGAGGGGGCATGGGGCCCTGGGGTCAGAGCTGGGGGCTCTTCTGCTTCCGCATGGGGGTCACAGAGACCTTGGTGACCTGAGCCCTCTGGGCTGGGGCCTGCCTGCAGCCCCTGCTGTAGTCTGGGCGGGGGAGTCGCGGGGGCCATCCCAGCTGCAGCAGTGCTTGGGACCATGTGGCGCAGACCCCTGTGCTGCCTCTCTGCCCCCATGTTCTTGATTCTTTAAAAGAAGCATGTGGGAGCCAGAGACACTACAGCAGACAGGGCACTTGCTTGGCGTGCAGAAGACTCGGGGTCGGATCCCGGCACCCCATAAGGTCCCCCTGGGTCTGCCAGGAATGGCCTCTGAGCATCGCCAGGCGTGGCCCAAACAGTCCCTGTCACTGTTCATCGATTTGCTCGAGCGGGCCCCAGTAACGTCTCCACTGTGACAATTGCTACTGTGTTTGGTATATCGAATAGGATACATCACGGGTAGCTTGCCAGGCTTTGTTGTGCGGGCGAGATACTCTCGGTAGCTTGCCAGGCTCTCAAGAGAGGCAGAGGAATCGAACTCGGGTCGCCATGTTGGCGGCTTGCAAGGCAAACACCCTTATTTTGGACCACATCCGGCAGTGCTCAGGACTTACTCCTGGCTCTGCACTCAGGAATTACTCTTGGTGGAGCTCAGGGACCCTATGGGAAGCCGAGGATTGAACTCATGTGCCAGGCAAACGCACCTCTGCCCCCACCCCCAAGAAAGACTTTGAAAAATAAAATGATTGTGCAGAAGCCTTCCCCGCACTTGGGGGCGGGGACTGGCAGCATTGGGCGGGCGACCTGCAGGCATTAGGGCCCGGGCCCTCCAGGTGACATGGCATTTGCCCAGTGCTGGGCCACACCCTGCAGTCCTTGGGGCTATACCCAGCAGTGCTCAGGGCTACTCCCAGAAGTACCCGTGGACTTACTCAGAAGTACTGGGGCTTTAATCCAGTAGCACTGGAGATATTCCTAGGAATACTGGAACTCTTCCCAGCAGTGCTTGGAGCTTTAGCAGTTCTGGGCAGTTCCCAGAAGTCCCTGGGACCTAGGGCTCAGACCAGCAGGCTCCAGGGCGGGGATGCCCGCAGCGTGGGTCCTCTTTGGCCTTCCAGCACACAGGGTGTAAGCTCTAACCTTTATCTCCTTGCCCTGATTCTTTTTTCCCCCTACTTTTGGTTTTGTTTTGGGCCACACCCTGTGGTGCTTGGCCAGTCCTGGCTCACTGCAGGGCGAGGACATATTGGCTGCTCCTGGGGGTACTTGAGGGACGCAGTACTTGGGTGCAAGTCCTGCCATCTCCCCAGCCCTGATTCTTAGTTCTTTTTTTCTGGGGAGGCGGGGTCACACCCACCAACTGGCCCCCTGGCATCGTATAATCCCATCAATGGCCAAGACTCAGAGACTATAAAAACCAGCTGCCGGAACCGCGCGGCCGCATTTGTGGCCATGCGACATCTTATTATGACATCTTATCTCATTCCTACTTTGGACAAACTGGCAGGCTACCGAATGTAACCTGCCCACACGGCAGAGTCTGGCAAACTCCCTGTGGTGTACCCAATATGCCAAATACCAGTAACAATGATGGGTCTCATTCTCCAAAAGAGCCTTGAATATAGCACTTTCTTAAAAATCTCAGGGCTAGGATGAAGGAGACGTTACTGGGGCCTGCTCGAGACAATCGACGAATAACAGGATGGTCGTGATTCGTGATTCGTGCACTCTTTGGTCTTTTAGAGAATCCGAGTTCATAAGAGACTCCGATGAAGAGAAAGCTTCCCTGCAGAAATCCATCAGTATTACCAGTGCCTTGCTCATGGAGAAGGACACAGAGCTGGAGAAGCTGAGAAATGAGGTCGAGTCCCAGCCCCGCCCACTTGGACCCGAGCCACGCCCATCTCACTCTGAACCACGCCCTCATTGGCCTGAGTCTTGCCCACTCCGGTTTGAGCCACTCCCATGTCGGCCCAGGCCACGCCCACGTGGGGGTCACAGCCACGTGGGCCTAAGCCACACCCCTGTGTTGCAGGTCTCCTTGTTCAGGGCAGAAAATGCCTCTGCCAAGTCCTTGCATTCGGTTGCTCAGTCTCTGGAATCTGACAAGGTGAAGCTGGAGCTCAAGGTCAAAATCTTGGAGCTTCAACTCAAAGAGAACAAAAGGCAGCTCCAGAGCTGGGCAGGTAAAATGCTACCGCTGAGGGGTGCCTGCTCTCCGCCCTCCCCCACACCTCCGGGGGCACCAGCCCCCCTGCCCCGGCGCCCCTCCCCCAGCTGGCTGCACAGGAGGGTGAACTTGGGCACCTGCCTGGAGCATGGGCTCGCGGTAGCGTCCCTGGGTCCGCAAGCACTGGCGCCAAAATAAGCCCAAAACAAGGCGAAAAGGCACTTTGGGGATGGGGTTAGTTTGGTTTTGGGATCACACCTTGTGGTGCTCAGAATTTACTGCTGGCTCTGCTCAGGGATCACCCTGCTCAGGGAACCATTTAGGGGACCAGAGATCTAACCCCCTACCTGCTGAACTGTTGCTGCCCCAAAAAGGCACATTTTCAAAGACCTACACTCACTCTTTGCTTTTTAACTAAAAGGTAATTCTGATTCTCAAGCAGATGAGGACGAAAGGGCCCAGGAGAATCAGGTAATATTTCTTTGCTGTGTTGCTTCCTTGTTATGTTTTATTTTTGTTGTTAGTTTGGGGACCACACCCCGTGGTGCTCAGGGCTTACCCCTGGCTCTACACTCAGGAATCACTCCTGGTAAGGCTTGGGGAACCATGTGGGGTGCTGGGGATCCAACCCAGGTCAGTGGGGTACAAAGCAAATACCTATACTATTGCTCTGGCCCTTGTTGGGTTCTGTTGTTGTTGTTTTTGTTGTTTCATAAGGTTGTTCACATTATTTGATTACATTCAATATTTCAACACCAATTTATTTGATTACATTCAATATTTCAACTCCCGTTGTTCATCGATTTGCTTGAAGGGGTCCAGTAACGTCTCCATCATGAGACTTGTTGTTACTGTGTTTGGCATATTGAATACGTCACGGGTAGCTTGCCAGGCTTTGCCGTGCGGGCGAGATACTCTCGGTAGCTTGCTGGGCTCTTCGAGAGGGGCGGAAGAGTCGAACTTGGGTCGACCATGTTGGCTGCGTGCAAGGCAAACGCCCTACCCGCTGTGCTATTGCTCCAGCCCATAATATATATATATTATGGAGGAGGGAGGGAGAGGTGCCTTGCCTGCCTGGGGAAGTAGGGAGACTGGGAACATTGGTGGTGAGCAATGTACACTGGTGAAGGGACAGGTGTTGGAACATGATATGACTGAAATCCAATCATGATCAACTCTGTGTATTTCATTAGGATTAAAATATATATATATATTTATATATATAAAATATATATACACATATATATGAGATTGATATCCAAGGCTAGGAAAATGGGACCAGGAGGACTGGTCAATGGTTGGAAGCTCCCACAAGCATAGGGGACAGAGGGAAGTTAGGATAGAGTAGGGACCAGTCTGGCAATAATGCTTGGAAATGGTTGGAAATCACTTTGGACGGGAACTGGGTGTTGAAAGTAGGTAAAGAGATATACATAATAACCTTTCCATATCTGTATTGTAAACCAAAAGGCGTGTGTCCGAGAGAGGGGGAGAGAGAAAAGAGGGAGAGAGGGGGTAGAGAGAGAGCACTGCAGAAAGGAGGAGGAAGAGAGAGGTGCCTTGCCTGCCTGGGGGAGTAGGGAGACTGGGAACATTGGTGGTGAGCAACGTACACTGGTGAAGGGACAGGTGTTGGAACATGATATGATTGAAATCCAATCATGATCAACTCTGTGTATTTCATTAGGATTAAAAAATTCACAAAGAAAATAACATTTTTAAAAAGAATAAACAAATTTAAGTCAATCTTGAAATTTTGAGCGAGCAGCAGTGCAGTGGGCTGGTGAGCGGTGTTAGCAGAGCCTCACCTGGCAGCTGTGGTGGGAGTCAGCTCCCACACTCCAGAAGCTTCCGAAGCTTGGCGCTCTCTCCCTGGCCCAAACTGATCCTTACTCATCAGCATTTCTTTGGGGGCTGCAGGGGCTGAAGCATATGAAGCATATCCCTCCTGCAGCCGAATGCCTCAATCCCTGTATTATCTCCAGCCCCCGAAGGTGAGACTTTTCAGCAGATCGAGGACCAATTTTATCTTCAGTTATTTTGTTTCTTTTATTTTTTTATTTTGCTTTTTGGGTCACATTGAGAGGTGCTCAGGGGTTACTCCTGGCTCTGCACTCAGGAATTATGCCTGGCGGTGCTTGGGGGGTCCTATGGGATGCTGGGGATCGAACCTGGGTGGTCAGCCGTGTGCAAGGCAAACGCCCTAACCGCAGCGCTGTCGCTCTGGTCCCTTCTCTTTATTTTATTTCAACCAACCAAACAAACAAAACCAATGTTCTGCACCCCACCCGGCGGTGTCCAGGGGCTGCCCGGGCAGGGGTCGCCCTGACATCTTAGCACCACCACTGCCGTCTCTGACGCCAGTTCTCAGCACCCGGGGGCTCGCGGGCTGCGGCGGGGCCGTGCGGGACCCTCGGTCCCGGGGTGGGATGGTCGGGGCTGGGCGGAACCAAAATGCGGAAGGAAGACCACACTGGAAAGAGGCGCCGGGCCGCCGGCCACTTCCAGACTTGGCCCCACAAGAGATTTCCACATTTTGTTTGTGCCCCAGCGTAGCCTGCTGTGTGAGCAGTGGCTGAAGGACCGGGGCGTCCTGGGCTCCTTCATCCACAGGGAGGAGTACAGCCTGGGCCTCATTCCCTTCGACGGGGACCTTCTCTCCATGGAGTCTGAGGGCGCCTTCAGAGTAAGTTCAGTGTTTGCCCTTTGAACTTGACACTCGTTTCTGCCTCGTTTGTGATGGTGACACTGACACTGGCATTTCAGTGATTCCGGGAAGCCTCCAGTTTCTTCCTTTTGGGGAGAGACGGGAGTTGGGCCACACCCAGCAGTGCTCAAGGTTTACTCCTGGTTCTGTGCTCGAGGATCACTCCTGCCCATGCTCGGGGACCATATGTGGTGCCGGGGATAGAACCCAGGTTGGCTGCGTGCAAGACCAGCGCCTTCCCCTGTGCTGTCTCTCGGGCCGCTGCTCCTCTTGCTTATGGAGACCCTCCTGTTTCAACAAATTGGCTTAAAATTGTTATTGCCCTTACTGAATTTTCAAAAATCAATTGTCCTTAAATGTGTTTATTTCTGGTGTTTCTCTGCTGCTGTTCGATGTTTGTCCTTGTGCCTGTCCCACCCTGACTTGACTGTGGCCGTGGAGGAAGCTTCGAGAGTGGAAGGCAGGGCCGCTCCAGCCAGAAATAGTCAAGTCTGTCACTGCATTTTTCCAGTTAGCCATTTGTGAGTGATTTTGTTTCCATGACTCGCCTTTCCCCTTGATTGAGTCTTGGCAAGACCTGAAGTCTCTTACTTTACATTCTCTGGGTAGTCTGCTTGAGGGACCCCAGAACTTGGGCACCCAGGCGTGTGTCATGTGAGCAGTCAGCTTGGACTTGGGGCGCTGGGGGGCTCGCCCCGCCCGGGTGGAGTTTGCCAAGGGCCCCAGAGCCCTCGCAAGGGGCCATCTCTGAGGCTTCCTCGTGTGAACATGAGGGACCTTCCAGCCCTCACAGGATGGAGTCTGCTCGTGTCTGACCCCCCCCTTCCCACACACACACACACACACGGAGCCCTCCCGCAGTCAGCTCCGTGGAGTAGAGGATGCCAGGGCGGGGAGCTGTGTTCAGGGACGGGATCGTCCATCTGTCTGTTCACTGTCCCTCTACACGACAGTCGGCAGCTGAGAGGAAAGACGGAGGAATCTAACCCGCGTAGGCCATGTGCAAGGCAAACGCCCTACCCACTGTGCCATCGACCCCTGTGGTTAACTTTAAAAAAATTTTTTTTAATACGGAATTATGGGGGCTGGAGCGATAGCACAGCGGGTAAGGCGTTTGCTTTGCAAGCGGCCAGTATGGCCGAACCGAGTTGATTCCTCCGCCCCTCTCGGAGAGCCCGGCAAGCTACCGAGAGTATCTCGCCCGCACGGCAAAGCCTGGCAAGCTCCCTGTGACGTATTCAATATGCCAAACACAGTAACAAGTCTCACGATGGAGGTGTTACTGGACCCGCTCGAGCAAATGGATGAATAACGGGAGGACCGTGACCGTGACCGTGACGGCATTATGGGTGGTGGGGAGATAGCTTAGAGGGCTAGAGCCCCAGCATCACCTGGGTAGCCCCGGGTTCAGGACCTGAGGGACCCAAACACCACCAGATATGACCCTAGGGGCTTTTAAAGAGGAATTACAAGGGCTGGAGCAATATGCATTGGGAGGGCATTTGCTTTGCACGCAGTTTATCCACGTTCAATCCCTGGCATCCCATATGGTTCCCGAAGCACCACCAGAATAATTCCTGAGTGCAGAGCCAGGGGTATCCCCTGAACCTCGCCGGTGGGAGTTGTTAGAGGTGTCTCTGTAGTAATACGCCGTTTTTTAAATGAATGTTTTGTTTGGGTGCTCGGGGCTGGGCAGGGCCGGGCAGGAACCGGCTTAGCTGTCCACAGGCAGACACAGTTCCTGCTCTGAACAGTCTCCTGGGCCCCTGAGCAGTTCGAAAGATGCCCCCTAATGCTTTCCTTCCCCTGAATCTTCCTCTCTGCTCTGCTCCAAAGAGGAATTTCTGGTCCTTTTCTGAGGACTCTTTGGACATCCCAACCAGGATGTTTTGGACTGAAGTGTCCCAGACTTGGCACCCCAGACTTGGCAGAGACATCCTACGGGACCTTTGGCGATACTGTGCTCACTCTGGGCCAGGCTCTCTGGGAGGTCTCCCTCTGCACCCCACCCCCAGTCTGCACCCCTTGTCCTCACGCCTTTGGGGTGCACGCCTGTTGGCCGCTGCCTTAGACAGGGTCAAAGATTCCATGATGAGGGGCTGGAGCAATAGCACAGCGGGTGGGGCGTTTGCCTTGCATGCGTCCGACCCGGGTCCGATTCCCAGCATCCCATTTGGTCCCCCGAGCACCACTAGGAGTAGTTCCTGAGTGCATGAGCCAGGAGTAACCCCTGTGCATTGCCGGGTGTGATCCAAAAAGAAAAAAAATCAAGAGAGTCCCACGATGGGCACCAGCAGTGCCGCCCCATCAGATGGAGTGCAGGTGAAGCTCGTTGTGTGATTTCCCTCCTCTGCTCTCTGCACTTGCTGGATGAAGGTATTGAGGCACAGGAGTGATCTTGAGGCCCTGCTGGGGACCGTGTGTGTTCTGTCAGCCCTGCTGAACCGCCCTGCTGGGGGCGTGTGCGTGCTCTTTCCTCTTTCTGGGCCAAAGATGTTTCTTTTTGTCTGTGTGTTAAATGGACCTTGTGGCCCTTCTCCGAGACCGTGGCTGCCCTCCTCCTGTCCCCTGTGACACTCGCTGCTGTATGTGGGAGACGCTGCCTGCCCTTCTGCAAGCCCAGCGTGTTGTGCTGTGTGGTCACGCGGGCATGCAGAGGCCAGCCTTTCCTCGCCCGCCCAGCGATGCTCGCCCCCAGTAGAGGTGCTGCCTTGGGGCCTCGGTGCTGACTCACAGAGCCTGTGCCCACGCGCCTGGCCCTCTCCCACAGGAGTGCTACCTGGACAGCGACCAGACGAGCCTGTACCACGCGGCCAAGGGCCTGATGACGCTGCAGGCCCTGTACGGGACCATCCCCCAGATCTTCGGCAAGGGCGAGTGCGCCAGGGTGAGCCGGGGCGGGGAGGGGGGCCTCTCTCCTGCGGGTGGGGATCGGGGCTCCACCTCGCAGTGCTCTTGGCTCTGTGCTAGGGCCACCAAACTGAGGCTGTCTGCGTGCAAGGCGTGACCCCTGGCCCCTCTGCTGTCTCCCAGCCCTCTTTCCTTTTCTCGTTTCTGTTCTTTATCTTTTCTTTTTCATCCCTCCTCTCCCTCCCTCTCTCACCCTCTCCCTCCTCCCACCCTCTCCATACCCAGCAGTGCTCGGGGTTCACTCCTGGCAGGGTTTGAGGGATCGTATGTGGTGCCAGGAATTGAAACTGGGTCAACCACCTGCAAGGCAAGCATCCTACCCACCATACTGTCTCAGGCAGGCCTGTCTTGTTTTATTTTATTGTTCCATTTTTTCCGTCTTATTTTTAAATTTTGGATTGCCGGGCTCTTTTTAGCTTCATTTTAAAATCTGCCCATTGCTAAAAAGGCTCTGCCTGGTTCTGTACTTTGTTTCCAGCAAGTGACCAATATGATGATCAGGATGAAGAGAGAGTTTACAGGAAGCCAGAATTCCATATTTCCTGTTTTTGATAACCTCTTGTTGCTTGATCGAAATGTGGATTTATTAACGCCTCTTGCGACTCAGCTGACATACGAAGGACTCATCGATGAAATTTATGGCATCCAGAACAGTAAGTGAAGTGACATCATTTACTAAATAGGTTAGCTGAATAAAATCAATCTCAAAAGTGTCTGTTTTCGAAGGTGCGGCCTTTGTGTGTATGTCAGAATACTTCACAATGTCAGGCACTGACTTTCAGCCCAAGGTTAAAGCGAGCTCAAGCCAGGACACCATCGGGGAAACTGAGGCGAAGGCCTTCTGCAGAGGGCCATGCGGTGTGCAGTCCCGCTGCTCAGGCCGCCCAGGGAGGTGTGAGGAATAGAGCGTTTCTGAGGGGTGCCTGGGTCTGAGGTGAGGGGGGTTTGGCCCCGGATATTAGATTCTGTAGCACTTCAGATCTGAGTGGGGGCTAGGAAAGCTCACGGGGCTAGTGCCAGGCGCACAGCCAGAACTCGGTTCCATCTGCGCTCCTGCCTTGTCCGGTGAGCACTGAGCCGGGAGTAGCTCCTGCTGGGATACAGTCTGAGAAGTTTCCAACAGTCTGATTCGTGTCTTTTCTTCAGAATAGGGAGCCCGAGGCCGCAAGAGGGGTAACTCTGGCGCCTTCAGGAGTGGCCCTGGCCGGGAACAGCCCTGGAGATAGAGCCCCGGTCTGAAAGGACAGGGATGCAGCTAACTGCATGGGGTCTCTCTGGGGACACAGAGCCCTGCAGCTGTTGAGTGCTGGCCGAGTCCGGACAGTGCTGTCTGTCCAGAGTGCCAAGCTGGTTATCGCAGAGTGGATTGCGATGGCGTGTGTGTGTGTGTGTGTGTGTGTGTGTGTGTGTGTGTATGTATCTGCAGTGATGAATGCGTGGCTCAGTGACAGCGGCCACAGGAGCAGAGCAGGACCACACGTGGAGGCATTTCCACACAACAAAGCATTTTCCTGCTCTTTAATGATTATGGAGGTGTTTCCGGTTTGTTTTTTACCAGTTGTTCCGAAGGATAACTTCTTAAGTTGTTTCCTTTTGTGGGGACAGTCGTAAGCAGTGCCCAAGGGACTGTGGGACTGATCGCGGTGATTTTCTGCTCTGTGGGGCCAGTCCGTGGCCCTGGGGCCACCGGGGCTGTGCCTGGCAGCGGCTGGGGGTGATGCCACACACACAGCCCCTCCCCAGACTCCTGCTCCGAGCTTTCACTGGCACGGGGAGCACCCCGTGCGAGGGGTCCCCACCTCCTGGTGCTTCTGCAAGTCCCTCGATGGATCTGGCAGAGGTGCTGGGGTTGGGAGTGCGGAGGTGTGAGAGATGGGACTCGTGGGGTGCCTCTGGGAGGAAGGAGTTTCGGGAACTCACAGTCTCTTCACATCACACACTTACTGCTGATCAAACACTTAATTAAGGGAGAGCGCTAGAGTGATAGCAGAGCGGGTAGGGCGTTTGCCTTGCACGCGGCTCAGCCCGGGTTCGATTCCCAGCATCCCATATGGTGCCCTGAGCACAGCCAGGAGTAACTCCTGAGTGCAGAGCCAGGAGTAACTCCTGTGCATCGCTGGGTGTGACCCCCCAAAAGAAACCATTAAGAGAAATCTGAAAAACAAGGGGAAATTGGGCTTCCCCATAACCCCTCAGCTCTGCGCCCGTGGCTGGACCGAGGGCGATGGCAGGCCCGTGGAAGAGCTGCGTGTAGGCTGCCTGGGCCAGCGGCTGCCCCTCTGCTTTGAGCTGGAATGCGAGGTCTTGCCGACCTTGTTTATTTCAGCATGTGCTCAGGCCCCGGGTCCCACGGCCACCGTGGTGTGCTGTCACCAGACGCTGGCGCCCGGGCTGTTTGGAGGAGCTTAGGATTTGGAAAGCATCCGAGAAGTATTTTTCTTCCGTCGGTCCCTTTCTCACCCCACATTCTCCGATGCAGGAGTTCTTGTTGTTGCTTTATGATTCTCAGCGCCCATCCCACAGTGCTCAGGGCCCACACGGGGCAGTGCTCAGAGGAACAGACAGCTAGACAGCTGGACTTGAGCGTGTGCTGCCCCCGATGACCCGTCTCTCTGGACCCACAGCAGTGGAGCTGATTGTGTGTAGACAGGTCGGGATTTGTGTTGAAACTGGAGGAGATGTTTTTTTGAAAGGAACCAGCTTGGAGTTAGAGACAGTGCAGCAGTTAGGGTGAGTTTGGTCCCCAGGACCGCATATGGTTCCCCCAGTCACTGCAAGAATAAGCCCAGAGCACAGAGCCAGGAATAAGCCTCGAGCACTGACAGGTGTGGCCCAAATATCAGAGAAAGGAAAAAGAAAGGAAAGAAGCCGTCGGAGCTGTCTCCCGCCCTCATGCACACTTCCATGCTGAGGTGATTCCTGGGATCTTGTTTTTCTTTTTCTTTTTCTTTTTCGGAGAGTATTTTGCCCGCACGGCAAAGCCTGGCAAGCTACCCGTGACGCGTTCGATATGCCAAACACAGTAACAAGTCTCAAAATGGAGACATCACTGGGCCCGCTTGAGCAAAATCGATGAACAATGGGAGGACAGTGACAGGGGACACACTTGGCAATGCACAGGGGTTACTCCTGGCGCTGCACTCAGGAGTTACTCCTGGCGGTGCTTAGGGGGCCATATGGGATTCTGGGAATCGAACAAGGGTCTGTCCCGTGCAAGGCAAGCACTCTCCCTGCTGTGCTATCACTCCAGCCCCATCCTGGGCTCCTCTTGGCTTGTTGAAATGTCGGTGTAGACTGCATGCACTTGCACGCGCCAGCAGGACAGACAGTGGGCCGCTCTGGGGCATGTTTCCTCTGGTGGCCTCATCCTGAGTTCGGTTCGGGCTGGCAGTGGCAGAAGGCGGCCCACGGGCCAGGCCAGGGAAGCCGTGCGTGAAAAGCGTGAGCGTCCTGCGCTCGTGCGCAGCTAGTGACTCAAAGTCCAGTGCTCTCCCCTGACAGGAAGGCTCTGGAGTCTCACTTGGGGTGTCCCCTCCCGTGCAGGTCATGTAAAGCTGCCGCCCAAGAAATTCGCCCCGAAGAGGCAGGGTGACGGGTAGGACCTGCCCACAGAGGCCAAGAAGCTGCCACTGAACTCAGCCGAGGAGCTCTATGCTGAGATCCGAGACTGCAACTTCAACGCTGTGGGCGCCGTGCTCAGCAAGAAGGCCAAGGTCATCTCGGCCGCCTTTGAGGTGACTGGGGCTTGGGGCCAGGTGGCAGGCGGGCTGCGGGCACCCGGGGAAAGGTGGTGCCAGGCCCTCTCCTGGTGTCAGGTCCTTTGCCAGTCACCGTCCGCACTCCCTGTCCCTCCCTCCTTCCTCCCAGCCGCTGGCGGTGGCGGCATCTCCACTAGCTCCTGCATCTAGGGAATCCGGGATCAGCCCGAGCAGGCTGGGACGGCGAGTGATAATGAGAGCACAGTCCCCGGCCCCCAGCTTCGTTAGCACCTCGCGCCCTTCCGCTGCTCGTTTATTCTGGGTTCAGCTCACTTTTGAAACCGGAATCAGTAAAATGATAGAAGCTGAATTTTTTAACTCTGGGGAAGTTTTTAAAAATCACTTTTTCCCTTGAAGGATGGATTTCCTGATTTCATCTTTTTTAGGAGTTATCTCCACTATATCAGTATTTGTATTTCTTTGTTTTTTTTTTTTTTTTTGAGGGGAGGCACACCCAGAGGTGCTCAGGGCTAACTCCTAGCTCTGCGCTCAGGGATCACTTCTGGTGGGCTGAGGCAACCACATGGGATGCTGGGGATCGAACCCAGGCTGGCCGCATGCAAGGCAAGCACCTCGCCACTGTTCTGTCACTCTGACCCTATGGTTGTTGTATTTCTGAAGTTGCTTTTGTCTCACTTGGTTTTGTTCCTCAATTTTTTATTTCCTCACCGTGACTTATAAAGCTATGGATAAGAAGTGTCGGGCATTCACTGTTCCAGCTCCGAGCTCGCCGTGGTGTCCAGTTCCCTCCCTTCCCGCTGCCAGTGCTCAGGGCTGGCTCCTGGTAGGCCTCGGAGTTCTGTGGGGAGGCTGGGCACTGAGCAAGCGCCTCCCCCACTGTATAGCTTGGACCCAGGAAACGTTTTACACTTGATTTGCTATTGTTGAGGTCTCAGGCTATACGAGCGTTAGCTTTTGTGGCTTCAAGGCAGTTTGCTGAGCTCCACATCCCTGGCAGGGACCATGCGGTGTCAGGTGTGGCCTGCGTGGGCTCTGGGCTCCCTCCCTGTCCACATGGTCTCCCAGTGCTGCAGGATGTGGCTGTCGCAGTCCCTGGACCCACCAACCTGCCTTTTCTATTTTCCTGTGGCTGTGGGATCTGGTTATAGCCTAATTCATTTTGTGTCCATTTCTCACACTAAAAATTAATTTGGGGGAGCTGGAGTGAGAGCACAACAGGTAAGACGCTTACCTTGCATGCAGCTGACCTGGGTTCACTCCCTAGCATTCCATGTGGTCCCGGTGCATGCCAGGAGTGATCCTTGAGTTCCAGGCCAGGAGGAAGCCCGGGACACTACCTTGCACGTGATTCAAACATGCCCTGGGCAACCCAAAGACCCAAACTCTTAAAAATGTACTCTTGGCAGCCAGGGCTGGGGCTGAGGCACATTGTGTGTGTGTGTGTGTGTGTGTGTGTGTGTGTGGCCTTGGGTGCTGTTCCCAGCACTGCTGTGACTGTGGATGGGGCACGTCCTGTGTGTGTGTGTGTATGTGTGTGTGCGCGTGCACACACACGCACACACACACACAGGTGTTCGAGGCCCTGAGTGCTGTCCCCAGTACTGTCATGACCTTCTCCCCTCCCTCAGGAAAGGCACAACGCCAAGACGGTGGGCGAGATCAAGCAGTTCGTCTCCCTGCTACCCCACATGCAGGTGGTGCGGGGCTCCCTGGCCAACCACACTTCCATCGCTGAGCTCATCAAGGACGTGACGAGTGAGTGCCCTGTCCCGGGCTCAGGCTCAGGGTGTGTCACTGGCTCCCTGCTACTTCTGGGGGCCCCCGGCTACTGTTTCACTTGTGCATTGTTCCCTGTGCTAGCCGCTGTGTCCTCGCAGAAATGTTCCGAGTGTGACTGTTGGGTTCTGCGGGGTCAGGTGGTGCAGCAGGACTCTCCCAGGCTCCGGGTGGCGCCAGCACTGCTTCGCCAGACCTGGCACTAATTGCTGAGGTTGGTTTCAGTCTGATGTTGCAAGGAGCTGGAGTTGGAGCGTTACTGCAGTGCCTTTCACACAGCCGGCCCAGAGTCCCACATGGTCTCCAAAGCCTGCCAGTAGTGATCCCTGAGCACCACCGGGGTGGCCCCCAAACTAACCAAAGTAAAATGCCCTTGGGAAATTGCTTTAATTAGTGTGAAGGGGGAGCTGCTAGGGCCCAGGCCCCGGGGCTCTGTGTCTAGGCGCACCTCGGGGCACAGGCCGTCAGCCTCACTGTTCTGGAAGGTGCCTTCCCGGTGATGACTTAAACTTGGTGCTTGCTTGCTACTTTGCATGCCTCTGGGAGAAATGAGCATTTATCCCACTTCTGAGTTGCTCCTGTGTTAATTATGTTTCAGCGTCTGAAGACTTCTTTGACATGTTAACCGTGGAGCAGGAGTTTATGTCTGGAATAGACACTGATCAGGTACGTGAACACTAAAACCGTTTTAGCCGATAGTTAACCAGATTGGCAAACAGAACTCGAGGTAGGAAAGGAATCGCTTTGATTCCCGTGTCTGGCCTAAATACCTGTCAGGGCAGTGCAGAATGTGCGGAAAGAGATTCTGCCAAGGGATAGGTTTCTGTTGACTGGGGGTGGTGTGTGTGTGTGTGTGTGTGTTCCATTGTGTGTGTGTGCGTGCATGTGTGTGTGCATGTGTTCCATTGCTGTTCGCTGTCCTCAGAGAAACAAGACCCAGCCCTGAAGCCCAAGACTATTGAAGCCCATCACGGATAATTTAAGAGCGTGGGTTATATGATCCCTTTTCCTGTCTGCCTGTCAATAAATCCCGCATTCTCACTTGCAGCAAGCAAGCGCCCAAATTCCCCACAGTCCCTGCTACTTTACTGATGCTGCTCAGGTGTCGCTGACAAGTAGGACAGTTGCACCCGCCCGCAGCCCCTGGAGCTTAGGTTGTCCAGGGAGTGTGGGCAGGAGCGTGAGCCAATTTCCAGCCTCTCCTTGATTGGGCCTCTCAGGGGCCCAGGAACGCCCAGGCCTGCAGGCCCAGACCCAGCTCTCACGCATGAATCTGCCACGACTCTAGGTCAACAGTTACATGGAGGACTGCATCGCCCAGAAGCATCCACTCATCAAGGTGCTCAGGCTCATTTGCCTGCAGTCGGTGTGCAACAGTGGGGTCAAGCAGAAGGTTCTGGATTATTACAAAAGAAAAATTCTCCAGGTCAGTGTTTCTAAGTGACTCATTTGCCAAGGGAGAAACTTTTTAAAAAGGCAGTTGACCTTGCACATGGCCCACCTAGGCTCGATCCCCGGCACCCATATGGGTCCCCTGAGCCCCACCAGCACTGATCCCTGAGCACAGGAAGTGGGGGGACAAAAGCAAACAAAACAAAGGAGACATCTGGAAAATAGCACGTCAGGAGGTGTGGTTGGCCTCCTTTTCTTACTCAGTTATTTGAGTACACTGTCATCTATCTTCCTTACCTTGGGCCCATGCATTCTGACTTTAAAGTGAAAATGTGGGGTCCAAAGAGCTCGAAAGGGGCTGGAGCAATAGCACAGCGGGTAGGGCGTTTGCCTTGCACGCAGCCGACCCTGGTTCAATTCCCAGCATCCCATATGGTTTCCTGAGCACCGCCAGAAGTGATTCCTGAGTGCAAAGCCAGGAGTAACCCCTGAGCATCGCCGGGTGTGACCCGAAAAGCAAAAAAAAAAAAAAAAAAAAGACAAAAACAAACCAAGAGCTAGAAAGGGGTAAGGTACTTGTCTTGCATGCTGCCGGGTATAACTCAAAAACAATAGTATCAAAATGAGAGTGAAAATGTTCGCTCCCTCTTCGGAAGTGGGAGATCTAGCAGGCTCCCCAACTTCTCTTGCAGACATACGGCTATGAGCACATCCTGACGTTACAGAACCTGGAGAAGGCCAGGCTGCTGCGGCTCCAGCAGGGGGGCAGGAACAGCTACCCCACCATCCGGAAGACCCTGCGCCTCTGGATGGACGATGTGAATGAGCAGGTGAGCCGAGTCTTCGTGTACACGCATGCACATGCACGCCATCTAATAGGCGAGCCGAGCCTTCACGCACATGCATGCGTGCCAACATACACACACAGACACGTACATAGACATACACACACATTTCCCCAGTGGTGTGGCATCCTGCTGGTGGGAAGGCGCTGCCCTTGCAGAAGCCAGGACTGAGTGGGGCTTGTTGGGGGATACTTTTTGAAGATGGGGGCTGGGGGGTGGGAAGGGGGGCCCTTGTCCACTTAGGCCTCAGGGCGGGGGCGGCTGGTCTGGACTCAAGGAAGCCTCTGGTCAGCGAAAAGGCCAGCCTCAAGTAAGAGGATTGGGGATCAACACAACTGACTCACTGTGGGCAGTTGGGGCTGCTGGACTCAGAGTCACTGTGAGAGAGGGGGGGGTTCAGACTGGGGGTCACTATGATGCTGGGAGCTGTCACTCTCACTCTTGGGAGATTTGGGCTTGGTTGTGCCCTGGAGCCTCGCCCCCTGGAAGAATGCCTGAGAGTAGCTTGGCTGGGCTTAGAGCTCTCCACATTCCCTCCCCACAGTGGGCCAAGTTTCCATAGGAGAAGCTTCTCACCAAATCGATGAACAGTTTTTCTTCTTTGGGGGTCGGATGGAATCTTTCCCGGGCAGACAGTTGAATGTTCAGACCCAGCGGTGCTGGGGTTTGGCCTGGGCTGCACGGGCTGCCGGGCACTGGCACCTTCCAGCACACAGGGGCACCAAGCAGCTTTCTGAGATTGGTTTGAGACAGAAGGACTCAGGGCCAGGAGAGGTGAGGGCAGAGCCATGCGTCAGCTCTGCACCACCAGGTCTGATCCATAAAGCTGTAGGGGCGGGGGTGGGGGGAAAGGAAAGAGAGAGAAGGAGAGAAGAGAGAGATTGGGAATTGGGTAGAGGGTGGAGATGGCAGGGCTCAGCGGGGTAGGCTGGAGCACACTGTGTTCCTCCCCAAAGTCAAATCCAGGACGGCAGCGTGGAGGACATTTACCTTTAATGCAGCCAACCCAGGTTGTGATCCCTGAGTGCAGCACCAGGAGGGAGCCCTGAGCACCGCAGGGTATGGCCTCCACCAAAAAAAAAAAAAAAAAAAAAAAAAAGATCCCATGGCCCATTAGGCAGAGAGGAGTTGGTTGACTCCAGGTGTCCCTCTCGAATCCTCCGCAGAACCCCCCGGACATCTCGGCTATGCCCCCGTCAGCATGTGGCTGGCCCAGCTGCTCTCCTGGACTGGTTGGCGCAGAATTGAGGAAGTTCTGCGCATTCTCCCGGGCCCCCACTTCGAGGAGTGCAGCCGCTGCCCACGTGCCTGCAGAAGAAACTTAGATTTGTGAGTGATTTTGTTTTCGTGACCCACCTTTCCCCTTGATTGAGTCTTGGCAAGACCTGAAGACTCTTATCTTACATTCTCATTTTCTAGAAATACAATTGCCTACATTTTTCATTCAGACTCTTGAGGTTCTGCAGTGTGACCTCAGGGCTGGGTGCAGGGTGTGCGGGAAATTCTGTTTCTCCCACACGCCCGTCCCAGCCTGTTTCCTACTAGTTATTTTCAGCACATATTTATTTGTTTGCTTTGCTTTGGGTTTTGCTTGGGGCCTCACCTCGTGATGCTCAGGGATTACTCTTGGGGGTTCTCAGGGGTCCATATTTGACTCTTTAATGCCAGGGAAGCACCTTCACACTGAACTATCTATCTGGCCCCCCGGAGTTTTGTTTTTTTGAAATGTTGTCTTTTTCTGAAAGGTGGTTTTTTGTTTGCAAATAGGATTTTATATGTTTTGTTTACTATCTTTATGACAGGGAGCACTTCTGAAATATTTCTCTTTCAAAGTGTCAGCTTGGCTCTTAGGGGCGCCCAGGCCAGACCACCACCTAGAGTGTGCGATCCTCAGCCTCTGCAAGAAAGGGAGGGAAAGGGAAAATAAATACCGGAATGAAGGGGAAGATGCAAGGGGGAAACACATCAGCTTGATAATGTCCTCTAAAAACGGCATACCAGGGCCAGAGAGATAGTAAGGTGGGTAGGGCACTTGCCTTGCCCCTGGCAGACCCGAGTTCGT
Organism: Sorex fumeus; assembly: GCF_029834395.1. Taxonomy (NCBI): domain Eukaryota; kingdom Metazoa; phylum Chordata; class Mammalia; order Eulipotyphla; family Soricidae; genus Sorex; species Sorex fumeus. Next base: position 5,587,828 of record NW_026606144.1, on the reverse strand, counting down.
TCCCTGGCACCCCATATGGTCCTCCAAGCCCCGCCTGGTGTGACCCCCAGTGCCAAGCCAGGGAGTCAGCTTGAACCCGTGCATGGCCCCAACGCTCCCGGTGCCTGTCTGCACCCCTTGCTCCCTCTGCCATTGGAAGCTTGTGCAGGTGTGTTTGAGACGCGATCGCATTTGCCTGCGTTCTTGGGCGTGTGAGTTGATTTGTGGTACTGGTACTGCTGGTCTCAAGACTTGACCTTTCGAGAATGCAGGTGCATCACCAGATTTCCGGGCACCCTTTCCCCTCAGCATGTTGGTCTCAGCAGCATCTTAAGAGAAAGAACCCGGGGCTCACTTGGTTTCTGGGCTGCTGTCACCCAGCTCCCCATGGGTTTGCTCACGTCCCTGGGCTTCGGCCTGTGGAATCCAGAATTTTCCTGGGCTCCCCCGATGGTCTCTCCCCACCCCAGTCTTGGAGCAGGGAGGGGCTTGCATGCCCCTGTGTGGTGACAGGACAGGGGCCTGCCCGGCCCTGTGTGGTGACAGGACTCAGGGTTCACCTTCCATGCGAGTCATTGCAGGTTTGGGAGTGGCCTCTCTGCTCCTTCTTTTCCCAGTTAGCAGTGTGGAAGCGTTGAGGAAGTGGCTTGTTCACCCCAGCTGAGGGTAGGGGCTGTATCGGTCACACCCAGGGTCGCTCCTGGCCCTGCGCGGGCGGGGTGGGGCCATCCCAACAGACAGACCCGAGACAGGTGGGAACCAAGGGCCCCACAACCCCCTGTGGATGCTGCATTCACGTCTTCTCTCCCGCCCCGAGCCCGTATCACGGCGGGGGAAAGCCACAGCTCTGCTCACCTGAGCTGCTCGCAGGGGCCCTCACTCCGGGTAGTCTGCTCGAGGGACCCCAGAACTTGGGCACCCTGGAGTGTGTCATGTTTGCAATCAGATTGGGCTCAAGGCGCTGGGGGCTTGCCCCGCCCGGTTGGAGTTTGCCAAGGGCCACGGTGCCAAGGTCCGTCTCTGAGGCTTCTTCGTGTGAATATGAGGGACCTTCCAGCACTCACAGGACGGAGTCTGCTGCTCGTGTCCGACCCCCCGACCACACACACACACGGAGCCCTCCCACAGTCAGCTCCATGGAGTAGAGGATGCCAGTGGCCGGGAGCTGTGTGCAGGGACGGGCTCGTCCGTCTGTCTGTTCACTGCCCCTCTGCACCTCAGTCGGCAGCTGAGAGGAAATGCTGGCATGACCAGACCTGCCGGGGCTCCCTCAGGGGCTTTGCAGACTCTGGCCCTCAGCATCCTGTGTTGACTCACGGTTCTGCTGAGCCTCTGACCCAGAGTTCAGTGCAGCCCTGCTCCCTGCGGGGCCCGCATCACTGTCCCAGCACTAGACGGCGCTGCCACATTCAGCTATGCAGAGACCATCACTTGTTCTTTTACAAGTCAGTGTGTGGAAATGTCTCTACTTTGTAAAAACAAGCTCAAAAAGTACTGTGCATGGTATCGCTCATGCAGGCGGGACTGAGTAAAAATGTGTGTATGTAATATCAGTGGGTTTAGAGCTGGGCCCTCGCAAACGGCCCTGGGGGCTGAACGGCCCTGTGAATTCCACTGAGAAGACTAGAACTGGGCTGATAATGCAAAGGTTCACCCCACTGCTATTTACAGCAGAGCAGAACATGTAGGGTAGACATGTGTTGTTAACGTGTGTGTGTGTGTGTGTGTGTGTGAGTGTATGACACATCTGGCGATGCTCAGAGGTTACTCCTGGCACTCTAGTAGCCTGGCATTGGTTACTATCGCTCTGGCCTCTGTTGTTAGTAATGTAGTACTGTCCTCCCATTGTTCATCGATTTGCTGGAACGGGCACCAGTAACGTCTCTATTCTGAGACTTGTTGTTACTGTTTTTGGCATATCGAATATGCCACAGGGAGCTTGCCAGGCTCTGCCGTGCGGGCAGGATACTCTTGGTAGCTTGCCAGGCTCTCTGAGAAGAACGGAGGAATCTAACCCAGGTAGGCCATGTGCAAGGCAAACGCCCTACCTGCTGTGCCATCGGTCCCTGTGGTAAACTTTAAAAAATTTTTTTTTAATACGGAATTATGGGTGGTGGGGAGATAGGTTAGAGGGCTAGAGCCCCAGCATCACCTGGGGAGCCCCGAGTTCAGGACAGGAGGGACCCACACACCATCAGATATGACCCTAGGGGCTTTTAAAGAGGAATTACAAGGGCTGGAGCTGTATACATTCGGAGGGCATTTGCCTTGCACGCAGCTTATCCACATTCAATCCCTGGCATCCCATATGGTTCCCGAAGCACCACCAGAATAATTCCTGAGTGCAGAGCCAGGGGTATCCCCTGAGCCTTGCCGAGTAGTTGTTAGAGATGTCTCTGTAGTAATAAACCATTTTTTGAAATGAGTGTTTTGTTTGGGTCTCAGGGATGGGCAGGGCCGGGTAGGAACTGGCTTTGCTGTCCACAGGCAGACACAGTCCCGCTCTCAACAGTCTCCTGGGCCCCTGAGCAGTTCGAAAGAGGCCCCCTAATGTTTTCCTTCCCCTGCATCATCTTCTCTGCTCTGCTCCAATGCAGAGTTTCAGGTCCTTTTCTGAGGACTCTTTGAACATCCTGACCAGGGTGGCTTAGACTCAATGTGAGGCTGCACCCCAGAGCTGGTGGAGCCATCCTACAGGATCTTTGGGGATGTTATGCTCACTCTGGGTGAGGCTCTCTGGGAAGTCTCCCTCTGCACCCCGCCCCCAGACTGCACACCTCCACGGTATTATCTTTTTATTGTTTATTTTTTCACCCAGTGATGCATAGGGGTTATGCTGACTCTGCACTCAGAATTTACTCCTGGCGGTACTCAGAGGACCATATGGGGTTCTGGGATTCGAACCCTGGTTGGCTCCATGCAAGGCAAATGCCCTCACTGCTGTACTATCGTTCCAGCCCCAATACTAGAAGCTTTGATCTGGGGATTCTTGTTCCTTCAGCTCTTTTGCATGGAAGGACGTTTGTGAGTCAGAACTGAGCAGCTGTGGGCATTGGGGGATTCCATAGCATGTGGGGTGTCCGTGAGTGTTCCGAGGCTTATGTGGTAACCCCTGGCGGGTTCTGCAGGGCAGCTGGGGCTAGGACTTGGGTTAGGTCAGAGACCAGCCTCACCTCCGGTCACCTTCTCTCAGTCCTGTTTGCTGGCTTGCTCTTCTCTTCGAGCTCTTGCTAACTCTGATTTTTCCCCCTTACCCGTGAAAATTTCCACTATCTGGATATTTTGAATTTGAATGCCAGCGTGAGGCGAGTGACGGGGCTCGCTGATGACAGTGAATAGATGCCTTTTGCATATGTCCTGTGCCTTCAGGCTCTATATAGTCTTGAACTGTGTCTGCAGCTTCTGAAATTTTGTTTGGAACGGAAGACTGATTTTTATGTAACTTCCTGATAGAAAGGTGTGCGGTGCTGCCCGAGGGGAGCAAGGGGTCCTCAGAGTCTAAGGATGGAAAATGACCCAAATTGAGGTGCTTCCTGTGTGCCAGTGTCCCATCACGCCACGCCTCCCAGGGCTAGTGTTTCCCTGTCCAGAAGACGCTGGACAGAAGTGAGCCAAAACTCTAGCAGGGAGGAAGCATTTGTGCTGCGGGATGAAATAGAACCGCCTTCGGAAACCCCAGCTTTGAGTCAAGTTGACATTTTCAAGAAATACAAAACAGACCTCCCCCCCCCCCCCATTTTTAGTACCAGAGCAGATAATCCCCTAAGGTTATTTGCTTCCCTGAAAGATATTTAGCTTGCCCTTTCAAAGTTCATTTAGAGCAGATCTTGGCGTTAAATCAGAGTTGGGTGCTAACCGAGTTCAGAGTGTTTGCTTATTTCCGGCCTCCTTTGTCTCTTAAGAGGAACCGTATTTACAGGCCACCAGAGAAAACAAAACACAAGCACCCGCTTCCTCCAGTCTTGGTTTCTCTGTTCTCAACTCCCGGCCATTGTCTCTGCATCTTCCCCAGAACGGGCAGGGGACAAAAGCTAAGCCGCCCCTGCATGATGCTCCCCGAGCAGTGCTCCCCATCTTTGTGGCTTCTGTTGAGGTTCTGAAGTGAGTCATCAGGTTCTAGTGACAAATGTCTCCTGTATGGCGTGACACAAAGATGGAGTTTGTGCCATCAGTCCCCAGGGTAGGAGGAGGGAGCATCAGGTTTTGGGGGTCAGTGGTAGGAGGATGTGACCCGTAGTGTGTCGGCTTTATCTCAGGTGGGGGAAAATGGATCGTTTGGGGAGGAGTGTGCTTGGGGTACAGATTTGCCATGTCTTTCTTTCTTTCTTTCTTTCTTTCTTTCTTTCTTTCTTTCTTTCTTTCTTTCTTTCTTTCTTTCTTTCTTTCGTAGGAGTACTGCTATTTATCCAGCCACTGATTAGCTGATTGAATTGTGCATAAACTCCACCTTCTTTTTTTTTTCATTTTTTATGACTTTATTTATTGAATCACCATGAGAGCAGTTACAAAGCTTTCAGGTCTAAGTCTTGGTCATATAATGAAACACCCGTACCTTCACCAGTGCCCATTCTCCACCCCCAACAACCCCAGTATATCCCCATCCCACACCCTTCCCCTACCTGTGGGGCAGATGATTTCCACGTTACTCTCTCTCTACTTTGATCACATTCAATATTTTGACACCAGATCCACCATTATTATTTGAGACTTTACCCCAACACTCAGATCTGATGAAAAGGCTACAGTAGACAATTTGTTTTCTATTGTTGGTTATAAATAACATATGATGTTGCGTGGCTGCAGTAGTGGCCGCACAATCTTGAAATTCAGAAATTTGAACACTTAAATCTGGCGGGATTTCTGCCAAAACCTGCTGGGTTCCGAGATTTGCTCCTGAGTCTCTGGAATCATGGCCATTAAGTAGCTTGATCAGGATCCAGAAAGGCTGCTCATGGGCGATGACTTGAGGTCTCATTGGGGTGGGGAGGACAGGACTGGCTCCACCCCCATCCTGTGAGACTCCAAATGTCTCGTCACTGCGGGCCCAAACCTGATTGTCCAATGGCCTCTGGAGGATGACGGCCACTGAGCCTCCAGGGGGAAGCAGGCGGAGGGACAACATCCTTTGCCCTCTGGTGGCCCAGCGACAGTAATCTACTGCATGATCTGGATGCATTTCTGCCAAAAGCCGCTGGGTTTAGAAATTTGTTTCTGAGTCTCTGGGATCATGGTCGTTAAGCAGCTTGATCATCAGCCAGAGAGGCCGTTCGTGGGCGATGACTTGGGGTCTCTTTGGGACGGGGAGGACAGGACTAGCTCCACCCCCACCTGTGAGGCCCAACAAGTTTTGTCACTGCGGGCCCAAGACTGACTGTCCAGTGGCCTCTGGAGGATGGCGGCCACCGGGCTGCCAGGGGTTCAGGCCAAGGCACAAAACCGTGGGCCCAGCACTGCAGGGACCAGATGCATTTCTGCCAAAAGCCACTGGGTTACAAGATTTGTTTCTGAGTCTCTGGAATCATGGCCATTAAGCAGTTCAATCAGGAACCAGAGAGGCCATGCCTCCAATTATATAGATGAACTGGAGATGATTTGTGGGTGTGTTTCCCACATACCTAACTTTTGGCCATTTACTTTCTTGGTAAACTTTGCCCCAAGTTTTTGGGGTCTGGCCAAAGGCATAGCAGCAATTTTGGGGTATCTGGAAGTCTGAAGGCACCACCAGGCTGCTGATGTACTCGCCTCACAGGTACAGTGTTTTTTTGTTTGTTTGTTTTATTTGTTTGTTTGTTTTTTATGTAGGAGTACTGCTATTTATTCAGCCACTGATTAGCTCATTGAATGGGGCATGAACTCCACCTTACTTTTTTTTCATAATTTTATTTATTTATTTTCTTCTTATATTTATTTATTGAATCACTGTGGGTAAAGTTACAAAGCTTTCAGATTTAAGTCTCAGTCATACAATGATCAAACACCTTTCCCTTCACCCTTCACCAGTACTTATTTTTCACCAATATAAGAACCCCAATATACCCCACCTCCCACCCACCCAATGCCTGTGAGGCAGATGATTTCTACTTAACTCTTCTCTACATTGTTTACATTCATTATTTTGACAAAAGATGCACCATTATTGTTTAGAATTTACCCCTCAACAATCAGAATGGCTGAAAAGGCATTGTGAAATACATTGTTTTCTATATAAAGTTTGGAGTTCCGGGGCTGGAGAGATAGCACAGTGGGTAGGGCATTTGCCTTGCACGTGGCCAACCCGGGTTCGAGTCCCAGCATCCATATGGTCCCCTGAGCACCGCCAGGAGTAACTCCTGAGTGCAGAGCCAGGAGTAACCCCTGTGAGTGCAGAGCCAGGAATAACCCTTGTGCATCGCCAGGTGTGACCCAAAAAGCAAAAAAAAAAAAAAAAAAGTTTGGAGTTCCTCCCCTCCAAACACAGGTGTGAGGTGCTGCGTTTTGCTGAGCAAGCAGAAGGAAAGCAGAGAGCTCGGGCCTAGTGGTTGATGCAGATTGGTGGGCCAGGCCGTTGATCAAGGGAAATTTGGGGATCTCTGGGACCCGTCCTCGGGCCCAGTGCTCTCCAGGGCCTCTAGGTTGGTCGTGTCCTACGAGTTGGGGGCGAGTCTGGCCTTTGTGCTCATGTTGCGTTTGGACGGGCAGGTGGGGTGTTCAGGGCCCAGCTGCTGACACCTGATACCGCCTTGGCCAGGACCGAGGATGGAGATTGGCGGCTGGCCCCTGAGATGCCCAAGAGATTCAGTCAGGGAGATAACCAGAGTCAATCCCAGCCGAGTTAGGTGATAGGCGGAGATAACGCACTGAGCCGCTGAGGCAGATCCTGTCTAGAGATGCTCGGGCACCTTGATCCCAGGCCGGCCTGGCCTGCCGGGGGGCGGGGTCGAGTGGGCACCAACCTCGGTGTTTCCGTGGCTCGGAGCTTCCGTGCCCTTCCGCTTGCTCTGCTGTTGTTTTGTTTTTGGGTCACACCTGGCCATGCTCCGGGGTCTCTCCTGGCTCTGCACTCGGGAATTACTCCTGGAGCTGCTCGGGGGGCCCTATGTGAGACCTGTACATAACTCTGGGGTCAGCTGTGTGTCCTTAGCAAGTCCCAAGCCATGTCTCTTCTGTGTCTTGATGAAGAGTCAAGGGGGAATGTATACGTAGGTCTTGATCAGAGCACCCAGCAGAAACGTCCTCTGTTTATAGACGAGGAAACAGGCACAGAGAAGTCAAGGAATTCTGTTCACTTTGGGGTGGAGGTAGGGGAGGGGATCCTAAGTGGTGCTTGGGAGGCTGGGGGAACATTTCTGGCAATGCTTGACCAACCAGTCCCGCTAATCAGTGCTGGGATCCAAAGATGGGGCGCTGTTCAGGCCCTGTGGTTCTGGGGTCCAGTAAGGCCACCCTGGAAGAGCGCATGGGGGCCTCCAGGACCACACCTTGCCTGGGGACGTTCAGGGCTACACCTAGCAGGCTACACCCAGAAGCCACATGGGGCAGGGAATGGAAGCCTTCCTCTAGCTCCCCACACCCAGGCTCAGTAATACATCGCCTAAAATCTGATAGCTAGTCCCCGAGAACACTGTTGGGAGATTTAGAGAGAAAGAACGCAGGGTACCGTGATTGGAGATCAACAATGTTGTCAGCACCCAGTGCCTTACTGTTACCATCGTTAATAACACAAATGGCTTGAGGTCAGTTCTCAGGCTTAATTCCAAGGCCAAAGCCACTTGACACACTGATCTCGATCACCAAGACCAGGGGCAGCTCTGAGTAGAGGGAGGCCTTTCTGCAGGTAGCGCATGGCTGTTTTCTTCGTTCCTCGGCACACAGAGTCTGGATCCTTCTGCCAACGGGTTTCTCTGAACAATAATTAGATTTAGACACCTCCCCCCTCACCACCAGAGCAGTCAATAGATTCTCATCTAGGGGTGACCAAGCCCATCATGATCAGTAATTTACAGCTCGAGTTGTTCTGAAATCGATATGGATTTGCTCTTCATCTAGTGGGTCATGAAACATAGGTGCCAGGGGACCCAGAAAAGCAGTTGGCACAGAGTGGGAGGGGCTGAGAGCCTGGGGAGGTACTGGGTGGGCAAAGTAAGCAGGATGATGCAGGGGTGGCGTGTCCAATGCCCCATGGTTGGATCTGGCTGGGGACCTGTCTTGTTGAGAGAGTGGTTTTGATGGGCAGTAGGCATGGTGGATAGAAAACAAGTGTGGGAAATCGGTGGAAGTGGCTTTGTTGTCATCTTGGCTTTAAGTTCTAACAGTCTTCTCCTCTGTAAAATAGGCATTTTGCTATGGCACAGAGGGGGCTGAGATGGGCCTGTATTGATAATTTCGACTGCCACCACTTGAGGTTGTCAATTGTTCGGAGGCACAGGCATCAGGAAGAGGTGTGGGGTAGGAAAGAATCCTATCTCTCTTTCCTCCAAGCTAATTGACCTAGGGTGTGGGGTATGCATCTCCCTGACTCTCTGAGTCTCAGGTTTTTCATACTGGGGTTCTGGCAGAAGCCCTAGGTGAGGGCATTTTCAATCATTGTGTCAATACACAATGAGATAAACAGGCTCTTGGGTGAGCTTAGTCAATGAGGCTTTTTTTTTTTTAGTCAGTTGCTTCCTGCGTGTCTGAGCAAAGCAGAGAGGAACCGGGCTATGAACAACTGCATGACAGAGTCACATGTCTTCAGGAAACAAGTGACTTCCCCAAATTAGTCATTTGCGGATGCTCATAAAAAAAAGGAGTGATACTGAAAATAGACTTAGATCATAAAGTGGGTACTAAAATTGTCCATAGGTGGACCACTGGCAAATGAGTGGATAGGGCATTGGAATGCCAACTTTGAAGATTGCTGTTACCAAGAAATTGGTCTAATCCTATGAGTTACAGTATGTAGAATGAGTGTACATGTACCAGATGGTGTTGAAGTTACAGTTCTCTGACAGCTTTAAAAAGGAGTTTTGACTCAGATAGAGAAGAGAGCACCAAATAAAGTGTGTTGTGAGGGAGAAGCATGCTAAAAGTAGTCTATAGACCAAACATGATTGCCACTCAATGCCTCTCTTGCAAAACACAGTACCCAAAAGAAGAGAGAGAGAACAAGGGGGAATACCCTGCCACAGAGGCAGGGTGGGACGGGGGGATGGGGGGTGGGGGGGATGCTGGGACCCGTGGTAGTGGAGGATGGGCACTGGTGGAGGGATGGGTACTTGATCATTGTATAACTGAAACCCAAGCACAAAAATTTATAAGTCTATAACTGTACCTCATGGTGTTTCACTAATAAAAAAAAGGAGTTTTGAGTGCCTGATGTCCTATTTTCAAATCTCACACTGGTTCCTTGCTAGTTCCGTGTACACATCTTTGGTCCACGCTGGTCTCTTCCTTGTTTGGTCCATTGAAGTCCACAGGTCCAAAGGTCTCTTGATGCCCGCTGGTCCTGATGGCCCACTGGTCTGTTGTGGGTGCTCTGTGCTCTGCCTCCACTTGCTGGTATTTGCTATTCTTTGTCCCTTTGGCATTCCTTTGTTCTCCAGGCATACAAGTATGGGTGAAAACTGTCATTTTCCCTATCATCTGTTTGGGCACTGCCATACATCCAGGCAGGTGCAGAGAGCCAAAAAGGGTTACTGGACTTATATTCTCTTGTTTTAGTTTGTTTTTGGGGCCATACCCAGCGGTGCTCAGGGTTATTCCCAGCTCTGTGCTCCAAAGTGGCCCCTGCGGCCTATTTGTGGTGCCCAGGGAAGGGATTCAAATCAGGGTTGAAGCACAAATCAGGTAGAAGGATAACCTGTTCTACCTCTACAACCTTCCCTCCCCTTTCATTTTCTCTTACTGGTGCTACTTCCTGGGACTAGGCCAGGGCAGGCCATCATCATTTTGGGTGTCAGGAAGAAGAGGAATAAAATCCCACTTCCTTGACGCAGGGCTCAACCACGTGATGTGCTTTGGCCAATGGTTAGGAAGTAGGAAGTGATTGAGCGGTGTGACACTGTGGCACGTGGTTCTGTTCACCGTCCAGTGTGTGGCCATTTGTCACCTGACGTACCCGTTGGGGCTCTGTCAGAAGCAGGAGATTGGGTGGGGGAGCGCAAGCCTGAACCCACTGGCAGCCTGGACTCTGATCAGCTGAATCCCCACTGTGACACAGCCCCGTCTGCAGACCTGTGAGTAGAGAACCCAATGCTGGTTCCTGTAGCCCTTGAGAAGTTGAGGGTGTTTGGAGCGTGATAAAAATGGACCCATGCACAGCCCCCTCTGGTGCCTCCTTTCTTTTTCCCTCTGGTGCCTCCAGTGGGCTGCTGTCAACTGAAAGTGGGGAGGAAAGGAGCCCCTGGGAGGGTTGGAAAGATCAGACCTGTCTTGGGGGCATAGTGCTTGGATGGAAAATAGCTATAGAAGACAAAATCAGGAACAATTGCAGCCCAATCAAGAAGAAAGGAGGAGGAGGGCACTGGGCTCCGGGCTTTGCTCCAGGAATTCCATCGATAGCCCTTTTAAATACCATCTTGCCAACTCTTTCTCCAGTTTTTGTGCTTTTTCTCTAGTGTCTGATTTAGAACTTTTGGAGATTTGAATGAAGCTCAGTGGAGTTAGCCAGAAGGGCTTCCTGGAACAATTCCATAATTACTTCAAAAATAAATTCTCCCTTCCCTAATGAATCAGCCAAATAGGAAGGGTTCCCAAGATTAGTATGGCTGAAAAGGGAGAGAGTTGAGGGATATTTTTCCCCCAAATCTGTTCTCGTAACTTTCTCCTCCTGTGACCTTCCCAAAGTATTGGAACCCAAACCAGTGTTCAAAGTATTGCTTATAGAGTCCCAGTTCATTCCTGCCTTCTACAGCACTTTTTTGCAAGTCCAGAGAGCTAAGTCGTCTTTTTCTTGAATAGAAGTAATAGGAAATAAAAGGCAAACTGAACTTTAAAAGTCTGATTAAAGTGGTTATAAAAATCCAACTTGCTCTGCATGTTTTTTGTTTGTTTCTTTGCTTTTATTTTTTTGGGGGTCGCGACTGTTGGTGTTCAGGACTTACTCCTGGTTGTGCATTCAGACATTGCTCCTAGCTGACTTGGGGACCATGTGGGGTGTTGGGGATCAAACCCAGGTTGGCTTCATGAAAGGCAAGCATCATGTCTGTTTTACTGTTTTAGCCCCCCCCAACTTTCCCTGCAAATAGGTTGGTGGCCTTGGTCAGGTGACCTTATCTGCCCCCTGAACAGGTTGAGAGAATCTCGTCTTTGGATCCTAGGGCCACTTTGAGGATGAAATGGAAAACCCAGGAAGTCTGTCAATACTTGTTCAACAATTTTTGTTAGCATGTAGTTCCTAATTGAAATTGGGTTAAAGATAGATCCTGGAGTGTGGCCAGGTTGGCACAGAAACCAACTCTATTTGATGCCTGGTTAACATCCTCCCTGGTATTGGAAGGGAGTGTGCAACTCTTCTGTCAGCGAGATTCCACTGGATCTTGAAAAAGCAAAATTCAATCTCCTTTCCAAGCTGATCAGACATGCAGTGCCCACTGAGCTCCCAAGGCTCCAGGATTCACTTGGATTTATCTTGGATTAGCATGTTGGTAGCTTGATGCGGTCTAGCTACAAAACATCAGTTCACTAGGGAGGGATGCCTGTCAATTCCTGCGATATCCTGGGATGTGTGAACTCTTGAATATAAACACATATTTATGGTGACTCTAGGTCAGTTTAAAGCCTACAGATAAACAATATATGCAACATAAGAGGATTGCAGAGGAAAATCTGAGTATGTTGAAGAAACTATTCAGATGGGAGAGAATATCTTGCCTGTTTTCATCTTCCTGTTCTATCCCTGACTTCCATCCTCTGAGCTGCCTACACAACCATTTCTCTTTCCATCTCATATCCCATCTCCATCCATCCATTCTTCCGTCATCCAGTCCACCATATCCTGCCTGCCTTCTAACCACGTGCCATCTATTCACGTACTTTCCACCTAACCAATCTATCATCTCATTAATTCATCTAAGCCAAAATCAATCTACTAAGTATACATCTGAGGCCCCATTCCATCCATTCACTGTCACCTACATCCTTTTCATAGGAACCTGACCTCCTACCCATCCATCCATTCAGATAGTCCCTAATTTGTTCAGCTAATATTTGTTAATTGCTTGGTGTGCCCCTGGACTTGTCTTAAGAACATGGTCCATAGGAATAAAATATAGCTCATTTCTCCTCAAATCTCACTACTCAGTGTATGTGCAAAGATATAATCTAAAATAAAAAAGGGCAGAATATAATGCTGAGGGTTTTCTGTTTGTTTGCTTTTTAGGCCATACCCAGAGGTGCTTAGGGCTTACTCCCGGCTCTGAGCCCAGGGACCAGGGAACCATATGGGATTCCAGGATCGAACCAGGGTCTACTGCATGCAAAGCAAATGACCTACCTATTATACCATCATTCTGATCCCTCTAAGTTTTTTTTCTTTTTGGGTCACACCCTGCAATGCTCAGGGGTTACTCCTGACTTTTCACTCAGAAATTACTCCTGGTGGTGCTTGGGGTACCATATGGGATGCTGGGAATCGAACCCAGGTCAGCTACATGCAAGGTAAATACCCTACCTGCTGTACTATCGCTCCAGTCTCCCCTCTAAGTTTTATTTAAAATATTATCTATTTATTTTCTCTTTGTTGTTCAAATTTGGGCCCACCAAGCTGTGTGTAGGGTGGGTTTGTGCTCAGAGATCACTCCTCATGGTGCTCAGGGATTGAACCAATGAGGTGCTGGGGATTGAACCCCAGTCAACCACATGCAAGGCCAATGCCCTACCTGCTGGAATATCTCTCCGGCCCAAATTCTATTATTGTTGTTGATGATGTTGTTATTATTATTATTTTGCTTTGTTGCCAGAACCCAGAGATGCTAAAAGCCTACTCCTGGCTGGCTCTGTGCTCAGATATCTCTCCTGGTGGGGCTAGGGGGATTATATGCAGTGCTGGGGATCAAACCCAGGTTGGCTGCATACAAGGCAAGCACCCTACCCACTGTAATATCTCTCTGACCCCAAAATTCTAATTTTCTTTTTTAAATTTTATTTTCATAAAGTTGTTCACAGTAATGAATTACATTCAATATTTCAACACCAATACCCATACCATTACACCTTCCCACTGCCATTATTTTGAATTTTCCCACCACCACTCAAGCCTGCCCAACAGATGCTAGATAATTTATTTTGTGTTGCTTGTTATGAATAGCACGAGATGTCTCTTGGAATAGTATGTGCTCCTGGAATTCTAAATTTTTTAATTAGGGCCCGGAGAAATCTCTGCAGCGAGCTGCAAAGTTTCGAGATTCATCTGTGAGTCTCTGGATCAAGACCATTGATGCACTTAAATGGCACCCAGAGGCACTTTGTGGTCATGACAGCCAGAATCCCATAGGGCCAGGGAGATGGGAAGGAGTGACCCCTTCTCAGTCCCTTGAGCCTGGAGTTTGCAGTCACTGGTCCGCGTACCTGGGGTTTTCATTGGGTTCTGGAAGTTTGCGGCCACCGGGATTCACAGGGGACAGTTGGAGGGAAAATGCTTGCTCCTGTCTGAGGTACCCGATGAAATTGGCCTGGTGCAAGGTCTGGAGGAATCTCTGCAGTGAGCTCCTCAGTTCTGAGATTCATTTGTGAGTGCCCGAATTCTGATTTTTAAGAATAAATAGCAAAGAGGAGGCATCTTCTCATGGTGATGATGCAGTTTGCTTTTTAATTTAATTTTTATTTTTTATTGATTGAGATTCTGCCATCTATAATATTGTGGATGCTAGCTTTTATGCACATTAATTCCAACACCAATATACCCACCTAACTTCCCCAAGGATCCCAATACCACTCCCTTCCAAACACAACTCCTCCCCAACAGACACCACGTGGTTTTGAAGAGAGACCAACGAGCCCCTGATCTGTCTCTTGTTAGGTGTATGTCCACATTCCCATTGCAGCACTTTATTCCAAACCTTAGTTTCCTCATCTACCATGCAGGAATAGTCGTTGTAGCAACTTCAGAGTTGAAACTTGTGCCGGTATTAAGAATGTGTACTTGCCCTGAGAGGGTTGCATGCATAGTTACATAGTGGAGAACTGCAGATGTCTTTAAGAAACTGAGAGTACTGCAGAAGACAGCCAGGGAGAAAATAGAATGTGGGCTCCTCAACATCCAGGAACTGTATTCTAAAAACCCTGAGAGCTTGCAAGAACTTCTGAGTTCCAGCAAGGAGCCTACTGACAACCTGATTGCAAGTGGGGTAGGAGCCCGCCCCACCAAAAATAAAGAAGACTCAGCTGAGTCGTGCATGGCCTCCTGGTTCACGCAAGCCACCAACTGTGTCTTGCGTGTGGTTTGAAGTCTGAGCTAATGTGTCATGTGGCCACAGAAAACAAAGATATTAAGTAACTTGCTGAAGGATAAGAGCAACTCAGAGAGAGAAAGAGGCAGCCACCACACACATCAAAGGATGGACAGCCTGAGGGGTTAAGAATACAAAGGATTTTTCTGATTAGCACTCAATTGACCAGAACATCCAATTAATCAGCATCTCTAATTCTTGGGACTGATGATTCATCAGGGGTTTCCTGGATTTGAAATTGAGTTTTCCATGGCAATTGGGACCTGATGCTTTTGGAGAAATGAGCCACCGTGGAGTTGGGGGAAGAAAGTTTGGGCTCTCAGGATGCTAAGATCTTATGGAGAGCGGCAAAGTGCATCTGTGTAGGTGCTGGAAGAGCTGTTGCTCATGGGCAAGCCACCGCCTGGCTTGAGGTGTCTGAGGTGTCTGCCAAGTTCCTTCCCCACTGGACTTTGGGGTGGGGCAGGAGCAGGAAAATGACACCTCTGGATCTGCATGTATTTGCGTATTTATTTGGGGGGTGGGGGGGGGGGTGCCTGGCAGTGCCCAGAGGCTCTTCCTGGCTCTGCTTATGAGTGATCCCTGGCTGTGCTTGGGGAACCTACGGGGTGCCGGAGGTCTGGCTGGAGTCAGATGCATGCAAGGCAAATGCCTTAACCCCGGAACTCTCTCTGACCCCATAATTCTCCTTTTAAAGAGAGATGTGCCTTGTGGGTGGTGACCTGCCAGTCTGGGTGCCTCCTTCCTCCCATTCCTCCTGCCCCCTCCTGCTGCCCACTCCCTACTGACCTACCGACAGCAGCTCCCCATTGTCCAGGCCTTTGCGGAGCCCAAGGGGAACTGAGATGAGTGGAAAGCAGTGCAGCTGTGTCGGCCCCTTTTATCCTCGCTCCACATACTGCGGGGAGGGTGTCAGGAAAAGAAAGTTTCTGTTAATAAGCTGACAAGCCTTCTGCCCTCCCCTCTCTACACCTGCAGAAGTAGACTGTGGGGCGAATGTGTATTATGGAAGTGTTTCAGGAAGTCCCTGCGCATTCCTGAGGGAGAATGGGGAGTGGTTGGGGGGCTCACAAGGAACACGGCATGGCCTGTACCCCCCTCACCCCACCCCAGATGACGGAGAAATGTCCTCGGGCATGTCTTTCTGTGTGAGGGTGAAGAAGGAGGTGAGTGGAGGCCAGGGAGGGCTCTACCTGCACAGTCCACTGGCTTTACTGTCTGGGTGCCCGGTGCCAAAGTGCTCTCAGAGTTCAGCTTTGGCCCAGTCGGAGCTCGAGAGTGCAACTCAGCAGCATCTCCCAGGGAGGGGCTGCCACACCCATCAAGCTGCAGGTCTCAGGCCTGTCTGTGTCCGTGTTAGCTTGTTCTAGCCGCAGAGAGCCCGTCTAAACCTGTTAGGGGGCACAGAGAGGGGACAAAGTTGCAGAAAGCTTAAGCATTCTGAAATAGCCCCTTTGCCAATCTGACGAATTCAGTAGACATTCTTCCAAAAGACTGCTCAGGAACATTGCACACAGGACCACACATGCATGTACACACCACACAGATGCAAAAAAAAAAACACAGGCATATTCACACACACACACACACACACACACACACACACACACACACGCCAAACGTCAAATCACAGCGGGGGCATTTGTTTGTGAAACTTGTCAGTGTATTTCCAGCAGCCTAGATTCTTTCCAAGAGTTTCTCAAAAATCCAGCAGAATAAATATCAGATTCTTTATTGCCCACCACATAATAGGGATATAACTTATTACCATCGGAGTGCCAGACTTGCAGCAGCCTGCATAAATCTGCGCACCAACGGTCTCCATATGCATTTAACCACAGCCTGGCCCAAGTAGGGGAGCCGTGGAAGTAATTGGAATATGGAGTGGGGCTTTTGGATTAATCACAGGCTGAATATTAACTGTGCATTATGCTGATTTTCTTGTAAATACATTCAGAAACCCCAGCATGTGTACCGGTGGCAGGTGTATACAATCAGTGAAGCGAATGTGCTGGAGGTAGATCTGGAAAGACTCCAGCGGGCTTGGAGGCCGCGTCTCGTTTCCTCCCCGGGGGTGGGGGGCTGGAGGGTGGTGAGGAGAATGTTTCAGCCTCTCTAGGAGGCCTCCAGAAAAACAGTATAGTTTCCCTGCCCTAGCTGAGGGAGCTGTGTTTGTTTTCAGCTGCCTGACTTGGAATGGATTTTACCCAAGAACAAGATGGGATTTGGCAGTGAATTCATTTTTCAGGTGCCCAGAACTTCCTTAGGAACACGCAACCCCTGGGTGATTGTCTTTTGGGGTAGGCAGTGGGGTGGCAAGGGGAGTGGGGTGGGAAAGAGGGTGACTCAGAGCTGCCCCCCACCCCTTGCTCCTTGAAATGGAAACCTCTGTCAGTCTTTTGCTCATCAGCCACAAGACAGGGCTTGTTGTCGCTGCAGAACCAATCCCCCCACCCTCAGCTTTCAGAGGGAGAGATGCCTATTTCACAGATGGAAAATCTGAGACCTGGTACCCAAGTCCCTCAGCCATCAAGGGCAACAATATTTTATATATATATTTTTTCTTTTGGTAGGATCCATTCTATTGTTATGAATCCTAATTTGGGGGAAGGGTTGGGCCACAGCTAGCACTGCTCAAGGGCTATTCCTGGCTCTGTGCTTAGGACTGACTCTGAAGGTGCCTGGGAGTCAAGGCAGGGTTCCTGGGGTGCCAGGCAGGCACCTTAACCCCTGGACTACCTCTCCAGCCCTGGATACTAATATTTTCATTTTTATGCCATGTTTTATTCATGACTGCAAAGTAATTGATGATGAGCAAAACATTCAAATTGTAAATAAAGATGGAATTAGGAACAGCGCATTGCGGAATCACACGGATGTCGGAGGCAGAAGGCGCTAGCGTGCTCCCCTTCTGAGACAACCTTTATTCATCTGGACTATGGAGGTTTTGCAGCTTCTCCTTACAAATTTCTGAGGTGGGTTCCTGCTTGCTTCACCCCAGATCTGGTCTGGCAGGGGAGCCACGATGATTTCCCTAGCCAGCCCGTTACCTAGTCAGGCTTCCCACCCAAACCCTCTGGGAACTCCCCCAATTGCCTGCAGACAACCCAATTTGACTAAAAGAGGCTTCTGGAATCAAAGAAGCCCAGACGGCATGCTGCTCTGGGCTCTGGGGTGGACCCAGCTCCTGTGACAATGAGCTGGGTAGAGCACATGGGTACCACCTGGTGACTGAGTGGGTTTGGATCCGGTTCTGTCATTTAGATGACCTTGGCAGATGCATTGAACCCCCAGGGCCTTTCCTCACTTCAAAAAAGACATAGCAGCCACATGTACCACATAGAGCTTGCTGAGAATTCTCAACAACAAACACAACACAAATCCTGAGAGTAACAACATAGGGCCAGAGTGCTAGTACAGCAAGCAAGGCACTTGCATTGCATGTGGCTGACCTGGGTTGGATCCCCAGCACCCATAGGGTCCCCCTAGCCAACCAGGAGTGACAACAACACTTATTGAGTTTCCAGCTTCCCCAGAGTCTGAAAAAGACTCTCTGGATTCCAGGAACAGATATGTAGTAGCCTGGGGACATGGCACAGCAGTAGGATACCGGCCCTGCAGATATCATTGCTAGCATGATCACCACACATGCTGAGTGTGGTCCTGGAGACACTGCTCTCGGGAATTTCTGGGGCCACAAGTGTGTGACCTCCGGGGAGCCACAAGCCAGTGTGCACAGATCAGAGCCGTGTCCAACCCCTGGCAAGCAACATGACTAAGTGTGTGAGCTCTGTGACCCACTGCAAGCCTGGGATGGACACCACACCCTCCGGGGGAGGGGGAAAACATTTATTTTATTTTTTTTCACTTTTTAAAATTTTATTTTTATTATTATTAAAACACCATGGTTTATAAAGTTGCTCAAAATACAGTTGTTTCAGTCATTCAGTGTTCCAGCACCACTGGTGTGACCTTCCCTCCATCAGTGTCCCCAGTTTCCCTCCCAAACCCAACTTCCTCCTTAGTCACATGACAAATTTACTTTTGATTGTTTGTGCAATAAAACTTAAAGAAATGGCAAAAGAATGCTCAGGAAACAAATCAGTGAAGCCAATTTGTGATTGTTACATGATTTTCACCTATGTAAATAAGGAAATGAATACCATTTAATACAATATAATAAAATGCATATTCTCAGGGCTGGAGTGATAGCACAGCAGGTAGGGTGTTTGCCTTGCACACGGCCAACCCGGGTTCGATTCCCAGCATACTATATGGTCCCCCGAGCACTACCAGGAGTAATTCCTGAGTGCATGAGCCAGGAGTAACCCCTGTACCTCTCTGGGTGTGACCCAAAAAGAAAAAAAATCTATTCTCATTTACATAAGTGGAAAATGTTTATTAAGTCTCATCTCCTACATATGAAATATGAGCTTTTTAAAAAATTTTTATTAGTGAAACACCATGAGGTACACTTGTAGACTTAAAAATTTTTGTGCTTGGGTTTCAGTTATACAATGATCGAGTGCCTATCCCTCCACCAGTGCCTATTCTCCACCACCAATGATCCCAGTATCCCTCCCACACCCCCAACCCCCCATCCCACCCTGCCTCTGTGGCAGGGCATTCCCTTTTGTTCTCTCAACATGAGCTTTTTAATTTTTTTATTTTATAAAGTAGTTCACAATATTTTATTACATTTAATATTCAAACACCAATCCCACCACATTTTGGGTATTTTCATCCCAAACTCCAATCCCTGCCCCAAAGCAGAACCAAAGTAATATAATTTTTCCCTCTAAGGTTGGTTGTCTCCTACTTTGAATCCCATCAAATGTAGTGCAGTACTCTTGGACTATGGGTGGGTGTGTCCTATGGAGTTCTCGACCTCGTGGTACAGGGAAAGGTTCACTCATGGGTGAGGCTCAGCCCAAGCATGTGGAGAGCGGCGTGAGCAGGATGGTGGTTGGGTTCTGGAGGTTTTTGGCTGCCGGGGCTGGGTCCCTTGGGGTGGGGAGGGAAACATGAGCTTTCGAGGTTCAGGATATGTTCATTCCTGAGATCAGGCCTCGCTCTTGCAAGGAGGGAGCTTTTTAAAACAACTTTTCTTTTCCTTTTTTTTTGCCATGGAGCTACGCCCAGGCCCCCTACATTGTCCTTACTTAGGATGAATCAGGGCACCTTCCCTCTTCCTCAGCCCCTTCACTGCTTCACACACCCTCCCTGTCTTAAGTTATTATCACTCTTTGGAGACATCAGACTATGGTACCAGACATTTGGAAATTATCATCAGAAAGCAGAAGTTATGCTTCTTAAATACCTCTAGCTGGGTGAAGAAACACAGGATTGAAAAGTTTCCAAAATCTTTATCTGGTTGATGTCTCCCTTAAATGAAAGTCACCTGAAGGTACTGTTTTTTTTTTTTTAAAGATTTGGGGGCTGGAGCGATAGCACAGCGGGTAGGGTGTTTGCCTTGCATGTGGCCAAAACATGATGAACTCTCAGTACTTGTATTGCAAACCATAATGCCCAAAGTAGAGAGAAAATAAAAAACAAGTGCCTGCCATACAGACAGCAGGTAGGTTGGGGTGGGGTTGGGGTGGGGGTGGTGGGAGGGATACTAGAGAGACATTGGTGGTGGAAAATGTACACTGGTGGAGGGATGGATGTTCAATCATTGTATGACTGAAACTCAGTCAGGAAAGCTTTGTAAATAACTCATGGTGATTTAGTAAAAAAAATTCCTCACAACAAAGAGAAAAATAAAAATCAATAGAACAATGGGTATTAGTCCAGTGTTTTGCATGTGGCTTAAACCCATAAAAATTATCAAAGAAGGACTGGAGCAATAGCACAGTGGGTAGGGCATTTGCTTTGCATGCGGCCGACCCGGGTTTGATTCCCAGCATCCCATATGGTCCCCTGAGCACCACTGGGAGTAATTTCTGAGTGCATGAGCCAGGAGTAACCCCTGTGCATCGCCGGGTGTGAATGAAAAAAAAAACTTATCAAAGAGGGGCTTGAGCCATATCAAAGTGGGTAGGGCATTTGCCTTGCACGTGGTCGACCCGGGTTTGATTTTCAGCATCTTATATGGTCCCCTGAGCACCGCCAGGAGTAATTTCTGAGTGCAGAGCCAGAAGTAACCCATGTGCATCACCGGGTATGACACAAAAAGGAGAAAAAAACAAGAAAAAGGTGAGAAATTAGAGATTAAAATTTTCAGGAAAAGATGTAAGCAAAAACTTTTTACATTGAATCTAGAAATTCCTTTCGCCCACCCCCAACGCTGCTCCGCTGGTCTCCTCCCCACCCAGGTCAGTCTGCCCGCCAGCATTTGAATCCGGGACTTGGCTTTCGCCCTGCAAAGGCCCAGATGTCCTCTCGGACCCTGAAACAAAAGCGGACCTGAGCCCCTTCCTCCTCGCCCGCCCCAACGCTGCTTCGCTGGTCTCCTCCCCAACCCAGCCTTCACCCCTCACACAAACAAACAAACCTGGTTTCCGTGGGGGCATGGCCTCTTCAGAAGGAGCGTGACTTCGGTAGAAGTGGGCGTGGCTTGAGCGGCCGCAGGTAGTTTACTATACCAAGACATCCAGTGTGACATCACAGTTCCTATACCTACACACTAACATGAAGAAACAACGCAAATCCCCACCACGTGGTGAGGACGATGTAAGAGTCCAGAAGCCTTAGTAGGTGCTATTCACCTAAGGGACTGCTCTGACAAAGAATTCAGATATGAAGTCATGAGGATGTTCAATGAACTCAATGAAACAGTCAGGCAGATATCCAATAAATTGAAAGAGGACATGAAAGAAACAATGGATCGCACATCGAGAAAATACAGGACTAAATGAGAGCAGAAATTGGAAAGCTACGCACAGAAATGTCATGAATCAAAGATTCCATAGATGAAATAAACTCAGTCTGTGCCCTCAAAAGTAGAATGACCACAGCTGAAGAAAGAATCAATGAGCTGGAAGATCAGCTGCATCAAGCCAACAGGCAACAACAAACAATGGCAAGAGACCTCAAAATAGCTCAAGAGCGAATTTTTAGAGTCCTAGGGAGATGATTCCAAGAGGAACAACATTAGAATCATAGGAGTCCCAGAAGCTCAGGGAAACAATCCCAATGAAAAAGCCATGGTCAAACAAATCATTGCTGAAAAATTCCCAGAATTCAACAATGCAGTTATTCAGATTCAAGGAGCCCGAAGGGTGCCAGCTAAAAGAGACCCTAACAAAAACACTTCAAGACATATCATAGTTAGAATGATCGATGCCGCCAATAGAGAAACGACATTGCAAGCAACAAGGTCAAAGAAGGAAATCACATACAAAGGAGCACCCCTTAGATTCACAGCAGAACTATCAGAGGAAACCCTCCAATAGTATCTCTCAATGTCAATGGCCTAAATTCACCAACTAAGAGACACATAGTAGCAAAATGGATTCAGAAACAGAACCAAACAAGAAACTCATCTCAACAGTCAGAGCAAACACAGACTCAAAGTCAAAGGATGGAAAACAATCCTGCAAGCAAACAGTTCCCTCAAAAAAGCTGGGGTGGCCCCCATGAATAGCTAAAGAAATTCTTTGGAAAAAGAAAATGGGAGGAATCAACCTCCCCAACTTCAAGCTCTACTACAAAGCAGTAATAATTAAAACAGCATGCTACTAGAACAAAGGCAGAGCTTCAGACCAATGGAACAGAGTTGAATATACTGACATCTCTTCCCAAGCATGTGATCATCTAATCTTCGATAAGGGGGCAAGAAAAGTGAAATGGAGCAGGGAAAGCCTCTTTAATAAATTGTGCTGGCAAAACTGGACGGCTACATGCAAAAAAGTGGGCTCAGATCTCTGCCTAATGCCATGCACAAAAGTAAGATCAAAATGGATTTATGACCTCAACAACAGACAGGAATCCATAAAGTTCATTGAAGACAAAGTTAGCAAAACCCTCCATGATATTGAAGCTGATGGTATCTTCAAAAACGTCACACCACTGGCCAAGCAAGTGAAAACAGAGATAGACAAATGGGACTATCTTAAACTAAGAAGCTTCTGCACCTCAAAAGAAACAATGACCAAAATACTAAGACAGTCTACAGAATGGGAAAGGATATTCGCCAAATACACATCCAACAAGGGGTTGATATCAAGGATATACAAGGTACTGGTTGAACTCCACAAGAAGAAAACACCCAACCCCATCAAAAATTGGGGCGAGGAAATGAACAGAAACTTTCGCAAACTTTCGCAAAGAAGAAATCCGGATAGCTAAAAGGCACATGAGAAAATGCTCTACATCACTAATCATCAGGAAGATGCAGATCAATACAACAATGAGATATCATTTCACACCACAGAGACTGGCCCACATCCAAAAGAACAAAAGCAACCGGTGCTGGCGCGGATGTGGCGAGAAAGGGACTGGTGGGAATGCCGACTGGTCCAACCCTTTTGGAAAGCAGTATGGACAATTTTCAAAAAATTAGAATTTGATCTCCCTTTGACCCAGAAATACCACTCCTGGGAATATATCCCAGAGAGGCAAAAAAGTATATTCGAAGTGACATCTGCACTTGTTTGTTCATTGCAGCACTCTTTACAATAGCCAGAATCTGGAAAAAACCTGAGTGCCCAAGAACAGATGACTGGTGAAAGAAACTTTAGTACATTTCCAAAATGGAGTACTATGTAGCTGTTAGAAAAGATGAAGTCATGAAATTCACATACAAGTGGTACTACATGGAAAGTATCATGTTAAGCGAAATGAGTCAGAAAGAGCGGGTTAGACACAGAAAGATTGCATTCATCTGGGGAACATAAAGCAACAAAATGAGAGGCTAACACCCAGGAGTGGCCGAGATTAGTACTAGGAATTTTGCTCCATGACTTGGAGGCCAGCCACACATGCTAGGGGAAAAGGAAGATCAGATAGAGAAGAGAGCACCAAATAAAGGGTGTTGGGAGGATCCTCCCAGGATGGGAGAAGCATGCTGAAAGTAGACAATAGACCAAACATGATTGCCACTCAATGTATCTCTTGAAAACCACAGAACCCAATGGGGGGGTGGGAGGGATACTGGTATTGTTGGTGGTGGAGAATGGGCACTGGTGGAGGGATGGGTATTCGATCATTGTATAACTGAAACCCAAGCACAAAAATTTGTAAGTCTACAACTGTATCTCATGTTGTTTCACTAATAAAAATTTAAGAAAAAAAAGAAATTCCTTTTCAAAAATTTACTATATAACAGCAATTTGTAATCTTTAGCCCATGAAAATAGTAAAATACATTTGTATTGATTTTGTATGCTCACTAAAATAAGCATACTCTTTGGTGCTTGGGGATTATTCCAGGCTCTGCACTCAGAAATTACTCCTAGTGGTGCATGTGAGACCCTGTGGGATGCCGCGGTTCGAACCTGGGTCAGCTGCATGCAGGACAAGTGCACTCCCTCTGGACTAATACTCTGACCCCAATTATGGGCCATTTTTTATTTTAATGAATTGTGAGAAGCAGCTTGCCCACCATTTCTCATTTATCACCCTGGTCATAAAGAGCAGCTAGCCCACCATTTCTCACTCTGGTCGCTCTGGCCATGAAGGGTATATGACTTAACCGAGTTAATTGGCTGAAAGTACCATTTGTTGGGAAGCAATTCTGGCCCTGAAGGATATATGACTTAACTGGCTAATTGGCTGGCAGTACCACCTGGTGTTTACACAGACATAGGACTGGAGAGTTAGGAGTCAACACACCCGTATCTTTTTTTTTTTTTTTTTTTTTGCTTTTTGGGTCACACCTGGCGACTGACGCACAGGGGTTACTCCTGGCTTTGCACTCAGGAATCACCCCTGGAAGTGCTCAGGGGTCCATATGGGATGTTGGGAATCGAACTTGGGTTGGCCATGTGCAAGGCTCTACCCGCTGTGCTATTGCTCCAGCCCCAACACACCCGTATCTTGTATCCTGTGTCTGACTGATAAGATGCCTTGATGTATAGGAATACCTTGCTGTCTTGATGCATGGGAATGTTTTCTTGATGTATAAGTCTCATGTATTCTGTGTCTGACTGACAATATGTTTTCTTGAAGTATGACATTGATTGCGTATTTTTATTTTTTTTTTGTTTTTTGCCCTTGTTCGTTTTTGGAATGTTTGAAGTTATATCTGCCTTTGGAAGATTTTTTTTTTATTTTCTTTGAGCTTGCTCCTGGGGCCTGCGTGCCCAGGATGGCTATATAAACCTTGGCTATAAGCACTCGGGGTTGAGCTCCGGCCTGGTGTGTTAGGACGCCTCAGTCCCAGCTAGCAGAATAATAAAATCTCAATATGTGGTTTGCATTACCGCTGGACTCTTTGTCTCTCTGAATACTGAAGGGTAGTCTCCGATCCCAACACAGGTGAGTGTCTGGGACTCTCCCTGGCATGGATCCTGGGCAATGTGTGGGTGCCCTAAACTTGTGTGAATTGTGCTGCCTACCCCGGGTGCCTCGGGCTTCTGGATCCAGGTGAGTGTGCCGGGCTCACACTGCTCTTCTTTCTCCCAAACTGTCTGTAATGAAACCTTGCTTTGTTTCTTCGCTTTGCTCCATTCTTCTTCATCTGTCATGTGTCCATGAGACTCGGAACCCTCCAAGTCTCATCTCCCTCTGTCCCTTACCAGCCTGGATGCACAGCCCACAATGTTGGGGTGCCCTTTTCAGGAGCAGCAGAACTACCTCCCACCCTGCCCTCTCTGTCCCTACGCTTGTCTTTGTCCTCGAATCATTAGGATGTTTTTTGAGCATACTGAAAAAAATACTTTTATTTTGTTGTGGGGGCTGGTGTTTCTGAGATTTTTTTTTTCTGACAGTCATCAGGAGTTTCTTTGAGTGGTGCTCAGCGATCACTCCCGGTCACCCTGTGTGCTAACCTGCTGTTTTCACTCTGACTCACTAAGAAATTTTCTTCAGCATTTATCCCTAAAAGTGAATGAATGAGCCATTAACAAAGCTGGTTTGGGTGGAGCAACAATACAGCAGGGACAGTGTTGGTCTTACCCATGACTGACTATGATTTGATCCCCAGCACTCCACGCTCCCCCAGATATCACTAGTTCTAGACAAATAAAAAGCGCAAAAATTACTTTCAGGACTGTCAGGATCCTCACAGTGTTCCTCCCAGAGTATCTTCCCTTTGCTGTGGGCCTGTTTTTACTGTGAGAACCACAGACATCCACCTGCCAGCCTATTCACCCAGGGTCCATTGGATTAATTATCATTTTTTGGTTATATTTATTTATTGAATCACTGTGGGAAAATTTACAAAGTTTTCAGGTTTAAGTCTCAGTCATACAATGATAAAACACCTTTCCCTTCACCAGTACTTATTTTCACCACCAAGAACGCCAGTATACTCCCCCTCCCACCCTCCCAGTGCCTGTGAGGCAGATGATTTCTACTTAACTCTCTCTCTACTTTGATTACATTCATTATTTCGACAAAAGATGCACCATTATTGTTTAGAATTTCCACCCAACAATCAACTGCTGAAAAGGCATTGTGAAATAATTTGTTTTCTGTAACTGGTTATGAAAACCATATGAAATCATGCGGCTTCTATTGCGGTCATGCGAGTTTGAATTTCTGATAGTTTACTAATTAAGTCTGGAGGGATTTCTGTCAAGAGCCAGATAATTACGAGATTGGTATCTGTGCCTCTCGAGCCATGGTCGTGCTAGAGAGCCGCTTGTGGGGGGCAACTCGTGGCCTCGGTAGGGCATGAAGGATGAGCCGGTACTGCCCCTCCTTCCCATGAGGCTGCAGTTGCCCCGTCACCGCCGGCTCATATCTGTCTTTTCCAATAAGCTCTGAGGTGGCGGCCACCTTGCTGCCAGGGGAAAAAAAGGTGGAAGGGAGAGACACCCTTTCCCTCCCGAGGAGGCATGGCACCGTAGTTTAACACATAGTCCATTCACTTTTCTGCCGCAAGCTGCCAGGCTCTGGTTTAAGTCCTTGTGCCTTTGTAGCCATGGCCCTGCCAGAGAGCCCTCTTGTGGGGCAACTTGTGGCCTCAGTAGGGCGTGAAGTGGATTAATTCTTATTGCTGTGATCGATTTCAGAACTCAAACCACAGCTTCAGGATTTGGCATTGCTGCAATTTTATTTGAGAATTAGGTCATCAAATAGGAGTTAGTTGGCAAGATTCCCAATGGAATACACATATTTTTATGCTGTTGGGATAGCTCAGTGGAGCAAGCACGTGACTTAAAAGGTGGAGGTCCAGGCTCCATCCCAACCACTACATCTATGGACTCTCAACAACTCAGGAAGAAATCCAGAACCTGATGCTGGGAGTGGAGGGCCTTAGTCTCCCTGGGCACTAAAATGAGTCGATTGGAAACTTAAAAAATTCTAGTATTTTTCATAAAGGTAAAGGTAAAGGCCCTCCCGTTGATCGTCGATTTGCTCGAGTGGGCCCAGTAACGTCTCCATTGGAGACTTTGTTGTTACTGTGTTTGGCGTATCGAATACTCTCGGTAGCTTGCCGGGCTCTCCAAGAGGGGTGGAGGAATCGAACTCGGGTCGGCCATGTTGGCCGCTTGTAAGGCGAATGCCCTACCGCTGTGCTATCACTCCAGCCGTGAGTTTGCCTTCTGTAGAAAGTTAGTACAAGTGTTAATGGTGTCAAAGAACTGGTTTGTGGGCCCTAGTGATAGTTCAGTGGGAAGGGCACTTGTATGAAGTGGAAAACTGGGCTCCATCCCCATCACTCATATGTTCCCTGGCACCCCACTACTATTCATCGCAGAGCATTTCAGAGTGTGCCCCTTCCCAAACTGATACAAACAAGAAAAAAAAAGAATGAAACACTCACTTATCTTGAGAATAATGCGCTTGTGCTGAGATGTTTCACATGGCCCCTGTGGTCCATCTTGGCATGTCATGTCCGGGCCTGATCGGGGCGGTAGCACTGTGTCCATCCTTCCACACAGTCTCGGACAGTGATTTACAGGCCCAGAGGGAAAATCTTCAGCAACTCCCTGGTGAGGAACAGAGGACTCCTGATAGCCGAATCTGAGAGATCTGGGGACATAGGTTTTGCCTACACCCTGGGCGACTGGGCAAAGGTTTGAACAAAGGAAATGCAAAGTGGTCCTTTGAAAAAAAATCTCCGCAGCCTGATCCCATGTGCTCCTTGTGCCCATGTGGCCAAGCACATGTAGTGCCCCAGCACATGTGTTGCCCTCATTTCCCCTCTTGAGATGTGTACTTTCATGCTTTCATGTCTAATGCTGGGATGTGTGTATGGGGCTCTCCCCAAGGGCAAAGAGGCGTGCGTTCTCTCATGAACGCGTAACTCTCTCTCTGTCTTTCTCCTCCCCATCACTCACTTCCCCTCCACACCTTCAAAAAGCCCTCCAAGTAAAATCTGTTTTACTTCCAAAAAGGAAAATCTCTGTAGCTGTCCACAGGTACCTGTTGTGCTGTGGTCCACCATCAAATACTACATGAACCTCAAAGTTTTTGAGGTCATGACCAAAGGAGACATGGAGAAGTCAAAAAATTAATGTTGGAGGAGTATATTCACATCGAAGGAGATGTTACTGGGGCCTGCTCTAGGCAATCGACGAATAATAGGATGGTCATGATTGTGATATTCACATCATCTGGTGGGCTATCCTGCTAGGAAAAGCAGCAGCATCCCAGTACAAGCACAGACTTTTGGTTAGGAAAAACCACATCCTGGTGCACCTGTCATTTTCATAAGCTCCCACAAAATTAGTTTAAATCACTAGGCCCATGTCCTGGCACTCAGAAAACTTATGTAGGCATAGTGAAGCAAGTCTTGATATAGAAGATAGTAAAACTGATTACACAAAGCAATCAAGTATTAATCATTAACCACATCACTTGTGTGGACCCTAAGCCCATTGTTCCTATTTTACTTCATGACTGGTAGGTGCCCTTGTGAGGGTTCCAAGAAATTAAGTCTATTAATACAGTTATCAACTCTGCAAACTAAAAAGTAAACTTCTAAATTAACTAAATTTTGTATTTTATTATTGAGCACTGTTGAGCTTTCCTCCCCACCCCGACCAGGGCTCCGGCAGCCAAAGACCTCCAGGACCAGCCACTACCATGCTGAGACCACTCTCCGCACACATGAAGGTACTGGCAGAGGGACAAAGTCACGCGGGTTCCGGGGCCGAGATCTCCAAGCCTACTCAGATTTGGGCCGAGCATCCTCCACCTAGATCCTCCAAATTCCAGTAGGTGGGGGTCACACCCACCAACTGGCCCCCTGGCGCCATGTAATCCCATCAACGGCCAAGACTCAGAGACTATAAAAACCAGCTATTACTCAGGGACTATAAAAACCAGATTATAAAAACCATCCTATTATGACATCTTATTATCTCATTCCTACTTTGGACAAACTGGCAGTCGGTAGCCTGCCCACACGGCAGAGTCTGGCAAACTCCCCGTGGCATACCCAATATGCCAAATACCAGTAACAACGATGGGTCTCATTCTCCTAAAGAGCCTTGAATATAATCTCAGGGCTAGGATGAAGGAGACGTTACTGGGGCCTGCTCGAGGCAATCGACGATTAACAGGATGATTTGTGATTTGTGATTTTGATTGAGCACTGCAGCACTGCAGCACTGTCGTCCTGTTGTCCTGTTGTTCATTGATTTACTCCAGCAGGCACCAGTAACGTCTCCATTGTGAGACTTGTAACTATTTTTGGCTTATAGAATATGCCATGGGGAGCTTGCTAGCTCTGACGTGCGGGCAGGATACTCTTGGTAGCTTTCCGCTCTCTCTGAGAAGGACGAAGGAATCAAATCTGGGTCGGCTGCGTGGAAGGCAAATGGCCTATCCACTGTGTCATCGCTTGAGCCCTCCATTTTACTATATATTTTATTTATGATAGCACAGCGGTTAGCACAGCGGGTAGGGCGTTTGCCTTGCAAGCAGCCAACATGGCCGACCGGAGTTCGATTCCTCCGCCCTTCTCGGAGAGCCTGGCAAGCTACCGAGAGTATTCGATATGCCAGACACAGTAACAACAAAGTCTCCAATGGAGACATTACTGGGCCTGCTCGAGCAAATCGATGATCAACGGGAGGGCCTTTACTTTTAGCACAGCGGTAGGGCGTTCGCCTTACAAGCGGCCAACATGGCCGACCCGAGTTCAATTCCTCCGCCCCTCTCGGAGAGCCTGGCAAGCTCCCCGTGACGTATTCGATATGCCAAACACAGTAACAACAAGTCTCATGATGGAGACGTTACTGGGCCCGCTCGAGCAAATCGATGAACAACAGGAGGACCGTGACCATGATAACAAACAAAAAATCATAGCTGAACTATAGGTCAACATGTCTGAAAAAGTGACTTTCTTCTGCACACTCACTCTATAATTCTTCTTAACCACTGGTTCAAATTTTGAAGAATTTAATTTTTGCTGCATAATTCATCCACCGCTAAACTAATGAATGACTACTCAGCTACAGAGCAAGAAAGGGACTTTCCATTCATGTGGCTGATGCATTTTAGATCCCAGTTGAATTCAGTGCATTGTCGACTTGAGCACTGTTTAAATAGTTTCTGTGCACAGAGATAAGAGTAGCTCGAGAACAGCAATGGCTATGAAGATACACAAACACATACACAGGAATATTGACTACATATATAATACTTTCCCATTCACCACTCGTCATTCTGGGTCAACACAGAGCCCCATTATGGGCATATGATTCACTTAGTTTCTAGCTCAGTTGCTGTAACAGGATACATGAACAGTTTGATCTACTCCAGCAATTGGAAGTTTTGTGCAATGTTAAAAAATAATCAGTCCAACTGGGAAGTAGCTGCCCCAGGATCCATGGTTAGAACCCCAGAGAGTTCCCTGAGCTGAGTGTGGAGTGATCCCTGAGCAGTCAGGCATAAGCCCTCAGCATTACAGAATGTGTCCACCTCCACCCCACCCCCCAATGGATCAGTCAACACAAAACGTGATATCTGAATATTAATGCCCAGTGATTTCTGAGCATTATTTTTCAGTGGTCTTGGTTGGGCGTCAGAGATGGGCACTGTACTGGTGGGTGTTTGCAAGGAAATCTTTGTGAATTTTATTCCCTTAGTGAAAATGTAAAAATTTTGTCTCCATAAGCTACGTGTTCAGTCCCTCCCTCTCAATCTATCCCGTACCTGGTGGCCCCCCAGGTGTCCTGCTGTCTGATCCAAGACCAGAAACGGGAAAAAACAATTAACTTTCCAGACCTGAAAGTCACGGGTAGCTTGCCAGGCTCTGCCGTGCAGGCGAGATACTCTCGGTAGCTTGCCAGGCTCTCCGAGAGGGGCGGAGGAATGGAACCCGGCTCAGCCGGGCTGGCTGCGCGGAAGGCAAACGCCTTACCGGGCTGTAGCGATAGCACAGCGGTATGGTGTTTGCCTTGCACGCAGCCAACATGGCTGACCCGAGTTCGATTCCGCGGATGGAGTCCCAGCGGGCAGGTTTCCTCGACAGCCGCTGAGTGGTCACTCTGGGCCCCCCAAGCCTCCGTGGTCTCCGCCTTGTGAGCGGTGGGGTCGCTCTCAGCTGGGCAGGGGGCAGCAGCCCCTCCCCGGGACGCCCTAAGCACCCCTGCCCAGAGGTTTGTCTCGTTCATACATTAATTTTTGGGGAAACAAGAATGGTTTTCCCTGGAGAGATCTTACTCCAAAAGCTGTTGGTCCTGGGAGGCACTGGCCGCGCCTGGCGCTGATTGGGGCTGACTCCTGGCTGTGTGCTCAGGGGTCCCTCCTGGGGGTTTGGGGGGTCCCATGGGGTGTTGGACGCAAGACCCACGCCCTCTATGCTGTCCTATTGCTCTGGCCCCCATCCAAAGAGAAAGTGATTGCCAGGCAGCCTCAGTTTCCCCAGATTGATAGGGCATGCATGGGCCGCCTCTCCGTTAGTTCCCTCAGGGACACCCGAGCCCCAGGGAGGGGTTGTCACAGGCTGGGGCTTGGGGTTTGGCCAGGAAAGTTCCAGGCCGGCCTTTTGCGGACCCACTTTCATTCATTATGAAGTCGGGGCTAAAGGGTCGGTTTCCCTCCAAAGGTGGGGGTGGAGGGGATCCTTTTTTTTTCTTTTTGGGTCACACCCGGCAGTGCTCAGGGGTTACTCCTGGCTCATGCACTCAGGAATTGCTCCTGGCGGTGCTCAGGGGACCATATGGGGTGCTGGGAATCGAATCTGTGTTGGCCATGTTGGCTGCGTGCAAGGCAAACGCCCTACCCGCTGTGCTATTGCTCCAGCCCCGGGATTCTTTTTTTTAAAATTAAATTTTTAAAATTTATTTTTTGAACGGTATCCGGCAGTGTTCAGGGTCACTCCTGGTTCTGCCCCAGAGGATCCCTCTTGGCGGTACTCATGATCCCATGAAATGCCAAGGCTCAGTCCTGGTCAGCCTCATGCAAGGCAGATGCTCTCCGAGTGGACTACCCTCTTCACTTGCTTGGGACTCAAAAGTATTTGACTGAGCCTTTTGATTTTCCCAGGTTCCGTGCTCCTGCAGTAGAATTTTGGGATCCTGGGAGATGCGGAGCTGTAAGAGAACCTGGCAGAAGCAGGTGTAGCATCTGGGCTGTGTTGGACCAGAGGGGTCGGTGCAACCAAGTGTGCAAACGTAGCAGGAAGTAGACTGGTCACTTCTAGGATGTGCCCGAAGCCCTAGCATAGTCTAGAATCACCATTGGCCACAACACCTTTGTTGATTTATTTTAAATAAGTTTTAGTGTTCTCTCTCTCTCTCTCTCTCTCTCTCTCTCTCTCTCTCTCTTTGGTATGGAGAGAAGAATACTTGCCAATGTTCAGCGGTTAGTCCTACCTTGCACTCAGGGTTCACTCCTAGTGGTGCTCAGGAAAACATATAGGATGCCGGCAATCAAACCTGAGTTAGCCACATGCAAGACAAGAACCTCAACTGTTGCACTTTTATTTATGGGCCACAGCTGGCAAGTGCTCAGGGCTCACTCTTGGATCTTACCTCAGGCATGGTTCCTGGCAGTACTGGTGTGGGGACCCTATGTCCTGCAGATTGAACTCAGCTTAGCTGTTTGAACGTAAAGCACCTTATCAACTGTACTATCTCTGTTAACTTTATATGATTTTATTTTTCCCCAGAGCATTTCCCCATTGTCAATTTCCCCTGGACCAGAGGCTCCCCTTACTGTTCAGGTGAGTACTTGCATAAACCAATTGTTTTATTACTCTGTCTCTGGGACCTAATATTTGTCTATTCAGCTAGATATATCTGTTTTGATAGTATAAAATTTTCAGTTAGAGTAACCCAAGTGCCCTGAGTGATTGGACAGCAGGTCAGGTGCTTGGCTTGCCTTCCCTGAGAGCTATGGGCTGCCTAGATCTCAGCCTCCTCCTTTCCCTGAAGAGGAAGGAGCATCTGTCAGTGTCTCCCTGGGTGGGTCTGTGAGCTATGCCTAAGGGTGAGGCTGGTCAGCTTTCTGGCTCTCCGATGCTGGAACTTCTGGTCAGGGCCAGGGCTCTGCTCCTCTCTGGTGCTCATGGTTCTGACTTCTCTTCCAGGTGTTTCCTTGGAGGATCCTGCTGACCCTTGGGAATTACAGAGGCTGGAGATGATGGTGACATGCCATCTGATACACTGTGCCCAGGTGGGAGGAGAGTGATGTCCTGTTATGATGCGGTGACAGGCACACATAGGCTTCCAGGGCCTTCTGTCTCTTGAGTTTCAGTAAGAAGCTTTGGGATGTGGTTCCTGGCCTATGTGCCTGACTCTGCTGCTTGAGGCTACTTTCTCCATGTTTGTTTGCTTAACTGTATTTGGGTTTACCCACACAAAGCCGTGCTGAATGAGATCCCCAACTCAGTGCTCAAGGATCACTCCTGACATTTCTCAGGGACCTTATGAGGTTCCGTGAGTGCACCGCTGACTTATTCAGGTTTTTTTTTGTTTTAGGAGGTAATGGCAGGGTCACACCCAGTGATTCCCAGGGGTTTCTTCTGGCTCTGCACTCAACATTGCACCTGGCAGTGCTTGGGAGACCAGATGGAACAGTGGGAATTGACAGTCCTACCCACTGTTCCTGGACCCGCTGTCCTATTACTTCATCCTGCTATTTAGTTTTCTGTTGTATTTGTTGTATCCAACAGGGGAGGTGCTCAGGGCTTCTTCTTGGTTCTGTGCTCTGGATTCACCCCTGATGGGCATCAGGGCCCCCATGGCCTGCTGCCCTGGGAGCCACAGTGACTCTGGGCACCAGGATATGTATTGCCCCTATTTTGTCCTTCTCGCTCTGGAGAGCATCACTCGCTCAGTCACATAGTGTCATGCTGCTGTGCATGCAGTTTCAGGCATGCACTTGTTCTAGGGAGACTGAGCAAAGGATCTCTGGGACTGACAGAGATGTTTGAGGTCAGGACAATTTTACATGGGGCCAGAGAGCGACTACAGTGGTAGGGAATTTGCTTCACACAAGGCTGGTTTAGGCTCTATCACCGTTCATTCCAAATGGTCCCCGATGACCATGAGTCATAGGTATGAATTGCAGAGCCAGGATGAACACCTGATCATCACCGGGTTATAATCAATCAAAAACAACAACCAAAAAGGACACTTTGACCTGATTCTGCTGGGATTTGGGGCAGCCCTGAACTGTGAGCTCTGAGTCCCATAGGCCCGTATGTGCACACACAGCTTTGAGTTGTTCTCTGGATATCGAGTGTTCCCTTCTCATCCCTGGAACAGGAGATGTGGGGGTACAGGGTGTGTGTGTGTTTAACGTTTTGGTGTGTGTGTATGTTTAACGTTTTGGGCCAAATCTATTTTTGCTTTTTGACCCTGCTGGTTCAGTACTCAGTTGTTACTCTCTGCAGGTTTCACTGGACCAGTGGTTTGGTATTGGCCTTGGGG
The DNA here is from genome assembly GCF_029834395.1 of Sorex fumeus. NCBI lineage: Eukaryota > Metazoa > Chordata > Mammalia > Eulipotyphla > Soricidae > Sorex > Sorex fumeus. The sequence goes on along the minus strand of NW_026606144.1, from coordinate 5,553,502 downwards.
TGTCTGTGTGCAAGACTGGCACCTCAAGAAACCTTCTAGTATAGTGTCCTCACAGTTTATAGATCCAATTTCCTTTGAGTGATGTCTGGAGTGATTTCTACACATGAATCAGGAGGGCGCATGGAGAGAAAGAAATCGAGGCAGGTTCCTCCCATAGGAAAGCCCCTGAGCCCCATTATTGCTATGAGGGGACCCATCCTAACAGCATGCAAATGGGATTGGAGAAGGGTCCTGACTCCCAGTCCCCTGTGTGTTGGCTCAGGATGCAATTACCTTCCCTGATGTGGCCGTGAGATTCTCCCCAGAGTAGTGGACATGCCGGGATGCTGATCAGAGAAAACTGTACAGGTACATGATGCTGGAGACCTACCAGCACCTGCGGGCCATCTGTGAGATCAGTGTAGGGCTGACTGTGATTGGCCAGACCCACATGGGCACCTTGCGGCCAGGCTGGGCTGTGTGTTCCACAGATGTCGTGATTCTGACAGGCCAGGTTTATTGACAGGATTCAGCACCATCGACCATATCCACATGATTTGCTCGAGAATCAAGCTCATTGAGGTTTCTTGGGAGTGCAAGATGCTGTTCTGTCTAATGTTCATTGATTTAAAGAAGTCCTTTGATTCTGTTAAGACTGAAGCGTTCATCGAGGCCTTAGCCAATCAGGACATTCAAACACAATACATCAGGATCCTCCGTGAGCTGTATTACGAATTCACTACCAGGATCCCACCATTCTACAAAGAAGTGATCATCAATGTCAAGAGAGGGGGTTGGCAGGATGATACTATTTCACCAGAAGTCTTCAGTGCCACCCTTGAGAACATCATGCGACAACTGGAATGGGAACGAATGGGAGTGAAAATAGATGGTCGGCAACTAAAGAAGACCACACCTACAAAATCATTGTCGGTGATTTTAATGCCAAGATAGGACCAAGAAGATCAGCTAAAGAACTCCACATCGGGACCTAGGGCCTAGAATGGAACGAACAGGGTGAGAGACTGTCTGATTTCATCATGTCGACTAAGACCATTCATGGTAACTCACAATTCCAGAAGGCCAATCTAAACGTTGGACATGGGAGTCTCCTGGCGGACGGTTCCACAATGAAACTGACCACATCATATTCAATCAACGGTCTTGCCTGACCAATGTCACTGTTATCCCAAAATTCCAAATGGCATCGGACCACCGTCTCCTTCGTGCAAAATTCTACTTCACAGAGTGGGGAGAAAGGGCTGCAAAGTTTAAGAAGAGAACTCCCGGAACGACCACCAACTGGGAGCTCTTTGGCACTATGGCAGCAATATCGGGAGATGCCGTTATTGACAACATTGACGAGGAATGCGATCGACTGGTTCAGCACCTCCATGATTGTGTGAGGAATGCAGAGAGAGAGATAGCCACACAAAAAAAGCCTGTCTTCGAAAACTCTCGAGCTCATTCGCCAACGTGGCTTGGCACAAGCCTCAGGCAACCGCAAGCAAATGTCCGAGCTCGCAAACCACAGCAGAGAAGCGATAAAGGAAGATCTCAAAGAAAGAAGAGCATCAGTGGTGGCATATGTGGCAGAGGCTAGGAAAAACATTCGCAATGCCCACCTGTCCATCGCCAACTACAAGACCAAGATAACTGCCCTCCGACGTCTTGATGGATCTATCACATTTTCCAGAACGTCAAAGAAATAGCTAAGAGGACAAAGAACCTCTGGCTCCAGGCACACGTCTTCGATTCCACTGTTCTTCCTGCATTAACATATGCTTCAGAGACCTGGGCCCTACGCAAACAGGATGAGAACGCTATTCGGGTCTCCCAAAGAGGAATCGAACGAGCTATGCTTGGAGTATCACACTTCTCTCAAATGAGAGGAAGAATCCAGAGTTCCGACCTTTGTCGATGGTCAAGAATCAAGGACGCTGTCTTGTTTGCCAAGGCATCGAAAATCAGATGGGCTAGACACGTAATTAGATTTGGAGACAATCGCTGGACTGGAGCCATTACCGACTGGATTCCACAGAATGTCAAAATATCACGTGGCTGCTCACCTGTGAGATGGTCAGACTTCTTTGTCAAGACCCTGAATGATTAGTTTTAGGTTCTTCATGTCCTAGAATGAGCAGATGTCATTGGGATACATTAGCACGTGACATGAATGAAAGTAGACGTTACTGGTGCCCACTTGAGCAAATCGATGAGTAATGGGATGTCAAGTGATCAAGTGATCAATTCTTCCGTTGTGTGTTGTGTTTGATTTCAGAACTTTAATCAAAGCTTCCGAGTTTTTAATCACAGAAATTTGATTTGGGAACTGGGTCACTGAATATGAGTGAGCTGGTAAGAATTGCACATTGAATATAAATACAATGCCAGCAGGATAGTTCATTGGAACAAGAATGAGACTTGAAAGAAGGAGGTCTGGCCACTGCAGGGAGGAATTTGCCACCTAATGCTGGGAGTAGAGGGCCTGTAGTTTCACTGGGTGCTAAAATCAGTCATTTTAAAATCTAAAGTATTCCTATTATTATTACTATTATTGTTATATTTATTTCTTATTTATTGCTTCATCTGGCTGATGCTGTGTAAAACAAAATCTCAGTGAAGAATGTGAATGACATGCTTGGAATGACTGTGTAAATCACATTTTTTACCAGATATCTGATAATCATTTTTGGATACTAAAATCAGTCTTCCGCACGGCAGAGCCTGGCAAGCTATCCGTGGTCTATGCCAAATAGACCAAATTGATATGCCAAATCCAGTAATAAATGGATCTCATTTCCCTAACCCTGAATATGCAGAGTCAAGAAGGATATGGAAGGAGAGACTGATAAAACACCAAGGCAGACATAGGCTGCCAAAACGCAGAAAAACAAAAATGATTGTACTTTTAATGCTCGTACGCTGGCATCTGCTGCATCCATTGAAGACCTTATGGTACAAGCACGAACGATCAAGTACGACATCATTGGTCTGACCGAAACAAGAAGACATCAATCCCATCATGCTGTTTTCGACACTGGAGAAGAACTGTTCCTTGGAACATGTGATAAAAGAGGCGTCGGTGGTGTCGGTATCCTTGTCAACACAAACTTAGTCACGAGCATTGATTCATTTGAATGCCTAACAACCCGAATCGGACGATTACACTTGAATAAATGTGGCTCACTACTGGCAGTTTCTATCTTTGTTGTCTATGCACCAACATCCAGTTATGGTGAAAGAGAAACTGAGAAATTCTACATGGAGCTGGAGAAGTTCTATAAAGAAGATCACACCTTCTACAAGATCATTGTCGGTGATTTTAATGCCAAGATAGGACCAAGAAGATCAGTCGATGAACTCCACATCGGAACCCATGGCCTGGAATGGAACGAACAGGGTGACAGACTGTGTGAGTTCATCATGTCAACCAAAACCTTCCATGGTAACTCACAATTCCAAAAGGCTGAATCTAAACGTTGGACATGGGAGTCTCCCGATGGACGGTTCCACAATGAAATAGACCACATCATATTCAATCGGCGGTTTTGCCTAACCGATGTTGCTGTTGTCCCAAAATTCCAAACGGGATCAGACCACCGTCTTCTTCATGCAAAATTCTACCTCACAGAATGAGGAGAAAAGAATGCAAGGTTTAAGAAGAGGACTCCCAGAACAACCACCAACTGGGAGCTCTTTGGCTCTATTGCGGCAACATGGGAAGATGCCGTCATTGACAACATTGATGAAGAATACGATCGAATGATTCAGCACCTCCATGATTGTGCAAGGAATGCCAAGAGAGAGATAACCACAAAAAACCGTCTTTCTTCGAACACTCTTGAACTTATTCGCCAACGTGGCTTGGCACGTGCCTCAGGAAACCACAAGCGAACATCCGAACTGGCAAAACAGTGCAGAGAAGCCATCAAGGATGACCTCAAAAACAGGAGAGCAGCAGTACTGGTAGATGCAGCAGAAGCTGGGAAAAACATTCTTAATGCCCGCCTGTCCTTCACCAACTACAAAACCAAGATGACTGCCCTTCGACATCATGATCGATCTATCACATCTTCCAGAAGGGCAATGGAGAAGATTATTCATGATTGCTACTCAGATCTCTTTAATAGCCACATCCAATTTCCCACATACCACATACCACATGATGGATATGTCGTTCCCAATGTTCTCCCTTCTGAAATCCAACATGCCATCTCGTCGGTAAAGAAACAAAGAGCACCTGGCCCAGACAAGATCAGACCTGAACACCTGAAGAACTTACCATCAGTACTCATCAATACATTGGCTCGACTCTTCACACGCTACCTGTCTGAATGCAAGGTTCCATCCCAATGGAAAACCAGCAGGACTGTACTACTATACAAGAAAGGAGACATCCACGACATTGGCAACTATTGCCCAATCTGCCTATTGTCTGTCATCTGCAAACTATTCACTCGAGTCATCCTGAATAGGATTAGCAGAACACTAGATGAAGGACAACCATGTGAACAAGCTGGATTCCGAAAAGGATTCAGTACCATCGACCATATCCACACAATAACCAAGCTCATTGAGGTATCTCGGGAGTTCAAGATGCCGCTCTGTCTAACATTTATTGATTTAAAGAAGGCCTTTGATTCTGTTGAGACGGAAGCGGTCATGGAAGCCCTAGCCAATCAGGGCGTACAAACTCAATACATCAGGATCCTTCGTGAGCTCTATTGCGGATTCACTACCAAGATCTCACCATTCTACAAAGAAGTAATCATCCATATCAAGAGAGGGGTTCGGCAGGGTGATACCATTTCACCAAAACTCTTCACTGCCACCCTCGAGAACATCATGCGACGACTGGAATGGGAAAACATGGGAGTGAAGATAGATGGTCAACAACTACACCACCTCCGCTTTGCTGATGACATCGTTCTAATAACACCAAACATCAACCAAGCGGCACAAATGCTGAACGACTTTGACCGTGAATGTGGAAAGGTCGGACTACAGCTGAATCTTACAAAGACAATGTTTATGAGAAACAGCCTTGTTCCTGACGCTCCATTCGCTCTCAACGGAACCACCATCTCCGAATGCAACAGTTATAAATACCTAGGTCGAGAAATCAACATGATGAATGACCTGGCACCTGAGTTGCGCAGGAGGAAGAGAGCGGCTTGGAATGCCTTCAAGAGCATTGAAGAAATAACTAAAAGGACAAAGAACCTCCAGCTACGAGCACATCTCTTTGATTCCACTATTCTTCCTGCATTAACATATGCCTCAGAGACCTGGACCCTACGAAAACAGGATGAGAACGCTATTCGGGTCTCTCAAAGAGGAATCGAAAGAGCTATGCTTGGAATATCACGATTCACTCAAATGAGAGATAGAATCCGGAGTTCTGATCTTCGTCAACGCTCAAGAATCAGGGACGCTGTCTCATTTGCCAAGACATCAAAAATCAGATGGGCTGGACACGTAATGAGGTTTACAGACAACCGCTGGACTAGAGCCATTACTGATTGGATTCCACGGGATATCAAAAGATCACATGGACGCCCACCTATAAGATGGTCAGACTTCTTCGTCAAGACCCTAAATGATCGGTTTGAAGCTCTGCATGTTCCTAAAACGAACAGATACCATTGGGCTATGCTAGCACCAACCGGGATGAAGGAGACGTTACTGGCACCCGCTCGAATAAATCGATGAATAACGGGGATTAAGTGATTAAGTGATTAAGTGAAAATCAGTCTTTAGTTAAGGCTAAATATTATCTAGGGAAATCTCAAAAATTTGTCTCATCTATTTATTTTTTTGCAAATATGTTTACCTCAAAATAAAAAAATTGTATCTCTCTGATAGTGATGTAGAGAACTTTTTCATCTGCCTTTTTGCCATCTGTAGTTTTCAGAAGGAAGTTGCTATTCATCTCGTCTCCCCATTTTTTTTTGTTTTTTGGGGGGGTCTCACCCGGCAATGCTCAGGAGTTACCCCTGGCTCTGCACTCAGGAATTACTCCTGGCGGTGCTCAGGGGACCATATGGGATGCTGGGAATCGAACCCGGATCGGCTGCGTGCAAGGCAAACGCCCTACCTGCTGTGCTATTGCTCCAGCCCCTCCCCATTTTTTGATAGGGTTGTATGGTTTTTATCTTGTAAAGTTCTGCCAGTGCCTTACATATCTTGCGTATTAAGACCTGATCAGATGAGTGTTGGGTAAATATTTTCTCCCATTCTGTAGGTGTCTTTGTATTTGAGTCATCATTTCCTTTCAGTCCCACTTGTCTATCTTTGCTTCCACTTGCATGATCAGTGGTGTTTCATCCTTAAAGACGTCTTTAGCTTCAACATATGGAATATTCTGCCATTTTTCTCTATGTAACTTATGAATTCATGTCTGACACCAAGGTCTTTAAGCTATTATATTTTTATTTTTGTGCATGGCATTAGAAAGACATCATAAGAAAAGAGATTATTTTCTTACATGTAGCTGACCAGTTTTCTCAAAACCACTTGATGAAGAGGCTTTCCTTGCTCCATTTCCTATTTTTCACTGCTTTATTGAAGGGTAACAGATCATATACCTGAAGGTCTGTCTCAGGATATTCAAGTTATTGATCTCAGTGTTGGTCTATATGCCTGTTTCTGTTAGAAGAACTGTTTCTGTTACCTTTGGAAATTTGATATAACCTAGGGAGTTTTATGCCCCAGAGAGGAGGGGGCTCACTCTATGTCTGTCTGTCCCTCTCCCGACTCTGTGTCTGTCTGTCCCTCTCACTCTGACTCACTTCACTCACCGTCATACTCTAGATCCATCCATGGTAGCAAGTCGCCTGGCTTCCTCCCCTCTCACTGCTAAGTAGTATTCTACCGTGTTTTGAACAGAGCTGCTTTATCACGCATCCATCCTTGGGCGTTTGGGTTTTTCCAGATTCCAGCTCCTGTGAATAGTGCTGCAGCAAGAGTAAGGGTGCAGGTGGCTTCTCTGCCTTGTGCTTTTGTGCCCTGCGGCTTGACTATTCTTCAAGTGAGTGCAAGGCAGGCAAACATGAGCCAAAGGTTGGAGGCTCAGTAGGGGCATGTGGACAGAATGAGGGTGTCCTCCTGGACATGAGTTCAGAGGGGAAAAGAGTGGGGGAGCTGGGGTAGAGTGTGAGGCCAAAGAAAGCAGCTGATGGCTGGAGAGATAGAACTGTGAGTGGGGTGTCTGACCTTGGTCCGATCCCTGGCATCCCTGAGCACCGCTAGATGTGGCCCCTAAACAGAAGACAAAAGAGAGAAAAGCGGCTACAAGATCAGTCCATCCTCGTAATGATGCTCAGTGTAGCGGTCCTCTCGGTGGTTGTTCTTTACGTGGAATCAGAACCCCGTGATTCACAAAGTCATTCATGTTAGGTTTCGGGCAACTTCCCAGAGCCAATCCCACCATCACGTCCTTCCCTCTACCCACTGTCCCACCCCCAGCCTGCCACCTGACAGAGAGGCACGCTTTTATTTTACTTATTTTCTTTTTAATTTTTATTATGAAATGCCATGAGGTACAGTTGTAGACTTACAATTTTTTTCTTGAGTTCCAATTATACAAAGATCAAGTACCCATCTCTCCGAGGCACACTTTTAAGTTTGGTTGTTGAAATTTGGATCTCAGGGCCAGCGCCATAGTACAGTGGGTAGAGCATTTGCCTTGAATACGACTGACCCGGGTTTGATCCCCGGCATCCCATATGGTCCCCTGAGCACTGCCAGGAGTGATTCCTGAGCATTGCTGGGTGCGGCCCTCAAACATAATACAAACAAGAACAACAAAACGAAATTTGAATCTCTTGTTCTCAGTGCTGTTGGTTGCGGTCTAGATGTTTGGCCACATGGCTCCTTTATTCCACCCAGGACTCCGACCCCTCACTCCTACTGTCTGCTGCTTCCGGTCAATCTTTCCCACCCCAGTTTCTTTCATTCTCTGTCCGCCCTATACTCTGGGACCAAGGGCGACCTAGGCACCCCCCTTTCCAACATTGCATTCCCTCACCCAGTTATCCTATATACTGCAGGTAAGTGAGACCATCCTGTGAGGTCGCCTGTGTTTGTCCTTCTGGCTCACCTCACTTAAGCTGGTGTCTTCCAGCTCCATCCATGCTGCAGCAAACTGCATGATTTTATCTTTCCTTACAGCTGCATAGTACTCCATTGTGCGTACAGACCACATTTTCATGATCCACTTTCTTTTGTTGAACACTGAGGTTGATTTCGTATCCTAGCTATTGTTCTAAGAGCCTCAGCAAAAGTGATACTTGTATATTTTTTTGAATAAGTATTTTTGTGTCCTAGGGGTAGAAAACATCCTTGTTTTCTTAAAGTTTTCATCTTTGGGGCTACACGTGCAGTGCTCAGGGCTTACTCCCGGCTCTGTGGTTGGGAGTTACTCCTGAGAGGGCTCATGGGGCCCTCGTGGTGCCAGGGATTGAACCCGGCTTCAAGCAAGGCAAGTGTCCTGCTGACTGGACTATCTCTGCAACGCATGTTGTTCTTGTGTGGGGCGCACACCTGGCGGTGCTCAGGGGTACTCCTGCCTCTGCAGTCAGGTGCTTGGGGCCATGTGGATGGCGAGGTTGCCCAGGTGCCCGCTGCGCTAGCCCTCCTTATAAGGGCTCACACAATCGACTTGGCCCTCCAGCCCAATCTCATTTACAGACAGTCCAATTAGGTGATATTTTATTTATTTATTTCAACTGAATCACTGAGATACACAGTTGCAGTGTTGTTCATGATTGGGTTTGGGTTCCAGCCATACAATGTTCCAAGATGTCCCTTCGTGTACACTTCCCACCACCAATGCCTCAGTTTTCCTCCTGCCGCGCCCCCATACCCCCCCAAGCGGCCTGCCTCTGCGGCAGGCACTTTCTTCTCTGTCTCTCTCTTTCCCTCTGGGCATCATGGTTTGCAGCGCAGGTGCTGACAGATTAGCATGTATGTCCTTACCTCCTCTCAGCACTCAGTTCTTGTTCAGAGTGATCATTTCCAACTTCCGTTGGTGTAGTGGCACTGTGGTCCTTTCTCTGTCCAAACTGCACCCCCTTGCCCCCTGTGGCAGCTTCCAACAGTGGACCAGTCCTTCCAGCCCTTGTTTCTACTGTCTTTGGGTCCAATGAGGTAATTTTTTTTCTTTTTGGGTCACACCTGGCGATGTTCAGGGGTTACGCCTGGCTCTGCACTCAGAAATGACTCCTAGTGTGCTCAGGGGACCCTATGGGATGCCGAGGATCGAACCCGGGTCAGCTGTGTATGAGGCAAACGCCCTCCCCGCTGTGCTATCGCTCCGGCCCCCGTTAGGTAATCTTTCTGTTGGAAAAACCTCATCAGCTGGAGCCTCTCTGAGAGCAGGAGTAACTGACGGCGGGCATAGAAGATGCCTCTGTCTGGAGAGGGGGTGGGGTGGGGAGGGGCCAAGCCGGTAGAGCGAAGGGCGACAGGGCAGGGAGCCCTTCCCCGGGCAGAGACACACCCCCGTGGGCTTGGTCTTAAATCAGAGTCTGAAATCAAAGGGCAGTGGCGGCGGCTTGCTCACCTACTGCCTGTGTGAAAGGGTCTGTGGAGTTGAAATCGAAGATTCCCCTGAACGAAGGGCGCTCATGGGGCAGAGAGCTGGGCCTTTTGAGAGGAAGAAGCCAGCAGAGCGCTGCAGCCTCAGCAGGGGTGGTGGGCACAGCGGCCTGTCTCGCTTCTCCGCGTCCTCGCGCCCAGGCCTCTGCCAGTAGCCAGGGGCGTGTGCTTGTCGGGCCACGAGCCTCTTTCCCGCATGCCCCGGAGGCGCGTGGGAACGGACCTCGAGGGCTCTGCCTGGCAGAACGTCCGGGACGGCCTGAACGAGCTCAGAGCTCACTGGGCGCGTCATCGGCCGCCTAGAGCGCATCCCCCTGAGCTGCGGGTGTGGCAGCTGCCTTGGCAAGCCGCGGGCACGGGCAAAGCTGTCCCCAGGCCTGCGGGCTGAGCTGGAGAGAGCAGCGCGGCATGGTCCTTGCCTTGTCCTCAGCTGCCCTCTCCCTCAGGGTCCCCATCCCTCATCTGGACACGAGATGGCCAGGCACTGGGGCTGGATCCCGGACACCCCCTTGGTCCCCCAAGCCCCCAATGGCCCCCCAAGACACAGCAACACGAGAAGGTGTTTCCCCCGCCAGGGATTTCCTGGTGCCTCCCAGTGTTTGGGTTTGTTCTGGAACGGAACTAGCAGTTCTCAGCGCAGACCTAGGCAAGACCTGCACTCGGGCTGTTCTGGTGGGCCTGGGGGGCCGCATGGGACCTCCCATTTCTGGGGAGCTCAGGCAAACTCCCCCAGCCCCCAATCCCTCCGCCGTGCCCCTAATCGTCTTCTCCACGAGTTGGCTTTGGGCCTCACCTGCGGGATCGCTGTGGTGGACTTCGTCCCTGCCCCCCTTGGGCTACTGATTCTGGACATTTCCTTGAGACTCTGCTCCCCACTGCCCCCCGCTCTCTCAAGTGACCTCTTGTCACGCTGCCATGACCCCCCCCGGCTGTTTTATAAAGGTCTTTTTATTTGCCATACCTGGTGGTGCTCAGGCGGGCTCCTGGCTCTGCACTCAGGGGTGACTCGGGAGGGGCTTGGGGGACACTAGGGGCTGGCGTGCAGTGGGCCAGCTGACTGCAGGCAGGTGCCCCGGCTTTGCCGTCTGCAGTGGCAGGGCTGCGTCTTGCCCAGCTGAGCTGGTCCACATCCTCCAGTGGTGGGAGGGGTCGGGGGCCGGGCCACTCTGGGCTTCGACCTGGGCGGATGGGAAGTGGGGGTGCACATGTGGGCGTAGACGGGAACCCCTGCCTGGCCATCTCGTGTCCAGATGAGGGATGGGGACCCTGAGGGAGAGGGCGGCTGAGGAGGGGGCCAAGGACAGGTGCGAGACGGGCGTTTCCGCAGGGGGGGAGGGGGGAGAGCACGGGAGCAGGCAGGAAGCTGGCGCGGGTTCAGACTTCTCCGGAGGCAAGGGGGTGGCCGTCGGGGGGCTCGAGCCAGGGACGTGCCAGTTCCCAGCAGGATGCTCCGACAGCAGAGCACCGACCTCCCTGAGTGGGATGGAGGAACCTTGTCGGGTGGCCGCTGCCCAGGGCCCTGAGCCTGAGAGTGGGTCCATTCACATGTTAGAGCATGCACGGAAGAAAGGAGCCAGGCCAGGGCCCTCCACGGGCCGGGGGGGTTCAGGTGCGTGCCAGCCTTCTGCCCACCTGGGGCCAGCTGGCAGTGCCAGGAGGCCTGAGCCCTGCTGGGTGCAACCCCGCCCCCGGCAATAATGCAGCAAAGGCGAAAAGATCCAGTTCTAGGGACTTCGAGAGGTTTGTCATCTTGTCATCACAGCCCTGGGACGACTGGTTCTGTCAATGACCTTCTCAAGTGTCCTGCATTCCCACACCCGCACTGTGGGGCCTGCTCCCCTCCAAACGTGCCCAAGGGCCCCTGCCATGGAGGCTCCGTTCCCAGGCAGACACCCAGTTCCCATGACTTTGGCCACTCGTTCTCTACTAGGTTCGTTTAGAGCTTTATGAGAGAATTATTTATGAGAGAATTTATGAGAGAAATATTTTTGGGGGGTTACAACTGAGGGTGTTCCGGACTTACTCCTGGAAGGGCCCAGCCTGGAGACCGGGTATTGAGAAAGTACGCACTCTTAGCAAGCTGGGATATACAGACTCTTCGTCCCCGTGAGGGCCACCGCAGTGCGTCGAGTGAGTGCTGAGCTCAGTACCAGCAGATGCTGAGAACTTGTCTTGCCTGTCAGGGAGCTGCTTTAAAGTTGCTTTTCACAAAATTATTCCAGGCCACAAGTTTCCTCCACGGCTCCTGGCCCTGAAGCTCAGGCCACTCTTCCAGATCTGAACAACGATCTAGCTGGATGGGGCAGAGTGTTCTTGGGAAGGTGTTTATTTCGTTTTTATTTCCTTCTATATTCCACCGTTTTTTTCTGGTTCTTAGAGTCTCATTTGTTAGATTTATTACAAATTTTTTTGTCTTTAGACCACACCTGGAGTGCTCAGGGCTTATTCTTGGCTCTGTGCTCAGGGATTAATCCTGGGGGGCAAAGGGGACCATATGGGATGCTGGGGATCAAACCTGGTTCGGCCACATGCAAAGCAAGTGCTCTGCCTGCTGTACTGTTGCTCTGGGCCCTAATTATGATTCTGATGGGTTTTTCTTTGCATATAAGTTCCTTCTTTTTGTTTGTTATAGGCCACACCCAGGGGTCACTCCTGGCTCGTCACGCAGGAATCACCTTTGGTGGTGCTCTGGGGACCATATGGGGTGTGTAAACTCAAAAAGAGCACAGCAGTGGCAGTGGTCTATCTGTCCCGCGGCCAGCGTTCGGTAGTCTCACCCGCTTCCCCCACCCTGGGGAGGTCGGTGGCGATGGGCAGGCAAAGGAAGGAGCGAGGGCCAGGCTGGTTGGTGTCAGTTGCAGTTTCTTCCAATCCTCTCTCCATCCACTCCTGTCTCTCCTCTGCCTCCTGCTTCTTCCTCCCCCATGCTACTTCATTCTCCTTCTCAACCCCCCTTCATCCTCCTTCTCTGGAGTCTGGATTCTGATTCTGATCCGGCAGCCCACTCTTACAGTCTAGTTAAATCTCAAAGCATGAGGGGTTGGGGTAACAATTACACATAGGTGCAATCACAATCAATAGGGATAGAAATCTTTCCCTCGGAGACATCTGCTCCTAGGGCAGATCCTCATTATCAGATCAATCCACCCTAGAGCAGATCCCCCTGTGGGTGTGTTTCTCCTCTCCTTGTCTAACATATAAGCAGATATAATATAAATCATTTTGTATGGATACAGTAAGAAATACCTTAAACTTATCGAATTGCCCTCCTAGGGCCATCTCGATCTCAGACTACAGTGCTCAGGCCAGATAGTCTTTCCTACCCCTAGCAGGGTCCTACTCTCGTCATTACTTTTGGATCATGACAGCATTTGTCTATGATCAAGCTCTTAACTTATAGTTAAGAATCGTGGCACCTTGGCCTGGCCCATTTCGATGCCAGGGTAGCTCACCGCTTGCCCTGGGTCCATTCAGTCCCTCGTTGGGACCCTGCTTTGGGGGTGTTAGGAACCAAGGGCAACGAGGCTTAGGTCGAGAAAACAGATGCCCGGGAGCGAATAATATTCAAAGCCAATTAAATCCTAAGTTACAAAAGCATAATATTAACTGTCTTTCTGTATCTATACAAAAAGGACAATTCATAAAGTAAACTATTCAAAAGACATAAGGAGAGGAGAAAGGCAATATTTCGCTCATACATATAAAATCATAGATTTCAGAGGAATCTAACCTTACAAGTTAACAAAGTCTGATTAGGGGGAAAGCTGATTAACTGGTTGGGGAGGAGAGCATAGGGAAGAATTTACAGATAAACACAATGGAATGGAAGTGCCTCAGGAGCACTGTAATGGGTGTAACCTGATAAACCTAAGTTCCTTGCGGAGAAAGGGAGAAAGGACAAAGCAGTGTCCTCCTACATGGGGCACCAGGAATTGAACTGGGTCAGCCACGTGCAAGGCAAGCACCCTACCCACTGTACTATCTCTCCAACCCCCTTTATTGTGTTTTTATATCACAAACCGCATTCTTCATTTCTGAAATTTCAGAATGTATTTTTTAATTTCTTCTCTCATCTTTCTTCCCTCCCTCCTTCACTCCTTTCCTCCCTCGTTCCCTCATTTCCTTCCTTCCTTCCTTCCTTCCTTCCTTCCTTCCTTCCTTCCTTCCTTTTCTTTTCTTTTTGCTTTTGGACAACACCTAGCGATGCTCAGGGGTCTCCCTGGCTCTGCATTCAGGAATCACTGCTGGTGGTGCTGAGGGGCTGGGCTGAGGCTACCCTCTGTCCCATCCCCGCTGCTCTCACACCTTCTCCTGCTCCCTGACGGCCCCCGCCACTGCCTGGTGCCCCTGAGCATCCCCTGTGGTGTCCCTGGAGTCCTTTTGCGTGTGTGGAACCACTGTAGTGGGCAGAGCCTTTGCGCGCTCATTCTCACTGCTGAGCTTGCGAGGCTCTGGGTGTCTTCCTTGGGCGCTGTCCCTTCAGGACTGGGGTGACTCGGGTGCTCCCTTGTGGGCGGCGCTGAGAGGCTTCCCTGTCCCTTCTCTGCGGTCACAGGGAGAGCGACTGAGCCCTATGAAGCCCCGGGTGTTCCGAGGCCCAAGGAAGAAGTGTCAGGAGTCTGTAATGCCGGCTCGGGCCACACGGGGGCAGCAGAGCTCACAGATGTGCCACCTACCTGCCCGCTGCCCAGCTGCGCCCCCTTTCTTCCTGCATCCCGCCCCCTCTTAGCCCAAACCCTGGGCAGGCAAGAAGCTCCTGCACCCCAGGAACTGCAATGCCACCTTGGATCACACGGGAACAGCAGAGACCATGGAACAACAGAGACCATGTGTTTTTCCCCCTCCGTTTTTGGATCACACCTTGGCGAGGCACAGGGGTTACTCCTGGCTCTGCACTCAGGAATTACTCCTGGAGGTGCTCGGGGGACCATATGGGATGCTGGGAATCGAACCCAAGTTGACCGCATGCAAGGCAAATGCCCTACCCACTGTGCTATCGCTCTAGCCGGGACCATGGAATTTATGTGTGTGTTCGTGTGTGTGTGTGAGAGAGAGAGGGGGAGAGAGAGAGAGAGAGAGAGAGAGAGAGAGAGAGAGAGAGAGAGAGAGAGAGAGAGAGAGAGAGAGAGAGAGAGTGCATGAACATGCATTTGCATGTATGATATTTTTTCTTTCTTTTTTTGGGGGGGATCACACCTGGTGATGCACTGGGGTTACTCCTGGTTCTGCATTCAGGAATTACTCCTGGCGGTGCTTAGGGGACCACATGGGATCCTGGGAATCAAACCTGGGTTGGCCGCATGCAAGGCTCTACCCGCTGTACTATTGCTCCAGCCCTGTGTGTACAATGTAAAAAATTCTTTAAATTTTTTTTATTGAATAACCATGCGATAGACCATGCCAGAGCTGTTCAATGATTAGGGTTCAGTCATACAACGTTCCAACACCCATCCCTCCACTAGTGTACATTTCCCACCACCAATGTCCCCAGTTTCCCTCCCACCACCCCCCAACCTCCCTGTCCCTCACCCTGCATCTGTGGCAGACACTTTCTTCTTTTTCTTTCTCTCTCTATCCTTTTGTTCATTATGGTTTGCAATACAGGTACCACAATGTCATCATGTTTGTTCAGGGAGTTTAGTACTTTTATCGGGAAGGTACAACGGGAGTAACTTTTTTCTTTGGTTTTAGGTTTTGGTTGGTCACACTGGCAATGCTCAGGGTTACTCCTGGCTTTGCACTCAGGATTCACTTCTGGAAGTGCTCAGGGGACCATATGGCATCCTGGGGATTGAACTCAGGTCGGCTGTGTGCAAGGCGAACTCCCTATCCACTGTACTCTGGCCCCTGCAGTAGGGTTTTTAATGGGTGGCCACTTTGGGATGTGGATATGACCGGGGTTTCCAGAAGTACCAGAGGTGGGGGAAGTTAGCTCATCCTGACTCTGAGAAAGCCTGGAGATTTCAGTCGCAAAATCTGTATACCTGAGTTTTCTGCAGGTTAATTTCTTGGTTCATCTTGAGACGGTGGACATAGCGGTGATTTTGGATTGTGAAAGCCTGTGGCTATTGGGGGCTCTTTTTGGGTGGACTCTGGACTAACCCGCCCCCTCCCATGTGCCTCGGATTATTCAGTCATGCGTGGGTCTGAGATTCACTGTGGCTTTTGGTCTATTTCAAGATTTATTATGGTTCTCTGAAGCAAGGCTCGTGGAAGAGCTTAAATGGTGGTGACAGAGTTGGTTCGTGGGGGTGACTGACAGGGATTCTGGGAGTATAGGGAAGTGGGGAGAGAGGGAGGCAGCCCATCTGACTCCTGCCTGAGCCCTGGTGATATCCATCTAGGGTGTAGAGTCCAGTCAGGACATGGAGAGTCTGGGTTGTGGGAGCCAGCGGCTGCTGGGACTGTGTTTGGGTGGCATTGGGTGAACCCTCTCCCATGGGCCCAGATTATTCAGCCATGTGCAGGTCCGAGATGTGCTGCATCTTTCTGATTTTTTTCTTTTCTTTTTGGGTCACACCCAGCAATGCACAGTGGCTCTGCACTCAGGAACCACTCCTGGGGGTGCTCAGGGGGGCATATGTGATGCTAGGAAATGAACCCAGGTTGGCAGTGTGTAAGGCAAACACCCTACCCTCTGTGCTGTTGCTCCAGACCCTTTTTTGGATTACTTTCAAGATTAATTTCAGTCTCTGGAGCTTGTATGGTGGAGCCAGAAGTGACTTGAGGGCATGGCTCCTGCGTACCTGAATTTGGTGGTTTAATTTCTCAGAAGGGCTGGAGCGATCCACAGCGGGTAGGGCGTTTGTCTTGCACACGGCTGACCTGGGTTCAATTCCCCCGTCCCTCTCAGAGAGTCCAGCAAGCTACCGAGAGTATCTCACCTGCATGACAAGCTACTTGTGGTGCATTCGATATGCCAAACACAGTAACAACAGGTCTCTCAATGGAGATGTTACTGGTGCCTGCTCGAGCAAATCAATGAACAACGGGAGGACAGTGCTACAGTGCTAATTTCTTGGAAAACTTGGTTTCGAGTTGTTGGAGTCGGGCCAGATGCACAGCTGTGCCTCGGGGTGCCTGGAAGCCCGAGGGCACCATCAGGATGCTGGTGCTCCTGCACATTGGGGCCAGGTTGACCGCTGGGGACGCCCTCTGGGCCCCGGCCATGAGGGCAGCAGCGCGCTGAGGCCACCAGCCCAAAAAAGCCTGGCAGGGCTACACTGACCTTCCAGACAGCTGGCGCCGGGGAGATTGTCCTCCCTGACAGACTGTGCAGGCACTCTTTGGAGATGTGCTTGGGGCACTGCAAGGGGCTTCAGACTGGCGCGGGCGCCCGCGGGTGCTGGGGCAAGAGCTGCTCTGCAGCCCGCTCTGAGCCTGAGGAGCCGTTTGGACCCCCTGAGCAGGGAAAGTGAAGCGGCTCCTGCAACCGCACCTGCTATGCCGCCTCGGGCCACACGGGGGCAGCAGACTCCACAGGGTGGGGTTGCATGTGAGTGAGTGTTACCTTGAACCTTTCTCTGTGTGTGCATGCGACAGTACGTGTGAAAGTCATTGTGAATGTGAGTGTACATGAGCTTGACAGTGAGCAAATGCTTATGAGTGTATGCATGTGTGTCTGTGACTTTGTGTGAGTGATTATAAATGAGTGTTTTTGAGTTTGCGTGTGAGTGTGAGAATGTGTCTGCGTGTGAGTATGAGTGAATTAGTCTGATGTGTGTGAGTGTGAGATTGGATGAATCTGTATGTGTGTGAGTGTGAATCTGTATGTTATAGGTGTAAGAGTATGAGGGCTTGTAAATATATGTGAGTTTTCATGTGTGTGAGTGTGATTGTGTGAAGGTGTATTATGTGAGGAAATGAGTCTGTGTGTGAGAGATGTGGGAATCTGTATGTGTATGTGTCTGTATGTGTGTGAGTGTGTGACTGTGTATATGAGTGTATGTATGAGTGTGTGTGTGTGTGTGTGTGTGAATGCTGAATTTTCTCCTCAGGAAGCCTGGGTTTTGGAGCTGACCAGAATGCTGGTGCGGGAGGCCACCAGGCTGTCGGCTCTGGCCACTCACCAGGGGTTCTGGCCTGTCTCAGCCCGGGTCCCCCTGCCCGTACTGTGCCTCATCCGAGAGCTGCCGTCTGGAGCTGCACTGTGGGGCCAGGGTGGGCCCACCCTTGGGCCTCGCTGGGCATGCCCCTGTGCCCCAGGTCCCTCACAGGCCCTTGGCCTGTCCTGCGTGGCAGGGGTGCCTGCGCTGGGGGTCGAGCCCTTCCTGAGCTGTGACATCGCAAGCCGGCTCCACTTTTGTGCCTCAGTTTCACCATGTGAGGTGGGCGGTGAGTGGCTGCTGCTTCATGAGGGCGGCTGGGGTGACCCTCAGGAAGGCTTCAGCCCCAAACGGGGCAGAGGGAGGCCGGGATCTGCTTGGCATTGGGGAGATCCCGTCCTAGTGCAGCTGCACATGGCCGCAGGTAGGGGCCTGGGTAGTGGCCATAGGCCGTGCCCGTGACCCGGATGTGTCTCTGCGGGGGCCACGGGGGAGGACCCTATCTCTTGCCAGGCTGCGGGCAGCAGGGCGGTGCCCCTGGCCTCTGTGTGGCCAGAGCTGCGTGGAGGCTGGCGGAAGGAGCCTGTCGTCTCCTCTCAGCCTGCAGCGGGTCATCCACCAAGGTGACAGGCATGTGGGGGTCCCTGGTTGCAGGGGTGCATCCCAGCTTGTTCCCAGCCACCGGGACCCCCGGACTGTCCCCTGGAGGTGTGTGGAGGCTAACACAGTATCCCCAGGTGAGTGGCTGCGTGGCCGAGTGAACGTTCACTCCAGGCTGTCAGGGCGAACCCTACCCAGTGGCCTGGGGGTCTTGCTCAGGCAGACAACTATCCTGAGAGAGGGCTCTGCAAACTGCAGGTGAGACCCATTGTGCCCCCACCTGGGGGCCCTATTCCTGAGGAGTCTGCGGCTGATCCCCTGAGTCCGGGTGCGGCGTGAGAGCAGACCTGCGTGTGGGTGTCCAGCCTGAGGCAGGCGAAGCCCATCGCAGGAGCCTGGCCTGGCCTGACCCCCTGGCCCACCCTGACCTGCCCCGTCCTGCCCTACCCAGCAGGACTCCAGGGCTGGGATGAGGCTTTTGCAGCAAGGTCTGTAATGCTGGCTTCGGCCACACGAGGGCAGCAAAGCCCACAGAAAGTGTGTGTGTGTGTGTGTGTGTGTGTGTGTGTGTGTGTGTGTGTGTGTGTCAGTGAGTGCGTGTCATAGTGAGTGTGAAAATTGAGGTTCTTTCTCAGAGTCTGGGATGTGGAACTGTCCCAGAATGAGTCACCCGGTTACCACCCAGACTGTCATCTCAGGCCATCAGCACAGGCCACTAATTAAACAGGAGCAACCTTGCCTGCCTCATGCTTTTCCCTCACTATTTGCCCCTCACACCCAGCTCCTCTCCCCTCTGCACCACCCACCTGCCCGCTGCCCAGCTGTGCCCCCTTTCTCCCTTCATCCTGCCCGCTCTTAACCCAACTCCAGGCTGGCAAAAGGCGCCTGCCGCCCAGGAACTGTGATGCTGCCTTGGGCCACACAGGGGCAGCAGAGACCATGGAATATGTGTGTGTGCGTGCATGCGTGCGTGCGTGTGTGTGTGTGTGTGTGTGTGTGTGTGTGAGAGAGAGAGAGAGAGAGAGAGAGAGAGAGACAGA
The DNA here is from genome assembly GCF_029834395.1 of Sorex fumeus. Classification (NCBI taxonomy): domain Eukaryota; kingdom Metazoa; phylum Chordata; class Mammalia; order Eulipotyphla; family Soricidae; genus Sorex; species Sorex fumeus. The sequence continues at coordinate 5,534,235 of NW_026606144.1, read as the reverse complement.
GAGACAGAGAGACAGAGAGAGAGAGCGTGAACATGCATTTGTGTGTATACAGTTTTAAAAAATTATTTAAATTTAAATCTTTTTATTGAATAACCACGCAATAGACCATTACAAAGCTGTTCATGATTAGGTTTCAGTCATACAATGTTCCAACACCTATCCCACCACCAGTGTACATTTCCCACAACCAATGTCCCCAGTTTCCCTCCCACCATCCCTCAAACCCCTGTCCCTCAGCCTGCATCAATGGCAGGCACTCTTCTTCTTCTTCTTCTTCTTCTTCTTCTTCTTCTTCTTCTTCTTCTTCTTCTTCTTCTTCTTCTTCTTCTTCTTCTTCTTCTTCTTTTCTCTCTCTCTCTCCCCTTTAGTGCATTATGGTTTGCAATACAGTTACTATGATGTCATCACGTTTGTTCAGGACATTTAGTATTTTATCGGTAAGATACAGCCGCAGTAGCTTTTTTTTTTTTTTTTTTTTTTTGGGTTTTGGTTGGGTCACACTGGCAATGGTCAGGGTCACTCCTGGGTCTGCACTAAGGAATCACTCCTGGCAGGGGACCATATGGCATCCTGGGGATTGAACTCAGGTCGGCTCTGTGCAAGGCAAACTTCCTATCCACTATACTATTGCTTCAGTCTCTGGAGTAGGTTTTTTAAGGGGTGGCAGCTTTGGAGAGTGGATATGACTGCCGGGGTTTCCGGAAGTACACGGAGGTGGGGAGAGGTAGCTACCGGGACCCCTGGACTGTCCCCTGGAGGCATGTGGAGGGTAGCACAGTTCCAGGTGAGTGGCAGCATGGCTGGGGTGACTCCCACCGCCAGGTGACCAGTGGAGCCTAAGCAAGTGGCCTTTAGGATCTTGCCCAGGCAGAGGACTGTGCCAAGAAGACGAGGCGTTTACACCTGGCAGGGGACACCCCCATGGCCTCCCCTGTCCCAAAGTCCCACCAGGCTGAGCCTGTAATGATGAGGGTGTCCAGCAGTGGGACCCCCAACCCCATGCGAGCCGAGCCTGGCTGTGCTCTGCGGGTCCCTGGAGGTGACTCAGATCTTCCCAGGGCGGGCCTGTTATGTCCTTGTCTGGAGGCTTCCGGGAGCTTCTTTGCATTGGGTTCTGCAGGCTCACCTGATGTGCTGGCTGATTTCGTCCTGGGGAGAGGGACTGGGGCCGGGGTGTGGCTGTGTGTGTACCTGCTGGGGGCTCTTCCAGAGACAGGCCAGGGAGGTCCTAGCTGAGGGGTCCGACAGGGGAGCACAGAGCAGGGGCAGGCATTCAGCTGTGGCCCAGGGACCCCACAGGGGCTTGTGTGTCTGAGCTGCGGGGCCAGGGTGAGATCGGGTGGGTCTCCGTGTCTGGCCGAGATCCCCCAAGTCCATGATGTGCACAGCACCCCCGCCCTGGGTCTGCCCCTCCACTGTCCGTGACGCAACTGGGCCCGGCGAACCAGAGGTACCCCTGCTGGGCACCCCCACTTCTGTGGAGCGGGGTCAGGCCCCCTGAGTCCGGGGTGCGGACCTGCATGTGAATGTCTAGCCCGAGGCAGGCGAACCCCGTCCTAGGTGGCTGGTGTGACGTGTCCCCTGGCCCGCCCCGTGCTTGGTGCTTGCCCTGCCTCGGCCCCACCCAGCCCGACACCAGCTCGAAGAGGCTCCTGCAGTCTGTAATGCCAACCCTGGCCACACGGGGGCGGCAGAGCTCACAGAAAATGTGTGTGTGTCTTGAGTCTGTGTGAACAGCAGTGTGGATGCTGAGCTTCTTGCTCAGAGTCTGGGATGTGGAACTGGTCCAGGATGAGTCACCTGGGGACTGCCCGGACTGTCACCCCAGGCCGTCAGCACAGGCCACTAAACAGGTCCCGGTTCTGGGAGTAGCGGTGCCTGCCTCATGCCAGCCTCTGTTCTGCTGTTTGCCCCTCACAGCAGCCCCTCTCCCCTCTGCGCCACTCACCTGCCCGCTGCCCAGCGGCGCCCCCTTTCTCCCTGCATTACCCCCCTCCCCCAGCCCAACCTGGGGAGAGGCGTCTGCAGCTCAGGAAGTGCAGTGCCGCCTTGGACCACCCGGGGGTAGCAGAGTCCATGTAGTGTGTGTGTGTGTGTGTGTGTGTGTGTGTGTGTGTGTGTGTGTGTGGTGCGTATGTGTGTGTGTGGGGCGGGAGAAGGCGAGAGAGGAGCATGAACCTGCATGTGTGTGTATGGTTTTGCGTGTTATTGTGAGTGTCTGTGAGTGTGGCATCATTCTCCGTGGGTGTAGTGTAGCGATTGCTGAGGGTCAGCACCGTGTCTGGGTTATGGACCTGGACAGTGGGAGTCTGAGGGGGCCACCCAGGCTGTCAGCCCAGGTTACCTCCAGATCCCCTGGTCCCATTGCAGGGGCTGCCATACGGCCTGTGCCTGGCCCTGACGCCCCCCTTCCCCTCCATTCCTACCACTCTCCCCTGTGTCCACCAGGATCAGTGACCGTCCCTCTGCCTCTACAGCCGCGCCTGCGATACCGCCTTGGGCCACATGGGGACAGCAGACCCCACAGGGTGCAGTTGCCTGTGAGTGACATTTGCTGTATTTCTTTGTGTCTCTATGTGAGTGACAGTGAGTGTGTTTCTCTGTTTCTGTCAGTGAGTTTGTTTCTCTCTCTGTATTTCTATGTGAGTGACAGTGTCTTTTTTTTCTGTTTGTGACTATGAGTGTGTTTCTGTGTGTGAGTGACTGTGAGTGTTTTTCTGTGTGTGAGTGACGGGAAGTGTGTTCTGTGTGTGAGTGACAGGGAGTGTGTTTCTGTGTGTGAGTGACGGGGAGTGTGTTTCTGTGTGTGAGTGACAGGGAGTGTGTTTTTGTGTGAGTGACTGTGAGTGTTTTTCTGTGTGTGAATAATGGGGAGTGTGTTTCTGTGTGTGAGTGACTGTGAGTGTTTTTCTGTGTGTGAGTAATGGGGAGTGTGTTTCTGTGTGTGAGTGACAGGGAGTGTGTTTCTGTGTGTGAGTGACAGGGAGTGTGTTTCTGTGTGTGAGTGACAGGGAGTGTGTTTCTGTGTGTGAGTAACAGAGAGTGTTTTTCTTTGTGTGAGTGACAGGGAGTGTGTTTTTGTGTGAGTGACTGTGAGTGTTTTTCTGTGTGAGTAATGGGGAGTGTGTTTCTGTGTGTGAGCACTGTGTTTCTCTGTGTGTGACGGGGTGTGTGTTTCTGTGTGTGTGACTGGGAGTGCGTTTTGATGTGTGTGACTGGGAGTGTATTTCTGTGTGTGAGTGATGGGGTGTGTGTTTCTGTGTGTGTGTGTGTGTGTGTGTGTGTGACGGGGAGTGTGTTTCTGTGTTGGTGACAGTGAGTATGCTTGTGTGTGTTCTGTGGGTGGCAGTGAGCGTTTTTCTTTGTGTGTTGTGAGAATCCTCTGGTCTGACTCAGGGAGACTGGGCTTGCTGGAGGTGAGCCAGTGTGAACCTGAATAAGAGTTGCCCAGATGGTCACCTCAGGCTGTCCCCGTGTGTCATTCATCTGGGTCTGAGGTCCTGGTCTCCCAGGCTAAGTCATCTTCCCACCCGCCTCTCATTTCGTAGTTTCCAGGCACCATCCCTGCCACAGCCTGGTCACAGCCCCCTGCCCTGCTGCCTCCTTGCCTGCCCGCCAGGAGCTCCGCTCCCAGGAGAGGCTTCCATAGCCTGGGGCTTCAATTTCATCTCTTCCACACGGGGGCAGCAGAGCCCGAGCGTGCTTTAGTGTGAGTGAGAGTGTGTGTGTTTCTATGTGTGTATTCCTTTGTTGTGTGTGTGAGGCTGAGTGTGTGTGAGTGATTTTGTGTGTGTGTGTTTCTTTGTGAGTGTGCGAACATGATGTGCAGCAGGGAGTGTGAATTGGTGGAGCCGGGTCAGGTGAGTCCGTGGAGAGGCCACCTAGAGTGTCACGCGGGTCACTAGCCCAGGGCTGTTTCAGGTTAGGCAGTTGGCCTGGGCTGTGGTGGTTTGGCTATGCCGGGGGACCATTCAGCTGAGGGGATACTGGGGCACACTGTACCCGGTCTCTGCAGGGGGACTGGGCCTGTGTGTGCAGCGCTCAAAAGTAGATAAAGGACCAAACTTGATGTTCTCTCAGTGTCTGTGTTGCAAACCATAATGCCCCAAAGGGGAGAGAGAGAATGGGGGAAACTGCCATGGAGGCAGGGGGAGGGTTGGATGGGAGGATACTGAGGACATTGGTGGTGGGAAATGTGCACTGGTGGAGGGATGGGTGTTCGACCATTGTGTGATTGTAACTCAAACATGAAAGCTTTTTAACTGTATCTTACAGTGATTCAATGAAAAAAAAAAACAGCTGCGCCCCAAAGGCAGCTGCCCCCAGGCCGCCCCACCTCCCCTCTGCCCCCCACCATGAGGGAGCCCCAGGCAGGCTAGAAGTGCTGCTCTGGCGTCTTTGCCCGACAGTTTGTTTGTGGTCCTGTCCTCACCCGGCTGCAGTAGATGGGGTGTCTGTGCCCGAGGACTCCCACCCAGGGGTGGCCCCTTCCACTCAGGCCCTCGAGAGCCAGCATGAAGCCAGCACCGTGACTGTCACCTCCAAGCACACTCAGGGCAGCCAGGTTGGGGGGGGTCTTGTTCCTGCCCAGGCCTGTGGCTCCCATGTTCCTCACCCCTTCATTTCTGTCTCTGGGTGACTGGGCCACTGCTTTCCCCTGGACACTCCTGTCTCCCTTCTCTCTCTCTATCTCAGAGAAAACCACCCTTTCCTCCTGGACACCCCTATCTTCCTTCTCTCGGAGAGAAAACCACCCTTTGCTGCCGGGACATGCTGTCTCTCTTCTCTATGAAAGAAAACCACACTTCACCCCTGTACATGCCTGTCTTCCTTCTCGCTCTTTCTGAGAGATAGCCACCCACTCCCCTGGACGTGCTGGTCTCCCTAATCTTCTAGAGAAAATCACCAATTTCCCCACCTCCCTACACTCTCTGTGAGAGAAAACCACCCTTGTCCCTGGACATCCTATCTCCCTTCTCTCAGAGAAAATCACCCATTGTCTCTGCATGAGCCTGTCTCCCTTCTCTCTCTCTCTCTCTCTCTCTCTCGCTCTCTCTTTTCTCTCTCTCTCTCTCTCTCTCTCTGTCTCAGAGAAAACCACGCTTTCCCCATGGACAAGCCTATCTTCCTCTCTGAGAGAAAACCACCCTTTCCACTGGACACTCTTGTCTCCCTTGTCTCTTTGAGAAAATAACCTTTCTCCCTGAATATCTCTCCTCTCTCTCTGAGAGAAAACAACCTATTCCCTGTGGAAGTGCCTGTCTGCCTTCTCTCTCTGTCTCCTCTCTCTCTCTCTCTTTCTCAGAGAAAACTACCCTTTACCCTTAACCCTTTACCCTTTCACATGCCTGTCTCCCTTCTCTGTCTGAGAGAGAACAACCCTTTCCCTCTGGTGGACATGCCTGCGTTTCTTCTCTCTCTGAGAGAAAAAACCCTACTTCTCTGGACATGCCTCTCTCCGCCTCTCCCTGTCTCTCAGAGAAAACCACTCTTTCCCCCCTTGACATGCCTATCTCCCTTCACTCTCTGAGAGAAAACTACCTTTTCCTCCTGATCTTCTTGTCTTCCTTCTTTCTGTGGCAGAAACTATCATTTCGTCTGGATGTGCCTATCTTCTTTCTCTCTGTGAGAAAATCTTTCCCCCTTGGCATGCCTGTCTCCTTCCCTCTCTGGGGAAAAAACAATCATTCTCCCAGTGTCTCCCTGGACACTCCTGTCTCCCATTTCTATCTCTGTCTTTCAGAGAAAACCAAAATTTTTTCCCTGGTGGGGGGGGGGGGGGAAACAACAGGACACTCCTGTTTTCCTTCTGTCTCTTTCTTCCGTGCCTGAGAGAAAGCCACTCTTTCCATCTGGACATTCCTGAGAGAAAACCACCCTTCCACTCTGGACAAGCCTGTCTCCATTCTCTGTCTGAGTGAAAACCACCCATTCTTCCTTGACATGCCTGTCTTCGTTCTCAATATGAGATAAAAACACACATTCCCCATGACATTCCTGTCTCCCTTCCTTCTCTGAGAGAAAACTACACTTTCTTTCTGGCCATGCCTATCTCCCTTCACTCTCTCTAAGAGAAAATCACCCTTTCCTCCTAACCCTCCTGTCTTCCTTCTCTCTGTGGGAGAAAACCACCCTCCCTTCTGGACATGCCGTCTTCTTTCTCTCTCTGAGAAAACCAACCTTCCCCCCTTAACATGCCTGTCTGCCTTCTCTGTCTGAGAGAAAACCACCCATTCCCTTTGACGTGCCTGTCTCACTTCACAATCACTGAGAGAAAACCACCCTTTCCCCATTGACGTGCCTGTCTCCCTTCCCTGTCTGAGATAAAACCACCTTTCACCCTTGACATGTCTTTCTCTCTTACAAGTCTGAGAGAAAAACACCTTCCACTGTGGACTAGCCTGTCTCCATTCTCTGTCGGAGAAAACCACCCATTCCCCGTGACATAACTGTCTCACTTCACAATCACTGAAAGAAAACCACCCTTTCCCCTTTGACATGTCTGTCTCCCTTTCCTGTCTGAGAGAAAACCACCTTTTTTCCTGGACTGAACTGTCTTCCTTCGTTTTTTATTTTTTAATTTTTTAAAATTTTTATTTGTGAAACACCATGAGGTACAGTTGTAGACTTACAAATTTTTGTGCTTGGGTTTCAGTTATACAATCATCAAGTACCCATCCCTCCACCAGTGCCCATTTTCCACCACCACGGGTCCCAATATCCCTCCCACCCCTCATCTCCCCCCATCCCACACTGCCTCTGTGGCAGGGCATTCCCTTTTATTCTCTCTCTCTTATTGGGTGTTGTGGTTTGCAAAAGAGGCAATGGGTGACAATCATGTTTGGTCTATAGTCTACTTTCAGCATGCTTTTCCCATCCCAACATCTTTTGTTTGGTGCTCCCTTCTCTATCTGAGCTCCCTTTTCCCCTAGCATGTGTGGCTGGACTCCAAGCCATGGAGCAAAATTCCTGGTACTAATCTCAGCCACTCTTGGGTGTTAGTCTCCTATCTTGTTACTTTATGTTCCCCAGATGAATGCAATCTTTCTATGTCTATCCCTCTCTTTTTGACTCATTTTACTTAACATGATACTTTCCATGTAGTAAATTTGTATGTAAATTTCATGACTTCATCTTTTCTAACAGCTACATAGTACTCCATTGTGGAAATGTACTAAAGTTTCTTTAACCAGTCATCTGTTCTTGGGCACTCAGGTTTTTCCAGATTCTGGCTACTGTAAAGAGTGCTGCAATGAACAAACAAGTGCAGGTGTCACTTCGAATATACTTTTTTGCCTCTCTGGGATATATTCCCAGGAGTGGTATTGCTGGGTCAAATGGGAGCTCAATTTCTAATTTTTTGAGATTCGTCCATACTGTCTTCCAAAAGGGCTGAACCAGTCGGCATTTCCACCAACAGTGAAGGAGGGTCTCTTTCTTGCCACATACGTGCCAGCACCGGTTGCTTTTGTTCTTTTGGATGTGGGCCAGTCTCTGTGGTGTGAAATGATATCTCATTGTTGAATTGATCTGCATTTCCCTGATGATTAATGATGTAGAGCATTTTCTCATGTGCCTTTTAGCCATTCGGATTTCTTCTTTGAGAAAGTTTCTGTTCATTTTGTTGCCCCATTTTTTGATGGGGTTGGATGTTTTTTCTTGTGGAGTTCAACCAGTATTTTGTATATCCTTGATATCAACCCCTTGTCAAATGTGTATTTGGCGAATATCCTTTCCCATTCTGTAGACTGTCATTGTATTTTGGTTGTATTTTGGTCACTGTTTCTTTTGAGGTGCAGAAGCTTCTTAGTTTAAGGTAGTCCCATTTGTCTATCTCTGTTTTCACTTGCTTGGCCAGTGGTGTGACGTTTTTGAAGATACCATCAGCTTCAATATCATGGAGGGTTTCGCCAACTTTGTCTTCAATGAATCTTATGGATTCCGTTCTGATGTTGAGGTCTTTAATCCATTTTGATCTTAGTTTTGGACATGGAATTAGGCAGAGATCTGAGCCCACGTTTTTGCATGGAGCTGTCCAGTTTTGCCAGCACAATTTGTTAAAGAGGCTTTCCTTGCTCCACTTCACTTTTCTTGCCCCCTTATTGAAGATTAGATGATCATGTGCTTGGGGGGAGATGTCAGTATATTCAACCCTGTTCTATTGGTCTGCATCTCTGCCTTTGTTTCAGTACCATGCTGTTTTAATTATTACTGCTTTGCAGTAGAGTTTGAAATTAGGGAGGTTGATTCCTCCCATTTTCTTTTTCCCAAGAATTGCTTTAGCTATTCGTGCAGGCTATTGTTCCATATAAATTTCAGGAGTATTTGCTCCATTTCTTTGAAGAATGTCATGGCTATCCTAATAGGGACCGCATTGAATTTGTACAGTGCTTTGGGAAGTATTGCCATTTTGACAATGTTAATTCTCCAGATCCATGAACAGGGGATATTTTTCCATTTCCTCGTGTCCTCTTTTATTTCTTGAAGTGGCATTTTGTAGTTTTCTTTGTACTGGTCCTTTACTTCCTTAGTTAAGCTGATTCCTAGGTACTTGATTTTCTGGGGCACAGTTGTGAATGGGATTATTTTCTTCATGTCACTTTCTTCTCTTTCACTATTTGCGTATAAGAAAGCCATGGACTTTTGGGTATTGATTTTATAGCCTGCAACTTTACTATACAAATATATTGTTTCTAGGAGTTTCTTGGTAGAGGTTCTAGGGTTCTCTAAGTATAGTATCATATCATCCGCTAATAGTGAGAGCTTGATTTCTTCCTTACCTTCCTGGATGCCCTTAATATCTTTTTCTTGCCTAATCGCTATTGCAAGTAATTCCAGTACTATATTAAACAGTAGTGGAGAGAGTGGGCATCCTTGTCTCATCCCTGATTTTAGGGGGAAGACTCTCAGTTTTTCCCCGTTGAGGATGATGCTTATTGTATAGGATTATGGTAGATGGCTTTAACTCTGTTGAGGAAAGTCCCCTCTATCCCCATTTTGGCGAGGGTTTTTATCATAAACGGGTGCTGGATCTTGCCAAATGCTTTCTCTGCATCTATTGATATGATCATATTATTTTTATCTTTTATTTTGTTGATGGGCTGGAGCGATAGCACAGCGGTAGGGCGTTCGCCTTACAAGCGGCCAACATGGCCGACCCGAGTTCGATTCCTCTGCCCCTCTCGGAGAGCCCGGCAAGCTACCGAGAGTATTTGATATGCCAAATACAGTAACAACAAAGTCTCCAATGGAGACGTTACTGGGCCCGCTCGAGCAAATCGACGATCAACGGGAGGGCCTTTACCTTTACCTTTACCTTATTTTGTTGATATGATGGATTATGTTGATTGATTTCCGAGTGTTAAACCATCCTTGCCTCCCTGGGATGAATCCCACTTGGTCATGGTGTATGATCTTTTGATGAGTTGTTGAATTCTATTTGCTAGTATTTTGTTGAGAATCTTCGCATCCGTGTTCATCAGGGATATTGGTGTAGTTTTCTTGTGGTGTCTTTGTTTCCTTTTGGTATTAGAGAGACATGGGCTTCATAGAAACTGTTTGGGAGAGTTTCTGTTTTTTTTCAATTTACTGGAAAAGCTTGAGAAGAACTGGGAAAATGTCTTCTTAAATGTTTGGAAAAATTCACTAGTGAATGCATATGGACCTGAGCTTTTGTTTTTGGGAAGACTTTTGATTAGAGTTTCAATTTCTTTGATGTTAATAGGTTTATTCATGTACTATATATCTTCTTGATTCAGGTTTGGGAGATTATAGGAGTCCAGGAATTTATCCATTTCTTCTAGGTTCTCTTGTTTAGTGGCATACAGACTTTCAAAGTAGTCTCTGATGATCTTTTGATTTCTTTGGCTTCTGTTGTGATATCCTAATTCTTATTTCTGATTCGATTTATTAGAACACTCACCCCTTTGTGAATGTTGCTAGTGGTTTATCTATCTTATTTATTTTCTTGAAGAACCAGCTCTTGGTTTCATTTTTCTTTCAGATTGTTTCTTTGCTTTCCATGTCATTGATTTCTGCTCTAAGTTTTATGATCTGTTTCCTTCTGCCTGATTTGGGCTCCTTCTGTTGATTCTTTTCTAAGATCTTGAGCTGTGAAGTCAAGTTATTTATGTGCATTCTTTTTTCCGTCCTGAGATATGCTTGCAGAGCTATAAAATTTCCCCTTAATATTGCTTTAGCTGCATCCCATAAGTTCTGGTAGCTCGTGTCTTCATTCTCATTTGTTTCCAAGTATCTTTTGATTTCATCCTTGACTTCCTTCCTGATCAACTCGTTGTTCAGCATTGAGTTGTTTAATTTCCAGGTGTTTGATTTGGTTCTCCGTGTCTTTGTGTGATTCACTTCTATACTCAGTGCATTGTGGTCTGAAAGATTGTTGTTACTATTTCTATCTTCCTGATTCTATTGAAGTATGTTTTGTGGCCTAGGAATGATCTATTTTGGAAAATGTTCCGTGCGCACTGGTGAAGAACGTGTATTGTTTCTTTTTGGAGTGTAAAGCCCTGTATAGGTCTATAAGCCCTTTCTCTTCTATTTCTTCTTTCGAAGCCAATTTTTCCTTACTGAGTTTTGTTCTTGTTGATCTATCCAGAAGTGATAAGGCAATGTTGAAGTCTCCAGCTACTATTATGTTGCTAGCAATGTCCTCCTTAAGATCTGTTAGCAATTGTTTTAAATATTTAGCTGTTCCCTCATTAGGTGCATATACATTTAAAAGTATGATTTCTTCCTGTTGTATGTATCCCTTGATGAATAGAAAATAGCCTTTGCTGTCCCTTCTAATCTTTTTCAACGTGAAATTGATATTGTTGGATACTAGTATGGCCACCCCAGCTTTTTTTGAGGGAGCTGTTTGCTTGCAGGATTGTTTTCCATCCTTTGAATTTGAGCCTGTGTTTGCTTTGACTGTTGAGATGAGTTTCTTGTAGGCAGCAGAATGTTGGGTTCTGTCTCTGAATCCATTTTGCCACTCTGTGTCTCTTAAATGGTGAATTTAGACTGTTGACATTGAGAGAGATTGCTGTTATGGGGTTTTGTGTCATCTTTCTGTAAGGGTATGTTGTGCTTGTAAGTTTTGTCTTGTCTTATAGTAGTCCCTTTAGCCCTTCTTTTGGGTTTGGTTTTGAGTCTATGAAGTTCCTGAGCTGCTGTTTATCTAGAAAATAGTGTACCGTTCCTTCAAGTTTGAGTGATAGTTTAGCCGGATAGAGTATTCTTGCTAAAGCATTCATTTTAGTGAGTTTTTTCACTATATCCCACCACTGACTTCAGGCTTGGAGGATTTCCTCTGATAGGTCTGCTGTGAACTAAGGGGTGCTCCTTTGTATGTGATTTCCTTCTTTGACCTTGCTGCTTGCAATATTGTATCTCTATCAGCAGCATCGATCATTCTAACTATGATATGTCTTGGAGTGTTTTTGTTAGGGTCTCTTTTAGCTGGCACCCTTTGGGCTCCTTGAACCTGAATAGCTGCATTGTCGAGCTCTGGAAATTTTTCAGCAATGATTTGTTTAATCGTGTTTTTTTTTCCCATTGGGATTGTTTCCCTGAGCTTCTGGTACTCCAATGATTCTAATGTTGTTCCTCTTGGAATCATCTCCTAGAACTCTGATTCTCTCTAGAGCTATTTTGAGGTCCCTTGCCACTGTTTGTTGTTGCCTGTTGGTTTGGTTCAGCTGATCTTCCAGTTCACTGATTCTCTCTTCAGCTGTAGTCATTCTACTGTTGAGGGTACAGACTGAGTTTTTTTTATTTCATCTACTGAATCTTTTATTCGTGACATTTCTGCTTTCATTTCTTCCCGTAATTTGTTGATTTTTTCTGTCATGTTACTGGATATATGTCTGACAGTTTCATTGAGTTGATTGAACATCTTCATGACTTCATATTCTTTGTCAGAGAGGTCCCTTACATGATCAGTATCTACAGGGCCTTCTGAAATCTTTTCGTCGTCCTCCCCATGTGGTGGGGATTTGCATTGTTTCTTCATGTTTGTGTGTCAGTATAGGGACTAGGTTCCTTGATATGGCTAAACTATCTGCGGCCGCGTGAGCATTGGGCCACCTAAAATTAGGCCTCACTCACTTCAACTGAAGCCACGCCCACTTCTGAAAAGTCCACGCCCCCACGGGTACCTGGTGTGTGTGGGGGGAGTAAAGACTGGGTAGGGGAGAAGACCAGCACAGCTTAGGGGATAAGAGGAAGAGGCAGAGGCTCAGGGCTTTTCTCCCAGCATCTGAGAGGACGCCTGGGGGCTTGCAGGGAGAAATCCAAGTCCTGGGTTCGAATACCGGCTGATAAACTGACCTGGGTTTGGGAGAAGACCAGCACAATTTGGGGGATGAAGAAGACGAAGCAGAGACTCAGGGCTGCTTTTCTCCCAACGTCCGAGAGGACACCTGGGGGGCTTGCAGGGAGAAATCCAAGTCCGGGTTTTGAATACCGGAGGATAAACTGACCTGGGTTTGGGAGAAGACCAGCCCAGCTTGGGGGATGAAGAGGAAGCGCTGTCTTCCTTCTTTCTGTGGGAGAAAACCACCCTTTCTTCTGGATGTGCCTGTCTTTTTTCTCTCTCAGAGAAAACTATCCTGTCTCTCTTGATGTAGCTGTCTTCTTCCCTGTCTGAGAGAAAACCTCTCATTCTTTCTTATCATATCTTTCTCCATTCCCTACCTGAGAAAAAAAACACCCTTCTCTAGTCATGTCTCTCTTCTCTGTCTGAGAGAAAATCACCCTTCCCCTCTGGACATGCCTCCCTTCTCCTGAGAGAAAACCACCCATTTTCCCTTCCGTGCCTGTCTCCATTCTCTGTCTGAGAGAAAACCATCCTTTCTCTCTTGACATACCTGTTCCCTTCCTCTCTCTCTCTGAGAGAAAATCACCCTTTCCCCTGACACTCCTATCTCTCATATCTCTCTTTGTCTCTCAGAGAAAATCAAAGTTTTTCCCCTTGGGCACTCCTATTTTCCTCTGTCTCTTTCATCCATGCCTGAGAGAAAAACACACAGAGAAAACCACCTATTCTCCCATGACATGCCTCTCTCCTTTCTCTGTCTGATAGAAAACCACACTTCCACTCTGGACAAGCCTGTCTCTCTTCCATGTGTGAGAGAAAACCAACCGTTCTTCCTTGATCTATCTTTCTCCTTTCCATGCCTGAGAGAAAAACACCCATTCCCTTCTGGACATGCCTGTTTTCCTTCTCTCTGAGAGAAAACCACCCATTCCCCTGGACAGGTCTTCCCTTAGAAAACCACTCTTTCCTCCTTGATGTGCCCGTCTCTCTTTCCTGTCTGAGAAAAAATCACCCATTCTCCCTTGACATGTCTTTCTCCCTTCCATGCCCGAGAGAAAAACTACCCTTTACCCTTTGACATGCCTGTTTCCCTTCTCTGTCTGGGAGAAAACCACCCTTCCTTCCTGGTCATGCCTGTCTCCCTTCACTCTCTCTGAGAGAAAGCCACCTTTTCCTCCTGTACCCTCTTCTCTTCCTTCCCTCTGTGGGAGAAAACCACCCTCTATTATGGATGTGCTTGTCTTCTTTCTTTCTCTCAGAGAAAACCACCATTTCCCCCTGGCCTTGCCTATCTTCTTCTCTGAGAAAAAAATGACCCTTTCCCCTGGACACTCCTACCTCTCTTCTCTTTCTCTTTCCTGGAGAAGAACATCCTTCCCCTTGAGGTGACCATTTCCCTTCTCTCTCTGGGAACACCTCCTTTGCCCTGTGCCATGTCAGAGGCTGGCAGGGACGTGTCCAGCTGGGCCAGGAGCAGCCTGGCGCCAGCGCACCTTTCCCCATGTGGATGCATCGAGGGCCGATGTTGCAGGGCCACAGAGGGGGATTTCCTGCCCTGGGCCACCGCCCTAAGGCCAGCTGGGTGGCAGTGCCAGAAGCCAGGACTCAGCTCCGCCCTGGCAGCTCAGTACAGTCAGGCTGGAGGCCCAGGCAGATTGTCCCCTGCACCTGGGTTACTGGAAGGGTGTGCTGCACCCCAGCCTGAGCTGAGTCAGGCACGGGGCTGGGAAGGCCACCATCAACCCCAGACCTTGACAGCCTGGGGATAGACAGGGGGTTGCAAGGTGACCAACACAGCCCATCAGGGCGGCTCCACCCAGAGCCGGCACAGAGCCTCAGGGCTTCAGTGTGAGTGTGCCTGGGTGTGGGTCATTGTGAGTGCTTGTGTGTGCATGTATGCACATGTGCATCTGTGTGTCTGGATTTGAGCCCTGTATTGCTCCAGTGGCTTTGGGTCTATTTGTCCATGTTTGTTTTGTGCAATAGGGTACGTGCTGGGGGCCCTGTGGCCCCTTGCTGGGAAGACATGTGTGTGTCTCTCATAATGTTTGTGTGTGTATATTTGATTCTCCTAATGTTTCTTTCTGTTTGTTTTTGCATCTGACAGCGTATCTCTTATTTCTATGTGTGTGTGTCTCAGATATCCAGTGTGTATGTTTGTGTGTCTGTGTCTGATGGTGCATCTCACTGTGTGTTCTGTATCTGTTGATATAGATGATTGTGTGTCTGTTACTCTGTGTCTATTAGTGTAGTTTACAATGTGTTGTGTGTGACTGTTTAGATGATTCTGTTAGTCTGTGTCTCTCTCTTGGTGTAACTGACTGTGATCTGTCTCTCTCTGTTGGTCAAGTTGACTATGTGTGTCTGTATCTAATGGTCTAGCTGACTGCTGGTGTAGCTGACTGTGTGTCTGTAGGTATAGTTGACTGTGTGTGTCTGTGACTCTGTGTCTGTAGGTGTAGCTGACCATGTGTATCTATGTGTGACTCTGTGTCTGTTGGTAACTGACGGTGACTCACTGTTGATATAGCTGACTGTGTATGTGTGTCTGTGATTCTCAGTTTGTATAGTTGATTGTATTAATTGATACCTGTCTTTTGGTGTAGCTGACTGATTTGTGCCTATCTTATTTGATTGGTGTAGCTGACTGTGTATCTGTCTCTGTTGGTATAGACTGTGTGTCTGTTGGTATAGTTGTGTCTGTGTGTGATGGTGTCTGTTGGTGTAATTGACCATGTGTGTCTGTCTGTGACTGTGTCTGTTGGTGTAATTGACCATGTTTGTCTCTGTGTGACTATGTCTGTTGGTGTAGCTGACCATGTATGTCTGTGTGTAACTGTGTCTGTTGGTGTAACTGACCGTGCATGTCTGTGTGTGACTGTGTCTGTTGGTGTAGTTTAAGATGTATATCAGTGTTTGACTATCTCTTTTGGTATAGTTAACTGTGTGTGTCTGTGTTCGACTGTGTTTGTTGGTATAGCTGACCATGTATGTCTGTGTGTTACTATGTCTATTGATGTAGCTGTGTGTGTGACTCTCTTGGTGTAACTGATCATGTTTTTCTCTATCTGTATCTTGGTGTAACTGACTCTAATTTGTACTTGTCTATCTCTGTCTGTTGGAATTGTGTGAATCCATTAGTGGAGTTGTGTGCCTATTGGTATAGTTGACTATATGTCTATGGCTCTTTTAGCTGATTGTCTCTCTGCTGATATAGCTGTGTTTGTGTCTTTTAGTATAGCTGACTGTGTCTGTGTCTGTTATTGTAGCTGACTGTGTGTCTGTTGGTATAGTTGACTACATATCTATATCTGTGTGTCTGTTGGTATAGTTGACTACATATTTGTCAGTGTAGCTGTTTGTGTCTGTTGGTATAGATGACTATGTATGTTTAGATCTGTGTGGAACATCTCCTACCGATTGAAGCCTTCCCCGAAGGAGGGACCTGGCCAAGAAGAGACCCCCCAGGCTAGGCCTGCGCCCTGTCCAGGGTGGTCTCAGGGTGAGAGACCCGGAGCTAGCTCAAGTGTGGGGTGAGTGGGAGGGGGTCTCAGTGACGCACTCAGGACACCAGGCAGGGTTCCCTGAGGGCTGTATAGCTTTGTATAGCTTACTGTATGTGACTGTGTCTGTTGGTATAGCTGACTGTGTGTATCTATGTCTGTTGGTGTATATGAGTGTATCTGATGGTGTAGCTGGCTATATATGTCTGTATCTGTTGGTGTAACTGTCTTTATGTGTCTTTTGGTGTAGCTCACTGTATGTTCTGTTGGTGTAACTGACTGTATGTGTCTGTTGGTATAACTGACTGCATGTGTCTGTTGGTGTAGCTGACTGTATGTGTCTGCTGGTGTAGTTGACTATGTTTCTATGTGTCAGGATAGTGTGGCCATATTTGTGAGAGTCTGTATCAGAGGATTCTCTTAACCCTGTCACCTTCACTCACCATGGAGTCTCTCTGGGAACATCTCCTACCAATTGAAGCCTTCCCCTAAGGAGGGACCTGGCCAAGAAGAGACCCCCAGGCTAGGCCTGCGCCCTGTCCAGGGTGGTCTCAGGGTGAGAGACCCGGAGCTAACTCAAGTGTGGGGTGAGTGGGAGGGGGTCTCAGTGACGCACTCAGGACACCAGGCAGGGTTCCCTGAGGGCTGTGTGGGGCAGGTGTGTGGCCTCCAGAGTGGCTTGGCTGCCCTGGGCCCTGCGGGACAAAAGCTGGAACCGAGGCTGGGTGGGATCTATGGTGGGTGTGGGTGCCATTGGTGTGCAAAGCACCATACACGGTCGGGCCTTGCCACGCAACTGAGCCTGCTCATCTCTTTTGGGGCCCTCCACTGGGCAATTCTCCAGATGTCCCCTGTTTCCTTGCGGGGGGCCCGCAAAACCACTCTCCGGCCCACGGAGATGGCCTTAGGATCCGTAGGTGCAGGGAAGGACTGACCAAATGAACACAAGACATGAGAGAGAGAATGCAGCTTAGAAGCAAAGAGGAAAAGGGACAGGTTTTTTTGAGGGCTATGGGGGTATATATTAGTGAGACAGCTACACAAAGGGTCGTGCCCAAATGTGGTTAGGAAAGTTACAGAGTCTATAAGTTTGACCTACCATACATTACAAAGCTTATACTAAGTTAATCATTGTCAGTTACAGCCATGACAATTGTTTTTTCAGGATAACCATACAAAGCACAGGCTTTACCTGCCGAGGGTCATGTAGGTCAGGATAGCCCTACCTAGAACAGGCTTTACCTGTTGAGGGTCACGTAGGTCAAGATAGCCATACCTAGCACAGGCACGTAGGCCCTTGGTCAGTTAAAGGGCCAGCTTCCCACATTTCCTGGTCACTCGACCTAGCCAAAGCCCAGCTTGGCCATGATGGTGGTTGGAGGATGGTCAGGAATCACCCTGGCAGCTGGGACGATGCCCCGCACTCCAATGCAAATCCTGAGGTTCTGGCTGGCTTGTTTCAGTCTCATGCATCAGTGGAGCTTCCTGCCGGCCCACGCCTGGCCCCGATTCCTGTTCTTGGTGTTTTCAAGCTATTTGCAAGTGTTTGTGCTTGGGGAGGCTGTTTTGGTGCTGGGTGTGGGAGGGCAGCTGGGGAAGGCCAGAAGGGCCTGGTGGACCATGGTGTGTGTGTCCTCGTGGGCAGGCCTTGGGCAGCTATGACGCTGCTCTGAGTGTGTGGGAGCTGGTCACAGAGACCCTGCCAGGCCCTGGCTGAGAGTGAGCCCAGATGGGCTGGGCTGGGTGGGCACCCGGAGCCACAGGCTTGGTCCCCCAGCCCCATGTGCACACACACAGACACACACGCGGGCACAGCCAGCACACATGGACACACACACATGTGGACACAGCCAGCACGCAAGGACACACACACAAGTGGACACAACCAGCACACATGGACACACACTGCATAGGACACAGCCAGCACACAAAGACACACACGGACACACTCACGGGCACACCTTGCACATATGAACAAGCACTCGTGTCATGTACACATGGACACATGCTACACAGGACAACTCAGTACAAATGGACACACAGTTATACACATGCATAAGACACATATAACAACATGGATGTTCACAGCTCAGATACACATGGGGCAGGCCACAAACACGTGCAGCATACATACGCCCACATACACACATCCATGGACCGGTCACACAGCCCAGGATACCCTAGCGCACATGGACACCATCACGTGTGCACAGGCACACACAGAATGACAGTAAACCCAACAAAGGGCTCACAGAACACACTCTCATGCCTGGAAGCAGTCACACACGCACACACACGCACACGGCCCAGGACACACACAGTCATTGCGGACACAGCACGTGCACAGCTCACATGGGTGGCTTCTCACTGCCCCTTGCAGGGGACCTGGGCAGGCAATGGCCCGACCTCCTGCTCTCTGGCCCTCACCCCTGCCTGGGCACCTGGACTCCGCAGTGCCTGGGACTCACCCTTGCCAGCCCACTCTGATGCCCAGCACAGGCCCCACTGCACCCTGTGAGGGGTGTGCCAGGAGGGGGGAGACAGGGCAGGAGAACTGGCACAGCGAGTGAGGGGCACACAGTGTCAGGGGGGGGTGCTGCTGGCTTTGTGAGTGTGGGGGCGGAGAGAGTGTTGGGAACTCAAATGTGTGCTGTGGGCTCAGTGTGTGTTGACGACTCAGTGTGTGTTGTGTGCTCGTGTGTGTTGTAGACTCAGTGTGTGTTATGGGCTCAGTGTGTGTTGTGTGCTCATGTGTGTTGTGGGCTCAGTGTGGGTTGAGGACTCAGTGTGTGTTGTGTGCTTGTGTGTGTTATGTGCTCATGTGTGTTGTGAGCTCAGTGTATGCGGAGGACTCAGAGTGTGTTGTGTGCTCATGTATGCTGTGGATTCAGCGTGTGTTGTGGGTTCAGTGTGTGTTGTGTGCTCATATGTGTTGTGAGCTCAGCATGTGCGGAGGACTCAGCGTGTATTGTGTGCTCGTGTATGCTGTGGATTCAGCATGTGTTGTGGGCTCTGTGTGTTGTGTGCTCGTGTGTGCTGTGAACTCAAGTGTGTGTGTGTTGATGTGGCATGGTGTGTGGGGGTAGCAGGGCTCCCCAGAGACCCCGCACCCCCTCACCCGCTCCAAGCCTGGCTCCTGTCCCCCCTCTCCCTCCCTGTAGCACCATTTCCCCTCCAATTCCTTCCCATCTCCTGCGGGCCCCTGGGGTACGGACGCTTCATGGCGTGGCTGGTGGAGGCTGGAGGCGCTGGCGGGTGGGAAGTGTGTGCACATGCATGCACACCTGTGTGCCTCTGTAGATTGCACATGTGCATGCGTGTGCACGTGCGTGTGCTTGCTGGAGGCCAGGGCCCGTGGGCCCCGTGTGCAGTGGATTCTCCCCCCGCTGGGTAGGCAGAGACCCAGACTTCAGCGCCAATGGGGAAGCCATCCCGGCTTGGGGCCATATGTGGGTCTGACAGCCCCTGGGGGGGAGTGTCTAAGCGGGTAGGGGCTGACATGGACGGCTCCAGACTTTTTTTTAAAAATTATTTTCTAAAGTATTTAAAAATTGAATCGCTGTGAGATAGACCCTTACAAAGCTGTTGATGATTAGGTTTCAGTCATCTGGTGTCCCAACACCCATCGCTCCATCTGGCCCAAAAACACACAGCAGAATCACCATCTGCACTCTTTCACTCATTGCAGCACTATTCACAGTAGCTGGAATCTGGAAACAACCTGAGCCCTGGAGAACAGACCAGAGGATAAAGAAATGATTGCACATCTACACAATGGAATATTGCTCAGCTACTAGGGACAATGAAGTCGTGACATTTGCTTATAAATGGGTGGACACGGAGAGTGTCCTGCTGAGAGAAAAGAGTCAGGGGAGGGACAGAGAGAGAATGACCTCACTCATTTGTGGTCCCGGGACTCTGGAATCTACTTCCTGATGCATCAGTATAGTCTGCAGACATTCGCAGGCAGAGAAGCCCATGCAGACACACACACACTCACAGAGGAGCTCGGTGCTCTCCTCTCTGCTCACACACACACACACACACACACACACACACTCACACAGAGGAGCTTGGTTTGCTCCTCCTCTTTTCACATGCACACGCACACACACACACTCACGGAGGAGCTCAGTGCGCTCCTCCTCTGCTCACACACTGAGAACTCAGGAGCAAAGCCCCTGGCACATGTTCACACTCACACTCACCACACGTGTCCATATGCTTCTCACTCACTCTCACACGGTCATAGACAGCTCCCTCACCCCTGTGCTCAACAGTCTTTCTCGTCCACCCACACTTAGACCAGAATGTGCTCATGGCCACACACACACACACACACACACACACACACACACACACACACTCTGACACCCAGGCTCGTCTCCTTCCACACTGCCCACGCACCCGAACACTCCCACATTCCCACCCACTCCGTGTCTGCAATGCACACAGTCCGCCCTTTCCCTACACACCCATCCTCGAACCTGCTCACTTTCCCACCACACTCACACACACCTCCACTTGTTTCACCCACAAATCTTATGTTCAGCCACTCTTACACTCACACTCATTCTCACTAGTGACACACCTTCATATCTGTGACACTCAAAGACCCACACTCATGTTTGCTCTCTCACACACATACTCCACTCATATACTCATGATCATACTTATTGTCACAGCTGCACATTCACTCACGCGTGCTCATTTTCCAACTCCACCTGCCTGCCTGCTCTCTTTCCTTCCTGGTTTTGTTTTGGGGCCATGTCTGGCTCTGCTCAAGGCTTACTCCTAGCTTTGTACTCAGGGCTCACTTCTGGCGGTGCTTGGGGGACCATGTTGGGTGCAGGGAATCAATCCTGAGTCACCATGTGCAAGGCAAGTGCCCTACTCACTCTACTCTCTGGTCCCAAACTCAAGCATTCTCACACTCACCCCATGTGCACAGCACAACCCCCACAAACATGCTTCCACACACCCACATTCACACTCACACCACTCACTCCTACTCATAGAGAAGCTCCCACACAAGTCTCACACTCCCAGACTAACACCCACACTCACAATGCTCTGTGTGAGTACACAGAGACATGTTTTCATGAACTCTCACTCACAGACTCAGAGACATTCTCCTCTACACCCACATTCACACCAACATTCACAGACATGTTCCCACACACCCTTACTTAACCCCTCACAGAATGCGCCCACCCACACTACTATCCACATTAACACCTACACTGACAACAGACACACACTGACACCTTCACTCATGCTCAAGCCCTCACAGGCTAGCTCCCACAACCCATGCTCACACCCATACTCAATATCCTCAAACTCACATAAACATGTTCCCATATAACCTCAATCACACTCAAATCACATTCACACACTCACAACATGCTCCAACAACCCACTCTCATACCCATACTGCTCACTCACAGACATGCTCACACTCACAGCAAAACCAACACTCTCACATTCTATAAAAAAAAATACCCTCTCTACGCCCCCCCCCCCCCAAAAGTGGCGGGGATTGGGTCAGAGATAGCAATGAGAATTGGGTGGTGGCCTTTGACATGATCACTCCAGGTTTGATCTCTGGCACTGCATATGGTGCCTGAGCACTGCCAGGAGTGATCCCTAAACACTGAGAGAGAGGGAGGCAATGAATACTGCTGAGGGTGTTCCCCAAAACAATGAAATAAATAAAGGAAAATATGTGAAATTTACAGTAGTTTTTACCTACATGGATGATGTGATTACACATGTAAAACGATCTTGCAATGTTTTCCCCCTTTCTCTTTATTGCTTGTCTGCTGGAGCGATAGCACAGCGGTAGGGCATTTGCCTTACAAGCGGCCAACATGGCCGACCCAAGTTCGATTCCTCCGCCCCTCTCGGAGAGCCCGGCAAGCTACCGAGAGTATCTCGCCCGCATGGCAGAGCCTGGCAAGCTACCCGTGAGGTATTTGATATGCCAAACACAGTAACAACAAGTCTCATGATGGAGACGTTACTGGGCCCGCTTGAGAAAATCGTTGAACAACGGGAGGACCGTGACCGGTTAAGCTTGTCTGCTTGAATGGTAAAGTCGGAGACTGAGAAATCTGGTCTGTGACACTCTGCATATAAACAAACAGTGAGCCAAAATGAGGATGCTCTGCCTTTTTTGGTTCTATTTTTTTCCAGAGAGAACATTTTAACAGTACTTTGGGTAATATTTCTTTCTCATTGAGATTAGAATCTGTTTTAATTATTAATGCCTGTACGGTTTGGTGATGGTATGTAATGGTGGTTTGTTTTCAGCGGACAGATGTGAGCGATTCCTTTCTGTCAGTTTGCCCATGCTCCAAAAACTAGATTTATCATTCTGCTGCTGGGCTCACAGTCATTCAGTCCTCAGCTGCAGGTTGACTTTCTGCTTTGACAGGGAAGGAAATTTAGGCTGTTAGTAGAGGTTATTTAGGGTCACTCATAGAGTGTACTCAAACCAGAAGAACTGTTTTCACAGAATTGAATTTATAAAATGAATAAACAGAAAAACAGTAAAATTTCATTGAGTGTTCTTTTTTAAATAAAAGTATTGCATTATATAATTTCCTTTTAAAATCATGAGTTTATTGCATTTCCTTTCCCACCAACATAAAAAAATATTAAATTATGGAATTAAAAAATACCCTCACTAACAGAATATGCTAGGACACCCTGACACCACACTCATACCATGCTGCGCAACATAATTCCACACACCCACACTCACACCCTAACTCACAGACATGCTCCCTCCACCCAAACTCACACCCTACTCACAAACATGCTCCCACACACTCACTCACACATACTCATAGACATGCTTCCACACACCCTCACTTACACCCTACTCACAGACAGGCTCCCACATACCCACACTCATACCTACTCACAGACAAGTTCCCTCACACTCATCACACCTACTCACAGATATACTCCCACATACCCACACTCACAACCTACCTCACAGACATGTTCCCTCACACCCACACTCACACCCTACTCACAAACATGTTCCCACACACTCACTCACTCCTATACACAGACATGCTCCCACACAACCACACTCACACCCTACTCCCAGACATGTTCCCACACACTCACACCTACTCACAGACATGCTCCCAACACCCACACTCACCCCTGCTCACAGACATGCTCCCACATACCCACACTCACACCTACTGACAGACATGCTCCCACACTCACATCCTATTCACAGACATGCTCTCTCACATTCACACTCTACTCACAGACATGCTCCCTCATACCCACACTCACACCCTACTCACAGATAAGCTCCCACACACTCACGCCCTAGTCATAGACATGCTCCCACACACTCACACCCTACTCACAGACATGCTCCCACACACCCACCCACACTCACACGCTACTCACAGACATGCTCCCACATACTCACACTCACACCCTACTCACAGACATGCTCTCACAAACCAACACTCACACCCTACTCAAAGACATGTTCCCTCACACTCACTCACACCCTACTCACAGACATACTCCAACACACACCCACACTCACAACCTACTCATAGACATTCTCCCACATACCTACATTCACACCCTACTCCCAGACGTATTCCCACACACTCACTCACACCTACTCACAGACATGCTTCCAACACCCACACTCATACCCTGCTTACAGAATGCTCCCACATACCCACACTCACACCTACTGACAAACATGCTCCCACACACCCACACTCACACCCTATTCACAGACATGCTCCCTCAAACTCACTCACATTCTACTCACAGACATGTTCCCTCATACCCACACTCACACCCTGCTCACAGATAAGCTCCCACACACTCACACCCTAGTCATAGACATGTTCCCACACACTCACACCCTATTCACAGACATGCTCCCACACACCCACACTAATACCCTACTCACAGACATGCTCCCCCCCACATACACTCCCCCCCACATATACTCAAGACATGCTTCCACACACACCCTATTCACAGACATGCTCCCACACACCATACTCACACCCTACTCACAGACATGTTCCCTCCTCACACTCATTCACATGCCTCCACTCAGGCTCTTGGACTCAGAATCCCCCTCACATGTGGGCTTTGTTTGGGCTAAGGACAAAGTAAGCCTCTGCCTGGGGCCGTGTCCACTGCCCATGACGGCAGGGCCTATCCACTTGGGGTCCAGCTGTGAGGTGTGGGGTGCCCTGTGCTCACCGAGGAGCCAGGGAGCAGAGGTAAATCAGCTGCTGGGGTGACCAGGGAAGCCCTGGGTCAGAATCGGGGGCTGCCGGGTGGAGGGGCAGAGCAGGTGGGAACATTCTGGTCTTCAGAGTGGTGCAGCCCCCTCGGCCAGGGTGCTGGCACTGTGCTGCCCTGGACACAGCCACAGGGACTCGGTACACAGATTCCCAGGCCCCAGGTGGTGCAGGGGACTTGGCACAGGAGGCAGGCCAGTGTGGGGTACAGGCTCCCGCCAGTGGGGACCCGGGTCCTTCAGGCTTGAGCACAGACAGAGTGGGACAAGCAGCAGCTCGACTAGGACTGAGGGGACAGGCTGAGGGAACACAGGCTGAGGGGAACACAGGCTAAGGGAAACACAGGCTAAGGGGAACATAGGCTGAGGGAGCACAGGCTGAGGAGAGCTGAGGTTGAGGGGTGCTGCGGGTGAGGGAGCACAGGCTGAGGGGAACACTGACTGAGGGGAGCTGAGGGTGAGGCGTGTAGACAGAACCAGGCAGCCAGCTTAATACAAAGAAACCAGAGACAGAGATGGTCAGAGGTGGAGAGACAGAGGCAGGGAGAGACTGGTGGGGGAAGCCAAGAGCCTTCTCATAGACCCTAGCCATGGTTCCCATGTTAGGAACTGCTTGGGACAGACATTGGTGACAGTCTCCCGGGACTTCCTGATCTCAGTGGATACCTGATCTATAGCCACATAACATCAGGCTGACAGTTATCTTATCTGGTCTTATCTATAGTAACCTCCAGGATGCATCTACTGCCCTAAGACCCTTTGATATACAAATGTAAAGCTCAGGATGCACCTACTGCCATAAGGCCCTTTGATATACAAATGTAAAGCTCAGGATGAACCTACTGCCATAAGATCCTTTGATTTACATCCTTTGAATGTTAGGTAAAGCTCTTGTTGCTGACCTTACCATGTATGGCTATATTGCTTCTATTCCTGACTGGGCTGCCCAGACCCTATATAAACAGCCTATAGCCCCCAATAAAGTTCTGTCCCTTTTTCTCTCTATTTCTAAACTGTACTCTGTCTCTTGTGTCTTGTGTTCATTCGGTTGGTCCTTCCCTGCACCTATGGATCCTAGGGCCACCTCCACGGGCCGGAGAGTGGTTTTGCGGGCCCTCTGCAACTGGCGCCCATGCGGGGTGGTGTCTGGGAGATGACCGCCGAACTCCCCTTCAGGAAGCGGTGGCCACCGGGTCGCACGGAAAGGTAAGTGCGCGCCTAATCAAAAATCCCCGTCTTTTCCGAGGCCGAGTGGGAAGATCCCCGTCTTGTTCGAGGCCGAGTGGGTACTAGCCCCTGCCTCGTTATAGAGGTCGACGGGGTGGGATCAGGGGAGAATTGAGTGTTCAGTCTAATATGAGGTATATGAGACGGTCACTGGGTTGGATAAGGCGCCCCCCCGCGCTCCTTTGTCGTGTCCTTTGTGGAATGTGTGTGCGAGTGAATGAGCAGTCAGGGGCGTCCTCGCCTCTGATTCGAGTCTGTGGTTCCACGGCTGGGCACCCTTAAGGTCCCTGAATCCGGTTGGGCTGTCTGTGGTTCCACGGGAAACATATGGTCTATGGTGGTGCTGACTTAGACGTCGGCCGTAAGTCACCTTTGGCTGATCCACTACAGCTAAGTTTCCCACTGGCCAGACAAGCACCTGGGTGGGCCCCTTTGTCGGGCCTCCCCCGTGTCTTGCGTCTGTTTCTCCCAGGTATTCACGCAGGGGACAGCCTTCCAGTGACCCATCTCCTGTCTCGTCTCTCTTTATGTCTTGTCTGCCTTCTATTTCTTTCATCTGTCTTATTCCTTCTCTCCTTCCTATATTTCTCATTTTCTATTCATGTGTATCTGTATCTCTGAACTAAGCAAGAAGGAATTGTTTGTTCGTGGTTTAAAGACCTCCCTTAAGCACCGAGGAATCTAGGTACCTTGTCAATTTCTTTCTTCTTCTGAAAATGTACTTGGGTCGGCCATGTTGGCTGCGTGTAAGGCAAACGCCCTACCGCTGTGCTGCTGGAGCGATAGCACAGCGGGTAGGGCGTCTGCCTTGCACGCAGCCAACATGGCCGACCCGAGTTCGATTCCTCCGCCCCTCTCGGAGAGCCCGGCAAGCTACCGAGAGTATTCGATATGCCAGACACAGTAACAACAAAGTCTCCAATGGAGACGTTACTGGGCCCGCTCGAGCAAATCGATGATCAACGGGAGGGCCTTTACTTTATTTCTGAAAATGTGTATATAATGTTGGGATCGGGAGTCCCCTGGCCCTGGGAGGCGTGGAGAGACCAGACAGACACAATTCCTGCAGGAGTACAAACGGGGTTTATTTAGACCAGCATGCTGGGGCTCCACAGCATACCCCAGAGTGGGCAGTGGCTGAGAGTCCCGAGCTTCTTCAAAGCGGATCTTATATAGGCCTTCACTGGCCGTTACAGCAAGGCCCGCACATTTCATAGCCAATAGATTTGTAACAACATATACTTTCTTAACCAATCCATTTAAAAGTACCTCACTCCTTAGCCTATAGATTCAAAGATCAGCATTTACGTATATCGATTGTTAGCACAAGCAAGGTTATAGCCGGAATCATTAAGCCTTAGGTAATCTCCCTTGACCATCCTCGTTTTGAGTTATCCTTTACCCAAGTCTGCAGGGTGCTTTACTGAGACAATACACTCCAGGAAAGGGCAATTTCCCCCAACCACCGCATCCTGAGTTATCCTTTACCCAAGTCTGCAGGGTGCTTTACTGAGACAATACATTTCAGGAACAGTAAATACACCTGAATCCTGTCACACTTGGTTTAGAAAGAAGTTATGCCCTGTTCACTTTCCAAGTCCCGTCTCCCCCAGGTGCAAAGTAGCCAAGCAGTTTTACAGAAAGCAATGTTGCAAGTTAGCTGAAGCACGCAAAAATTTGATGCCCTAATATGGATTCTTTCAATAAGAAATGTAGGGGCTGTGACTGTCTTAAATCCCCATCTTGGCCTTTTCCTACTGGCAATGAAACTTAGAACCTTCTTAAAGGGCTACGGCCCTTCTGCTCCACAGTCCCTGGCCCTTCTTGGCCTCCCTCTATCCCCTCCCCATCTATCAGCCCAAATTTGTTTCAGGTGGCCTGATTAGTGGGCCGATCTCTCTCCCTCTCACTCTCTCATCACTTTCTCCGCTCCTTACCCCCATCTCCCTTTCAAGGCGTTTCCTCCCTGTGGGCACAGATCGAGCACTTAAAGGTCGCTAGGGCGCTAGAAGACTCCCGTGACAGGATGAGGGGGTCACAGCCACGATTCCCAGAATAAAATCGCGTCCCCCGCAGAAGAAAAAACTGTGCATCGTTAGGTACTCGTCAGTTAAGCACATACACGTCCCCACATTTGAAAACACCGCCTTTCTCTTTCCCTCTCCCTCCACCCTCCTTTCTTAGGACCTTGGGAAATTCGCTTAGCAAAAGGGAACTCTTTGTTGTGGGTCTTAAGGACTCTCTCCCGGTTCCAGTTACTAGCACTGCAGAGTAGCTTTGTCATGTTAAATGAGATTGAAAAAAAATTTAAAAAACTTGGGAGTGCCTGAATGATTTCTATCTGACCCTCGGCCCAGGAGAGGTCCCCGGAGCCTTGTGGATTGTAGGGCATTTTGAATTGGATGTAGAGGATGCTGTGAAAGATTCAGAGGCCTTCTTATGAGAGAAGCCTCTCGGGCCTCCTCTCCCATAAAGAAGCTCTTGTCCCAGTGCCCCTCGGTTACTATCCTTGATGTAGGCAGGTAGACAGGGAGGGCCCCCTCCCGAGGCAATGACAAAAGCCAGCCCTGCAGAAAATAGGAAAACAGGAACTAAGGCTTGATAAGACCCTCACCTGGCTCCAGCAACAGACCCAAAGAAGCTCCTCTAGGAACAAAAGGCCAGGAAAGGAATTTCAAAGAAGACCATCACCATTCCCATCCTCCCTGGCAACCTCCTTAGCAACGGGACATTTACCTGGGAAGAAGCCCCACGTGGGGGCAGGTTGGAGGAACCCTATAAAGGCCACCTTGAACAAAGGAAGCGCGCGCATTTGCTGCCCGAGCCCAAGTGCTGCTTGCGCCCACGTGGCCGAGCACATTTGGTTCCCGAGCACATGTGTCGCCCGCATCTCCCCTCTTGAGATGTGTACTTTCATGCTTTCCTGTCTAACTTTACTCTCTCACTCTCTCTCCCTCCCTCCATACCTAAAAATCCTCCAAATAAAATCTATTTACTTCACTGCTTGTCTACTCCTGAAATTCCTTTCTGCGAGGCGAGACAAGAACCCAGCAACTCTGGGTCCCGAGTGGCAGAGGTGGATGGGGAGAAAGTGACTGTCTTTCTCCTCCCCACTTCACATAAGTCACCCGTGGGGCCCACCGACATCATCCTCATGCCTGTTTCTGAGGCTAATGTTCCTCGCTTATACCCAGTTCTTAAGGACAATCCCACAGATCCACCCTCTGCTCCCCACCATGACTCCCCTTCTGTCCTATCCTCAGAGGATGAGGCAGACCTCCAGCAGGAGGCTGCCCGATATCAAGAGCCCAAATGGCCCCCACACCTCCCTATCTTTTTCTTCCTGACCTCCCCCTTACAACCCTAAAATGTATTTGCAAGAGAAAATTGACCTCTCTTTGGCAGCAGAATTCCAGAGCTATGTACTGCTAAATAGTAACTTGATCTGGAAAACCTGGCGCCAGGAGAAGACTTGGAAGAACTGAACCCCTGAAGGTGAAAATCACGTGCACGACCTTTGGGCAAATTTGGGAACGTTAATGTAACTGGTGAGTGTGGTGCACACCTGTGTGAATGGAGGACCGGTCCTAGCGAGTGTAGGAGTGTGATCTGTGTGTGTGTTCCTAGTGTGTGTGTTGTCTTAATATCTTTCTCCTAGTTCTGCTTGTTGAGATTGTTTGAAATGGGTCAGAATCGATCGACCCCCAAGGCTTTAATTCTTGATCACTTCTCTGAGATCCACAGGAAAGCTCAGGATCTGGGCTTGAGGGTCAAGAAAGGTAAGTTTGGCATTTATTGACCTTAATGACCTTCCTTTGGTGTGGATTGGCCCCCACAAGCTTCCTTCTCAACAAACCATGTGGCTCCAGTAAAAGAGGTAATCTGTAGAAAATCTGCTGTGAAGGTATACTCCCTTGGAAATCTCTAGGGGGCAAGGGGAAGGAATGTGATAACCTCTGTGTGAATGGTTTCTGCAAAGAGGCACCCCTCTTTTGTCTGTTTTGCGTCACCCTCCACCATGGGAGGGACAGGAGGAAACCCACTAGTGAGAAAGACTCTGGGAAACTAAGGCAGGCCAATTTTCAGGCATAAGATCCTTTTCCTCACCCTGTCACTGTCTAAATAGAAGATCAGGTAGAGGTCAATTGATATGCTAATGAAGGCAGTTCAGATTTTTTAAAAAAAGGGGGGGGGTAAAAGGCCAAAGTAAGAGGCCAATTTACAGGGGGTTAGAATCCCCTGGGGAGAGGCCAAAGTGATAGACCTGGAAAAAAGTTTTGCCAAGGAACCATCCTTTTTTATTGCTTGCAATTAGAAAAACATCCTAGGAACCTCCAACGAGGTAGTTTAGGTAAAGAGTATCTTGTTGACCCCTGTAACACCATGTGGCCTGAATATAGTGGGGAAAGATAGTCAGTGAATGGCAGTTTGCATTACCGGATTATTTTGGAGTCAGATCTTTGCAGGTAAACAAAAGAAATAGGAGTATCAAAGCAGAGGAGGCAGGAAAATGCAAGATCTTATGATTAACTGTCATCAGAAACAAAGAAGTGTGCCACTAAGAAGCCTATCCCCATGTCTGATAAGAATCTCCCTGCCTCAGAATTAGCCTTGGCTAAAAAATGGTAACATCTTTGTGATAGTTTATTTTGCTGGCTTATACCAACAAGCCTTTCCTGACCCATTTTTAACAGCAGGAGACTGGCTTATTTAGGCTGGGAAATGGGGAGCAGTGGTCCTGTTGGGATCGGGAGTTCCCTAGCCCTGGGAAGTGCGGAGAGACCAGATAGACACAATTCCTGCAGGAGTAAAAACGGGGTTTATTTAGACCAGCATGCTGGGGCTCCGCAGCATACCCCAAAAATGGGCAGTGACTGAGAGCCCCGAACTTCTTCGAAGGGGATCTTATATAGGCCTTCACTGGCCGTTACAGCAAAGCCCGTGCATTTCATAGCCAATAGATTTGTAACAACATATACTTTCTTAACCAATCCATTTAAAAGTACCTCACTCCTTAGCCTATAGATTCAAAGATCAGCATTTACGTATATCGATTGTCAGCACAAGCAAGGTTATAGCCGGAATCATTAAGCCTTAGGTAATCTCCCTTGACCATCCTCGGTTTGAGTTACCCAAGTCTGCAGGGTGCTTTAGTGAGACAATACATTCCAGGTAAAGGTAAAGGTAAAGGCCCTCCCGTTGATCGTCGATTTGCTCGAGCGGGCCCAGTAACGTCTCCATTGGAGACTTTGTTGTTACTGTGTCTGGCATATCGAGTACTCTCGGTAGCTTGCCAGGCTCTCCAAGAGGGGCGGAGGAATCGAACTCGTGTCGGCCATGTTGGCCGCTTGTAAGGCGAACGCCCTACCCGCTGTGCTATAGGGCAATTTCCCCCAACCACCCCATCCTGAGTTATCCTTTACCCAAATCTGCAGGGTGCTTTACTGAGACAATACATTTCAGGGACAGTAAATACACCTGAATCCTGTCACACTTGGTTTAGAAAGAAGTTATGCCCTGTTCACTTTCCAAGTCCCGTCTCCCCCAGGTGCAAAGCAGCCAAGCAGTTTTACAGAAAGCAATGTTGCAAGTTAGCTAAAGTACACAGAAATTTGATGCCCTAATATGGATTCTTTCAGTCCCAATCAGCTGATAAGGTTTCTTTGCCCTGGGGGCTGTCCCTTCCTTTCTCAGACCATCAGTTTCTCCCTGTCATTTTTTGAAGGGTCAGATTGATCGATCAACTGCAGATGTGTGCACATGTATGTTTGGTGTTTTAATCAGTTCATTGTCTGTCTGTCTGTCTGTCTGTCTGTCTGTCTGTCTGTCTGTCTATGTGGAACACTCGAGTGTTGGAACCAGGCTGAAATCAGAAGTAGAAATTTTAGAGAAGTTAGTGATATGCTACCCAGTGATTTAAGAAATGCAGTTGTTTTTGGAACCTGTCAGACAAGGGTGAATCCTTATCAGAAGGTGGAGCTTATAGAGAAAGCAGAATTCTCAATCTAAGTTTCTTGATAGAATAACATTAATGATCATGTGATTAACAGTTGAAATCCTTTTGAACTTAAGAATCTTGTACTATTTAGAAGAGCTATGGAACTAGAGCCTGAAACTAAAGTGAAATATGAGTTCAGAGAAAGCAAGACTTTAATCTTACAAGCCTCAGCTAACTTTAATGAAAAATTAGGCCGCTTTTACAAACTACAGAGGTACAGAAGCCATTAAAATGAAGTTTCCTTATTTTCCTAAACAGTGGCAATTTATAGGATAACAATTGGATTTGTCCATTCTCCCTTGACACAAGGAGCTAAGGTTTATCAGGTTACACCCATCACAGTGCTCCTGAGTCACTTCCATTCCTTTGTTTTTCACTAACCACTTCTATATGCTCTCCTCCCCAACCAGTTAATCAGCTTTTCTCCTAGACAAAATTTGTTAATTTTTAAGAGCAGATCCTTCTAGGACACTGAACTTGTATTGTAAATTGTGAGTCGATCTGCTAAGTGAGAATCTGTCCTAGAAGAATGTCCTGATTAGTTTGGATGAGGCTAAACATTTTTTCCCTTTCAAACTGCCCTCAGTAAATAATTTCAGTATACTGCAAGAGGCAGCTTCCCTTATCTCACAGAAACCTTGCTGTTAGAGGCAGCTTCTCTTATCTCACAGAGCAGATCTCAGGTGCTAGCCAGGCCTGATCTTTGGGATGTAGATGCCAGGCTCCAGGAAGGCTGATCTTTGAGATGTAGATTGGTCTTTGATGTGCTAATCCAAGTGCTTGAAGCTTGTAAAGGTGAGGACAAAATTACTGGCCTGCAGATGTAAAGAAGCAATGTATGTTTTGAAGCCTCAATGTTCTTTCTCCTTTTGATGACATCACTGTATTGCCCCTTTAGAGGTACCATGATCTATATGAGGAGATTTCAGGGCTCTCTACTAGGAGGTCTGAGAGAACAGGGGAAAACATGCTTGAGAGAACCTGAGTTTCTTTTATGGTATATAATGAGACTGTAAGAATGGGCTGGGAGAGGCAGTAGAGATACTAGAGTGAATGGAGAGAGGATTGGAGTAGGCTGCAACTAAGATCAAGCAGCCTGGCCATAAGGTTTCCTTCCTTTTCCTGCCCATCGCCATCCACCTCCCTGGAGTGGGGGAAACTACCGAACGTGGGCAGTGGGAAAGATAGATTGCTGCCATCCTTTTTGTGTTCACACAGGAATTCAAATATTTACTTATGCTAATATCAAAGTTTGGTAAAAAATCCAAAGGGCTTTTTCTGTGTCTGAAAGCATGTTTGTATTTTTGTGGAATTGTTAAAAATATCTGGTATAGAAAGCTCATGATTTTAAATAATTAAGGTACAAGAACTATTGAAATTAAGCCAAAGAAGTTTTTTATTATGTTTTATAAAAATTGATCATAGGTCTTATGTTGTTATGTTAATGTACATGTTTGTATCTGCCTTAGATTAGAATATTTGATCTAGAAGGAGTTAAAATAACTATGACACATGAAAACAGGTTCAAAAAAATAATGTTTTATTTTAAACATGAGTTTCTAGAGTTATAAAATTGGTTGCAAAATTTGTCCTTACCAGTGCTCTATCTGATATCTGAGACTCTTGGTAACTAAAATTTCTAGAACCTGTAAGAGTTATAAGTGGGATAATCTCAGATGTCAGCCTTCTGTAATGGTTTCTGAGAATGGAGAATTTCATGGAAAATGTGGGAAATTTTACTAACTACATTGTTAATCAACCTGTCCAGTGCTTGAAAGTACATGCTATTATTTTGATAACTATTTCATGCTAAGCCTTGTCACCAGGTATCAACCTGGCCCTGTTCTTCAGAAAGCTTTGTACACAAGTGTGAAATACTTAATGTTTCATAATAATCTATGAGTGCTTTAATCTTTTGTATTTGTGCTTTCCTGGAAATCAGAATTTTAAGATGTCTTCTGGTTGATTTCTAATGTAAAGTGATCTTTTGCCCAGTGAATATACCTTGTAAGAGCTTTAATTGTGAGCATTTTTAAGGCTTTTTTAATATCTATGGAAGCATTGCAGAGCACAGTTTTTGTTAAGTGAGATTAAGATAAACTCAGCACCATTTCTGCCTCCTCTCCAGTCTGGCTCTGCAGACGCCCTCTGGGCCCTCGTGATCACCTTCTTTGACCCCGACCTATGGAGGATGCCTGGTGGCTCTGCTCAGTGACAGGTCTGACTCCTCATGTCGCTGCCTCTGTTTTCGACTCCTCTTCACAGTTCTGTATGACTCTTCTGGTTGTCCCCGTATTTTGTACCACCCAACTTCCACCCTTTATGATTACTGGTCCCCGCACGATGGATGTTGTTTCACCCTGCTGACTTTGCCGCGAGCCTGTCACCACCCTCACCTCGTCACCCTGTTCACCCTTGGCCTTGCGGGCACCCTGACCTCACAGCACTCTGGTTTACCTACACTCCCTGTCACTGTGAATGCCGATTTAGAGCGCCTTGAACAATCCATCTCACCTCGAGGATTTGCTAACGTCTTTTGGAGGTTGCTCTTCAAAACCACCGAGGACTTGACTTGCTCTTTATGAAAGAGGGGGGATGGTGTGCTGCATTGGGGAAGAGTGCTGTTTTTATGTCAATCATAGTGGGGTCATTAGGGACTCCATGCATGAATTATGAGAGGGCCTGGAGCAAAGGCATCGCCTATGAGAACCCTCCTCCTCTGGCTGGAGTTTCCATACCTTACTCCCATATCGGTTACCACTTTTAGGCCCCCTATCAGCACTCTTGTTGTTAGTAACCACTGGCCCTTGTATAGTCAATCGCCTGCTCGCCTTTATTAGACAACAGATTGCCACAATATCGATGACCCCCATCCAGGTGCCCTATCATCGCCTGGCTATGGAAGATGCTAGGCTGTCGCAGGCCTCCGCTGGGTCAGTTGAGCTCCCCTGCTGGTCTATCGAATGGACCTTCCCATCGCGGGAGTAGTGATATTGGACCCGCTCCCTGTGCCCCCCTTTTTTCTTTTTGGAGCCCGTCAGTTGCTAGGCAAAGCACTGCAAGGGATGGCCCTGTGGCCAGTTTCCGACTCTCTGAGAGGCATGCTGGGTCTGCATGGAGGTTCCTCTGTCCCTGCCTTTTCCCACAATTCCCTTCTAGCAAGGAGAATTGAGGGATGGGCATCTCATCCTCCCCTCCACAAAACAGAGGTATTTTGCAATCTTGGGGGGACCCAGACAATACCTCCCTGAACGAGGCATTTATATAATATCGAAGGGGGAGATGTGGGAAGCCAAGAGCCCTCTCATAGACCCTAGCCGTGGTTCCCATGTTAGGAACTGCTTGGGACAGACATTGGTGACAGTCTCCCAGGACTTCCTGATCTCAGTGGATACCTGATCTATAGCCACATAACATCAGGCTGACAGTTATCTTATCTGGCCTTATCTATAGTAACCTCCAGGATGCATCTACTGCCCTAAGACCCTTTGATATACAAATATAAAACTCAGGATGCAGCTACTGCCATAAGACCCTTTGATGTACAAATGTTTACCTTGAATGTTAGGTAAAGCTCTTGTTGCTGACCTTACCATGTATGGCTATATTGCTTCTACTCCTGACTGGGCTGCCCCGACACTATATAAACAGCCTGTAGCCCCCAATAAAGTTCTGTCCCTTTTTCTCTCCATTTCTAAACTGTACTCTGTCTCTTGTGTCTTGTGTTCATTCGGTCAGCCCTTCCCTGCACCTACGGATCCTAGGGCCACCTCCGCGGGCCGGAGAGTGGTTTTGCGGGCCCTCCGCAGACTGGAAAGGACCAGAGAGACAGAGTAGAAGGAGGGAGAGACAGGGAGGGTGGGGAGTGATCTAGGAGAGCGGGAGTGACAGGACAGACAGACAGGATCAGCAGGAGAGCGAGGGAGACTGGGAGAAACCGGCCACGCACGTGCAAGAGTAGGATGGGGACACAGCGACGGGGCCGGGCAGGTGGGGACGGGTGGAAGAGATGAAGTAGGGATGCAGGGGTGAGACGCGGGTTGAGTAGGCCACAGCTTGGCCGTGCCCTGGACCGAGGTCTGGCCATGGTGTCTGCAGAGTGGCCCAGGCATGGGCAGCCAGCTGCCCTAGCGCAGTGTCCCGAGACACCCAGAGCCCATTGGTCACGTATGCCCAGACTCAGGGACACATGGTCAAATGCCCATGTGACCCACATCGCTGGCCGCTGCGCAGTGTCGCGTGGGCAGAGGGATGAGGGCGGAACCGTCGTGTGACGTGTGTGAAGGGCCCAGAGCAGGAGCGGGGAAAGGGCCACAGCCCTGGCGTAAGGAGGAACGCCAAGGCAGGCCGGGGGCTGGTCAGTGCCTTGGACACCTGGGGGCTGTGGTGGCCACGGGACTGCACCGTCGCACCTGTGGCCTGAACTACAGCAACCCGATATAGAGACGAGTTTGCGGGGGGGGGGGGGGGGATGCGGACACGTGGGGTCGGGGGCCTGGGACCCCAGAACTCCCCCATCGGCCGATGCGCCATGGGCCTGAATGAAAACTGTTTTCAGTCAGAGTTGCCCCTCGCGAGTCCCCAAGCAGAGCCAGGGCTTGGGGGCCGGGGGTTGGGCTGCAGGTGGCGACCATGAGGCTATTTCTGAAACAGCTTCAGAGGAGCACAGGGAAGGTTCTTGGAGGGGAACAAACAAGCATTTGCATGGGGCCCAGGGGCCAGTCAGGGAGAAACTGAGACTCACACCACCGGCACTGGGGGCAGGGGGCTGGTCACACTCTGGGACCCCTGGGGAGCCGGGAGCATCAGAGGGTCTCCATGAGCTGCCCTGAGGGGCGAGGCCATGGGGGAGGACAATGGCTGCACCGGCCACAGTGGCCTGGGTAACTGGGACCCTGGTCACTCAGAGCTTCAGGGTGGAGACACCAGGACAGATGAGTACACGCAGGGGCCGAGTCCTGAACCCCCACGTCAGAGCATGCTCTGAGATGCCTGCTGCTGGGCCTGTGCTCCCAATGCCCTGTGCTCCCCTCGGACTGTGCTCCCTTGGATTGTGCTCCCACGGACTGTGCTCCACTGACACTGTGTTCCCTCAGCCTGTGCTCCCTCAGCCCTGAGCACTCTGGTCAGCAGGCAGCAGATAAGTTCTCTCGTGTACTTCGAGAAGGTTCCCTGCTAGCACACGTAGGAGTAGATGAAGGTACCCTCCAGGAGATGCTGCCTGTGCTGCCCGCACACCAGCCCCCGGGCCCCCTACAACAGCCAGGAGCAGAGACCCGAGAGTCAGGACTGATGTCCAGTTCAGAGTCCCCTCAGCATGGTAACACACCGGAACCCAAAGAGGTGGATGCCCACATAATCACACAGTTCAGGGTGAGCCTGCCCCTCACAGCCCAGAGTGGGCCTGTCCCTCACAACAAAGGGACCCACATGATCACACAGCTCCGGGTGAGCCTATACCGCACAGCTCAGGGTGAGCCTGTGCCTCACAGCTCAGGGTGGGCTTGTCCTTCACAGCTCAGGGTCAGCCTGACCCTCAGAGCTCAGGGTGAGCCTGTCCCTCACAGCTCAGGGTGAGCATGTCCCTCACAGCTCAGGGTGGGCCTGTCTCTCACAGATCAGGGTCAGCCTGACACTCACAGCTCAGGGTGAGCCTGTCCCTCACAGCTCAGGGTGGGCTTGTCCCTCACAACAAAGGGGCCCACATGATCATACAGCTCAGGGTTAGCCCTCACAGTTCACGGTGAGCCTGCCCCTCACAGCTCAGAGTCAGACTGTCCCTTAAAACAAAGGGGTCCACATGATCACACAGCTCAGGGTGAGCATGCCCCTCACAGTTCAGGGTCACCCTGTCTCTCACAGTTCAGGGTGGGCCGGTCCCTCACGATCAGGGTCAGCTTGACCCTCACAGCTCAGGGTGAGCCTGTCCCTCACAGCTCAGGGTGGGCATGTCCCTCACAGCTCAGGGTCAGCCTGACTCTCAAAACAAAGGGGCCCACATAATCACACAGCTCAGGGTTAGCCTGTCCTTCACAGCTCGGGGTCAGACTGTCCCTCACAACTCAGGGTGGGCCTGTCTCTCACAGATCAGGGTCGTTCTGACCCTCACAGCTCAGGGTGAGCCTGTCCCTCACAGCTCAGGATGAGCCTGTCCCTCACAGGTCAGGATAGGTCTGTCCCTCACAGCACAGGGTCAGCCTGTCCCTCACAGCTCAGGGTGGGCCTGTCCCTCACAGATCAGGGTCAGCCTGTTCCTCACAGCTCAGGGTGAGCCTGTTCCTCACAGCTCAGAGTGGGCCTGTCCCTCAAGCTCTAGGTCAACTTGTCCCTCACAGCTCTGGGTTAGCCTGTCCCTCACAGGTAAAGGTCAGCCTGTACCTTGCAGCTCAGGGTCAGGCTGTACCTCACAGTTGAGGGTGAGCCTGTCCCTAACAGCTCAGGGTGGGCCTGTCCCTCGCAGCTCAGGGTTAGCCTGTGTGTCACAGCTCAGGTTGAGCCTGTCCATCACAGCTCAGGGTCAGCCTGTACCTCATAGTTCAGGGTCAGACTGTACCTCAGAGCACAGTGTGGGCCTGTCCCTCACAGAACAAGGTTAGCCTGCCCCTCACATCTCAGGGTGGGCCTGTCCCTCACAGCTCAGGGTAAGCCTGTCCGACATAAAGGGGGCCACACAATCACACAGCTCAGGGTGAGCATGTCCCTCAAAGCTCAGGGTCAGCCAGACTCTCACAGCTCAGGGTCATCCTGTCCCTCACAGTTCATAGTGAGCCTGTCCCTCACAGCTCAGGGTGATCCTGTCGCTCAGTTCAGGGTCAGCCTTTCCCTCACAGCTCAGGGTGGGCCTGTCTCTCACAGATCATGGTGAGCCGAAACCTCACAGCTCTGGGTGAGCCTGTCCCTCACAACTCAGGGTGGGCTTCTGCCTCACAACAAAGGGGCCCACATGATCA
This sequence comes from Sorex fumeus, assembly GCF_029834395.1. Taxonomy (NCBI): domain Eukaryota; kingdom Metazoa; phylum Chordata; class Mammalia; order Eulipotyphla; family Soricidae; genus Sorex; species Sorex fumeus. The sequence goes on along the minus strand of NW_026606144.1, from coordinate 5,495,936 downwards.
CACAGCTCACGGTGAGCCTGTCCTTCAAGGCTCAGGGTCAGCCTGTCCCTCACAGCTCAGAGTGGGCCTGGCTCTCACAGATCAGGGTCAGCCAGACCCTCACAGCTCAGGGTGAGCCTGTCCCTCACAGCTCAGGATGGGCCTGTCCCTCACAGTACAGGGTCTGCCTGTCCCTCACAACAATGGGGCCCAAATGATCACACAGTTCAAGGTGAGCCTGTCCCTCACAGCTCAGGGTCAGCCTGTCCCTCATAGCTCAGGGTGGGCCTGTCCCTCACAGATCAGGGTTGGACTGTCTCTCACAGCTCAGGGTCAGCCTGTCCCTCACAACTCAGTGTCAGCCTGTCTCTCACAACTCAGGGTGAGCCTGTCCCTCACAGGTCAGTGTCTGCCTGTCCCTCACAGCTCAGAGTCAGCCTGTCCCTCACAGCTCAGGGTGGGCCTATCCCTAACAGATCAGGGTCAGCCTGTCCCTGACAGCTAGGGTGAGCCTGTCTCTCACGGCTCAGAGTGGGCCTGTCCCTCACAGCTCAGGGTCAGCCTGTCACTCTCAGTTCAGGGTGGGCCTGTTCCTCACAGATTAGAGTCAGTCTGTCCCTCACAGCTCTGGGTGAGCCTGTTCCTCACAGATAAGAGTGGGTCTGTCCCTCACATCTCAGGTTCAGTCTGTCCCTCACAGCTCAGGGTGAGCTTGTCACTCACAGCTCAGCGTCAGCCTCTCCCTTAGAGCTCAGGGTGAGCCTGTCCCTCACAGTTCAGGGTGAGCCTTTCCCTCACAGTTCAGGGTGAGATTGTCCCTCAGAGCTCAGTGTGGGCCTATCCCTCACAGCTCAGGGTCTGCCTGTCCCTCACAGCTCAGGGTGAGCTTGTCACTCACAGCTCAGCGTCAGCCTCTCCCTCAGAGCTCAGGGTGAGCCTGTCCCTCACAGTTCAGGGTGAGCCTTTCCCTCACAGTTCAGGGTGAGATTGTCCCTCAGAGCTCAGTGTGGGCCTATCCCTCACAGCTCAGGGTCTGCCTGTCCCTCACAGCTTTGGGTGAGCCTGTCCCTCACAGCTCAGGGTCAGCCTGTCCCTCACAGCTCCGGGTATGCCTGTCTCTCACAGCTCAGAGTGGCCTGTCCCACACAGCTCAGGATGGGCCTGTACCTCACACCTCAGGGTCAGCCTGTCCCTCACAACAAAGGGCCCCACATGATCACACAGCTCGGGGTGAGCATGTCCCTCACAGCTCAGGGTCAGCCAGTACCTCACAGCTCAGAGTCAGCCTGTTCCTCACAGCTCAATTTCAGCCATCCTTCAAAGATCAGGGTCAGCCTGTCCCTCACAGCTTTGGATGAGCCTGTCCCTCAAAGATCAGGGTCAGCCTGTCCATCACAGCTCAGGGTCAGCCTGTCCCTCACAGCTCAGAATGGCCTGTCCCACACAGCTCAGGGTGGGCCTGTCCCTCACACCTCAGGGTCAGCCTGTCCCTCACAACAAAGGGCCCCACATGATCAAACAGCTCGGGTGAGCATGTCCCTCACAGCTCAGGGTCAGCCTGAATCTCACAACAAAAGGGCCCACATGATCACACAGCTCAGGGTGAGCATGTCCCTCACAGCTTAGGATCAGCCTGTCCCTCACAGCTCAGAGTCAGCCTGTTCCTCACAGCTCAATTTCAGCCATCCCTAAAAGATCAGGGTCAGCCTCTCCCTCACAGCTTTGGGTGAGCCTGTCCCTCAAAGATCAGGGTCAGCTTGTCCATCACAGCTCAGGTTCAGCCTGTCCCTTACAGGTCAGAGTGGGCCTCTTCCTCACAGATCAGGGTCAGCTTCAAACTCAAAGCTTTGGGTGAGCCTGTCCCTCACAGATCAGGGTCAGCCTGTCCCTCAAAGCTCATAGTGAGCCTGTCCCTCACAGCTCAGCTCAGGGTGAGCATGTCCCTCACAGCTCAGGGTGAGCCTGTCCCTCACAGATCAGGGTCAGCCTGTACCTCACAGCTCAGGGTCAGCGTGTTCCTTACAGCTCATAGTGAGCCTGTCCCTCACAGCTCAGGGTCAGCCTGTCTCTCACAGCTAAGGGTGGGATTGTCTCTCACAGATCATGGTCAGCTTGACACTCACAGCTCTGGGTCAGCCTGTCCCTCACAGCTAAGGGTGAGCTTGTCCCTCACAGCTCATATTCAGCCTGTCTCTCACAGCTCAGAATGAGCTTGTCCCTCACAGCTCAGGGTCATCCTGTCCCTCACACTCAGGGTCAGCCGGTCTCTTACAACAATGTGGCCAACATGATCACACAGCTCATGCTGAGCTTGTCCCTCACACCTCAGTATCAGCCTGTCCCTGCAAGCTCAGGGTCTGCCTGTCTCTTACAGCTCTGGGTGAGCCTGTGCCTCACAGCTCAGGATGAGCCTGTCCCTCACAGCTCAGGGTGGGCCTGTCCTTCACAGATCAGGGTGGTACTGTCTCTCACAGATCAGGGTCAGCCTGTCCCTCACACAGTTCAAGGTCAGCCTGTCCCTCACAGCTCAGGGTCAGCCTGCCCTCACAGCTCAGGGCCAGCCTGTCCCTCACAGTTCAGGGTCAAACTGTCCCTCACAGCTTAGGGTGACCCTGTCCCTCACAGCTCAGGGCCAGTCTGTCCCTCAGAGATCAGGGTCAGCCTGTCCCTCACAGCTGAGGGTGAGCCTGTCCCTCAAAGCTCAGTGTCAGCCTGTCCCTCACAGGTCTGGGTCAGCCTGTTCATCACAGCTCAGGGTCAGCCTCTCCCCTTACAGTTCAGGGTCAGCCTGTCCCTCACAGCTCAGAGTGGGCCTGTCCCTCACAGATCAGTGTCAGTCTGTTCCTCACAGCTCAGGGTGAGCCTGTCCCTCACAGCTCAGAGTGGGCCTGTCCCTCACAGCTCTAGGTCAGCCTGTCCCACAAAGCTCTGGGTTAGCCTTTCCCTCACAGCTAAGGGTCAGCTTGTCCCTCGCAGCTCAGGGTCAGCCTGTCCCTCACAGTTGATGGTGAGCCCGTCCTAACAGCTCAGGGTTGGCCTGTCTCTCACAGCTCAGAGTGGGCCTGTCCCTCACAGCTCAGGGTCAGCCAGTACCTCATAGTTCAGGGTCAGCCTGTACCTCAAAGTTCAGGGTCAGACTGTACCTCACAACACACTGTGGGCCTGTCCCTCACAGCTCAGGGTCAGCCTGTCCCTCACAGCTCAGGTTGAACCTGTCCCTCAAAGCTCAGGGTGAGCCTGTCCCTCACAGCTCAGGGTGGGCCTGTCCCTCACAGCTCAGGGTGGGCCTGTCCCTCACAGCTCAGGGTAAGCCGGTCTGCCACAAAGGGGGCCACACAATCACACAGCTCTGGGGTCAGCCAGTTTCTCACAGCTCAGGGTAAGCCTGTCCCTCAGAGTTCATAGTGAGTCTGTCCCTCACAGCTCAGCTCCTGGTGAGCCTGTCCCTCACAGCTCTGGATGAGCCTGTCCCTCTGCTCAGGGACAACCTTTCCCTCACAGCTCAGGGTGGGCCTGTTTCTCACAGATCATGGTCAGCCGGAACCTCACAGCTCTGGGTGAGCCTGTCCGTCACAACTCAGGGTGGGCTTCTGCCTCACAACAAAGGGGCCCACATGATCACACAGCTCAGGGTTAGCCTGTTCTTCAAGGCTCAGTGTCAGCCTGTCCCTCACAGCTCAGAGTGGGCCTGTTCCTCACAGATCAGGGTAAGCCTGACACTCACACCTCAGGGTGAGCCTGTCACTCACAGCTCAGGATGGGCCTGTCCCTCACAGCTCAGGGTCAGCCTGTCCCTCACAACAAAGTGGCCCACTTGATCACACAGTTCAAGGTGAGCCTGTCCTTCACAGCTCAGGGTCAGCCTGTCCCTCACAGCTCAGAGTGCGCTTGTCCCTCACAGGTAAGGGTGGGCTGTCCCTCACAGCTCAGGGTCAGCCTGTCCCTCACAACAAAGGGGCCAACATGATCTCACAGCTCAGGGTGAACATGTCCCTCACATCTCAGGGTCAGTCTGTCCCTCACAGAACAGGGTCAGCCTGTCTCTCAAAACAAAGGGGCCCAATAAATCACACAGCTCAGGGTTAACCTGTCCTTCACAGCTCAGGGTCAGCCTGTACCTCACAGTGGAGGGTGGGCCTCTCTCTCACAGATCAGGGTCATTCTGACCCTCACAGCTCAGGGTGAGCCTGTCCCTCACAGCTCAGGATGGGTCTGTCCCTCACAGTACAGGTTCAGCCTGTCCCTCACAACAAAGGAGCCCACATGATCATACCTCAAGGTGAGCCTGTTTCTCACAGCTCAGGGTCAGCCTGCCCTCATAGCTCAGGGTGGGCCTGTCCCTCACAGATCAGGGTGGGACTGTCTCTCACAGATCAGGGTCAGCCTGTCCCTCAGAGCTCAGGGTCAGCCTGTCCCTCAGAGCTCCGGGTCAGCCTGTTCCTCACAGATTGGGGCAAGCCTGTCCCTCACAGTTCAGGGTCAGCCTGTCACTCACAGATCAGGGTCAGCCTGTCCCTCACAGCTGAGGGTGAGCCTGTCCTTAACAGCTCAGGGTGGGCCTGTAACTCACAGCTGTGTGTCAGCCTGTCCCTCACAGCTCAGGGTCAGCCTGTCCCTAACAGTTCAGGGTCAGCCTGTCCTCCACAGCTCAGGGTGGGCCTGTCCCTCACACATCAGGGTCAGCCTGTTCCTCAGAGCTCAGTGTGAGCCTGTACCTCACAGCTCAGAGTCAGCCTGTCTCTCACAGCTAAGCGTGGGATTGTCTCTCACAGATCATGGTCAGCCTGACACTCACAGCTCTGGGTCAGCCTGTCCCTCACAGCTAAGGGTGAGCTTGTCCCTCACAGCTCAGGTTCAGCCTGTCCCTCACAGCTCAGGATGAGCTTGTCCCTCACAGCTCAGGGTCATCCTGTCCCTCACACTCAGGGTCAGCCGGTCTCTTACAACAATGTGGCCAACATGATCACACAGCTCATGCTGAGCTTGTCCCTCACACCTCAGTATCAGCCTGTCCCTGCAAGCTCAGGGTCTGCCTGTCTCTTACAGCTCTGGGTGAGCCTGTGCCTCACAGCTCAGGGTGAGCCTGTCCTTCACAGCTCAGGGTCAGCCTGTCCCTCACAGCTCAGGGTGGGCCTGTCCCTCACAGATTAGGGTGGTACTGTCTCTCACAGATCAGGGTCAGCCTGTCCCTCACAGTTCAAGGTCAGCCTGTCCCTCAAAGCTCAGTGTCAGCCTGTCCCTCACAGGTCTGGGTCAGCCTGTTCATCACAGCTCAGGGTCAGTCTCTCCCTTACAGTTCAGGGTCAGCCTGTCCCTCACAGCTCAGGGTGGGCCTGTCCCTCACAGATCAGTGTCAGTCTGTTCCTCACAGCTCAGAGTGGGCCTGTCCCACACAGGTCTGGGTTAGCCTGTCCCTCACAGCTAAGGCTCAGCTTGTCCCTCACAGCTCAGAGTGGGCCTGTCCCTCACAACTCAGGGTCAGCCTTTCCCTCACAGCTCAGGGTTAGCCTGTCCCTTGCAGCTCAGGGTGAGCCTATCCCTCACAGCTCAGGGTCAGCCTGTACCTTATAGTTCAGGGTCAGCCTGTACCTCAAAGTTCAGGGTCAGACTGTACCTCACAGCACTGTGGGCCTGTCCTTCACAGCTCAGGGACAGCCTATCCCTCACAGCTCTGGTTGAGCCTGTCCCTCACATCTCAGGGTGGTCCTGTCCCTCACAGCTCAGGGTAAGCCGGTCTGTCACAAAGGGGGCCACACAATCACACAGCTCAGTGTGAGCATGTTCCTAACAACTCAGGGTCAGCCAGTTTCTCACAGCTCAGGGTAAGCCTGTCCCTCAGAGTTCATAGTGAGTATGTCCCTCACAGCTCAGCTCAGGGTCAACCTTTCCCTCACAGCTCAGGGTAGGCCTGTTTCTCACAGATCATGGTCAGCTGGAACCTCACAGCTCAGGGTGAGCCTGTCCATTACAACTCAGGGTGGGCTTCTGCCTCACAACAAAGGGACCCACATGATCACACAGCTCAGGCTTAGCCTGTTCTTCAAGGCTCAGTGTCAGCCTGTCCCTCACAGCTCAGAGTGGGCCTGTTTCTCACAGGTCAGTGTTAGCCTGACCCTCACAGCTCAGGGTGAGCCTGTCACTCACAGCTCAGTATGGTCCTGTCCCTCACAGCTCAGGGTCAGCCTGTCCCTCACAACAAAGTGGCCCTCTTGATCACACAGCTCAAGGTGAGCCTGTCCATCACAGCTCAGAGTGGGCCTGTCCCTCACAGGTAAGGGTGGGCTGTCCCTCACAGCTCAGGTTCAGCCTGTCCCTTACAACAAAGGGGCCCTCATGATCACACAGTTCAGGGTGAGAATGTCCGTCACATCTCAGGGTCAGTCTGTGCCTCACAGCTCAGGGTCAACCTGTCCCTCAAAACAAAGAGGTCCACATGATCACACAGCTCAGGGTTAGCCTGTCCCTCACAAATCCCTCACAGCTCAGGGTGGGCCTGTCTCTCACAAATCATGGTCCGCCTGACCCTCACAGCTCAGGGTGAGCCTGTCCCTTACAGCTCAGGGTGGGCTTGTCCCTCACAACAAAGGGGCCCATATGATTACACAGCTGACGGTGACCCTGTCCTACACAACTCAGGGTCTGCCTGTTCCTTACAAAAATGGGACCCACAGGATCACACAGCTCTGGGTGAGCATGTTGTCACAGATCAGGGTCATCCTGTTCCTCACAGCTCAGCATTAGCCTGTCCGTCACAGCTTAGTGTGAGCCTGTCCCTCACAGCTCAGGGTGGGCCTGTCTCTCACAGCTCAGGGTCAGCCTGTCCGTCACAACAAAGGGGCCAACATGATCACAAAGCTCAGGGTGAGCATGTCCCTCACAGCTCAGGGTCAGCCTGTTCCTCACAGCTCAGGGTCAGCCTGTCCCTCACAGCTCATAGTGAGCCTGTCCCTCACCGCTCAGCTCAGGGTGAGCCTGTCCCTCAACGCTCAGGGTGAGCCTGTCCCTCACAGTTCAGGATCAGCCTGTCCCTCACAGCTCAGGGTGAGCCTGTCCCTCACAGCTCAGGTTCAGCCTGTCCCTCACAGTTCAGGGTCAGCCTGTCCCTCACAACAAAGTGCCCGACATGATCACACAGCTCAGGGTGAGCGTGTTCCTCACAGCTCAGCGTCAGCCTGTACTCTACAATAAAGGGGCCCACATGATCACAAAGCTCAGGGTAAGCATGTCCCTCACAGCTCAGGGTAAGCCTGTCCCTCGCAGTTCAGGGTCAGCCTGTCTCTCGGAGCTCATAGTGAGACTGTCCCTCACCGCTCAGGGTGAGCCTGTCCCTCACAGCTCAGTTTGAGCCTGTCCTTCATAAAGGGGCCCACACAATCACACAGCTCAGGGTGAGCATGTCCCTCACAGTCCAGCGTGAGCCTGTCTCTCACATGTCACGGTCAGCCTGTACCTCACAGCTCATAGTGAGCCTGTCCCTCACCGCTCAGGGTGAGCATGTCCCTCACATCTCAGGGTCAGCCTATCTCTCACATCTCACGGTCAGCCTGTACCTCACAGCTCATAGTGAGCCTGTCCCTCACAGCTCAGTTCAGGGTGAGACTGTCCCTCATAGCTCATAGTGAGCCTGTCCCTCACGCTCAGCTCAGGGTGAGACTGTCCCTCACAGCTCAGGGTCAGCCTGTCCCTCACAGCTCAGGGTCAGCCTGTCCCTCACAGCTCAGGTTCTGCCTGTCCCTCACAGTTCAGGTCAGCCTGTCCTCACAGATCAGGTTGGGCCTGTTACTCAAAGCTCAGGTTCAGCGTGTCCTTCACAAAGGGGCCCACACTATCACACAGCTCAGGGTGAGCATGTCCCTCACAGTCCAGGGTGAGCATGTCCTTCACAGCTCAGGGTCAGCCTGTCTTTCACAGCTCAGGATGAGCCCGTGCCTTACAGCTTAGGGTGAGCCTGTCCCTCAACTCAGGGTCTGCCTTTCCCTCACAGCTCATGGTGGGCCTGTCTCTCACAGATCCTGGTCAGCCTGACCCTCAGAGCTCAATGTGAGCCTGTCCCTCACAACTCAGAGTCAGCCTGCTCTCACAGGTCTGGGTGGGCCTGTCTCTCACAGCTCAGTTTCAGCCTGTCCCTCACAGCTCAGGATGAGCCTGTCCCTCAGCTCAGGGTCAGCCTGTCCCTCACAGCTCAGGATGAACCTGTCCCTCACAGCTCAGGATCAGCCTGTCCCTCACAGCTCAGGGTCAGCCGGTTTCTTACAACAAAGGGGCCCACATGATCACACAGGTCGGGGTGAGCATGTCCCTCACAGCTCAGGGTCAGCCTGTACCTCACAACAAAGGGGACCATATGATCACCCAGTTCAGGGTGAGCATGTCCCTCACAGCTCAGGGTCAACCTGTCCCTCACAGCTCAGAGTGGGTCTGTTCCTCACAGATCAGGGTCAGCTTGTCCCTCACAGCTTTGGGTGAGCCTGATCCTCACAGATCAGGGTCAGCCTGTCCCTCACAGTTCATAGTGAGCTTGTCCCTCACAGCTCAGCTCAGGGTGAGCATGTCCCTCACAGCTCAGGGTCAGCCTGTCCCTCACAGCTCTGGGGTCAGCCTGTCCCTCACAGCTCATAGTGAGACTGTCCCTCACAGCTCAGGGTCATCCTGACCCTCACAGCTCAGGGTGAGCCTGTCCCTCACAGCTCAGGGTGAGCCTGTCCCTCACAGCTCAGGGTGGGCCTGTCCCACACAGGTCTGGGTTAGCCTGTCCCTCACAGCTAAGGCTCAGCTTGTCCCTCACAGCTCAGAGTGGGCCTGTCCCTCACAACTCAGGGTCAGCCTTTCCCTCACAGCTCAGGGTGAGCCTGTCCCTCACAGCTCAGGGTGAGCCTGTCCCTCACAGCTCAGGGTGGGCCTGTCTCTCACAGATCATGGTCAGCCTGACCCTCACAGCTCTGGGTCAGCTTGTCCCTCACAGCTCAGGGTGAGCTTGTCCCTCACAGCTCTGGGTCAGCCTGTCCCTCACAGCTCAGGGTGAGCTTGTCCCTCACAGCACAGGGTCAGCCTGTCCCACACAGCTCAGGGTGAGCCTGTCCCTCACAGCTCAGGGTGAGCCTATCCCTCACAGCTCAGGGTGGGCCTGTCTCTCACAGATCATGGTCCGCCTGACCCTCACTGCTCAGGGTGAGCCTGTCCCTTACAGCTCAGGGTGGGCTTGTCCCTCACAACAAAGGGGCCCATATGATTACACAGCTGAGGGTGACCCTGTCTCTCACAGCTCAGGATCAGCCTGTTCCTTACAACAATGGGACCCACAGGATTATACAGCTCTGGGTGAGCATGTCCGTCACAGATCAGGGTCAGCCTGTTCCTATCTGTTTTTATCTGCCTGTGCACTCGATAAAGCTGACGTTTTTATCATCCCGTTCACTCTAGGTAAGGCCTGATGTTTATCGACTTCTGAATCAATCGAAACCATATGGTATTCTGCCAGTCAACGCCACACAGTGGTGGTGATGATCATATTCCTCTAAAACTCGTCAGGGTTGTGATTCGTCTGCATGTCCCAGTAACCCAATGCTGGTGGTCAGTGGCCTCTTCATATGTCGCAGGCGCGGTGTTCTCTGGCTATCCACTCCACCCTCGTCAGCTCCTCATTTCCTGGTGCCTAAAACCCAGAGTTCTGAAACCATTGGAATCTCCACTACAGAATGTTCCATTCATTCACTACAAAACTGGAATTCATATGAATCTCCACTCCAGGGAGACTTTCGTTACACCACTGGTGAATATCCAAGTAACCCAATGCTGGTTTTGAGAGTCTTCTCAAACTCGCATGCGTGCTGTGCAACTGGCTATCCTCTCCAACCTGGTCAGCTCTTCACTTTTCTGTCCACTCAACGTTGACTTCACAAACCATTGGAATCTCCACTACAGAATGTTCCATTCATTCACTGCCAATCTGGAATTCATCGTATCTCCAACCCAGGCAGTCATTCGTTACACCATTGCTGAATATCCAAGTAAACCAATGCAGGTTTTGAGCGTCCTGATCACACTCGCAGGCGTGCTGTTCAACTGGCTATGCACTCCAACCTGGTCAGCCCTTCATTTTCCTGTCCTCACAAACCAGACTTCAAAAATCATTGGAATCTCCACTACAGAATGTTCCATTCATTCACTGTCAATCGGGAATTAATCGAATCTCCATTCCAGATAGGTTTTTGTTACACCACTGGTGAATATCTAACTAACCCAATGCTGGTTATCACCAGCCTGTTCAAACTCGCAGGCCTGCTGTTCAACTGGCTTTCCACTATAAACTGGTTTGCTCTTCATTTTCCTGTCCACACAACCCAGACTTCAGAAAACATTGGGATCTCCACTACAGAATGTTCCATTCATTCAATGCGAATCTGGAATTCTTCTGAATCTCCACTCCAGTCAGGCTTTCGTTACACCATGGTGAATGTCCAAGTAACCCAGTGCTGGTTTTCACCGTCCTGCTCACACTTGCAGGCGTGCTGTCCAACTGGTTATCCACTCCACAGTAGTCAGCTCTTTCTTTTTCTGTCCACACAACCCAGACTTCAGAAATCATTGGAATCCCCACTAGAGAATATTCCGTTCATTCACTGCCAACCTGGAGATCATCGAATCTCCACTCCAGGCAGGCTTTCGTTACACACTGCTGAATGTCCAAGTAACCCTATGGTGGTTTTCAGAGGCCTGTTTACACTCTCAGGCATGCTGTTCAACTGGTAATCTACTCTAATCTGGTCTGCTCTTCATTTTCCTGTCCACACAACCCAGATTTAGAAATAATTGGAATCTTTACTACAGAATGTTATATTTATTCACTGCGAATCTGGAATTCATCAGAATCTCCACTCCAGGCAGGCTTTCGTTATACCACTGTTGAATGTCCAAGTAACACAATGCTAATTTTCAATATCATGTTCACACTCACAGGCGTGCTGTTCAACTGGCTATCCACTGAACCCAGGTTAGCTCCTAATTTTCCTGTCCACACAACCCAGACTTCAGAAATCATTGGAATATCCACTACAGATTGTTCCAATCATTCACTTCCAACTTGGAATTCATCGAATTTCCACTGCATGCAGAATTTCCTTACACCACTGGTGAATATCCAAGTAACCCTATGCTGGTGTTCAGCGTCCTGCTCACACTCACAGGTGTACTGTTCAATTGGCTATCCACTGAACCCTGGTCAGCTCATTTTCCTGTCCATATAACCTAGACTTTCTAGATGTTCCATTCAATCACTGCGAATCTGGATTTCATCGAATCTACACTTTAGGCAGGCTGTCTATACACTGAATGTCCAGGTAACCCAATGCTGGTTTTCAGAGGCCTGTTCAAACTCGCAGGCCTGCTGTTCAACTGGCTATCCACTCTAACCTGGTCTGCTCTTCATTTTCCTGTCCACATAAACCAGACGTCAGAAATCTTTGGAATCTCCACTACAGAATGTTCCATTCATTCACTGCCAATCTGTTATTCATCGATTCTCCACTCCAGGCAGGATTTCGTTACACCACTGGTGAATATCCAAGTAACCAAATGCTTCTTTTCAGCAGCTTGTTCACACTCGCAGGCGTGCGATTCTACTGGCTATCTACTCCAACCTGGTCATCGCTTCCTTTTCCCCTCCACACAACCCAGACTTCAGAAATCATTGGAATCTAGACTACAGAATGTTCCATTTATTCACTGCCAATCTGGAGATCACCGAATCTCCACTCCAGGCAGGCTTTGGTTACATCACTGGAGAATGTCCAAGTAACCCAATGCCGGATTTCATTGGGCCTGTTCACAGTCACAGGCATGCTGTTCAACTGGCTCTCCACTCAACCCTGGTCAGCTCTTCATTTTCCTGTCCTCAAAACCCAGACTTCAGAATCCATTAGAATCTCCCCAACAGAATGTTTCATTCGTTAACTGACAATCTGGAATTATTTGAATCTCCACTACATCAGGCTGTCTTTAAACCACTGGTGAATATTCAAGTAATACAATGCTGGTTTTCAGCGGCCTACTCACACTCGCAGTCGTGCTGTTCAACTGGATATCCACTCAACCCTGGTCAGCTCTTCATTTTCATGTCCACATAACCCAGACTTCAGAAACCATTAGAATCTCCACTACAGAATGTTCCATTCATTCACTGTCAATCTGAAATTCATCTGTGTCTCCACTCCAGGCAGGCTTTCGTTACAGCACTGGTGAATATCCAAAAAACCCAATGATGATTTTCAGCGTCCTGTTCACACTCCTTGCCATGCTTTTCAACTGGCTCTCCACTCCAACCTGGTCAGCTCTTCCTTTTCCTGTCCACAAAACACAGCCTTCAGAAATCATTGGAATTTCCACTACAGAATGTTCCATTCATTCATTGCCAATGTCGAATACATGGAATCTCCACTATTGCACCCCTGGAGAATGTCCAAGTAACCTAATGCTGTTTTTCAGCATCCGCTTCACACTCCCAGGCGTGCTGTTCAACTGGCTATCCACTCCAAGCTGGTCAGCGCTTCCCTTTCCTGTCCACACAACCCAGACTTTGAAATTACTGGAATCTCCACTACAGAATGTTCCACTCATTCACTGCCAATCTGGAGTTCTTCGAATCTCCACTCCAGGAAAGCTTTCGTTACACCACTGGTGAATGTCCAAGTAACCCAATGCTGGTTTTCATAGGCGTGTTCACACTTGGTGTCGTGCTGTTCTACTGCCTGTCCACTCAACCCTGGTCAGCTCTTCATTTTCCTGTCCACATAACCCAGACTTCAGAAACCATTAGAATCTCCACTTCAGAATATTCCATTCATTCACTGCCAATCTGGAATTCATCTGAATCTCCACTTCATGCAGGCTTTCGTTACACCACTGGTAAGTGCCCAAATAACCCTATGATGTTTTTCAGTGTCCTGTTCACATTCCCAGGCGTGCTGTTCAACTGGCTATCGACTCCACAGTGGTCAGCACTTTCGTTTCCGGTACAAACAACCAAGACTTCAGAAATCATTCGTATCTCCACTACAGAATGTTCCATTCACTCACTGCGAATCTGGAGATCATCGAATCTCCATTGCAGGCAGGCTTTCTTTATACCACTGGTGAATGTCCAAGTAACCCAATGCTTGTTTTCAGAGGCCTGTTCACACTCGCAGGCGTGCTGTTCAACTGGCTATCCACTGAACCCTGGTCAGCTCTTCATTTTCCTGTCCACACAACCCAGACTTCAGAAATCATTGGAATTTCCACTACAGAATGTTCCATTCATTCCATTCCAATCTGGAATTCATCGAGTCTCCACTCCAGAAAGGATTTCGTTACACCACGGGTGAATATTCAAGTAACCCAATGCTAGTTTTCAGCAGCCTGTTCAAAGATGCAGGCCTGGTGTTCAACTTGCTATCCAATACCACCTGGTAAGCTATTCAATTTCTTGTCCATACAACGAAGAATTCAGAAACCATTGGAATCTCCACTACAGAATTTTCCATTCATTCAAGCCAATTTGGAATTCATGGAATCTCCACTCCAGACAGGCTTTCGTTACACCACTGGTGAATGTCCAAGTAACACAATGCTGGTTTTCAGCTTCCTGTTCACACTCGCATGTGTGCTGTTCACCTGGCTATCCACTCCACAGTGGTCAAGTCTTTCTTTTCCTGTCCAAACAACCCAGACGAAAGAAATCATTGGAATCTCCACTACACAATGTTCATTCATTCACTTCGACTCTGGAATTCATCTGAATCTCCACTCCAGGCAGGCTTTTGGTATACCACTGGGGAATGTCCATGTAACCCATTGCTGGCTTTCAGAGTCCTGTTCAGACTCGCACCAGTGCTGTTCAACTGGCTATCCACTCCACAGTGGTCAAGTCTTTCATTTCCTGTCCAAACAACCCAGAAGACAGAAATCATTGGAATCTCCACTACAGAATGTTCCATTCATTCACTGCGAATCTGGAATTCATCTGAACCTCCACTCCAGGCACGCATTCGTTATACCACTGGTGAATGTCCAAGTAAGCCAATGCTGGTTTTCAGAGGACTGTTCAAACTCTCAGGCCTGCTGTTCAACTGGCTATCCATTCTAAGCTGGTGTGCTCTTCATTTTCCTGTCCACAAACACCAGATTTCAGAAATAATTGGAATCTCCACTATAGAATGTTCCATTCATTCACTGCGAATCTGGAATTCATCTGAATTTCCACTCCAGGCAAGCTTTTGTTACACCACTGTTGAATGTGCAAGTAACACAGTGCTCGTTTTCCGTGTCCTGATCGCCCTCGGAGGTGTGCTGTTCAAGTGGCTATCCACTGAACCCTGGTCAGCTCTTCATTTTCCTGTCCCCACAACCTAGTCTTCAGAAATCAGTGGAATCTCCAGTACAGAATGTTCCATTCATTCACTGCCAATCTGGAATTCATCTGAATCTCCACTCCAGGCAGGATTTCATTACAACATTGGTGAATATCCAAGTACCCCAATGCTGGTTTTCAGAGGCCTGTTCACACTCGCAGGTGTGCTGTTCAACTACTATCCACTCCAGAGTGGTCAGCTCTTTTTTTTCCTCTACGCACAGCCCAGACTTCAGAAATAATTTTAATCTCCACTAGGGCGTTCACCTTACAAGCGGCCAACATAGCCGACCTGAGTTCGATTCCTCCGCCCCTCTCGGAGAGCCCTGCAAGCTACCGAGAGTATTCGATATGCCAGACACAGTAACAACAAAGTCTCCAATGGAGATGTTACTGGGCCCGCTCGAGCAAATCGACGATCAACGGGAGGGCCTTTACTTTACTTTACTTACAGAATGTTCCATTCATTCACTGCCAATCTAGAATTCATTGAATCTCCACTCCCAGCAGGTTTTCGTTACACCACTGGTGACTAACCTAGTAAACCAATGCTGGTTTTCAGCGGCCTGTCCACAGTCACAGGTGTGCTTTTCAACTGGCGACACAATCCACCCTGAAAAGCTCTTCATTTTCTTATCCATACAACCCAGACTTCAGAAATCTTAGGAATCTCCACTACAGAATGTTCCATTCATTCATTGCCAATCTGGAGTTCATGGAATCTCCACTCAAAGCAGGCCTTCGTTACACACTGGTGAATTTCCAAGTGACACAATGCTGGTTTTCAGAGGCTTGTTCACAATGAAATGCGTGCTGTTCAACTGGCTATCCACTCTGCCCTGGTCAGCCCTTCCTTTTCCTGTCCACACAAGCCAGACTTCATCACTCATTAGAATCTCCACTACAACTTGTTCCATTCATTCACTGCCAATCTGGAATTCATCGAATCTGCACTCCAGGCAGGGTTTCGTTACACCACTGATAAATGTCCAAGTAACCAAATTTCAGCGTCCTGTTCACACTCGCAGGCTTGCTGTTCAACTGGCAATACACTCCACAGTGGTCAACCCTTTCTTTTCCTAACCACACAAGCCAGACTTCAGAAATCATTGGAATACCCACTAAAGAATGATCCATTCATTCACTGCCAATCTGGAATTCATTGAATCTCCACTCCAGGCAGCATTTCGTTACAACACTGCTGAATGTCCAAGTAACCCAATGATGGTATTCAGCGTCCTGTTCACACTCGCAGTCTTGCTCTTCAAATGGCTATCCACGCTAAACTGGTCTGCTCTTCTTTTTGTTGTCCACACATCACAGACTTCAAAAATCATTGGAATCTCCACTAAAGAATGTTCCATACATTCACTGCAAATCTGCAATTCATCTGAATCTCCATTCCAGGCAGGTTTTTGTTACACCACTAGTGAATATCCAAGTAACCCACTGCTGGTATTCAGCAGCCTGTTCAACCTCGCAGACGTGCTGTTCAATTGGCTATTCACTCAACCCTCGTCAGCTCTTCATTTTCCTGTCCACACAACCCACCCTTCCGAATACATTGTTATGTCCACTACTGAATGTTCCATTCCTTCACTTCGAATCTGGAATTCATCTGAATCTGCACTCCAGGCAGTCTTTCTTAACACCAATGGTGAATGTCCAAGTAACCCAATGCTGGTTTTCAGCAGTCTGTTCACACTCGAAGCCGTGATTTTCACTGGCTATTCTAACAACACTGGTCAGCTCTTCATTTTCCTGTCCGCACAACCCAGCCTTCAGAAATTATTGTTATTCTCCACTAGAGAATGTTCCAAGTATTCACTGTGAATTTGGAATTCATCTCAATCTGCACTGTAGGCAGTCTTTCTTTACACCACTGGTGAATGTCCAAGTAACCCAATGCTGGTTTTCAGCGGAATGTTCACACTCGCATACGTGAGATTCAATTGGCTATCCACTCAATGCTGGTCAGCTCTTCTTTTTCCAGTCCACATAAATCAGCCCTCAGAAATCATTGGAATCTCTAATACAGAATGTTCCATTCATTCACTACGAATCTTGAATTCATGTGATTCTCCCCTCCAGGCAGGTTTTCCTTACTCCACTGCTGAATGACCAAGTAGCCCTACGCTTGTTTTCAGCGCCCTATTCACTGTCGCAACGTGCTGTTCAACTGGCTAAAAATACTGGACAGTTCTTCATTTTCCTGATCCACAACCCAAACTTCAGCAAACATGGGAACCTCCAGTACAGAATATTCCATATATACACTGCGAATCTGGAATTCATTTGACTCTCCACTCCAGGCAGGCTTTCGTTACACCACAGGTGAATGTCCAAGTAACCCGATGCGGGTTTTCAGCGGCATGTTCACACTCACAGAGGTGCTGTTCAATTGACAATCCACTCAATGCTGTTCAGCCCTTGATTTTCCTGTCCACACAACGCAGCAGTCAGAAATAATTGAAATCTCCAAAGAGAACGTTACATTCATTCACTACGAATCTTGAATTCATCTGACTTTCCCTGACAAGCAGATTTTCGTTAGACCACTGTGGAATAACCAAGTAACCCAATGCTGGTTTTCGGCGGCATGATCACCCTCGCAGCCGTCATGTTGAATTGGCTTTACAGTCAACCCTGGTCAGCTCTCCATTTTCCTGTCTAGACAATGCAGACATCAGAAATCATTGAAACTTCCACTACAGAATGCTCCATACACTCACTGCAAATCTGGAATTCATCTGAATATCCACTCCAGGCAGGTTTTCGTTACACCACTGGTGAATGTCCAAGTAACCCAATAATGCTTTTCAGCGACCTTTTCATACTGGCAGTCGTGCTGTTTTATTGGCTAGGGATTAAAACCTGGTCAGCTCTAATTTTTCCTGTCCACACAATCCAGGCTTCAGAAATCATTGCTGTCTCCACTACAGAACGTTCGATTCATTCACTGCGAATCTTGAATTCATATGAATCTCCACTCCAGGAAGGTTTTCGTAACAGCACTGATGAATGTCCAAGTAACCCAATGCAGGTTTTTGGCGGCATGTTCACACTCGCAGCCGTGTTGTTCCATTGGCTATCCTCTCAACCCTGGTCAGCTCTTCGTTTTCCTGTCCACACACCCAGATTTCAGAAATAATTGTATCCTCCAAAACAGAATGATCCTTACATTCACTGCGAATCTGGAATTCATCTGAATCTCCACTCCAGGCTAGTTTTTGTAACAGGACCGGTGAATGACCATGGAACAGAATGCTGTTTTTCAGTGCCCTTTTCATACTTTCAGCCGTGCTGTTCTATTGGCTATCGATTCCACCCTGGTCGGCTCTTCATTTTACTGTCCACACAAACCAGTCTTCAGAAATAATTTAAACATTCACTACAGAATTTTCCTTTCATTCACTGCTAATCTGGAATTCATCCGAATTTCCACTCCAGGTAGATTTTTGTTATAGCACTGGTGCATATGCAAGAAATCAAAACCAAGTTTTCAGAAGCCAGTTCACACTTGTAGCCCTGCTGTTCCCTGGCTATCTGCTACACCCTGGTCCGCTCTTCATTTTGCTGTGCAAACAACCGAGCCTTAAGAAATCATTGGACACTCAACTAGAGAATGTTCCATTCATTCTCTGCGATTCTGGAGTTAATCTAAATCTGCACTCCAGGCAGTATTTCTTTACACAATGGTGAATGTCCAAGTAACCCAATGCTGGTTTTGAGGGGCCTGTTCAGACCCGTAGCCGTGCTGTTCAATTGGGTCTCCCTGTTAAGCTTTACATTTTCCTGTCCACATAACCCAGCCTTCAGAAATCATTGGACTCTCCACTACAAGAATGTTCCACTCATTGAATGCGAAACTGGAATTCATCTGACTATCCACTCCCGGCAGGTTTTCTTTACACCACTGTGGAATATCCAAGTAACCGAATGCTGGTTTTCAGCAGCCTCTTCACAATGGCAGCCGTCCTGTTCAATTCGCTCTCCTCTTAACCCTGTTTAGCACTTCATTTTTCTGTCCACACAACCCAGCCTTCAGAAATCATTGTTTTCTCCACTACAGATTGTTCCATACAAGCACTGAGACTTTGGATTTCCTCTCAATCTCCACTGCAGGCAGGTTTTCCTAAACCAGTGTTGAATGACCAAGTATCTCAATGCTTATTATGAGCAGCCTGTTCACTGTCGTAGCCATGCTGTTCAATGGGCTATCCACTCAACACTGGTCAGCTCTTCATTTTCCTGTCTAGACCACGCAGACATCAGAAATCATTGAAACTTCCACTACAGAATGTTCCATACACTCACTGCAAATCTGGAATTCATCTGAATATCCACTCCAGGCAGATTTTCGTTACAACACTGATGAATGTTCAAGCAACCCAATAATGCTTCTCAGGGACCTTTTCATACTTGCAGTCGTGCTGTTTTATTGGCTAGCGATGAAAACCTGGTTAGCTCTAGTTCTTCCTGTCCACACAATCCAGGCTTCAGAAATCATTGTTGTCTCCACTACAGAATGTTCCATTCATTCACTGCGAATCTGGAATTCGTCTGAATCTCCACTACAGGAAGGTTATCGTAACACCACTGGTGAATGTCCAAGTAACCCAATGCTGGTTTTCGGCGGCACGTTCACCCTCGCAGCCGTGCTGTTCCATTTGCTATCCTCTGAACCATGGTCAGCTCTTCATTTTCCTGTCCACACCACCCAGAATTCAAAATCATTGTAGTGGATGGCCAGTTCAACAGCACATCTGCGAGTGAGAACAGAACGCTGAAAATCAGCATTCAGTTACTTAGATATTCACCAGTCTTGTAACTAAAGTCTGCCTGGAGTGGAGATTCGATGAATTCCAGATCGGCAGTGAATGAATGGAACATTCTGTAGTGGAGATTATAATAGTTTCTGAATTCTAAGTTATGTGGAGAGGAAAATGTAGAGCTGACCAGGGTTGAGTGGATAGTCAGTTGAACAGCACTCCTGCGAGTGTGAACAGGCCGCTGAAAAGCAGCCTTGGTTTACTTGTACATTCAACACTAGTGAAACGAAATCTGGCCTGGAGTGGAGATTCGATGAATTCCGGATTGGGAGTGAATCAATGGATCATTCTGTAGAGGAGATCCCATTGAATTTTGAAGTCTGGGTTGAGTGGACAGGAAAATGAAGAGCTGATTAGGTTGGAGAAGTTAGCCAGAAGAATAGCACACCAGCGAGTGTGAACAGGCCGTGAAAAACCAGCATTGGGGTTTGCTGAAAACCAGCATTGGGTTACTTGGACATTCACCAGTGGTATATCGAATGCGTTCATGGAGTGGAGGTTCTGATGAATTCCCGATTCGCAGTGAATGAATTGAAAATTCTGTAGTGGATATTCCAATGATTTCTGTCGTGTGGGTTGTTTGGACAGAAAAAGAAAGACTTGACCACTTTGGAGTGGATAGCCAGTTGAATAGCATGCTTGCGAGTGTGAACAGTATGCTGAAAACCTGCAGTGTGTTACTTGGACATTCACCAGTGTTGTAAAGAAAGCCTGCCTGGAGTGTAGGTTCCAAGAATTCCAAATAGGCAGTGAATGAATGGAACACTCTGTAGTGGAGATTCCAATGGTTTCTGAATTCTACTTTGTATGGACAAGAAACTGAAGAGCTTACCAGGTGGGATTTGATAGCCAGTTGAAGACCAGGGCTGCGAATTTGAACAGGCTGCTGAAAACCACCATTGGGTTACTTGAATATTCACCAGTGGTGTAAATAAATCCTGCCTGCACTGGAGATTCGATGAATTCCAGATTGGCAGTGAATGAATGGAAAATTCTGAAGTGGAGATTCTAATGGTTTCTGAAGTCTGGGTTTGTGGACAGGAAATGGAAGAGCTGACCAGGCTAGAGAGGATAGCCCATTGAACAGAACGCCTGGGAGTGTGAACGGGACGCTGGAAAACATCATTAGGTTACCTGGACATTCTCCAATGGTGCAAAGAAAGGATGCCTGAAGTGGAGATTCCATGAGTTCGATATTGGCAGGGAATGTATGGAACATTCCGTAGGAGAGATTCCAATGATTTCTCAAGTCTGGTTTTTGTGTACAGGAAAATGAAGTGCAGAGCAGGGAAGAGTGGATAGCCTGTTGAACAGCAGACTGCGACTTTGAACTGGCTGCTAAAAACCAACATAGGTTTACTTGGATATTCACCAGTGGTGTCAAGGAATCCTGCCTGGAGTGGAGATTCCATGAATTCCCGATTGGGAGTGAATGAATGGAACATTCTGTAGTGGAGATTCCAATTACTTCGGAAGTCGTGGTTTTGTGGACAGGAAAATGAAGAGCTGACCAGGGTTGAGTGGATAGGCAGTTGGACAGCACGCTTGCGAGTGTGATCATGCCTCTGAAATCCAGCATTGGATTCCTTGGACATCATCAGTGGTGTAACGAAGCCTGCCTGGAGTTGGAGATTCATTGAATTCCAGATTGGAATTGAATCAATGGAACAGTCTGTAGTGGGTATTCGAATGAATTCTGAAATATGGTTTGTGTGGACAGGAAAAGAAAAATCTGACCACTGTGTAGTGGATTGCCAGTTCAACAGCACGGCTGCGAGTGAGAACAGAACGCTGAAAATCAGCATTCAGTTCCTTAGATATCCACCAGTCTTGTAACTGAATTCTGCCTGGAGTGGAGATTCGATGAATTCCAGATCGACAGTGAATGAATGGAACATTCTTTAGTGGAGATTATAATGGTTTCTGAAGTCTAATTTATGTGGAGAGGAAAATGTAGAGCTGACAAGGGTTGAGTGGATAGTCAGTTGAACAGCACTCCTGCAGGTGTGAACAGGCCGCTGAAAAGCAGCCTTGGTATAATTGTACATTCAACACTAGTGAAACGAAATCCGGCCTGGAGTGGAGATTCGATGAATTCCAGATTGGGAGTGAATGAATGGATCATTCTGTAGTGGAGATACCATTGAATTTTGAAGTCTGGGTTGAGTGGACAGGAAAATGAAGAGCTTATCAGGTTTGAGAGGTTAGCCAGAAGAATAGCACACCAGTGAGTGTGAACAGGCCGCGAAAAACCAGCATTGGGGTACTTGGATATTGACCAGTGGTGTAACGAAATCCTGCCTGGAGTGAAGATTCAAAGAATTCCAGATTGGCAGTGAATGAATGGAACATTCTGTACAGGAGATTCCAATCATTTCTGAAGTCTAGGTAGTGGGGACAGGAAAATGAAGAGCTGACCAGGGTTCAGTGGATAGGCAGTTGAAGAGCACGCCTCCGAGGGGAATCAGGACAATGACAACGACCAGTGTGTTACTTGGACATTCAACAGAGGTGTAAAGAAAGCCTGCCTGGAGTGGAGATTCATATGATTTCCAGATTCGCAGTGAATGAATGGAACGTTCTGTAGTGGAGATTCCAATTATCTCTGAAATCCGATGTGTGTGGACAGGAAAATGAAGAGCAGCCAGGTTAGAATTGATAGCCAGTTGAACAGGAGGCCTGAGAGATTGAACATTCCTCTGAAAACCAGCATTGGGTTACTTGGACAGTCACCAGCGGTATAACGAATGCGTTCATGGAGTGGAGGTTCTGATGAATTCCCTATTCGCAGTGAATGAATTGAACATTCTGTAGTGGATATTCCAATGATTTCTGTCGTGTGGGTTGTTTGGACAGAAAAAGAAAGACTTGACCACTTTGGAGTGGATAGCCAGTTGAATAGCATGCTTGCGAGTGTGAACAGTATGCTGAAAACCAGCAGTGTGTTACTTGGACATTCAACAGTGGTGTAAAGAAAGCCTTCCTGGAGTGTAGGTTCCAAGAATTCAAAAAGGCAGTGAATGAATGGAACACTCTGTAGTGGAGATTCCAATGGTTTCTGAATTCTACGTTGTATGGACAAGAAACTGAAGAGCTTACCAGGTGGGATTTTATAGCCAGTTGAAGACCAGGCCTGCGAATTTGAACAGGCTGCTGAAAACCACCATTGGGTTACTTGAATATTCACCAGTGGTGTAAACAAATCCTGTCTGCAGTGGAGATTCGATGAATTGCAGATTGGCAGTGAATGAATGGAACATTCTGAAGTGGAGATTCTAATGGTTTCTGAAGTCTGGGTAATGTGAACAGGATAAAGAAGAGCTGACCAGGTTTGAGTGGAGAGCCAGTTGAACAGCACGACTCCGAGTGTGACCACGCCTATGAAAACCAGCATTGGTCACTTGGACATTCACGAGTGGTGTAACGAAAGCTCCCCTGGAGCGGAGATTAGAAGAACTTCAGATTAACAGTGAAAGCGTGGAATAGTCTGTAGTGGAGATTCAAATAATTTCGAAAGTCTGGGTTGTTTGGACAGGAAATGGAAGTGCTGACCAGGTTGTAGTGGATAACCCGTGGAACAGCACGCCTAGGAGAGTGAACCGGACGCTGGAAAACAGCATTATGTTACTTGGACATTCTCCAATGGTGCAACGAAAGCATGCCTGGAGTGGAGATTCCATGAATTCGATATTGGCAGGGAATGAATGGAACATTCCGTAGGAAAACTTCCAATGATTTCTGAAGTCTGGGTTTTGTGTACAGAAAAATGAAGAGCAGAGCAGCGAAAAGTGGATAGCCTGTTGAACAGCTGACAGCGACTATGAACTGGCTCCTGAAAATCAACATTGCCTTACTTGGATATTCAACAGTGGTGTCAAGGAATCCTGCCTGGAGTGGATATTCGATGAATTCCTGATTTTGAGTGAATGAATGGAACATTCTGTAGTGGATATTCCAATTACTTCTGAAGTCTGGGTTTTGTGGACAGGAAAATGAAGAGCTGACCAGGGTTAAGTGGATAGTCAGTAGGTCAGCACGCCAGCGAGTATGATCATGCCTCTGAAATCCAGCATTGGATTCCTTGGATATCATCAGTTGTGTAACGAAAGCCTGCGTGGATTTAGAGATTCTATGAATTCCAGATTGGAATTGAATCATTGGAGCAGTCTGTAGTGGAGATTCCAATGAATTCTGAAGTATGGTTTGTGTGGACAGGAAAAGAATAATCTGACTACTGTGTAGTGGATGGCCAGTTCAACAGCACGTCTGCGAGTGAGAACAGAACGCTGAAAATCAGTATTCAGTTACTTAGATATTCACCAGTCTTGTAACTAAAGTCTGCCTGGAGTGGAGATTCAATGAATTCCAGATCGGCAGTGAATGAATGGAACATTCTGTAGTGGAGATTATAATAGTTTCTGAATTCTAAGTTATGAGGAGAGGAAAATGTAGAGCTGACCAGGGTTGAGTGGATAGTCAGTTGAACAGCACTCCTGCGAGTGTGAACAGGCCTCTGAATAGCAGCCTTGGTTTACTTGTACATTCAACACTAGTGAAACGAAATCTGGCCTGGAGTGGAGATTCGATGAATTCCAGATTGGGAGTGAATCAATGGATCATTCTGTAGAGGAGATCCCATTGAATTTTGAAGTCTGGGTTGAGTGGACAGGAAAATGAAGAGCTGATGAGGTTGGAGAGGTTAGCCAGAAGAATAGCACACCAGCGAGTGTGAACAGGCCTCGAAAAACCAGCATTGGAGTACTTGGATATTGACCAGTGGTGTAACGAAATCCTGCCTGGAGTGGAGATTCGATGAATTCTAGATTGGCAGTGAATGAATGGAACGTTCTGTACAGGGATTCCAATCATTTCTGAAGTCTAGGTAGTGGGGTCAGGAAAATGAAGAGCTGACCAGGGTTCAGTGTATAGCCAGTTGAACAGGACGCCTCCGAAGGGGTTCAGGACAATGAAAAGGACCAGTGTGTTACTTGGACATTCAACAGAGGTGTAAAGTAAGCCTGCCTGGAGTGGAGATTCATATGAATTCCAGATTCGCAGTTAATGAATGGAACGTTCTGTAGTGGAGATTCCAATTATTTCTGAAATCCGATGTGTGTGCACAGGAAAATGAAGAGCAGACCAGGTCAGAATTGATAGCCAGTTGAACAGCAGGCCTGCGAGATTGAACAATTCTCTGAAAACCAGCCAGTTGAATAGCATGCATGCGAGTGTGAACAGTATGCTGAAAACCAGCAAAGTGCTACTTGGACATTCACCAGTGGTGTAAAGAAAGCCTGCCTGTAGTGTAGGTTCCAAGATTTCCAAATAGGCAGTGAATGAATGGAACATTCTGTAGTGGAGATTCCAAAGGTTTCTGAATTCTACGTTGCATGGACAAGAAACTGAAGAACTTACCAGGTGGGATTTGAGAGCCAGTTGAAGACCAGGCCTGCGAGAATAAACAGTCCTCTGAAAACCAGCATTGGGTTACTTGGACATGCACCAGTGGTAGAAAGAATGCGTTCATGGAGTGGAGGTTCAGATGAATTCCCGATTCGCAGTGAATGAATTGAACATTCTGTAGTTGATATTCCAATAATTTCTGTCGTGTGGGTTGTTTGGACAGTAAAAGAAAGACTTGCCCACTGTGGAGTTGATAACCAGTTGAATAGCATGCATGCGAGTGTGAACAGTATGCTGAAAACCAGCAATGTGTTACTTGGACATTCACCAGTGATGTAAAGAAAGCCTGCCTGGAGTGTAGGTTCCAAGAATTCCAAATAGGGAGTGAATGAATGGAACATTCTGTAGTGGAGATTCCATTGGTTTCAGAATTCTACGTTGTATGGACAAGAAACTGAAGAGCTTACCAGGTGGGATTTGATAGCCAGTTGAAGACCAGGCCTGCGAATTTGAAAAGGCTGCTGAAGACCACCATTGGGTTACTTGAATATTCACCAGTGGTGTAAAGAAATCCTGTCTGCAGTGGAGAATCGATGAAAT
This sequence comes from Sorex fumeus, assembly GCF_029834395.1. Lineage (NCBI taxonomy): Eukaryota > Metazoa > Chordata > Mammalia > Eulipotyphla > Soricidae > Sorex > Sorex fumeus. The sequence goes on along the minus strand of NW_026606144.1, from coordinate 5,470,739 downwards.
CCAGATTGGCAGTGAATGAAAGGAACATTCTGAAGTGGAGATTCTAATGGTTTCTGAAGTCTGGGTTATGTGAACAGGAAAAAGAAGAGCTGACCAGGATTGAGTGGACAACCAGTTGAACAGCACGACTCCGAGTGTGATCACGCCTATAAAAACCAGCATTGGTTACTTGGACATTCACCAGTGGTGTAACGAAAGCTTGCCTGGAGTGGAGATTTGAAGAACTTCAGATTAGCAGTGAATGAGTGGAATATTCTGTAGTGGAGATTCAAATGATTTCGAAAGTCTGGGTTGTGTGGACAGGAAATGGAAGAGCTGTCCAGGTTGGAGTGGATAGCCCGTTGAACTGCACGCCTGGGAGTGTGAAGCGGATGCTGGAAAGAATCATTAGGTTATTGGACATTCTCCAATGGTGCAATGAAAGCATGCCTGGAGTGGAGATTCCATGAATTCGATATTGGCAGGGAATGAATGGAACATTCCGTAGGAAAGATTCCAATGATTTCTGAAGTTTTGTTTTTTTGTACAGGAAAATGAGGAGCAGAGCAGGGAAGAGTGGATAGCCTGTTGAACAGCAGACTGCGACTTTGAACTGGCTGTTGAAAACCAACATTGCATTACTTGGATATTCAGCAGTGGTGTCAAGGAATCCTGCCTGGAGTGGAGATTCGATGAATTCCCGATTGGGAGTGAATGAATGGAACATTCTGTAGTGGAGATTCCAATTACTTCTGAAGTCTGAGTTTTGTGGTCAGGAAAATGAAGAGCTTACCAGGGTTGAGTGGATAGGCAGTTGGACAGCACGCCTGCGAGTGTGATCCTGCCTCTGAAATCCAGCATTGGATTCCTTGGACATCATCTGGGGTGTAACGAACGCCTGCCTATAGTTGGAGATTCGATGAATTCCAGATTGCAATTGAATCAATGGAACAGTCTGTAGAGGAGATTCCAATGAATTCTGAAGTATGGTTTGTGTGGACGGAAAAGAATAAACTGACCACTGTGTAGTGGATTGCCAGTTCAACAGCACGTCTGCGAGTGAGAACAGAAAGCTGAAAATCAGTATTCAGTTACTTAGATATTCACCAGTCGTGTAACTGAATTCTGCCTGGAGTGGAGATTCGATGAATTCCAGATTGGGAGTGAATGACTGGAACATTCTGTAGTGGAGATTCCATTGAATTTTGAGTGGACAGGAAAATGAAGAGCTGATCAAGTTGGAGAGGATAGCCAGTAGAATAGCACACCAGCGAGTGTGAATAGGAAGCGAAATACCAGCATTGGGGTACTTGGATATTGACCAGTGGTGCACCGAAATCCTGCCTGGAGTGGATATTCGATGAATTCCAGATTGGCAGTGAATGAATGGAACATTCTGTACAGGAGATTCCAATCATTTCTGAAGTCTAGGTAGAGTGGACAGGAAAAAGAAGAGCTGACCAGGATTCAGTGGATAGCCAGTTGAACAGCACGCCTCCGAGGGGGATCAGGACAATGAAAACGAGCAGTGTGTTACTTGGACATTCAACAGTGGTGTAACGAAAGAATGCCTGGAGTGGAGATTCAGATGAATTCCAGATTCGCGGTCAATGAATTGAACATTCTGTAGTGGATATTCCAATGATTTCTGTCGTGTGGGTTGTTTGGACAGTAAAAGAAAGACTTGACCAATGTGAAGTGGATAGCCTGTTGAGTAGCATGCATGCGAGTGTGAACAGTATGCTGAAAACCAGCTATGTGCTACTTGGACATTCACCAGTGGTGTAATGAAAGCCTGCCTGGAGCGTAGGTTCCAAGAATTCCAAATAGGCAGTGAATGAATGGAACATTCTGTAGTGGAGATTCCAAAGCTTTCTGAATTCTACGTTGTATGGACAAGAAACTGAAGAGCTTACCAGGTGGGTTTTGATAGCCAGTTGAAGACCAGGCCTGCGAGAATAAACACTCCTCTGAAAACCAGCATTGGGTTACTTGGACTTTCACCAGTGGTAGAAAGAATGCGTTCATGGAGTGGAGGTTCAGATGAATTCCCGATTCGCAGTGAATGAATTGAACATTCTGTAGTGGATATTCCAATAATTTCAATCATGTGGGTTGTTTGGAAATTAAAAGAAAGACTTGCCCACTGTGGAGTCGATAACCAGTTGAATAGCATGCATACGAGTGTGAACACTATGCTGAAAACCAGCAATGTGTTACTTGGACATTCACCAGTGGTGTAAAGAAAGCCTGCCTGGAGTGTAGGTTCCAAGAATTCCAAATAGGCAGTGAATGAATGGAACATTCTGTAGTGGAGATTCCAATGGTTTCATAATTCTACGTTGTATGGACAAGAAAACTGAAGAGCTTACCAAGTGGGAATTGATAGCCAGTTGAAGACCATGCCTGTGAATTTGAAAAGGCTGCTGAAGACCACCATTGGGTTACTTGAATATTCACCAGTGGTGTAAAAAAATCCTGTCTGCAGTGGAGATTCGATGAATTCCAGATTGGCAGTGAATGAATGGAACATTCTGAAGTGGAGATTCTAATGGTTTCTGAAGTCTGAGTTATGTGAACAAGAAAAAGAAGAGCTGACCAGGGTTGAGTGGACAGCCAGTGGAACAGCACGACTCCGAGTGTGAACACGCCTATGAAAACCAGCATTGGTTACTAGGACATTCACCAGTGGTGTAACGAAAGCTTGCCTGTAGTGGATATTCGAAGAACTTCAGATTAGCAGTGAGTGAGTGGAATATACTGTAGTGGAGATTCAAATGATTTCGAATGTCTGGGTTGTGTGGACAGGAAATGGAAGAGCTGACCAGGTTGGAGTGGATAGCCCGTTGAACAGCACGCCTGATAATGTGAAGCGGACGCTGGAAAACAGCTTTAGGTTACATGGACATTCTCCAAAGGTGCAACGAAAGCATGCCTGAAGTGGAGATTCCATGAATTCGATATTGGCAGGGAATGAATGGAACATTCCGTAGGAGAGATTCCAATGAATTCTGAAGTCTGGGTTTTGTGTACAGGAAAATGAAGAGCAACCAGGGAAGAGTGGGTAGCCTGTTGCACAGCAGAGTGCGACTTTGAACTGGCTGCTGAAAACCAACAATGCGTTACTTGGATATTCACCAGTGGTGTCAAGGAATCCTGCCTGGGGTGGAGATTCGATGAATTCCCGATTGGGAGTGAATGAATGGAACATTCTTTAATGGAGATTCCAATTACTTCTGAAGTCCGGGTTTTGTGGACAGGAAAATGAAGAGCTGTCCAGGGTTCAGTGGATAGGCAGTTGGACAGCACGCCTTCGAGTGTGATCATGCCTCTGAAATCCAGCATTGGATTTCTTGGACATCATCAGTGGTGTAACGAAAGCCTGCTTGGAGTTGGAGATTTGATGAATTCCAGATTGGAATTGAAACAATGGAACAGTCTGTAGTGGAGATTCCAATGAATGCTGAAGTATGGTTTGTGTGGACAGGAAAAGAATAATCTGACCACTGTGTAGTGGATTGCCAGTTCAACAGCACGTCTGCGAGTGAGAACAGAACGCTGAAAATCAGTATTCAGTTACTTAGATATTCACCAGTCGTGTAACTGAATTCAGCCTGGAGTGGAGATTCAATGAATTCCAGATCGGCAGTGAATGGATGAAACATTCTGTAGTGGACATAATAATGGTTTCTGAAGTCTAAGTTATGTGGACAGGAAAATGTAGAGCTGTCCAGGGTTGAGTGGATAGTCAGTTGAACAGCACTCCTGTGAGTGTGAACAGGCCGCTGAAAAGCAGCCTTGGGTTACTTGTACATTCAACACTAGTGAAACGAAATCGGGCCTTGAGTGGATATTCGATGAATTCCAGATTGGGAGTGAATGAATGGAACATTCTGTAGTGGAGATTCCATTGAATTTTGAAGTCTGGGTTGAGTGGACAGGAAAATGAAGAGCTGATCAGGTTGGAGAGGATAGCCAGTAGAATATCACACCAGCGAGTGTGAACAGGCTGCGAAAAACCAGCATTGGGGTACTTGGATATTGACCAGTGGTGCACCGAAATCCTGCCTGGAGTGGAGATTCGATGAATTCCAGATTGGCAGTGAATGAATGGAACATTCTGTACAGGAGATTCCAATCATTTCTGAAGTCTAGGTAGTGGGGACAGGAAAATGAAGAGCTGACCAGGGTACAGTGGATAGGCAGTTGAACAGCACGCCTCTCAGGGGTATCAGGACAATGAAAACGAGCAGTGTGTTACTTGGACATTCAACAGTGGTGTAACGAAAGCCTGCCTGGAGTGGAGATTCAGATGAATTCCAGATTCGCTGTGAACAAATGGAACGTTCTGTAGTGGATATTCCAATTATTTCTGAAATCCGATGTGTGTGGACAGGAAAACGAAGAGCAAAACAGGTTAGAATGGATAGCCAGTTGAACAGCAGGCCTGCGAGAATGAACTGTCCTCTGAAAACCAGCATTGAGTTACTTGGACATTCACCAGTGGTATAACGCATGCGTTAATGGAGTGGAGGTTCCGATGAATTCCCGATTCGCATTGAATGAATTGAACATTGTGTAGTGTATATTCCAATGATTTCTGTCGTGTGGGTTGTTTCGACAGTAAAAGAAAGACTTGAGCACTGTGGAGTGGATAGCCTGTTGAATAGCATGCATGCGAGTATGAACAGTATGCCGAAAACCAGCAATGTGTTACTTGGGCATTCACCAGTGGTGTAATGAAAGCCTGCCTGGAGTGTAGGTTCCAAGAGTTCCAAATAGGCAATGAATGAATGGAACATTCTGTAGTGGAGATTCCAATGGTTTCTGAATTCTACGTTGTATGGACATGAAAAAGAAGAGCTTACCAGGTGGGATTTGATAGCCTGTTGAAGACCAGGCCTGCAAGAATAAACAGTCCTCTGAAAACCAGCATTGGGTTACTTGGACATGCACCAGTGGTATAACGAATGCGTTCATGGAGTGGAGGTTCATATGAATTCCCGATTCGCAGTGAATGAATTGAACATTCTGTAGTGGATATTCCAATAATTTCTGTCGTTTGGGTTATTTGGACAGTAAAAGAAAGACTTGACTACTGTGGAGTAGATAACCAGTTGAATAGCATGCATGCGAGTGTGAATAGTATGCTGAAAACCAGCAATGTGTTACTTGGACATTCACCAGTGGTGTAAAGAAAGCCTGCCTGGAGTGTAGGTTCCAAGAATTCCAAATAGGCAGTGAATGAATGGAACATTCTGTAGTGGAGATTCCAATGGTTTCTGAATTCTACGTTGTATGGACAAGAAACTGAAGAGCTTACCAGGTGGTATTTGATAGCCAGTTGAAGACCAGACCTGCGAGAATAAACAGTCCTCTGAAAACCAGCATTGGGTTACTTGGACTTTCACCTGTGGTATAACGAATGCGTTCATGGAGTGGAAGTTCAGATGAATTCCCGATTCGCAGTGAATGAATTGAACATTCTGTAGTGAATATTCCAATAATTTCTGTCGTGTGGTTTGTTTGGACAGTAAAAGAAAGACTTGACCACTGTGGCGTTGATAACCAATTGAATAGCATGCATGCGAGTGTAAACGATATGCTGAAAACCAGCAATGTGTTACTTGGACATTCACCAGTGTTGTAAAGAAAGCCTGCCTGGAGTGTAGGTTCCAAGAATTCCAAATAATCAGTGAATGAATGGAACATTCTCTAGTGGAGATTCCAATGGTTTCTGAATTCTACGTTGTATGGACAAGAAACTGAAGAGCTTACCAGGTGGGATTTGATAGCCAGTTGAAGACCAGACCTGCAAATTTGAACAGGCTGCTGAAGACCACCATTGGGTTACTTGAATATTCACTAGTGGTGTAAAGAAATCCTGTCTGTAGTGGAGATTCAATGAATTCCATATTGGCAGTGAATGAATGGAACATTCTGAAGTGAAGATTCTAATGGCTTCTGAAGTCTGGGTTATGTGAACGGAAAAAGAAGAGCTGACCAGGGCTGGGTGGACAGCAAGTTGAACAGCACGACTCCGAGTGTGAACACGCCTATGAAAACCAGCATTGGTTACTTGGACATTCACCAGTGGTGTAACGACCGCTTGCCTGGAGTGGAGATTCGAAGAACGTCAGATTAGCAGTGAATAAGTGGAATATTCTGTAGTGGAGATTCAAATGATTTCGAAAGTCTGGGTTGTGTGGACAGGAAATTGAAGAGCTGATCAGGTTAGAGTGGATAGTCCGTTGAACAGCACGCCTGGGATTGTGAAGCGGATGCTGGAAAACAGCATTAGGTTACATGGACATTCTCCAATGGTGCAACGAAAGCATGCCTGGAGTGGAGATTCCATGAATTCGATATTGGCAGGGAATGAATGGAAGAATCCGTAGGAGAGATTCCAATGATTTCTAAAGTCTGGGTTTTGTGTACAGGAAAATGAAGAGCAGACCAGGGAAGAGTGGTTAGCCTGTTGAAAATCAGACTGCGACATTCAACTGGCTGCTGAACGATACTTGGATATTCACCAGTGGTGTAAAGGAATCCTGCCTGGAGAGGAGATTCGATGAATTCCCGATAAGGAGTGAATGAATGGAACATTCTGTAGTGGAGATTCCAATTACTTCTGAAGTCTGGGTTTTGTGGACAGGACAATGAAGAGCTGAGTGGTGTAATGAAAGCCTGCCTGGAGTGTAGGTTCCAAGAATTCCAAATAGGCAGTGAATGAATGGAACATTCTGTAGTGTAGATTCCAAAGCTTTCTGAATTCTACGTTGTATGGACAAAAACAGAAGATCTTACCAGGTGGGATTTGATAGGCAGTTGAAGAACAGGCCTGCGATAATAAACAGTCCTCTGAAAACCAGCATTGGATTACTTGGACTTTCACCAGTGGTATAACGAATGCGTTCATGGAGTGGAGGTTCAGATGAATTCCCGATTCGCAGTGAATGAATTGATCATTCTGTAGTGAATATTCCAATAATTTCAGTCTTGTGGGTTGTTTGGAAAGTAAAAGAAAGACTTGCCCACTGTGGAGTGGATAACCAGTTGAATAGCATGCATGCGAGTGTGAACAGTATGCTGAAAACCAGCAATGTGTTACTTGGACATTCACCAGTGGTGTAAAGAAAGCCTGCCTGGAGTGTAGGTTCCAAGAATTCCAAATAGGCAGTGAATGAATGGAACATTCTGTAGTGGAGATTCCAATGGTTTCATAATTCTACGTTGTATGGACAAGAAACTGAAGAGCTTACCAAGTGGGAATTGATAGCCAGTTGAAGACTAGGCCTGCGAATTTGAACAGGCTGCTGAAGACCACCATTGGGTTACTTGAATATTCACCAGTGGTGTAAACAAATCCTGTCTGCAGTGGAGATTCGATGAATTCCAGATTGGCAGTGAATGAATGGAACATTCTGAAGTGGAGATTCTAATGGTTTCTGAAGTCTGGGTTATGCGAACAAGAAAAAGAAGAGCTGACCAGGGTTGAGTGGATAGGCAGTTGGACAGCACGCCTGAGAGAGTGATCATGCCTCTGATATCCAGCATTGGATTCCTTGAACAACATCAGTGGTGTAACGAAAGCCTGCCTGGAGTTGGAGATTCGAAGAATTCCAGATTGGAATTGAATCAATGGGACAGTCTGTAGTGTATATTCCAATGAATTCTGAAGTATGGTTTGTGTGGACAGGAAAAGAATAATCTGACCACTGTGTAGTGGATTGCCAGTTCAACAGCACGTCTGCGAGTGAGAACAGAACGCTGAAAATCAGCATTCAGTTCCTTAGATATTCACCAGTCGTGTAACTAAAGTCTGCCTGGAGTGGAGATTCGTTGAATTCCAGATCGGCAGTGAATTAATGGAACATTCTGTAGTGGAGATTATAATGATTTCTGAAGTCTAAGTTATGTGGACAGGAAAATGTAGAGCTGACCAGGGTTGAGTGGATAGTCAGTTGAACAGCACTCCTGCGAGTGTGAACAGGCCGCTGAAAAGGAGCCTTGGGTTACTTGTACATTCAACACTAGTGAAAAGAAATCGGGCCTTGAGTGGATATTCGATGAATTCCAGATTGGGAGTGAATGAATGGAACATTCTGTAGTGGAGATTCCATTGAATTTTGAAGTCTGGGTTGAGTGGACAGGAAAATGAAGAGCTGATCAGGTTGGAGATGATAGCCAGTAGAATAGCACACCAGCCAGTGTGAACAGGCCGCGAAAAACCAGCATTGGGGTACTTGGATATTGACCAGTGGTGGAATGAAATCCTGCCTGGAGTGGAGATTCGATGAATTCCAGATTGGCAGTGAAGGAATGGAACATTCTGTACAGGAGATTCCAATCATTTCTGAAGTCTAGGTAGTGTGGACAGGAAAAAGAAGAGCTGACCAGGGTTCAGTTGAACAGCACGTCTCCGAGGGGGATCAGGACAATGAAAACGAGCAGTGTGTTACTTGGACATTCAACAGTGGTGTAACGAAAGCCTGCCTGGAGTGGAGATTCAGATGAATTCCAGATTCGCTGTGAATGAATGGAACATTCTGTAGTGGAGATTATAATGGTTTCTGAAGTCTAAGTTATGTGGACAGGAATATGAAGAGTTGATCAGGTTGGAGAGGATAGCCAGTAGAATAGCAAACCAGCGAGTGTGAACAGGCCGCGAAAAACCAGCATTGGGGTACTTGGATATTGACCAGTGGTGTACCGAAATACTGCATGGAATGGAGATTCGATGAATTCCAGATTGGCAGTGAATGAATGGAACAATCTGTACAGGAGATTCCAATCAATTCTGAAGTCTAGGTTGTGGGGACAGGAAAATGAAGAGCTGACCAGTGTTCAGTGGATAGCCAAGTGAAAAGCACTTCTGCGAATGTGATCATACCGCTGAAAAGCAGCCTTGGATTTCTTGTACATTCAACACTAGTGAAACGAAATCCGGCCTGGAGTAGAGATTCTATGAATTCCAGATTGGGAGTGAATGAATGGAACATTCTGTAGTGGAGATTCCATTGAATTTTGAAGTCTGGTTTGAGTGGACAGGAAAATGGAGAGCTGATCAGCTTGGAGAGGATAGCCAGAAGAATAACACACCAGCGAGTGTGAACAGTCGCGAAAAAAACAGCATTGGGGTACTTGGATATTGAGCAGCGGTGTAACGAAATCTTGCCTGGAGTGGAGATTCGATGAATTCCAGATTGGCAGTGAATGAATGGAACATTCTGAAGTGGACTTTCTAATGGTTTCTGAAGTCTGAGTTATGTGATCAGGAAAAAGTAGAGCTGTCCAGAGTTGATTGGACAGCCAGTTGAACAGCACGACTCCGATTGTGAACATGCCTATGAAAACCAGCATTGACTACTTGGACATTCACCAGTGGTGTAACGAAAGCTTGCCTGGAGTGGAGATTCGAAAAACTTCAGATTAGCAGTGAAAAAGCGGAATTTTCTGTAGTGGAGATTCAAATGATTTCGATAGTCTGGATTGTGTGGACAGGAAATGGAAGAGCTGACAAGGTTGGAGTGGAGAGCCCTTTGAACAGCACGCCTGGAAGTGTGAAGCAGACGCTGGAGAACAGCATTACGTTACTTGGACATTCTCCAATGGTGCAACGAAAGCATGCCTGGAGTGGAGATTCCATGAATTCGATATTGGCAGGGAATGAATGGAACATTCCGTAGGAGAGATTCCAATGATTTCTGTAGTCTGAGTTCTGTGTACAGGAAAATGAAGAGCAGAGCAGGGAAGAGTGGATGGTCAGTTGAATAGCACTCCTGCGAGTGTGAAGAGGCCGCTGAAAACGAACATTGGGTTACTTGGATATTCACCAGTGGTGTAAAGGAATCCTGCCTGGAGTGGAGATTCGATGAATTCCCGATTGGGAGTGAATGAATGGAACATTCTGTAGTGGAGATTCCAATTACTTTTGAAGTCTGGGTTTTGTGGACAGGAAAATGAAGAGCCTACCAGGGTTGAGTGGGTAGGCAGTTGGACAGCACGACTGCGAGTGTGATCATGCCTCTGAAATCCAGCATTGGATTCCTGGATATCATCAGTGGTGTAACGAAAGCCTGCCTGGATTTAGAGATTCGATGAATTCCAGATTGGAATTGAATCAATAGAACAGTCTGTAGTGGAGATTCCAATGAATTTTGAAGTATGCTTTGTGTGGACAGGAAAAGAATAATCTGACCACTGTGTAGTGGATTGCCAGTTCAACAGCACGTCTGCGAGTGAGAACAGAACGCTGAAAATCAGCATTCAGTTACTTAGATATTCACCAGTCGTGTAACTAAATTCTGCCTGGAGTGGAGATTCGATGAATTCCAGATCGGCAGTGAATGAATGGAACATTCTGTAGTGGAGATTATAATGGTTTCTGAAGTCTAAGTTATGTGGACAGGAAAATGTAGAGCTGACCAGGGTTGAGTTGATACTCAGTTGAACAGCACTCCAGCGAGTGTGAACAGGCCGCTGACAAGCAGCCTTGGGTTACTTGTACATTCAACACTAGTGAAATGAAATCCGGCCTAGAGTGGTGATTCGATGAATTCCAGATTGGGAGTTAATGAATGGAACATACTGTAGTGGAGATTATAATGGTTTCAAAAGTCTAAGTTATGTGGACAGGAAAATGTAGAGCTGCCCAGGTTTGAGTGGATATTCAGTTGAACAGTACTACTCCGAGTGTGAACAGGCCGCCGAAAAGCAGAATTGGGTTTCTTGTACATTCAACACTAGTGAAACGAAATCCGGACTGGAGTGGAGATTCAGATGAATTCCAGATTGGAAGTGAATGAACGGAACATTCTGTAGTGGAGATTACAATTACTTCTGAAATCTGGGTTTTGTGGCCAGGAAAATGAAGAGCTGACCAGGGTTGTTTGGATAGTCAGTTGAACAGTACTCCTGCGAGTGTGAACAGACCGCTGAAAAGCAGCCTTGGGTTACTTGTACATTCAACACTAGTGAAATGAAATCGGGCGTGGAGTGGAGATTCGATGAATTCCAGATTGGGAGTGAATGAATGGAACATTCTGTAGTGGAGATTCCATTGAATTTTGAAGTCTGGGTTGAGTGGACAAGAAAATGAAGAGCTGATGAGGTTGGAGAGGTTAGCCAGAAGAATAGCACACCAGCGAGTGTGAACAGGCCGCGAAAAACCAGCTTTGGGGTACTTGGATATTGACCAGTGGTGTAACGAAATCCTGCCTGGAGTGGAGATTCGATGAATTCCAGATTGGCAGTGAATGAATGGAACATTCATTACAGGAGATTCCAATCATTTCTGAAGTCTAGGTAGTGGGGACAGGAAAATAAAGAGCTGACCAGGGTTCTGTGGATAGCCACTTGAACAGCACGCCTCAGAGGGGGATCTGGACAATGAAAACGACCAGTGTGTTAGTTGGACATTCAACAGAGGTGTAAAGAAAGCCTGCTTGGAGTGGAGATTCAGATGAATTCCAGATTCTCATTGAATGAATGGAACGTTCTGTAGTGTAGATTCCAATTATTTCTGAAATCCGATGTGTGTGGACAGGAAAATGAAGAGCAAAACAGGTGAGAAATGATAGTCAGTTGAACCGCAGGCCTCCGAGATTGATCAATCCTCTGAAAACCAGCATTGGGTTACTTGGACATTCACCAGTGGTATAACGAATGCGTTCATGGTGTGGAGGTTTTGATGAATTCCATATTCGCAGTGAATGAACTGAACATTCTGTACTGGGTATTCCAATGATTTCAGTCGTGTGGGTTGCTTGGACATTTAAAGAAAGACTTGACCACTGTGGAATGGATTACCAGTTGAATAGCATGCATGCGAGTGTGAACAGTATGCTGAAAACCAGCAGTGTGTTACTTGGACATTCACCAGTGGTGAAAAGGAAGCCTGCCTGGAGTGTAGGTTCCAAGAATTCCAAATAGGCAGTGAATGAATGGAACATTCTGTAGTGGAGGTTCCAATGGTTTCTGAATTCTACATTGTATAGACAAGAAACTGAAGAGCTTACCAGGTGGGATTTGATAGCCAGTTGAAGACCAGGCCTGCGAATTTGAACAGGCTGCTGAAAACCACCATTGGGTTACTTGAATATTCACCAGTGGTGTGAAGAATTCCTGCCTGCAGTGGAGATACGGTGAATTCCAGATTGGCAGTGAATGAATGGAACATTCTGAAGTGGAGATTCTAATGGTTTCTGAAGTCTGGGTAATGTGAACAGGAAAAAGAAGAGCTGACCAGGTTTCAGTGGACAGCCAGTTGAACAGCACGACTCTGAGTGTGAACACGCCTATGAAAACCAGCATTGGTTACTTGGACCTTCACCAGTGGTGTAACGAAAGCTTGCCTGGAGTGGAGATTCCAAGAACTTCAGATTAGAAGTGAATGAGTGGAATATTCTGTAGTGGAATTTTCGAAATGATTTCGAAAGTCTGGGTTGTGTGGAGAGGAAATGGAAGAGCTGACCAGGTTGGAGTGGATCGCCCGTTGAACAGCACGCCTGGGAGTGTGAAGCGGACGCTGGAAAACAGCATTAGGTTACTTGGACATTCTCCAATGGTGCAACGAAAGCATTCCTGGAGTGGAGATTCCATGAGTTCGATATTGGCAGGGAGTGAATGGAACATTCCGTAGGAGAGATTCCAATGATTTCTCAAGTCTGGTTTTGTGTACAGGAAAATGAACAGCAGAGCATGGAAGAGGGGATAGCCTGTTGAACAGCAGACTGCGACTTTGAACTGGCTGCTGAAAACCAAGATTGTTTTACTTGGATATTCACCAGTGGTGTCAAGGAATCCTGCCTGGAGTGGAGATTTGATGAATTCCCGTTTGGGAGTGAATGAATGGCACATTCTGTAGAGGAGATTCCAATTACTTCAGAAGTCTGGGTTTTGTGGACAGGAAAATGAAGAGCTGACCAGGGTTGAGTGGAAAGGCAGTTGGACAGCACGCCTGCGAGTGTGATCATGCCTCTGAAATCCAGCACTGGATTCCTTGGACATCATCAGTGGTGTAACGAAAGGCTGCCTGGAGTTGGAGATTCATTGAATTCCAGATTGGAATTGAATCAATGGAACAGTCTGTAGTGGAGATTCCAAAGAATTCTGAACTATGGTATGTGTGGACAGGAATAGAATAATCTGACCACTGTGTAGTGGATTGCCAGCTCAACAGCACAGCTCCAAGTGAGAAAAGAACGCTGAAAATCAGCATACAGTTCCTTAGATATTCTCCAGTCGTGTAACTAATGTCTGCCTGGAGGGGATATTCGATGAATTCCAGATCGGCTCTGAATGAATGGAACATTCTTTAGTGGAGATTATAATGGTTTCTGAAGTCTAAGTTATGTGGACAGGAAAATGTAGAGCTGACCAGGGTTGAGTGGATAGTCAGTTGAACAGCACGCCTGCGTGTGTGAACAGGCCGCTGAAAAGCAGCCTTGGGTAACTAGTACAGTCAACACTAGTGAAACGAAATCCGGCCTGGAGTGGAGATTCAATGAATCTAATTTCGGAGTGAATGAATGGAACATTCCGTAGTGGATATCCCATTGAATTTTGAAGTCTTGTTTGAGTGGACAGGAAAATGAAGAGCTGATCAGGTTGGAGAGGTTAGCCAGAAGAATAGCACAACAGCGAGTGTGAACAGGCCGCGAAAAACCAGCATTGGGGTACTTGGATATTGACCAGTGGTGTAACGAAATCCTGCCTGGAGTGGAGATTAGATGAATTCCAGATTGGCAGTGAATGAATGGAACATTCTGTTCAGGAGATTCCAATCATTTCTGAAGTCTAGGTAGTGGGGACAGGAAAATGTGGAGCTGACCAGGGTTCAGTGGATAGCCAGCTGAACAGCAGGCCTCCGAGGGGGATCTGGACAATGACAACGACTAGTGTGTTACTTGGACATTCAACAGAGGTGTAAAGAAAGCCTGCCTGGAGTGGAGATTCTGATGAATTCCAGATTCGCTGTGAATGAATGGAACATTCTGTAGTGGAGATTATAATGGTTTCTGAAGTCTAAGTTATGTGGACAGGAAAATGAAGAGCTGATCAGGTTGGAGAGGATAGCCAGTAGAATAGCACACCAGCGAGTGTGAACAGGCCGCGAAAAACCAGCATTGGGGTGCTTGGATATTGACCAGTGGTGTACCGAAATACCGCATGGAATGGAGATTCGATGAATTCCAGATTGGCAGTGAATGAATGGAACAATCTGTACAGGAGATTCCAATCAATTCTGAAGTCTAGGTTGTGGGGACAGGAAAATATAGAGCTGACCAGTGTTCAGTGGATAGCCAAGTGAACAGCACTTCTGCGAATGTGAACATACCGCTGAAAAGCAGCCTTGGATTTCTTGTACATTCAATACTAGTGAAACGAAATCCGGCCTGGAGTGGAGATTCGATGAATTCCAGATTGGGAGTGAATGAACGGAACATTCTGTAGTGGAGATTCCATTCAATTTTGAAGTCTGGTTTGAGTGGACAGGAAAATGGAGAGCTGATCAGGTTGGAGAGGATAGCCAGTAGAATAACACACCAGCGAGTGTGAACAGCCGCAAAAAACCAGCATTGGGGTACTTGGATATTGAGCAGTGGTGCAACGAAATCCTGGCTGGAGTGGAGATTCGATGAATTCCAGATTGGCAGTGAATGAATGGAACATTCTGAAGTGGACTTTCTAATGGTTTCTGAAGTCTGAGTTATGTGATCATGAAAAAGAAGAGCTGTCCAGAGTTGAGTGGACAGCCAGTTGAACAGCACGACTCCGATTGTGAACATGCCTATGAAAACCAGCATTGACTACTTGGACATTCACCAGTGGTGTAACGAAAGCTTGCCTGGAGTGGAGATTCGAAAAACTTCAGATTAGCAGTGAAAAAGCGGAATTTTCTGTAGTGGAGATTCAAATGATTTCGATAGTCTGGGTTCTGGGACAGGAAATGGAAGAGCTGACCAGGTTGGTGTGGAGAGCCCTTTGAACAGCACGCCTGGGAGTGTGAAGCAGACGCTGGAGAACAGCATTACGTTACTTGGACATTCTCCAATGGTGCAACGAAAGCATGCCTGGAGTGGAGATTCCATGAATTCGATATTGGCAAGGAATGAATGGAACATTCCGTAGGAGAGATTCCAATGATTTCTGTAGTCTGAGTTTTGTGTACAGGAAAATGAAGAGCAGAGCAGGGAAGAGTGGATGGTCAGTTGAACAGCACTCCTGCGAGTGTGAAGAGGCAGTGAATGAATGGAACATTCTGTACAGGAGATTCCAATCATTTCTGAATTCTAGGTAGTGGGGACAGGAACATGAAGAGCTGACCTGGGTTCAGTGGATAGTCAGTTGAACATCATGCCTCCGAGGGGGATCAGGACCATGAAAACGAGCAGTGTGTTACTTGGACATTCAACAGTGCTGTAACTTAAGCATGCCTGGAGAGGAGATTCAGATGAATTCCCGATTCGCAGTGAATGAATTGAATATTCTCTAGTGGATATTCCAATGATTTCTGTCGTGTGGGTTGTTTGGACAGTAAAAGAAAGACTTTACCGGTGGGACGGGCACAGAAGCCCAGCTCTGGGCAACAAAGCTGAATGGCTCCAATTCCAACAGGTACAACCCGCCCCCAAGGGCCTGGGCCCCTCTCTGGGCATGCACAGCTAGAACCAGCCCCTAGAAAGCCGGTTTTCAACCCCTGATCTGCGTGGGACGGGCACAGATGCCCAGCTCTGGGCAACAAAGCTGAACGGCTCCAATTCCAACAGGTCAGCCTGCCCCCAAGGGCCTGGGTCCCTCTCTGGGCATGCGCAGCTAGAACCAGTCTCTAGAAAGCTGATTTTCAACCCCTGATCTGCGTGGGACGGGCACAGTGACCCAGCTCTGGGCAACAAAGCTGAACGGCTCCAATTCCAACAGGTACAGCCCGCCCCCAAGGGCCTGGGTCCCTCTCTGGGCATTCGCAGCTAGAACCAGCCCCTAGAAAGCCGGTTTTCAGCCCCTGATCTGCGTGGGATGGGCACAGAGGCCCAGCTCTGGGCAACAAAGCTGAACGGCTCCAATTCCAACAGGTACAGCCCGCCCCCAAGGCCTGGGTCCCTCTCTGGGCATGCGCAGCTAGAACCAGCCCCTAGAAACCGATTTTCAACCCCTGATCTGCGTGGGACGGGCACAGAGGCCCAGCTCTGGGCAACAAAGCTGAACGGCTCCAATTCCAAACAGGAGACGTTCCCAACTCCTCGCCCAGTGCCAGGGACTCTTTCCGGAGCTGCGACCGCTAACGCGGCCGTGAAATATTTTCCCACTACGTATGCCATAGGAACCATAAGCTACCTTCTTAGATGGAAACTTCTCTATTTTAGCTCAGCCACTAGAAACACAGTAGCCAATAACTCATAAGCCTATCTTAACTCACACTGCATATCAAGCAGAATAGTAACAGTGAACGTGAAGGACTAAACCACACCTCTCACAATGGTAAAGCAACTCAAAAGCCCACCAAACTTTCATATTGAAGAGTCTAGCCCAGATGACACCAACAGTACTGTAGTGTTAGACAACCTCTCTGACAAGGAATTCAGAAGGCAGCTACTTAGGATGCTTAGGGAATTAAAAGAAACAATGGAAAGTAATGCCAATAGAAGACAAGAGGATCTGAAGGCAGAAATGAGGAACATGCAATCAGAAATGTCAGACCTGAAAAATCTCGTAGGCGAATTGAAAAGCTCAGAGGAAGGCCTCAGCAGCAGAGTAAGAGCGGCTGAGAACAGAATCAGTGAACTCGAAGATGAAGTTCAGAGACTCTCCAGAAAAGAGCAGAAAATGGAAAAGAGACTCACAATTCGGGAACAGATGGCAAGAGAAGATCGTGATGAAGCCAAGAGGGGTAACATAAGAATTATTGGAGTCCCAGAGGGACAGGAAGAAAACCTCGATGAAGAAAAAACTGTCAAAGACATCATTGCTACATTTCCAGAGGTGAGGAAAACTTGTGACCACATTCAGGAGGCCCGAAGGGTACCAGCTAAAAGAAATCCGAATAAAAATACCCCAAGACACATTCCGATCAAAATGACCAAAACCTTAGACCGAGACAAAATTCTGAAAGCAGCAAGATCGAAGAAAGAAATCTCTTACAAAGGAGCATCCTTAAAATTCACAGCTGATTTTTCTGATGAAACCCTCATGGGCCGAAAACAGTGGTGGGACATAGTAAAAAAACTCAATGAAATAAATGCCTCCCCTAAAATACTTTTCCCAGCAAGACTCTCATTCATAATAGAAGGAACAACACACAGTTTCACAGACAAACAACAGCTCAGGAACTTCATAGACTCAAAACCATGGTTACAAGAACAACTAAATGGGCTACTTTAAGGCAAGAAAGGCCCCTCAAATACACCAAGTTTTAACAGAACAATGGGACAAAATACCATAAGAATAATCTCCCTCAATGTCAATGGGCTAAACACACCAATTAAAAGACATAGAGTGGCAGGATGGATTAGAAAATTGAACCCAACATTCTGCTGCCTGCAAGAAACGCATCTCAATAGTCAAAGCAA
The DNA here is from genome assembly GCF_029834395.1 of Sorex fumeus. Lineage (NCBI taxonomy): Eukaryota > Metazoa > Chordata > Mammalia > Eulipotyphla > Soricidae > Sorex > Sorex fumeus. The sequence goes on along the minus strand of NW_026606144.1, from coordinate 5,453,190 downwards.
ACACAGACTCAGAGTCAAAGGCTGGAAAACAATCCTAAAGGCAAACAGCTCCCATAAAAAAGCTGGGGTAGCCATCCTTATATCAGACCACATCGATTTCAGAGTGAGGAAGGTCATAAGAGACAGTGAAGGCCATTTCTTATTGATCAGAGGATCTGTACAACAGGAAGAACTTACAATAATAAATGTATATGCACCTAATGAGAGACCAGCAAAGTACTTAAAACAACTACTCATAGATTTGGAAAAAGACATCAATAGCAACACAATACTAGTGGGAGACTTCAACACTGCTTTGTCACCTCTTGATAGATCAACCAGACTCAAGCTTAGCAAGGACATACTTCATTTGAGGGAAACAATGGAAGAAAGGGACTTAGTAGATATATACAGGACACTTCATCCACAAAAAGCTGAATACACATTCTTCTCAAGCATACATGGAACATTCTCCAAGATAGACCACATGCTGAGCCACAAAACATGTCTCCATAAAATTAAGAAGGTAGAGATTGTATCAACAATCTTCTCAGACCATAATGCGCTGAAATTAGAAGTAAATCACACACAAAAACAGAAAACTAAATCAAACACCTGGAAATTAAACAGTGCACTATTGAACAACGAGTGGATTAGACAGAAAATCCAAGAGGAAATCAAAAGATTCCTAGAAACGAATGAAAATGAGAACACGAGTTACCAAAACTTATGGGACACAGCAAAGGCTGTGTTAAGAGGAAAGTTTATAGCTCTACAAGCATTCTCAGGAAGGAGGAGCGAGCACACATAAGTAACCTAACCTCACAGCTTAAGAGCTTGGAGAAGGACCAAAAAAAGGAGCACAACCCGAACAGGAGAAAGGAAATAATAAAACTCAGAGCAGAGAGTAATGAGATGGAAACCCAAAAAACAATCCGAAAGATCAATGAAACCAAAAGCTGGTTCTTCGAGAAAATTAACAAGATCGATAAGCCTCTAGCAAAACTCACAAAGAAAGGGAGAGAGAAAACCCTAATAAACCGAATCAGAAATGAAAAGGGGGTCATTACAACAGAAACCACAGAAATTCAGAGGATCCTCAGGGAGTACTTTGAAAAGCTTTATGCCATGGAACATCAAAACCTCGAGGAAATGGATAAATTCCTAGACTCCTACAGACTCCCAAGACTGAACCAAGAAGACCTGGAATACCTGAACAGACCTATCACCATCAAGGAAATTGAAATGGTAATAAAAAGTCTCCCCAAGCGCAAAAGTCCTGGCCCGGATGGATTCACTAGTGAATTCTTCCAAATCTTTAAAGAGGACTTACTCCCGATGCTCTTTAAGCTTTTCCACGAAATTGAAATATCAAAAACACTTCCGAACAGTTTCTACGAAGCAAATATCACACTGATACCAAAAGCAAACAGAGATACCACAAAGAAAGAGAATTACAGGCCGATATCCCTGATGAACACAGATGCAAAGATCCTCAACAAACTACTAGCAAATAGAATCCAACTACTCATCAAAAAGATCATACACCATGACCAAGTAGGATTCATCCCAGGGATGCAAGGATGGTTTAACATTCGGAAATCAATCAACATAATCCACCATATCAACAAAAGAAAAGATAAAAAGCATATGATCATATCAATAGATGCAGAGAAAGCATTTGATAAGATCCAGCACCCCTTTATGATGAAAACCCTAGCCAAAATGGGTATAGAGGGGACCTTCCTCAACATAATTAAAGCCATCTACCACAAGCCTACAGCAAGCATCATCCTCAATGGGGAAAAACTGAGAGCCTTCCCTCTAAGATCAGGGACGAGACAGGGATGCCCACTCTCTCCACTGCTGTTCAATATAGTACTGGAAGTACTTGCAATAGCGATTAGGCAGGAAAAAGATATTAAAGGCATTCAGGTAGGAAAGGAAGAAATCAAGCTCTCACTATTCGCAGATGATATGATACTCTACTTAGAGAACCCAATAACTTCCACCAAAAAACTCCTAGAAACAATAGACTCGTATAGTAAATTTGCAGGTTCTAAAATGAATACCCAAAAGTCCATGGCTTTCCTATACGCAAACAGTGAGAGAGAAGAAAGCAACATGAAAAAAACAATCCCGTTCACAATTGTGCCCCAGAAAATCAAGTACCTAGGAATCAGCTTAACTAAGGAAGTAAAGGACCTGTACAAAGAAAACTACAAAACGCTACTTCAGGAAATAAAAGAGGACATGAGGAAATGGAAAGATATCCCCTGCTCATGGGTCGGGAGACTTAACATTGTCAAAATGGCAATACTACCAAAAGCATTGTATAAATTCAATGCAATCCCTACAAGGATACCCATGACATTCTTCAAAGAAATGGAGCAAACACTCCTGAAATTTATATGGAACAATAAGCCCCCACGAATAGCTAAAGCAATTCTTGGGAAAAAGAAAATGGGAGGAATCAACCTCCCGAACTTCAAACTGTACTACAAAGCAGTAATAATTAAAACAGCATGGTACTGGAAGAAAGGCAGAACTGCAGACCAATGGAACAGGGTTGAATACACTGACATCTCTCCTCAATCATATGCTCATCTAATCTTTGATAAAGGTGCAAGTAATGTGAAGTGGAGTAAGGAAAGCCTCTTTAATAAATTATGTTGGCATCATTGGACGGCTACATGCAAAAAAATAGGCTCAGAACTCTGCCTAACACCATGTACAAAAGTAAGATCAAAATGGATTAAAGACCTCAACATCAGACCAGAAACCATAAGGTACATTGAAGATAAAATTGGCAAAACCCTCCATGACATTGAAGCTAATGGTATCTTCAAAGATGCCACGCCACTGGCCGAGCAAGTGAAAACAGAGATAGATAAATGGGACTATCTTAAACTAAGAAGCTTCTGCACCTCCAAAGAAACAGTGACCAAAATACAAAGACAGTCTACAGAATGGGAAAGGTTATTCACCGAATACACATCTGACAAGGGGTTGATATCCAGGATATACAAAATACTGGTTAAACTCCACAAGAAGAAAACATCCAACCCCATCCAAAAATGGGGCAATGAAATGAACAGAAACTTTCTCAAAGAAGAAATCCGAATGGCAAAAAAGCACATGAGAAAATGCTCTACATCATTAATCATCAGGGAGATGCAGATCAAAACCACAATGAGATACCATCTCACACCTCAGAGACTAGCCCACATTCAAAAGAACAAAAGCAACCGATGCTGGCGTGGATGTGGCGAGAAAGGGACAGTCCTTCACTGTTGGTGGGAATGTCCACTGGTTCAGCCCTTCTGGACAACAGTATGGACGATTCTCAAAAAATTAGAAATTGAGCTCCCATTTGACCCAGCAATACCACTCCTGGGAATATATCCCAGAGAGGCAAAAATGTATAGTCGAAGTGACATCTGCACTTGTTTGTTCATTGCAGCACTCTTTACAATAGCCAGAAACTGGAAGAAACCTGAGTGCCCAAGAACAGATGACTGGTTAAAGAAACTTTGGTACATCTACACAATGGAGTACTATGTAGCTCTTAGAAAAGATGAAGTCATGAAATTTACATACAAGTGTTACAGTATGGAAAGTATCATGCTAAGCGAAATGAGTCAGAAAGAGAGGGATAGACATAGAAAGATTGCATTCATCTGGGGGATATAAAGTAACAAAGTATGAGATTAATACCCAAGAATAGCTGAGATCAGCACCAGGAGGATTACTCCATAACTTAGAGGCCAGCCGGGTATCCTAGAGGAAAGGGCAGTTCAGATAGAGAAGGGAGCACCAAATAAAGGATGTTTGGAGGATCCTCCCAGGAGGGGAGATGCATGTCGAAAGTAGACTATGGACTGAACATGTTTGCCACTCAATGCCTCTTTTGCAGACCACAACACCCAAAAGGAGAGAGAGAACACAGGGGATTGCCCTGCCACAGAGACAGGGGGGATGGGGGGATGGGGGTGGGAGGGATATTATCCATGGTGGTGGAAAATGGGCACTGGTGGAGGGATGGGTATCTGATCATTGTATAATTGAAACCAAAACACAAAAAATTGTAAATCTACAACTTTAAAAAAAATTAAAATACAATAAAGGGAAAAAAAAAGCTGGGGTAGCCATCCTTATATCAGACCACATCGATTTCAGAGTGAGGAAGGTCATAAGAGACAGTGAAGGCCATTTCTTATTGATCAGAGGATCTGTACAACAGGAAGAACTTACAATAATAAATGTATATGCACCTAATGAGAGACCAGCAAAGTACTTAAAACAACTACTCATAGATTTGGAAAAAGACATCAATAGCAACACAATACTAGTGGGAGACTTCAACACTGCTTTGTCACCTCTTGATAGATCACCAGACTCAAGCTTAGCAAGGACATACTTCATTTGAGGGAAACAATGGAAGAAAGGGACTTAGTAGATATATACAGGACACTTCATCCACAAAAAGCTGAATACACATTCTTCTCAAGCGTACATGGAACATTCTCCAAGATAGACCACATGCTGAGCCACAAAACATGTCTCCATAAAATTAAGAAGGTAGAGATTGTATCAACAATCTTTTCAGACCATAATGCGCTGAAATTAGAAGTAAATCACACACAAAAACAGAAAACTAAAACAAACACCTGGAAATTAAACAGTGCACTATTGAACAACGAGTGGATTAGACAGGAAATCAAAGAGGAAATCAAAAGATTCCTAGAAACGAATGAAAATGAGAACACGAGTTACCAAAACTTATGGGACACAGCAAAGGCTGTGTTAAGAGGAAAGTTTATAGCTCTACAAGCATTCCTCAGGAAGGAGGAGCGAGCACACATAAGTAACCTAACCTCACAGCTTAAGAGCTTGGAGAAGGACCAAAAAAAGGAGCACAACCCGAACAGGAGAAAGGAAATAATAAAACCCAGAGCAGAGATTAACGAGATGGAAACCCAAAAAACAATCCGAAAGATCAATGAAACCAAAAGCTGGTTCTTTGAGAAAATTAACAAGATCGATAAGCCTCTAGCAAAACTCACAAAGAAAGGGAGAGAGAAAACCCTAATAAACCGAATCAGAAATGAAAAGGGGGTCATTACAACAGAAACCACAGAAATTCAGAGGATCCTCAGCGAGTACTTTGAGAAGCTTTATGCCACGGAACATCAAAACCTCGAGGAAATGGATAAATTCCTAGACTCCTACAGACTCCCAAGGCTGAACCAAGAAGACCTGGAATACCTGAACAGACCTATCACCATGAAGGAAATTGAAATGGTAATAAAAAGTCTCCCCAAGCACAAAAGTCCTGGCCCGGATGGATTCACTAGTGAATTCTTCCAAATCTTTAAAGAGGACTTACTCCCAATGCTCTTTAAGCTTTTCCACGAAATTGAAATATCAAAAACACTTCCGAACAGTTTCTACGAAGCAAATATCACACTGATACCAAAAGCAGACAGAGATACCACAAAGAAAGAGAATTACAGGCCGATATCCCTGATGAACACAGATGCAAAGATCCTCAACAAACTACTAGCAAATAGAATCCAACTACTCATCAAAAAGATCATACACCATGACCAAGTAGGATTCATCCCAGGGATGCAAGGATGGTTTAACATTCGGAAATCAATCAACATAATCCACCATATCAACAAAAGAAAAGATAAAAGCATATGATCATATCAATAGATGCAGAGAAAGCATATGATAAGATCCAGCACCCCTTTATGATGAAAACCCTAGCCAAAATGGTATAGAGGGGACCTTCCTCAACATAATTATAGCCATCTACAACAAACATACAGCAAGCATCATCCTCAATGGGGAAAAACTGAGAGCCTTCCCTCTAAGATCAGGGACGAGACAGGGATGCCCACTCTCTCCACTGCTGTTCAATATAGTACTGGAAGTACTTGCAATAGCGATTAGGCAGGAAAAAGGTATTAAAGGCATTCAGGTAGGAAAGGAAGAAATCAAGCTCTCACTATTCGCAGATGATATGATACTCTACTTAGAGAACCCAATAACTTCCACCAAAAAACTCCTAGAAACAGTAAACTCGTATAGTAAATTTGCAGGTTCTAAAATGAATACCCAAAAGTCCATGGCTTTCCTATGCGCAAACAGTGAGAGAGAAGAAAGCAACATGAAAAAAACAATCCCGTTCACAATTGTGCCCCAGAAAATCAAGTACCTAGGAATCAGCTTAACTAAGGAAGTAAAGGACCTGTACAAAGGAAACTACAAAACGCTACTTCAGGAAATAAAAGTGGACATGAGGAAATGGAAAGATATCCCCTGCTCATGGGTCGGGAGACTTAACATTGTCAAAATGGCAATACTACCGAAAGCATTGTATAAATTCAATGCAATCCCTATAAGGATACCCATGACATTCTTCAAAGAAATGGAGCAAACACTCCTGAAATTTATATGGAAAAATAAGCCCCCACGAATAGCTAAAGCAATTCTTGGGAAAAAGAAAATGGGAGGAATCAACCTCCCAAACTTCAAACTGTACTACAAAGCAGTAATAATTAAAACAGCATGGTACTGGAACAAAGGCAGAACTGCAGACCAATGGAACAGGGTTGAATACACTGACATCTCCCCTCAATCATATGATCATCTAATCTTTGATAAAGGTGCAAGTAATGTGAAGTGGAGTAAGGAAAGCCTCTTTAATAAATTATGTTGGCATCATTGGACGGCTACATGCAAAAAAATGGGCTCAGAACTCTGCCTAACACCATGTACAAAAGTAAGATCAAAATGGATTAAAGACCTCAACATCAGACCAGAAACCATAAGGTACATTGAAGATAAAGTTGGCAAAACCCTCCATGATATTGAAGCTAATGGTATCTTCAAAGATGCCACGCCACTGGCCGAGCAAGTGAAAACAGAGATAGATAAATGGGACTATCTTAAACTAAGAAGCTTCTGCACCTCCAAAGAAACAGTGACCAAAATACAAAGACAGTCTACAGAATGGGAAAGGTTATTCACCGAATACACATCTGACAAGGGGTTGATATCCAGGATATACAAAATACTGGTTAAACTCCACAAGAAGAAAACATCCAACCCCATCCAAAAATGGGGCAATGAAATGAACAGAAACTTTCTCAAAGAAGAAATCCGAATGGCAAAAAAGCACATGAGAAAATGCTCTACATCATTAATCATCAGGGAGATGCAGATCAAAACCACAATGAGATACCATCTCACACCTCAGAGACTAGCCCACATTCAAAAGAACAAAAGCAACCGATGCTGGCGTGGATGTGGCGAGAAAGGGACAGTCCTTCACTGTTGGTGGGAATGTCCACTGGTTCAGCCCTTCTGGACAACAGTATGGACGATTCTCAAAAAATTAGAAATTGAGCTCCCATTTGACCCAGCAATACCACTCCTGGGAATATATCCCAGAGAGGCAAAAATGTATAGTCGAAGTGACATCTGCACTTGTTTGTTCATTGCAGCACTCTTTACAATAGCCAGAAACTGGAAGAAACCTGAATGCCCAAGAACAGATGACTGGTTAAAGAAACTTTGGTACATCTACACAATGGAGTACTATGTAGCTGTTAGAAAAGATGAAGTCATGAAATTTACATACAAGTGGTACAATATGGAAAGTATCATGCTAAGCGAAATGAGTCAGAAAGAGAGGGATAGACATAGAAAGATTGCATTCATCTGGGGGATATAGAGTAACAAAATATGAGATTAATACCCAAGAATAGCTGAGATCAGCACCAGGAGGATTTACCCCATAACTTAGAGGCCAGCCGGTTATCCTAGAGCAGTTCAGATAGAGAAGGGAGCACCAAATAAAGGATGTTTGGAGGATCCTCACAGGAGGGGAGATGCATGTCGAAAGTAGACTATGGACTGAACATGTTTGCCACTCAATGCCTCTTTTGCAGACCACAACACCCAAACGGAGAGAGAGAACACAGGGGATTGCCCTGCCACAGAGGCAGGGGGGGATGGGGGGATGGGGGTGGGAGGGATATTATCCATGGTGGTGAAAAACGGGCACTGGTGGAGGGATGGGTATCTGATCATTGTATAATTGAAACAGAAGCACAAAAAAAATTGTAAATCTACAACTGTAAAAAAATAAATTAAAAAAAAAAAAAGAAATCACTGGACACTCCACCAGAGAATGTTCCATTCATTTACTGCGACTCTGGAATTCATCTGAATCTGCACCCTAGGCAGTCTTCTTTACAGCACTGGTGCATGTCCAAGTAATGCAATGCAGGTTTTCAGCGGCCTGTGCACAATCGCAGCCATGCGGCTCAATTGGCGCTCCACTTAACCCTGGTCCGCACTTCATATTCCTGTTCACACAACCCAACCTTCAGAAATCGTTGTTATCTCCACTATAGAATGTTCCATTTATTCACTGCAAATTTGAAATTCCTCTGTATCTCCACTCCAGGCAGGTTTTTGTTACCCCAGTGCTGAATGACCAAGTAACCCAATGCTGATTTTGAGCGGCCTTTTCACCGTCACAGCCGTGCTGTGTTCCACTCAACCCTGGTCAGCGTTCATTTTTCTGCCACACGACCCAACGTTGAGAAATCTTTGGAATCTCCACAACATAATGTTCCATTCATTCACTGCCAATCTGTTATTAATCTGAATCTCCACTCCCGGCAGGTTTTCGTTACACCACTGGTGAATACCCAACTAACCCAGTGCTGGTTTTCAGCGACCTGTTCAGACTCGCAGCCGTCGTGTTGAATTGGCTTTACACTCAACCCTGGTCAGCTCTTCATTTTCCTGTCTAGACCACGCAGACATCAGAAATCATTGGAACTTCCACTACAGAATGTTCCATACACTCACTGCAAATCTGGAATTCATCTGAATATCCACTCCAGGCAGATTTTCGTTACACCACTGGTGAATGTCCAAGCAACCCAATAATGGTGTTGAGCAACGCGACCTTTTCCTACTTGCTGTCGTGCAGTTTTATTGGCTAGCGATGAAATCCTGGTTAGCTCTTGTTCTTCCTGTCCACACAATCAAGGCTTCAGAAATCATTGTTGTCTCCACTACAGAATGTTCCATTCATTCACTGCGTATCTGGAATTCATCTGAATCTCCACTCCAGGAAGGTTATCGAAACACCACTGGTGAATGTCCAAGTAACCCAATGCTGGTTTTCGGCGGCACGTTCACCCTCGCAGCCATGCTGTTCCATTGGCTGTCCTCTGAACCCTGGTCAGCTCTTCATTTTCCTGTCCACACGACCCAGACTTCAAAATCATTGTATCCTCCACTACAGAATGTTCCTTACATTCACTGCGAATCTGGAATTCATCTGAATCTCCACTCCAGGCAAGTATTCGTTACACCACTGGTGAATGTCCATGTAACCCAATGCTGGTTTTCAGTGGCCTTTTCATACTCGCAGCCGTGCTGTTCTATTGGCTATCGATTCCACCCTGGTCGCTTCTTCATTTGACTGTCCACACAACTGAGCCTTCAGAAAGAATTTAAATCTTCACGAGAGAATTTTCCTTTCATTCACTGCTAATCTGGGATTCATCCAAATCTCCACTCCAGGCAGATTTTTGTTACACCACTGGTGAATATGCAAGTCATCAAAACCTAGTTTTCAGCAGCCAGTTCACACTCGTAGTCCTGCTGTTCCCGGGCTATCTTCTACACCCTGGTCAGCTCTTCATTTTGCTGTGCAAACAACCGAGCCTGAAGAAGTCATTGGACACTCAACTAGAGAACGTTCCAGTCATTCTCTGCGATTCTGGAGTTAATCTGGATCTGCACTCCAGGTAGTCTTTCTTTACACACTGGTGAATGTCCGAATAACCCAATGTGGGTTTTGAGTGGCCTGTTCAGACTCGTAGCCGTGCTGTTCAATTGGCTCTCCACTCAACCCTGTTCAGCTTTACATTTTCCTGTCCTCATAACCCAGCCTTCAGAAATCAATGGAATCTCCACTACAGGAATGTTCCACTCATTGACTGCGAAGCTGGAATTCATCTGACTATCCACTCCCAGCAGGTTTTCGTTACACCACTGTGGAATATCCAAGTAACCGAATGCTGGTTTTCAGCAGCCTGTTCATAATCGCAGCCGTCCTGTTCAATTCGCTCTCCTCTTAACCCTGTTTAGCACTTCATTTTTCTGTGCACACAAACCAGCCTTCAGAAATCATCGTTAACTCCACGACAGAATGTTCCATTCATTCACTGCAACTTTGGATTTCCTCTCAATCTCCACTGCAGGCAGTTTTTCCTGTTTTCCTTACACCACTGCTGATTGACCAAGTAAACCAATGTTTATTATGAGCGGCCTGTTCACTGTCGCAGCCGTGCTGTTCAAAGGGCTATCCACTCAACCCTGTTCACCTCTTCATTTTCCTCGTCACACAACACAGCCTTCTGAAATCTTTGGAATCTCCACTACAGAATGTTTCTTTCATTCACTGCGAATTGGGAATTCATCCAAATTTCCACTCCAGGCAGTTATGGCTTCCACCACTGGTGAATGTCCAAGTAACCAAAAGCTGGTCTTCAGCAGCAAGTTCACACTTTCAGCCCTGCTGTCACTGGCTATCCACTCCACCCTGGTCAGCTCTTCGTTTTGCTATGCAAACAAACCAGAACTAAGAAATCACTGGACACTCCACCAGAGAATGTTCCATTCATTTACTGCGACTCTGGAATTCATCTGAATCTGCACCCTAGGCAGTCTTCTTTACAGCACTGGTGCATGTCCAAGTAATGCAATGCAGGTTTTCAGCGGCCTGTTCACAATAGCAGCCATGCGGCTCAATTGGCGCTCCACTTAACCCTGGTCCGCACTTCATATTCCTGTTCACACAACCCAACCTTCAGAAATCGTTGTTATCTCCACTATAGAATGTTCCATTTATTCACTGCAAATTTGAAATTCCTCTGTATCTCCACTCCAGGCAGGTTTTCGTTACTCTAGTGCTGAATGACCAAGTAACCCAATGCTGATTTTGAGCGGCCTGTTCACCGTCACAGCCGTGCTGTGATCCACTCAACCCTGGTCAGCGTTCATTTTTCTGCCACACGACCCAACGTTGAGAAATCTTTGGAATCTCTACAACATAATGTTCCATTCATTCACTGCCAATCTGTTATTAATCTGAATCTCCACTCCCGGCAGGTTTTCGTTACACCACTGGTGAATACCCAACTAACCCAGTGCTGGTTTTCAGCGACCTGTTCAGACTCGCAGCCGTCGTGTTGAATTGGCTTTACACTCAACCCTGGTCAGCTCTTCATTTTCCTGTCTAGACCACGCAGACATCAGAAATCATTGGAACTTCCACTACAGAATGTTCCATACACTCACTGCAAATCTGGAATTCATCTGAATATCCACTCCAGGCAGATTTTCGTTACACCACTGGTGAATGTCCAAGCAACCCAATAATGGTGTTGAGCAACGCGACCTTTTCCTACTTGCTGTCGTGCTGTTTTATTGGCTAGCGATGAAATCCTGGTTAGCTCTAGTTCTTCCTGTCCACACAATCCAGGCTTCAGAAATCATTGTTGTCTACACTACAGAATGTTCCATTCATTCACTGCGAATCTAGAATTCATCTGAATCTCCACTCCAGGAAGGTTATCGTAACACCACTGGTGAATGTCCAAGTAACCCAATGCTGGTTTTCGGCGGCACGTTCACCCTCGCAGCCATGCTGTTCCATTGGCTGTCCTCTGAACCCTGGTCAGCTCTTCATTTTCCTGTCCACACGACCCAGACTTCAAAATCATTGTATCCTCCACTACAGAATGTTCCTTACATTCACTGCGAATCTGGAATTCATCTGAATCTCCACTCCAGGCAAGTTTTCGTTACACCACTGGTGAATGTCCATGTAACCCAATGCTGGTTTTCAGTGGCCTTTTCATACTCGCAGCCGTGCTGTTCTATTGGCTATCGATTCCACCCTGGTCGCTTCTTCATTTGACTGTCCACACAACTGAGCCTTCAGAAAGAATTTAAATCTTCACTAGAGAATTTTCCTTTCATTCACTGCTAATCTGGGATTTATCCGAATCTCCACTCCAGGCAGATTTTTGTTACACCACTGGTGAATATGCAAGTCATCAAAACCTAGTTTTCAGCAGCCAGTTCACACTCGTAGTCCTGCTGTTCCCGGGCTATCTGCTACACCCTGGTCAGCTCTTCATTTTGCTGTACAAACAACCGAGCCTGAAGAAGTCATTGGACACTCAACTAGAGAACGTTCCAGTCATTCTCTGCGATTCTGGAGTTAATCTGGATCTGCACTCCTGGTAGTCTTTCTTTACACACTGGTGAATGTCCGAATAACCCAATGCGGGTTTTGAGTGGCCTGTTCAGACTCGTAGCCGTGCTGTTCAATTGGCTCTCCACTCAACCCTGTTCAGCTTTACATTTTCCTGTCCTCATAACCCAGCCTTCAGAAATCAATGGAATCTCCACTACAAGAATGTTCCACTCATTGACTGCGAAACTGGAATTCATCTGACTATCCACTCCCGGCAGGTTTTCATTACACCACTGTGGAATATCCAAGTAACCGAATGCTGGTTTTCAGCAGCCTGTTCATAATTGCAGCCGTCCTGTTCAATTCGCTCTCCTTTTAACCCTGTTTAGCAGTTTATTTTTCTGTCCACACAAACCAGCCTTCAGAAATCATTGTTAACTCCACGACAGAATGTTCCATTCATTCACTGCAACTTTGGATTTCCTCTCAATCTCCACTGCAGGCAGGTTTTCCTTTCACCAGTGCTGATTGACCAAGTAAACCAATGTTTATTATGAGCGGCCTGTTCACTGTCGCAGCCGTGCTGTTCAAAGGGCTATCCACTCAACCCTGTTCAGCTCTTCATTTCCCTGGCCACACAACCCAGCCTTCTGAAATCTTTGGAATCTCCACTACAGAATGTTTCTTTCATTCACTGCGAATTGGGAATTCATCCAAATTTCCACTCCAGGCAGTTATGGCTTCCACCACTGGTGAATGTCCAAGTAACCAAAAGCTGGTCTTCAGCAGCCAGTTCACACTTTCAGCCCTGCTGTCACTGGCTATTCACTCCACCCTGGTCAGCTCTTCATTTTGCTATGCAAACAAACCAGAACTAAGAAATCATTGGACACTCCACCAGAGAATGTTCCATTCATTTGCTGCGACTCTGGAATTCATCTGAATCTGCACCCTAGGCAGTCTTCTTTACAGCACTGGTGCATGTCCAAGTAATGCAATGCAGGTTTTCAGCGGCCTGTTCACAATCGCAGCCATGCGGCTCAATTGGCGCTCCAGTTAACCCTGCTCCGCACTTCATTTTCCTGTCCACACAACCCAACCTTCAGAAATCGTTGTTATCTCCACTACAGAATGTTCCATTTATTCACTACGAGTTTGAAATTCCTCTGTATCTCCACTCCAGGCAGGTTTTCGTTACTCCAGTGCTGAATGACCAAGTAACCCAATGCTGATTTTGAGCGGCCTGTTCACCGTCACAGCCGTGCTGTGTTCCACTCAACCCTGGTCAGCGTTCATTTTTCTGCCACACGACCCAACGTTGAGAAATCTTTGGAATCTCCACAACATAATGTTCCATTCATTCACTGCCAATCTGTTATTAATCTGAATCTCCACTCCCGGCAGGTTTTCGTTACACCACTGGTGAATACCCAACTAACCCAGTGCTGGTTTTCAGCGACCTGTTCAGACTCGCAGCCGTCGTGTTGAATTGGCTTTACACTCAACCCTGGTCAGCTCTTCATTTTCCTGTCTAGACCACGCAGACATCAGAAATCATTGGAACTTCCACTACAGAATGTCCCATACACTCACTGCAAATCTGGAATTCATCTGAATATCCACTCCAGGCAGATTTTCGTTACACCACTGGTGAATGTCCAAGTAACCCAATAATGGTGTTCAGCAAAGCGTCCTTTTCCTACTTGCTGTCGTGCTGTTTTATTGGCTAGCGATGAAAACCTGGTTAGCTCTAGTTCTTCCTGTCAACACTATCCAGGCTTCAGAAATCATTGTTGTCTACACTACAGAATGTTCCATTCATTCACTGCGAATCTGGAATTCATCTGAATCTCCACTCCAGGAAGGTTATCGTAACACCACTGGTGAATGTCCAAGTAACCCAATGCTGGTTTTCGCCGGCACTTTCACCCTCGCAGCCGTGCTGTTCCATTGGCTATCCTCTGAACCTTGGGCAGCTCTTCATTTTGCTGTCCACACGACCTAGACTTCAAAATCATTGTATCCTCCACTACAGAATGTACCTTACATTCACTGCGAATCTGGAATTCATCTGAATCTTCACTCCAGTCAAGTTTTCGTTACACCACTGGTGAATGTCCATGTAACCCAATGCTGGTTTTCAGTGGCCTTTTCATACTCGCAGCCATGCTGTTCTATTGGCTCTCGATTTCACCCTGGTCGCTTTTCATTTGACTGTCCACACAACTGAGCCTTCAGAAAGAATTTAAATCTTCACTAGAGAATTTTCCTTTCATTCACTGCTAATCTGGGATTTATCCGAATCTCCACTCCAGGCAGATTTTTGTTACACCACTGGTGAATATGCAAGTCATCAAAACCTAGTTTTCAGCAGCCAGTTCACACTCGTAGTCCTGCTGTTCCCTGGCTATCTGCTACACCCTGGTCAGCTCTTCATTTTGCTGTGCAAACAACCGAGCCTGAAGAAGTCATTGGACACTCAACTAGAGAACGTTCCAGTCATTCTCTGCGATTCTGGAGTTAATCTGAATCTGCACTCCAGGTAGTCTTTCTTTACACACTGGTGAATGTCCGAATAACCCAATGTGGGTTTTGAGTGGCCTGTTCAGACTCGTAGCCGTGCTGTTCAATTGGCTCTCCACTCAACCCTGTTCAGCTTTACATTTTCCTGTCCTCATAACCCAGCCTTCAGAAATCAATGGAATCTCCACTATAAGAATGTTCCACTCATTGACTGCGAAACTGGAATTCATCTGACTATCCACTCCCGGCAGGTTTCCTTACACCACTGTGGAATATCCAGGTAACCGAATGCTGGTTTTCAGCAGCCTCTTCATAATCGCAGCCGTCCTGTTCAGTTCGCTCTCCTCTTAACCCTGTTTAGCACTTCATTTTTCTGTCCACACAAATGAGCCTTCTGAAATCATTGTTAACTCCACTACAGAATGTTCCATTCATTCACTGCAACTTTGGATTTCCTCTCAATCTCCACTGCAGGCAGGTTTTCCTTTCACCAGTGCTGATTGACCAAGTAAACCAATGTTTATTATGAACAGCCTGTTCAGGGTCGCAGCCGTGATGTTCAAAGGGCTATCCACTCAACCCTGTTCACCTCTTCATTTTTCTGTCCACACAACCCAGCCTTCTGAAATCTTTGGAATCTCCACTACAGAATGTTTCTTTCATTCACTGCAAATTGGGAATTCATCCAAATTTCCACTCCAAGCAGTTTTTGTTCCACCACTGCTGAATGTCCAAGTAAACAAAAGCTGTTCTTCAGCAGCCAGTTCACACTTTCAGCCCTGCTGTCACTGGCTATCCACTCCACCCTGGTCAGCTCTTCATTTTGCTATGCAAACAAACCAGAACGAAGAAATCATTGGACACTCCACCAGAGAATGTTCCATTCATTTACTGCGACTCTGGAATTCATCTGAATCTGCACCCTAGGCAGTCTTCTTTACAGCACTGGTGCATGTCCAAGTAATGCAATGCAGGTTTTCAGCGGCCTGTTCACAATAGCAGCCATGCGGCTCAATTGGCGCTCCACTTAACCCTGGTCCGCACTTCGTTTTCCTGTCCAAACAACCAAACCCTCAGAAATCGTTGTTATCTCCACTACAGAATATTCCTTTTATTCACTGCGAATTTGAAATTCCTCTGTATCTCCACTCCAGGCAGGTTTTCGTTACTCCAGTGCTGAATGACCAAGTAACCCAATGCTGATTTTGAGCGGCCTGTTCACCGTCACAGCCGTGCTGTGTTCCACTAAACCCTGTTCAGCGTTCATTTTTCTGCCCCACCACACAGCTTTGAGAAATCTTTGGAATCTCCTCAATATAATGTTCCATTCATTCACTGCCAATCTGTTATTAATCTGAATCTCCACTCCCGGCAGGTTTTCGTTACACCACTGGTGAATACCCAACTAACCCAGTGCTGGTTTTCAGCGACCTGTTCAGACTCGCAGCCGTCGTGTTGAATTGGCTTTACACTCAACCCTGGTCAGCTCTTCATTTTCCTCTCTAGACAACGCAGGCATCAGAAATCATTGGAACTTCCACTACAGAATGTTCCATACACTCACTGCAAATCTGGAATTCATCTGAATATCCACTCCAGGCAGATTTTCGTTACACCACTGGTGACTGTCCATGTAACCCAGTTATGGTTTTCAGGGACCTTTTCCTACTTGCTGTCGTGCTGTTTTATTGGCTAGCGATGAAAACCTGGTTAGATCTAGTTCTTCCTGTCCACACAAACCAGGCCTCAGGAATCATTGTTGTCTCCACTACAGAATGTTCCATTCATTCACTGCGTATCTGGAATTCATCTGAATCTCCACTCCAGGTAGGTTATCGTAACACCACTGGTGAATGTCCAAGTAACCCAATGCTGGTTTTCGGCGGCACGTTCACCCTCACAGCCGTGCTGTTCCATTGGCTATCCTCTGAACCCTGGTCAGCTCTTCATTTTCCTGTCCACACGACCCAGACTTCAAAATCATTGTATCCTCCACTACAGAATGTTCCTTACATTCACTGCGAATCTGGAATTCATCTGAATCTCCACTCCAGCCAAGTTATCGTTACATCACTGGTGAATGTCCATGTAACCCAATGCTGGTTTTCAGTGGCCTTTTCATACTCGCAGCCGTGCTGTTCTATTGGCTATCGATTCCACCCTGGTCGCTTCTTCATTTGACTGTCCACACAACTGAGCCTTCAGAAAGTATTTAAATCTTCACGAGAGAATTTTCCTTTCATTCACTGCTAATCTGGGATTCTTCTGAATCTCCACTCCAGGCCGATTTTTGTTACACCACTGGTGAATATGCAAGTCATGAAAACCTAGTTTTCAGCAGCCAGTTCACACTCGTAGTCCTGCTTTTCCCTGGCTATCTGCTACAACCTGGTCAGCTCTTCATTTTGCTGTGCAATCAACCGAGCCTTAAGAAGTCATTGGACACTCAACTAGAGAATGTTCCTTTCATTCTCTGCGATTGTGGAGTTAATCTGAATCTGCACTCCAGGTAGTCTTTCTTTACACACTGGAGAATGTCCGAATAACCCAATGTGGGTTTTGAGTGGCCTGTTCAGACTCGTAGCCGTGCTGTTCAATTGGCTCTCCACTCAACCCTGTTCAGCTTTATATTTTCCTGTCCACATAACCCAGCCTTCAGAAATCAATGGAATCTCCACTACAAGAATGTTCCTCTCATTGACTGCGAAACTGGAATTCATCTGACTATCCACTCCCGGCAGGTTTTCGTTACACCACTGTAGAATATCCAAGGAACTGAATGCTGTTTTTCAGCAGCCTGCTCATAATCGCAGCCGTCCTGTTCAATTCGCTCTCCTCTTAACCCTGTTTAGCACTTCATTTTTCTGTCCACACAAACCAGCCTTCAGAAATCATTGTTAAATCCACTACAGAATGTTCCATTCATTCACTGCAACTTTGGATTTCCTCTCAATCTCCACTGCAGGCAGGTTTTCCTTACACCAGTGCTGATTGACCAAGTAACCCAATGATTGTTATGAGCGGCCTGTTCACTGTCGCAGCCTTGCTGTTCAATGGGCTACCCAGTCAACCCTGTTCAGCTGTTCATTTTCCTTTCCACACAACCCAGCCTTCTGAAATCTTTGGAATGTCCACTACAGAATGTTTCTTTCATTCACTGCGAATCTGGAATTCATCCAAATTTCCACTCCAGGCAGTTTTTGTTCCACCACTTGTGAATGTCCAAGTAACCAAAAGCTGGTCTTCCGCAGCCAGTTCACACTTTCAGCCCTGCTGTCACTGGCTATCCACTCTACCCTGGGTCAGCTCTTCATTTTGCTATGGAAACAAACCAGAACTAAGAAATCATTGGACACTCCACCAGAGAACTTTCCATTTATTTACTGCGACTCTGGAATTCATCTGAATCTGCACCCTAGGCAGTCTTCTTTACAGCACTGGTGAATGTCCAAGTAATGCAATGCTGGTTTTCAGCGGCCTGTTCACAATGGCAGCCATGCGGCTCAATTGGCACTTCACTTAACGCTGGTCAGCACATCATTTCCCTGTCCACACAACCCAACCTTCAGAAATCGTTGTTATCTCCACTACAGAATGTTCCATTTATTCACTGCTAATTTGATATTCCTCTGTATCTCTATTCCAGGCAGGTTTTCGTTACTCCAGTGCTGAATATCCATGTAAAACAACGCTGGTTTTTATCTAGCCTGTTCAAATTCCCAGACCTGCTCTTCAAGTGGCTATCCACTCTACCATGGTCAGCTTTTCATTTTCTTGTACACACAACCCAGACGTCAAAAATCATTGGAATCTCCACTACAGAATGTTCCATTCATTCAATTCCAATCTGGAATTCATCGAATCTCCACTCCAGGCAGCCTTTCTTTACACCACTGGTGAATATCCAAGCAACGCAATTCTGGTTTTCACCAGCCAGTTCACATTCGCAGGTGTGCTGTTCAACTGGCTATCCACTCAACCCTGGTCAACTCTTCATTTTCCAATCCACACAACCCAGGTTTCAGAAATCATTGGAATCTCCACCTCAGAATGTTCCATTCATTCACTGCCAATCAGGAATTCATCTGAATCTCCACTGTAAGCAGGGTTTCGTTACACTACTGTTGAATGTCCAAGTAACACAACACTGGTTTTCAGCATCCTGTTCAAACTCACAGGAGTGCTGTTCAACTGGCTATACACTGAACCGTGGTCAGCTCTTCATTTTCCTTTGCACGCAAACCAGATTTAAGAAATCATTGATATCTTTACTACAGAATGTTCCATTCATTCACTGGAGTCTGGAGATCATCGAATGTCCACTCCAAGCAGGCATTCGTTACACCACTGCTGAATGTCCACGTAAGCCAATGCTGGTTTTCAGCTTCCTGTTCACACTCGCAGGCCTGCTGTTCAACTGGCTATCCACTTGTCCCTGGTCAGCTCTTCATTTTCCTGTCCACACAACCTAGGCTTCAGAAATCACTGGAATCTACACGACAGAATGTTCCGTTCAATCATTCCCAATATGGAATTCATATAATTTCCACTCTAGGCATGCTTTTGTTACACTACTTTTGAATGTACAAGTTGCATAATGATGGGTTTCAGCAGCCTATTCAAACTTGCAGGCCTGCTGTTCAACTGGCTATCGACCTTAACCTGGTCTGCTCTTCATTTTCCTGTCCACTCAAATCAGACTTCAGAAATCATTGTAATTTCCACTACAGAATGTTGCATTCATTCACTGCCAATCTAGAGATCATCGAATCTCGACTCCAGGCATGCTTTTGTTACACTAATGTTGAATGTCCAAGTTACACAATGCTGGTTTTCAGCATCCTGTTCACAATCGCAGGCGTGCTGTTCAACTGGCTATCCACTGAACCCTGGTCAGCTCTTCATTTCACTTTCCACACAACCCAGACTCCAGAAATCATTGAAATCTCCCCTACAGAATATTCCATTCATTCACAGCGAATCTGGAATTCATGTGAATCCCCGTCCAGGCAGGCATTCATTACACCACTGGTGAATGTCCAAGTAACCCAATGCTGGTTTTCAGCGTCCTGTTCACAGTCGCAGGCCTGTTGTTCAACTAGCTCTCCACTGCACAGTGGTCAGCTCTTTCATTTCCTGTTCACACAACCCAGACTTCAGAAATCATTGGAATCTCCACTACTGAATGTTCCTTTCATTCACTGCCAACCTGTAGATCACCGAATCTCCACTGCAGGCAGATTTTCGTTACTCCACTGCTGAATGTCCAAGTATCCCAATGCTGGTTCTCAGAGGCCTGTTCAAACTCGCAGGCCTGCTGTTCAACTGGCTATCCACTCTAACCCGGTCTGCACTTCATTTTCCTGTCCACACAACTCAGATGTCAGAAATCATTGGAATTTTCTCTAAAGAATATTTCATTCATTCACTGCGTATCTGGAATTTATCTGAATCTCAACTCTAGGCATGCTTTCGGTACAAAACTGTTCAATGTCCAAGTAACACAGTGCTTGTTTTCAGGATCCTGTTCACACTTGCAGACGTGCTGTTCAAGTGGCAATCCACTGAATCCTGATCAGCTCTTCTTTTTCCTGTCAAGACAACCCAGATTTCAGAAATCTTTGGAATTTCCACTACATAATTTTCCATTCATTCACTGCCAATCTGGAATTCATCGAATCTCCACTTCAGGCAGGATTTCGTTACACCACTGAATATTCAAGTACCCAATGTTGGAATTCAGCAGCCTGTTCATAGTCGCAGGCATGCTGTTCAAAGGTCTATCCATTCCAACCTGGTCAGCTCTTCATTTTCCTGTCCTCACAACGTACAATTCAGAAACCATTGGAATCTCCACAACAGAATGTTCCATTCAGTAACTGCCAATCTGTAATTCATGGAATCCCCACTCCAGGTTGGCTTTCGTTACACCACTGCTGAATGTCCAAGTAACCCAGTGCTGGTTTTCAGCTTGCTGTACAAACTCGCAGCCGTGCTGATCAACTGGCTTTCCACTCAATCCTGGTCAGCTTTACGTTTTCCTGTCCACAAAAATCAGACTTCAGAAATCATAAAATCTCCACTATAGAATGTTCCATTCAATCACTGCCAATCTGGAATTCATTGAATCTCCACTCCAGGCAGGCTTATATTACACCACTGGTGAATATCCAAGTAACCCAATGTTGGTTTTCAGCGGCCTGTTCACAGTCGCAGGAGTACAGTTCAACTGGCTATGCACTCTAACTTGGTCAGCACTTCATTTTCCTGTCCACACAACCTAGGCTTCAGAAATCATTGGAATTTCCACTACAGAATGTTCCATTCATTCACTCCCAATCTGGAATTCATCTGAATCTCCACTTCATTCAGGCTGTCATTACACCACTGATGAATATCCAAGTAACGCAATGCTTGTTTCCAGCGTCCTGTTCACAGTCGCGGGCCTGTTGTTCAACTGACTTTCCACTCCACAGTGGTCAGCTCTTTCATTTCCTGTCCACACAACCCAGACTTCAGAAATCATTGGACTCTTCACTACAGAATGTTCCATTCATTCACTGCCAATCTGGATTTCCTCGAATATCAACTCCAAGCAGGCTTTCGTTACACCACTGGTGAATATCCAAGTAACCTAATGCTGGTTTTCAGAGGCCTGTTCACACTTGCAGGCGTGCTGTTCAACTGGCTATGCACTCCCACCGGGTCAGCTCGACATTTTCCTGTCCACACAACCCAGGCTTCAGAAATCATTGGAATCTCCATTAGATAATGTTCCATTCTTTCACTGCCAATCTGGAATTCATAGAATCTCCACTCCAGGCAGGCTTTCTTTACACCACTGCTGATTGTCCAAGTAACCCAGTGATAGTTTTCAGCGTCCTGTTCAAACTCGCAGCCGTGCTGTTCAACTGGCTTTCCACTCTACCCTGGGCAGCTCTACGTTTTCCTGTTCACACAACCCAGACTTCAGAAATTATCGGAATCTCCACTATAAAATGTTCCATTCTTTCACTGCCAATCTGGAGTTCACTGAATCTCCACTCCAGGCAGGGTTCCGTTACACCATTGGTGAATATCGAAGTAACACAATATTGTTTTCAGCAGACTGTTCACACTCGGAGGAGTGCCCTTCAACTGGCTATCCACTCTAACCTTTTCAGCTCTTCATTTTCCTCTCCACACAATCCTGAATTCAGAAATCATTGGAAAATCCACTACAGAATGCTACAGAATGTTCCATTCGTTCACTGCCAATCTGGAGTTCATCTGAATCTCCACTCCATGCAGGCTTTCGTTACACCACTGCTGAATGTCCAAGTAACACATTGCTGGTTTTCAGAGTCCTGCTTACACTCGGAGGCGTGCTGTTCAAATGGCAAACCACTCAACCATGGTCAGCTCTTCATTTTCCTGTCCACACAACCCAGACTTCAGAAATCATTGGAATCTTCAAGAAAGAATGTTCCATTCATTATCGGCCAATCTGGAATTCATTGAATCTCCACTCCAAGCAGGGTTTCTTTACAGCACTGTAATTATCCAAGTAACCCAATGCTGGTTTTCTGCGGCCTGTTAACAGTCGCAGGAGTGCTGCTCAAAAGGCTGAGCACTCCAACCTGGTTAGCTCTTCATTTTCCTGGCAGGCTTTCGTTACACCTCTGTTGAATGTCCAAGAAACCCAAAGCTGGTTTTCAGCATCCTGTTCACACTCGCCGTCGTGTTGTTCAACTGCCTCTCCACACCACAGTGGTCATGTCTTTCTTTTCCTGTCCACACAACCCATACTTCAGAAATCATTGGAATCTCCACTACAGAATGTTCCATTCATTCACTGCTAATCTGGAATTCATCGGATCTCCACTCGAGGCAGGCTTTCGTACAGCACTGTTGAATGTCCAAGTAACCCCATGCTGGTTTTCAGCGTCCTGTTCACACTCACCGTTGTGTTGTTCAACTGGCTATCCACTCCTCAGTGGTCATGTCTTTCTTTTCCTGTCCACACTGCCCAGACTTCAGAAATCATCGAAATATCCATTCACTGCCACTCTGGAATTTATCTAATCTCCACTCCAGGCAGGTTTTCGTACACCACTGGTGAATGTCCAAGTAACACCATGCTGGTTTTCAGCGTCCTGTTGAAACTCGCAGGCGTGCTGTTCAACTGACTATCCACACACAACAGTAAGACGTGTGTTTCACTCAGCCAGTCTGGCCGAGCCTGGTTCAATTCCTCGCCCTCTCAGAGAGCCCGGGAAGCTACCGAGAGTATGTGGCCTTCGCGCAAAGCCTGCCCAGGCACCCGTGAAATATTCCATATGCCAAAATTACAGTCACCACAAATCTACAAACGAAGATGTTACTGAACTTCCCCAGCAAATCAATGAAATCCAGGAGGACTGTGAGAGTGACAGTGATCCACACTGCTGAGTAGTGAATTGTACTCAATATCCAATGTACTCGGCCTGCGTTTCTTCTCGTTCTCCAGGAAATCGCTTTGATTTAGAAATCTAACAAGTGAGCATTTGCTCTAAACTCTCGGAGAGCCCTCCAAGCTACCGAGAGTATCTCGCCCGCACGGCAGAGACTGGCAAGCTCCCCGTGACGTATTCTTTATGCCAGACACAGTAATAACAAAGTCTCCAATGGAGACGTTACTGGGCGCGCTCGAGCAAATCTATGAACAACGGGAGGGCCTTTACCTTTACCTTTACCTCCCCAGGCCTACTCTTCAGCTCCCTGTCTAGTCGAATATAATATTATGTTCATTAATCCTGCCACATTAATGAGTGACCTAAGTTCATCTAAATATCAACAGTTGCGTATCTGGTTTTCATCTGTCTGTGCATTCCATCAAGTTGAAGTTTTCATCATCCCGTCCACTCTACCTGGGACTGGTGTGCATCGACCTAGGAATAAATATAAACCATATGGTACTCTCCTGGTCAATGCCACCCAGTACTGGTGATGATAGTATGCCTCTAAAACTAATCAGGGTTGGAATTCTTCTGCATGTTCCAATAACCCAATGCTGGTGATCAGCGGCCTGTTCACATACCGCAGGCATGGTGTTCACTGGCTATCCACTTCACCTTGTTCAGCTCTTCATTTCCTGGTGCCCAGAACCCAGAGTTCTGAAATCATTGATATTCTCCACTACAGAATGTTCCACTCATTCACTGCGAATCTGGAATTCATCTGAATCTCCACTCCAGGCAGGCTTCCCTTACACAACTGGTGAATGTCCAAGTAACCCAATGCTGGTTTTCAGTGGCCTCTTCACACTCGCAGGCCTGCTGTTTATCTGGGTATCCATTCCAACCTGGTCATGTCTTCATTTCCTGGTGCTCATAATACAGAGTTCTGAAATCATTGTTATCTCCTATACAAAATGTTCCATTAATTCAATGCCAATATGGAAATCATCTGAATCTCGACTCCGGGCAGGCATTCGTTACACTACTGGTGAATGTCCAAGTAACTCAATGCTGGTTTTCAGCGGTCTGATCACACTCACAGTCATGCTGTTCAACTGGCTATCCACTCAACCCTGGTCAGCTCTTCAATTTCCTGTCCACACAACCCAGACTTCAGAAATCATTGGAATCTCCAGTACAGAATGTTCCATTCATTCAGTGCGAACCTGGAATTCATCTGAATTTCCACCCCAGGTAGGCTTTCGTTACACCACTGGTGAATGTCCAAGTAACACAATGCTGGTTTTCTGCGGCCTGATCACATTCGGAGCCCTGCTGGTTCCTGGCTATCCACTGCACCCTGGTCAGCTCTTCATTTTCCTGTCCACAGGACCCAGAGATAAGAAATTATTGGTATGTCCACTACAGAATGTTCCAGTCATTCATTGCGAGTGTGGAATAAATCTGAATTTCCACTCTATGCAGACATTCGTTAAACCATTGGTGAGTCTACCCCGAAACTGGAAATTATCTGAATCTGAACTGTAAAATCATGCATGGGCTGCTTTTCATCTTCCTATCCACACTGTCATTCTGGCGCGAAAGCACAGCAGTAGGATGCGTGCCTCCTGCAGCCAGCCTTGCCGAGCCGGGTTCAATTCCTTGCACTCTCAGAGAGCCCGAGGGCCTAACAAGAGTATATTGCCCTCGGGGCAAAGCTTGGCAAACCACCCGGGAAATATTCCATATGCTGAAATTACAGTCACCACAAGTCTCCAAACGAAGACGTAACTGAACCACGCCAGCATAACAATGAAGTCCGGGAGGACTGGGAGAGTGATAGCGAACCACACTGCTCAGTACCCAATGTATTAGGCCTGCGTTTTTACTCCTTCTCCATGAAATTGCGTCGAACTAGAAATCTTCCAAGAGAGCATTTGCTGTCCACTCTCCCCAGGCCTTCATTTCACCTCCAAATCCAGTTGAATATAGTATTCTGTTCATTAACCCTGCCACACTACCGAGCGACCTGAATTCATCTAAATATAAATGACTGCATATCTGGTTTTCATCTGCCTGTGCACTGTATCAAACCGAAGTTTTCATCATCCTGTTCACTCAGACCTGGCCTGGTGTGCATTGACTTCTGAATCAATCGAAAACATATGTTACTGTCCCGGTTAACGCCACCAAGTGATCGTATGTCTCTAAAACTATTCAGGGTTGGGATTTTTCTGCATGTCCCAGTAACCCAATGGTAGTGGTCAGCAGCCTGTTCACACACCACAGGCGTGGTGTTCACTGCCTATCCACCCCACCCTGTTCAGTTCTTCATTTCCTGGTGCCCATAAGCCAGAGTTCTTAAATCATTAGTATCGCCAATACAGAACGTACCATTCATTCACTCGTATATGGAATTTATCTGAATTTCCGCTATAGGTAGGCTTTCGTTACAACACTGGTGAATATCCAAGTAACCCAATGCTGGTTTTCTGCGGCCTGTTCATACTCGCAGGTGTGCTGTTCAACTGGTTCTCCACTCAATCCTGGTTAGGTCTTCATTTTGCTGTCCACACAACCCAGACATCAGAAATCATTGGAATCTCCACTACAGAATGTTCCATTCATTCACTGCCCATCTGGAGTTCATCGAATCTCCACTCTAGGCAGGTTATCCTTAAACCACCAGTTTATGTCCAAGTAACCCAATGCTGGTATTGAGCTTCCTGTTCACACTTGCAGGCGTGCTGTTCAACTGGCTATCCACTCCACCCTGGTCAGATCTTCATTTTACTGTACACACAAACCAGATTTCAGAATTCATTGGAATCTACACTACACAATGTTCCATTCAATCACTGCCAATCTGGAGTTCATCGAATCTCCACTCCTGGCAGGCTTTGGTTACACCACTGGTGAACGTGCAAGCAACCTAATGCTGGTTTTCAGCATCCTATACACATTCGCTCGCATGCTGTTCAACTGGCTAGCCACTCCAACCTGGTCAGCTCTTCATTTTCCTGTCAACACTGACCAGACTTCAGAAATCATCAGAATCTTCACTAAAGTATATTCCATTCATTCACTTACAATCTGGAATTCATCTGACTCTCCACTTCATGCAGGCTTTCGTTGCACCACTGGTGAATGTCCAAGTAACCAAATCCTGGTTTTCAGCGTTCTGTTCACACTCACAGGCATGCTGTACAACTGACCATCCACTCCACTCTGGTCAGCTCTTCATTTTCCTGTACACACAAACCAGACTTCAGAAATCCTTGCAATCTCCACTACAGAATGTTCCATTCATTCACTGCCAATCTGGAGTTCATCGAATCTCCACTCCAGGCAGGCTTTCATTACACCACTGTTAAATGTCCAAGTAAGCCAATGCTGGTTTTCAGCGGCCTGTTCACACTCGCAGCGGTGCTGTTCATTGGCTATCTAGTCCAACCTGGCGTGCTCTTTCTTATCCTATCCCAAACACCAAGATATCAGAAATCATTGTAATATCCACTACAGAATGTTTCAATCATTCACTCCCAGTCTGGAATACTTCCAAATCTCCACTGTACGCAGGCATTCGTTACACCTCTGGTGAAACTACCCAGAAACTTGAAATCATCTGAATCTGCAGTCTAAAATCATCCATGGGCTGCTGTTCATCTTTCTATCCACACTGCCATTCTGGCGCGAAAGCCCAGCAGTAGGACGTGTGCGTCACGCAGCCAGCCTGGCCTAGCCGGGTTCAATTCCTCGCCCTCTCAAGAGCCCGGGTAGCTACCGGGAGTATCTGGCCCTCGAGACAAAGCCTGACAAGAACCCATGAAATATCCCATATGCCAAAATTACAGTCACCACAAATCTCCAAACAAAAATGTTACTGAACCGCGTCAGCAAATCAATGAAGTCCGGGAGGACTGGGAAAGTGACAGCGATCCACACTGCTGAGTAGTGAATTCATCTCAATATCCAATGTATTAGGCCTGGGTTTCTTCTTGTTCTCCACGAAATCGAGTTGAATTAGAAATCTGCCAAGTAACCATTTGCTATCACCTCTCCCAAAGCCTGCTGTTCAGCTCCGAATCCAGTCCAATATAGTATGCTGTTCTTTAACACTGCCTCATACCGAGCGACCTGAGTTCATCTAAATATCAAAAACTAAATATCTGATTTTCATCTGCCTGTACACTCAAGCAAGCCAAAGTTTTCATCATGCTGTCCACTCTACCCAGGCCTGGTGTGCATCGACCTCTGAATCAATCGAAACCATATGGTATTCTCCCGGTCAACATCACCAGTGGTGGTGATGATCCTATGCCTCTAAAGCTCGTCAGGGTTGGGATTCATCTGCATGTTCCAGTAACCCCAATGCTAGTGGTTAGCGGCCTGTTAAAAAACCGCAGGCGTTGTGTTCACTGGCTTTCCACTCCACCATCGTCAGGTCTTCATTTCCTGGTATTCATAACACAGAGTTCTGAAATCATTCGTATCTGCACTACAGAATGTTCCATTCATTCACCGCGAATCTGGTATTCATCTGAATCTCCACTGCAGCCAGGCTTCCGTTTCACCACTGGTGAATGTCCAAGTAACCCAATGCTGGATTTCAGTGGCCTTTTCACACTCGCAGTCGTGCTGTTCAACTGGATCTCCACTCCACCCTGCTCACATCTTCATTTTCCTGTCCACAGAACTCAGACATCAGAAATCATTGGAATCTCCACTACAGAATATTCCGGTCATTCACTGCAAGTCTAGAATACATCTTAATCTCCACTCTGCGCAAGCATTCGTTACAATACTGGTATGTCTACCCAGAAACTTGCTATCATCTGAATCTGCACTCAAAAATCATCCATGGGCTGCTTTTCATCTTGCTCTCCACACTGCCATTCTGGTGCGAAAGCACAGCATTAGGACGTGAGCGTCACGCAGCCAGCCTGGCCGAGCCGGGTTCTATTCCTAGCCCTCTCAGAGAGCCCCGGAAGCTACCGAGAGTAGCTAGCCCTCGCAGCAAAGCCTGGCAATCCACCCGTGAAATATTCCTTATGCCAAAATTACAGTCACCACAAGTCTCCAAACAAAGACGATACTAAACCGCGCCAGCAAATCAATGAAGTCGAGGAAGACTGGGAGAGTGACAGTGATCCACACTGCTGATTAGTGAATTCATCTCAATATCCAATGTATTAGGCCTGCATTTCTTCTCGTTCTCCACGAAATCGAGTCGAATTAAAAATCTACCAAGTGAGCATTTGCTGTCAACTCTCCCCAGGCCTGCTGTTCTGCTCCATATCCAGTCGACTGTAGTATTCTGTTCATTAACCCTGCCACACTACCGAGCGATCTGAGTTCTTCTAAATATCAACACATAAATATATGGTTTTCATCTGCCTGTGCACTGAATCAAGCCGAAGTTTTCATCATCCCATCCACTCTAAACAGGCCTGGTGTGCATCGACCCCTGAATCAGTCGAAACCATATGGTACTCTCCTCGTCAACGCCACCCAGTGGTGGTGATGATTGTATGCCTGTAAAACTCGTCAGGGTTGAGATTCTTCTGCATGTCCCAGTAACCAAATGCTAGTGGTCAGCGGCCTGTTCACATACCGCAGGCGTGCTGTTCAACTGGCTATCCACTCAACCCTGGTTAGCACTACCTTTTCCTGTCCACACAAAACCAGACTTCAGAAATCATTGGCATCTCCACTACAGAAAGTTCCATTCATTCACTGCCAATCTGGAGTTCTTCGAATCTCCCCTCCAGGCAGGCTTTCGTTACACCACTGGTGAATTTCCAAATAACCCAATGATACTTTTCAACCGCCTGTGCTGATCACTGGCTATCCACTTCACCCTGGTTAGTTCTTCATTTTCCTGTCTACACTACGGAGACATCAGAAATTATTGTAATCTCCACTACAGAATGTTCCGGTCATGCACTACGAGTCTGGAATACATCTGAATCTCCACTCTACGCAGGCATTTGGTTCAGCAAGGTGAGTCTCCCCAGAAACTTGAAATCATCTGAATCTGCACTCAAAAATCATCCATGGGCTGGTTTTCCTCTGCCTATCCACACCTCTATTCTGGTGCAAAAGCACAGCAGTAGGAGGTGTGCGTCACGCAGCCAGCCTGGCCAAGATGGGTTCAATTCCTCGCCATCTCAGAGAGCCCAGGAAGGTACCAAGAGTATCTGGCCCTCGTGGCAAAGCCTGGCAAAACACCCGTGATTTATTCCATATGCCAAATTTACAGTAACCACAAGTCTCCAAATGAAGACGATACTGAACTGTGCCACCAAATCAATGAAGTCCCGGAGGACTGGGAAAGTGAAAGTGATCCACACAGCTGAGTAGTGAATTCATTTCAATATCCAATGTATTAGGCCTGTGTTTCTTCTCGTTCTCCACGAAATCAAGTCGAATTAGAAACCTGCCAAGTAAACATTTGCTGTCAACTCCCTATCCAGTGGAATATATTATCTTGTTCATTAACCCTCCCACACTACCAAGCGAACTAAATTCATCTAAATATCAACAACTACATATTTGGTTTTCATCTGACTGCTCTCAATCAGGCTGAAGTTTTCATCATCCCGTCCACTCTAACCGGGCCTGGTGTGCATCAACTTCTGAATCAATCGAAACCATATGGTAGTCTCCCGTTCAACACCAACCAGTGGTGCTGGTGGTTGTATACCTCTAAAACTAGTCAGGGTTGGGATTCTTCTGCATGTCCCAATAACGAAATGCTGGTTTTCAGCGGCCTGTTCACACTCGCAGGTGTGTTCTTCACTGGCTTCCCAATCAACCTGGGACAGCTCTCCATTTCCTGGCTCTGATAAAGCATAGTTCTGAAATCATTGGTATCTCCACTACAGAATGTTCCATTCATTCACTGCGAATCTGGAATTCATCTGAATATCGACTCCAGGCAGGATTTCGTTACACTACTGGTGAATGTGGAAGTAACCCAATGCTGGTTTCAGTGGCCTGTTCACACTAGCAGGCGTGCTGTTCAACTGGCTATCCAAACCAACCTAGTCAGCTTTTATTTTCCTGTCCACACAACCCAGACTTCAGAAATCATTGGAATCTCCACTACAGAATGTTCCATTCACTCACTGACAATCTGGAGTTCATCGTATCTCCACTTCAGGCAGGCTTTCGCTACACCACTGGAGAATATCCAAGTAACCGAATGCTGGTTTTCAGCATCCTGTTCACAGTCTCAGGCGTTCTGTTCAACTAGATATCCAGTTCACCCTGGTCAGTACTTCATTTTCTTGTCCACACAACCCAGACTTCAGAAATCATTGGAATCTCCACTACATTATGTTCCATTCATTCACTGAACCTGGAATTTTTCTGAATCTCCACTCCAGGCCGTCTTTCGTTACAATACAGGTGTATGTCCATGTAACCCAATGCTGTTTTACAGCGTCCTGTTCACACTCGCAGGAGTTCTGTTCAACTGGCTATCCATTCCACCCTGGTTAGCTCTTCATTTTCGTGTCCACACAACCCAGACTTCAGAAATCATTGGGATTTCCACTACAGAATGTTCCATTCATTCACTGCGAATCTGGAATGCTTCTGAATCTCCCCTCCATGCAGGCTTTCATTACACCACTAGTGAATGTCCAAGTAACCCAATGCTGGTTTTCATCGTCCTGTTCACACTCGCAGGAGTGCTGTTCAACTGGCTATCCACTCCACATTGGTCAGCTCTTTCTTTTTCTCTCCACACATCCCAGAATTCAGAAATAATTGGAATCTCCACTACAGAATGTTCTTTTCATTCACTGCGAATCTGGAATTCATCTGAATGTCCACTCCATGCAGGCTTTCGTTAAACAACTGGTGTATGTCCAAGTAACCCAATGCTGGTTTTCAGTGTCCTCTTCACACTCACAGGCGTGCTGTTCAACTCGCTATCCACTTCATAGTGATCAGCTCTTTGTTTTCCCTTCCACGCAGCCCAGACTTCAGATAACATTGGAATCTCCACTAGAGAATATTCCGTTCATTCACTGCCAACCTGGAGAGCATCGATTCTCCACTCCAGGCAGGTTTTTGTTACACACTGCTGAATGTCCAAGTAACAAAATCGTTTTTTTCAGAGGTCTGTTCACACTCGCAGGCGTACTGTTCTACCGGCTATCCACTCCGCCCTGGGCTGCTCTTCATTTTTCATTCTACACAACGGTAACTTCAGAAACCATTGGAATCACCACTACAGAATGTTCTATACATTTACTGTCAATCTGGAATTCATCGAACCTCCACTCCACGCAGGATTTCGTTACAACATTGGTGAATATCCAAGTGCTCAAATGCTGGTTTTCAGCCGCCTGTTCACACTCGCAAGTGTGCTTTTCAACTGGCTATCGACTCCCCACTGGTCAGCTCTTTCATTTCGTGATCACACAACCCAGACTTAAGAAATCATTGGAAACTCCACAACAGAATGTTCCATTCATTCACTATCAATCTGGAGATCATCGAATCTCCACTCCAGGCAGACTTTGGTTACACCACTGCTGAATATCTAAGCAACCCAAAGCTGGTTTGCAGAGGCCTGTTCACACTTGCAGGCCTGCTGTTCAACTGGCTATCAACTCCACCTTGGTGAGCTCTTCTTTTTCCTGTCCACACAACTCAGACCTCAGAAATCATTGGAATCTCCACTACAGAATGTTCCATTAATTCACTGCTCATCTGGAATTCATTGAATCACCATTCCAGGCATGATTTCGTTATGCCACTGGTGAATATACAAGTAACCCAATGCCGGGTTTCAGCAGCCTGTTCAAACTCGCAGGACTGCAGTAAAACTGGCTAACCACGCGAACCTGGTCTGCTCTTCGTTTTCCTATCCACAAAACCCAGACCTCAGAAATCATTGGAATCTCCACTACAGAATGTTCCATTCATTCACTGCCAATCTGGAATTCATCGAATCACCAGTCCAGGCAGGATTTCGTTAGAACATTGGTGAATATACAAGTAACCCAATGCTGGTTGTCAGAGGCCTGTTCACACTCGCAGGCGTGCTGTTCAACTGGCTATCCACTCAACCCTGGTCAGCTCGTCAATTTCCTATTCACACAAACTTGACATCAGAAATCATTGGAATCTCTACTACAGACTTTTCCATTCTGCCAATATGGAATTCATAGAATCTCCACTCCATGCAGGCTTTCGTTATACCACTGGTGAATATCCAATTAACCCAATGGTGGTTTTGAGCATCCTGATCAGGCGTGCTGTTCAACTGGCTGTCCACGCCAACCTGTTCAGATCTTCATTTTCCTGTCCACACAAAACAGACCTCAGAAATCATTGGAATCTCCAGTACAGAATGTTCGAATATTTCACTGTGAATCTGGAATACATCTGATTTTACATTGCTGGCAGTCTTTCATTACGCAGCTGGTGAATGTCCAATTAACCCAATTCTGGTGTTCAGCGTCCTGTTCACACATGCAGGCGTGCTGTTAAACTGGCTATATACTCCACAATGGTCAGCTCTTTCTTTTCCTGTCCACACAACCAAGACTTCAAAAATCGTTGGAATTTCCACTATAGAATGTTCCATTCATTCACTCAAAATCTGGTTTTCATCGAATCTCTACTCCAGGCAAGCTTTCGTTACACCACTGGTGAATGTCGAAGTAACCCAGTGATGGTTTTCAGCAGCCTGTGCTGATCACTGGCTATTCACTCCACTCTGCTGAGCACTTAATTTTCCTGTCCACACAACCCAGACATCAGAAATCATTCGAATCTCAATTGCAGAATGTTCCGGTCATTCGATGCGAGTCTGGAATACAACTGAATCTTCATTCTACGCAGGCATTCGTAACAGCACTGGTGATTCTACCCAGAAACTTGAAATCATCTGAATCTGCACTCTAAAATCATCCATGGGCTGCTTTTCATCTTCCTATCCACATTGCGATTCTGGCGTCAAAGCCCAGCAATAGGACTAGTGCATCAAGGAGCCACCTGACCTAGCTGGGTTCAATTCCTCTCCTTCTCAGAGAGCCCGGGAAGCTACCGCGAGTATTTGGCCCTCGTGGCAAAACCTGGCAAAACACCCGTGAAATA
Source organism: Sorex fumeus (assembly GCF_029834395.1). Classification (NCBI taxonomy): domain Eukaryota; kingdom Metazoa; phylum Chordata; class Mammalia; order Eulipotyphla; family Soricidae; genus Sorex; species Sorex fumeus. The sequence goes on along the minus strand of NW_026606144.1, from coordinate 5,419,848 downwards.
TTTCATATGCCAAAATTACAGTCACACAAGTCTCCACATGTAGACGCTCCTGAACCGTGCCAGCAAATCTATGAAGTCCTAGAGGACTGGGAGAGTGACAACGATCCACACTGCTGAGTAGTGAATTCATCTCAATATCCAATGTATAAGGCCTGCGTTTCTTCTCGTTCTCCACAAAATCGAGTCTAATTCGAAATCTGCCAAATGAGCATTTGCTTTCAACTCTCCACAGGCCTACTGTTCAGCTCCTTATACAGTCGAATATAGTATTCTGTCAATGTACCCTGCCACACTACTGAGCGACCTGAGTTTATCTAAATATCAACACCTGCATATCTGGTTTTCACCTGCCTTGCACTCAATCAAGCCAAAGTTTTCATCATCCCATCCACTCTAAGCAGTCCTGGTGTGCATTGACTTCTGAATCAATCGAAACCATATGGCACTCTCCCGGTAAAAGCCACCCAGTGATGGTGATGACCTTATGCCTCTAAAATTTGTCAGGCTTGGGATTCTTCTGCATGTCCCAATAAACCAATGCTCATGGTCAGTGGCCAGTTCACACTCGCAGGCATGCTGTTCAACTGGCTAAACACTCAACCCTGGTCAGCTCTTCATTTTCCTGACCACACAACCCAGACTAGAGAAATCATTGGAATCTCCACTACAGAATATTGCATTTATTCACTGCGACTCTGGAATTCATCTGATTCTCCACTCCAGTCAGACTTTTGTTACAACACTCGTGAATGTCCAAGTAACACAATGCTGTTTTCAGCGACCTGTTCACACTCGCAGGCGTGCTGTTCCACTGGTTATCCACTCCACAGTGGTCAGCACTTTTTTTTCCTGTCCACACAAACCAGACTTCAGAAATCACTGGAATCTCCAAGACAGAATTTTCCATTCATTCACTGCCTATCCTGCTCACAGTGCTGGTAGATTAGGGCTGGAGCGATAGCACAGCGGGTAGGGCGTTTGCCTTACAAGCAGCCAACATGGCCGACCCGAGTTCGATTCCTCCGCCCCTCTCGGAGAGCCCGGCAAGCTACTGAGAGTATTCGATATGCCAGACACAGTAACAACAAAGTCTCCAATGGAGACGTTACTGGGCCCGCTCGAGCAAATCGACAATCAACGAGAGGGCCTTTACCTTTACCTTTACCACTGCCAATCTGGAATTCATTGAATCTCCACTCCAGGCAGGCTTTCATTGCACCACTGGTGAATGTCCAAGTAACCCAATGCTGGTTTTCAGCGGCCTGGTCACACTTGCAGGCTTGCTGGTAAACTGGCTATCCACTCCACCCTGGTCAGCTAATCATTTTCCTGTCCACAAAACCCAGACTTCAGAAATCTTTGGAATCTTCACTACAAAATGTTGCATTCATTCACTGCCAATCTGGATATCATCGAATCTACACTCCAGGCAGGCTTTAGTTACACCACTGCAAAATATCCAAGTAACCCAATGCTGGTTTTTAGAGGCCTGTTCACACTCGCAGGCGTGTTGTTCACCTGGCTATGCATTCCATCCTGTTCAGCTCTTCATTTTCCTATCCACACAAACCAGACTTGAGAATTCATTGGAATCTCCATTACAGAATGTTCCATTCATTCACTGCGAATCTGGAATTCATCTGAATCTCCACTCCATGCCGGCTTTCGTTACACCACTTGTTTATGTCAAAGTAACCCAATCCTGGATTTCTGTGTCCTGTTCACACCCGCAGGCATGCTGTTCAACTGGCTTTCCACTCCACAGTGGTCAGCTCTTTCTTTTCATGTCCATACAACACTAACTTCAGAAATCATTTGAATCTCCACTACAGAATGTTCCATTCTTTCACTGCCAGTCTGGAATTCACCGAATCTCCACTCCTGGCAGGCCTTTGTTACACCACTGGTGAATGTCCAAGTAACACAATGCTGGTTCTAAGAGGCCTGTTCACACTCACCGGCATGCTATTCAACTGGCTATCCACTCCAGAGTGGTCAGCTCTTCATTTTCCTGTCCACACAACCCAGACTTCAGAAATCATTGGAATCTCCACTACAGAATGTTCAATACATTCACTGCCAATCTGGAAATCTTCGAATCTCCACTCCAGGCAGTCTTTCGATACACCACTGTGAATTTCCAAGTAACCCAACGCTGGTTTCTGTGGCCTGTTCACACTCGGAGGCGTGCTGTTCAACTGTCTATGCACTCGATCCTGGTCAGCTCTTCATTTTTCTGTCCACACAAACCAGAATTCAGAAATCATTGGAATGTCCACTTCAGAATGTTCCATTCATTCACTGCGAATCTGCAATTCATCTTAATCTCCACGCCAGGCAGGCTTTCGTTACACCACTGCTGTATGTCCAAGTACCCCAATGCCGGTTATCAGAGGCCTGTTCACACTCGCAGGACTACTGTTGAACTGGCTATCCACTCAACACTAGTCAGCTCTTCATTTTCATGTCCACACAACCCAGACTTCAGAAGTCATTGGAATTTCCACGAAAAAATGGTCGATTCATTCACTCCCAATCTGGAATTCATCGAATCTCCACGCACGGCAGGCTTTCGTTACACCACTGGTGAATATCTAAGTAACCAAATGCAGATTTTCAGTGGCCTGTTCACACTCGGAGGCGTGTTGCTCACCTGGCTATGCACTCCTTCCTATTCAGCTCTTCATTTTCCTATCCACACAAACCAGACTTCAGAATTCATTGGAATCTCCACTACAGAATGTTCCATTCATTCACTGCGAATCTGGAATTCATCTGTATCTCCACTCCATACAGGCTTTCGTTACGCCACTGCTGAAAGTCCAAGTAACCCATTGCTGGTTTTCAGCCTCCTGTTCACACTCGCAGAAATGCTGTTCAACTGACTAGGCACTACACAGTGGTCTGCTCTTTCGTTTCCTGTCTACACAGCCCAGACTTCAAAAATCATTGAAATCTCCACTACAGAATGTTCCATTCATTCACTGCCAATCTGGAAATCATCTGAATCTCCACTCTAGGCAGGCTTTCGTTATACCACTGCTTTATGTCCAAGTACCCCAATACTTGCTTTCAGCGTCCTTTCACACTCGCAGTAGTGCTGTTAAACGGGCTATCCACTCCATAGTGGTCAGCTCTTTCTTTTCCTGTCCACACAACCAACACTTCAGAAATCATTGGAATCTCCACTACAGAATGTTCCATTCATTCACTGCCAATCTGGAAATCATCTGAATCTCCACTCTACGCAGGCTTTCGTTACACCACTGCTGTATGTCCAAGTACCCCAATACTTGCTTTCAGCGTCCTTTCATACTCGCAGTAGTGCTGTTAAACTGGCTATCCACTCCACAGTGGTCAGCTCTTTCTTTTCCTGTCCACACAACCAACACTTCAGAAATCATTGGAATCTCCACTACAGAATGTTCCATTCATTCATTACGAATCTGGAATTCATCTGAATCTCCACTCCATGCAGTCTTTTGTTACACCACTGGTGAATGTCCAAGTATCCAAATGCTGGTTCTAAGACGCCAGTTCACACTATCAGGCGTGCTGTTCAACTATCAAATGTAACCAGGTTTGCTCTTCATTTTCCTGTCCACACAACCCAGACTCAGAAATCATGGAAATCTCCACTACAGAATATTCCATTCATTCACTGCGAATCTGAAATTCATCTGAATCTCTACTCCATGCAGGCTTTTGTAACTGCACTGCTGAATGTCCAAGTAACCCAATGCTGGTTTTCAGCGTCCTTTTCACACTCGAAGGCGTGCTGTTCAACTGATGATCCACTCCACAGTGGTCAGTTCTGTCTTTTCCTGTCCACACAACCCACACTTCAGAAATCATTGTAATCTCCACTACACAATGTTCCATTCTTTCACTGCGAATCTGGAATTCATCGAATCTCCACTCCAGGCAGTTTTTCGCTATATCACTGGTGAATATCCAAGTACACCAATGCTGGTTTACAGCGGCCTTTTTACACTCACAGGCGTGCTGTGTAACTGGCTATCCACTCCATCCTGGTCAGCTCTCCATATTCCTTCTACACAACCCAGACTTCAGAAATCATTGGAATCTCCACTACAGAATGTTCCATTCATTCACTGCGAATCAGGAATTCGTCTGAATCTCCAATCAAAGCAGACTTTCGTTACACTACTGCTGAATGTCCAAGTACCCCAATGCTGGTTTCACAGGCCTCTTCACATTTGCAGTACTGCTGTTCAACTGGCGATCCACTCTAACCTGGTGTGCTCTTCATTTTCCTGTCCGCCAGACCCAGACTTCAGAAATCATTGGAATCTCCACTAAAGAATGTTACATTCATTCACTGCCAATCTGGAAATCATCGAATCTTCACTCCAGGCAAGCTTTTGTTACATCTCTCCTGAATGTCCAAGTAACACAATGCTGGTTTTCAGAGGCCCTTTCACACTCGCAGTCGTGCTGTTCAACTGACTATCCAATCAACCCTACTCAGCTCTTCATTTTCCTGTCCACATAACCCAGACATCAGAAATCATTGGAGCCTCCACTGCAGAATGTTCCATTCATTTACTGGGGATCTGAAATTCATCTGAATCTCCACTCTAGGCAGGCTTTCGTTACGCCACTGTGTAAAAGTCCAAGTAACCCAATACTGGTTTTCAGCGACCTGTTCACACTCGCAGTAATGCTGTTAAACTGGCTATCCACTCCACAGTGATCAGCTCTTTCTGTTCCTGTCCACACAACCAAGACTTCAGAAAACATTGGAATCTCCACTACAGAATGTTCCATTTATTCACTGCAAATCTGGAGATCCTCTGAATCTCCACTCCAGGCCGGCATTCGTTACTCCACTTCTGAATGTCCACATAACCCAATGCTGGTTTTCAAAGGCCTGTTCATACTTACAGGCGTTCTGTTCAACTAACTGGCTATCCCCTCAACCCTGGTCAGCTCTTCATTTTCCTGTCCACACAACCCAGAATTTAGAAATCATTGGAAACTCCACTGCAGAATGTTCCATTCATTCACTGCCAATCTGGAATTCATCAAATCTCCACTCCAGGCAGGATTTCCTTTCACCACTGTTGAATATCCAAGTAATCCAATGCTGGTTTTCGACAGCCTGTTCAAACTCACAGGCCTGCGGTTCAACTGGTTATCCACTTTAACCTGGTCTGCTCTTCATTTTCCTGTACACAACACAGACTTTAGAAATCATGGGAATCTCCACTACAGAATGTTCCATTCATTCACTGCTAATCTGGAGATCATCGTATCTACTCTCCATGCAGGCTTTCGTAACACCACTGCTGAATGTCCAAGTAACCCAATGCTGGTTTTCCGAGGCCTGTTCACACTTGTAATCCTGCTGTTCAACTGGCTATCCACTCAACCCTATTCAGCACTTCATTTACCTGTCTACAAAACCTAGACTTCAGGAAGCATTGGAATGTTCCATTCATTCACTAACAATCTGGAATTCAACGAATTTCCACTCCCGACAGGCGTTCTTTACACCACTGCTGAATGTCCGAGTAACCCAATGCTGGTTTTCAGCGGCCCATTCACACTCGGAGGCGTGCTGTCCAATTGGCTATCCAGTCCAACCTGGTCAGCTCATCACATTTCTGTCCACATTACCTAGACTCCAGAAACCATTAGAATCTCCACTACAGAATGTTCCATTCATTCACTGCCAATCTGGTGATCCTCTGAATCTCCACTCCAGGCAGGCTTTCGTGACACCACTGCTGAATGTTCAAGTAACCCAATGCTCGTTTTCAGAGAACTGTTCACACTCGCATTGTGCTGTTAAACTGGCTATACACTCAACCCTGATCAGCTTTTCATTTTCCTGTCCACACAACCCAGACTCCAAAATCACTGGAATCTCTACTTCAGAATGTTCCATTCATTCACTGCGAATCTGGGATTTATCTGAATTTCCACTCCAGGCAGGATTTCGTTTACCACTGGTGAATGTCCAAGTAACCCAAAGCTGGTTTTCAGCGTCGTATTCACATTCGCAGGCGAGCTGTTCAACTGTCTGTCCACTCCACAGTGGTGAGCTCTTTCTTTTCCTGTCCACACAACTCAGACTTCAGAAATCAGTGGAATCTCCACTAGAGAATGTTCCATTCATTTACTGCCAATCTGGAGATCTTCGAATCTCTACTCCAGGCAGGCTTTCGTTACAAACTGCTGAATGTGCAATTAACCTAATGTTGTTTTTCAGAGTAGTATTCACACTCTCAGGTGTGCTGTTCAACTAGATATCCACTCCTCAGTGGTCAGCTCTTTCTATTCCTGTCCAAACGCAACCAGACTTCAGAAAACATTGGAATCTCCACTACAGAATGTTCCATTCATTCACTCCGAATCTGGAATTCATCTGAATCTCCACTCAAGGCAGGATTTCGTTACAACAGTGGTGAACATCCAAGTAACCCAATACTAAGTGTCAGCGGCCTGTTCACATACCGCAGGCATGGTGTTCACTGGCTATCTACTCCACCGTGGTCAGCTCTACATTTCCTGGTGAAAATAACCCATAATTCTGAAATAATTTGTATCTTCAATACAGATTGTTCCATTCATTCCCTGCAAATCTGGTAATCATCTGAATCTCCACACCACGAAGGCTTTCGTTACACCACGGGTGAATGTCTAAGTAACCCAATGTTGAATTTCAGCGTCCTGTTCACACTCGCAGGCGTGCTGTTCAACAGGCTATCAACTTCACAGTGGTCAGCACTTTCTTTTCCTGTCCAAACAACACTGTCTTCAGAAATCATTGGAATCTGCACTACAGAATTTTCCATACATTCTCTTCCAGTCTGGAGAGCTTCGAATCTCCACTCCAGGCAGGCTATCGTTACACCACTGCTGAATGTCCCAGTAACCCAATGCTGGTTTTCAGCGTCCTGTTCACACATGCAGGCGTGCTGCTCAACTGCCTAGCCACTCCAACCTGGTCAGCTCTTCATTTTTCTGTCCAAACAACCCAGACTTCAGAAATCATCAAAATCTCCACTATAAAATATTTCATTCCTTCAATGCCAATCTGGAATTCATCTGAATGTCCATTTCAGGCAGGCTTTCGTTACACCACTGGTGAATATCCAAATACCCAAATGCTAGTTTTAAGTGGCATTTTCACACTCCCACGTGTGCTGTTCAATGGTCTATCCATTCTCAGTGGTCAGTTCTTTCTTTTCCTGTCCACACAACCCAAACATCAGAAATCATTGGAATCTCCACCACAGTATGTTCCATTCATTCACTGTCAATTTGGAGATCATCGAATCTCCACTCCAGGCAGGCTTTCAATACACATTGCTGAATATCTAAGTAACATAATGGTGGTTTTCAGAGGGCTGTTCACACTCGGAGGCTTGCTGTTCAACTGGCTATCCACTCAACCCTGCTCAGCTCTACATTTTCCTGTACATACTACCCAGATTTCAGAAATCATTGGAATCTCTACTAGAGATGTTCCATTCATTGAATGCCAATGTGAAATTCATCGAATCTCCACTCCAGGCAGGATTCCGTTACACCACTGGTGAATAACCAAGTACCCAAATGCTGATTTTCAGAGGCTTGTTCACACTCGCAGGCATGCTGTTCACTGGCTATCCACTCAACAATGGTCAGCTCTACATTTTGCTGTCCAAACAACCCAGACTTCAGAAATCATTGGAATCTCCACTACAGAATGTTCCATTCATTCACTGCCAATATGAAGATCATCGAATCTCCACTCCAGCCAGGCTTTCGATATACACTGGTGAATATCCAAGTAAAACAATGGTGGTTTTCAGAGGCCTGTTCACAATCAGAGGCGTGCTGTTCAACTGGCTAACTATCCATTTAACCCAGGTCAACTTTTCATTTTCCTGTTCACACAATCCAGACTCCAGAAATTATTGGAATATCCACTACAGAATGTTCCATTCATTCAATGCCAATCTGGAGTTCTTCAAATATCCACTCCAGTTAGGCTTTCGTTGCCTCACTGGGAATGTCCATGTAACCCAATGCTGGTTTTCTGCGTCCTGTTCACACTCGCAGGCGTGCTGTTCAACTGGCTTTCCACTCAACCCTGGTCAGCTATTCATTTTCCGTCCACACAACAAAGACTTCAGAAATATTTGGAATCTCCACTACAGAATTTCCATTCATTCACTGCCAATCTGGCATTCATCGAATCTCAAGTCCAGGCAGCATTTTGTTACAACACTGATGAATATCCTAGTAACAAAAGGCTAGTGGTCAGCGGCCTGTTCACATACCGCAGGCCTGTTGTTCACTGGCTATCCACACCACCCTGGTCAACTCTTCATTTCATGGTGTCAATAACCCAGAGTTCTGAAATTATTGGTATCTCCACTACAGAATGTTCCATTCATTCACCGCCTATCTGGAATTCATAGAATCTCCACTCCAGGCAGGATTTCGTTACATCACTGGTGAATATCCAAGTACCCCACTGCTGGTTTTCAGCGGACTGTTCACACTTGCAGGTGTGCTGTTCAACTGGCTATGCAGTCCACACTGGTCACGTCTTTCTTTTCCTGTCCACAAAACCCAGACTTCAGAAATCATTGGAATCTCCACTACAGAATGTTCCATTCATTCACTGTGAATCAGGAATTCATCTGAATCTCCACTCCATGCAGGATTTCATTACACCACTGGTGAATATTCAAGTATCCCAATGCTGGTTTTCATCGGCCTTTTTACACTCGCTGGAGTGCTGTTCTACTCGCTATCCACCCCATCCTTGTCAGCTCTCCATATTCCTGTCCACAAAACCCAAACTTCATAAACCATCGGAATCTCCGCTATAGAATGTTCCAATCATACACAGCCCATCTGGAATTCATCGAATCTCCTCTCCATTCAGGATTTCCTTACACTACACGTGAATATCCAAGTACCACAATGTTGGTTTTCATCGTCCTATTCACACTCAAAGCAGTGCTGATGAACTGGTTATCCACTCAACCATGGCCAGCTCTTCATATTCCTGTCCACATAACCCAGACTTCATAAATCATTAGAATCTCCATTACAGAATGTTCTTTTCATTCACTGCCAATCTGGAGATCATCGAATATCCACTCCAGGGAGGCTTCTGTTACACCACTACTGAATGTCCAATTAACACAGTTCTGGTTTTCAGAGGCCTGTTCACACTCGCAGGCCTGCTGTTCAACTGGCTATACACAAAACCCTGGTCAGCTCTTCATTTTCCTTTCCACACAACCCAGACTTCAGAAGTAATTGGAATCTCTACTGTAGAATGTTCCATTCATTCACTGCAAATCTGGAGTCATAGAATCTCCACTACAGGCAGGCTTTCGTTACACCACTGGTGAATATCCAAGTAACCCAATGCTGGTTTTCCGAGACCTGTTCACACTCGAAGGCCTGCTGTTCAACTGGCTATCCACTCAACACTGGTCAGATCTTCATTTTCTTTTCCACACAACCTAGACTTCAGAAATCATTGGAATCTCCACCACAGAATGTTCCATTCATTCAATGTGAATCAGGAATTCATCTGAATCTCCACTCCATGAAGGATTTCATTACACCACTGTTGAATATTCAAGTATCCCAATGCTGGTTTTCATCGGCCTTTTTACACTTGCTGCCTGCTGTTCTACTCGCTATCCACTCCATCCATGTCAGCTCTCCATATTCCTGTCCACACAAACCAAACTTCATAAATCCTTGGAATCGCCACTACAGAATGTTCCATTCATTCACTGCCAATCTGGAATTCATCGAACCGCCACTCCAGGCAGGATTTTGTTACACCAGTGGTGAATATCCAAGTACACCAATGGTTGTATTCAGCAGCCTGTTCCCACTGACAGATGTGCTATTCAACTGCCTAACCACACCACAGTGGTCAGTTGTTTCTTTTCCTGTCCTCACAACACAGATTTCAGAAATCATTGGAATCTCCACTACAGATTGTTCTATTTATTCACTACCAAGCTGGAGATAATCGAATCTCCACTCCAGGCAGGCTTTCTATACACATTGCTGAATATTCAAGTAACTCAATGGTGGTTTTCAGAAGCCTGTTCACACTCGGAGGCGTGCTGTTCAACTGGCTATCAACTCAACCCTGCTCGGCTCTTCATTTTCTTGTCCATGCAACCCAGACTCCAGAAATCATTGGAATCTCGACTTCAGGTATTCCATTCGTTCTCTGTCAATCTGGAGATCATCGAATCTCCAATTGAGGCAGGCGTTCGTTACACCACTGCTGCATATCCAAGTAACCCAATGCTGTCTTTCAGAGGCCTGTTGTCAGTCGCAGGCCTGCTGTTCAACTGGCTATTCACTCAAATATGATCAGCTCTTCATTTGCCTGTCCACACACTCAGACTTCAGAAATCATTGGAATCTCCACTACAGAATGTTCCATTTATTCACTGCCAATCTTTAATTCATGGAACCACCACTCAAGTCAGGAATTCATTAAACCACAGGTGAATATACAAGTAACCCAATGCTGGTTTTCAGCAGCCTGTTCAAACTCGCTGGCGTGCGGTTCAACTGGCTATCCACTAAACCCTGGTCAGCTCTTCCTTTTCCTGTCCACACAACCCAGAATTCAGAAATCATTGGAATCTCCACTACAGAATGTTCCATTCATTCACTGCTTCTCTGGAATTTATCTGAATCTCCACTCCATGCAGGCTTTCGTTACACCACTGCTGACTGTCCAAGTAACCCAATGCTGGATCTCAGAGGCCTGCTCATATTCGCAGGCCTGCTGTTCAACTGGCTATCCACTAAACCCTGGTCAGCTCTTCATTTTCCTTTCCACACAACCCACACTTCAGAAATCATTGGAATCTCCACTACAGAATGTTCCATTCATTCACTGCCAATCTGGAATTCATGGAATCTCTACTCCAGGCAGGCTTTCGTTACACCACTGCTGAATGTCCTAGTAACACAATGCTGGTTTTCAGCAGCCTGTTGAAACTCGAAGGCCTGCTGTTCAACAGGCTACCCACGCTAATCTGGTCTGCTCTTCATTTTTTCGTCCACACAACCCAGAATTCAGAAATCATTGGAATCTCAACTACAGAATGTTTCATTCATTCACTGCGAATCTGGCATTCATCTGAATCCCCACTCCAGGCAGCTTTCGTTACACCACTGTTGAATGTCCAAGTAACACTGTGCTGGTTTTCCGCGACCTGTTCATACTCGCAGGCATGCTGTTCAACTAGCTGTCCACTCCACAGTGGTCAGCTCATTCTTTTCCTTTCCACACAACTCCGACTGTAGAAATCATTGGAATCTCCACTAGAGAATGTTCCATTCATTCACTGTCAATCTGGAGTTCTTCGAATCTCCACTCCAGGCAGGCTTTCGTTAAATGACTGGTGAATGTCCAAGTAACCCAATGCTGGTTTTCAGCGTCCTGTTCACTATTGGAGGCGTTCTGTCAAACTGGCTATCTGCTCCAGAGTGGTCAGCTCTTTCTCTTCCTGTCCACACAACCTAGACTTCAGAAATCATTTGAACCTTCATTCCAGAATGTTCCATTCATTCACTGCGATACTGGAATTCATCTGAATCTCCACTCCATGCAGGTTTTCGTTACACCAGTGCTGAATATCCAAGTAACCCAATGCTGGTTTTCAGAGGCCTGTTCACACTTGCAGGCCTGCTGTTCAAGTGACTATTAACTCTACCCTGGTCAGCTATTCATTTTCCTGTGCTCACAACCCAGACTTTAGAAATCATTGGAATCTCCACTACCGAATGTTCCATTCATTCACTGCCAATCTGGAAGTCATGGAATCTCCACTCCAGGCAGGATTTCCTTACACCATAGGTGAATATCGAAGTACCACAATGCTGGTTTTCATCGTCCTGTTCACACTCGCACAAGTGCTGTACAATTGGCTATCCACTTAACCTGGCGAGCACTACATTTTCCTGTCCACACAAACCAGCCTTCAAAAATCATTGTGATCTCCACTACAGAATGTTGAATTCATTCACTGCGATTCTGGAATTAATCTGAATCTGCAGTCCAGCAGGCTTTCATTACACCACTGGTGAATGTCCAAGTAACGCAATGCTGGTTTTCAGCGGTCTGTTCACACTTGTAGGCGTGCTGTTCACTGGCTATCCACTCAACACTGGTCAGCTCTTCTTTATCTTGTTAACACAACCCAGACTTCAGAAATCAATGGAATCTCCACTTCAGATGTTCCATTCATTCACTGCCAGTCTGGAATTCATCGAATCTCCACTCCAGTCAGGATATCGTTACACCACTGGTGAATGTACAAGTAAACTAATGCTGGTTTTCAGCAGCCTTTTCAAACTCGCAGGCCGGCTATTCATCTGGCCATCCACTCTAACCTGGTCAGCTCTTCATTTTCCTGTCCACAGCTACCCATATTTCAGAAATCATTGGAATCTCCACTACAGAATGGTCCATTTATTCACTGCCAAACTGGAATTCATAGAATCTCCACTCCATGCAAGCTTTCAGTGCACCACTGTTAAATATCCCAGTAACCCAATGCTGGTTTTCAGCATCCTGTTAACACTCACAGGCGTGCTGTTCAACTGACTATCCTCTCAACATTTATCAGCTCTTTATTTTTCTGTCCAAAGAACTGAGAATTCTGAAATCATTGGTATTTCCACTACAGAATGTTCCTTCATTCACTGCCAATCTGGAATTCATCGAATCCCCACCTCAGGCAGGATTTCGTTACACCACTGCTGAATATCCAAGTAACCCAATGATGGTTATCATCAGCCTGTTAAAACTCGCAGGCCTGCTGTTCAAGTGGCTATCCACTCTAACCTGGTCAGCTCTTCATTTTCCTGTCCACACTACCCAGACTTCAGAAATCATTGCAATCTCCACTACAGAACGTTCCATTCAATAATTGTTAGACTGGAATTCATAGAATCTCCACACATGGTAGCCTTTCGTTGCACCACTGCTGAATATCCAGGAACAAAATGCTTGTTTTCAGTGTCCTGTTCACTCTCGCAGGCGTCCTGTTCAACTGGCTATCCACCCAACCCTGGTCAGCTCTTCCTTTTCCTGTCCACACAACCCATACTTCAGAAATAATTGGAATCTCCACTAAAGAATGTTTCATTCATTCATTGCCAATCTGGAATTCATCGAATCTCCACTCCAGGCAGGATTTCATTACAGCACTATTGAATAACCAGGTAACCCAATGCTAGTGGTCATCGGCCTGCTCACATACCGCAGATGTTGTATTCATTGGCTATCCACTCCACTCTGCTCAGCTCTCCATTTCCTGGTGCCAATAAGCGAGATTTTTTAATATATTGGTATCTCCACTACAGAATGTTCCATTCATTCCCTGCAAATCTGGAAATTATCTGAGTCTCCACTCCAGGCAGGCTTTCGTAACACCACTGCTGAATGTCCAAGTAACCCAATGCTGGTTTTCAGAGGCCTGTTCACACTCTCAGGCATGCTGTTCAACTGGCTATCCACTCAACCCTGGTCAGCTCTTCCTTTTCCTGTCCACACAACCCATACTTCAGAAATAATTGGAATCTCAACTAAAGAATGTTTCATTCATTCATTGCCAATCTGGAATTCATCGAATCTCCACTCCAGGCAGGATTTCATTACAGCACTATTGAATAACCAGGTAACCCAATGCTAGTGGTCAGCGGCCTGCTCACATACCGCAGATGTTGTATTCATTGGCTATCCACTCCACTCTGCTCAGCTCTCCATTTCCTGGTGCCAATAAGCGAGATTTTTTAATATATTGGTATCTCCACTACAGAATGTTCCATTCATTCCCTGCAAATCTGGAAATCATCTGAGTCTCCACTCCAGGCAGGCTTTCGTAACACCACTGCTGAATGTCCAAGTAACCCAATACTGGTTTTCAGAGGCCTGTTCACACTCTCAGGCGTGCTGATCAACTGACTATACACTCCAACCTGGTCAGCTCTTCATTTTCATGTCCACATAACCAGACTTCAGACACCATTATAATCTCCACTAAAGAATGTTCCATTAATTCACTGCCAATCTGGGATTCATAGAACCTCCACTCCAGGCAGGCTTTTGTTACACCACTGTTGAATATCCAAGTAACCCAATGCTGAAATGCAGTGTCCTGATCACACTCCCAGGCGTACCGTTCAACTAGCTATCCAGTCCAGAGTGGTCAGCTCTTTCTTTTCCTGTCCACACAAACCAGAATTCAGAAATCATTGGAATCTCCACTACAGAATATTCCATTCATTCACTGCGATTATGGAATTCATCTGAATCTCCACTCCATGCAGGCTTTCTTTACACCAGTGGTGAATATCCAAGTAACCCAATGATGGTTTTCAGCGTCCTGTTCACACTCACAGGGTTGCTGTTCAACTGTCTCTCCACTCCATAGATGTCAGCTCTATCTTTTCCTGTCCAAAGAACCCAGACTTCAGAAATCATTGGAATCTCCACTACAGAATGTTGCATACATTCACTGCCAATCTGGAGATCATCGAATCTCCACTCCGGGCAGGCTTTCCTTACACTACTGCTGAATGTCCAAGTAACACAATGATGCATTTCAGAGGCCTGTTCACACTGCAGGCCTGCTGTTCAACTGTCTTTTCACTCAACCCTGGTCAGGTCTTCATTTTCCTGTCCACACAACCCAGACTTCAGAAATCATTGGAATCTAAGCTACAGAATGATCCATTCATTCACTTCCAATCTGGAATTCATCTAATCGCCACGCCAGTCAGGACTTCTTTACAGCACTGGTGAATATCCAAGTGACCCAATGCAGGTTTTGAGCAGCCTGTTCAAACTCGAAGGCCTGCTTTTCAACTGGCTTTCCACTATAACCTGGTCTGCTCTTCATTTTCCTGTCCACACAACCCAGACTTTATAAATCATGGGAATCTCCACTACAGAATGTTGCATTCATTCACTGAGAATCTGGAATTCATCTGAATCTCCACTCCAGGTAGGCTTTGGTTACACCAGTGGTGAAGGTCCAAGTGACCCAATGCTGGTTTTTAGCGTCATGTTTAGACTGGCAGGCATGCTATTCAACTGGCAATCCACTCCACTTTGGCCAGCACTTTCTTTTCCTGTTCACACAACACAGACTTCAGAAATCATTGGAATCTCCACTACAGATTGTTCCATATATTCACTGCCAATCTGGAGATCCTTGTATCTCCACTCCTCGCAGGCTATCGTTACACCACTGCTGAATTTCCATGTAACAGAATGCTGGTTTTCATAGGCCTGTTTACACTTGCAGGCGTCCTGTTCAACAGGCTATCCTCTCCACCCTATTCAGCTCTTTCTTTTCCAGTCCACACTACCCAGGCTTCAGAAATCATTGGAATCTCCACTATAGAACTTTCCAGTTATTCACTGCTAATCTGGAATTCATAGAGTCTGCACACATAGCAGGCTTTCGTTGTACCACTCGTGAATATCCAGTAACCCAATGTTGGTTTTCAGTGTCCTTTACACACTCGCAGCGTGCTGGGTATCCATTCCAACTGATCAGTTCTACATATCATGTGGACACCACCCACAGTTCAGAAATCATTGGAATTTCCACTACACAATGTTCCATTCATTCACTGTGAATCTGGAATTCATCTGAATCTCCATACCATGTAGGCTTTCGTTATACCACTGGTGAATGTCCAAGTAACCCAATGCTGGTTTTCAGCATCATGGTCAAACTCGAAGGCGTGCTGTTTAATTAGCTATCCACTCAACAGTGATCAGCTCATTCTTTGAATTCTTCGAATATCTACTACAGGCAGGATTTTGTTACACCATTGGTGAATTCCCAAGAAACCCAATGCTGGTTTTCAGCCTCCTGTTCAAACTCCGAGACCTGCTGTTCAACTGGCTATGCACTCTAACCTGGTCTGCTCTTCATTTTCTGTCCACACAACCTAAACTTCAGAAATCCTGGGAATATCCACTATAGAAAGTTCCATTCATTCACTGCGAATCTGGAATTCATCTGAATCTCCACTCCAGGCAAGCTTTCCTTACCCCACTCCTGAATGTCCAAGTAACCTAATGCTGATTTTCAGCGTCCAGTTCACACTCGCTGCCCTGTTGTTCAACTGGCTATCCACTTTACCCTGGTCAGCTCTTCATTTTCCTATCCACACAACCAAGACTTCAGAAATCACTGGATTCTCCCCTACAGAAAGTTCCATTCATTTACTGCCAATCTAGAATTAATCGAAACTCCTCTTAAGGCAGAATGTCGTTACACCACTGGTAAATATCAAAGTAACCCAATGCTGGTTTTCAGCATCCAGTTCAAACTCGCAGGCCTTCTGTTCAACTGGCTATCCACGCTAAACTGGTCTGCTCTTCATTTTCCTGTACACACAACCCAGACTTCATAAATCATTGGAATCTGCACTACAGAATGTTCCATTCATTCACTGTGAATCTGGAATTCATCTGAATCTCCGCTCCAGGCAGGCTTCCGTTACAGCACTTGTGAATGTCCAAGTAAAAGAATGCTGGTTTTCAGCGTCCTGTTCACAATCGCAAGCTTGCTGTTCAACTGGCTATCCATTCCACAGTGGTCAGCTCTTTCTTTTCATGTCTACACATTCCAGGCTTCAGAAATCATTGGAATATGCACGACAGAATGTTCCATTCATTCACTGCCAATATGGAATTCCTCGGATATCCATTCCAGGCAGGATTACTTTACACCACTGGTGAATATCCAAGTACCACAGTACTGGTTTTCAGCGGCCTATTCCCACTCGCAAGTGTGCTCTTCAACTGACTAGCCACTCCAACCTGGTCAGCTCTTCATTTTCCTGTCCACAAAACCCAGACTACAGACATCATTGGAATCTCCACTACAGAATGTTCCATTCATTCACTGCCAATCTGGAGTTCATTATATCTCCACTCCAGGCAGGCTTTCGTTACACCACTAGTTAACGTCAAAGTAACCCAATGCTGGTTTTCCGCGGCCTGTTCACCCTCGGAGGGGTGCTGTTCAACTGGCTATCCACACCTCTCTGCTCAGGTCTTCATTTTCCTGTACTCAAAACCCAGATTTCAGAATGCATAGGAATCTAGACTACAGAATGTTCCATTCAATCACTGCCAATCTTGAGTTCATCGAATCTGCCTGAGCAAGGTTCAAATCCTCGCCCTCTCAGAGAGCTCGGGAAGCTACCGAGGGAATCTGGCCCTCGAGGAAAATACTGGCAAGACACTCCTGAAATATTCCATATGCCAAAATTACAGTCAACACAATTCACCAAACGAAGACGCTACTGAACCATGTCAGCAATTCAATGAAGTCCTACAGGACTGGGAGAGCAACAGTGAATTCATCTCAAAATCCAATGTATTACACCTGCGTTTCTTCTCGTTCTCCACGAAATCAAGTCGAAATAGAAATCTGTCATGTGTGCATTTGCTGTCAACTCTCCCCAGACCTGCTGTTCTGCTACCTATCCAGTCGAATATAGTATTCTGTTCATTAACCCTGCCACACCATCTAGAGACCTGAGTTCCTCTAAATTTCAACACCTATATATCTGGTTTTCATCATACTGTGCACTCAATCAAGCCTAAGTTTTCATCATCCCGTCCACTGTAACCAGGCCTGGTGTGCATAGACTTCTGAATCAATCGAAACCATATGGTACTGTCCCAGTCAATGCCACCTAGTGGGGGTGATGATTGTATGCCTCTAAAACTCGTCAGGGTTGGGATTTTTCTGCATGTCCCAGTAACCCAATGCTAGTGGTCAGCGGCCTGTTCACAAACCACAGGCGTGGTGTTCACTGGCTGTCCACTCTACCCTGGTCAGCTCTTCATTTCCTGGTGCCCATAACCCAGAGTTCTGAAATCATTGGTATCGCCACTACAGAACGTTCCATTCATTCACTGTGAATCTGGAATTCATCTGAATCTACATTCCAGGCAGGCTTTCGATACACCACTGGTGAATGTCCAAGTAACCCAATGCTGGTTTTCAGCGGCCATTCAGCCTCGCAGGTGTGCTGTACAACTGGCTATCCACACCACCCTGGTCAGCTCTACATTTTCCTGTCCACATAAACTGGACTTCAGAAACCATTAGAATCTCCACTACAGAATGTTCTATTCATTCATTGTCCATCTGGAATTCATCTGAATCTCCACTACAGGCTTTCGTTACATCACTGGTGAATATCCAAGTAACCGAATGCTGGTGTTCAACGTACTGTTCACAATCGCAGGTGTGCTGTTCAACTGGCTATCCACTCCACCCTGGTCAGCTCTTCACTTTCCTGTCAACACAACCCAGACTTCAGAAATCATTGGAATATCCACTACAGAATGTTCCATTCATTCACTGCCAATCTGGAGTTCATCGAATCTCCTCTCCAGGCAGGCTATCGTTACACACTAGTTTATGTCCAAGTAACCCAAAGCTGATTTTCAGCTGTCTGTTCACACTCACAGGCGTGCTGTTAAACTGGCTATCCACTCCACCCTGGTCAGCTCTTCATTTTCCTGTCCAGACAACCCAGACTTCAGAAACAATTGAAAATCTCCAGTATAGAATGTTCCATTCATTCACTGCCAATCTGGAATTCATCTGAATCTCCACTCCAGGCAGGATTTCGTTACACCACTGGTGAATGTCCAAGTAACCAATGCTGGATTTCAGCAGCCCGTTAACACTCACAGCCGTGCTGTTAACTGGCTATCCATTCAACCCTGGTAAGCTCCTCATTTTCCTGTCCACACTGCCCAGACTTCAGGAATCATTGGAATCTCCACTACAGATTGGTCCATACATTCACCGCCAATCTGGAGCTCATCGAATCTCCACTTCATGCAGGCTTCCGTTACACGACTAGTTCATGTCCAAGTAACCCAATGCCGATTTCCAGCGGTCTGTTCACACTTCCAGGCGTGCTGTTCAACTGGCTATCTACTCCACCCTGGTCAGCTCTCCTTTTTCGTATCTACACAACACAGACATCAAAAATCATTAGTATCTCCACTAGAGTATGTTGCATTAATTCACTGCCAATCTGGAAATCATCTGAAACTCCACTCCAGGCGTGCTTCCTTTACACCACTGGTGAATGTCCCAGTAACCCAACGCTGGTTTTTAGCTGCCTCTTTACACTCGCAGCCATTCTGTTCACAGGCTATCTAGTCCACCGTGGTCAGCTCTTCATTTTCCTGTCCACAACACCCAGATATCAGAAAACATTGGAATCTCCACTACAGAATGTTCCGGTCATTCACTGAGAGTCGGAAATACATCTGAATCTCCACTCTACGCAGACATTCGTTACAGCACTGGTGCGTCTACCCAGAAACTTGAAATCATATGAATCTGCACTCTAAAATCATCCATGGGCTGCATTTCATCTTCCTATCCATACTGCCATTCTGGCGCGAAAGCACAGCAGTAGGTCGTGTGTCTCACGCAGCCAGCCTGACGTAGCCGGGTTCAATTCCTCGCCATCGAAAAGCCCAGGAAGCTACCGCGAGTATCTGGTCCTCCCGGCAACGCCCGGCAAGCCACCCGTGACATATTCCATAAGCCAAAATTACAGTCACCACAAGTCTCCAAACGAAGACGTTACTGAACCGCGCCAGCAAATCAATGAAGTCCGGGAGAACTGGGAGTGTGACAGCGATCCATACTATGAGGAGTGATTTCATCTCAATATCCAATGTATTAGGCCTGCATTTCTTCTCGTTCTACACGAAATCGAGTCAAATTCGAAATCTGCCAAGTGAGCATTTGCTGTCAACTCTCTCCAGGCCTGCTCTTTAGCTCGCTATTCAGTCGAATATAGTAGTCTGTTCATTGACCCTGCCACACAACCGAGAGACCTGAGTTCATCTAAATATCAACACCTACATATCAGGTTTTCATCTGCCTGTGCACTGAATCAAGCGGAAGTTTTCATCATCCTGTCCACTCTAAACAGTCAGGCTGTGCATCCACCTCTGAATCAATCGAAACCCTATGTTACTGTGCTGTTCCATGCCACCCAGTGGTGGTGATGATCTTATGCCTCTAAAACTCGTCAGGTTTGAGATTCTTCTGCATGTCCCAGTAACCCAATGCTAATGGTCATCGGCCTGTTCACATACCGCAGGCATGGTGGTAACTGGCTATCTAATCTACCTTGGTCAGCTCTTCACATCCTGGTGCCCACACCCTGAGTTCTGAAGTAATTGGTATCTCCACTATGGAATATTCCATTCATTAACTGAGAATCTGGAATTCATCTGAATCTCCACTCCAGTCATGCTTTTGTTATACCACTGGTGAATGCCCAAGTAACCCAATGCTGGGTTTCAGCGGCCCGTTCACACTCACAGGCGTGCTGTTCAACTGGCTATCCACTCCACCCTGGTCATCTCTTAATTTTCCTGTCCACACAACCCAGACTTCAGAAATCATTGGAATCTCCACTACAGAATGTTCCATTCATTCACTGCCAATCTGGAGTTCATCGAATCTCCACTCCAGGCAGGTTTTCGTTACAACACTGGTGAAAGTCCAAGTAATGGAATGATGGTTTTCAGCGGCCTATGCTGTTCAATGGCTATCCACTGCACCCTGGTCAGCTCTTCCTTTTCCTCTACACACAAGCCAGACATCAGAAATCATTGGAATCTCCACTACAGAATGTTCTGGTCATTCACTGCGAGTCTGGAACAGTTGAATCTCCACTCTACGCAGGCATTCGTTACAGCACTGGTGATGCACCCAGAAACTTGACATCATCTGAATCAGCACTCTAAAATCCTTTATGGGTTGCTTATCTTCTTCCTATCCACACTGCCATTCTGTCGTAAAAGCACAGAGTAGGACGTGTGTGTCACGCCGACAACCTGGCCGACCCCGGTTCAGTTCCTCGCCCTCTCAGAGAGCTCGGGAAACAATTGAGAGTATCTGGCCCTCGTGGCAAAGCCTGGCAAGACAACCGTGAAGTATTCCATATGACGAAATTACAGTCAACACAAGTCTCCAAACGAAGATGTTATTGAACCGTGCCAGCAAATGAATATACTCCGGGAGGACTTGGAGAGTGACAGCGATCCGCACTGCTAAGTAGTAAATTCATCTCAAAATCCAATGTATTAGGCCTTGGTTTCTTCTCGTTCTCCACGAAATCGAGTCGAATTTGGAATCTGCCAAGTGAGCATTTCTGTCAACTCACCCCAATCCTCCTGTTCAGCTCCCTATCGAGTCGAATATAGTATTCTGTTTATAAACCCTTCCACAATAGCAAGCGACTTGAGTTCATCAAAATATCAACACCTACATATCTGGTTTTCATCTGCCTGTGCACTCAATCAAGCCGACGTTTTCATCATCCTGTCCACTCTACCCAGGCCTGGTGTGCATCGACCTCTGAATCAATCGAAACCATATGGAACTCTCCCGGTCAACGCCAACAGTGGTGGTGATGATCCTATGCCTCCAAAACTTGTCAGGGTTGGGATTTCTCTGCATATCCCAGTAACCCAATGCTGGTGGTCAGCAGCCTGTTCAAAAACCGGAGGCGTTGTGTTCACTGGCTATCCACTCCACCCTGCTCAGGTCTTCATTTCCTGGTATTCATAACCCAGAGTTCTGAAATAATTGGTATCTCCACTACAGAATGTTCCATTCATTCACTGCGAATCTGGTATTCATCTGAATCTCCACTCCAGGCAGGCTTTCGTTTTACCACTCGTGAATGTCCAAGTAACCCAATGCTGGATTTCAGTGGCCTTTTCACACTCGTAGGCGTGCTGTTCAATTGGCTATCCACTTCACCCTGCTCACCTCTTCATTTTCCTATCTACACAACCCAGATTTCAGAACTCATTGGAATATCCACTAAAGAATGCTCCATTCATTCACTGCCAATCTTGAGTTCTTCGAATCTCCATTCCAGGCAGTGTTTCATTACAGCACTGGTGAATGTCCAAGTATCCAATGCTGGTTTCAGGCGGTCTGTTCACACTCGCAAACATGCTGTTCAACGGGCTATCCACTCAACCCCCATCAGCTCTTCATTTTCCTGTACACACAAACCAGACTTCAGAAATCATTGGACTCTCCACTACAGAATGTTCAATTCATTCACTGCCAATCTGGAATTCATCGAGTCTCCACTTCAGGCAGAATTTCGTTACAACACTGGTAAACGTCCATGTAACCCAATGCTGGATTTCAGCACCCTGTTCAAACTCGCAGGCCTGCTGTTCAACTGGCTATCCACTATAACTTGATCTGCTCTTCATTTTCCTGTCAATACAACCCAGACTTCAGAAATCATTGGAATATCCCTACAGAATGTTCCATTTATTCTCTGCGTACCCGGCATTAATCTGAATCTCCACTCCAGGCAGGCTTTTGTTACACCACTGGTGAATATACAAGTAACCCAATGCTGGTTTTCAGCGGCCTGTTCACACTCACAGGCGTGCTGTTCAACTAGCTATGAAATCAATTCAATTAATTTACTGCGAATCTGGAATTCATCTGAATCTGCACTCCAGGCAGGCTTTTGTTACACCACTGGTGAATGTCCATGTAACCTAATGCTGGTTTTCAGCGGCCTGTGCTGTTCACTGGCTCTCCACTGCACCCTGGTCAGCTCTTCCTTTTCCTGTCCACAGAACTCAGACATCAGAAATCATTGGAATCTCCACTACAGAATGTTCCATTCATTCACTGCTAGTCTGGAATACATCTAAATCTGCACTCTGCGTAGGCATTCGTTACAGCACTGGTATGTCTACTCAGAAACTTGAAATCATCTGAATCTGCACTTTAAAATAATTCATGGGCTGCTTTTCATCTTCCTATCCACACTCCCATTCTGGTGCAAAAGCACAGCAGTAGGACGTGTACGTCACGCAGCCAGCCTGGACGAGCCGGGTTCAATTCCTAGCCCTCTCAGAGAGCTCCGGAAGCTACCGAGAGTATCTGGCCCTCGCGGAAAAGCCTGGCAATCCACCCATGAAATATTCCTTATGCCAAAATTACAGTCACCACAAGTTTCCAAACAAAGATGTTACTGAACCACGCCAGCAAATCAATGAAGCCCGGGAATACTGGGAGAGTGACAGTGATCCACACTGCTGACTAGTGAATTCATCTCAATATCCAATGTATGAGGCCTGTGTTTCTTCTCCTTCTCCACGAAACTGAGTCGACTTAAAAATCTGCCAAGTAAGCATTTGCTGTCAACTCTCCCCAGGCCTGCTGTTCTTCTCCCAATCAAGCCAAACTTAGCATTCTGTTATTTAACCCTGCCACACTACCGAGTGACCTGAGTTCTTCTTATTATCAACATCTACATATCTGGTTTTCATATGCCTGTGCACTCAATCAAGCCGAAATTTACATCATCTCACCCACTCTAACCAGGCCTGGTGTGCATCGACCGCTGAATCAATCGAACCCATATGGTACTCTCCCGGTCAATGCAACCCAGTGGTGGTGATGATCATATGCCTCTAAAACTCATCAGGGCTGGGATTCTTCTGCATGTCCCAGTAACCCAATGCTAGTGGTCAGCGGCCTGTTCACAAACCGCAGGCATGGTGTTCACTGGTTATCCACTCTACCCTGGTCAGCTCTTCATTTCCTGGTGCCATTTACCCAGAGTTCTGAAATCACTGATATCTCCACTACAGAATGTTCCATTTATTCACTGCGAATCTGGAATTTTTCTGGATCTTCTCTCCAAGAAGGCGTTCATTACACCACTGGTGAATGTCCAAGTAACACAATGCTGTTTTTCAGCGGTCTGTTCACACTCGCAGGGGTGCTGTTAAACTGGCTATCAACTAAACCCTGGTCAGCACTTCATTTTTCGGTCCACAGAACCCAGACTTCAGAAATCACTGGAATCTCCACTAGAGAATATTCGATTCATTCACTGCCAATCTGGAGTTCTTCGAATCTCCACCCCAGGCAGGCTTTCGTTTCACCACTGGTGAATATCCAAGTAACACAATGATGGTTTTCACCCGCCTGTGCTGTTCACTGGCTATCCACTTCACCCTGGTCAGTTCTTCATTTTCCTGTCCACACAACCCAGATATCAGAAATTATTTGTATCTCCACTACAGAATGTTCCGGTTATTCACTGCGTGTCTGGAATACATCTAAATCTCCACTCTCCGCAGGCATTCGTTACAGCACTGGTGAGTCTACCCAGAAACTGGAAATCATCTGAATCTGCACTCTAAAATCATCCATGGGTTGCTTTTCATCTGCCTATCCACACTGCCATTCTGGCGCCAAAGTACAGAAATAGGACGTGTGCATCACGCAGTCAGCCTGGCCGAGATGGGTTCAATTCCTCACCCTCTTGGAGAGCACAGGAAGCTACCAAGAGTATCTGGCCCTCGGGGCAAAGCCTGGCAAGACACCTGTGAAATATTCCATATGACAAAATTACAGTCACCACAAGTCTCCAAATGCAGACTCTACTGAACCGTGCCAGCAAATCAATGAAGTCCGGGAGGACTGGGAGAGTGACAGCTATCCACACTGCTGAGTAGTGTATTCATCTCAAATCCAATGTATTAGGCCTCCGTTTCTTCTTGTTCTCCACAAAAACGAGTGGAATTAGAAATCTTCCAAGTAAGCATTTGCTATCAACTCACCCCAGGCCTGCTGTTCAGCTCCCCATCCATTTGAATATAGTATCCTGTTCATTAACCCTGCCACACTACTGAGCGAACTGAGTTCACCTAAATATCAACACGTACATATCTGGTTTTCATCTGCCTGTGCACTGAATCAAGTCGAAGTTTTCATCATCCCGTCCACTCTAACAAGGCCTGGTGTCCATCGACTTCTGAATCAATCGAAAACATATGGTACTCTGCCGGTCAACGCTACCCAGTGGTGGTGATGGTCGTAAGCCTCTAAAACTCGTAAGGGTTGGGATTCTTCTGCATGTGCCAGTAACCCAATGCTAGTGGTCAGAGGATTGTTCACATACTGCAGGCGTGGTGTTCACTGGCTATCCATTACACCCTGCTCAGCTCTTCATTTCCTGGTGCCCATGACCCAGAGTTCTGAAATCATTGGTATCTCCACTACAGAATGTTCCATTCATTCACTGCGAATCTGGAATTCATCTGAATCTCCACTCCAGGCAGGCTTTCGTTACACCAGTGGTGAATGTCCATGTAACACAATGCTTGGTTTCAGGGGCCTGTTCACACTCACAGTCGTACTGTTCAACTGGCTATACACACTACCCTGGTCAGCTCTTTATTTTCCAGTCCACACAACCCAGACTTGAGAAATAGTTGGAATCTCCACTACAGAATGTTCCATTCATTCACTGCCAATCTGGTGTTCATCGAATCTCCACTATAGGCAGGCTTTTGCTACACCACTGGTGAATAGCCAAGTAACCCAATGCTGGTTTTCAGCGTCCTGTCCACACTTGCAGGCTTGATGTTCAAATGGTTACACACTCCAAACAGGTCAGCTCTACATTTTCCTGTCCACACAACCCAGGCTTCAGAAAACATTAGAATCTCCACTACAGAATGTTCCATTCATTCGCGGCCAATCTGGAATTCATCGAATTTCCCCTCAGGCAGGCTTTCTTTACACCACTGGTGAATATATAAGTAACCCAATGATGATTTTCAGCGGCCTTTTCACACTCGCAGGCGTGATGTTCAACTGGGAATCCACTCAACCCTGGTCAGCTCTTCATTTTCCTGTCCACACAACCCAGACTTGAGAAATAGTTGGAATCTCCACTACAGAATGTTCTATTCATTCACTGCCAATCTGGAGTTCTTCGAATCTCCACTTCAGGCAGGCTGTCATTACACCACTGGTGAATATCCAAGTAACCCAATGATGGTTTTCAGCGGCCTGTGCTGATCACTGGCTCTCCACTACACTCTGGTGAGCTCTTCATTTTCCTGTCCACAGAACCCAGACATCTCAAGTCACTGGAATCTCCACTACAGTATGTTCCGGTCATTCACTGAGAGTCGGAAATACATCTTAATCTCCAGTCTACGCAGGCATTAGTTGCAGCCCTGGTATGTCTACCCAGATACTTGAAATCATCTGAATCTGCACTCTAAAATTATCCATGGTCTGCTTTTCATCTTCCTATCCACACTGCCATTCTGGGATGAAAGCACAGCAGTAGGACGAGTGCGTCAAGCAACCAGCCTGGCCGAGCCGCGTTCAATTCCTCGCCCACTCAGAGAGCCCAGGAAGCTAACGAGAGTATCTGGCCCTCGTGGCAAATCCTGGCAAGAGACCCGTGAAATATTGCATATGCCAAAATTACAGTCACCACACATCTCCAAAAGAAGACACTACTGAACCGTGCCAGCATATCAATGATGTCCTGGAGGACTGGGAGAGTGAAACCGATCCACACTGCTGAGTAGTGAATTCATCTCAATATCCAATGTATTAGCCCTGCGTTTCTTCTTGTCCTCCACGAAATCACGTCGAATTTGAAATCTGCCAATTGAGCATTTGCTTTCAACTCTCCCGAGGCCTGCTGTTCAGCTCTGAATCCAGTCGAATATAGTATTCTGTTCATGAACACTGCCACACTACCTAGCCACCTCAGTCCATCTAAATATCAACACCTACATATCTTGTTTTCATCTGCCTGTGCACTCAATCAAGCCGAAGTTTTAATCATCCCGTCGACTTTACCTAGGCCTATTGTGCATGGACTTCTGAATCAATTGAAATCACATGGTACTCTTCCAGTGAACGCCACCCAGTGGTGGTGAAGATCTTATGCCTCTAAAACTCGTTAGGATTGGAATTCTTCTGCATGTCCCAGTAACCCAATGCTAGTGGTCAGCGGCCTGTTCTCATACTGCAGGAGTGGTGTTCACTGGCTATCCACTCCATGCTGGTCAGCTATTCATTTCCTGGTGCCCATAACCCAGTGTTCTGAAATAATTGGTATCTCCACTACAGAATGTTCCATTCATTTACTGCGAATCTGGAATTCATCTGAATCTCCACTCCAGGAAGGCTTTCGATACACCACTGTTGAATGTCCTAGTAACCCAATGCTGTTTTTCAGCGGCCTGTTCACACTCGCAGGTGTCCTGTTCAACTGGCAGTACACTCCACACTCGTCAGCTCTTCATTTTCCTGTCCACACTACCCAGAGTCCAGAAATCATTGGAATCTCCACTACAGAATGTTCCATTCATTCAATGCAAATCTGGAGATCATTGAATCTCCACTGCAAGCAGGATTTCGCTACACCACTGGTGAATGTCCAAGTAACTCAATGCTGGTTTTCAGCGTCCTCGTCACACTCGCAGGCGTGCTGTTCAACTGACTATCCACTCAACCCTGGTCATCACTTCATTTTCCTGTCCCCACAATCCAGTCTTCAGAAATCATTGGAATCTCCAATACAGAATGTTCTATTCATTCACTGTGATCCGTAATTCATCGAATCTCCCATCCAGGCAGGCTTTCTTTACACCACTGGTGAATATCTAAGTAACCCAGTGATGGTTTTCAGCAGCCTATTCACACTCTCTGGTGTGCTGTTCAACTGGATATCCACTCCTACCTTGTTAGCTCTTTATTTTCCTGTCCACACAACCCAGACTTCAGAAATCATTGGAATCTCTACTACAGTATGTTCCATTTATATGCTGCTAATCTGGAATTCATCTGAATCTCCAATCTATGCAGGCTTTCCTTACACCAGTGGTGAATGTCCAAGTAACCCAATGCTGGTTTTCAGCGTCGTGTTCACACTCGCAGACGTGCTCTTCAACTGACTATACACTCCACCCTGTTCAGATCTTCAATTTTGTGTACACACAAACTTGACTTCAGAAAACATTGGAATCTCCATTACAATATTTTCCAATCATTCACTGCCAATCTGGAATTCATCGTATCTTGACTCGAGGCAGGCTTTTGTTATAGCACTGGTGATTACCCAAGTAACCCAATGCTGTTTTTGAGTGTCCTGTTCACACTCGCAGGCGTGCTGTTCAACTGGCTATCCACTCCAGCCTGGTCAGCTCTTCTTATTCCTGGCACACAAGCCAGGCTTCAGAAATCATTTGAGTCTTCTCTAGAAAATGTTCCATTCATTCACTGCCAATCTGGTGTTCATCGGATCTCAATTCCAGGCAAGCTTTCGTTACACCACTGGTGAATGTCCAAGTAACCCAGTGATGGTTTTCAGCGGCCTGTGCTGATCACTGGCTATCCACTCCACCCTGGTGAGCTTTTCATTTTCCTGTACACACTACCCAGACATCAGAAATCATTGGAATATCCATTGCAGAATGTTCCGGTCATTCACTGCGATTCTGGAATACATTGAATATCCATTTTTCACAGGCATTCGTAAGAGCACTGGTGCGTCAACCCAGAAACTTGAAGTCATCTGAATCAGAACTCTAAAATCATACATGGGCTGCTTTTCATCTTCCTATGCACATTTCGATTCTGGCGCGAAAGCACAGCAGTAGGACGAGTGCGTCAAGCAACCAGCCTTGCCGAGCAAGGTTCAATTCCTCTCACTCTCAGAGAGACCGGGAAGCTACCAAGAGTATCTGGTCCTCGTGGCAAAGACTGGCAAGAAACCCGTGAAATATTCCATATGCCAAAATTACAGTCACCACAAGTCTCCAAATGAAGACGCTACTGAACAGCGCCAGCAAATCAATGAAGTTCAGGGGACTGGCAGAGTGAAAGCGATCCACACTGCTGAGTAGTGAATTCATCTGAATATCCAATGTATTAGGCCTGCGTTTCTTCTCGTTCTCCATGAAATCAAGTCGAATTCGAAATCTGCCAATTGAGCATTTGCTTTCAACTCTCCCCAGGCCTGCTGTTCAGTTCTGAATCCAGTCGAATATAGTATTCTGTTCATGAATCCTGCCACACTACCTAGCCACCTCAGTCCATCTAAATATCAACACCTACATATCTGGTTTTCATCTGCCTGTGCACTCAATCAAGCCAAAGTTTTCATCATCCCTTCCACTCCTACCAGACCTGGTGTGCATCGACTTCTAAATCAATCGAAACCATTTGGTACTCTCCCGGTCAACGCCACACACTGGTGGTCATGATTGTATACCTCTAAAACTCGTCAGGGTAGGGATTCTTCTGCATGTCCCAGTAAGCCAATGCTAGTTTTCAGCGGCCTGTTCACATACCGCAGGCGTGGTTTTCACTGGCTATCCACTCCACTCTGGTCAGCACTTCATTTCCTGGTGCATATAAACTAGAGTTCTGAAATCATTGGTATCTCCACTATAGAATGTTCCATTCATTTACGGCGAAACTGGAATCCATCTGAACCTCTACTCCAGGCTGACTTTCGTTACACTACTGGTGAATATCCAAGTAACACAATGCTGGTTTTCAGCGTCCTATTGACACTCACTGGCGTGCTGTTCAACTGGCTATCCACTCCACAGTTGTCTGCTCTTTCTTTTCCTGTCCACACAAACCAGACTACAGAAACCATAGGAATCTCCAAAACAGAATGTTCCATTCATTCACTGACAATCTGGAATTGGTCAAATCTCCACTCCAGGCAGGATTTGGTTACAACACTGCTGAATATCATAGTACGCCAATGCTGGTTTTCAGCAGCCTCTTCACAATCGAAGGTGTGCTCTTCAACTGGCTTTATTTTCGTGTTCACACAACCCAGACTTAAGAAATCATTGGAATCTCCACGACAGAATGTTCCATTCATTCACTTCCAATCTGGAGATCATCGAATCTCCACTCCAGGCAGGCTTACATTACACCACTGCTGAATGTCCAAGTAACCCAATGCTGGTTTGCAGAGGCCTGATCATACTTACAGGCCTGCTGTTCAACTGGCTATCCACTCCAACTGGTCAGCTCTTCATTTTCCTGTTAACAAAAACCAGGCTTCAGAATTCATTGGAATTTCCACTACAGAATGTTCCATACATTCACTTCCAATCTGGAATTCAGCGAATCTACACTCCAGGCAGGTTTTCGTTACACCACTGGTGAATATCTAAGTAACGCAATGCTGGTGATCAGCAGCCTGTTCAAACTCGAAGGACTGTTGTTCAACTGGCTATCCACTCTAACCTGGTCTGCTCTTCATTTTCCTGTCCAGACAACCCTGACTTCAGAAAAAGTTGGAATCTCCACTACAGACTGTTCCATTCATTCACTACGAATCTGGAATCCATCTGAATCTCCACTGTAGTGGAGACTTTCGTTAAACCACTGGTGAATGTCCACGTAACCCAATGCTGGTTATCAGCATCCTGTTAACACTCGCAGGCCTGCTGTTAATCTGGCTATCCACTCCACCTGGTCAGCTCTTCATTTTCCTATCCACACAAACCAAGCTTCAAAAATCATTCGAATCTCCACTACAGAATAATCTATTCATTCACTGCCTATCTGGAATATATTGAATCTCAAATCCAGGCAGTATTTCGTTACAGCAATAGTGAATATACAAGTAACCCATTGCTGGTTTTGAGCTCCCTGTTCAAATTCGCAGGCCTCCTGTTCAACTCGTTTATCCACGCTAACCTGCTCTGCTCTTCATTTTCCGGTCAATACAAGTCAGAATTTAGAAATCATTGGAATCTCCACTACAGAATTTCCATTCATTAACTGCCAATCTGGAATTCATCGAATCTCCACGCCAGGCAGGTTTTCGTTACACCACTGGTTAATATCCAAGTTCCCCAATGCTGGTTTCCATGGCCTGTTCACACTCGAGGTGTGCTGATCAACTCGCTCTCCACTCCACCCTAGTCAGCTCTTCATATTCCTATCCACAACTCAAACTTCAGAAATAATTGGAATCTCCAATAAGAATGTTCCCTTCATTCACTGCCAATCTGGAATTCACCGAATCTCCACTCCAGGCAAGTTTTCATTACACCACTGGTGAATATCCAAGTAACGCAATGCTGGTGATCAGCAGCCTGTTCAAACTCGAAGGACTGTTGTTCAACTGGCTATCCACTCTAACCTGGTCTGCTCTTCATTTTTCTGTCCAGACAACCCTGACTTCAGAAAAAGTTGGAATCTCTACTACAGAATGCTCCATTCATTCACTACGAATGTGGAATTCATCTGAATCTCCACTCCAGGCAGGCTTTCGTTACACCACTGGTGAATGTCCAAGTAACCCAATGCTGGTTTTTATCGTCTTGTTCACACTCGCAGGCGTGCTTTTCAACTGGCTATCAACTCCAGAGTCGTCAGCTCTTTCTTTTCCTGTCCGCACAACCCAGACTTCAGAAATCATTGGAATCTCCACTACAGAATGTGACTTTCATTCACTTCGTATCTGGAATTCATCTGAATCTCCACTCCAAGCAGGCTTTCGTTAAACCACGGGTGAATGTCCAGCTTACCCAATGCTGGTATTCAGCGTCCTGTTCACACTCGCAGGAATGCTATTCAACTGGCTATCCACTCCAGAGTGGTCAGCTCTTTCTTTTCCTGTCCACACAAACCAGACTTCAGAAACCATAGGAATCTCCACTACAGAATGTTCCATTCATTCACTGACAATCTGGAATTCGTCGAATCTGCACTCCAGGCAGGTTTTTGTTGCAACACTCGTGAATGTCCAAGTAACACAATGCTGGTTTTGCAGAGGCCTGTTCACACTCGCAGGCGTGCTGTTCAACTGGTTATCCACTCGACAGTGTTAAGCTCTGTCATTTCCTGTCCACACTTCCCATACTTCAGAACTCATTGGAATCTCCACTACAGAATGTTCCATTCATTCACTGCCAATGTGGACATCATCGAATCTCCATGAGAGGCAGGCTTTCGTTATAACCCTGCTGAATGTCCAAGTAAAGCAATGCTGGTTTTCAGAGGCGTCTTCACACATGTAGGCGTGCGGTTCAACTGGCTATCCACTCAACCCTTGTAAGCTCTTCATGTTCCTGTCCACATTACCCAGACTTCAGAAAACATTAGAATCTCCACTACAGAATATTCCATTCATTCACTGCAAACATGGACATCATCTGAATCTCCATTCCAGGCAGGCTCTCGTTATACTACTGCTGAATGTCCAAGTAACCCATTGCTGGATTCCAGATGCCTGTTTACACTAGCAGGAGTGCTGCTGAACTGACTAAACACTGAACCCTGGTCAGCTCTTTATTTTCTTGTCCTCGCAATGTAGAATTCAGAAATCATTGGAATCTCCACTACAGAATGTTCCATTCATTCACGGCCAATCTAAAATTCATGGAATTTCCACTTCAGGAAGTCTTTCGTTACACCATTGGTGAATGTCCAAGTAACCCAACGCTGGTTTTCAGCTTACTGTTCACACTTGAAGGCGTGCTGTTCAGTTGACTATCCAATCAACCCTGGTCAGCTCTTCATTTTCCTGTCGACACAACACTGACTTCAGAAATCATTGGAATTTCCACTACAGTATGTTCCATTCATTCACTGCCAATCTGGTATTCATTGAATCCCTACTCCAGGCAGGATTTCGTTATACCACTGCTCAATGTCGAAGTAACCTAATACTGGATTTCAGCGTCGTTTATACACTCACAGCCTTGCTGTTCAATTGGCTATCAACTCCACAGTGGTCAGCTCTTTCTTTTCCTATCGACACAAACCAGACTTCAGAAATCATTGCAAACTCCACTACAGAATGTTACATTCATTCACTGACAATATGGAGATCATCGAATCTCCAGTACAGGCAGGCTTTTCTTACACCACTGCTGAATGTCCAAGTAACACAATGATGCATTTCAGAGGCCTGTTCACACTTGCAGGCCTGCTGTTCAACTGGCTATCCACGCCACAGTGGTCAGATATTTCATTTCCTGTCCACGCAACCCAGTCTACAGAAATCATTGGAATCTACACTACTGACTGTTCCATTCATTCACTGCCAATCTGGAGATCGTCAAATCTCAACTCCAGACAGGCTTTCGTTAAACCACTGGTGAATATCCAAGCAACCCAATGCTGGTTTTCAGCGGCCTGTCCACACTTGCAGGCGTGCTGTTCAACTCGATATCCACGCTAACCTGGTCTGCTCTTCATTTTCCTGTCAATACAACCCAGATTTCAGAAATCATTGGAATCTCCATTACAGAATGTTCCATTCATTCACTGCCAATGTGGAGATCATCGAATCTCCATTGCAGGCAGGCTTTCGTTACACCGCTGCTGAATGTCCAAGTAACACAATGCTGGTTTTCAGAGGCCTTTTCACATTCGCAGGCATGCTGTTCAAGTGGCTATCCACTCAACCCTGGTCAGCTCTTCTTTTTCCCGTCCACACAACCCAGGCAAAAGAAATCATTGGAATCTTCAATCCAGAATGTTCCATTCCTTCACAGCCAATCTGGAATTCATCTGAATGTCCACTCCACGCAGGCTTTCGTTACACGACTGTTGAATGTCCAAGTAACACAATGCTGGTTTTCAGCATCCTGTTCACACTCGCAGGCTTGCTGTTCAACTGGCTATCCACTGAACTCTGGTCAGCTCTTCAAATTATTTTCCACACAACCCATTTTTCAGAAATCATTGGAATCTCCACTACAGAATGTTCATTTAATGCACTGCGAATCTGGAATTCCTCTGAATCTCCACTCCAGGTAGGTTTTCGTTACACGAATTGTGAATGTCCAAGCAACCCCATGCTGGTTTTCAGCGTCCTGTTCACAGTCGCAGGCTTGCTGTTCAACTGGCTATCCACTCCACAGTGGTCAGCTCTTTCATTTCTTGTCCACACAACCAAGACTTCAGAAATCATTGGAATCTCCACTATAGAACGTTCCATTCATTCACTGGAATCATGAGATCATCGAATCTCTACTCCAGGCAGGCTTCTGTTACACCACTGCTGAATGTCCAAGTATCCCAATGCTGGTTTTCAGAGGCCTCCTAACACTCTCAGGCGTGCTGTTCAACTGGCTGTCCACTGAACCCTGGCCTGCTCTTCATTTTCCTTTCCCACAAACCAGATTTCAGAAACCATTGGAATCTCCGCTACAGAATGTTCCATTAATTCACTGGAATCTGGAGATCATCGAATCTCCACTCCAAGCAGGCATTAGTTACACCAATGCGCATGTCCAATTAACCCAATGCTGGCTTTCAGCGTCCTGTTCACATTCGCAGGCGTGCTGGTCAACTGGCTATCCACTGAACCTTGTCAGCACTTCATTTTCCTGTTCACACAACATAGAATTCAGAAACCTTTGGAATCTCCACTACAGAATTTTCCATTTAGTAACTACCAATCTGGAATTGATGGAATCTCCACTCGAGGCTGGCTTTCGTTACAACACTGGTGAATGTCCAAATAACCCAATGCTGGTTTTCAGCGTCCTGTTCACACTCGCATGCATGCTGTTCTACTGGTTATCAACTCCACAGTGGTCAGCTATTTTATTTCCTGTCCACACAACCCATACTTCAGAAATCATTGGAATCTCCACTATAAAATGTTCCATTCATTCACTTTGAATCTGGAATTCATCTGAATCATCAGTCCAGGCAGGATTTCGTTACACCACGGGTGAATGTCCCAGTAACCCAATGCTGGTTTTCAGCGTCCTGTTAACACTCGCAGGTATTCTGTTCAACTGGCTATGCACTCCACAGTGGTCAACTCATTCATTTCCTGTCCACACAACCAAGACTTCAGAAATCATTGGAATCTCCACTACAGAATGTTCCATTCATTCAATGCCAATCAGTAATTCATCGAATCTCCACTCCAGTTAGGCTTTCATTACACCACTGGTGAATGTCCAAGTAACCCAATGCTGGTTTTCATTGTCCTGTTCACACTCAGATGCGTGCTGTTTAACTGACTATCCACTCAACACTGGTCAGCTCTTCATTTTTCTGTCCACATAACCCAGACTTCAGAAACCATTAGAATCTCCACTACAGAATGTTCCATTCATTCACTGCCAATGTGAAATTCATCGAATTTCAGGCAGGCTTTTGTTACACCACTGGTGAATGTCCAAGTCACCTAATGCTGATTTTCAGTGTCCTGTTCACAATCGCAGGCGTGCAGTTCAACTGACTATCTACTCAACCCTGGTCAGCTTTTCATTTTCCCGTCCACACAACCCAGTCTTCAGAAGTCATTGGAATATCCAGTACAGAATGTTCCTTTCATTCACTGCCAACTTGGAATTCATCTCAATCTATACTGCAGGCAGGTTTTCCTTACACTACTGTTGAATGTCCAAGTAACACAATGGTGGCTTTCAGCGTCCTGTTCTCACTCGCAGGCGTGCTATTCAACGGCTATCTACTTCAACCTGGTCAGCTCTTCAATTTCCTGTCCACACAACCCAAAGGAAATCAGAATCAGAAATTCCAATTCAGAAATCATTGGAATCTCCACTATAAAATGTTCCATTCATTCACTTCGAATCTGGAATTCATCTGAATCTTCAGTCCAGGCAGGATTTCGTTACACCACGGGTGAATGTCCAGGTAACCCAATGCTGGTTTTCAGCGTCTTGTTAACACTCGCAGGTATTCTGTTCAACTGGCTATGCATTCCACAGTGGTCGGCTCGTTCATTTCCTGTCCACACAACCAAGACTTCAGAAATCTTTGGAATCTCCACTACAGAATGTTTCATTCATTCACTGGAATCAGGAGATCATCGAATCTCCACTCCAGGCAGGCATCTGTTACACCATTGCAGAATGTCCAAGTATACCAATGCTGGTTTTCAGAGACCTTTTCACACTCGCAGGCGTGCTGTCCAAATTGCTGTCCACTGAACCCTGGTCAGCTCTTCATTTTCCTTTCCCACACACCAGATTTCAGAAACCATTGGAATCTCCACTACAGAATGTTCCATTAATTCACTGGAATCTGGAGATCATCGAATCTCCACTCCAAGCAGGCATTAGTTACACCACTTCAAATGTCCAAGTAACCCAATGCTGGTTTTCAGCGTCCTCTTCACATATGCAGGCGTGCTGGTCAACTGGCTATCCAGTGAACCTGGACAGCTCTTCATTTTCCTGTCTGCACAATGTAGAATTCAGAAACCTTTGGAATCTGCACTACAGAACGATCCATTTAGTAACTTCCAATCTGGAATTCATGGAATCTCCACTCGAGGCTGG
The DNA here is from genome assembly GCF_029834395.1 of Sorex fumeus. Taxonomy (NCBI): domain Eukaryota; kingdom Metazoa; phylum Chordata; class Mammalia; order Eulipotyphla; family Soricidae; genus Sorex; species Sorex fumeus. The sequence continues at coordinate 5,383,625 of NW_026606144.1, read as the reverse complement.
CTTTCGTTACTACACTGGTGAATGTCCAAGCAACCCAATGCTGGTTTTCTGCGTCCTGTTCACATTCGCAGGTGTGATGTTCAACTGGCTATCCACTCCAACCTGGACAGCTCTTCCTTTTCTGTGCACAGAACCCAGACTTCCGAAATCACTGGAATCTCCACTTACAGAATGTTCATTCACAGCCAATCTGGAGTTCTTTGAATCTGTACTCCAGGCAGGCTTTCGTTACACCACTGGTCAATGTCCAAGTCACCCAATGCTGATTTTCATAGTCCTGTTAAAGTCACAGGCGTGCTGTTCAAAATGCTATCCACTCCACAGTGGTCACCTCTTTCATTTACTCTCTGCATAACCCAGATTTGAGAAATCATTGGAATCTCCACAAAACAATGTACCATTCATTCACCGGAATCTGGAGATTATGGAATCTCCACTCCAGGAAGGCTTTCGTTACATCACTGCTGAATGTCAAAGTAACATAATTCTGGTTTTCAAAGGCCTGTTCAAACTCGCAGGCCTGCTGTTCAACTGCCTATCGACTCTAAACGTGTCTGCACTTCATTTTCCTGTCCACACAACCGAGATTTCAGAAATCATTTGGATGTCCAATACAGAATGTTCCATTCATTCACTGCCAATCTGGAATTCATCTGAATCTCCACTCCAGGCAGGCTTTCGTTAGACTACTGGTCAATATCAAAGTAACCCAATGCAGAATTTCAGCGTCCTGTTCTCAGTCACAGTCGTGCTGTTCAACTGGCTTTCCACTACATGGTTGTCAGCTCTTTCATTTCCTGTCCACCTAACCTAGATTTCAGAAATCATTGGAATATTCACTTCTGAATGTTCCATACATTCACTGCCAATGTGGAGATCGTCGAATCCCCACTCCAGGGAGGCTTTCGTTACACCACTGGTGAATATTCAAGTACCCCATTGCGGCTTTTCAGCAGACTGTTCACCTTCTCAGGAGTGCTGTTCAACTGGCTATCCACTCATACCTGGTCAGCTCTTCATATTCCTGTCCACATAACCTAGACTTCAGAAACCATTAAAATCTCCACTACAGAATGCTCCATTCATTGACTGCAAATCTGGAATTCATTGAATCTCCACTCCATGCAGGCTTTCGTTACACCAGTGGTGAATGTCCAAGCAACAAAATGCTGGTTTTCAGCGGCCTGTTCACACTCGCAGGCGTGCTATTCAACTGGATATCAATTCAACCCTGTCAGCACTCCATTTTCCTGTCCACACAACCCAGACTTCAGAAATCATTGGAATCTCGACTACAGAATGATCCATTCATTCACTGTCAATCTGGAGATCATCGAATCTTCACACCAGGCAGGTTTTCATTACACCCCTGCTGAATGTCCAAGTAACCCAATGCTGGTTTTCAGTGCCCTGTCACGGTCGCAGGCATGCTTTTCAACTGGCTCCCCACTCCACAGTGGTCAGCTCTTTCATTGCCTGCCCACACAACCCAGACTTCAGAAATCATTGGACTCTCCACTACAGAATGTTCCATTCATTCACTGCCAATCTGGAGTTCATCGAATCTCCACTCCAGGCAGGATATCATTACACCACTGGTGAATATCCAAGTAACCCAATGCAGGTTTTCAACGTCCTGTTCACAATCAGATTTGTTCTGTACAAATGGCTATCCACTCAACCCTGCTCAGCTTTTCATTTTCCAGTCCAAATAACCCAAACTTCAGATACTATTAGAAACTCTACTACAGAATGTTCCATTCATGCACTGTCAATCTGGTCAATCTGGAATTCATCCAAATTCCACTCCAGTCAGGCTTCCGTTACCCTACTGGTGAATATCCAAGTAATCCAATGTTGGTTGTCAGAGGCCTGTTCACACTCACAGGCGTGCTGTTGAACTGATTATGCACTGAACCTTGGTCAACTATTCATTTTCCTGTCCGCACAACCCAGATTTCAGAAATCATTGGAATTTCCACTACAGAAGGTTCCATTTATTCTCTGCCAATCCAGGATTCATCAAATATCCACTCCAGGCAGAATTTCTTTACAACAATGCTGAATATCCAAGTAACCCAATGTTGGTTTTCAGCAGCCTGTTCACACTCGCAGGCGTGCTGTTAAACTGGCTATCCACTCCACAGTCGTCAGCTCCTTCTTTTCCTGTCCACACAACCCAGATTTCAGAAATCATTGGACTCTCCACTACTGAATGTTCCATTCATTCACTGCCAATCTGGAGATCGTCGAATCTCCACTCCAGGCAGGCTTTCGTTACACCACTGTTGAATATTCAAGTACCCCAATGCGGGTTTTCAGCGGACTGTTCACACTCTCAGGCGTGTTGTTTAACTGGCTATCCACTCCAATCTGGTCAGCTCTTCATATTCCTGTCAACAAAACCTGGACTTCAGAAACCATTAGAATCTCCACTACAGAATTTTCCATTCATTCACTGCGAATCTGGAATTCATCGGATCTCCATTCCAGGCTGGCTTTCGTTACACAACTGGGGAATTTCCAAATAACAAAATGCTGTTTTTCAGCAGCCTGTTCACACTCGCATGTGCGCTGTTCAACTGGCTATTCACTCAACCCTGGTCAGCTCTTCATTTTCCTGTCCATACAAACAAGGCTTCAGATATCATTGGAATCTCCACTACAGAATATTCCATTCATTCACTGCGAATCTGGAATTCATCTGAATCTCGACTCTAGGCATTCTTTCGGTACTCCACTATTGAATGTCCAAGTAACACAATGCTGGTTTTCAGCATCCTGTTCACACTTGCAGACGTGCTGTTCAAGTGGCTATCCACTGAACCCTGGTTAGCTCTACTTTTTCCTGTCAACACAACCCAGACTTCAGAAATCATTGGAATCTCCACTACAGAATGTTCCATTCATTCTCTGCCAATCTGGAGTTCTACCAATTTCCACTCCAAGCAGGCTTTCGTTACATCACTGCTGAATGTTCAAGTAACCCAATGCTGGCTTTCAGTGGCCTATTCATACTCGCAGGCGTGCTGTTCAAATGATAAACAACTCAATCATGGTTAGCTCTTCATTATACTGTACACAGAACCCAGACTTCAGAAATCATTGGAATCTTCACTAGAGTATATTCCATTCTTTCCCTGCCAATCTGGAATTCATCAAATCTCCACTCTAGGCAGGGTTTCTTTACACCACTGTAATTATCCAAGTAACCCAATGCTGGATTCCTGCGGCCTGGTAACAGTTGCCGGCTTGCTATTCAACTGGCTGTGCACTCCAACCTGGTCAACTCTTCATTTTCCTGGCAGGCTTTCGTTATATCACTGCTGAATGTCCAAGTAACCCAATGCTGGTTTTCAGCGTCCTGTTCACACTCGAAGGCGTGCTGTTCAACTGACTATCCTCTCAATCCTGGTCAGCTCTTCATTTTCCTGTCCACACAACCCAGACTTCAGAAATCATTCGAATATCCACTACAGAATGTTCCATTCATTCAATCCCAATCAGGAATTCATCGAATCTCCACTCCAGGCAGGCTTTGGTTACGCCACTGATGAATGTCCATTTAACCCAATGCTTATTTCAGCGTCCTGTTCATACTCGCAGGCATGCTCTTCAACTTGCCATCCACTCAACCCTGGCCAGCTCTGTTTTCCTGTCCACAATACCCAGAATTCAGAAATCATTTGAATCTCCACTACAGAATATTCCATTCATTCACTGCCCATCTGGAGATCATCGTAACTCCCCTCCAGGCAGGCTTTCGTTACACCACTGCTGAATGTCCAAGTAACCCAATGCTGGTTTTCAAAGGCCTTTTCACACTCACAGGCGTGCTATTCAACAGGCTATCCACCCCACCCTGGGCAGGTCTTCATTATCCTGTCCATACAATCCAGACTCCAGAAATCATTGGAATCTCCCCTACAGAATATTCCATTCATTCACTGCGAATCTGGAATTCATGTAAATCTCCACTCCAGGCAGGCTTTCGTTACAACACTGGTAAATGTCCAAGTAACCCAGTGCTGGTTTTCAGCGTCCTGTTCACAGTCGCAGGCGTACTGTTCAGCTGGCTATCCACTCCAACCTGGTCAGCTCTTCATATTCCTGTCATTATAACGTAGACTACAGAACACATTAGAATCTCCACTACAGAATGTTCCATTCATTTACTGACAATCTGGAATTCATCGAATCTCCACTCCAGGCAGGATTTTGTTACACCACTGCTGATGGTCCACGTAACCCAATGCTGGTTTTCAGCGGCCTGTTCACAGTCAAAGGCGTGCTGCTCAACTGGCTCACCACTCCAACATGGTCAGCTCTTCATTTTCCTGTACACACAACGTAGAATTCAAAAAACATTGGAATCTCTACTACAGAATGTTCCATTCATTCACTGCGAATCTGAAATTCATCTGAATCTCCACTCCAGGCAGGCTTCCGTTACACTACTGTTGAATATCCATGTTCCACAGTGCTGGTTTTCAGCGTCCTGTTCACACTCGCAGACGTGCTGTTCAAGTGGCTATCCTCTGAACCCAGGTCAGCTCTACTTTTCCATGTCAACACAACCCAAACTTCAGAAATCATTGGAATCTCCACTACAGAATGTTCCGTTTATTCACTGGAATCTGGAGATCATTGAATCACCACTCTAAGCTGGCTTTTGTTACACAATTGCTGAATGTCCACGTAACACAATGCTGGTTTTCAGTGGCCTGTTCATACTCGCTGTTGTGCTGTTCAAATGATAAAACACTCAAACATGGTCAGCTCTTCATTTTCCAATACACACAACCCAGACTTCAGAAATCATTGAAATCTTCACTAGAGAATTTTCCATTCATTCCCTGCCAACTGGAATTCATCGAATCTCCACTCCAGGCAGGGTTTTGTTACACCACTGTAATTATCCAAGTAACCCAATGCTGAATGTCCAGGTAACCCAATGCTGGTTTTCAGCGTCCTGTTCACACTCGAAAACGTGCTGTTCAAATGACTATCCTCTCAATCCTGGTCAGCTTTTCATTTTCCTGTCCACACAACCCAGACATAAGAAATCACTGGAATCTCCACTACAGAATGTACCTTTCAGTCACTACCAATCTGGAATTCATAGAATCTCCACTCCAGGCAGGATATCGTTACACCACTGGTGAATATCCAAGTACCCAAATGCTGGTTTTCAGCAGCCTGTTCTCACTCACAGGCCTGCTGTTCAACTGCTGATCCACTCCAACCTGGTCAGCATCTTCATATTCCTGTCCACATAACGGAGACTTCAGAAACCATTAGAATATCCACTACAGAATGTTCCATTCATTCACTGCCAATCTGGAATTTAGACACCACTGGTAAACATCCTAGTAACCCAATGTTGATTTTCTGTGGCCTGTTTGCAGTCGCAGTCATGCTGTTCAACTGGCTATGCACTCCAACCGGGTCAGCTCTACATTTTCCTGTCCACACAACCCAGGCTTCAGAAAACATTGGAATCTCCACTACAGAATGTTCCATTCATTCACTGCCAATCTGGCTGCCATAGAAACTCCACTCCAGGCAGGCTTTCTTTACAACACTGCTGAATGTCCACGTAACCCAGTGCTGGTTTTCAATGTCCTGTTCACACTCGCAGATGTGCTGATCAACTGGCTTTCCACTCAACCCTGGTCAGCTCTACGTTTTCCTGTCCACACAACCCAGATTTCAGAAATCACTGTAATCTCCACTACAGAATGTTCCTTTGATTCACTGCCAATCTTGAGTTCATCGAATCTCCACTCCAGGCAGGCTTTTGTTATACCTCTGCTGAATTTCCAAGTGACCCAATGGACTTTTCACACTCGCAGGCGTGCTGTTCACCTGGCTATCCACTCCAACCTGGTCAGCTCTTCATTTTCCTGTCCACACAACCCAGACTTCAGAAATCATTGGAAACTCCACTACAGAATGTACCATTCATTCACTGCGAATCTTGAATTCTTCTGAATCTCCACTCCAGTCAGGCTTTTGTTACAACACTGGTGAATGTCTAAGTAACCCATTGCTGGTTTTCAGCGTCCTGTTCAGAGTCCTAGGCGTGCTGTCCAACTGGCTATCCACTCGAGTGGTCATGTGTTTCTTTTCCTGCCCACACAACCCAGAGTTCAGAAATCACTGGAAACTCCACTACAGAATGTTCCATTCATTCAATGCCAATCTGGAGATCATTGCATCATTATCCCACTACTGGATGTCCAAGTAACCCAATGCTGGTTTTCAGAGCCTGTTCAAACTCGCAGGCCTATTGTTCAACAGGCTATCCACTCTAACCTGGTCTGCTCTTCTTTTTTCTGTCCACGCAATCCAGAATTCAGAAATCATTGGAATCTCCACTACAGAATTTTCCATTCATTCACTGCCAATCTGGAGTCCTTCGAATCTCCACTCCAGGCAGGCTTTCGTTACACCAATGGTGAATGTCCATGTAACACACTGCTGGTGTTCAGCGTCCTGTTCACACTCGCAGGCATGATGTTCAACTGGCTATCCACTCAACCCTGGTCAGCTCTTCATTTTACTATACACGTAACCTAGACTTCAGAAACCAATAGAATCTTCACTAGAATATGTTCCATTCATTCACTGCCAATCTGGAATTCATCGAATATCCACTCCAGGCAGGCTTTCGTTACACCACTGTTGAATATACAAATAACACAATCCTGGTTTTCAGCGGCTGTGCACACTCGCTGGCATGCTGTTCAACTTGCTATCCACTCCCTGGTCAGCTCTTCCTTTTCCTGTCCACACAATCCAGACTTATGAAATCATTGGAAACTCCACTACAGAATGTTCCATTCATTCACTGCGAATCTGGAATTTAACTGAAACTCAACTCCATGCAGGCTTTGTTACACCACTGGTGAATGTCCAAGTCACCAGTGCAGGTTTTCAAAGTCCTATTCACACTCACTGGCGTGCTGTTCAACTGGCTGTCCACTCCACAGTGGTCAGGTCTTTGTTTTCCTGTCCACACAACACAGACTTCAAAAATCATTGGAATCTCCACTACAGAATGTTCCATTCATTCACTGCTAATCTGGAATTCATCGAATCTCCACTCCAGGCAGTTTTTGTTACACCACTGTTGAATGTCCAAGTAACACAATGCTGATTTTCTGCATACTGTACACACTGGTAGGCATGCTGTTTAACTGGCTATCCACTGAACCCTAGTCAGCTCTTCATTTTCCTCTCCACACAACCCAGATTTCAGAAATCATTGGAATTTTCAGTACCGATTGTTTCATTCATTCACTGCCAATAAGGAATTCATTAAATCTCAACTCCAGGCAGCCTTTCCATACACCACTTGTTAATATCTAAATGCCCCAATGCTGGTTTTCAGCGGCCTGTTCACACTCGCATGTGTGCTGTTCAACTAGCGGTCCACTCCAACCTGGTCAGCTCTTCATTTTCCTGTCCACACAACCCAGACTTAATAAATCTTTCGAATCGCCACTACAGAATGTTCCATTCATTCACTGCCAATCGGAATTCATTGAATCTTCACAGCAGGCAGGATTTTGTTACACCACTGGTGAATATCCAAGTAACCCAATTCTCGTTATCAGCAGCCCGTTCAAACTCGCAGGCCTGCTGTGCAACCGGCTATTCACTCTAACCTGGTCTGCTATTCATTTTCCTGTCCACACAACCCAGACTTCAGAAGTCATTGCAATCTCCACTACAGAATGACTCATTCATTCACTGCAAATCTGGAATTCATCTGAATCTCCACTCTAGGTAGGCTTTCGTTACAACACTGGTGAATGTCCAAGTAACCCAATGCTGCTATTCAGCGGCCTGTTCACACTCGCAGCCGTGCTGTTCACTGGCAAAGTATTCCACCCTGGTCACCTTTTCATTTCTCTCTCCACAACACCCAGATATCAGAAATCATTGGAATCTCCACTATAGAATGTGCCCGTCTTTCACTGCGAGTCTGGAATACGTCTGAATCTACACTCTACGCAGGCATTCGATACAACCTGGTGAGTCTACCCAGAAACTTGAAATCATCTCAATCTTCACTCTAAAATCATCCATGGGCTGCTTTTCATCTTCCTATCCACACTGCCATTCTGGTGCGAAAGCACAACAGTAAGACGTGTGCATCAATCAGCCAGTTTGGCCGAGCCTGGTTCATTTCCTCACCCTCTCAGAGAGCCCGGGAAGCAACCGAGAGTATCTGGCCCTCATGCAAAGCCTGGCAAGACACCCGTGAAATATTCCTTATTGCAAAATTATAGTCAACACAAGTGTCCAAACGAAGACGTTACTGAACTTCGCCAGCAAATCAATGAAGTCCAGGCGGACTGGGAGAGTGACAGTGATCCACACTGCTGAGTAGTGATTTCATCTCAATTATCCAATGTATTCGGCCTGCGTTTCTTCTCGTTCTCCAGAAAAACGCGTCGAATTAGAAATCTGACAAATAAGCATTTGCTCTAAACTCTCTGGAGAGCCCAGCAAGCAACCGAGAGTTTCTCGCCTGCACGGAAGAGACTGGCAAGCTCCCCGTGACATATTCCATATGCCAGACACAGTAATAACAATGTCTCCAATGGACACGTTACTGGGCCCGCTCGAACAAATCAATGAACAACGGGAGGGCCTTTACCTTTACCTTTACCTCCCCAGGCCTGCTGTTCAGCTCCCTGTGCAGTCGAATATAATATTCTCTTCATTAAACATGCCACATTAATGAGCGACCTGAGTTCATCTAAATATCAACAGCTACATATCTGGTTTTCATCTGCCTGTGCATTCCATCAAGCTGAAGTTTTCATCATCCCATTCACTCTATCCAGGCCTGGTGTGCTTCGACCTAGGAATCAATATAAACCATATAGTACTCTCCCGGTCAACGCCACCCAGTACTGGTGATGATCGTATGCATCTAAAACTAATCAGGGTTGGAATTCTTCTGCGTTACACCACTGGTGAGTCTACCCCGAAACTGAAAATTATCTGAATCTGCACTGTAAAATCATCCATGGGCTGCTTTTAATCTTCCTATCCACACTGCCATTCTGCCTTGCGACGCCAGCCTGGCAGAGCTGTGTTCAATTCCTCGGACTCTCAGAGAGCCCGAGGGGCTACCAAGAGTATCTGACCCTCGGTGCAAAACCGGGCAAGCCACCCGGGAAACATTCCATATGCCGAAATTACAGTCACCACAAGTCTCCAAACGACGACATAACTGAACCACGACAGCAAATCAATGAAGTCCGGGAGGACTGGGAGAGTGACAGCGATCCACACTTCTGAGTAGTGAATTAATCTCAATACCCAATGTATTAGACCTGCGTTTCTACTCCTTCTCCATGACATCGCGTCTAATTAGAAATCTGCCTAGAGAGCATTTGCTGTCAACTCTCCCCAGGCCTTCTATTCGCCTCCAAATCCAGTCGAAAATAGAATTCTGTTCATTAACCCTGCCACACTACCGAGCGACCTGAATTCATCTAAATATAAACGACTACATATCTGGTTTTCATCTGGCTGTGCACTGAATCAAGCCGAAGTTTTCATCATCCTGTTCACTCAGACCTGGCCTGGTGTGCATTGACTTCTGAATCAATCGAAATCGTATGTTACTGTCCTGGTCAACGCCACCCAGTGGTGGTGATGATCGTATGTCTCTAAAACTTTTCATGGTTGGGATTTTTCTGCATGTCAAAGTAACCAAATGCTAGTGGTCAGTGGCCTGTTCACATACCGCAGGCGTGGTGTTCACTGCCTATCCACCCCACCCTGTTCAGCTCTTCATCTCCTGGTGCCCATTACCCAGAAACTTGAAATCATCTGAATCTGCACTCTAAAATCATCCTTGGGCTGCTGTTCATCTTTCTATCTACTATGCCATTCTGGCGGGAATGCACAGCAGTAGGACGTGTGTGTCACGCAGCCAGCCTGGCCGAGCCGGGTTCAATTCCTCACCCTCTCAAGAGCCCGGGAAGCTACCGAGAGTATCTGGTCCTCACAGAAAAGTCTGGCAACCTACCGGTTGGGCATTGACTTCTGAATCAATCAAAACCACTCCACCCTGGTCAGCTCTTCATTTTCCTGTCCCCACTGCCCAGACTTCAGAAATCATCTGAATCTCCACTACAGAATGTTCCAATCATTCACTGCCAATCTGGAGTTCATCGAATCGCCACTCCAGGCAGGCTTTCGTTACACCACTGGTAAATGTCCAAGTAACCCAATGCTGGTTTTCAGCGGCCTGTTCACACTCGCAGCCGTTCTGTTAACTGGCTATCTAATCCAACCTGGTGAGCTCTTCATTTTCCTATCCATAACACCAAGATATCAGAAATCATAGGAATCTCCACTACAGAATGTTCCGATCATTCACTGCGAGGCTGGAATACATCTGAATCTCCACTCTACGCAGGCATTCGTTATACCACGGGTGAAAATACCCAGAAACTTGAAATCATCTGAATCTGCACTCTAAAATCATCCATGGGCTGCTGTTCATCTTCCTATCTACACTGCCATTCTGGCGGGAAAGCACAGCATTAGGACGTGTGCGTCACGCAGCCAGCTTGACTTAGCCGGGTTCAATTCCTCGCCCACTCAAGAGCCCGGGAAGCTAACGAGAGTACCTGGTCCTCGCGGAAAAGCCTGGCAACCACCCGTGAAATGTTCCATATGCCGAAATTACTGTTACCACAAGTCTCCAAACGAAAATGTTACTGAACCGCTCCAGCAAATCAATGAAGTCCGGGAGGACTGGGAGAGTGACAGCGTTCCACACTGTTGAGTATTGAATTTATCTCAATATGCATATGAATTAGGCCTGCATTTCTTCTCGTTCTCCACGAAATCGAGTGGAATTAGAAATATGCCAAATGAGCATTTGCTGTCCACACTCCCCAGGCCTGCTCTTCAGCTCGCTATCCAGTCGAATATAGTAGTCTGTTCATTTACCCTGCCACACAACCGAGAGACCTGAGTTCATCTAAATATAAACACTACATAACAGGTTTTCATCTGCCTATGCACTCAATCAAGCCGAAGTTTTCATCATCCCGTCCACTCTAACCAGGCCGGCTGGGCATTGACTTCTGAATCAATCAAAACCATATGTTACTGTCCCGGTCAACGCCACCCAGTGATGGTGATGATCATATGCCTCTAAAACTCCTCATGGTTGGGATTCTTCTGCATGTCCCAGTAACTCTATGCTAGTTGTCAGCGGCCTGTTCACATACCGCAGGTATGGTGTTCAGTGGCTATCCACTATATCCTGGTCAGCTCTTCATTTCCTGGTGCCCATAACCCAGAGATATGAAATCACTGGTATCTCCACTACAGAATGTTCCATTCATTCACTGCGAATCTGGAATTCATCAAATCCACTGACTATCCACTCCACCCTGGTCAGCTCTTCATTTTCCTGTCCACACTGCCCAGACTTCAGAAATCATCGGAATCTCCACTACAGAATGTTTCATTCATTCACTGCCAATCTGGAATTCATCAAATCTCCACTCCAGGCAGGCTTTCGTTACACCACTGGTGAATTTCCAAGTAACACTATGTTGGTTTTCAGTGGTCTGCTCATAGTCGCAGGCTTGCTCTTCAACTGGATATCCACTCCACCGTGGTCAGCTTTCCATTTTCCTGTCCACACAACCCAGACATCAGAAATCATTGGAATCTCCACTAAAGAATTTTCCATTCATTCACTGCCAATCTGAAATTCATCTGAATCTCCACTCCAGGCAGGTTTTCATTACAACACCAGTGAATGTCCAAGTAACCTAATGCTGGTTTTCAGCAGCCAGTTCACACTCGCAGGCATGCTGCTGAACTGGCTGTCCACACCTCCCTGGTCAGCTTTTCAATTTCCTGTCTACACAACCCACATTTCAGAATGCATTGGAATCTACACTACAGAATGTTCCATTCAATCACTGCCAATCAGGAGTTCTTCGAATCTGGCTGAGCAAGGGTCAATACCTAGCCCTCTCAGAGAGCTCGGGAAGCTACCGAGAGTATCTGGCCCTCATGGCAAAGACTGGCCAGACACTCCTGAAATATTCCATATGCCAAAATTACAGTCAACACTTTTCACCAAATGAAGACGCTACTAAACTGCGCAAGCAAATCAGTGAAGTCCTAGAGGACTGGGAGAGTAACAGTGAATTCATCTCAATATTCAATGTATTAGGCCTGCGTTTCTTCTCGTTCTCCACGAAATCGAGTCGAAATGGAAATCTGCCATGTGAGAATTTGCTGCCAACTCTCCCTAGGCCTGCTGTTCTGCTCCATATCCAGTCAAATAATGTATTCTGTTCATTAACCCTGCTACACTACCTAGCGACCTGAGTTCATTTAAATTTGAACACCTGCATATCTGTTTTTCATCATCCTGTGCACTCAATCAAGCCTAAATTTTCAGTATACCGTCCACTGTAACCAGGCCTGGTGTGCATAGACTTCTGAATCAATTGAAACCATACGGTACTGTCCCGGTCAACGCCACCTAGTGGTGGTGATGATCGTATGCCTCTAAAACTCATCAGGGTTGGGATTCTTCTGCATGTCCCAGTAACCCAATGCTAGTGGTCAGCGGCATGTTCACATACCGCAGGCGTGGTGTTCACTGACTATCCACTCTACCTTGGTCAGCTCTTCATTTCCTGGTGCCATAACCCAGAGTTCTGAAATCATTGATATCGTCACTACAGATTGCTCCATTCATTCACTGCCAATATGGAATTCATCTGAATCTCCACTCCAGGCAGGCTTTAGTTACAACACTGTTGAATGTCCAAGTAACCCAATGCTGGTTTTCAGCGTATTGTCAAACTCGCATGCGTGCTGTGCAACTGGCTATCAACTCCACCCTGGTCAGCTCTTCACTTTCCTGTCCACACAAGCCAGACTTCAGAAATCATTGCAATATCCACTACAGAATGTTCCATTCATTCAGTGCCAATCTGGAGTTCATCGAATCTCCACTCCAGGCAGGATTCCGTTACACCACTAGTTTATTTCCAAGTAACCCAATGTTGGTTTTCAGCTGTGTGTTCACACTCGCAGTTGTGCTGTTCAACTGGCTATCCACTCAACCCTGGTAAACTCTTCATTTTCCTGTCCACACAACCCAGACTTCAGAAGTCATTGGAATCTCCATTACAGAATGTTCCATTCTTTCATTGCCAATCTGGAGTTTATCGAATCTCCATTTCAGGCAGACTTTCAGTTCACCACTGGTGAATGTCTAAGTAAACCGATGCTGCATTTCAGCGGCCTTTTCACACTCGCATGCTGCTGTTCAACTGGCTATCCACGCCACCCTGCTCATCTATTCATTTTCCTGAACACACATTCCAGACTTCAGAAATCATTGGAATCTCCCCTACAGAATGTTCCATTAATTCCCTGCGAACCTGGCATTCATCTGAATCTCCATTCCAGGCAGGCTTTCGTAACACCACTGGTGAATATCCAAGTAACCCAATGCTGGTTTTCAGCGGCCTGTTCACACTCACAGGCATGCTGTTCAACTAGCTGTCCACTCAATTCTATTTATCATTGACTGCGAATCTGGAATTCATCTGAAACTCCACTCCAAGCAGGCTTTTGTTACACCCCTTTGAATGTACAATTATCCCAATGCTGGTTTTCAGCGGCCTGTGCTGTTCACTGGCTCTCCACTCCACCCTGGTCAGCTCTTCTTTTTCCTGTCCACAGAACTCAGACATCAGAAATCATTGGAATCTCCATTACAGAATGTTCGATTCTTTCACTGCCAATCTGGAGTTTATCGAATCTCCATTCCAGGCAGGCTTTCGGTTCACCACTGTTGAATGTCCAAGTAAACCGATGCTGCATTTCAGCGGCCTTTTCACACTCGCATGCTGCTGTTCAACTGGCTATCCACTCCACCCTGCTCATCTCTTCATTTTCCTGAACACACAGCCCAGACTTCAGAAATCATTGGAATCTCCCCTACAGAATGTTCCATTAATTCTCTGCGAACCTGGCATTCATCTGATTCTCCATTCCAGGCAGGCTTTCATAACACCAGTGGTGAATATCCAAGTAACCCAATGCTGGTTTTCAGCGGCCTGTTCACACTCACAGGCGTGCTGTTCAACTAGCTATCCACTCAATTCTATTCATTGACTGCGAATCTGGAATTCCTCTGAAACTCCACTCCAGGCAGGCTTTCGTTACACCCCTTAGAATGTCCAATTAACCCAGTGCTGGTTTTCAGCGGCCTATGCTGTTCACTCTCCACTCCACCCTGGTAAGCTCTTCATTTTCCTGTTCACAGAACTCATACATCATAAATCATTGGAATCTCCACTACAGAATGTTCCATTCATTCACTGCTAGTCTGGAATACATTTTAATCTCCACTCTGCGCAGATATTCGTTACAGCACTGGTATGTCTCCCCAGAATTTGAAATCATCTAAATCAGCACTCTGAAATAATCCATGGGCTAGTTTTCATCTTCCTATCCACAATGCCATTCTCGTGCGAAAGCACTGCATTAGGAAGTGTGCGTCACGCAGCCAGCCTGGCCGAGCTGGGTTCAATTTCTAGCCCTCTCATAGAGCCCCGGAATCTACCGAGAGTATCTGGCCCTCGTGGCAAAGCCTGGAAAGACACCCGTGAAATATTCCTTATGCCAAAATTACAGTCACCACAAGTGTCCAAACAAAGACGTTACTAAACCGCGCCAGCAAATCAATGAAGTCCGGGAAGACTGGGAGAGTGACAGTGATCCACACTGCTGAGTAGTGAATTCATCTCAATATCCAATGTATTAGACCTGCGTTTCTTCTCGTTCTCCACGAAATCGAGTCGAATTAAAAATATGCCAAGTGAGCATTTATTGTCAACTCTCCCCAGGCCTGCTGTTCTGCTCCCAATCCAGCCGAATGTAGTATTCTGTTCATTAACCCTGCCACACTACCGAGCGATCTGAGTTCTTCTAAATATCAACACGTACATATCTGGTTTTCATCTGCCTGTGCACTCAATGAAGCCGAAGTTTTCATCATCCCGTTCACTCTAACCAGGCTTGGTGTGCATCGAACTCTAAATCAATCAAAACCATAAGGACTCTCCCGGTCAACGCCACCCAGTGGTAGTGATGATCTTATGCCTCTAAAACTCGTCAGGGTTGGGATTTTTCTGCAAGTCCCAGGAACCCAATGCTAGTGGTCAGCGGCCTGTTCACATACCGCAGGCGTGCTGTTCAACTGGCTATCCACTCAACCCTTGTTCGCACTTCCTTTTCTTGTCCACACAAACCAGACTTCAGAAATCATTGGAATCTCCACTTCAGATTGTTCCATTCATTCACTGTGAATCTGGAATTCATCTGAATCTCCACTCCAGGCAGTGTTTCATTACACCACTGTTGTATGTCCAAGTAACCCAATGCTGATTGTCAGTGTCCTGTTCACACTCGCGGGAGTGCTATTCAACTGGCTATCATCTCCACCCTGGTCAGCTCTTCCTTTTCCTGTCCACGCAACCCAGACTACAAAAGTCATTGGAATCTCCACTACAGAAGGTTCCATTCATTCACTGCTGATCTGCAGTTCTTCGAATCTCCATTCTAGGCAGGCCTTCATTACACCACTGTTGAATGTCCAAGTAACCCAATGATGGTTTTCACCCACCTGTGCTTTTCACTGGTTATCCACTTCACCCTGGTTAGTTCTTCATTTTCCTGTCTACACTACCCAGACATTAGTCATTAATGGAATCTCCACTACAGAATGTTCCGGTCATTCACTGCGAGTCTGGAATACATCTGAATCTCCACTCTACGCAGGCATTCGTTACACCACTGGACAGTATACCCAGAAACCTGAAAACATCTGAATCTGCACTGTAAAATCATCCATGGGCTGCTTTTCATCTTCCTATCCACACTGGCATTCTGGCACGAAAGCACAGCAGTAGGACGTTTGTGTCACGCAGACAGCCTGGCCGAGCCGGGTTTAATTCCTCGCCCTCTCAGAGAGCCCGTGAAGCTACCGAGAGTATCTGGCCCTCGTGGAAAAGCCTGGCAAGACACCGTGGAAATATTGCATATGCCAAAATTACAATCACCACAAATCTCCAAACGAAGACGCAACTGAACCGTGCAAGCAAATCAATGAAATCCGGCAGGACTGGGAGAGTGACAGCAATTAACACTGCTGAGTATTGAATTCATCTCAATATGCAATGTATTAGGCCTGCGTTTCTTCTTGTTCTCCACGAAAAGGAGTCGAATTAGAAATCTTCCAATTGAGCATTTGCTGTCAACTCTCTCCAAGCCTGCTGTTCAGCTCCATATCCAGTCGAATATAGTATTCTGTTCATTAACCCTGCCAGAATACCAAGCGACCTGAGTTCATCTAAATATCAACATCTACATATCTGGTTTTCATCTGCCGGTGCACTCAATCAAGCCGAAGTTTTAATCATCCCTTCGACTCTAACCAGGCCTGGTGTGCATCGACTTCTGAATCAATCAAAACCATATGTTAGACTCCCGGTCCGGTCAATGCCACCAAGAGGTGGTGATGATCGTAGGCCTCTAAAACTCGTCAGAATTGGGATTCTTCTGCATGTACCAGTAACCTAATGCTAGTGGTCGGCGGCCTATTCACAAACCGCAGGCGTGGTGTTCACTGGCTCTTCACTCCACCATGGTCAGCTCTACATTTCCTGGTGCCTATAACCCAGAGTTCTGAAATCATTGGTATCTCCACTACATAATGTTCCATTCATTTACTGTGAATCTGGAATTTATCTGAATCTCCACTCCAGGCACTCTTTGGTTACACCACTGGTGAATATCCAAGTGACCCAATGCTGGTTGAACTCGCAGGCGTGCTGTTCAACTGGCTCTCCACTCCACCCTGGTCAGAATTTCATTTTCCTGTGCACACAACCCAGACTTCAGAAATCATTGGAATCTCCACTACAGAATGTTCCATTCATTCAATGCCAATCTGGAGTTCATCGAATCTCTAAACCAGGCAGGCTTTCGTTTCATCGCTGTTGGATATCCAAGTAACCCAATGCTGGTTTTCAAAGTCCTGTTCACACTCGCAGGCGTGCTGTTTAACTGGCTATCCATTCAACACTGGTCACCACTTCATTTTCCTATCCACAAAACCCAGACGTCAGCAATCATTGGAATCTCCACTACAGAATGTTCCATTCATTCACTCCCAATCTGGAGTTCTTCGAACCTCCACTCTAGGCAGGCTTTCATTACACCAGTGGTAAATGTTCAAGTAACCAAATGCTGCTTTTCAGCTGCCTGTTCACACTCGCAGGCGTACTGTTCAACTGGCTATCCACTCCACTCGGGTCAGCTCTTCATTTTCCTGTCCACACAACCCAGACTTCAGAAATCATTGGAATCTCCACTACAGAATGTTCCATTCATTCACTGCCAATCTGGAGTTCTTCGAATCTCCACTCTAGGCAGGCTTTCGTTACACCACTGGTGAATATCCAAGTATCCCAATGAAGGTTTTCAGCGTCATGTGCTGTTCACTGTCTATCTACTCCACCCTGGTGAGATCTTCATTTTCCTGTCTATAGAACCCAGACATTCAGAAATCTTTGGAATCTTTACTACAGTATGTTCCAGTCATTTACTGCAAGTCGGGAATACATCTGAATCTCCACTCTAAGCAGGCATTCATTACAGCCATGTCAATTTTACCTAAAAACTTGAAATTATCTGAATCTGCACTCTAAAATCATCCGTGGACTGCTTATCATCTTCTTATCGACTTTCTGGCGCAAAAGCACAGCAGTAAGACGAGTTCATCACACAGCCTGAAGTGCCGAGCCGGGTTCAAATCCTCGCCCTCTCAGAGAGCTCGCGAAGCTACAGAGAATATCTGGCCCTCGTGGCAAAGCCTGGCAAGACACCTGTGAAATATTCGATATGCCATAATTACATTCACCACAAGTCTACAAACGAAGACGCTACTGAACCGCGCCAGCAAATCAATGAAATCCGGGAGGACTGGGAGAGTGACAGTCTACCACACTGCTGAGTAGTGAATTCATCTCAATATCCAATGTATTAGGCCTGCGTTTCTTCTCGTTCTCCAGGAAATCGCGTCGAATTAGAAATCTGCCAAGTGAGCATTTCCTGTCAACTATCACCAGGCCTGCTGTTCAGCTCCCTATCCAGTCGAATATACTATTTTGTTCATTAACCCTGCCACACTACCAAGCGACCTGTGTTCATCTAAATATCATCACCTGCATATCTTGTTTTCATCTGCTGTGCACTCGATAAAGGTGACGTTTTCATCATCCCGTCCACTCTAACCAGGCCTGGTGTGCATCGACTTCTGAATCAATCGAAACCATATCATATTCTCCAGGTCAACGCCACTCAGTGGTGGTGATGAACATATGCCTCTAAAACTCGTCAGGGTTGGAATTCTTCTGCATGTCCCAGTAACACAATGCTAGTGGTCAGCGGCCTCTTCACATATCGCAGGCGTGGTGTTCACTGGCTATCCACTCCACCCTGGTCAGCTCTTCATTTCCTGGTGCCCATAACCCAGAGTTCTGAAATCATTGGAATCTCCACTACAGAATGTTCCGTTCATTCACTATGAAACTGGAATTCATATGAATGTCCACTCCAAGGCAGGCTTTCGTTACACCACTGTTGAATGTCGAAGTAACCCAATGCTAGATTCAGCAGCCGGTTCACACTCGCAGCCATGCTGTTAAACTGGCAATCCACTCAACCATGGTTAGCTCTTCATTTTCCTGTCCACACAACCTACACTTCAGAAACCATTAGAATCTCCACTACAGAAAGTTCCACTCATTCACTGACAATCTGGAATTCATCGAATCACCAATTTAGGCAGGCTTTCGTTACACCAATGGTGAATATAAAAGTAACCCGATACTGGTTTTCAGCCGCCTGTTCACACTCGCAGGCGTGCTCTTCACTGGCTATCCAGTCCACCCTGGTCAACTCTTCATTTTTATGTCCACACAACCTAGAATTCAGAAACTATTGGAATCTCCATTACAGAATTCATTCACTGCCAGTATGGAATTCATCGAATCTCCCCACCAGACAGGCTTTCGTTACGCCACTGGTGAATATAAAAGTAACCCAATGCTGGTTTTCAGCGGCCTGTTCACACTGGCAGGTGTGCTGTTTAACTGGCCATCCAATCCAACCAGGTAAGCTCTGCATTTTCCTGTCCACAAAACGCAAACTTCAGAAACCAATGGAATCTCCACTACAGAATGTTCCATTCCTTCACTGCCAATCTGCAATTCATCGAATCTCCACTCAAGACAATCTTTTGCTACACAACTGGTGAATGTCCAAAGAACCCAATGCTGGTTTTCAACGTCCTGTTCACACCCGCAAGCATCCTGTTAAACTTACGACAAAATCCACCCTGGTCAGCTCTTCATTTTCCAGTCCACACAACCCAGACTTCAGAAATCAGAGGAATCTCCACTACAGAATGTTCGATTCTTTCACTGCCAATCTGGAGTTCATCGAATCTCCACTCCAGGCAGGCTTTCTTTACAGCACTGGTGAATGTCTAAGTAACACAATGCTGGTTTTCAGTGGCCTGTTCACACCCGCAGGCATGCTGTTCAACTGGCTATCCACTCCATTCTGGTCAGATCTTCCTTTTCCTGTCCACACAACCCAGACTTCAGCAATCATTGGAATCTCCACTACAGAATGTTCCATTCATTCACTGCCAATCTGGAGTTCATCAAATATCCAAACCAGGCAGGCTTTCACAACACCACTATTCAATGTTCAAGTAATGCAATGCTGGTTTTGAACGGTCTTGTTCACACTCGCAGGCGGGTTGTTCAACTGGCTATCCACTCAACTCTGGTCAGCACTTCATAATCTTGTTCACACAACCCAGACTTAGGAAATCATTGGAATCTCCACTGTAGAATATTCCATTCATTCAGTGCGAATCTGCATCATCTGAATCTCCACTCCAGGCAGGCTTTGGTAACACCACTGGTGAATATCCAAATAATCAAATGCTGGTTTTCAGCGTCCTCTTCACATTCGCACGTGTGCTGTTCAACTGGCTAGCCACTCCACCTTGGTTAGCTCTTCATTTTCCTGTCAACACAACCCAGACTTCATAAATCATTTGATTCTCCACTACAGTATGTTCTATTTATTCAGTGCGAATCTGGATCATCTGAATCTCCACTCCAGGCAGGCTTTCGTTACACCACTGATGAATGTCCAAGTAACCCAATGCTGCTTTTCATCGTCCTGTTCACACTCGCAGGCGTACTTTTCAACTGGCTATACACTCCACAATGGTCAGCTCTTTCTTTTGCTGTCCACACATTCCAGACCTCAGAAATCATTGGAATCTCCAATAAAGAATGTTCCATTCATTCACTGCGAATCTGGAATTCATCTGAATCTCCACTCCAGGCAGGCATTCGTTACACCGCTGGTGAATTTCCAAGTAACTCAATGCTGGTTTTCAGCGTCCTGTTCACACTCGCAGGCCTGCTGTTCAACTGGCTATCCACTCAACCGTGTTCAGAACTTTATTTTCCTGTCCACACAACGTAGATTTCAGAAACCATTGGAATTTCCACTACAGAATGTTCCATTCATTCACTGCCAATCTGGAATTCATCGAATCTCCACTCCAGGCAGGCTTACATTACACCACTGGTGAATGTACAAGTAACCCAATGCTGGTGTTCAGCGTCCTGTTCACACTCGCGGGTGTGCTGTTCAACTGGCTATACACTCCACACGGGTCAGCACTTTCTTTTCCTGTCCACAAACCCAGATTTCAAAAATCATTGGAATCTCCACTACAGAATTTTCCATTCATTCACTGCTGGAGTTCATCGAATCTCCACTCCAGGCAGGCTTTCATTACACCACTGGTGAATGTCCAAGTAACCCACTGATGGATACAGCGGGCTGTGCTGATCACTGGCTATCCAGTCCTCCTTGTTCAGCTCTTCATTTTCCAGACCACAGATCTAAGACACCAGGAATCATTGAAATCTCCACTACAGAATGTTCCGTTCATTCACTGCGAGTCTGGAATACATCTGAAACTCCAACTTTACGCAGCCATTCGTTATACCACTGAAGAGTCTCCACAGAAACTTGAAATCATCTGAATCTACACTCCAAAATCATCCATTGGCTGCTTTTCATCTTCCTATTATCACTGCCATTCTGACGATATAGCACAGCAGTAGGGCGTGTGCATCATGCGGCCAGCCTGGCTGAGTCAAGTTCAACTCCTAGCCCTCTCAGAGAGCCCAGGAAGCTAGCGAGAGTTTCTGGCCCTCATGACAAAGCATAGCAAGACACCCGGGAAATATTCCATATGCCAAAATTACAGTCACCACAAGTCTCCAAACGAAGACACTAATGAACCGCGCCAGCAAATCAAAGTAGTCAGGGAGGACTGGGAGAGTGACAGCGATCCACACTGCTGAGTAGTGAATTCATCTCAATATCCAATGTATAAGGCCTGCGTTTCTTCTGGTTATCCACGAAATCGAGTCGAATTAGAAATCTGCCAACTGAGCATTTCCTGTCAACTCTCCCCAGGCATACTGTTCAGCTCCCTATCCAGTCGAATATAGTATTCTTTTCATTAACCCTGCCACACTAGGGAGCGACCTGAGTTCTTCTAAATATCAACACGTACATATCTGCTTTTCATCTGCCAGTGCACTCAAACAAGCCGAAGTTTTCATAATCCCGTCCACTCTAACCAGGCCTGGTGTGCATCGACTTCTGAATTTATCGAAACCATATGGTATTCTCCGGTCAATGCCAACCAGTGGTGATGATGATCGTATTCAACTAAAACTCGTCAGGTCTGGGATTCTTCTGCATGTCCCAGTAATGCAATGGTAGTGGTCAGCGGCCTGTTCACATACCACAGGCGTGGTGTTTACTGGCTATCCACTCCACCCTGGTCAGCTCTTCATATCCTGGTGCCCATGACCCAGAGTTCTGAAATCATTGGAATCTCCACTACAGAATGTTCCATTCATTCGCTGACAATCTGGAATTTATCGAATCTCCACTCCAGGCAGGATTTCGTTACACCACTGGTGAATATCCAAGTACCCCAAAGCTGGTTTTTCGCACCCTGTTCACACTCGCCAGTGCGCTATTCAACTGACTATCCACTCCAACCTGATCAGCTCTTCATTTTCCTGTCCACATAACCCAGACTTTAGAAATCAATGGAATCTCCACTACAGAATGTTACATTCATTCACTCCCAATCTGGAACTCATCGAATTTCCACTCCAGGCAGGATTTTGTTTCACTAGTGTTGAATGTCCAAGTAACCCAAGGCTGGTTTTCAGCAGCCTGTTCACACTCGCAGGAGTGCTGTTCAACTGGCTATACACTCAACCCTGGTCAGCTCTTCATTTTCCTGTCCACATAACCTAGACTTCAGAAACCGTTATAATCTCCACTACAGAATGTTCCCTCCATTTAATGCCAATCTGGAATTCATCGAATCTCCACTCCAGGCAGGCTTTCGTCACACGACTGGTGAATATTCAAGTAACCGAATGCTGGTTTTCAGCGTTCTGTTCATATTCACCTGTGTGCTGTTCAACTGGCAATCAACTCCTCAGTGGTCAGATTATTCTTTTCCTGTCCACACAAAACAGACTTCAGAATTCATTGGAATCTCCACTACAAACTGTTCCATTGATTCACTTCCAATCTTGAATTCATAGAATATCCAACTCCAGGCAGGCTTTCGTTACACCACTGATGATGTCCAAGTAATACAATGCTGGATTTCAGAGTCCTGATCACACTCGCAGGCGTGCTGTTCAACTCGCTGTCCACTCAACCCTGGACAGCTCTTCATTTTCCTGTCCACAGAACCCAGACTTCAGAAGTAATTGGAATCTCCACTACAGAATGTTCCATTCATTCACTCCTAATCGGGAATTCATCGGATCTCCACTCCAGGCAGGATTTCGTTACAGCACTGGTGAATATCCAAGTAACCCAATGTTGGTTTTCAGCAGCCTGTTCAAACTCGCAGGCTGCTGTTCAACAGGATATCCACTCTACCCTGCTCTCCTCTACATTTTCCTGTCAACAAAACCCAGACTTCAGAAATCATTGGAATCTCCCCTAGAGAATGTTCCATTCATTCTCTGCGAACCTGGTATTCAACTGAATCTCCACTCCAGGCAGGCTTTCGTTACACATCTGGTGAATATCCAAGTAACCCAATGCTGGTTTTCAGCAGCCTGTTCACACTCACCAGCGTGCTGTTCAACCAGCTATCCACTCAAATCCATTAATTCACTGTGAATCTGGAATTCATCTTAAACTCCACTCCAGGCAGGCTTTCGTTACGCCACTGGTGAATGTCCAAGTAACCCAATGCTGGTTTTCATCGGCCTGTGCTGTTCACTGCCTCTCCACTCCACCCTGGTCTGCTCTTTATTTTCCTGTCCACAGAACTCAGACATCAGAAATCATTGGAATCTCCACTACAGAATGTTCCGATCATTCACTGTGTGTCTGGAATACATCTGAATTTCCACTCTGCGCAGGCATTCGTTACATCATGTGTATGTCTACCCAGAAACTTGAAATCATCTGAATCTGCACTCTAAAATCATCCATGAGCTGCTTTTCATCTTCCTATCCACACCGCCATTCTTGCGCGAAAGTACAGCAGTAGGACGTGTGCGTCACGCAGACATCCTGGCCGAGCCAGTTTCAATTCCTAACCCTATCAGAGAGCCCCGGAAGCTACGGAGAGTATCTGGACCTTGTGGCAAAGCCTGGCAATCCACCCGTGAAATATTCCTTATGCCAAAATTACAGTCACCACAAGTATCCAAACAAAGATGTTACTGAACCGCGCCAGCAAATTAATGAAGTCCCGGAAGACTGGGAGAGTGACAGTGATCCACACTGCTGAGTAGTGAACTCATCTCAATATCCAATATATTAGGCCTGCGTTTCTTCTCGTTCTCCATGAAATTGAGTCGAATTAAAAATCTGCCAAGTGAGCATTTGCTGTTTCTCATAAACATTGTCTTCGTAAGATTCAGCTGTAGTCCTACCTTTCCACACTCACGGTCAAAGTCGGCCAGCATTTGTGCCGCTTGGCTGATGTTTGGTGTTATTAAAACAATGTCATCAGCAAAGCGGAGGTGGTGTAGTTGCCGACCATCTATCTTCACTCCCATTCCTTCCCATTCCAGTCGTCGCATGATGTTCTCGAGGGTGGCACTGAAGAGTTTTGGTGAAATGGTATCACCCTGCCGCACCCCTCTCTTGACATCAACGATCACTTCTTTGTAGAATGGTGAGATCCTGGTAGTGAATCCGCAATACAGCTCACGGAGGATCCTGATGTATTGGGCTTGAATGCCCTGATTGGCTAGGGCTTCAATGACCGCTTCCGTCTCAACAGAATCAAAGGCCTTCTTTAAATCAATGAACGTTAAGCAGAGCGGCATCTTGAACTCCCGAGAAACCTCAATGAGTTTGGTTATCGTGTGGATATGGTCGATGGTGCTGAATCCTTTGCGGAACCCTGCTTGCTCACATGGTTGTCCTTCATCTAGTGTTCTGCCAATCCTATTCAGGATGACTCGAGTGAACAACTTGTAGATGACAGACAATAGGCAGATCGGGCGATAGTTGCCAATGTCATGGATGTCTCCCTTCTTGAACAGTAGTACTGTCCTGCTGGTTTTCCATTGAGATGGAAGCTTGCATTCAGACAGGTAGCGAGTGAAGAGCCGAGCCAGTGTATTGATGAGTACTGACGGCAGGTTCTTCAGGTGTTCAGGTCTGACCTTGTCTGGGCCGGGTGCTGTTTGCTTCTTTACTGACGAAATGGCGTGTCGGATTTCGGTAGGGAGAATGCAACAGCTATGTGTACCTAGGTCGAGAGGTCAACATGACAAATGACCTGGCACCCGAGCTGCGCAGGAGGAAGAGAGCGGCTTGGAATGCCTTCAGGAACGTCGAAGAAATAGCTAAGAGGACGAAGAACCTCCGGCTCCGGGCACATCTCTTTGATTCCACTGTTCTTCCTGCATTAACATATGCCTCAGAGACCTGGGCCCTACGCAAACAAGATGAGAACGCCATTCAGGTCTCCCAAAGAAGAATAGAAAGAGCTATGCTTGGAATATCACGTTTCACTCAAATGAGAGAACGAATCCGGAGTTCTGACATCCGTCGACGATCAAGGATCAGGGACGCTGTCTCATTTGCTAAGGTGTCGAAAATCAGATGGGCTGGTCATGTAATGAGATTTAAAGACGACCGTTGGACTAGAGCTGTTACTGATTGGATTCCACGGGATGTCAAGAGACCGCGTGGCCGCCCACCTACCAGATGGTCAGACTTCTTTGTCAAGGTCATGAACGATCGGTTTGAGGCCCTCCATGTTCCCGGAGCGAAGAGATGCCATTGGGCTACACTAGCACGCGACAGGGACAAATGGAGACGTTACTGGCGCCCGCTCGAGCAAATCGACGACTAACGGGAAGTTAAGTGATTAAGTGATTAAGTGAGCATTTGCTGTCAAGTCTCCCCAGGCCTGCTGTTCTGTATGAAATCCAGCCGAATGTAGAATTCTGTTCTTTAACCCTGCCACACTACCGAGCGACCTGAGTTCTTCTAAATATCAACACGTACATATCTGGTTTTCATCTGCCTGTGCACTCAATCAAGCCAAAGTTTTCATCATCCCGTCCACTCTAACCAAGCCTGGTGTGCATCGACTCCTGAATCAATCGAAACCATATGGTACTCTCCCGGTCAACGCCACCCAGTGGTGTTGATGGTCGTATGCCTCTAAAACTAGTCAGGGTTGGAATTCATCTACATGTCCCAGTAACCCAAGGCTGGTTTTCAGCGGCGTGTTCACACTCGCAGGCATGCTCTTCACTGGCTACCCACTCTACTCTGTTTAGGTCTTCATTTCCTCGTGACAATAACTCAGAGTTCTAAAATCATTGGTATCTCCACTACCGAATGTTCAATTCATTCACTTCGAATCTGGAATTCATCTGAATCTCCACTCCACGCAGGCTTTCGTTACACCTCTGGTCAATGTCCAAGTAACCCAATGCTTGTTTCAGTGGCCTGTTAACACTCGCAGGCGTACTTTTCAACTTGCTATCCACTCAATCCTGGTCAGCTCTTAATTTTCATGTCCACACAACACTGACTTCAGAAATCATTGGAATGTCCACTACAGACTGTTCCATTCACTCACTGCCAATCTGGAGTCCATCGAATCTCCACTCCAGGCAGGCTTTCGCTACACACTGGTGAATGTCCAAGTAACCCAATGCTGGTTTTCAGCGTCATTTTCACACTCGCAGGCGTGCTGTTCAACTGGCTACACACTCCACCCTGGTCTTGTCTTCATCTTTCTGTACACACAACCCAGACTTCAGAAATCATTGGAATCTCCACTACATAATTTTCCATTCATTCACTGCCAATCTGGAGTTCATCAAATCTCCACTCCAGGCAGGCTTTCTCTTGCAGTACATGGAGCTTACGTCTATCAGGTTACGCTCACCACAGTGCTCCCGAGTCATTCCTATTACTTTGTTTGTCTGTAAACACTGCTATGCTCTGTTCCTCAACCAATTTGTAATGTCTCATCCTTCTTAGACACTGAAGTTTTACTATAAGTTAATATTGCCTTTCTCCTCTCCTGATGTCTTTTGAGCAGTTTACTTTAATGCAATGTCCTTTTTTATAGATACAGGAAGACAATTAATTAATATGTTCTTTCACTTAGGAATTGATTGGCTTAGAATATTATTAACTCCTGGGCATCTGCCTTCTCAACTTAAGCCTCAGTTGCCCTCACTTCCTAGCACCCAAGGGCAGGTTTCCGACGTGGGACTGGATGGAACCAGGGCAAGCCGGTAAGTTATGTGCTACCCTGGCATCGCAATGAGCCTGGCCAAGGTGCCAAAATTCTTAACTATCAGTTAAGAGTTTGATCATAGGCAAATGCTGTCATGATCCAAATATAACGATGAGACTAGGACCCTGCTGCTAGGAATAGGAAAGCTACCTGGCCTGTGCACTGGAGTCTGAGATTGAGATGGCCCTGGGAGAGCAATTCTATAAGCTCAAGGTATTTCTTACTGTTTCCATACAAAATGATTAATATTATGTATGCTTATATGTTGGTTGGACAAGGAGAGGTGAAACACATCCTAGAAGCATTTTTCCTGTGTGTCCTGACAAACATGGATGAGACTGAACTTTCTCCCCTTCAAACTGCCTTCAGTAAATGATTTCAGTATATTGAGGCAGTTTCTCTTATCTCACAGGAACCTAGCTGGCCTTAGGTATGCAGATCCCAGATGCTAAGCCAGGCCTGATCTTTGGAATGTAGATGCCTGGCTCCAAGCTGGTTGATTTTGGAGTTGTAGATTCCAAGCTCTACCAGACTTGTCTTTGTTGTGCTAATCCAAGTGCTTGTAGTTTGTAAAAGGATTACTGGCCTGCGGATGTAAAGAAACAATGTATGTTGTGCCTCAATATTCTTTCTGTAACTCCTTTTGATGACATAACTAAATTGCGCCCTTTAGAGGTACTATGATCTATATAAGGGAGATTTCAGAGCTCTCTGGGGGACACGTGCATCAGAGAACCTGGGAAGATAGGACTGAGGACAGAAGTTGAGAGAACAAAGGTGCACGTGCTTGAGAGATCCTGGGGCCTTCATGACATACATCTCTTCCGTGTAATAAACTGCTGCTAAGACAAACCCGCTTGGCCGCTGTTTCCTTCCTTCACCTGACAATCACCATCGACGTCCCTAGAGTGGGGAAACGGCCTGAACGCCGGCCTTTTTATTTTTTGTGTGTTTACACACAAAACCACTGGTAAATGCTAAACCACTGATAAATGTCCAAGTAACCCAATGCTGGTTTTCAGCGGCCTGTTCACACTCGCAGACGTGCTGTTCAACAGGCTCTCCACACCAACTTGGTCAGCTCTTCCTTTTCCTTTTCACACAACCCATATTTCTGAAATTATTGGATTCTCCACTACAGAATGGTCCATTCATTCACTGCCAATCTGGAGTTCTTCGAATCTCCACTCCAGTCATGCTTTCGTTACACCACTGGTGAATATCCAAGTAACCCAATGCTTGTTTTCAGCGTCCCGTTCACACTCTCAGTCATGCTCTTCAAATGGCTATCCAGTGCAACCTAGTCAGCTCTTCATTTTCCTGTCCACACAACCTTGACTTCAGCAGCCATTGGAATCTCCACTACAGAATGTTCCATTCATTCACTGCCAATCTGGAATTCACCGAATCTCCACTTTAGGCAGGCTTTCGTTACACCAATGGTGAATATCCAAGTAACCCAATGATGGTTTTGAGCTTCCTGCTCACACTCGCAGTCGTGCTGTTCAACTAGATATACACTCCAACCTGGTCAGCTCTTCATTTTCCTGTCCTCACAACCCAGACTTCAGAAATCATTGGAATCTCCACTACAGAATGTTCCATTCATTCACTGCTATTCTGGATTTCATCTAAATCTACACTCCAGGGAGTCTTTCGTTACACCACTTGTGAATGTCCAAGTAACTCAATGATGGTTTTCACCGGCCTGTGCTCATCACTGGCTGTCCACTCCACCCTGTGCAGCCCTTCATTTTCTGGTCCACACAACCCAGACATCCGAAATCATTGGAATCCCCACTGCAGAATGTTCTGGTCATTCACTGCAAGTCTGGAATACATCTGAATCTCCACTCTGCGCAGGCATTCGTTACAGCACTTGTATGTCTACCAGAAACTTGAAGTGATCTGAATTTGCACTCTAAAATCATCCAGGGGCTGCTTTACATCTTCCTACCCACACTGCCATTCTGGCGCGAAAGTACAACAGTAGGACATATGCGTCACGCAGCCAGCCTGGCCGAGCCGGGTTCAATTCCTCGTTCTCTCAGAGAGCCCGGGAAGCTACTGACAGTGTCGGGCCCTCGTGAAAAACCTGGCAAGACATCTGTGAAATATTCTATATGCCAAAATTAGACTCACCACAAGTCTCCAAACGAAGATGCTACTGAACCGCTCCAGCAAATCAATGAAGTCCGGGAGGACTGGGAGAGTCACAGTGATCCACACTGCTGAGTAATGAATTAATGTCAATATATAAGGTATAAAGAATGTGTTTCTTCTCGTTCACCTCAAAATCGAGATGAATTCGAAATCTGCCAAGTGAGCATTTGCTGTCAACTCTCCCCAGGCCTGCTGTTCAGCTCCCTATCCAGTCGAATACAGTTTTCTGTTTATGAACCCTGCCACACTACCGAGCAACCTGAGTTCATCTAAATATCAACACCTACATATCTGGTTTTCACTGCCTGTGCACTCAATCAAGCCTAAGTTATCTTCATCCCGTGCACTATTTGGTTACACCACTGGTAATATCCAAGTAACCCAATGTTGGTTTTCAGCGGAGTATTCATACTCGCAGGTGGGCTGTTCAACTGGCTATCCACTCCATCATGGTCAGCTCTTCCTTTTCCTGTCCACACAACCCAGACTTCAGAAATTATTGGAATCTCCACTACAGAATATTCCATTCATTTGCTGCCAATATGGAGTTCTTCGAATCTCTACTCCAGGCAGGCTTTCGTTACACCAGTGGAAAATGTCCACGCAACCCAATGATGGTTTTCAGCTAGCTTTTTCTGTTCACTGGCTATCCAGTCCACCCTGGTGATTTCTTCATTTTCCTGTCCACAGAATCCAGACATCAGAAATCACTGGAATCTCCACTACACTTTGTTCTGGTAATTCACTGCGAGTCTGGAATACATCTGAATATCCACTCTGCGCAGGCATTCGTTACAGCACTGGTTTGTCTACCCAGGAACTTGAAATGATCTGAATCTGCACTCTAAAATCATCAATGGGCTGCTTTTCATCTTCCTGTCAACACTGCCATTCTGTCGCGAAAGCAGAGCTGTTTGACGACTGCATCACGCAGCCAGCCTGGCTTAGCCGGGTTCAATTCTTCGCCCGCTCAGAGAGCCCGGGAAGCTAGCGAGAGTATCTGGCCCTCGTGGCAAAGCCTGGCAAGACACCCGGGAAATATTTCATATTCCAAAATTACAGTCACCACAAGTCTCCAAACGAATATGATACTGAACCGCGCAAGCAAATCAATGAAGTCCGGGAGGACTGGGAGAGTGACAGTGATCCACACTGCTGAATATTGTAAAAAGTAAAGTAAAAGCCCTCCCGTTGATCATCGATTTGCTCGAGCGGGCCCAGTAACGTCTCCATTGGAGACTTTGTTGTTACTTTGTCTGGCATATCGAATACTCTCGGTAGCTTGCCGGGCTCTCCGAGAGGGGCGGAGGAATCGAACTGGGGTCAGCCATGTTGGTTGCGTGCAAGGCAAACGCCCTACCTGCTGTGCTATCTCAATATCCAATATCTTAGGCCTGTGTTTCTTCTCGTTCTCAATGAAATCGAGTCGAGTTAGAAATCTGCCATGTGAGCATTTGCTGTCAACTCTCACCAGGCCTGCTTTTCAGCTCCCTATCCTATCAAATATAGTATTCTGTTCAATAACACTGCCACACTACCGAGCGACCTTAATCACTTACTTAATCACTTAACTTCCCGTTAGTCATCGATTTGCTCGAGCGGGCGCCAGTAACGTCTCCATTTGTCCCTGTCGCGTGCTAGTGTAGCCCAATGGCATCTGTTCGCTCCGGGAACATGAAGGTCCTCAAACCGATCGTTCATGATCTTGACAAAGAAGTCTGACCATCTGGTAGGTGGGCGGCCACGCGGTCTTTTGACATCCCGTGGAATCCAGTCGGTAACAGCTCTAGTCCAGCGGTCGTCTTTAAATCTCATTACGTGACAAGCCCATCTGATTTTCGACACCTTGGCAAATGAGACAGTGTCCCTGATTCTTGATCGTCGACGGATGTCAGAACTCCGGATTCTTTCTCTCATTTGAGTGAAACGTGATATTCCAAGCATAGCTCTTTCTATTCTTCTTTGGGAGACCTGAATAGCGTTCTCATCTTGTTTGCGTAGGGCCCAGGTCTCTGAGGCATATGTTAATGCAGGAAGAATAGTGGAATCAAAGAGATGTGCCCGGAGCCGGAGGTTCTTCATCTTCTTAGCTATTTCTTCGACGTTCTTGAAGGCGTTCCAAGCCGCTCTCTTCCTCCTGCGCAGCTCGGGTGCCAGGTCATTTGTCATGTTGACCTCTCGACCTAGGTACACATAGCTGTTGCATTCGGAGATGGTCATTCCGTAGAGAGCGAATGGGGCATCAGGAACGAGGCTGTTTCTCATAAACATTGTCTTCGTAAGATTCAGCTGTAGTTCTACCTTTCCAGACTCACGGTCAATGTCGGCCAGCATTTGTGCCGCTTGGGTGATGTTTGGTGTTATTAAAACAATGTCATCAGCAAAGCGGAGGTGGTATAGTTGCCAACCATCTATCTTCACTCCCATTCCTTCCCATTCCAGTCGTCGCATGATGTTCTCGAGGGTGGCACTGAAGAGTTTCGGTGAAATGGTATCACCCTGCCGCACCCCTCTCTTGACATCAACGATCACTTCTTTGTAGAATGGTGAGATCCTGGTAGTGAATCCGCAATACAGCTCACGGAGGATCCTGATGTATTGGGCTTGAATGCCCTGATTGGCTAGGGCTTCAATGACCGCTTCCATCTCAACAGAATCAAAGGCCTTCTTTAAATCAATGAACGTTAAACAGAGCGGCATCTTGAACTCCCGAGAAACCTCAATGAGCTTGGTTATCGTGTGGATATGGTCGATGGTGCTGAATCCTTTGCAGAACCCGGCTTGCTCGCATGGTTGTCCTTCATCTAGTGTTCTGCCAATCCTATTTAGGATGACTCGAGTGAACAACTTGTAGATGACAGACACTAGGCAGATCGGGCGATAGTTGCCAATGTCATGGATGTCTCCCTTCTTGAACAGTAGTACGGTCCTGCTGGTTTTCCATTAGGACGGAACCTTGCATTCAGACAGGTAGCGAGTGAAGAGCCGAGCCAGTGTATTGATGAGTACTGATGGCAGGTTCTTCAGGTGTTCAGGTCTGACCTTGTCTGGGCCGGGTGCTGTTTGTTTCTTTACCGACGAAATGTTGTGTCGGATTTCGGAAGGGAGAACGTTGGGAACGACATATCCATCCTGTGGAATTTGGTATGTCGGCAAGTGGACATGGCTATCGAAGAGATTTGAGTAGAAGTCATGGATAATCTTCTCCATTGCCGTTCTGGAGGATGTGATGGATCCATCAGGACGTCGGAGGGCAGTCATGTTGGTCTTGTAGTTGGCGAAGGACAGGCGGGCGTTACGAATACTTTTCCCGGCTTCTGCCGCATCTACCAGTACTTCTGCTCTTCTCTCTTTGAGGTCTTCCTTGATCGCATCTCTGCACTGCTTTGCGAGCTCGGACGTTAGCTTGCGGTTGCCTGAGGCATGGGCCAAACCACGCTGGCGAATTAGCTCAAGAGTTTTTGAAGATAGGCGATTTTTTGTGGCTATCTCTCTCTTGGCGTTCCTCGCACATTCATGGAGGTGCTGAACCAGTCGATCGTATTCCTCATCAATGTTGTCAACAATGGCATCTTCCCATATTGCCGCAATAGTACCAAAGAGTTCCCAGTTGGTGGTCATTCTGGGAGTTCTCTTTTTGAACTTTGCAGCCCTTTCTCCCCGTTCTGTGAAGTAGAATTTTGCACGAAGGAGACGGTGGTCCGATCCCGTTCGAAATTTTGGGACAACAGCGACATCAGTCAGGCAAAACTGTCGATTGAATATGATGTGGTCTATTTTGCTGTGGAATCGTCCACCAGGAGACTCCCATGTCCATCGTTTAGATTCTGCCTTCTGGAACTGTGAATTACCATGAATGGTTTTGGTCGACATGATGAACTCAGACAGTCTCTCACCCTGTTCGTTCCATTCTAGGCCATGGGTCCCGATGTGAAGTTCTTCAGCTGATCTTCTCGGTCCTATCTTGGCATTAAAATCACCCACAACGAACTTGTAGAAGGTGTGTTCTTCTTTATAGAACTTCTCTAGCTCCATGTAGAACTTCTAGATTTCTCTTTCATCATAATGAGATGTTGGTGCATAGACAACGAAGATAGAAACTGCAGGCAGTGAGCCACATCTATTCAAAAGTAAACGTCCGATTCGGGTTGTTAGGCATTCGAATGAATCAATGCTCTTGGGCAAGTTTGTGTTGACAAGGACACCGACGCCTCCAACACCTCTTTTATCGCATGTTCCGAGGAACAATTCTTCTCCAGTGTCGAAAACGGCATGGTGAGATTCGTGCCTTCTTGTCTCGGTCAGACCAATGATGTCATACTTGATCATTCGCGCTTGTACCATCAGGTCCTCGATGGATGCATCTGATGCTAGCGTACGTGCATTGAAAGTACAGACGAGCGACCTAAGGTCATCTAAATATCAACACCCACATATCTGGTTTTCATCTGCCTGTGCACTCAATCAAACCGAAGTTTTCATCATCCCGTCCACTCTAACCAGGCCTGGTGTGCATCGACTTCTGAATCAATTTGAAACAAAATGGTACTCTTACGGTCAACACCACTGTGTGGCGGTGATGATCGTATGACTCTAAAACTCGTCAAGGTTGAGATTCTTCTGCATGTCCCAGTAACCCAATGCTAGTGGTCAGCGGCCTGTTCACATACCGCAGGCGTGGTGCTCACTGGCTATACACTCCACACTGGTCAGCTCTTTATTTCCTGGTGCCCATAACCCAGAATTCTGAAATCATTTGTATCTCTACTACAGACTGTTCCATTCATTCCCTGTTATTCTGGAATTCATCTGAATCTCCACTCCAGGCAGGCTTACGTTACACTATTGGTAAATGTCCAAGTAATCCAAAGATGGTTTCAAGCGGTCTGTTCACACTCGAAGGCGTGCAGTTCAACTGGCTATCCACACAACCATGGGAAGCTTTTAATTTTTCTTTTCACAAAACCCAGACTTCAAAAATCATTGGAATTTCCACTACAAAAAGTTCCATTCATTCACTGCCAATCTGGAATTCATCGAATTTCCACACCAGGCAGTATTTTGTTACACCACTGGTGAATATCCCAGTTACCCAATGCTGGTTTTCAGCTAGCCTGTTCAAACTTGCAGGCCTGCTTTTCAACGGGCTATCCACTCTAACCTGGTCTGCTCTTCATTTTCCTGTCCACACAACCCAGAATTCAGAAATCATTGGGATTTCCACTACAGAATGTTCCATTCATTCACTGCCAATTTGTAATTCATCTGAATCTCCACTTTAGGCAGGCTTTCGTTCCACCAATGGTGAATGTCCAAGTAACCCGATGCTTGTTTCCTGAAGCCTGTTCACACTCACAGGCATGCTGTTCAACTGGCTATCCTCTAAACACCGGTCAGCTCTTCATTTTCCAGTCCGCTCAACCCACACTTCAGAAATCATTGAAATCTCAACTACAGAATTTTCCATTCATTCAGTGCGAATCTGGAATTCATCTGAATCTTCACTCCAGGCAGGATTTCATTACAACACTGGTGAATATCCAAGTAACACAATGTTAATGGTCAGCGGCCTGATCACATACCGCAGGCGTGGTGTTCATTGGCTATGCATTCGACCCTGGTCAGCTCGTCATTTCCTGGTGCCAATAACCCAGAATTCTGAAATCATTGGTATCTTCACTACAGAATGTTCCGTTTATCCACTGCAAATCTGGAAATAATCTGAATCTCCACACAAGGAAGGCTTTCATTACACCACTGGTGAATGTCCAAGTAACCCAATGTTGGTTTTCAGACTCCTATATACACTCCCAGGCGTGCTGTTCAACTTGCTAGCAACTCAACACTGCTCAGCTCTTCATTTTCTTGTCCACATAAACCAGACTTCAGAAATCATTGGAATCTACACTACAGAATGTTCATTTCATTCACTGCAAATATGGAAATCATCTGAATCTCCACTCCAGGCGCGCTCTCGTTACACCACTGCTGAATGTCCAAGTAACCCAATGCTGTTTTCCAGAGGCCTGTTCAGACTCGCAGGCGTGCTGTACAAATGGCTAAACACTCAACCCAGGTCAGCTCTTGATTTTCTTGTCCACACAAATTAGACTTCAAAAATCATTGGAATCTCTGCTACAGAATGTTCCATTCATTCACTGCCAATCTGGAATTCATCGAATCTCCACTTCAGACAGGCTTTCGTTACACCACTGGTGAAAGTCCAAGTAATGCAATGCTGGTTTTAGCGGCCTTTGTACACTCGCAGGCGTGCTGTTCTACTGGCTATCCACTCCAACATAGTCAGCACTTAATTTTCCTGTGCATACAACACAGACTTCAGAAATCATTGTAATCTCCACTATAAAATGTTCCATTCATTCACTGCAAATCTAGAATTCAATGAATCTGCACTCCAGGCAGGCTTTCGTTACAACACTTGTGAATGTCCAAGTAACCCAATGCTGCTTTTAAGATCCCTGTCACCCTGGCAGGCGTGCTGTTCACCTGGTTATTCACTCAACTCTGGTCATCTCTTCATTTTCCTGCCCAAAAAACACCGAATTCAGAAATAATTGGAATCTCCACTAGAGAAACTTCCATTAATTCACTGCCAATCTGGAATTCATGGAATCTACACTCCAGGCAGGATTTCGTTAAACAACTGGTGAATATCAAAGTAACACAATGCTGGTTATCAGCAGCCTTATCAAACTCCCAGGCCTGCTATTTAACTGGCTATCCACTCTAACCTATCTTGCTGTTCATTTTCCTGTCCACACAAACCAGACATCAGAAATCATTGGAATCTCCACTACAGAATGTTCCATTCATTCACTGCGAATCTGGGATTCATCTGAATCTCCACTCTAGGCAGGCTTTTGGTACACCAATGCTGAATGTCCAAGTAACACAAAGCTGGTTTTCAGCGGCCTGTTCACACTCGCAGGTGTGCTGTTCAACTGGCTCTCCACTCCAGAGTGTAAGCTCTTTTTATTCCGGTCCAGACAAGCCAGACTTCTGAAATCATTGGAAGCTCCACTGTAGAATTATTCATTCATTAACTGCCAATCTGGAGATTATCGAATCTCCACGCCAGGCAGGCTTCCATTACAACAGTGCTGAATTTCTAAGTAAAATAATGCTGGTTTTCAGAGGCCTGTTCACACTCGCAGGCGTGCTGTTCTTCATTTTCCTGTCCACATAACCCAGACTTCAGAGACCATTAGTATCTCCACACAGAATGTTCAATTCATTCACTGCGAATCTGGAATTCATAGAATCTGTACTCCAGGCAGGCTTTCGTTGCACCACTGGTGAATATCCAAGTAACCCTATGTTGGTTTTCAGCGTCCTGTTCACACCTCAAGCGTGCTGTTCAACTGGCTATCCAATCAATCTTGGTCAGCTCTTCCTTTTCCTGTCCACAAGGACCAGACTTCAGAAATCATTGTAATCTCTTTCTACTGAATTTCCATTCATTCGCTGCCAATCTGGAATTCATCGAACCTCCACTCTAGGCAGGCCTTCCTTACACCACTGTTGATGTCCAAGTTATGCAATGCTGCTTTTCAGCGGCCTGTTCACACTCGCAGGTGTGCTCTTCAACTGGCTATCCACTCCAACATGATAAGCTCTTCATTTTCATGTACACACAAACCAGATTTCAGAAATCATTGGAATCTCCACTACAGAATGTTCCATTCATTCAATGCGAATCTGGAATTCATCTGAATCTCCACTCCAGGCAGGATTTCCTTACAACACTGGTGTATTTCCAAGTAACACAATGCTGGTTTTCAGCGGCCTGTTCACACTCGCAGGCGTACAGTTCAACTGGCTATCCTCTCTACAGTGTTCAGCTCTTTCTTTTCCTGTCCACACAACCCAGACAAGAGAAATCACTGGAATCTCCACTACAGAATGTTCCATTAATTCAATGCCAATGTGGAGATCATCGAATCTCAAATCCAGGCAGGCTTTCTTTACACCACTGCTGAATATTCAAGTTACCACTGCTGGTTTTCAGCGGCCTGTTCACACTCGCAGGCGTGCTCTTCACTGGCTATCCAGTCCACCCTGATTAGCTCTTTATTTCCTGGTGGCAATAACCAAAAGTTCTGAAATCATTGGTATCTCCAATACATAATGTTCCATTCATTCACAGAGAATATGGAATTCATCTGAATCTCCACTTCAGGCAGTCTTTCCTTACACCACTGGTGAATGTCCAATTAACACAATGCAGGTTTCCAGCGGCCTTTTCACACTCGCAGGCGTGCTGTTCTACTGGTTATCCACTCATCCCTGGTCAGCTCTTCATTTTCATGTCCACACAATCTAGACTTCAGAAACCATTGGAATCACCACTAAAGAATGTACCATTCATTCACTGCCAATCTGGAGATTATCGAATCTCCATGCCAGGTAGGCTTTCCTTACAACACTGCTGAATGTCCAAGTAAAGCAATGCAGGTTTTCAGAGGCCTGTTCACACTCGGAGGCATGCAGTTCAACTGGATTTCCACTCAATCCTGGTCAGCTCTTCATTTTCCTTTCCACACAACACAGATTTCAGAAATTATTGGAATCCACACTACAGAATGTTCAATTCATTCACTGCCAATACGGAATTCATCGAATCTCCACTCCAGGCAGAATTTGGTTACACCACTTGTGTATATCCAGGTACCACAATGCTGATTTTCAGTGGCTTGTTCACATTCACAGGTGTGCTGTTCAACTGGCTATCCACTCCAACATGGTAAGCTCTTCATTTTCCTGTCCACACAAACCAAATTTCAGAAATCATTGAAATCTCCACTACAGAATGTTCCATTCATTTACTTCGAATCTGGAATTCATCTGAATCTCCACTCCAGGCAGTCTTTCGTTACAACACTGGTGTATTTCCAAGTAACACAATGCTGGATATCAGCGTCCTGTTCACACTCGCAGGCATGGTGCTGGTTCAACTGGCTATCCTCTCCACAGTGTTCAGCTCTTTCTTTTCCTGTCCATACAACCCACCCAGACTTGAGAAATCACTGGAATCTCCACTACAGAATGTTCCATTAATTCAATGCCAATGTGGAGATCATCGAATCTCCCCTTCAGGCAGGATATCGTTATCCCACTGGTGAATATCCACGTACCCCAAAGCTGGTTTTCAGCGTGCTGTTCACACTCGCAGGTGTGCTGTTCAACTGACTATCCACTCCAAACTGGTCAGCTCTTCATTTCCTTTCCATACAACCCAGACTTCAGAAATCATTGGAATCTCCACTACAAAATGTTCCATTCATTTACTACGAATATGGAATTCATCTGAATCATCACTCAATGCAGGCTTTCGTTACAACCACTGCTGAATGTCCAAGTAATCCAATGCTGGTTTTCAGCATCCTGTTCACACTCGCAAGTGTGCTGTTCAACTGGCTCTGCACTACAGAGTGGTCAGCTCCTTCTTTTCTTGTCCACACACCGCAGACTTGAAAAATCACTGGAATCTCCACTACAGAATGTTCCATTCATTCTATACCAATGTGGAGGTCATGCTAATCTCCCCATGAGGCAGGCTTTCTTTACACCATTGCTGAATGTTCCAGTAACCCAATTCTGGTTTTCAGCGGTTTGTTCACACTCGCAGGCGTGCTCTTTACTATCCAGTCCACCCTGGTCAGTGCTTCATTTCTCCCCTCCAGGCAGGTTTTTGTTATCCCACTGGTGAATATAAAATTAACCCAATGCTGGTTTTTAGCGGCCTGTTCATACTCGCAGGCGTGGTGTTCAACTGGCAATCCACTACAACCTGGTCAGCTCTTCATTTTTCTCTCCACACAACCCAGACTTCAGAAACCATTGAAATCTCCACTAAAGAATGTTCCGTTCATTCACTGCCAATCTGGAATTCATTGAATCTCAACTCTAGTCAAGCATTCGTTATACCACTGGTGAATGTCCATGTAACACAATGCTGGTTTTCAGCGTCCTGTTCACAGTGGCAGGCGTGCTGTTCAACTGGCTATACACTCCACGGTGGTCAGATCTTTCATTTCCTGTCCACACAAACCAGACTTCAGAATTCATTAGAATCTCCACTACAGAATGTACCATTGATTCACTGTCAATTTTGTGATCATCGAATCTCCACGCCAGGCAGGCTTTCGTTACATCATGGCTGAATATTCAAGTATCCAAATGGTCGTTTTCAGCGTCCTGTTCACACTCGCAGGCGTGCTGTTCAACGGCTATCCACTGAACCCTGGTCAGCTCTTCATTTTCCTGTCCACAGAACCCATATTTTAGAAATCATTGGAATCTCCCCTACAGGATGTTCCATTCATTCACGGCCAATATGGAGTTCTTCGAATCTGCACTCCACGCAGGCTTTCGTTACACCACTGGTGAATGTCCAAGTAACAGAATGCTGGTTATCAGCGGCCTGTTCACACTCGCAGGAGCGCTGTTCCACTGGTTATCCACTCAACCCTGGTCAGCTCTTCATTTTCCTGTCCACAAAACCCAGACTTCAGAAATCATTGGAATCTCCACTATAAAATGTTCCATGCATTCGCTTCGAATCTGGAATTCATCTGAATCTCCAATTCAGGCAGGCCTTCGTTACACTACAGCTGAATGTCCAAGTAAGATAATGCTGGTTTTAAGCATCCTTTTCACATTTGCAGGCGTGCTATTTAACTGGCTATCCACTCTATAGTGGATAGGTCTTTCTTTTCCTGTCCACACAACCAAGACTTCAGAAATCATTTGAATCTCCACTACAGAATGTTCCATTCATTCACTGCCAATCTGGAATTCAGCTGTATCTCCAGTACAGGCAGTCTTTCGTTACACATTGTTGAATATCTTAGTAACCCGTTGCTGGTTTTCTGCGTTCTCTTCACCCTCGCAGGCGTGCTGTTCAACTTGGTTATCCACTCCACCCTGGTCAGCTCTTCCTTTTCTTGTCCACACAACAAGACTTCAGAAATCATTGGAATTTCCACTACAGTGTGTTCCATTCATTCACGGCCAATATGGAGTTCTTCGAATCTCCACTCCAGGCTGGCTTTCGTTACACCACTGCTGAATGACCAAGTAACCCAATGCTGGTTTTCAGCGGACTATTCACACTCACAGGCGCGCTGTTCAACTGGCTATCCACTTTACACTGGTCAAATCTTCATTTTCCTGTCCACATAACCCAGACTTCAGAAACCATTAGAATCTTCACTACACAATGTTCCATTCATTCGCTGCCAATTTGAAATTCATGTAATATCCACTCCAGTCAGGCTTTCATTAAACCACTGGTGAATATCCAGGTAACTCAATGCTGGTTTTCAGCGGCCTGTTCACATTCGCATGCGCATACGTTGAACTGGCTATCCACACTAGCATTTTCTGCTGTTCATTTTCCTGTTCACACAATCCAGGCTTCGTAATTCATTGGAATCTCCACTAGAGAATGTTCCATTCATTCATTCCCGATCTGGAGTTCATCGAATTTCCTCTCAAGGCCGGATTTCGTTACACCACTGGTGAATATTCAAGTAACACAATGCTAGTTTTCATCAGTCTGTTCAAATTCGCAGGCTGGCTATCGACCCTAACTTGGTCTGCTCTTCATTTTCCTGTCCACACAAATCAGACTTTAGAAATCATTGTAATCTCCACTACAGAATGTTCCATTCATTCACTGCCAATCTTGAGATCATCGAATCTCCACTCCAGGCAGGCTTTCGTTACACCACTGCTGAATGTCCAAGTAACCCAATGCTGGTTTTCAGAGGAATTTTCACACTCTCAGGCGTGCTGATCAACTGGCTATCCACTGAATACTGGTCAGCTCTTCATTTTCCTGTCCACAAAACCCAGATTTCAGAAATCATTGGTATTTCCTCTATGGAATGTTTCATTCATTCACTGCGAATCTGGAATTCATCTGAATCTCGACTGCAGGCATGCTTTCGGTACACCACTGTTGAATGTCCAAGAAACACAATGCTGGTTTTCAGGATCCTGTTCACACTCGCAGGCCTGCAGTTCAAGTGGCAATCCACTGAACCCTGTTCAGCTATTCTTTTTCCTGACAACACAACCCAGACTTCAGAAATCTTTGGAATTTCCACTACATAATTTTCCATTCATTCACTGCCAATTTGGAATTCATCGAATCTCCACTCCAGGCAGGATTTCGTTACACCACTGAATATACAAGTACCTAATGCTGGTTTTCAGCAGCCTGTTTGTAGTTGCAGGCGTGCTGTTCAAACGGCTATCCACTCCAACCTGGTCAGCTCTTCATTGTCCTATCCTCAGAACGTAGAATTCAGAAACCATTGGAATATCCACAACACAATGTTCCATTAATTCACTGCCAATCTGGAGTTCATGGAATCTCCACTCCAGGCTGGCTTTCGTTACACCACTGCTGAATGTCCAAGTAACCCAGTACTGGTTTTCAGCATCCTGTTCACACTCGCAGCCGTGCTGGACAACTGGCTTCCCACTCAACCATGGTCAGTTCTACGTTTTCCTATCCACACAATTCAGACTTCAAAAATCATCGAATCTCCACTCCAGGCAGTCTTTCATTACACCACTGCTGAATGTCCAAGTAACCCAAT
Organism: Sorex fumeus; assembly: GCF_029834395.1. Classification (NCBI taxonomy): domain Eukaryota; kingdom Metazoa; phylum Chordata; class Mammalia; order Eulipotyphla; family Soricidae; genus Sorex; species Sorex fumeus. The sequence goes on along the minus strand of NW_026606144.1, from coordinate 5,341,805 downwards.
GCTGGTTTTCAGAGGAATTTTCACACTCTCAGGCGTGCTGATCAACTGGCTATCCACTGAATACTGGTCAGCTCTTCATTTGCCTGTCCACACAACCCAGATTTCAGAAATCATTGGAATCTCCACTAAAAAATATTCCATTCATTCACTGCGAATCTGGAATTCATCTAAATCTCCACTCCAGGCAGGTGTTCGTGACACTACTTTTGAATTTCCAAGATACACAATGCTGGTTTTCAGCGTCTTGTTCACACTCGCAGGCGTGCTGTTCAACTGGCTATCCACTGAACCCTGGTCAGCTCTTCGTTTTCCTGTCCACAAAAGCCAGACTCCAGAAATCATTGGAATCTCGCCTAAAGAATATTCCATTCATTCACTGCGAATCTGGAATTCATGTGAATCTCCACTCCAGGCAGGCTTTCGTTACACCACTGCTGCATGTCCAAGTAACTCAATACTTGTTTTCAGCATCCTGTTAACACTCGCCGAGTGCTGTTTTACTGGCTATCCATTGAACCCTGGTCAGCTTTTCATTTTCTTTGCCACACAACCCAGACTTAAGAAATCATTGGAATATCCACTACAGAATGTTCCATTAATTCACTGCCAACCTGGAGATCATTGAGTCTTCACTCCAGGCAGGCTTTCGTTACACCACTGCTGAATGACCAAGTAACTCAATGCTGGGTTTCAGCGGACTATCCAAACTCACAGGCGTGCTGTTCAACTGGCTATACAGTCAACCCTGGTCCGCTGTTCATTTTCCTGTTCTCTTAACGCAGAATTCAGAAACCATTGGAATCTCCACTACAGAATGTTCCATTCAGTCACTGCCAATCTGGAATTCGTCGAATCTCCACTCCAGGTTGACTTTCGTTACACCACTGCTGAATGTCCAAGAAAGCCAATGCTGGTTTTCAGTGGCCTGTTCTCAGTTGCAGGCGTGCTGTTCAACTGGCTATGCACTCCAACTAGATCAGCACTTCATTTTCCTGTCCACACAACCTAGACACCCGAAATCATTGGAATTTCCACTACAGAATGTTCCATTCATTAAGTGCAAATCTGGAATTCATCTGAATCTCCACTTCATTCAGGCTGTCGTTACACCACTGATGAATATCCAAGTAACGCAATTTGGTTTTCAGCGTCCTGTTCACAGTCGCAGGCCTGTTGTTCAACTGGCTATGCACTCCAACTGGGTCAGCTCTACATTTTCCTGTCCACACAACCCAGGCTTCAGAAATCATTGAAATCTCCACTACAGAATGTTCCATTCATTCCTTGCAAATCTGGAATTCATCGAATCTCAACTCCAGGCAGGATTTCCTTACACCACTGGTGAATATCCAAGTAGCCCAATGCTGGTTTTTAGCAGCCTGTTCACACTCACAGGCCTGCTGTTAAATTGGCTGCCCACTCCAACCTGGACAGCTCTTCATATTCCTGCCTACATAAACTAGACTTCAAAAACCATTAGAATCTCCACAATAGAATGTTCCATTCATTCACAGCCAATCTGGAATTCATAGAATCTCCACTCCCTGCAGGCTTTCTTCACAGCATTACTGATTGTCCAAGAAACACAGTGATGGTTTTCAGCGTCCTGTTCACACTCGCACCATGCTGTTCAACTGGCTTTCCACTCTACCCTGGGCAGCTCTACATTTTTCTGTCCCAACAAACCAGGCTTCAGAAATTATCGGAATCTCCACTATAAAATGTTCCATTCATTCAGTGCCAATCTGGAGTTCATCGAATCTCCACTCCAGGCAGGCTTTCGTTACACCATTGGTGTATATCCAAGTAACCCAAAGTTGTTTTCAGCAGACTGTTCACACATGCAGGAGTGCCGTTCAACTGGCTATCCACTCTAACCTATTCAGCTCTACATATTCCTCTCCACACAGTCCAGAATTCAGAAATCATTGGAAAATCCACTACAGAATTTTCCATTCGTTCACGGCCAATCTGGAATTCATCTGAATCTCCACTCCATGCAGGCTTTCGTTACACCACTGCTGAATGTCCAAGTAACCCAATGTTGGTTTTCAACGTCCTGTTCACACTCGCAGGCTTGCTGTTCAACTGGCTATCCACTCCACAGTGGTCAGCTCTTTCTTTTTATGTCCATACAACCCAGACTTCATAAATCTTTGGAATATCCAATACAGAATGTTCCATATATTCACTGCCAATCTGGAGATCATTGAATCTCCACTACAGGCAGGCTTTCGTTACACCACTGCTGAATGACCAAGTAACCCAATGCTGGTTTTCAGCGGACTATTCACACTCACAGGCGTGCTGTTCAACTGGCTATCCAGTCAACACTGGTCAGCTCTTCATTTTCCTGTTCACACAATGCAGACTTCAGGAATCACTGGAATCTCCACTATAGAATGTTCCATTCATTCACTGCCGATCTGAAATTCATTGAATGTCCAATCTCGGCAGGATTTCGTTACACCACTGGTGAATATCCAAGTACCCCATTGCTGGTTTTCAGCAGACTGTTCACACTCGCAGGCTTGCTGTTCAACTGGCTTACCACTCCAAAATGATCAGCTCTTCATATTCCTGTCCAAATAAATAGACTTCACTAACCATTAGAATCTCCACTACAGCATGTTCCATCCATTCACTGCCAATCTGGAATTTATCGAATCTCCGCCCAGGCTGGTTTGTTTTACACCACTGCTTAATGTCCAAGTAACCCATTGCTGGTTTTCAGAGGCCTGCTTACACTCGCAGGCATGCTGTTCAAACGGCAAACCACTCAACCATGGTAAGCTCTTCACTTTCCTGTCCACACAACCCAGACTTCAGAAATCATTGGAAACTTTACGAGAGAATGTTGCATTCTTTCACTGCCAATCTGGAATTCATCGAGTCTCCACTCCAGGCAGAGTTTTGTTACACCACTGGAATTATCCAAGTAACCCAATGCTGGTTTTCTGCAGCCTTTTAACTGTCGTAGCCGTGCTGTTCAAATGGCTGTCCACTCCAACATGGTCACCTCTTCATTTTCCTGGCAGGCTTTCGTTACACCATTGGGGAATGTCCAAGTAACCCAATACAGGTTTTCAGCATCCTGTTCACATTCGCCGTCGTGTTGTTCAACTGGCTCTCCACTCCACAGTGGTCATATATTTCTTTTCCTGTTCACACAAACCAGACTTCAGAAATCATTGGAATCTCTACTACAGAATGTTCCAATCATTCACTGCTAATCTGGAATTCATCGAATCTCCAGTCCAGACAGGCTTTCGTCCACCACTGGTGAATGTCCAATTAACCCTATGCTGGTTTTCTGCGTCCTGTTGAAACTCGCAGGCGTTCTGTTCAACTGACTATCCACACACAACAGTAAAACGTGTGCTTCACTCAACCAGTCAGACCGAGCCTGGTTTAATTCCTCGCCCTCTCAGAGAGCCCGGGAAGCTTCCGAGAGGATTTGGCCCTCGCGCAAAGCCTGGCAAGACACCCGTGAAATATTCCAAATGCCAAAATTACAGTCAGCACAAGTCTCCAAACGAAGACGTTACTGAACTTCGCCAGCAAATCAATGAAGTCCACGAGGACTGGGAGAGTGACAGTGATCCACACTGCTGAGTAGTGAATTCATTTCCATATCCAATGTATTCGGCCTGCGTTTCTTCTCATTCTCCAGGAAATCACGTCGAATTAGAAATCTGACAAGTGAGCATTTGCCCTAAACTCTCGGAGAGCCCAGCAAGCTACCGAGAGTATCTTGCCCACTCGGCAGAGACTGGCAAGCTCCCCGTGACGTATTCCATATGCCACACACAGTAATAACAAAGTCTCCAATGGAGATGTTACTGGGCCCGCTCGAGCAAATCGATGAACAACAGGAGGGCCTTTACCTTTACCTTAACCTTTACCTTTACCTCCCCAGGCCTGCTGTTAAGCTCACTGTCCAGTAGAATATAATATTCTGTTCATTAAACCTGCCACATTAACGAACGACCTGAATACATCTAAATATCAACAGCTACATATCTGGTTTTCATCTGCCTGTGCATTCCATCCAGCTGAAGTTTTCAACATCTCGTCCACTCTACCCAGGCCTCGTGTGCATCGACCTAGGAATCAACATAAACCATATGGTACTCTCCCGGTCAATGCCACCCAGTACTGGTGATGATCGTGTGCCTCTAAAACTAATCAGGGTTGGAATTCTTCTGCATGTTCCAATAACCAAATGCTGGTGGTCAGCGGCCTGTTCACATACCGCAGGCGTGGTGTTCACTGGCTATCCTCTTCACCTTGGTCAGCTCTTCATTTCCTGGTGCCCAGAACCCAGAGTTCTGAAATCATTTGTATCTCCACTACAGAATGTTCCATTCATTCACTGCGAATCTGGAATTCATCTGAATCTCCACTCCAGGCAGGCTTCCGTTACACAACTGGTGAATGTCCAAGTAACCCAATGCTGGTTTTCAGCGGCCTCTTCACACTCACAGGCCTTCTGTTTAGCTGGGTATCCACTCCAACCTCGTCATGTCTTCATTTCCTGGTGCTCATAATCCAGAGTTCTGAAATCATTGGTATCTCCAATACAAATTGCTCCATTAATTAACTGCCAATATGGAATTCGTCTGAATCTCGACTCCGGGCAGGCATTCGTTACACCACTGGTGAATGTCCAAGTAACCCAATACTGGTTTTCAGAGGTGTGATCACACTCACAGTCATGCTGTTCAACTGGCTATCCACTCAACCCTGGTCAACTCTTCATTTTCCTGTCCACACAACCCAGAATTCAGAAATCATTGGAATCTCCACTACAGAATGTTCCATTCATTCACTGCGAACCTGGAATTCATCTGAATTTCCACTCCAGGTAGGCTTTCGTTACACCACTGGTGAATGTTCAAGTAACACAATGCTGGTTTTCTGAGGCCTGTTCACATTCAGAGCCGTGCTGTTGCCTGGCTATCCACTGTACCCTGGTCAGCTCTTCATTTTCCTGTCCACTGAAACCGACATCAGAAATTATTGGAATCTCCACTACAGAATGGGAGTGAGTGTGGAATACATGTGAAACTCAACTCTACGCAGACATTTGTTATACCACTGGTGAGTCTACCCCGAAATTGGAAATTATCTGAATCTGCACTGTAAAATCATGATGGGCTGCTTTTCATCTTCCTATCCACACTGCCATTCTGGCTTGAAAGCACAGCAGTTGGACGTGTGCCTCGCGCAGCCAGCCTGGCCTACCCGGTTCAATTCCTCGCACTTTCAGAGAGCCCGAGGGGCTACCGAGAGTATCTGGCCCTCGGGGCAAAACCTGGCAAGTCACCCGGGAAATATTCCATATGCCGAAATTACAGTCACCACAAGTCTCCAAACGAAGAGATAACTGAACTGCGCCAGCAAATCAATGAAGTCCGGTAGGCCTGGGAGAGTGACAGCGATCCACACTGCTAAGTAGTGAATTCATCTCAGTACCCAATGAATTAGACCAGCGTTTCTAATCCGTCTCCATGAAATCGCGTCGAACTAGAAATCTTCCAAGAGAGCATTTGCTGTCAACTCTCCCCAGGTCTTCATTTCACCTCCAAATCAAGTCGAATATAGTATTCTGTTCATTAACCCTGCCACACTACCGAGCGACCTGAATTCATCTAAATGTCAATGACTTCATATCTGGTTTTCATCTGCCTGTGCACTGAATCAAGCCGAAGTTTTCATCATCCCGTTCACTCAGACCAGGCCTGGTGTGCATCGACTTCTGAATCAATGGAAAACATATGTTACTGTCACGGCTAACGCCACCCAGTGGTGGTGATGATCGTATGTCTCTAAAACTATTCAGCGTTGGGAATTTTCTGCATGTCCCAGTAACAAAATGCTAGTGGTCAGCGGCCTGTTCATATACCGCAGGCGTGGTGTTCACTGCCTATCCACCCCACCCTGTCCAGCTCTTCATCTCCTGGTGCCCATAACCCAGAGTTATAAAATCATGACTATCGCCAATACAGAATGTACCATTCATTCACTCCGTATCTGGAATTCATCTCAATTTCCAATCCAGGTAGGCTTTCGTTACAACACTAGTGAATATCCAAGTAACCCAATGCTGGTTCTCAGCGGCCTGTTCACAATCGCAGGTGTGCTGTTCAACTGGTTATCCACTCAACCCCGGTCAGGTCTTCATTTTGCTGTCCACACAACCCAGACATCAGAAATCATTAGAATCTCCACTACAGAATGTTCCGTTCATTCACTGCCAATATGGAGTTCATCGAATCTACAGTCCAGGCAGTCTTTTGTTACACCACTGCTGAATGTCCAAGTAACCCAATGCTGGTTCTCAGCGGCCTATTCACACTCGCAGGCGTGTCGTTCAACTGGCTATACACTCAACCCTGGTCAGCTCTTCATTTTCCTGTCCACACAACCCAGACTTCAGAAATCATTGGAATCTCCACTACAGAATGTTCCATTCATTCACTGCGAAATTGGAATTTATGTGAATCTCCTCTCCAGGCAGGCTTTCGTTACACCACGGGTGATTGTCCAAGTAACCCAATGCTGGTTTTCATCGTCCTGTTCATATTCGCAGGCATGCTGCTCAACTGGCTTTCCACTCCATCCTGATCAGCACTTCATTTTCCTTTCCACACAACCCAGATTCATAAATCATTGGAATTTCCACTACAGAATGTTCCATTCATTGACTGCCAATCTGGAGTTCATCGAATCTCCACTCCAGGCAGGCTTTTGTTACACCACTAGTTTATGTCCAAGTAACCCAATGCTGGTTTTGAGCTTCCTGTTCACACTCGCAGGCGTACTGTTCAACTGGCTATGCACTCCACACTGGTCAGATCTTCATTTTCCTGTACACACAAACCAGATTTCAGAATTCATTGGAATCTACACTACACAGTGTTCCATTCAATCACTGCCAATCTGGAGTTCATCGAATCTCCACTCCACGCAGGCTTTTGTTACACCACTGGTGAATGTGCAAGTAACCCAATGCGGGTTTTTACCATCCTGTTCACATTCGCTGGCATGCTGTTCAACTGGCTATCCGCTCCAACCTGGTCAGCTCTTCATTTTCCTGTCAACACTTATCAGACATCAGAAATCATCACAATCTGCACTGAAATATATTCCATTCATTCACTGCCAATCTGGAATTCATCTGAATCTCCACTTCACGCAGGCTTTTGTTACACCACTGGTGAATGTCCAAGTAACCAAATGCTGGTTTTCAGCGTCCTGTTCACACTCGCAGGTGTGCTGTACAACTGACTATCCACTCCACTCTGGTCAGCTCTTCATTTTCCTGTACACAGCAGCCAGACTTCAGAAATCCTTGCAATCTCCACTACAGAATGTTCCAATCATTCACTGCCAATCTGGAGTTCATCGAATCTCCCCGCCAGGCAGGCTATCCTTACACGACTGGTGAATGTCCAATTAACCCAATGATTGTATTCAGCATCTTTTTCATATTCGCAGGCATGCTGTTCAACTGGCTATCCTCTCCACCCTGGTCATCTCTTCATTTTCCTTTCCACACAACCCAGATTCTGAAAATATTGGGATTTCCACTACAGAATGTTCCATTCATTCACTGCCAATCTGGAGTTCATCGAATCTCCACTCCAGACAGGCTATCGTTACATCACTAGTTTAGGTCCAAGTAACCCAATGCTGGTTTTGAGCATACTGTTCACACTCGCAGGCGTGCTGTTCGACGGTTATCCACTCCACCATGGTCAGATCTTCATTTTACTGTACACACCAACCAGATTTCAGAATTCATTGGAATCTACACTACAGAATGTTCCAGTCAATAACTGCCAATCTAGAGTTCATCGAATCTCCACTCCAGGCAGGCATTCGTTACACAACTGGTGAATGTCCAAGTAACTCAATGCTGGTTTTCAGCGGCCTGTTCACAGTCGCAGACATGATGTTCAACTAGCTATCCACTCCAACCTGGTCTGCTCTTCATTTTCCTGTCCACACAACCCAGACTTCAGAAATCATTGGAATCGCCACAACAGAATGTTCTGTTCATTCACTTCTAATCTGGAATTCATCTGAATCTCCACTCCGGGCAGGCTTTCATTACATCACAGGTTAAAGTCCAAGTAAACCAATGCTGGCTTTCAGCGTCCTGTTGAAACTTGCAGGTGTACTGTTCAACTAACTATCCACTCCATCCTGGTCAGCTCTTCATTTTCTTATCCACACAACCCAGACTTCAGAAATCTCTGGAATCTCCTCTACAGAATGTTCCATTCATTCACTCTGAATCTGGAAATCATCTGAATCTCTACTCCAGGCAGGCTTTCGTTACACCACTAGTGAATATTCAAGGAACCCAGTGCTGTATTACAGCGGCCTGCTCACGGTCGCAGGTGTGCTGTTCATGTGGCTATCCCCTATACCCTGGTCAGCTGTTCATTTTCCTGTCCACACAACACAGACTTCACAAATCATTGGAATCTCCTGTACAGAATGTTCCATTTATTAACTGCCATTCTGGAATTCATCTGAAACTCCCTTCCAGGCAAGCATTCCTTACACCACTGGTGAATATCCAAGTAACCCAATGCTGGTTTTCAGCGTCAGGTTCTCATTCGCAGGCATGTTGTTCAACTGGCTGTCCACTCCAACCTGGTCAGCTCTCCATTTTCCTGTCAACACTGACCAGACTTCAGAAATCATCCAAATCTGAACTAAGAATATTCCATTCATTCACTGCCAATCTGGAATTCATCTGAATCTCCACTCCACGCAGGCTTTCGTTACACCACTGGTGAATGTCCAAGTAACCCAATGCTGGTTTTCAGCGTCCTGTTCACACTCGCAGGTGTGCTGTAAAAAATGAGTATCCACTCCATCTTTCTCAGCTCTTCATTTTCCTGTTCACGCAACCCAGACTTCAGAAATCCTTGCAGTCTCCACTACAGAATGTTCCAATCTGGAGTTCATCGAATCTCCACTCCTGTCAGGCTTTCGTTACACCACTGCTAAATGTCCAAATAACCCAATGCTGCTTTTCAGCGGCCTGTTCAAACTCGCAGCCGTTCTGTTCGCTGGCTATCTATTCCAACCTGGTGAGCTCTTCATTATCCTACCCACAACACCAAGATATCAGATATCATTGGAATCTCCACTACAGAAAGTTCTGATCATTTACTACGAGTCTGGAATACATCTGAATCTCCACTCTACACAGGCATTCATTACACCACTGATGAAATTACCCAGAAACTTGAAATAATCTGAATCTGCAGCCTAAAATCATCCATGGGCTGCTGTTCATCTTCCTATCCACCCTGCTATTCTGGCGTGAAAGCACAGCAGTAGGACGTGTGCGTCACGCAGCCAGCCTGGCCTAGCTGGGTTCAATTCCTCGCCCTCTCCAGAGCCCGGGAAGCTACCGAGAGTATCTGGTCCTCGCGGCAATACCTGGCAACCACTCATGAAATATTCGATATGCCGAAATTACAGTCACCACAAGTCTCCAAACGAAAACGTTACTGAACCGATCCAGCAAATCAATGAAGTCTGGGAGGACTGGGAGAGTGACAGCGATCCACAATGCTGAGTAGTGAATTTATCTCAATATCCATATGAATTAGGCCTGCATTTCTTCTCGTTCTCCATGATATCGAGTTGAATTAGAAATCTGCCAAATGAGCATTTGCTGTCAGCTCGCTATCCAGTCGAATATAGTAGTCTGTTCATTAACCCTGCCACACAACGGAGAGACCTGAGTTCATCTGAATATCAACACCTACATATCTGGTTTTCATCTGCCTGTGCACTCAATCAAGCTGAAGTTTTCATCATCCCGTCCACTCTAAGCAGGCCGGCTGGGCATCAACTTCTGAATCAATCGAAACCATATGTTACCGTACCGGTCAACGCCACCCAGTGATGGTGATGATCATATGCCTCTAAAACTCATCAGGGTTGGGATTCTTCTGCAAGTCCAGTAACCCAATGCTCGTGGTCTGCGGCCTGTTCACATACTGCAGGCATGGTGTTCACTGGCTATCCACTCTACCCCTGGTCAGCTCTTCATTTCCTGGTGGCCATAACCCAGAGTTCTGAAATCACAGGTATCTCCAATACAAAATGTTCCATTCAATCACTGTGAATCTGGAATTCATCAAATCCACTGGATATACACTCCACCCCGGTCAGCTCTTCATTTTCCTGTCCACAATGCCCAGACTTAAGAAATCATTGGAATCTCCACTACAGAATGGTTCATTCATTCACTGCCAATCTGGAATTCATCAAATCTCCACTCAAGGCAGGCTTTCATTACACCACTGGTGAATATTGAAGTAACCCTATGTTGGTTTTCAGCGGTCTGTTCATTCTCGCAGGCTTGCTGTTTAACTGGCTATCCACTCCACCCCTGTCAGCTCTTCAATTTCCTGTCCACACAACCCAGATTTCAGAATGCATTGGAATCTACACTACAGAATGTTCCATTCAATCAGTGCCAATCTGGAGTTCATCGAATCTGGCCGAGCAAGGATCAATTCCTCGCCCTCTCAGAGAGCTCGGGAAGCTACCGAGAGTATCTGGCCCTCGTCGCAAAGACTGGCAAGACACTTCTGAAACATTCCATATGCCAAAATTACACTCAACAATTTTCACCAAACGAAGACGCTACTGAACCGCGCCAGCAATTCAATGAAGTCCGGCAGGACTGGGAGAGTAACAGTGAATTCATTTCAATATCCAATGTATTAGGCCTGCGTTTCTTCTCATTCTCCACGAAATCGAGTCGAAATAGAAATCTGCCATGTGACTATTTGCTGTCAACTCTCCCTAGGCCTGCAGTTCTGCTACCTATTCAGTCGAATATAGTATTCTGTTCATGAACCCTGCCACACTACTGAGCAACCTGAGTTCATCTAAATATCAACACCTACATATCTGGTTTTCATCTACCTGAAATCATTGCAATCTCCACTACAGAATGTTCCATTCATTCACTGCCAATCTGGAGTTCATCAAATATCCACTACAGGCAGACTTTCGGTACACCACTGGTGAATGTCCAAGTAACACAATGCTGGTTTTCATCGGCCTGTTCACTCTCGCAGCCGTTCTGTTCACTGGCTATCTACTCCACCCTGGTCAGTTCTTCATTTTCCTGTCCACAACACCCAGATATCAGAAATCATTGGAATCTCCACTGCAGAATGTTCCGGTTATTCACTGCGAGTCTGGAATAAATCTGAATCTCCATTCTACGCAGGCATTCGTTACACCACTGGTGAGTCTATCCAGAAACTTGAAATTATCTGAATCTGCAATATAAAATCATCCATGGGCTGCTTTTCACCTTCCTATCCACACTGCCATTTTGGCGCAAAAGCACAGTAGTATAACGTGTGCCTCACACAGCCAGCCTGATGGAGCCGGGTTCAATTCCTCACCCAGTCAATAGCCCGGGAAGCTACCGCGAGTATCTGACCCTCGCGGCAAAGCCTGTCAAGCCACCCGTGAAATATTCGATATGTCGAAATTACAGTCACCACAAGTCTCCAAACGAAGACATTACTGAACCGCACCAGCAAATCAATGAAGTCCAGGAGGACTGGGAGTGGGACAGCGATCCACACTGCTGAGTAGTGAATTCTTCTCAATATCCAATATATTAGCCCTGCATCTCTTCTCGTTCTCCACGAAATCGAGTCGAATTAGAAATCTGCCAAGTGAGCATTTGCTGTCAACTCTCCCCAGGCCTGCTCTTCAGCTCGCTATTCAGTCGAATATAGTAGTCTGTTCATTAACCCTGCCACACAATCGAGAGACCTGAGTTCATCTAAATATCAACACCTACATATCAGGTTTTCATCTGCTTGTGCTCTGAATCAAGCCAAAGTTCTCATCATCCTGTCCACTCAAACCAGTTCGGCTGTGCATCGCCTTCTGAATAAATCAAAACCATATGTTACTGTCCCGGTCTAAGCCGACAAGATGTGGTGATGATCATATGCCTCTAAAACTCGTCAGGGTTGGGGTTCTTCTGCATGTCCCAGTAACCCAATTCTAGTGGTCAGTGGCCTGTTCACATACCGCAGGTGTGCTGCTCAACTGGCTATCCACTCGACACTGGTTAGCACTTCCTTTTCCTGTTCACACAAACCAGACTTCAGAAATCATTGGAATCTCAACTACAGATTGTTACATTCATTCACTGTGAATCTGGAATTCATCTGAATTTCCACTCCAGGCAGTTTTTCGTTACACCACTGGTGAATGTCCAAGTAACCCAATGCTGGTTTTCAGAGTCCTGTTCACACTCGCAGGCGTGCTGTTCAACTGGTTATACACTCAACCCTGGTTAGCATGTCCTTTTCCTGTCCACACAACGCAGACTTCAGAAATCATTGGAATCTCCACTACAGAAGCTTCCATTCATTCACTGCCAATCTGTTGTTTTTCGAATCTCCACTCCAGGAAGGCTTTCGTTATACCACTGGTGAATATGTAAGTAACCCAATGATGCTTTTCACCTGCCTGTGCTGTTCACTGGCTATCCACTTCGCCCTGTTTAGTTCTTCATTTTCCTGTATACACTACCCAGACATCAGAAATTATTGTAATCTCCACTACAGACTGTTCCGGTCATTCACTGCGAGTCTGGAATACATCTGAATCTCCACTCTACGCAGGCATTCGGTTCAGCAAGGTGAAACTACCCAGAAACATGAAATCATCTGAATCTGCACTCGAAAATCATCCATGGGCTGCTTTTCATCTGCCTATCCACACTTCTATTCTGGCGCGAAAGCACAGCAGTAGGACGTGTGCGTCACGCAGCCAGCCTGGCCGAGCAGGGTTCAGTTCCTTGCCCTCTCAGAGAGCCCGAGAAGCTACCGAGAGTATCTTGCCCTCGTGGCACAGCCTGGCAAGACACCCGTGAAATATTCCATATGCCAAAATTACAGTCACCACAAGTTTCCAAATGAAGACGATAATGAACCGTGCCAGCAAATCAATTAAGTCCCGGAGGACTGGGAGAATGACAGTGATCCACACTGCTGAGTAGTGAATTCATCTCAATATCCAATGTATTAGGCCTGCATTTCTTCCCGTTCTCCACCAAATCGAGTCGAATTAGAAATCTGCCAAGTAAGCATTTGCTGTCAACTACCCCCAGGTTCAGCTCCCTATCCAGTCGAATATAGTATCCTGTTCATTAACCCTCCCACACTACCGAGAGAACTGAGTTCATCTAAATATCAACAACTACATATCTGGTTTTCATCTGACTGTGCACTCAATCAAGCCAAAGTTTTCATCATCCCATCCACTCTAACCAGGCCTGGTGTGCCTCGCCTTCTGAATCAATCGAAAACATATGGTACTCTCCCGGTCAACGCCACCCAGTGGTGGTGATGATCGTACACCTCTAAAACTCATCAGAGTTGAGATTCTTCTGCTTGTCCAGTAATCCAATGCTAGTGGTCAGCGGTCTGTTCACATAGTGCAGGCATGGTGTTCACTGCCTATCCAATCCACCCTGGTCAGTTCTTCATTTCCTGGTGCCAATAACCCAGAGTCCTGAAATAATTGGTATTTCCACTATAGAATGTTCATTTATTCACTGCCAATCTGGAATTCATCGAAATCCACTCCAGGCAGGCTTTCTTTACAACACTGATGAATGTCCAAGTAACCCAATGCTGGTTTTCAGCACTTGTTCACACTCGCAGGCGTGCGGTTCAACTGGCTAACTGCTCAACCCTGGTCAGCTCTACATTTTCTTGACCACACAACGTAGACTTCAGAAATCATTGGAATCTCCATTAAAGAATGTTCCATTCATTCACTGCCAATCTGGAATTCATCGTATCTCCACTCCAGGCAGGCTTTCGTTACACCACTGGTGAATGTCCAAGTAAACCAATGCTGCTTTTTTGTGGTCTGTTCCCACTCGCAGGAATGCTGTTCAACTGGATATCCACTCCATCCTGGTCATCTCTTCATTTTCCTGTCCACACAAACCAGACATCAGAAATTATTGGAATCTCCACTATAAAATGTTCCATTCATTCACTGCCAATCTGAAATTAATCTGAATCTCCACTCCAGGCAGGCTTTCATTACAGCACTGCTGAAAGTCTAAGTAAACCAATGCTGGTTGTCAGCGTCCTGTTCACACGCACAGGCATGCTGTTCAACTGAATATACACGCCACCCAGGTCTGATTTTTATTTTCCTTTCCACACAACCCAGACTTCAGAAATCTTTTGAATTTCCACTACATAATGTTCCATTCATTCACTGCCAATCTAGAGATCCTCGAATCTCCACTCCAGGCAGGATTTCATTAAACCACTAGGGAATATCCAAGTAACCCAATGCTGGTTTTCAGTAGCCTGTTCACTCTCGCAGACGTGCTTTTCAACTATCTATCCACTCCAATCTGGTCAGCTCTTCATTTTTCTGTCCACACAAACCAGACTTCAGAAATCATTGGAATCTCCACTACAGAATGTTCCATTCATTCACTGCAAATCTGAAATTCATCTGAATCTCCACTCCAAGCAGGCTTTCGTTACACCACTGTTGAATGTCTAAGTAACTGAATGCTGGTTTTCAGTATCTTGTACACACTCGCAGAAGTGCTGTTCAACTGGGTATCCACCCAACAGTGGTCAGCTCTTTCTTTTCCTCTCCATACAACTCAGACATCAGAAATCATTGGATACTCCACTAGAGAATGTTCCGGTCATTCACTGCGAGTGTGGAATACATATGAATCTCCACTCTACGCAGGCATTTGTTGCAGCATTGGTGAGTCTACCCAGAAACTTGAAATCATCTGAATCTGCACTCTAAATTCATCCATGGGCTGCTTTTCATCTTCTTATCCACACTGCGATTCTGGCGCGAAAGCACAGCAGTAGGACGTGTGCTTCACGCAGCCAGCCTGGGCGAGCGGTCTTCATTTCCTAACCCTCTCAGAGAGCCCTGGAAGCTACCGAGAGTATCTGGCTCTCGTGGCAAAGTCTGGCAAGACACGCGTGAAATATTCCATATGCCAAAATTACAGTCACCACAAGTCCCCAAAAGAAGACACTACTGAACCACGCCAGCAAATCAATGAAGTCCGGGAGGACTGGGAGACTGACAGCGATCCACACTGCTGAGTAGTGAATTCATCTCAATATCCAATGTATTACCCCTGCGTTTCTTCTCGTTCTCCACGGAATCGAGTCGAATTCGAATTCGACTCGAAGCATTTGCTGCCAACTGTCCCCAGACCTGCTATTCAGCTCCCTATCCAGTCGAATATAGTATTCTGATCATTAACCATGCCACACAAACGAGCCACCTGAGTTCATCTAAATATCAACAGCTACATATCTGGTTTTCATCTGCCTGTGCACTCAATCAAGCCAAAGTTTTCATCATACCATCCACTCTAACCAGGCCTGGTGTGCATCGACTTCTGAATCAATTGAAAATGCCACCCAGTGGTGGTGATGAACGTATGCCTGTAAAACTCGAAAACGTTGGGATTCTTCTGCATGTCCCAGTAACCCAATGTTAGTGGTCAGCGGCCTGTTCACATACCGCAGGTGTGATGTTCACTGGCTATCCACACCACCCAGGTCAGCTCTTCATTTCCTGTTGCCAATAATCCAGAGTTCTGAAATCATTGGAATATCCACTACAGAATGTTCCATTCATTCACTGCCATTCTGGAGATCATCGAATCTCCACTCCAGGCAGGCTTTCGTTACACCCCTGGTGAATGTCCAAGTAACCCAATGATGGTTTTGAGCGTCCTGTTCACACTCAAAGGCGTGCTGATCATCTGGCTGATCATTCAACCCCGGTCATCTCTTCATTTTTTTTGTCCACACAACGTAGACGTCAGAAATCATTGAAATCTCAATTATAAAATGTTCCATTCATTTTCTGGCAATCCGGAATTCATCTGAATCTCCACTCAAGGCAGGGTTTTGTTAAACAACTGGTGAATGTCTAAGTAACCCAATGATGGTTTTCAGCGTCCCGTTCACAGTCGCAGGTGTTCTTTTCAACTGGCGATCCATCCAGAGTGGTCAGCTCTTTCTTTTCCTGTCCACAGAAGCCAGACTTCAGAAATCATTAGAATCTCCACTACAGAATGTTCCATTCATTCACTGCCAATCTGGAATTCCTCTCCGTCTCCACTCCAGGCAGGCTTTCGTTACACCACTGGTGAATATCCAAGTATCCCAATGCTGTTTTTCAGCAGCCTGTTCACACTCGCAGGCGTGCTGTTCAACTGGATATCCACTCCAAACTGGTAGGCTATTCATATTCCTGTCCATATAACATAGACTTTAATGACCTTTAGAATCTCCACTTCAGAATGTTCCATTCATTCACTGCCAATCTGGAATTCATCGAATCTCCACTCTAGGAAGGATTTCTATACATCACTGGTAACCCAAGTAACCCAAAGCTGGTTTTCAGCAGCCTTTTCAAAGTCGCAAGCCTGCTCTTCAACTGGCTATCCACTCCAACCTGGTCAGCTTTCATTTTCTAGTCCACACAACGTAGACTTCAGAAAACATTAGAATCTCCAGTACAGAATGTTCCATTCATTCACTGCCAATCTGGAGTTCTTCGAATCTCACTCCAGGCAGGCTTTCGTTACACCACTGATGAATGTCCAAGTAACACAATGCAGGTGTTCAGTGTCCTGTTCACACCTGCTGGTGTGCTGTTCAACTGGCTATCCTCTAAACACTGCTCAGTACTTAATTTTCCTGTCCAAATAACCTAGTCATTAGAATCCATTAGAATCTTCACGACAGAATGTTGCATTCATTCACTGCCAATCTGGAATTCATCGAATCTCCACTCCAGACAGGCTTGTTTTACACCACAGTTGAATGTCCAAGTAACCCAATGCTGGTTTTTAGCGGCCTGTTCACACTCGTAGGCCTGCTGTCGAACTGGATATCCTCTACAAACTCGTAGGCTGTTCATATTCCTGTCCACATAACCTAGACTTCAGAAATCATTAGAATATCCACTATAGAATGTTCCATTCATTCACTTTCAATGTGGAATTCATCGAATCTCCATTCCAGGCAGGCTTTCTTTACAACCCTGGTGAATATGCAAGTAACCCAATGCTTGTTTTTAGCGGCCTGCTCACTCTCGTAGGCATTCTGTTCAACTGGATATCTACTACAACCTGGTCAGCTATTCATTTTCCTGTCCACAAAACCCAAACTTCAAATCATTGGAATCTCAACTACAGAGTGTTCCATTCATTGATTCCCAATCTGTAATTCAACGAATCTCCACTCCAGGCTGGCTTTCGTTACACCACTGGTGAATGTCCAAGTAAAAACATGCCGGTTTTCAATGGTATGTTCACACTCGCAGGCATGCTGTTCAACTGGCAATCCATGCCAAACTGGTCAGCTATTGATTTTCCTGTCCACAAAACCCAGACTTCAGAAAACATTTGGAATCTCCACTACAGAATGTTCCATTCATTCACTGCCAATCTGAAGATCATCCAACCTCCACTCCAGGCAGGCTGTTGTTATACCACTGCTGAATGTCCAAGTAACCCAATGCTGGTCTTCAGCGCCCTATTCACACTCGCAGGCGTGCTGCTAAACTGGCTATCCACTGAACCCTGGTCAGCTCTTCATTTTCCTGTCCACTCAACCCAGACTTCAGAAATCATTGGAATCTCCGCTACAGAATGTTCCATTCATTCACTCCCAATCTGGAATTCATCGAGTCTCCACTCCAGGCAGGCTTTCGTTAAACCAATGGTGAATGTCCAAGGAAACCAATGCTTATTTTCAGTGTCATATTCACACTCGCAGGCGTTTGGTTCAACTGACTATAATTTCAAACCTGGTCAGCTCTTCATTTTCCTGTCTACACAACCCAGACTTCAGAAATCATAGGAATCTCCACTACAGAATGTTCCATTCATTCACTCCCAATCTGGAATTCATCGAGTCTCCACTCCAGGCAGGCTTTCGTTACACCAATGGTGAATGTCCAAGGAAACCAATGCTTATTTTCAGTGTCATGTTCACACTCTCAGGCGTGCGGTTCACCTGGCTATAATTTCAACCCTGGTCAGCTCTTCCTTTTCCTGTCTACACAACCCAGACTTCAGAAATCATTGGCATCTCCACTAAAGAATGTACTATTCATTCACTGCCAATCTGGAGTTCTTTGATTATCCACTCAAAGCAGGCTTTCGTTACACTACTGGTGAATGTCCAAGTAATCTAATGCTGGTTTTCATCGTCCTCTTCACACTCGGGGACATGGTTTTCAACTGGCTATCCATTCAACCCTGGTCAGCTCATCTTTTTCCTATCCACATAACCCAGACTTCAGAAACCCTTAGAATATCTACTACAGAATGTTTCATTCATTGACTGGAAATCTGGAATTCATCGAATCTCCACACCAGGCACGATTTCGTTACACGAATGTTGAATATCCAAGTAATCCAATGTTAGTGGTCAGCGGCCTGTTCACATACCGCAGGTACGGTTTTCACTGACTATCCACTCCATCCTCGTCAGGTCTTCATTTCCTGGTCCCAGAAAACCAGAGATCTGAAATCACTTGTATCTCCACTACAGAATGTTCCAATCATTCACTGCCAATCTGGAATTCATCGAATCCCCACTCCAGGCAGGATTTCTTTACATCACTGGTGAATATCCAAGTAACCTAATGCTGGTTAACAGCAGCCTGTTCAAACTCGCAAGCCTGCTGTTCAACTGGCTATCCACGCTAAGCTGTTCTGACCTTCATTTTCCTTTCCACACAACCCCGACACTGAAATCATTGGAATCTCCACAACACAATGTTCCATTCATTCACTGCCAATCTGGAGTTTGTCGAATCTCCACTCCAGTCAGGTTTTCAATACACCACTGGTGAATGTCCAAATAATAGATTTCTGATTTTCGGCGAGCTGTTCACATTCGCAGGCATGCTGTTCAACTGGATATACACTCCACACTGGCCAGTTCATTCTTTTCCGGTCAACACAACCCAGACTTCAGAAATAATTGGAATCTCCACTACAGAATGTTCCATTCATTCACTGCTAATCTGGAATTCATCGAATCTCCACTCCAGGCAGGTTTTCGTTACACTACTGTTGAATATCCAAGTAATGCTGGGTATCAGCAGCCTGTTCAAACTTGCAGGTCTGCTGTTCAACTGACTATCCACGCTAACCTGGTTAGCTCTTCATTTTACTGTCCATACAACCCGACTTCAGAAATCATTGGAATATCCACTACTGAATGTTCCATTCATTCACTAACAATCTGGAGATCATTGAATCTCAACTTCACGCAGGCTTTCGTTAGACCACTGGCAAATGATCAAGTAACCCAATGCTGGTTTCCAGTGTCCTTCTAACACTCGCAGGAGTTTCCTTCAACTAGCAAAACACTCAACCCTGGTCAGCACTTCATTTTCTTGTCCACACAAGGTAGACTACAGAAATTATTGGAATCTCCCCTACAGAATGTTCCATTCATTCACTGCCAATCTGGAATTCATGGAATCTCCACTCCAGGCAGACATTCGTTGCACCACTGTTGAATATCCAAGTAACCCAATGCTGGTTTTCAGAGGCCTGTTCACACTCGCAGACGTGCTGTTCAACTGGCTATCCACTCAACCCTGGTCACCTATTCATTTTCCTCTCCACAAAACCCAGACTTCAGAAATCACTGGAATCTCCACTACAGAATTTCCATTCATTCACTGGCAATCTGGAATTCATCGAATCTCCACTTCAGGGAGGATTTCGTTAAACCAGTGGTGAATATCCAAGTAACACAATGCTAGTGGTCAGCGGCCTGTTCACATACCGCAGGTATAGTTTTCACTGGCTGTCCACTACACCCTGGTCAGATCTTCATTTCCTGGTGCCAGAAAACCAGAGTTCTGAAATCACTTGTATTTCCACTAGAGAATGTTCCAATCATTCACTGCTAATCTGGAATTCATCGAATCCCCACTCCAGGCAGGATTTCATTACACCACTGGTGAATATCCAAGTAACACAATGCTGGTTATCAGCAGCCTATTCAAACTCGCAGGCCTGATGTTCAACTGGCTATCCACTCTAACCTGGTCGCTCTTCATTTTCCTGTCCACACAACCCAGACTTCAGAAATCATTGTAATCTCCGCTACAGAAGGTTCCATTCATTTACTGCCAATCTGGAATTCATCGAATCTCCACTTCAGGCAGGATTTCTTTACACCACTGGTCAATATTGTAATACCCCAATGCTGGTTTTCAGCGGGTTGTTCACACTAGCCGGCGTGCTGTTCAACTGGCTATCCACTCCAACCTGATCAGCTCTTCTTATCCCTGTCCACATAATCGACATTCAGAAACCATTAGAATCTCCACTACAGAATGTTCTATTCATTCACTGCCTATCTGGAATTCATTGAATCTCCACTCCAGGCAGGCTTTCTTTACACCACTGGTGAATGTACAAGTAACCCAATGCTGGTATTCACACTCGGAGGCGTGCTGTTCAACTGGCTATCCACTCCAAATTATAAGCTCTTCATTTTCATGTCCACACAACCCAGACTTCCGAAATCATTGGAGTCTCCACTACAGAATGTTACATTCATTCACTGCCAATCTGAATTTCATCTGAATCTCCTCTCCATGCAGGCTTTCGTTAGTACACTGCTGAATGTCCAAGTACCCTAATGATGGTTTTCAGCATCCTGTTCACACTCTCAGGCGTGCTGTACAACTTGCTATCCACTCAAGTTGTCAGCTGTTTCTTTTCCTGTCCAGACAATCCAGGCTTCAAATATCTTTGGAATTTCCACTACAGAATGTTCCATTCATTTACTGGCAATCTGCAGATAATCGAATCTCCTCTCCAAGCAGACTTTCGTTACTCCACTTCTTTATGTCTAAGTAACCCAATGCTGGTTTTCAGAGGCCCTTTTTCACTCGCAGGCGTGCTGTTGAACTGGCTATCCAATCTAACCTGGTCTGCTCTTAATTTTCCTGTCCACACAACCCAGACTTCAGAAATCATGGGAATCTCCACTACAAAATGTTCCATTCATTCACCGCGAATCGGGAATTCATCTGAATCTCCACTCCAGGCAGGCTTTCTTTACAACACTGGTGAATGTCCAAATAACCCAATGCTGGTTTTCAGCGTCCTGTTCACTCTTGCAGGCATGCTTTTCAACTGGCTATCCACTCAACCCTGGTCTGCTCTTCATTTTCCTGTCCACACAAACCAGACTTCAGAAATAATTCGAATCTCCACTACAGAATGTTCCATTCATTCAGTGCCAATCTGGATATTATCGAATCTCCACTCCAGGCTGTCTTTCGTTACATCACTGCTGAATGTCAAGGTAAAACAATGATGGTTTTCAAAGGCCTGTTCACACTCGCAGGCGTGCTGTTCAAGTGGCTTTCCACTCAAGTCTGGTCAGCTCTTCATTTTTGTGTCCATACAACCCAGACTTCAGCAATCATTGGAATCTAAGGTATAGAATGATCCATTCACTCACAGGAAATCTGGAATTCATCGAATCTCCATGCCAGGCAGGATTTCTTTACACCACTGGTAAATATCCAAGTGACCCAATGCTGGTTTTGAGCAGCCTGTTCAAACTCGAAGGCCTGCTGTTCAACTGGCAATCCACTCTAACCTGTTCTGCTCTTCATTTTCCTGTCCACAAAACCCAGACTTCAAAAATTATGGGCATCTCCACTACAGAACGTTGCATTAATTCATTGCGAATCTGGAATTCATCTGAATC
Source organism: Sorex fumeus (assembly GCF_029834395.1). NCBI lineage: Eukaryota > Metazoa > Chordata > Mammalia > Eulipotyphla > Soricidae > Sorex > Sorex fumeus. The sequence goes on along the minus strand of NW_026606144.1, from coordinate 5,319,942 downwards.
TCCACTCCAGGCCGGCTTTCGTTACACCACTGGTGAATGTCCAAGTATCCCAATGCTGGAACTCAGCGTCCTGTTCACACTTGCAGGCATGCTGTACAACTGGCTATCCACTCCTCAGCGGCCAGCTCTTTCTTTTCCTGTTCACAGAACCCAGACATCAGAAATCATTGGAATCTCAACTACAGATTGTTCCATACATTCACTGCCAATTTGGAGTTCATCATATCTCCACTCCAGGCAGGCTATCGTTACCCCACTGCTGAATGTCCAAGTAATCCAATGCTGGATTTCATAGGCATGTTCACACTCACAGGCGTGCTATTCAAAGGGCTATCCACTCCATCCAATTCAGCTCTATCTTTTCCTGTCCACACAACCCAGACTTCAGAAATCATTGGAATCTTCCCTACAGAATGTTCCTTTCATTCACTGCCGATCTGGATTTCATCGAATCTCCACTTCAGGCAGGATTTCGTTACACCACTGGGAAATATACAAGTAACCCAATGCTGGTTTTCAGCGGCCTGTTCACACTCGCAGGCGTGCTGTTCAATTGGGAACGACGTCAACCTGGTCAGCTCTTCTTATTCCTGTTCACATAAACTAGACTTCAAAAACCATTAAAATCTCCACTACAGAATGTTCCATTCATTCACTGCCCATCTGGAATTCATTGAATTTCCACTCCAGGCAGGCTTTCTTTACACCACTGCTGATATCCAAGTAACCCAATGCTGATTTTCAACGACCTGTTCACACTTGCATGCATGCTGTTCAACTGACTATCCACTCAATCCTCGTCAGCTCTTCATTTTCCTATCCACACAACCAAGACTTCAGAAATCACTGGATTCCCCCGTACAGAATGTTCCATTATTCACTGTCAATCTGGAATTCATCTGAATCTCCACTCCAGTCAGGCTTCGGTTACAACACTGGTGAATGTCCAAGTTACTCAGTGCTGGTTTTGCGCGTTCTGCTCACACCTGCAGGCATGCAATTCAACTGGCTATCCACTCCACAGTGGCCCGATCTTTCTTTTCCTGTCCACACAACCCAGACATCAGAAATCATTGGAATCTCCACTTCAGATTGTTCAATACATTCACTGCCAATCTGGAATTCATCGAATCTCCACCCCATGCAGGCTTTCGTTACACCACAGCTGAATGTGCAAGTAACCCAATGCTGGTATTCAGCGGCCTGTTCCCACTCACAGGTGTGATGTTCAAGTGACTATCCACTCCAACCTTATAAGCTCTTCATTTTCATGGCCACACAACCCAGATTTCCGAAATCATTGGAATCTCCACTACAGAATGTTCCATTCATTCACTGCAAATCTGGAATTCATCTGAAACTCCTCTTCATTCAGGCTTTCGTTACACTACTGCTGTATGTCCAAGTAACCCAATGCTGATTTTCAGCGTCGTGTTCACACTCGCCAGCGTGCTGTTCAACTGGCTATCCATTCCACAGTGGTCAGCTCATTCTTTTCCTGTCCACACATCCCAGACTTCAGAAATCATTGGAATCTGCACTACAGAATGTTCCGTTCATTCACTACCAAAATGGAATTCATTGAATCTCCACTCCAGGCAGTCTTTCGTAACACCACTGCTGAATGTCCAAGTCACCAATTACTGTTTTCAGCGCTCTGTTCACTCTCACAGGCCTGCTATTCAACTGGCTATCCACTGAACCCTGGTCAATGGAAAGTCCACTACAGAATGTACCATTCATTCACTGGAATCTGGAGATCATCGAATCTCCACTCCATGCAGGATTTTGTAACACCACTGGTGAATATCCAAGTAACCCAATGCTGGTTTTCAGCAGCCTGTTCAAATTCGCAGGCCTGCTGCTTAACTGGCTAATCAGTGTAATCTGGTTTGCTCTTCTTTTTCGTGTCCACACATCCCAGACTTCAGAAATCTTGGAATCTCCAGTACAGAATGTTCCATTAATTCACTGCCCATCTGGTGATCATCGAACCTCCACTCCAGGCAAGCTTTCTTTACACCACTGCTGAATGTCCAAGTAACTCAATGCTGGTTTTTAGCGTCCTGTTCACAGTCGCAGGCATGCTGTTCAACAGGCTATCCTCTCCAACCTGGTCAGCTCTTCATATTCCTGTCCACATAAACTAGACTTCGGAAACCATTAGAATCTCCACTACAGAATGTTCCATTCATTCACTTCCAATCTGGAATTCATTGAATCTCCACTAAAGGCAGGATATCGTTACACCATTGGTGAATATTAAAGTAACACAATGCTAGTTTTCTGCATACTGTTCAAACTCCCAGGTCTGCTGTTCAACTGGCTATCCACTCTAATCTAGTCTGCTGTTCATTTTCCTGTCCACACCACCCAGACTTCAATAATCATGGGAATCTCCACTACAGAATGTTGAATTTATTCACTGTGAATCTTGAATTCATCTGAATCTCCACTCCAGCCAGGCTTTCGTTACACCATTGGTGAATGTCCAAGTAACCCAATGCTGGTTTTCAGCGTCCTGTTCACACTTCCAGGCGTGCTGTTCAACTGGGTATCCACTGCAAAGTGGCCAGCTCTTTCTTTTCCTGTCCACACAACCCAGACTTCAGAAATCATTGGAATCTCCACTACAGAATGTTCCATTAATTCACTGCCACTCTAAAGAACATTGAATCTCCACTCCAGGAAGACTATCGTTACACCACTGGTGAATATCCAAGTAACCCAATGCTTCTTTTCAGAGGCCTGTTCACAATAGGAGGCCTGCTGTTCAACTGGCTATCCACTCCACCCTGGTCAGTTCTTTCTTTTCCTGTCCACACAATCCAGACTTCAGAAATCTTTGGAATCTCCACTACAGAATGTTCCATTCATTCACTACCAATCTGGGATTCATCGCATCTGCACTCCCGGCAGGATTTCGTTACGCCACTGTTGAATATCCAAGTACCCCTATGCTTTTTTTCAGCGGCCTCTACACACTCACAGTCGTGCTGTTCATCTGGCTATCCACTCCACCCTGGTCATCTCTTTGTTTTCCTGTCCACACAATTCAGACTTAAGAGATCTTTGGAATCTCCACTACAGAGTGTTCCATTCATTCACTGTGAATCTGGAATTCATCTGCATCTCCACTCCATGCAGGCTTTCGTTACACCACTGGTGAATGTCTAAGTAACCCAATGCTGGTTTTCAGCGTCCTGTTCACACTTGCAGGCATGCTGTTCAACTAGCTATCCACTCAACAGTGGTCAGCTCTTTCTTCGAATTCATCGAATATCCACTCGAGGCAGGATGTCGTTACACAACTGGTGAATATCCAAGTTACCCAATGCTGGTTGTCAGCATTCTGTTCAAACTCCTAGGCCTGCTGTTCAACTGACTATGCACTCTAACTTCTCTGAACTGGTCTTCTCTTCATTTTCCTGTCCACACAATCTAGACTTCAGAAATCATGAGAGTCTCCACTACCAAAAGTTCCATTTATTCACTGTGAATCTGGAATTCATCTGAATCTCCACTCCAGGCAGGCTTCCATTACACCACTGGTGAATGTCCAAGTATCCCAATGCTGCTTTTCAGCGGCCTGTTCACACTCGTAGGTGTGCTGGTCCACTGGCTATCCACACCTCCCTGGTCAGCTCTTCATTTTCCTGTACACAAAACCCAGATTTCAGAATGCATTGGATTCTAGACTACAGAATGTTCCGTTCAATCACTGCCAATCTGGAGCTCATCGAATCTGTGAGCAAAGTTCAATTCCTTGCCCTCTCCGATAGCTCGGGAAGCTTCCAAGGGAATCTGGACCTCGAGGCAAAGACTGGCAAGACACTCCGAAAATATTCCATATGCCAAAACTACAGTCAACACAATTCACCAAACGAAGACGCTACTGAACCATGCCCAAGCACTGGTGATTCACCCAGAAACTTGACATCATCTGAATCTGCACTCTAAAATCATATATGGTTTGCTTATCTTCTTCCTATCCACACTGCCCTTTTGGTGCGAAAGCACAGCAGTAGGACATGTGTGTCACGCAGACAGCCTGGCCGACCCGGGTGCAATTCCTCACCCTCTCAGAGAGCTCGGGAAGCTATCGAGAGTATCTGGCACTCGTGGCAAAGCCTGGCAAGACACCCGTGAAATATTCTATGTGACGAAATTACAGTCATCAAGTCTCCAAACGAAGACGTTACTGAACCACGCCAACAAATGAATATAGAGCGGGAGGACTGGGAGTGTGACAGCGATCCACACTGTTAAGTAGTGAATTCATCTCAATATCCAAAGTGTTAGGCCTGGGTTTCTTCTCGTTCTCCACGAAATCGAGTCGAATTAGTAATCTGCCAAGTAAGCATTTCTGTCAACGCTCCCCTATCCTCCTGTTCAGCTCCATATACAGTCGAATATAGTATTCTGTTCATTAACCCTTCCACACTAGCATGCGACCTGAGTTCATCAAAATATCAACACCTACATATCTGGTTTTCATCTGCCTGTGCACTCAATAAAGCTGAAGTTTTCATCATCTTGTCCACTCTACCCAGGCCTGGTGTGCATCGACCTCTGAATCAATCTAAACCATATGGTACTCTCCCGGTCAATGCCACCAGTTGTGGTGATGATCCTATGCCTCTAAAGGTCGTCAGTGTTGTGGTTTCTCTGCATGTCCCAGTAACCAAATGCTGGTGGTCAGCGGCCTATTCACAAACTGTAGGCATTGTGTTCACTTGCAATCCACTCCACCTTCCTCAGGTCTTCATTTCCTGGTGTCCATAACACAGAGTTCTGAAAACATTGGTATCTCCACTAAAGTATGTTCCATTCATTCATTGTGAATCTGGTATTCATCTGAATCTCCACTCCAGGCAGGCTTTCGTTTTACCACTGGTGAATGTCCAAGTAACCCAATGCTGGATTTCAGCGGCCTTTTCACACTCGCAGGCATGCTATTCAATTGGCTATCCACTCCACCCTGCTCACCTCTTCATTTCCTAGCCACACAACCAGACTTCAAAAATCATGGGAATCTCCACTAAAGAATGTTCCATTCACTCACTGCCAATCTGGAATTCATCGAATCTCCACTTCAGGCAGAATTTCGTTACACCACTAGTGAAGATCCAAGTAACCCAATGCTGGATTTCAGCAGTCTGTTCAAACTCGCAGGCCTGCTGTTCAACTGGCTATCCACTCTAACTTGATCAGCTCTTCATTTTCGTGTCCATACAACCCTGACTTCAGTAATCATTGGAATCTCCCCTACAGAATGTTCCATTTATTCTCTGCGAACCCGGAATTCGACTGAATCTCCACCCCAGGCAGGCTTTTGATACACCACTGGTGAATATCCAAGTAACCCAATGCTGGTTTTCAGCGGCCTCTTCACACTCACCGGCTTGCTGCTCAACTAGCTATCCACTCAATTCCATTCATTCACTGCGAATCTGGAATTCATCTGAAACTCCACTCCAGGCAGGCTTTCGTTACACCACTGGTGAATGTCCAATAACCCAATGCTGGTATTTTGCGGCCTTTGCTGTTCACTGGTTCTCCACTCCACCCTGGTCAGCTCTTCATTTTCCTGTCCACAGAACTCAGAACATCAGAAATCATTGGAATCTCCACTGCAGAATGTTCCGGTCATTCACTGCGAGTCTGGAATACATCTAAATCCCCACTCTGTGCAGGCATTCGTTACAGCACTGGTATGTCTACCCAGAAACTTGAAATCATCTGAATCTGCACTCTAAAATCATCCATGAGCTTCTTTTCATCTTTCTATCCACACTGCCATTCTGGCCCTGAAAGCACAGCAATAGGACGTGTGCCTCACGCAGCCAGCCTGGCCGAGCCGGGTTTAATTCCTAGCCCTCTCAGAGAGCCCCGGAAGCTACCGAGAGTATCTGGCCCTCTCGGCAAAGCCTGGCAATCCACCCGTGAAATATTCCTTATGCCAAAATTACAGTCACCACCAGTCTCCAAAGAAAGACGTTACTGAACCGCACCAGATAATCAATGAAGTCCGGGAAGACTGGGAGAGTGACAGTGATCCACACTGCTGAGTAGTGAATTCATCTCAATATCCAATGTATTAGGCCTGCGTTTTTCTCGTTCTCCACGAAATTGAGTCGAATTAAAAATCTGCCAAGTAAGCATTTGCTGTCAACTCTCCCCATGTCTGCTGCTCTGCTCCCAATCCAGCCGAATGCAGTATTCTGTTATTTAACCATGCCACACTACCGAGCGACCTGAGTTCATCTAAATATCAACACCTACATATCTGGTTTTCATCTGCCTGTGCACTCAATCAAGCCGAAGTTTTCATCATCCTGTCCACTCTAACCAGTCCTGGTGTGCATCGACCACTGAATCAATCGAAACCATATGGTTCTCTCCCGGTCAATGCCACCCAGTGGTGGTGATGATCGTATACCTCTAAAACTCGTCAGGGTTGGGATTCTTCTGCATGTCCCAGTAACCTAATGCTAGTGGTCAGCGGCCTGTTCACATACCGCAGGCGTGGTGTTCACTGGCTAGCCACTCTACCCTGGTCACCTATTCATTTCCTGGTTCCCATAACCCAGAGTTCTGAAATCATAGGTATCCCCACTACAGAACATTCCATTCATTCACAATGAGTCTGGAATTCATCTGAATCTACATTCCAGGAAGGCTTTCGTTACACCACTGCTGAACGTCTAAGTAACCCAATGTTGGTTGTCAGCGGCCTATTCACCCTCGCACGTGTGCTGTACAACTGGCTATCCACAACACCCTGGTCAGCTCTTCATTTTCCTGTCCACATAACCTGGATTTCAGAAACCATTAGAATCTCCACTATTCTCCACTAATCTCCACTAATTCTCCACTATTCTCCACTAATCTCCACTATTCACTGCGAATCTGGAATTCATCTGAATGTTCTCTTCAGGAAAGAATTCATTACACCACTGATGAATGTCCAACTAACTCAATTCTGGTTTTCAGTGGCCTGTTCACACTCGCAGGTTTGCTGTTAAAATGGCTATCCACTCCAACCTGGTCAGCTCTTCATAATCCTGTCCACATAACCTAGAATTCAGAAACCATTAGAATCTCCACTACAGAATGTTCAATTCATTCACTGCGATTCTGGAATTCATCTGAATCTGCATTCCATGAAGGCTGTCATTATAGTTATGCATGTCCAAGTAACCCAATGCTGGTTTTCAGCGTCCTGTTCACACTTGCACGGGTGCTGTTCAACTGGATATCCACTCCACAGTGGTCAACCCTTTCTTTTCCTGTCCAAAGAACTCAGAGTTCAGAAATCATTGGTATCTGCACTACAGAATATTGTAGTCATTTACTGCCAATCTGGAAATCATCGAATCTCCACTTGAGGCAGGCTTTCGTTACACCACTCTTGAATGTCCAAGTAACCCAATCCTGGTTTTCTGAGGCCTGTTCACACTCGAAGGCGTGCTACTCAACTGGATTTCCACTCAATCCTGGTCAGTTCTTCATTTTCCTGTCCACACAACCCAGACATCAGAAATCATTGGAATCTCCACTACATAATTTCCATTCATTCAATCTCCAATACAGAATGTTCAATTCAATCACTACGAATCTGGAATTCATCTGAATCTCTGCTCCAGGCAGGCTTCCGTTACAGCACTGGTGAATGTTCAAGTAACAGAATGCTTGTTTTAAGCGTCCTGTTCACACTCGCAAGCGTGCTGTTCAACTGGCTATCCATTCCACAGTGGTCAGCTCTTTCTTTTCCTGTCCACACATCCCAGACTTCAAAAATCATTGGAATCTGTACTACAGAATGTTCCATTCATTCTGCCAATATGGGATTCATCGAATATCCACTCCAGAAGGATTTCTTTACATCACTGGTGAATATCCTAGTACCATAATGCTGGTTTTCAGCGGCCTGTTCACACTCGCAAGTGTGCTGTTCAACTGGCTATACACTCCAAACTGGTCAACCCTTCATTTTCTTGTCCACACAACTCAGACTTCAGAAATCATTGGAATCTGCTCTACAGAATGTTCCGTTCATTCACTTAGAATCTGGAATTCATCTGAATCACCACACTATGCAGGCATTCATTACACCACTGCTGAATATCCAAGTCACCCATTGTTGGTTTTCAGCGGTCTGGTCACTCTCGCAGGCCTGCTATTCAACTGGCTATCCACTCAACCCTGGTCAGCTCTTCATTTTCCTGTCCACACAACCCAGATTTCAGAAATAATTGGAATCTCCACTAAAGAATGTTCCATTCATTCACAGACAATCTGGAATTCATTGAATCTCCACTCCAGGCAGGATTTCTTTAGACCACTGGTGAATATCCAAGTTGCCCGATGCTGGTTTTCAGCGGCCTGTTCAACTCGCAGTCCTGCTGTTTAACTGGCTAACCACTCCAACCTGCTTTTCTCTTCTTTTTCGTGTCCACACAACACAGACTTCAGAAATCATTGGAATCTCCACTACAGAATGTCCCATTAATTCACTGCCCATCTGGAGGTCATCGAATCTCCACTCCAGGGAGGCGTGCTTTACACCACTGCTGAATGTCCAAGTAACCTAATTCTGGTTTTTAGTGGCCAGTTCACACTCGCAGCCGTGTTGTTCAACAGGCTATCCACTCCAACTTGGTCAGCTCTTCATATTCCTGTCCACATAACCAGGACTTCAGAAACCATTATAATCTCCACTACAGAATGTTCAATTCATTCACTGCCAATCTGGAATGCATTAAATCTCCACTCCAGGCAGGATATCATTACAACAATGGTGAACATCAAAGTAACACAATGCCGGTTTTCAGTGTCCTGTTCACAGTCGCAGGACTGCTGTTCATCTGGCTATCCACTCTAAATTGGTCTGCTGTGTATTTTCCTCTTCACACCACACAGACTTCAAAAACCATGGGAATCTCTACTACAGAATGTTCCATTCATTCACTGCGAATCTGGAATTCATCTGAATCTCCACTCCAGGCAGGTTTTCGTTTCACCACTGTTGAATGTCCAAGTAACCCAATGCTGGTTTTCAGTGTCCTGTTCAAACTTCCAGGCCTGCTGTTCAACTGGGTATCCACTGCACAGTGGACAGCTCTGTTTTTTAAAGTCCACACAACCCAGACTTCAGAAATCTTTGGAATCTCTACTACAGAATGTTCCATTCATTCACGGCCAATCTGGAATTTATCGCATCTCCACTCCAGGCAGTATTTCGTTACACCTCTGGTGAATATCCAAGTACCCCATTGCTGGTTTTCAGCAGCCTCTTGACACTCGCCGTCGTGCTATTCATCTGGCTATCCACTCCACCCTGGTTAGCTCTTTCTTTTCCTGTCCACACAACCAAAATTTCAGAGATCTTTGGAATCTCCACTACAGAATGTTGCATTCATTTACTAAGAATCTGGAATTCATTCGAATCTCCACTGCATGCAGTCTTTCGTTACACCACTGCTGAATGTCCAAGTAATCCATTGCTGGTTTTCAGCGTCCTGTTCACACTCGCAGGCGTGGTCTTCAACTCGCTATCCACTCAACAGTGGACAGCTCTTTCTTCGAATTCATCGAATCTCCACTCCAGGCACGATTTCGTTACAAAACTGGTGAATATCCAAGTAACCCATTGCTGGTTTTCAGTATCCTGTTCAAACTCCCAGGCCTGATGTTCAACTTGCGATGCACTCAAATCTGGTCTGCTCTTCACTTTCCTGTCCACACAACCTAGACTTCAGAAATCATGGGTATCTCCACTACAGAATGTCCTTTCATTCACTGCCAATCTGATATTCATCTGAATCTCCACTGCAGGCAGTCTTAAGTTAAACTACTGTTGAATGTCCAGGTAACCCAATGCTGGTTTTAAGCGTCCTGTTCACACTAGCAGGCGCGCTGTTCAACTGGCTATCCACTCCACAGTGGTCAGCTCTTTTTTTCCTGTCCACACAACCCAGACTTCAGAAATAATTGGAATCTCCACTACAGAATGTACCATTCATTCACTGGAATCTGGAGATCATCGAATCTCCACTCAAGGCAGGCATTCGTTACACCACTGCTGAATGTCCAAGTAACCCAATGCAGGTTTTCAGAGACATTTTTACACTTGCAAACATGCTGTTCAAATGGCTATCCACTGAAACCTAGTCAGCTCTTCACTTTTCTATCCACACAACCAAGATTACAGAAACCATTGGAATCTCCACTACAGAATGTTCCATTCATTCACTGGAATCTGGAGATCATCGAATCTCCACTCCAGGCAGGCTTTCTTTACACCACTGTGGAATGTCCATGTAACACAATGCTGGTTTTCAGCGTCCTGTTCACACTAGCAGGTGTGCTGTTCAACGGCTATCCACTGACTCCTGGTCATCTCTTTATTTTCCTGTCCACAGAACCAAGATTTCAGAAATCATTGGAATCTCCACTACAGATTGTTCCACTATGAATCTGGAATTCATCTAAATCTCCACTCCTGGCAGGCTTTTGTTACACTACTGTTGAATATACGAGTAACACAATGCTGATTTTCAATGTCCTGTTCACATTCGCAGGGGTTCTGTTCAATTGGCTATCCACTGAACACTGGTCAGCTCTTCAATTTTCTGTCCACACAACCAAGTTTTAGAAATCATTGGAATCTCCACTACAGAATGTTCCATTCATTCACTGAGAATTTGGAATTCATCTGTATCTCCACTACAGGCAGGTTTTGTTACACCACTGTTGAATGTCCAAGTAAACCAATGCTGGTTTTCACCGGCCTGTTCACACTCGCAGGCGTGCTGTTCAACTGGCTTTCCACTCCAAGTTTGTCAGCTCTTACTTTTCCTGTCCACACAATCCAAACTAAAAAAGTCATTGGAGTCTCCACGACAGAATGTTCCATTCATTCACAGAGAATTTGGAATTCACCTAAATCTCCACTCCAGGCTGGCTTTCGTTACACCACTGGTGAATGTCATCGTAACCCATTGCTGGTTTTCAGTGTCCTGTTCACAGTCGCAGACATGCTGTTCAACTGGCTATCCACTTCACATTGTTAAGTTCTTACATTTCCTGTCCACACATCGTAGAATTCAGAAAACATTGGAATCTCCACTACAGAATGTTTCATTCAGTAAATGCCAATCTTGAATTCATGGAATATTGACACCAGGCTGGCTTTCGTTACACCACTGGTGAATGTCCAATGAACCCAATGCTAGTTCTCAGCGTCCTGTTCACACTTGCAGGTGTGCTGTTCAACTGGCTATCTACTCTACCCTGGTCAACTCTTCCTTTTCTTGTCCACACAACCCAGACTTTGGAAATCATAGGAATCTCCACTACACAATGTTCCATTCATTCACTGCTAATCTGGAGATCATCAAATCTCCACTCCAGGCAGGCTTTCGTTACACCACTGGTGAATGTCCAAGTCACACAATGCTGACTTTCCGCGCCCAGTTCACACTTGCTGGCGTGCTTTTCAACCTGATGTCCACTCCACAGTTGTCAGGTTTTTCTTTTCCTGTCCACACAACCCAGACATCAGAAATAATTGGAATCTCCACTACAGCATGGTCCATTCATTCACTGCCAATCTGGAGTTCTTTGAATCTCCACTCCAGGCAGGCTTCGTTACACCACTGGTGAATATCCAAGTCACCCAATGCTGATTTTCAGTGTCCTGTTCACACTCGCAGGCGTGCTGTTCTACTGGCTATCCACTCCATATTGGTCAGCTCTTTATTTCCTGTCCACACAACCCAGACTTCAAAAATCATTAGAATCTCCACTACAGAATGTTCCATTCATTCCCTCCCAATCTGGTGTTTATGGAATCTCTACTCCAGGCACGCTTTCGTTACACCACTGTTGAATGTCCACGTAACCCAATGATGGTTTTCATCGGCCTGTGCTGATCACTGGCTATTCACTCCACCCTGGTGAACACTTAATTTTCCTGTCCACACAACCCAGACGTCAGAAATCCTTCGAATCTCAATTGCAGAATGTTCCGGTCATTCAATGCGAGTCTGGAATACAACTGAATCTCCACTCTACGCAGGCATTCGTAACAGCACTGGTGATTCTACCCAGAAACTTGAAATCATCTGAATATGCACTCTAAAATCATCCATGGGCTGCTTTTAATCTTCCTATCTACACTGCGATTCTGGCGTGAAAGCACAGCAGTAGGACGAGTTGGTCAAGCAGCCAGCCTGGCCGAGCTGGGTTCAATTCCTCTCCAACTCAGAGAGACCGGGAAACTACCGAGAGTATCTCGCCCTCGTGGCAAAACCTCGCAAGACACCCGTGAAATATTCCATATGCCAAAATTACAGTCACACAAGTCTCCACATGTAGACGCTCCTGAACCGCGCCAGCAAATCTATGAAGTCCTGGAGAACTGGGAGAGTTACAGCGAACCACACTGCCGAGTAGTGAATTCATCTCAATATCCAATGTCCCAGTAACCCAATGCTCGTGGTCAGCGGCCAGTTCACACTCACAGGCATGCTGTTCAACTGGCTAAACACTTAACCCTGGTCAGCTCTTCATTTTCCTTACCACACAACCCAGACTAGAAAAATCATTGGAATCTCCACTACAGATTATTCCATTCATTCACTGCCAAACTGGAATTCATCTGAATCTCCACTCCAGTCAGGCTTTCGTTACACCACTCGTGAATGTCCAAGTAACACAGTCCTGTTTTCAGCGTCCTGTTCACACTCACAGGCGTGATTTTCCACTAGTTATCCACTCCACAGTGGTCAGCACTTTTTTTTCCTGTCCACACAACCCAGACTTCAGAAATCACTGGTATTTCCAAGAAACAATTTTCCATTCATTCACTGTGAATCTGGAATTCATCGAATCTCCACTACAGTCAGGCTTTCTTTATACCACTGGTGAATATCCAAGTAACCCAATGCTGGTTTTCAGAGGCCTGGTCACACTTGCAGGCGTTCTGTTGAACTTGCTATCCACCTCATCCTGGTCAGCTCTCCAGGTGCCTGTCCACACCAACCGGACTTCAGAAATCATTGAAATCTCCAGTACAGTATGTTCCATTCATTCACTGTGAATCTGGAATTCATCTGAATCTCCACTCCAGGCAGGCTTTCGTTGCACCACTGCTGTATTTCCAAGTACCCCAATGCTGGGTTTCAGAGGACTGTTTACACTCGCAGGACTACTGTTGAACTGGCTATCCACTCTAACCTGGTGTGCTCTTCATTTTCCTGTCCACAAAACCTAGACTTCAGAAATCTTTAGTATCTCCACTACAAGATGTACCATTCATTCAGTGCCAATCTGGAAATCACTGAATCTACACTCCCGGCAGGCTTTCGTTACACCACTGCTGAATGTCCAAGTAACCCAATGCTGGTTTTTAGAGGCCTTTTCACACTCGCAGTAGTGCTGTTCAACTGTCTATATACTCAACCCTAGTCAGCTCTTCATTTTCCTGTCCACACAACCCAGACTTCAGAAATCATTGGAATCTCCACTACAGAATATTCCATTCATTCACTGCGAATATGGAATTCATCTGAATATCCACTCCATGCAGGCTTTCGTTATGCCACTGCTGAATGACCAAGTACCCCAATGCTGGTTTTCAGCCTGCTGTTCATACTTGCAGGAGAGCTGTTCAACTCGCTATCCACACCACACGGTTAGCTGTTTTTTTTCCGGTCCACACAACCGAGAGTTCAAAAATCATTTTAAACTCTACTACAGAATATTCCATTCATTCACTGCAAATCTGGAAATCATCTGAATCTCCACTCCAGGCAGGCTTTCGTTCAACAATTGTTTATGTCCAAGTAACACAAAGCTTATTTTCAGCGTCCTGTTCACAGTCGCAGGCGTGCTGTTCAACTGGCTATCCACTCCACCGTGGTCAGCTCTTTCTTTTCCTATCCACACAACACTAACTTCAGAAATCAATGATATCTCCACTACAGCATGTTCCATTAATTCACTGACTATCTCGAGATCATCTGATACTCCACTCCAGGCAGGCTTTCGTTACACCACTGCTGAATGTCCAAGTAGCCCAATGCTGGATTTCAGAGGCCTGATCACACTCGCAGGCATGCTGTTCAACTGGCTATCCTCTCCACCCTGGTCACCTCTTCATATTTCTGTCCACACAACTCAGAATACAGAAATCATTTGAATCTCCACTACAGAATATTCCATTCTTTCACTCCCAATCTGGAATTCACCGAATCTCCACTCCAGACAGTCCTTCGTTACACCACTGGTAAATATCCAAGTAACACAATGCTGGTTCTAAGAGGCCTGTTCACACTCGCAGGCTTGCTATTCAACTGGCTTTCCTCTCCACAGTGGTCAGCTCTTTCTTTTCCTGTCCACACAACACAAACTTCAGAAATCATTTGAATCTCCACTACAGAATGTTCCATTCATTCACTGCGAATCTGGAATTCATTAAATCTCCAGTCCAGGCAGGTTTTCGCTATACCTCTGGTGAATATCCATGTACCGCACTGCTGGTTTTCACCAGCCATTTTACGCTCGCTGGCGTGCTGTTCTACTGCCTATCACCTCCATCCTGGTCAGCTCTCTATATTCCTGTCCACAAATCCCAGACTTCAGAAATCGTTGGAATCTCCACTATAGAATGTTCCATTCATTCACTGCGAATCTGGAATTCATTAAATCTCCACTCCAGGCAGGTTTTCGCTACACCTCTGGTGAATATCCATGTACCGCACTGCTGGTTTTCACCAGCCATTTTACACTCGCAGGCCTGCTGTTCAACTGGCTATCCATGCTAACCTGGTGTGCTCTTCATTTTCCTGTCCACAAAACCCAGACTTCAGAAATCATTGGAATCTCCTTTACAGAATCTTCCATTCATTCATTGCCAATCTGGATATCATCGAATCTACACTCCAGGCAGGCTTTCGTTACATTACTCCAGAATGTCCAAGTATCATAATGCTGGTTTTCAAAGGCCTGTTCACCCTTGCAGGCATTCTTTTCAACTGTCTATCCACTCAACTCTGGTCAGCTCTTCATTTTCCTGTCCACACAACCCAGACTTTAGAAATCATTGGAAACTCACTGCAGAATGTTCCATACATTCTCTGCCAATCTGGAATTCATTGAATCTCCACTCCAACCAGGATTTCATTTCACCACTGTTGAATATCCAAGTAATAAAATGCTTGTTTTTGGCAATCTGTTCAGACTCACAGGCCTGTGGTTCAACTGGTTATACATTCTAACCTGGTCTCCTCTTCATTTTCCTGTCCACACAACACAGACTTCAGAAATCTTTGGAATCTCCACTACAGAATGTTCCATTCATTCACTGCCAATCTGGAGATTATAGAATATACTCTTCACGCAGGCTTTCGTTACACCACTACTGAATGTCCAAGTAACCCAATGGTTGTTTTCAAAGGCCTGTTCACACTTATATTCGTGCTGTTCAACTGGCTATCTACTCAACCCTAGTCAGCTCTTCATATTCCTGTCCACACAACACAGACTTCAGAAAGTATTGGAATCTACACTACAAAATATTCCATTCATTCACTGGCAATCTGGAGATCCTCGAATCTCCACTCCAGGCAGGTTTTCGTAACACCACTCCTGAATATCCGAGTAACCAAATGATGGTTTTCAGAGGCCTGTTCACACTTGCTGGCATGTTGTTTAACTGGTATACAGTCAACCCTGGCCAGCTTTTCATTTTCCTGTCCACACATCCCAGACCTCTGAAAACACTGGAATCTACACTACAGAATGTTCCAGTCATTCACTGCGAATCTGGAATTCATCTGAATCTCACCTCCATGCGGGCTATCGTGACATCTCTCCTGAATATCCAAGTAATTCATGCTGGTTTTCAGCGTCCTGCTCACACTCGCTGGCGTGCTGTCCAACTGGCTATCCACTCCTCAGTGGTCAGCTCTTTCTTTTCCTATCCAAACACAACCAGACTACAGAAATCATTGGAATCTCCACTATAGAGTGTTCCAATCATTCACTGCGAATCTGGAATTCATCTGAATCTCCACTCCAGGCAGGCTTTTGTTACACCACTGGTGAATGTCCAAGTAACGAAATGCTGGTTTTCCGCATCCTGTTCATACTCGTAGGCATGCTGTTCAACTGGCTATCCACTCCACAGTCGTCAGCTCTTTCGTTTCCTATCCACACAAACCAGACTTCAGAAATCATTGGAATCTCCACTACAGAATGTTCCATTCATTCACTGCCAATCTGGAGATCATCGAATCTACCCTTCACGGAGACTTTCGTTATACTACTGCTGAATGTCTAAGTAACCCAATTGTGGTTTTCAAAGGCCTGTTCAAACTTGTAGTCGTGCTCTTCAACTGGCTATCTACTCAACCCTAGTCAGCTCTTCATTTTCCTGTCCACACAACACAGACTTCAGAAAGCATTGGAATCTACACTACAAAATATTCCATTTATTCACTGCCAATCTGGAGATCCTCTGAATCTCCACTGCAAGCAGGCTTTCGTGACACCACTCCTGAATGTCCAAGTAACCCAATGCTGGTTTTCAGAGGCCTGTTCACACTCGTAGGCATGCTGTTCAACTGGCTATCCACTCCACAGTCGTCAGGTCTTTCGTTTTGTATTCACACAACCCAGACTTCAGAAATCATTGGAATCTGCACTACAGAATGTTCCATTCATTCACTTCCAATCTGGAGATCATCGAATTTCCACTCTAGTCAGGTTATCGTTACACCACTGCTGAATAACCAAGTAACCCAATGCTGGTTTTCAGAGGCCTGTCACACTCGCAGGCGTGTTGTTCAACTGGCTATCCACTAAACCCTGGTCAGCTCTTCATTTTTCGGTCCACACAACCCAGACTTCAGAAATCACTGGAATCTCCACTACAGAATGTTCCATTCATTCACTGCGAATCTGGAATTCATGTGAATATCCAATCCCGGTAGGCTTTCGATACACCATTTGTTTATGTCCACGAAACCCAATCCTGGTTTTCTACGTCCTGTTCACACTCGCAGGCGTGCTGTTCAACTAGCTATCCACTCCACAATGGTGAGCTCTTTCTTTTCCTGTCCAAACAGACATAAATTCAGAAATCAATGGAATCTCCACTACAGAATGTTCCATTCATTCACTCCCAATCTGGAAATCATCTGATACTCCACTCCAGGCAGGCTTTGGTTACACCACTGCTGAATATCCAAGTACCTCAATGCTGGATTTCAGAAGCCTGTTTACACTCTCAAGTGTGCTGTTCAAATAGCTATCCACTCCAACCTGGTCAGCTCTTCATTTGCTTGTCCACACAACGTAGACTTCAGAAATCATTGGAATATCCACTACAGAATGTTCTATTTAATCACTGCGAATCTGGAATTCATCTGAATCTCCACTCCAGGTAGTCTTTCTTTACACCACTGGTGAATGTCCAAGTAACCCAATGCTGATTTTCAAAGTCCTGTTCACAGTCGCAGGCGTGCTGTTCTACTGGATTTCCACTACACAGTTGTCAGCTCTTTCTTTTCCTGTCCACAAAACCCAGACTTCAGATATGACTGGAATCTCCACTACAGAATGTTCCATAAATTCACTGCCAATCTGGAGATCACCGAATCTCCACTCCAGGCAGGCATTCGTTACACCACTGCTGAATGTCCAAGTAACCCAATGCTTGTTTTCAGAGGCCTGTTCAAACACGCAGTCCTGCTATTCAACTGGCTATCCGCTCTGACCTTGGTGAGCTCTTCATTTTCCTGTTTACAATACCCAGACCTCAGAAAACATTGGGATCTCCACTACAGCACGATCCATTCATTCACTGCCAATCTGGAACTCATCGAATCTCCATTCCAGACAGGCTTTCATTACACCACTGGTGAATATCCTAGTAACCCAATGCTGGTTTTCAGCGGCCTGTTCACAATCGCAAGCGTGCTGTTTTACTGGCTATCCACTCCAAATTAGTCAGCTCTTCATTTTCCTATCCACACCACCGAGACTTCAGATATAATTGGAAACTCCACTACAGAATGTTCCATACATTCACTGAAAATCTGGAGTACATCGTATGTTCACTCCAGGTAGGCATTCGTTACACCACTGCTGAATGTCCAAGTAAGCATTGCTGGTTTTCAGAGGCCTGTTCAAACTCGCAGTTCTGCTGTTCAACTGGCTATCCACTCTAACCTAGTCTTCTCTTTATTTTCCTTCCACACATCCCAGATTTCAGAAATCATTGGAATCTCCACTACAGAATGTTCCATTCATTCACAGCGAATCTGGAATTCATCTGAATCTGCACTACAGGCAGGCTTTCGTTACAACACTGTTGAATGTCCAAGTAACACAATGCTGGTTTTCAGTGTCCTGATCATACTCAGAGGCGTGCTGTTCAACTGGCTATCCACTGAACCCTGGTCAGCACTTCATTTTCCTGTCCATGCAACTCGGACTTTAGAAATCATTGGAATGTCCACTACAGAATGTTCAATTCATTCACTCCCTATCTGGAATTCATCGTATTTCCACTCCAGGCAGGATTTCGTTACACCACTGCTGAATGTCCGAGTAAGCATTGCTGGTTTTCAGAAGCCTGTTCAAACTCGCAGGCGTGCTGTTCAACTTTCTATCCACTCCACAGTGGTCAGCTCTTTTTTTTCCTGTCCTCACAACTCAGACTTCAGAAATCATTGGAATCTCCACTAAGAATGTACCATTCATTAACTGCGAATCTTGAATTCATCTAAATCTCTATTCCAGGCAGGCTTTCGTTTTACCACTGGTGAATGTCCATGTAACCCATTGCTGCCTTTCAGCGTCCTGTTCACACTCTCAGGCATGACGTTCAACTGGCATTCCACTCCACAGTGGTCAGATTTTTCTTTTCCTGACTTCAGAATTTCCAGACTTCAGAATTCATTGGAATCTCCACTACAGACTATTCCATTGATTCACTGCCAATCTGGAATTCATCCAATCACCAACTCCAGGCAGGATTTTGTTACACCACTCATGAATGTCCAAGTAATCCAATGATGGATTTCAGAGGCCTGATCACACTCGCAGGTGTGCTGTTCAACTGGCTATCCAATCAACCCTGTTCAGCCCTTCATTTTCCTGTCCACACAACCCAGACTTCAGAAGAAATTGGAATCTCCACTACAGAATATTCCATTCATTCACTCCCAATGGGGAATTCAATGCATCTCCACTCCAGGCAGGATTTCGTTAAACCACTCGTAAATATCCAAGTAACCCAATGCTGATTTTCAGCAGACTGTTCAAACTCGCTGGCCTGCTGTTCAACTGACTATCCACTCTACCCAGCTCTGCTCTTCATTTTCCTGTCCACACAACCCAGAATTCAGAAGTAATTGGAATCTCCACTACAGAATGTTCCATTCATTCACTCTCAATCTGGATTTCATCGAATCTCCGCTCTAGGCCTGCTTTCGTTACACCATTGTTGAATGTCCAAGCAACCCCATGCAGGTTTTCAGTGGCTTCCTCACACTCGCAGGCCTGCTCTTCAACTGGCTATCCACTTCATCCTGTTCACCTTCTCCTTTTCCTGTCCACACAACCTAGACTTAAGAAATCATTGGAATCTCCACTACAGAATATTCCATTCATTCACTGCCAATCTGGCCTTCTTGGAATCTCCAGTCCAGGCAGGCTTTCGTCACACCACTGTTGAATATCAAAATAACCCAAGGCTGGTTTTCAGCAGCCTGTTGAAACTCACAGACCTGCTATTTATCTGGCTATCCACTCTAATCTGGTCTACTCTTCATTTTCCTGTAAACACAAGCCAGACTACAGAAATCATTGGAATCTCCATCTACAGAATGTTCCATTCATTCACTGTGAATCTGGAATTCATCTGAATCTCCACTCCAGGCAGGCTTTGGTTACTACACTGGTGAATGTCCAAGTAATCGAATGTTGGTTTTCAGTGGCCTGTGCTGTTCAATGGGTATCCACTCCACACTGGTCAGCTCTTCATTTTCCTGTACACACAAGCCAGACATCAGAAATCATTGCAATCTCCACTAGGGAATGTTCCCGTCATTCACTACAAGTCTAGAATTTATCTGAATCTCCACTCTACGCAGGCATTCGTTACAGCACTAGTGAGTCACCCAGAAACTTGACATCATCTGAATCTCCACTCTAAAATCATATATGCGTTGCTTATCATCTATCTATCCACACTACCATTCTGGCGCGAAAGCAGAGCAGTAGGATGTGTGCGTCACGTAGTGAGCCTGGAAGAGCCGGGTTCAATTCCTCGGCCTCTCAGAGAGCTCGGGAAGCTACCAAGAGTATCTGGCCCTCGTTGCAAAGCCTGGAAAGATACTCGTAAAATATTAAATATGACGAAATTACAGTCACCACAAGTCTACAATCGAAGACGTTACTGTACCGTGACAGCAAATGAATGAGGACTGGGAGAGTGACAGCGATCCACACTGCTGAGTAGTGAATTCATCTCAATATCCAATATATTACGCCTGGGTTTCTACTCGTTCTCCACGAAATCGAGTCGAATTACAAATCTGCCAAGTGAGCATTTGCTGTCAACTCTCCCAAATACTCCTGTTCAGTTCACTATCCAGTCGAATATATTATTCTGTTCATTAACCCTGCCACACTACCAAGCGACCTGAGTTCAACAAAATATCAACACCTACATATCTGGTTTTCATCTGCCTGTGCACTCAAGCAAGCCGAAATTTTCATCAACCTGTCCACTCTACTCAGGCCTGGTGTGAATCGACTTCTGATTCAGTCGAAACCATATTGTACTCTCCAGGTCAACGCCACCAGTGGTCGTGATGATCCTATGCCTCTAAAGCTCGTCAGGGTTGCTTTCTTCTGCATGTCCCAGTAACCCAATGCTGGTGGTCAGCGGCCTGTTCAAAAACCGCAGGCATTGTGTTCACTGGCTATCCACTCCACCCTCCTCAGGTCTTAATTTCCTGGTGTTCATAATCCAGAGATCTGAAATCATGGCTATCTCCACTAGAGAATCTTCCATTCATTCACTGCGAATCTGGTGTGAATCTGAATCTCCGCTCCAGGCAGGCTTTCCTTTCACCACTGGTGAATGTCCATGTAATCCAATGCTGGTTTTCAGCGGCAAGTTCACACTCGCAGGCGTGCTGTTCAACTGGCTATCCACTCAACCCTGGTCAGCTCTTCATTTTCCTGTCCACACAACCCAGACTTCATAAATCATTGGAATCTCCATTACAGAGTGTTCCATTCTTTCACTGCCAATCTGGAGTTCGTTGAATCTCCAATTCAGGCAGGCATTCGTTTCACCACAGGTGAATGTCCAAGTAACCCAATGCTGGATTTCAGCGGCCTTATCACACTCGCATGCGTGCTGTTCAACTGGCTATCCACTGCACCCTGCTCTCCTCTACACTTTTCTGTCCACAGAACCCATACTTCAGAAACCATGGGAATCTCCACTACAGAATGTTTCATTCATTCACTGCCAATCTGGAGTTCATCGAATCTCCATTCCAGGCAGGCTTTGTATACACCACTTGTGAATTTCCAAGTAACCCAATGCTGGTTTTCAGCGGCATGTTCACACTCGCAGGCGTGCTGTTCAACTGGCTATCCACTCAACCCTCGTCAGCTCTTCATTTTCCTGTCCACACAACCCAGACTTCAGGAATCATTGGAGTCTCCACTAAAGACTGTTCCAATCATTTACTACCAATCTGGAATTCATTTGAATCTCCACTCCAGGCAGGCTTTTGTTACGCCACTAATGAATGTCCAAGTAATCCAATGCTGGTTTTCAGCGGCCTGTGCTGTTCACTGGCTCTCCACTCCACCCTGGTCTGCTCTTCATTTTCCTGTCCACACAACTCAGACATCAGAAGTCATTGGAATCTCCACTACAGAATGTTCCGGTCATTCACTGCGAGTCTGGAATACATCTGAATCTCCACTCTGCGCAGGCATTCGTTACTGCACTGGTATGTCTACCCAGGAACTTGAAATCATCTTAGTCTGCACTCTAAAATCATCCATGGGCTGCTTTTCATCTTCCTATCCACACTGCCCTTCTGGCGTGAAAGCGCAGCAGTAGGACGTGTGCGTCACGCAGACAGCCTGGCAGAGCCAGGTTCAATTCCTAGCCCTCTCAGAGAGCCCCGGAAGCTACAGAGAGTATATGGCCCTCGCGGCAAAGCCTGTCAATCCACCCGTGAAATATTCCTTATGCAAAAATTATAGTCACCACAAATCTCCAAACAAAGACGTTACTGAACCGCGCCAGCAAATTAAAGAAGTCCGGGAAGACTGGGAGAGTGGCAGCGATACACACTGCTGAGTAGTGAATTCATCTCAATATCCAATGTATTAGGCCTGTGTTTCTTCTCGTTCTCCACTAAAACGAGTCGAATTAGAAATCTGCCAATTAAACATTTGCTGTCAACTCTCCCCAAGCCTGCTGTCCAGCTCCCTATCCAGTCGAATATAGTACTTGGTTCAATTACCCTGCCACACAAACAAGAGACCTGAGTACATCTAAATATCAAAAACTTCATATCTGGTTTTCATCTGCCTGTGCACTCAATCAAGCCGAAGTTTTCATCATCTTGTACACTCTAACCAGGTCTGGTGTGCATCGACTTCTGAATTAATCGAAACCATATGGTAGTCTCCTGGTCAACGCCACCCAGTTGTGGTGATGGATGTATGCCTCTAAGACTCATCAGGGTTAGGATTCCTCTGCATGTCCCAGTAACCTAATGTTAGTGTCAGCGGCCTGCTCACATACCGCAGGTGTCGTGTTCACTGGCTATTCACTCCACCCTGGTCACCATGTAATTTCATGCTGCCCATAACCAAGAGGTCTGAAATCATTGGTATCCCCACTACAGAATGTTCCATTGATTTACTGCAAATCTGGAATTCATCTGAATCTCCACTCTAGGCAGGCTTTGGTTACACCACTGGTGAATATCCAAGTAACCTAATGTTGGTTTTCAGTGGCCTATTCACACTCACAGGTGTGCTGTTCAACTGGCTCTCCATTCCAACCTGGTGAGCTCTTCATTTTTCCTGTCCACACAACCCAGACTTCAGAAATTCCATGCACTCTAACCAGGTCAGGTGTGCATCGAATTCTGAATCAATCGAAACCATATGGTATTCTCCTGGTCAAAGCCACACAGCGGTGTTGATGATCGTATGCCACTTCTGCATGTCCCAGTAACCCAATGCTAGTGGTCTACATGTCCCAGTAACCCAATGCTAGTGGTCAGCAGCCTGTTCACATACCGCAGGCGTGGTGCTCACTGACTATCCACTACACCCTGGTCAGCTCTTCATTACCTGGTGCCCATAACACAAAGTTCTGAAATCATTGGTATCTCAACTACAGAATGTTCAATTCATTCACTGCGAATCTGGAATTCATCTAAATTTCCACTCCAGGCATGCTTTGGTTACACCACTGGTGAATATCCTAGTAACCCAATGTTGGTTTTCAGCGGCCCATTCACACTTGCAGGTGTGCTGTTCAACTGGCTATCCATACAAAACTGGTGAGCTCTTAATTTTTCCTGTCCACACAACCCAGACTTCAGAAATCATTCTAATCTCCACTACAGAATATTCCATTCGTTCGCTGCCAATAGGGAGTTCTTCGAATCTCCACTCCAGGCAGGCTTTCGTTACACCACTGTTGAATGTCCATGCAACCCAATGATGGGTTTTAGCGGCCTGTGCTGTTCACTGGCTATCTAGTCCACCCTCGAGATTTCTTCATTTTCCTGTCCACAGAATCCAGGCATCAGATATCATTGGAATCTCCACTACAGTTTGTTCCGGTCATTCACTGCGAGTCTGGAATACATCTGAATATCCACTCTGGGCAGGCATTCGTTACAGCACTGGTATATCTACCCAGAAACATAAAATGATATGAATCTGCACAATAAAATCATCCATGGGCTGCTTTTCATCTTCCAATTGACACTGCCATTCTGTCACAAAAGCATAGCAGTTGGACAAGTGCATCACGCAGCCAGCCTGGCCGAGCCGGGTTCAATTCTTCGCCCACTCAGAGAGCCCAGGAAGCTCCCGAGAGTATCTGGCCCTCATGGCAAAGCCTGGCAAGACACCCGTGAAATATTCCATATGCCAGAATTACAGTCATCACAAGTCTCCAAAAGAAGACGCTACTGAACCGTGCCAGCAAGTCAATGAAGTCCGGGAGGAATGGGAGAGGGACAGTGATCCACACTGCTGGATATTGAATTGATCTCAATATCCAATGTAGTTGGCCTGCGTTTCTTCTCGTTCTCAACGAAATCGAGTTGAATTAGAAATCTGCCACGTGAGCATTTGCTGCCAACTCTCCCCAGAGCTGCTGTTCAGTCCCTATCCAGTCGAATATAGTATTCTTTTCATTTACCCTGCCACAAGACCGAGCGACCTGAGTTCATCTAAATATCAATACCTCCATATCTGGTTTTCATCTGCCGGTGCACTCAATCAAGCCGAAGTTTTCATCATCCCATACACTCTAAGGAGGCCTGGTGTGCATCGACTTCTGAAACAATCGAAACCATATGGTACTCTCCCCGTATACTGCACTCTGTGGTGGTGATGATCTTATGACTCTAAAACTCGTCAAGGTTGGGATTCTTCTGCATGTCCCAGTAACACAATGCTAATGGATAGTGGCCTGTTCACATACCGCAGGCGTGGTGCTCACTGGCTATCCACTCCACCCTGGTAAGTTCTTCATTTTCTGGTTCACAAAACCCAGAATTCTAAAATCATTGGTATCTGTACTACATAATGTTCCATTCATTCCCTGCGATTCTGGAATTCATCTGAATCTCCAATCCAGGCAGGCTTTCGTTACACCACTGGTGAATGTACAAGTAACCAAATTATGGTTTTCAGCGGCCTGTTCACCCTCGCAGGCGTGCAATTCAACTGGCCATCAACACAACCCTGGTCAGCTCTTCATTTTCCTGTTCACAAAACCCACACTAGAGAAATCATTGGAATCTCCACTACAGAATGTTCTATTCATTCACTGCCAATCTGGAAATCATTGAATCTCCACTCCAGGCAGGATTTCGTTACAACACTGGTGAATGAACAAGTAACCCAATGCCGCTTTTCAGGTAGCCTATTCAAACTCGCAGGCTTACTTTTCAACTGGCTATCCACTCTAACCTGGTCTTCTCTTTATTTTCCTGTCCACACAACCCAGACTTCAGAAAACATTGGGATGTCCAGTATAGAATGTTCCATTCATTCACTGCCAATCTGTAATTCATCTGTATCTCCACTTTAGGCAGGCTTTCGTTCCACCAATGGTGAATGTCCAAGTAACTCAATGCTTGTTTTCAAGAGGCCTGTTCACACTCTCAAGCATGCTGTTTAACTGGCTATCCTCTAAAACCCAGTCAGCTGTTTATTTTCCAGTCCGCACAACCCAGACTTCAGAACTCATTGGTATCTCCACTACCGAATGTTCCATTCATTCACTGTGAATCTGGAATTCATCTGAATCTCCACTCCAGGCAGGATTTCGTTACAACACTGGTGAATATCCAAGTAACCCAATGCTAATTGTCAGCGGCTTGTTCACATACCACAGGCGTGGTGTTCACTGGCTATCCACTCCACTGTGGTCAGCTCTTCATTTCCTGGTGCCAATAACCCAGAATTCTGAAATCATTGGTATCTTCACTACAGAATGGTCCATTCGTTCACTGCAAATTTGGAAATCATCTGAATCTCCATACCACGAAAGCTTTTGTTTCACCACTGTTGAATGTCCAAGTAACCCAATGTTGGTTTTCCGCGTTCTGTTCACACGCGCAGGCTTGCTGTTCAACCGGCTATCCACTGCACAGTGGTCAGCTCTTTCTTTTCCAGTCGACACAACCCAGACTACAGTAATCATTCGAATCTCCACTACAGAATGTTCCATTCATTTACTGCGAATCAAGAATTGATCTGAAGATTCACTCCAGGTAGGCTTTCGTTACACCGCTGGTGAATGTCCAAGTAACCCAAAGCTGGATTTAAGCATTCTGTTCGCACTCGCAGGCGTGCTATTCAACTGACTTTCCACTCAATCCTGGTCAGCTCTTCATTTTCCTGTCCACACAACCCAGATTTCAGAAATCATTGGAATCTCCACTACAGAATTTCCATTCATCCACTGCCAATCTGGAATTCATCGAATCTCCACTCAAGGCAGGATTTCGTTACACGCCTAGTGAAAATCCAAGTAACCCATTGCCAGTGGTCAG
This sequence comes from Sorex fumeus, assembly GCF_029834395.1. Lineage (NCBI taxonomy): Eukaryota > Metazoa > Chordata > Mammalia > Eulipotyphla > Soricidae > Sorex > Sorex fumeus. The sequence goes on along the minus strand of NW_026606144.1, from coordinate 5,293,576 downwards.
CGGCCTGTTCACTTACCACAGACGTGGTGTTCACTGGCTATCCACTCCACCTGGTCAGTTCTTCATTTCCTGGTGCCAATTACCCAGAGTTATGAAATCTTTGTTATCTCCACTACAGAATGTTCCATTCATTCGCTGCAGATCTGGAAATCATCTGAATCTCCACTCTAGGCTGGCATTCGTTATACCACTGCTGCATGTCCAAGTAACCCAATGCTGGTTTTCAGCTTTCTGTTTACACTCACAGGGGTACTGTTCAACTGGCTTTCCACTCAAACCTAGTCAGTTATTCAATTTTCTGTCCACACAACCCAGATTTCAGAAATATTTGGAATCTCCACTACAGAATTTCCATTCATTCACTACCAATCTGGAGATCATCGAATCTCCACTCCAGGCAGGGTTTCGATACACATTGCTGAATATTCAAGTAACACAATCAGAGTCCTGTTCACACGCGGAGGCGTGCTGTTCAACTGGCTATCCACTCAACACTTCTCAGCTCTTCATTTTCCTCTCCATACAAGACAGACTTCAGAAATCATTGGAATTTCCACTTAAGAAGTTCCATTCATTCACTACCAGTCTGGAGATCATCGAATCTCCAATTGAGGCAGGCGTTAGTTACACCACTGCTTCCTGTCCAAGTAACCTAATGCTGTTTTTTAGAGGAATGTTCTCACTCGCAGGCCTGCTGTTCAACTGGCTATTCACTCAAATCTCTTCAGCTCTTCATTTGCCTGTCCACACATTCAGACTTCAGAAATCATTGGAATCTCCACTACAGAATGTTCCATTCATTCACTGCAAATCTGGAAATCATCTGAATCTCAACTCCAGGCAGGCATTCGTTATAACACTGTTGCATGTCCAAGTAACCCAATGCTGGTTTCAGCATCCTGTTCACACTCGCAGGCGTCCTGTTCAACTGGCTTTCCACTCAATCCTGGTCATCTATTCAATTTCCTGTCCACACAACCCAGACTTCAGAAATATTTGGAGTCTCCACTACAGAATTTCCATTCATTCACTACTAATCTGGAGATCACCGAATCTCCACTCCAGGCAGGGTTTCGATACACATTGGTGAATATTCAAGTAACACAATGGTGGATTTCAGAGGACTGTTCACACTCGGAGGCGTGCTGTTTAACTGGCTATCCAATCAACACTGCTCAGCTCTTCATTTTCCTGTCCATAAAACACTGACTTCAGAAATCATTGGAATCTCCACTACAGAAGTTCCATTCATTCACTGCCAATCTGGAGATCATCGAATCTCCAATTGAGTCAGGCGTTCATTACACCACTGCTTCCCGTCCAAGTAACCCAATGCTGTTTTTCAGAGGCATGTTCTCACTCGCAGGCCTGCTGTTCAACTGGCTATTCATTCAATTCTCTTCAGCTCTTCATTTGCCTGTCCACACACTCAGACTTCAGAAATCATTGGAATCTCCACTACAGGATGTTCCAGTCATGCACAGTGAATCTGGAATTCATCTGAATATCCACTCCAGGCAGGCTTTCGTTACACCGCTGGTGAATGTCCAAGTAACCCAAAGCTAGATTTAAGCGTCCTGTTCACACTCGCAGGCATGCTATTCAACTGGCTTTCCACTCAACCCTGGTCAGCTCTTCATTTTCCAGTCCACACAACCCAGACTTCAGAAATCATTGGAATCTCCACTATAGAATTTCCATTCATTCACTGCCAATCTGGAATTCATCGAATCTCCACTCAAGGCAGAATTTCGTTACACCGCTGGTGAATATCCAAGTAACACAATGCTAGTGGTCAGCGGCTTGTTTACTTACCGCAGGCGTGGTATTCACTGGCTATCCACACCACCCTGGTCAGTTCTTCATTTCCTGGTGCCAATTACCGAGAGTTCTGAAAACTTTGTTATCTCCACTAAAGAATGTTCCATTCATTCACTGCAAATCTGGAAATCAACTGAATATCCGCTCCAGGCTGGCTATCGTTACACAACTGGTGAATGTCCAAGTAACCCAATGCTGGTTTTCAGAGGCTTGTTCACACTCGTAGGCATGCTCTTCAACTGACTATCCACTCAAGAGTGGTCAGCTCTTCATTTTCTTGTCAACTAGCTATCCACACAACCCTGGTCTGCTATTTATTTTCCTGTCGACACGACACAGACTTGATATATCATTGGAATCTCCACTACAGAATATTCCATTAATTTACTGCCAATCTGGTATTCATATAATCTCCACTCCAGGCAGGCTTTCGTTACACCACTGGTGAATGTCCAAGTAATCCAATGCTGGTTTTCAGCAGACTTTCACACTCGCAGGCATGCTGTTCAACTGGCTATCCACTCATCCCTGGACAGCCCTTCATTTTCCTGTCCACACAACCCAGACTTCAGATATCATTGGAATCGCCACTATAGAATGTTCCATTCATTAACTGACATTATGGATTTTTTCAAATCTCCACTCCAGGCAGCATTTCTTTACAACACTGGTGAATATCCTAGTAACCAAGTGCTAGTGGTCAGCGGCCTGTTCTCATACCGCAGGCGTGGTTTTCACTGGCTATCCACACCACCCTGGTCAGTTCTTCATTTTCTGGTGCCAATAACCCAGAGTTCTGAAATCATTGGTATCTCCTTGACAGAATGTTCCATTCATTCACTGCCAATCTGGAATTCATATAATCTCCACTCCAGGCAAGATTTCGTTACATCACTGGTGAATATTCAAGTACCCCACTGCTGGTTTTCATAGGCCTATTCACACTCACAGAGTTGCTGTTCAACTGGCAATGCACTCAACCCTGGTCAGCTCTTCATTTTCCTGTACACACAATCCAGACTACAGAAATCATTGGAATCTCCACAACAGAATTTTGATTCATTCACTGCCAAACTGGAGATTATCGAATAACCACTCCAGGCACGATTTCGTTACACCACTGCTGAATGTCCATGTAACCCAATGCTGGTTTTCTGCAGTCTGATCAAACTCGCAGGCCTGCTGTTCAACTGGCTATCCACCCTAAACTGGTCTGCTCTTCATTTTTTTGTCCAAAAAAACCAGAATTCATAAAATATTGGAATCTCAACTACAGAATGTTACATTCATTCCTAGCAAATCTGGAATTCATCTGAATCTCCACTCCAGGCAGGCTTTCATTACACTACTGGTGAATGACCTAGTAACACGATGCTGGTTTTCTGAGGCCTGTTCACATTCACAGGCCTGCTGTTCAACTAGCTAACCACTCCACACTGGTCTGCTCTTTCTCTTCCTGTCCACACAAACCAGACTTCAGAAATCATTTGAACCTCCACTACAGAATGTTCCATTCATTCACTGCGATTCTGGAATTCTTCTTAATCTCCACTCCATGCAGGCTTCCGTTACACCACTGCTGAATATCCAAGTAACCCAATGCTGGTTTTCAGAGGCCTATTCACACTCGCAGGCCTGCAGTTCAAGTGGCTATTCACTCTGAAGGCAGGATTTCTTTACATCACAGGTAAATATACAAGTACCACATTGCTGATTTTCATCGTCCTCTTCAAACTCGCAGGCGTGCTTTTTAACTGGCTATCCATTTAACCCCGCTCAGCTCTTCATTTTCCTGTCCACATAACCCAGTCTTCAGAAACCATTAGAATATACACTACAGAATGTTCCATTCATTCACTACCAATCTTGAATTCATAGAATCTCCACTCATGGCAGGCTTTCGTTGCACCACTTGTAAATTTCCAAGTTACCCAATGCTGGTTTTCAGCGTTCTGTTCACATTTGCAGGAGTGCTGTTGAACTGGCTTTCCACTCCACAGTGGTCAGCACTTTCTTTTCCTGTCCACATAACCCAGACTGCAGAAATCATTGAAATCTCCACTACAGAATGTTCCATTCATTCACTGCCAATCAGGAGTTCTTTGAATTTCCACTCCAGGCAGGCTTTCTTTACGCAACTGGTGAATGCCCAAGTAACCCAATGCTGGTTTTAAGTGTCCTGTTTACACACGCAGGTGTGCTGTTCAACTGGCTATCTACTCCAAGTGGTGAGCTCCTTCCTTTCCTGTCCACACAAACAAGACTTCAAATACCATTGAAAGTTCCACTACAGAATGTTCCATTCATTCACTGACAATCTGGAATTCATCGGAATCTCACTCCATGAAGGCTTTCGTTACACCACTGGTGAATGTTCAAGTAACCCAATGCTGGTTTTCAGCATCCTGTTCACATTCGCAGGCGTTCTCTTCAACTCGTTATCCACTCCAAAGTGGTCAGCTCTTCGTTTTTCTGTCCACACAACCCAGACTTCAGCAATCATTGGAAACTCCACTACAGAATTTCCATTCATTCACTGCCAATCTGGAATTCATCGAATCTCCACTACAGGCAGGATTTCATTACAGTACTAGTGATTATTCAGGTAACCCAATGCTAGTGGGTAGCGTCCTGATCACATACCGCAGACGTTGTATTCACTGGCTATCCCCTCCACTCTGCTCAGCTCTCCATTTCCTGGTGCCAATAACCCAGAGTTCTGAAAACATTGGTATTTCCACTTCAGAATATTCGATTCATTCCCTGCAAATCTGGTAATCATCTCACTCTCCACTCAAAGTGCTGTATGTCCATGTTACTCCATGTCCATGTGACTCCATGTCCAAATGCTGTATGTCCATGTTACTCCTTGGACATACATACTGTATATAAGCATACAAGTGCTATATGTCTCTGTTACTCCATGGACATACATACTCCATGAGTCTCCACTCCAAGTGCTGTATGTTCATGTTACTCCATGTCCAAGTAACCCAATGCTGGTTTTCATAGGCCTGTTCACACTCGCAGGCATCATATTCAACAGGCTATCCACTCCACTATATTCAGCTCTTTCTTTTCCTGTCACACAACCCAGGCTTCAGAAATCATTGAATCTCCACTACAGAATGTTTCATTCATTCACTGCCAATCTGGCATTCATCGAATCTCCACTTCAGACAGGATTTTGTTCCACCACTGTTGAATATCCATGTAACCCTATGCTGGTTTTCAGCGGCCTGTTCACACTAACAGGCATGCTGTTCAACTGGCATCCACACAACCTGGTCAGCTCTTCTTATTCCTGTCCACATAACCTAGACTTCAGAAACAATTAGAATCTTCACTAAAGAATGTTCCATTCATTCACTGACAATCTGGAACTCATTGAATCTCCACTCCAGGCAGTCTTTCATTACAACACTGCTGAATGTCCAAGTAACCCAATGCTGGTATTCAGCGGCCTGTTCACACTCGCAGGTGTGATGTTCAACTGGCTATCTACTCCAACCTTAATGAGCTCCTAATTTTCCTTTCCACACAACCCATTCTAACGAAATCATTGGAAATTCCACTACAGAATGTTCCATTCATTCACTGCAAATCTGAAATTCACCTGAATCTCCTCTCCATACAGGCTTTCCTTACTGCACTGATAAATATCCAAGAAATCTAATGCTGATTTTCAGCATCCTGTTCACACTCGCAGGCATGCTGTACAACAGGCTATCCACTCCAGTTGTCAGCTGTTTCTTTTCCTGTCCACACAACCCAAACTTCAGAAATCATTGGAATTTCCACTAACGAATGTTCCATTCATTAACTGCCAATCTGGACATCATCGAATCTCCACTCCAAGGAGGCTTTCGTTACACCACTTTCGAATGCCCAAGAAATCCAATGCTGGTTTTCAGAGGCATGTTCACACTCGCAGGCGTGCTATTCTACTGGCTATCCACTTAACCCTGGTCAGCTCTTCATTTTCCTATCCACACAACGAACACTTCAGAAATCACTGGATTCTCCCCTGCAGAATGTTCCATTCATTCATTGCCAATCTGGAATTAATCGAAATCCACTCCAGGCAGGGTTTTATTACAACACTGGTGAATATCAAAATAACCCAGTGATGGTTTTCAGCATCCTGTTTAAACTGCCAGGACTGCTGTTGAACTGGCTATCCAATTTAACCTGGTCTGCTCTTCATTTTCCTGTCCACACAACCCAGACTTCAGAAATCATGGGAATCTCCACTACAGAATGTTCCATTCATTCACTGCGAATCTGGAATCCATCTGAATCTCCACTACAGGCAGGCTTTCGTTACACCACTAGTTAATGTCCAAGTTACCCAATGCTGGTTTTCAGCATTCTTTTCATACTAGCAGGCGTGCTGTTCAACTGGCTTCCCAGTCCAACTGATCAGCTTTTCATTTTCATGTCCAAACCACCCACACTTCTGAAATCATTGCAATCTCCACTACAGAATGTTCCATTCATTCACTGCCAATCTGGAATTCATCTGAATCTCCACTGCATGTAGGCTTTCATTACAGCACTGCTGAATGTCCAAGTAAACCAATGCTGGTTTTCAGCATCCTGTTCACACTCAGAGGTGTGCTCTTCATCTAGCTATCCACTCAACAGTGGTCTGCACTTTCTTCGAATTCATCGAATCTCCACTCCAGGCAGGATTTCGTTACACGACTGACGAATATCCAAGTAAACCAATGCTGATTTTCAGCATGCTGTTCAAACTCCCATGACTGTTGTTCAACTGGCTATGCACTCTAACCTGATTTGCTCTTCATTTTCCTGTCCACACAACCTAGACTTCAGAAATCATGGGAATCTCCACTAGAAAATTCCATTCATTCACTGCGAATCTGGAATCCATCTGAATCTCCACTCCAGGCAGGCTTTCGTTGCACCACTGGTGAATGTCCAAGTGTCCCAATGCTGGTTTTCAGCATTCTCTTCACACTCTGAGGCATACTCTTCAACTGGCAATGCAGTCCTCAGTGGGTAGCTCTTTCTTTTCCTGTTCACACAACCCAAACTCAGAAATCATTGGAATCTCCACTACAGAATGTTCCATTCATTCACTGCCAATCTGGAGATCATCTAATCTCTACTCCAGGGAGGATTTCGTTACACCACTGGTGAATATCCAAGTAACCCAATGCTGGTTTTCAGCGGCCTGTTCAGACTTGCAGGCGTGCTGTTCAACTGGCTATCCACTCCATCCTGGTCAGCTATTCATTTCCTTGTCAACACAAACCATACTTCAGAAATCACTGGAATCTCCACTACAGAATATTCCATTCATTCACTGCCAATCTGGAGTTCATCGAATCTCCCTTCCAGGCAGTCTTTCGTTACACCACTAGTGAATGTCCAAGTAACTCAACGCTGGTTTTCAGCGGCGGTACGTTCACACTCGTAGGCGTGCTGTTCAACTGGCTATCCACTCCACACTGGTCAGCTCTTCATTTTCCTGTACACAAAATTCAGATTTCAGAATTCATTGGAATCTACACTACAGAATGTTCCATTCAATCACTGCCAATCTGGAGTTCATCGAATCTTCACTCCAGGCAGGCTATCATTACACCACTGGTGAATGTCCAAGTTACAAATGCTGGTTTTCAGTGGCCTGTTAACACTCACAGCCATGCTGTTAACTGGCTATCCACTCAACCCTGGTCAGCTCTTCATTTTCTTGTCCACACTGCCCAGACTTCAGAAATCATTGGAATCTCCACTACAGAAAGTTCCATACATTCACTGCCAATCTGGAGTTCATCGAATCTCCACTCCAGGCAGGCTTTCGTTACACCACTAGTTTATGTCCAAGTAACCCAATCCTGATTTCCAGCGGTCTGTTCACACTCGTAGGTGTGCTGTTCAACTGGCTATCTACTCCACCCTGGTCAGCTCTCCGTTTTCCTGTTTACACCACCCAGACATCAGAAATCATTGGTATCTCCACTACAGCAAGTAAGTAAGTAAAGGCTCTCCCTTTGATCATCGATTTGCTCGAGCGGGCCCAGGAACATCTCCATTGGAGACTTTGTTGTTACTGTGTTTGGCATATCGAATACATCACGGGGAGCTTGCCAGGCTCTGCCGTGCGGGCGAGATACTCTTGGTTGCTTGCCGGGCTCTCCGAGAGGGGCGGAGGATTCGAACTACGGTCGGCCATGTTGGCTGCTTGCAAGGCAAATGCCCTACCATTGTGTTATTGCTCCACTACAGAATGTTGCATTAATTCACTGACAATCTGGAAATCATCTGAAACTCCACACCAGGCATTCTTCTGTTACACCACTGGTAAATGTCTAAGTAACCCAATGCTGGTTTTCAGTGGCCTGTTCACACTCGCAGCCGTTCTGTTCACAGGCTATCTAGTCCACCGTGGTCAGCTCTTCATTTTCTTGTCCACAACACCTAGATATCAGAAAACATTGGAATCTCCACTACAGAATGTTCCGGTCATTCACTGCGAGTCTGGAATACATCTGAATCTCCACTCTACGCAGGCATTCGTTACGCCACTGGTGAGTCTACCCAGAAACTTGAAATCATCTGAATCTGCACTCTAAAATCATCCATGGGCTGCATTTCATCTTCCTATCCACACTGCCATTCTGGCGCGAAAGAACAGCAGTAGGTCGTGTGCCTCACGCAGTCAGCCTGAAGGAGCCGGGTTCAATTCCTCGCCATCGAAGAGCCCGGGAAGCTACCGTGAGTGTCTGGTCCTCGCGGCAAAGCCTGGAAAGCCACCCGTGAAATATTCCATATGCCGAAATTACAGTCACAACATGTCTCCAAACGAAGACATTACTGAACCCCACCAGCAAATCAATGAAATCGAGTCGAATTAGTAATCTGCCAAGTGAGCATTTCTGTCAACTCTCCCCAATCCTCCTGTTCAGCTCCCTATCCTAGTGAATATAATATTCTGTTTATAAATCCTTCCACAGTAGCGAGCCACCTGAGTTCATCAAATTATCAACACCTACATATCTGGTTTTCATCAGCCTGTGCACTAACACAAGCCGAAGTTTTCATCATCCTGTCCACTCCATCCAGGCATGGTGTGCATCGACCTCTGAATCAATCAAAACCATATGGTACTCTCCTGGTCAATGCCAACAGTGATGGTGATGATCCTATGCCTCTAAAGCTCGTCAGTGTTGGGACTCCTTTGCATGTCCCAGTAACACAATGCTGGTGGTCAGCGGCCTGTTCAAAAACCGGAGGATTTGTGTTCACTGGCTATCCACTGAACCCTCCTCAGATCTTCATTTCCTGGTGTTCATAACCCAGAGTTCTGAAATCATTAGTATCTCCACTACAGAATGTTCCATTCATTCACTGCGAATCTTGTATTCATCTGAATCTCCACTCCTGGCAGGCTTTAGTTTTACCACTGGTGAATGTCCAAGTAACACAATGCTGTTTTTCAGCGGTCTGTTCACACTCGCAGGGGTGCTGTTTAACTTGATATCCACTCAACCCTGGTCAGCTCTTCATATTTCTGTCCACAGAACCCAGAATTCAGAAATCATTGGAATCTCCACTACAGAATGTTCCATTCATTCACTGCCAATCTGGTGTTCATCGAATCTCCACTATAGGCAAGCTTTTGCTACACCACTGGTGAATATCCAAGTAACCCAATGCTGGTTTTCAGCGTCCTGTTCACATTACCAGGTGTGGTATTCAACTGGCTACACACTCCACGCAGGTCAGCTCTTCATTTTCCTGTCCGCACAACCCAGGCTTCAGAAATCATTGGAATCTACACTACAGAATGTTCCATTCATTCACTGCCATTCTTAAGTTCATCGAATCTCCACTCTAGGCAGGCTTTCTGTTGGAGTACACGGAGTTTAGGTCTATCAGGTTGCATCCATCACAGAGCTCCCGAGTCATACCTATTACTTTGTTTGTCTGTAACCACTTCTATGCTCTCTTCCACAACCAGTTTGTAAGGTCTCATCCTTCTTAGACACTGAAGCTGTACTATAAGTTTATATTGCCTTTCTCCTCTCCTGATGTCTTTTGAGCAGTTTATTTTAATGCAATGTCCTTTTGTATAGATACAGAAAGAATTAATTAATATGCTTTGTAACTTAGGAATTGATTGTCTTAGAATATTATTCCCTCCTGGGCATCTGCATTCTCAACTTAAGCCTCACTTGCCCTCACTTCCTGGCACACAAGGGCAGGGTCCCGACGTGGGACTGGATGGAATCAGGGCAGGCCTGTAAGTTATGTGCTACCCTAGCATCGCGATGGGCCAGGCCAAAGTGCCACTATTCTTAATTATAAGTTAAGTGTTTGATCATAGGCAAATGCTGTAATGATCCAAAAGTAACGATGAGACTAGGAACCTGCTGCTAGGAATAGGAAAGCTACCTGGCCTGAGCACTGGAGTCTGAGATTGAGATGGCCCTGGGAGATGAATTCAATAAGCTCAAGGTATTTCTTACTGTGTCCATACAAAATGATTAATATTATGTATGCTTATATGTTGGTTGGACAAGGAGAGGTGAAACACTTCCTAGAAGCAGTTTTCCTGTGTGTCCTGACTAGCTTGGATGACACTGAACTTTCTCCCCTTCAAACTGCCTTTAGTTAATGATTTCAGTATATTGAGGCAGTTTCTCTTATCTCACAGGAACCTAGCTGGCCTTAGGTATGCAGATCCCATTTGCTAAACCAGGCCTGATCTTTGGGATGTAGATGCCTGGCTCTAAGCTGGTTGATTTTGGAGATGTAGATTCCAAGCTCTACCAGACTTGTCTTTGTTGTGCTAATCCAAGTGCTTTTAGTTTGTAAAAGGATTACTGGCCTGCAGATGTAAAGAAACAATGTATGTTGTGCCTCAATGTTCTTTCTGTAACTCCTTTTGATGACATTAATATATTGCACCCTTTAGAGGTACTATGATCTATATAAAGGAGATTTCAGGGCTCTCTGGGGGACACGTGCATCAGAGAACCTGGGAAGATGGGACTGAGGACAGAAGCTGAGAGAACAAAGGTTGCCCGTGCTTGAGAGATCCTGGGGCCTTCATGACATACATGTCTTCCATGTAAAAAACTGCTGCTAAGACCAACCAGTTTGACCTCTGTTTCCTTCCTTCACCTGACAATCACCAACAACCACCCTGGAGTGGGGAAACGGCCTGAATACCGGCCTTTTAATTTTTTTGTGTATTTACAAACTTTTGTTAAAACACTGGTAAATGTCCAAGTAACCCAATTCTGGATTTCAGCAGCCTGTTCACACTCGCAAGCATGCTGTTCAACTGGCTATCCACCCCAACCTGGTCAGCTCTTCCTTTTCCTGTACACACAACCCAGACTTCAGAAATTATTGGAATCACCACTACAGAATGTTTCATTCATTCACTGCCAATCTGGAGTTCTTCGAATCTCCACTCCAGGCAGGCTTTCGTTACAACACTGGTGAATGTCCACTCCAGGCAGGCTTTCGTTACAACACTGGTGAATGTCCAAGTAACCCAATGATGGTTTTCAGCTGCCTGTGCTGTTCACTGGCTATCCACTCCACCCTAGTCAGTTCTTCATTTTCCTGTCCACACAACCCAAGCATCAAAAATCATTAGAATCTCCACTCAGAATGTTCCGGTCATTCACTGCGAGTCTGGAATACATCTGAATCTACACTCTATGAAGGCACTCGTTACAGCACTGGTGAGTGTACCCAGAAACTTGAAATCATCTCAATCTGCACTCTAAAAGCATCCATGAGTTGCTATTCATCTGCCTATCCACACAGCCATTCTGGAGCGAAAGAACAACAGTAGGACGTGTGCATCAAGCAGGCAGCCTGGCCGAGCCTGGTTCAATTCCTCGCCCTCTCAGAGAGCACAGGAAGCTACCAAGATTATCTTGCCCTCGTGGCAAAGCCTGGCAAGACACCCGTGAAATATTCCATATGCCAAAATTACAGTGACCACAAGTCTCCAAATGAAGACGCTATTGAACTGCGCCAGCAAATCAATGATATCCAGGAGGACTGGGAGAGGGAGAGTGACAGTGATCCACACTGCTGAGTAGTGAATTCATCTCAATATCCAACATATTAGGACTGCCTTTCTTCTCATTCTCCACAAAATCGAGTTGAATTAGAAATCTGACAAGTAAGCATTTGCTGTCAACTCTCACCAGGCCTGTTTTTCAGCTCCCTATCCAATTAAATACAGTATTTTGTTCATTAACCCTGCCAAACTACCGAGCTAACTGAGTACATCTAAATATCAACACCTACATATATGGTTTTCATCTGCCTGTGCACTCAATAAAGCCAAAGTTTTCCTCATCCCGTCCACTCTAACCAGGCCTGGTGTGCATCGACTTCTGAATCAATCGAAACCATATGGTACTCTCCCGGTCAACGCTACCCAGGGGTGGTGATGATCGTATGCCTCTAAAACACGTCAGGGTTGGGATTCTTCTGCATGTCCCAGTAACACAATGCCAGTGGTCAGTGGCCTGTTGACATACTACAGGCGTGGTGTTCACTGGCTATCCACTCCACCCTGGTCAGCTCTTCATGTCCTGGTGCCCATAAACTGGAGTTCTGAACTCATTATTATCTCCACTAGAGAATGTTCCATTCATTCACTGCAAATCTGAAATTCACCCGAGTCTCAACTCCAGGCAGGATTTCGTTACACCTCTGGTGAATATTAAAGTAACCCAATGCTTGTTTCAGCGGCCAGTTCACACGTGCAGACGTGCTGTTCAACTGGCAATCCACACCAACCTGGTCTGCTCTCCATTTTCCTGTCCACACAACCCAAACGTCAGAATCCATTGGAATCTCCACTACAGAATGTTCCATTCATTCACTGCCAATCTGGAGTTCTTCAAATCTCCACTTCAGGCAGGCTGTAGTTACACCACTGGTGAATACCCAAGTAAACCAATGGTGGTTTTCAGCGGCCTGTGCTGATCACTGGCTATCCACTGCACCTTGTTCAGCTCTTCGTTTTCCTGTCCACACAACCCAGACATCAGAAATCATTGGAATCTCCAGTACAGTATGTTCCGGTCATTCACTGAGAGTCGGGAATACATCTGAATCTGCACTCTACGCAGGCATTGGTCACAGCCCTTGTATTTTTACCCAGAAACTTGAAATCATCTGAATATGCACTCTAAAATCATGCATGGGCTGCTTTTATCTTCCTATCCACACTGCCATTCTGGGGCGAAAGCACAGCAGTCGGACGTGTGTGTCACGCAGCCAGCCTGGCCGAGCGCGTTCAATTCCTCACCCACTCAGAGAGCCCGGGAAGCTAACGAGAGTATCTGGCTCTAGTGAAAAAACCTGGCAAGACACCCGTGAAATATTCCATATGCAAAAATTACAGTCACCACAAATCTCCAAAAGAAGACTCTACTGAACCGTGCCAGCAAATCAATGATGTCTGGGAGAACTGGAATAGTGAAAGCGATCCACACTGCTGAGTAGTGAATTCATCTCAATATCCAATGTATTAGGCCTATGTTTGTTCTCGTTCTCCACAATATCGAGTCGAATTAGAAATCTGGCAATTGAGCATTTGCGTTCAACTCTCCCCAGACCTGCTGTTCTACTCCCTGTCCAGTCAAATATAGTATTCTGTTCATGAACCCTGCCACACGACCGAGTGACTTGAGTTCACCTAAATATCAACACCTACATATCTGGTTTTCATCTGCCTGTGCACTCAATCAAGCCGAAGTTTTCATCATCCCGTCGACTCTAACCAGGCCTATTGTGCATAGACTTCTGAATCAATTGAAACCATATGGTACTCTCCCGTTAACGCCACCCAGTGATGGTGAAGATCATATGCCTCTAAAACTAGTCAGGGTTGGAATTCTTCTGTATGTTCCAGTAACCCTATGCTAGTGGTCAGCAGCCTGTTCACATACTGCAGGCATGGTGTTCACTGGCTATCCACTCCACCCTGGTCAGCTCTTCATATCCTGGGGCCCATAACCCAGTGTTCTGATATAATTGGTATCTCCACTACAGTACGTTCCATTCATTAACTGCGAATCTGGAATTCATCTGAATCTCCACTCCAGGCAGGCTTTGATACAACACTGTTGAATGTCCTAGTAATCCAATGCTGGTTTTCAGCGGCCTGTTCACACTCGCAGGCGTCCTGTTCAACTGGCTATCCACTCCACCCTTGTCAGCTCTTTATTTTCCTGTCCACACAAACCAGACTCCAGAAATCATTGGAATCTCCACTACAGAATGTTCTATTGAATCAATGCCAATCTGGAGATCATTGAATCTCCACTCCAGGCAGGATTTCGCTACACCACTGGTGAATGTCCAAGTAACTCAATGCTGGTTTTGAACGTCCTGTTCACACTCGCAGGCATACTATTCAACTGGCTACCCACTCAACTTTAGTCAACACTTCATTTTTCTATCCACACAATCAAGACTTCAGAAATCATTGGAATCTCCACTCCAGAATGTTCCATTCATTCAATGCGAATGTGGAATTCACCTGAAGCTCCACTCCAGGCAGGCTTTTGTTACAACACTAGTGAATGGCCAAGAAACCCAATGCTGGTTTTCAGCGTCCTATTCACACTCGCAGGCGTGCTGTTCAACTGGCTATCCACTAAACCCTGGTCCTCACTTCATTTTCCTGTCCCCACAACCCAGACTTCAGAAATCATTGGATTCTCCACAACAGGATGTTCCATTCATTCAATGCGAATCTTGAATTCATCAAATCTCCACTGCAAGCAGGCTTTCATTACACCACTGGTAAATGTCCAAGTAACACAATGGTGGTTTTCTGCGGCATGTTCACACTCGCAGACGTGCTCTTCAACTGGCTATACACTGCACCCAGGTCAGCTCTATCTTTTCCTGTCCACACAACCCAGACTTCAGAAATCATTGGATTCTTCAATACAGAATATTCCATTCATTCACTGTGAATCTGCAATTCATCGAATCTCCTGTCCAGGCAGGCTTTCTTTACACCACTGGTGAATATCCAAGTAACCCAGGGATGGTTTTACGCGGCCTATTCACACTCGCAGGTGTGCTGTTCAACTGGATATCCACTGCTACCTGGTCAGCTCTTTATTTTCCTGTCCACACAAACCAGACTTCAGAAATCATTGGAATCTCTACGAGAGAATGTTTCATTCATTCACTGCTAATCTGGAATTCAACTGAATATCCAGTCTGTGCAGGCTTTCCTTACACCATTGGTGAATGTCCATGTAACCCAATGCTGGTTTTCAGCGTCCTGTTCACACTCGCAGTCGTGCTCTTCAACTGGCTATACACGCCACCCTGTTCAGCTCTTCAATTTCTTGTGCACACAACCTTGACTTAAGAAACCATTGGAATATCCACTACAGAATTTTCTATTTATTCACTGCCAATTTGGAATTCATCGAATCTCCACTCGAGGCAGGTTTTCGTTACACCACCGGTGAATATCCCAGTAACTCAATGCTGGTTTTGAGTATCCTGTTCACATTCACAGGCGTGCTGTTCAACTGGCTATCCACTCCAGCCTGGTCAGCTCCTCATATTCCTGTCCACACAAGCCAGACTTCAGAAATCATTTGAATCTCCTCTACAAAATGTTCTATTCATTCACTGCCAATCTGGTGTTTATCGAATCTCGACTCCAGGCAGGCTTTCGTTACACAACTGGTGAATGTCCAAGTAACCCAGTGATGGTTTTGAGCGGCCTGTGCTGATCACTGGCTATCCACTCCACCCTGGTGAGCTCTTCAGTTTCCTATCCACACAAACCAGACATCAGAAATCATTGGAATCTCCATTGCAGAATGTGCCGGTCATTCACTGCGATTCTGGAGTACATTGAATATCCATTTTACGCAGGCATTCGTAAGAGCACTGGTGTGTCAACCCAGAAACTTGAAGTCATCTGAATCTGAACTCTAAAATCATCCATGGGCTGCTTTTCATTTTCCTATCCACACTGACATTCTGGCACGAAAGCACAACATTAGGACGAGTGCGTCAAGCAACCAGCCTTTCCGAGCTGGGTTAAATTACTCTCACTCTCAGAGAGCCCGGGAAGCTACGGATAGTATCTGGCCCTCTTGGGAAAGCCTGGCATGACACCTGTGAAATATTCCATATGCCAAAACTACAGTCACCACAAGTCTCCAAATGAAGACGCTACTGAACAGCGCCAGCAAATCAATGAAGTCCTGGGGACTGGGAGAGTGAAAGCGATCCACACTGCTGAGTAGTGAATTCATCTCAATATCCAATGTATTAGGCCTGTGTTTCTTCTCGTTCTCCACGAAATCTAGTCGAATTCGAAATCTGCCAATTGAGCATTTGCTTTCAACTCTCCCCAGGTCTGCTTTTCATCTCCCTATCCAGTTGAATATAGTATTTTGTTCATGAACCCTGCCACACTACCGAGCGACCTGAGTTCATCTAAATATCAACATCTGCATATCTAGTTTTCATTTGCTTGTGCACTCAATCAAGCCAAAGTTTTCATCATACCTTCCACTCCAACCAGGCCTGGTATGCATCCACTTCTGAATCAATCGAAACCATATGGTACTCTCCTGGTGAACGCCACCCAGTGGTGGTGATAATTGTATGCCTCTAAATCTCCTCAGGGTAGGGATTCTTCTGCATGTCCCAGTAACACAATACTAGTGTTCAGGGGCCTGTAAACATACCGCAGGAGTGTTGTTCCCTGGCTATTCCCTCCACCCTGCTCAGCACTTCATTTCCTGGTGCCCATAACCTAGAGTTCTAAAAACATTGGTATCTCCACTACAGAATGTTCCATTCATTCACTTCCAATCTGCAGATCATCGAATCTCCACTCCAGGCAGGCATTCGCTACACCACTGGTGAATGTCCAAGTAACCCAGTGATGGTTTTCAGCGTCCTGTTCACACTCGCAGGCGTGCTGTTCAAATGGCTAACAACTCAACCCTGGTCAGCACTTCATTTTCCTGTCCACACAACCCAGATTTCAGAAATCTTTGGAATCTCCACTACAGAATGTTCCATTCATTCACATTGAATCTGGAATTCATCTGAATCTTCACTCCAGGCAGGCTTTCGTTATACCACTAGTGAATGTCCAAGTAACCAAATGCTGGTTTTCAGCATCCTGTTCACACTCGAAGGAGTACTGTTCAACTGGCTCCACACTCCACCCTGGTCAGCTCTTCATTTTCCTGTCCACACAACCTTGACATCAAAAATCATTGGAATCTCCACTACAGAATGTTCCTTTCATTCACTGCCACTCTGGAGTTCATCGAATGTCCACCCAGTTAGGCTTTCGTTACACCACTGGTAAATGTCTAAATAACCCAATGCTGTTTTTCAGCATCCTATTCACACTCGCGGGCGTGCTGTTCAACTGGCTATCCACTACACCCTGGTCAGCACTATATTTAACTGTCCTCAGAAACCAGACTTCAGAAATCATTGGAATCTCCACTACAGAATGTTCCATTTATTCACTGCGAACGTGGAATTCCTCGAATCTCCACTCCAGGCAGGCTTTCATAAAAGCACTGGCAAATGTCCAAGTAACCCAATGCTGGTTTTCAGCGGCCTGTTCATACACACAGGCGTGCTCTTCAACTGGCTATCCAATAAACCCTAGTCAGCCCTTCATATAAATGTCCACACAACCCAGACTTCAGAAATCATTGGAATCTCCACTCCAGTATGTTCCATTCATTCAATGCTAATCTGGTGTTCTTTGAATCTCCACTCCAGGCAGCCTTTCGTTTCATCACTGGTAAATGTCCAAGTAACCCAATGATGGTTTTCAGCGGCTTGTGCTGATCACTGGCTATCCACTTCACCCTGTTCATCTCTTCATTTTCCTATCTACAGAAGCCAAACATCAGAAATCATTGCAATCTCCACAGAAGAAATTTCCGTTCATAGCATGGTACTGGAACAAAGGCAGAACTGCAGACCAATGGAACAGGGTTGAATACACTGACATCTCTCCTCAATCATATGCTCATCTAATCTTTGATAAAGGTGCAAGTAATGTGAAGTGGAGTAAGGAAAGCCTCTTTAATAAATTGTGTTGGCATCACTGGATGGCTACATGCAAAAAAATAGGCTCAGAACTCTGCCTAACACCATGTACAAAAGTAAGATCAAAATGGATTAAAGACCTCAACATCAGACCAGAAACCATAAGGTACATTGAAGATAAAGTTGGCAAAACCCTCCATGACATTGAAGCTAATGGTATCTTCAAAGATGCCACGCCACTGGCCAAGCAAGTGAAAACAGAGATAGATAAATGGGACTATCTTAAACTAAGAAGCTTCTGCACCTCCAAAGAAACAGTGACCAAAATACAAAGACAGTCTACAGAATGGGAAAGGATATTCGCCGAATACACATCTGACAAGGGGTTGATATCCAGGATATACAAAATACTGGTTAAACTCCACAAGAAAAAAACATCCAACCCCATCCAAAAATGGGGCAATGAATGAACAGAAACTTTCTCAAAGAAGAAATCCGAATGGCAAAAAAGCACATGAGAAAATGCTCTACATCATTAATCATCAGGGAGATGCAGATCAAAACCACAATGAGATACCATCTCACACCTCAGAGACTAGCCCACATTCAAAAGAACAAAAGCAACCGATGCTGGCGTGGATGTGGCGAGAAAGGGACACTCCTTCACTGTTGGTGGGAATGTCCACTGGTTCAGCCCTTCTGGACAACAGTATGGACGATTCTCAAAAAATTAGAAATTGAGCTCCCATTTGACCCAGCAATACCACTCCTGGGAATATATCCCAGAGAGGCAAAATGTATAGTCGAAGTGACATCTGCAATTGTTTGTTCATTGCAGCACTCTTTACAATAGCCAGAAACTGGAAGAAACCTGAGTGCCCAAGAACAGATGACTGGTTAAAGAAACTTTGGTACATCTACACAATGGAGTACTATGTAGCTCTTAGAAAAGATGAAGTCATGAAATTTACATACAAGTGGTACAATATGGAAAGTATCATGCTAAGCAAAATGAGTCAGAAAGAGAGGGATAAACATAGAAAGATTGCATTCATCTGGGGGATATAAAGTAACAAAGTAAGAGATTAATACCCAAGAATAGCTGAGATCAGCACCAGGAGGATTACTCCATAACTTAGAGGCCAGCCGGGTATCCTAGAGGAAAGGGCAGTTCAGATAGAGAACGGAGCACCAAATAAAGGATGTTTGGAGGATCCTCCCAGGAGGGGAGATGCATGTCGAAAGTAGACTATGGACTGAACATGTTTGCCACTCAATGCCTCTTTTGCAGACCACAACACCCAAAAGGAGAGAGAGAACACAGGGGATTGCCCTGCCACAGAGACAGGGGGGATGGGGGGATGGGGGTGGGAGGGATATTATCCATGGTGGTGGAAAATGGGCACTGGTGGCGGTATGGGTATCTGATCATTGTATAATTGAAACCAAAGCACAAAAAATTGTAAATCTACAACTTTTAAAAAAAATAAAATACAATAAAGGGAAAAAAAAAAGAAATTTCCGTTCATTCACTTCGAGTCTGGAATTCATATGAATCTACACTATACGCAGGCATTCGTTACAGCACTGGTGAGTTTAACTAGAAACTTTAAATCATCTGAATCTGCACTCTAAAATCAACCAAGGGCTACTTTTAATCTTCCTATCCACACTGTCATTCTGGTGGAAAGCACATCAGTAGGACTAATGCGTCACGCTGCCAGCCTGGATAAGCCATTTTCAATTCCTCGTTCTCTCAGAGAGCCCGAGAGTATCTGGCCCTCTTGGCAAAGCCTGGAAAGACACCCTTGAAATATTCCATATGCCAAAATTACAGTCAACGCAAGACTCCAAATGAAGACGCTACTGAACCGTGGCAGTAAATCAATGAAGTACGGGAGGAATGGGAGAGTGACAGTGATCCACAGGGCTGAGTAGTGAATTCATCTCAATATCCAACGTTTAAAGCCTGTGTTTCTTCTCGTTCTCCACGAATTCGAGTCGAATTAGAAATCTGCCAAGTGAGCATTTGCTGTCAACTATCACCAGGCCTGCTGTTCAGCTCCTTAACCAGTCGAATATAGTATTCTGTTCATTAACCCTGCCACACTACCGAGGGACCTGAGTTCATCTAAATATCAACACCTACATATCTGGTTTTCATCTGCCTGTAAACTCAATCAAGCCGAAGTTTTTATCATCCCGTCCACTCTAACCAGGCCTGGTGTGCATGGACTTCTGAATCAATCGAAAACATGTGGTATTCTCCCCGTCAATGCCACCCAGCGGTGGTGATGATCCTATTCCTCTAAAACTCATCAGGGTTGGGATTCTTCTGCATGACCCAGTAACCCAATGCTACTGGCCTGTTAACATACCGCAGGCGTAGTGCTCACTAGCTATCCACTCCACCATGGTCAACTCTTCGTTTACTGGTGCCCATAATACAGAGTTCTGAAATCATTGGTATCTCAACTACAGAATGTACCATTCATTCACTTAGAATCTGGAATTCATCTAAATCTCCACTCCAGGCAGGCTTTCGTTACATCACTGGTGAATATCCAAGTAACGCAGTGATGGTTTTCAGCGGTTTATTCACACTCGCATGTGTGCTGTTAGGTCAGCTCTTTCTTTTCCTGTCCACACAATCCAGATTTCAGAAATCATTGGAATCTCCACTACAGAATGTTCCATTCATTCACTGCGAGTCTGGAATTTATCTGAATCTCCAGTCCATGCAGGTTTTCCTTACACCAGTGTTGAATGTCCAGGTAATCCAATGGGCTTTTCAGCATCCGGTTCACACTCGCAGGAGTGCTCTTCAACTGGCTATACTCTCCACCATGGTCAGCTCTTTCTTTTCCTGTCCTCACAAACCAGACTTCAGAAATCATTGGAATCTCCAATAAAGAATGCTCCATTCATTCACTGCGGATCTGGAATTCTTCTTAATCTCCACTC
Organism: Sorex fumeus; assembly: GCF_029834395.1. Classification (NCBI taxonomy): domain Eukaryota; kingdom Metazoa; phylum Chordata; class Mammalia; order Eulipotyphla; family Soricidae; genus Sorex; species Sorex fumeus. The sequence goes on along the minus strand of NW_026606144.1, from coordinate 5,272,708 downwards.
CAGGTAGGCTTTCGTTACACAACTGCTGAATGTCCAAGTAACCCAATGCTGGTTTTCAGCGGCCTGTTCACACTCGCAGGCGTGCTGTTCAACTGGCTATCCTCTCCACCCTGGTCAGCACTTCATTTTCCTGTCTACACATTGTTGACTTCAGAAACTATTGGAATCTCCACTACAGAAAGTTCCACTCATTCACTGACAATCTGGAATTCATGGAATCTCCACTCAAGGCAGGCTTTCATTTCATCACTGGTAATTGTCCTAGTAACCCAAAGCTGGTTTCCAACATCCTGTTCTCCCTCGCAGGCATGCTGTTCAACTGGCTATCCACTCCACCCTGGTCACCTTTTCATTTCCTGGTGCCCGTAACCCACAGTTCTGAAACCATTGGAAACTCCACTACAGAATTTTGCATTCATTCACCGCCAATCTGGAATTCATCGAATCTCCACTCGAGGCAGACTTTCATTATACCACTGGTGAATATCCAAGTAACCCAATGCTGGTTTTGAGCGTCCTGTTCACACTCGCAGGCGTGCTGTTCAACTGGCTATCCACTCCAGCCTGGTAAGCTCTTCATATTCCTGTCCACAAAACCCAGATTTCAGAAATCATTTGAATCTCCTCTACAAAATTTTCCAATCATTCACTGCCAATTTGGTGTTCTTCGAATCTCTACTCCAGGTAGGCTTTCGTTACACCACTGGTGAATGTCCAAGTAACCCAATGGTGGTTTTCAGTGGTCTGTGCTGATCACTGGGTATCCACGCCACCCTGGTGAGCTCTTCATTTTCCTGTTCACACAACCCAGACATCAGAAATCATTGGAATCTCCATTGCAGAATGTTCCGGTCATTTACTGAGAGTCTGGAATACATTGAATATCAATTTTACGCATGCATTCGTAACAGCACTGGTGAATATACCAGGAAACATGAAGTCATCTGAATCTGCACTCTAAAATCATTCATGTCCTGCTTTTCATCTTCCTATCCACACTTGGATTTGGCGCGAGAGCACAGCAGTAGGACGATTGCGTCAAGCAGCCAGCCTTTCCGAGCCGGGTTCAATTCTTCTCCCTCTCAGAGAGCCTGGGGAGCTACCAAGAATATCTGGCCCTCGTGGCAAAGCCTGGCAAGACACCCGTGAAATATTCCATATGCCAAATTTACAGTCACCACAAATTTCCAAATGAAGACACTACAGAACTGCGCCAGCCAATCAATGAAATCCGGGAGGACTGGGAGAGTGAAAGCGATCTACACTGCTGAGTAGTGATTTCATCTCAGTATGCAATGTATTAAGCCTGCGTTTCTTCTCGTTCTCCATGAAATCTAGTCGAATTCGAAATCTGCCAATTGAGCATTTGCTTTCAACTCTCCCCAGGCCTGCTGTTCATCTCCCTATTCAGTCAATTATAGTATTCTGCTCATTTACCCTGCCACACTACCGAGCCACCTCAGTTTATCTAAATATCAACAACTACATATCTGGTTTTGATCTGCCTGTGCACTCAATCAAGCCGAAGTTTTCATCATACCTTCCACTCCTACTAGAGCTGGTGTGCATCGACTTCTAAATCAATCGAAATCATATGGTACTCTCCTGGTGAACGCCACACAGTGGTGGTGATGATTGTATGCCTCAAAAACTTGTCAGGGTAGGGATTCTTCTGCATGTCCCAGTAACCCAATGCTAGTGTTCAGTGGCCTGTTCACATACCACAGGCGTGGTGTTCACTGGCTATCCACTCCACCCTGGTAAACACTTCATTTCCTGGTGCCCATAACCTAGAGTTCTGAAATTATTGGTATCTCCAGTATAGAATGTTCCATTCACTTACGGCGAAACTGAAATTCATCTGAACCTACATTCCAGGCTGGCTTTCGTTAGACCACTAGTGAATATCCAAGTAACACAATGCTGGTTTTCAGCGTCCTATTCACACTGGCAGGCATGCTGTTCAACTGGCTATCCACTCCACAGCGGTCTTCTCTTTCTTTTCCTGTCCACACAAACCAGACTACAGAAACCATAGAAATCTCCACTACAGAATGTTCCATTCATTCACTGACAATCTGGAATTGGTCGAATCTCCACTCCAGGCAGGATTTGGTTACAACACTGGTGAATATCCCAGTACCCCAATGCTGGTATTCAGCGGCCTGTTCACAAACGAAGGTGTGCTCTTCAACTGGCTATCGACTCCAAAGTGGTCAGCTCTTTATTTTCGTGTTCACACAACCCATACTTAAGAAATCATTGGAATCTTCAGGACAGAATATTCCATTCATTCACTGCCAATCTGGAGATCATCGAATCTCCATTCCAGGCAGACTTACGTTACACCACTGCTGAATGTCCAAGTAACACAATGCTGGTTTGCAGAGGCCTGTTCACACTCGCAGGCCTGCTGTTCAACTGGCTATCCACTCCAATTAGTCAGCTCTTCATTTTCCTGTCCACACAAACCAGGCTTCAGAAATCATTAGAATTTCCACTACAGAATATTCCATACATTCACTTCCAATCTGGAATTCATCAAATCTACACTCCAGGCAGGTTTTCATTACACCACTGGTGAATATCGAAGTAACGCAATGTTGGTTATCGGCAGCCTATTCAAACTCTCAGGCCTGCTGTTCAACTAGCTATCCACTCTCACCTGGTCTGCTCTTCATTTTCCCATCCACGAAACACAGTATTCAGAAAACATTGGAATCTCCACTACAGAATGCGCCATTCATTCACTGCCAATCTGGAATTCATCGAATCTCCACTCCATTCAGATTTTTGTTAAACCACTGTTGAAAATCCAAGTAATCCAATGGTGGTTATCAGCATCCTTTTAACACTCGCAGGCCTACTGTTCAACTGGCTTTCCACTCCACCTGGTCAGCTCTTCATTTTCCTGTCCACACAAACCAGGCTTCAGAAATCATTGGAATCTCCACTACAGAATGTTCTATTCATTCACTGCGAATCTGGAATTCATCGAATCTCAAATCCAGGCAGGATTTCGTTACAGCACTAGTGAATATACAAGTAACCCATTGCTGGTTTTCAGCAGCCTGTTCAAACTCGCAGGCCTCCTGTTCAACTGGATATCCAAGCTAACCTGGTCTGCTCTTCATTTCCCTGTCAATACAACCCAGAATTCAGAAATCATTGGAACCTCCACTACAGAATTTCCATTCATTCACTAACAATCTGGAATTCATCAAATCTCCACGCCAGGCAGATTTTCTTTACACCACTGGTTAATATACAATTTCCCCAATGCTGGTTTCAGCAGCCTGTTCACAGTCGAGGCGTGCTGATCAACTGGCTCTCCACTCCACCATGGTCAGCTCTTGATATTCCTGTCCACACAACTCAAACTTCAGAAATAATTGGAATCTCCAGTAAGAATGTTCCATTCATACACTGCCATCTGGAATTCATCGAATCCCTACTCCAGGCAAGTTTTCTTTACACCACTGGTAAATATCCAAGTAATGCATTGCTGGTTATCAGCAGCCTGTTCAAACTCGCAAGCCTGCTCTTCAACTGGTTATCCAGTCTAAAATGGTCTGCTCTTCATTTTGCTATCCACACATCCCAGACTTCAGAAATCCTTGGAATCTACACTACAGAATGCACCATTCATTCACTGCCAATCTGGAATTCATCGAATCTCCACTCCATGCAGGCTTTCGTTACACCACTGCTGAATGTTGAAGTAACCCAATGCTGGCTTTCAGCATCCTGTTCAAACTCGCAGGCGTGCTGTTCAACTATCAATTCCAGAGTGGTCAGCTCTTTCTTTTCCTGTCCACACAAGCCAGATTTTAGAGATCATTGGAATCCCACTAAAGAATGTGCCATTCATTCACTTCTCATCTGGAATTCATCTGAATCTCCACTCCATGCAGGCTTTCGTTAAACCCCTGGTGAATGTCCAACTAACCCAATGCTGGTTTCAGCATCCTGTTCACACGCGCAGGGGTGCTATTCAACTGGATATCCACTCCATAGTGGTCACCTCTTTCTTTTCCTGTCCACACAAACCAGACTTCAGAAACCATATGAATCTCCACGACAGAATGTTCCATTCTTTCTCTGAAAATCTGGAATTCGTCGAATCTCCACCCCAGGCAGGCTTTCGTTACAACCCAATGCTGGTTTGCAGAGGCCTGTTCACACTAGCAGGTGTGCTATTCAACTGGCTATCCACTCCACAGCGGTAAGCTCTTTCATTTCCTATCCACACTTCCCATACTTCAGAAATCATTGGAATCTCCACTACAGAATGTTCCATCCATTCACTGCCAATCTGGAGATCATCGAATCTCCACAACAGGCAGGCTTTTGTTATAACCCTGCTGAATGTCCAAGTAAAGCAATGCTGGTTTTCAGAGGCCTGTTCACACTTGCAGGCATGCGGTTTACCTGGCTATCCACTCAAATCTTGTCAGCTCTTCATTTTCCTGTCCACATTACCCAGTTTTCAGAAACCATTAGAATCTCCACTACAGAATATTCCATTCATTCACTGCAAACATGGAAATCATCTGAATCTCCATTTCAGGCAGGCTCTCGTTATACTACTGCTGAATGTGCAAGTAACCCATTCCTGGTTTCCAGAGGCCTGTTTACACTAGTAGGCGTGCTGTTGAACTGGCCAAACACTCTACACTGGTCAGCTCTTCATTTCAGAAATCATTGGAAACTCCACTACAGAATTCCATTCATTCACTGCCTATCTAAAATTCACCGAATCTCCACTCCAGGAAGGCTTTCGTTACACCACTGGAGAATGTCCAAGTAACCCAACGCTGGTTTTCAGCATCCTGTTTACACTCGAAGGCGTGCTGTTCAACTGACTATCCAATCAACCCTGGTCAGCTCTTCATTTTCCTGTCCACACAACCAAGACTTCAGAAATCATTGGAATCTCCACTACAGTATGTTCCATACATTCACTGCCAATCTGGAATTCATCGAATCTCCACTTCAGGCAGGATTTCGTTAAACCACTGCTCAATGTCCATGTAACCTAATGCTGGTTTTCAGCGTCCTTTTTACACTCACAGGTTTGCTGTTCAATTGGCTATCAACTCCACAGTTATCACAGTTATCAGCTCTTTCTTTTCCTACCCACACAACCCAGACTTCAGAAATCATTGGACTTTCCATTAAACAATGTTCCATTCATTCACTGCGAATCTGGAATTCATCTGACTCTCCACTCCAGGCAGGTTTTCGATACACCACTGGTGAATGACCAATTTACCCAATATTGGTTTTCAGCCGCCTCTTCATACTCGAAGCCGTGCTGTTCACTGGCTATCCGCTCAAGCCTGGACAGCTCTTCATTTTCCTGTCCACACAACCCAGACTTCAGAAAGCATTGTAACCTCCACTATCTATAATTCATCTGACTCTGCACTCAAAGCAGGTTTTCTTTATACCACTGGTGAATGTCCAAGTAGCACAATGCTGGTTTTCTGAGGTCTGTTCACACTCAAAGCCGTGCTGTTCACTGGCTATCCACTCAATACTGGTCAGCTTTTCATTTCCTTTCCAAACAATCCAGACTTCAGAAATTATTGGATTCTCCACTACAAAATGTTCCATTCACTCACTGCGAACCTGGAATTCTTCTGACTCTGCACTCAAGGCAGGTTTTTGTTACACCGCTGTTGAATATCCAAATAACCCAATGCTGGTTTTCAGTGGCATGTTCACAATAGCAGCCGTGATGTTCAGTTGGCTATCCACTCAACCCTGGTCAGCTCTTCATTTTCCTGTCCACCCAGCCTTCAGAAAACATTTTTATCTCCACTACAGAATGTTCCATTCATTCACTGCGAATCTGGAATTAATCTGAACCTGCACTCCAGGCATGCTTTCTTTACACCACTGGTGAATGTCCAAGTGACCCAATGTTGGTTTTCAGTGGCCTGTTCACACTCGCAGCAGTGCTGTTCCATTGCCTATGTACTCCACCCTGGTCAGCTCTTAATTTTCCTCTCGAAACAACCCAGATTTACAGAAATCATTGGAACTTCCACTACAGAATGTTCCAAATATTCACAGCGAATCTGGAATTCATCTGAATCTCCACTCCAGGCAGGTTTCGTTACACCACTGTTGAATGTCCAAGTAACTCAATGATAGTTTTCAGCGGCATGTTCACACTCGCAGCCGTGCTGTTCAATTGGCTATCCACTCAATCCTGTACAGCTCTACATTTTTCTTTCGAAACAACCCAGATTTTCAGAAATTATTGGAACCTCCAGTACAGAATGTTCCATATATTCACTGCGAATCTGGAATTCATCTGAATCTCCACTCCAGGCAGGTTTTCGTTACACCACTGTTGAATGTCCAAGTAACCCAATGCTGGTTTTCAGTGGCCTGTTCACAATCGCAGACCTGCTGTTCAATTTGCCATCCACTCCACCCTCGTTAGCTCTTCATTTTCCTTTTCACACAACCCATCCTTAAGAAATTATTGTTATCTGCACTACAGAATGTTCCATTCATTCACTGCAAATTTAGAATTCATCTGAAACTGCACTGTAGTCAGTCTTTCGTTACACCACAGCTGAATGTCCAAGTAACCCAATGGTGGTTTTCAGCGGCATGTTCACACTCTCAGACGTGCTGTTAAATTGGTTATCCACTCAATGCTGGTCAGCTCTTCATTTTCCTGTCCACACAGTCCAGCCTTAAGAAATTGAGAACAGGCCACTGAAAACCAGCATGGGTTACTTGGACATTCACCAGTGGTGTAACGAAATCCTGCCTGGAGTGGAGAGTCAGATGAATTCTAGATCATACGGATTACTTGTACATTAAACAGCGGTATAAGGAAAGACTTCCTGGAGTGCAGATTCAGATTAATTCCATATTCGCAGTGAATGTATGGAACAATCTGTAGTGGAGATTCCAATGATTTCAGAATGCTGGGTTGTATTGACAGGAAAATGCAGAGCTGTCCAGAATTGAGTGGATAGGCAATTGAACATCACGTCTGCGAGTGCGTCTGCGAGTGTGACCATGCCGCTGTAACGAAAGCCTGCCGGGAGTGGAGATTCAGATGAATTCCAGATTGGCAGTGGATGAATGGAACATGCTGTAGTGGAGATAACAATGATTTCTGAAGGCTGGATTGTGTGGATAGGAAAATGAAGAGGTAACCACAGTTTAGTGGATGGAAACTTGAACAGCACGGCTGCGAGTGTGAACAGGCTGCTGAAAACCAGCATTGGGTTACTTGGACATTCACCAGTGGTGTAACTAATTCCTGCCTGGAGTTGGAGAGTCAGATGAATTCCAGATTCGCAGTGAATGAATGGAACGTTCTGTAGTGGAGACTCCAATGATTTCTGAAGGCAGGGCTGTGTGGACAGGAAAATGCAGAGCTCATCAGCATTGAGTGGATAGGCAATTGAACAGCATGTTTGCGATTGTGAACATGACGCTGAAAACCAGCATTTGGTTACTTGGACATTCACCAGTGGTGTAACGAAAGCCTGCCCATAGTGGAGATTCAGATGAATTCCAGATTCGTAGTGAATGAACGGAACATTACGTAGTGGAGATTCCATTGATTTATGAAGGCTGTGCTGTGTGGACAGTAAATTGAACAGCTGACCAGTTTTGAGTGGATAGCCTTTGAATAGCAGGGCTGCGAGTGGGAACAGGCTGCTGAAAACCAACTTTGGATTACTTCGACATTCACCAGTAGTGCCTTTGGTGCAGATTCAGATGAAATCCAAATTCGCAGTGAATGAATTGAATATTCTGTAGTGGAGATAACAATGATTTCTAAAGTCTGGACAGGAAAATGAAGACTTGACCAGGGTTGTGAGGATAGCCAATTAAGCAGCATGTCAGCGAGTGTGAAAAGGCTGCTGAGAATCAGCATTGCGTTACTTGGACATTCACCAGAGTTGTATCCAAAACCAGCCTGATGTGGAGATTGAGATATATTCCAGATTCGCAGTGAATGTATGGAACATTCTGCAGTGCAGGTTCCAATGATTTCTGAAGTCTGGGTAGTGTGGACAGGAAAATGATTAGCTGAGCAGGGTTAAGTGGATAGCCAATTGAACAGCACGTCTGCGAGTGTGAACATGCCACTGAAAACCAGCATTGGGTTACTTGGACATTCAAGAGTGTGTAATTAAAACCTGCCTGGAGTGGAGAGGCAGATGAATTCCAGATTCTCAGTGAATTAATGGAACATTCTGTAGTCGAGTTACCAATGGTATCTAAATTTTGGGTGATGTGGACATGAAAATGAAGAGCTGAACAGGGTTGAATGGATAGCCCATTGAACCGCACAGTTGCGAGTCTGCGCAGGCCGCTGAAAAGCAGCATTGGTTTAATTGGACAATCAGCAGGTGTATAACGAAAACCTGCCGGTAGTGGAGATTCAGATGAATTCCAGAATCGCAGTGAATGAATTGAAAATTCTGTAGTGGACATTCCAATGATTTCTGAAGGCTGGGTGATGTGGACAGGAAAATGAAGAGCTGAACAGGGTTGAGTGGATAGCCAATTGAACAACACGTCTGCGAGTGTGAACAGGCAACTGAAAACGAGCATTGGGTTACTTGGACATTCACCAGTGGTCTAACGAAAATCTGCCGGTAGTGGAGAATCAGATAAATTCCAGAATCGCAGTGAACAAATGGAACATTCTGTAGTGGACATTCCAATGATTTCTGAATGCTGGGTGATGTGGACAGGAAAATGAAGATCTGAACAGGGTTGTGTGGATAGCCAATTGAACAACACGTCTGCGAGTGTGAACAGGCCACTGAAAATGAGCATTGGGTTACTTGGACATTCACCAGTGGTCTAACGAAAATATGCCCCTATTGGAGATTCAGATGAATTCCAGATTCGTAGTGAATGAACGGAACATTCTGTAGTGGAGATTCCTATGATTTCAGAAGGCTGGGCTGTGTGGACAGTAAAATGAACAGCTGACCAGTTTTGAGTGTTTAGCTAGTGAAAAGCAGGGCTACTAGTGGGAACAGGCTCCTGAAAACCAGCTTTGGGTTACTTGGACATTCACTAGTGGTGTAACAGATATCTCCCTTTAGTGGAGATTCAGATTAATTCAAGATTCGCAGTGAATGAATGGAACATTCTGTAGTGGAGATTTAAATGATTTCTGAAGGCTGAGTTGTGTGGACAGGAAAATGAAGAGCTAACCAGGGTTGAATCGATAGCAATTGAACAGCAATGCTGTGAGTAGGAAAATGAGGCTGAAAACCAGCATTGTGTTACTTGGACATTCAACAGTGTTGTAACAAAAACCTGGCAGGAGTGGAGAATCAGATGAATTCCAGATTCGCAGTGAATGAATGGAACATTCTATAATGGAGATTCCAATACTATCTGAAGGCTAGTTTATGTGGACAGGAAAATGAAGAATTCACCAGGGTTGAATCTGCAGCCAATTGAACAGAACGGCTGCATGTATGAAAAGTCCGATGAAAACCAGCATTGGGTCACTTGGACATTGACCAGTGGTGTAAAGAAAACCTGGCTGGAGTTGAGATTTAGATGAATTCCAGATTCGCAGTGAATGTATGGAACATTCTGTAGTGGAGTTTCCAATGATTTCTGTAAATCTGGGTGGTTTAGACAGGAAAATGAAGAGCTGACCAGGGTTTAGTGGATAGAAAAATGAAAAGCACGGCTGCGAGTGTGAACATGCCGCTGAAAACCAGTATTGTGTTACTTGGACTTTCAACAGTGGTGTAACCAAAACCTGCCTGAATTGGAGAGTCAGATAAATTCCATATTCGCAGTGAATGAATGGAACATTCAGTAGTGGAGATTCCAATGATTTCTGAAGGCTGGGCTGTGTGGACAGGAAAATGAAGAGCTGCCCAGGGTTTAAGAGATAGCCAGTTGAACAGCACTTCTGCAAGTGTGAACAGGCCGCTGAAAATCACCATTGGGTTACTTGGACATTCACCAGAGGTGTAACAAAGGACTACCTTTGGTGCAGATTCAGATGAAATCCAAATTCGCAGTGAATGAATTGAATATTCTGTAGTGGAGATAACAATGATTTCTAAAGTCTGGACAGGAAAATGAAGACTTGACCAGGGTTGTGAGGATAGCCAATTAAGCAGCATGTCAGCGAGTGTGAAAAGGCTGCTGAGAATCAGCATTGCGTTACTTGGACATTCACCAGAGTTGTATCCAAAACCAGCCTGATGTGGAGATTGAGATATATTCCAGATTCGCAGTGAATGTATGGAACATTCTGCAGTGCAGGTTCCAATGATTTCTGAAGTCTGGGTAGTGTGGACAGGAAAATGATTAGCTGAGCAGGGTTAAGTGGATAGCCAATTGAACAGCACGTCTGCGAGTGTGAACATGCCACTGAAAACCAGCATTGGGTTACTTGGACATTCAAGAGTGTGTAATTAAAACCTGCCTGGAGTGGAGAGGCAGATGAATTCCAGATTCTCAGTGAATTAATGGAACATTCTGTAGTCGAGTTACCAATGGTATCTAAATTTTGGGTGATGTGGACATGAAAATGAAGAGCTGAACAGGGTTGAATGGATAGCCCATTGAACCGCACAGTTGCGAGTCTGCGCAGGCCGCTGAAAAGCAGCATTGGTTTAATTGGACAATCAGCAGGTGTATAACGAAAACCTGCCGGTAGTGGAGATTCAGATGAATTCCAGAATCGCAGTGAATGAATTGAAAATTCTGTAGTGGACATTCCAATGATTTCTGAAGGCTGGGTGATGTGGACAGGAAAATGAAGAGCTGAACAGGGTTGAGTGGATAGCCAATTGAACAACACGTCTGCGAGTGTGAACAGGCAACTGAAAACGAGCATTGGGTTACTTGGACATTCACCATTGGTATAAAGAAAGCGTGCCTGGAGAGCAGTTTCAGATTAATTGCACATTCGCAGTGAATGAATGGAACATACTGTGGTGGAGGTTCCAATGACTTCTGTATATCTGGGTGGTTTAGACAGGAAAATGAAGAGCTAACCAGGGTTGAGTGTATGGGAAATTGAACAGCACAGCTGGGAGTGTGAACAGGCCGCTGAAAACCAGCATTGTGTTACTTGGTCATTCACCAGGGGTTTAACGAAAACCTGCCTGGAGTGGAGAGTCAGATGAATTCCAGATTCGCAGTGAATGTATGGAAAGTTCTGTGTTGGAGGTTCCAATGATTTCTGAAGTCTGGTTGGTGTGGAGAGGAAAATGCAGAGCTGACCAGGCTTGAGTGGATATCCAACTGAACAGCACGTCTGCGAGTGTGAACATGCCGCTAAAAACCATCTTGAGGTTACGTGGACAGTCAACAGTGGTGTAACGAAAGAATGCCTGCAGTGCAGATTCAGTTGAATTCCAAATTCGCAGTGAATGAATGAAACATTCTGTAGCGAAGATTCCAATAATTTCTGAAGGCGAGTTGTGTGGACAGGAAAATGAAGAGCTGACCAGGGTTCAGTGGATAGCCAGTTGAACAGCACGACTGCAATTGTAAACAGGCCACTGAAAATGAGCACTGGGTTACTTGATCATTCCCCAGTGGTGTAAAGACACCTTCCTCGTGTGCAGAGTCAGATGAATTCCAGATTCGCAATGAATGATTGGAACTATCTGTAGTGGAGATTCCAATGATTTCCTAAGCCTGGGTTGTGTGGACAGGAAAATGAAGAGCTGACCAGTGTTGAGTAGATTGCCAGTGAACAGCACGGCTTCCATTATGAAGAGATCACCGAAAACCAGCATTGCGTTACTTGGATATTTACCAGTGCTGTAACGAAAGCCTAACGAGAGTGCAGATTCAGATTAATTCCAGAATCGCAATGAATTAATGGAACATTCTGTAGTGCAGGTTCCAATGACTTCGGAAGCCTGTGCGACGTCGAGAGGAAAATGAACATCTGACCAGCAATTATTGTATTGCCAATTTAATAGCACTACAGTGAGTGTGAACAGGACACTGAAAACCAACATTGGGTTACTTGCTCATTCAACAGTGGTTTAACGAAAACCTGTCTGGACAGTCAGATGAATTTCAGATTCGCAGTGAATATATGGTACAGTCTGTAGTGGAGATTCCAGTGATTTCTGAAGGCTGTGTTGGGTGGACAGGAAAAAGAAGAGCTGAGCAGGGTTAAATCGATAGCAAATGAAACAGCACGGCTGCGAGTATGAAAAGGTCGCTGAAAACCAGCATTGGGTTACTTGGACATTCACCAGTGGTGTTTCAAAAGCATGCCTGCAGTGCAGATTCAGATGAATTCCACATTCGCAGTGAATGAATTTAACATTCTGTAGTGCAGGTTCCAATGATTTCTGAAGGCTGGTCGATGTGGACAGGAAAATGAAGAACTGACCAGCATTGAGTGTATTGCCAATTGAACAGCACATCTGCGAGTGTGAACAGTCCGCTGAAAAACAGAATTGGGTTACTTCGATATTCACAAGTGCTGTAACGAAAGCGTAACGGGAGTGCAGATTCAGATTAATTTCAGAATCGCAATGAACGAATGGAACATACTTTAGTGGAGATTCCAATGATTTCTGAAGGCTGGTTGATGTGGACAGTAAAATGAAGAGCTGAACAGAGTTGAGTGGATAGCAAATTGAACAGCATGGATGCGAGTCTGAACAGGCCGCTGAAAACCAGCATTGGGTTACTTGGACATTCACTAGAGGCATAACGAAAATCTGCCGGTAGTGGAGATTCCGAAGAACTCCAGATTCGCAGAGAAGGAATGGAACATTCTGTTGTGGAGATTTCAATGTTTTCTGAAGGCTGAGTTGTGTGGACAGGAATATGAACAGCTTATCATGGTTGAGTGTATAGCCAATTTAACAGCACTGCTTGAGTGTGAACTGGCTGCTGAAAACCAGCTTGGACATTTGCCAGTGGTGTAACAAAAACCTGCCTGTAGTGGATATTAAGATGAATTCCAGATTCACAGTTAATGAATGGAACATTCTGTATTGTAGATTCCAATGATTTCTGAAGGCTGGGTTTTGTGAACAGGAAAATGAAGAGTTGAACAGGTTTGAGTTTATATTCAATTGAACAGCACGGCTGCGAGTCTGAACAGGCCGCTGAAAACCAGCATTGGTTTACTTGGACATTCACGAGTGGTGTAACGAAAACCTGCCAGGTGTGGAGATTCAGATGAATTCCAGATTCGCAGTGAATGAATGCAACATTCTGTAGTGCAGATTCCAATGATTTCTGAAGTCTGAATTGTGTGGACACGAAAATGAATACCTGACCAGAGTTGAGTTGATAGCCAGTGAACAGCATGGGTACGAGTGTGAACAGACCGCTAAAAATCAGCATTGCGTTACTTGGACATTCACCAGTGGTGTAACAAAAACCTGTCGAGAGTGGAGATTCTGATGAATTCCAGAATCGCAGTGAATGATTGGAACATACTGTAGTGGATGTTCCAATGTTTTCTGAAGTCTGGGTTGTGTAGACAGGAATACGAATTGGTGACCAGGGTTGACTGGATAGGCAATTGGACAGCAGGTCTGTGAGTGTGAACTGGCCGCTGAAAACCAGCATTGGTTTACTTGGACATTCACGAGTGGTGTAACGAAAAACTGCCAGGTGTGGAGATTCAGATGAATTCCAGATTCACGGTGAATGAATGGAATATTCTGTAGTGCAGTTTCCAATGATTTCTTAAGTCTGAATTGTGTGGACACGAAAATGAAGAGCTGACCAGAGTTGAGTTGATAGCCAGTGAATAGCACGGGTACGAGTGTGAACAGACCGCTGAAAATCAGCATTGCGTTACTTGGACATTCACCAGTGGTGTAACGAAAACCTGCCTGGAGTGGAGATTCAGTTGAATTCCAGATTCCCATTGAATGTGTGGAATATTCTGTAGTGGAGATTCAAATGATTTTTGAAGCCTGGTTTGTTTAGACAGGAAAATGAAGCATTGACCAGGGTTGAGTGAATAGCCAATAGAAAAGCATGGCTGCGAATGTGAACAGGCCTCTGATAACCAGCATTGGGTTACTTGGACATTTAACAGTGGTGTATCGAAAACCTGCCCGGAGTGCAGAGTCAGATGAATTCCAGATTCGCAGTGAATGAATGGAACATTCTGTATTGGAGATTTCAATGATTTCTGAAGGCTGGGTTGTGTTGACAGGAAAATGAAGAGCTGAACAGGACTGAGTGGATATCCTATTGAACAGCACGGCTGCGAGTCTGAAGAGGCCGCTGAAAACTGATTTCTGAATTCTGGATTGTGTGTACAGGAAAATGAAGAGCTGACCAGGGTTGAGGGGATATCCAATTAACAGCATGGCTGCGATTGTGAACAGGCCGCTGAAAACCAGCATTGGGTTCCTTGGACATTCTCCAGTGGTGTAACGAAAGCCTGCCTGGAGTGCAGTTTCAGATTAATTCCAGAATCGCAGTGAATGATCGAATCATTCTCTAGTGGAGAGTCCAATGATTTATTATGTCTGGGTTGTTTGCATAGCAAAATGAAGAGATGCCCATGGTGGAGTGGATAGCCAGTGAACAGCAGGGCTGTGAGTGTGAACTGGCTGCTGAAATCCAGCATTGTGTTACTTGGACATTCACCAGTTGTGTAACAAAAACCTGCCTGGAGTGGAGATTCGGATTAATTCCAGATTCGCAATGAATGTTTGTAACATTCTGTAGTGGAAATTCCAATGATTTCTGACGTCTGGATTGTGTGGACAGGAAAATGAAGAGCTGTCCAGTGTTGAGTGGATAGCCAGTGAACAGCACGACTTCGAGTGAGAACATACTGCTGAAAACCAGCATTGTGTTACATTCAGTAGTGGTGTAACGAAAGCCTGGGTTGAGCGCAGATTCAGATTAATTGCAGATTTGCAGTGAATGAATGGAATGTTCTGTAGTGGAGATAACATTGATTTCTTTAGGCTGGTTTTTGTGGACGAGTAAATGAAGAGCTGACCTGGGTTGACTGGATAGCCAATTGAAAAACACGTCTGTGAGTGTGAATATGCCGCTGAATACCAGCATTGGGTTACTTGGTAATTCAGCAGTGCTGCAATGCAAACCTGCCTGTATTGGAGAGTTGGATGAATTCCAGATACACCGTGAATGAATGGAACATTCAGTAGTGGAGATTCCAATGATTTCTGAAGGCTGGGTTATGTGGACAGGAAAAGAAGAGCTGACCAGGGTTGAATCGATAACCAATAAAACAGCACGGCTGCGAGTATGAAAAGGCCGCTGAAACCCAGCTTTGGGTTACTTGGACATTCACCAGTGGTGTAACGAAAGACTGGCTGCAATGAAGATTCAGATGAATTCCAAATTCGCAGTGGATAAATGGAACATTCTGGAGTGGAGTTACCGATAATTTCTGAGGGTTGGGTTCTTTGGAAATGAAACTGTAGTGTGAACAGGCCGCTGAAAACCCGCATTGGGTTTCTTGGTCCTTCACCAGTGGTGTAAAGAAAGCCTGCTGGAGTGCAGTGGTGTAACCTTCACCAGTGGTGTAACGATAACCTGACTGGATTGGAGAGTCAAATGTTTTCCAGATTCACAGTGAATGAATGGAACATTTTGCATTGAGATTCCAATGTTTTTTGAAGGCTGGGTTATATGGAGAGGAAAACGAAGATCTGAACAGGGTTGAGTGGATACCCAATTGAACAACACGGATGCGAGTCTGAACAGGCTGATGAAATCCAGCATTAGTTTACTTGGACATTCACGAGTGGTGTAAAGGAAACCTGCCAGGAGGGAAGAATCAGATGAATTCCAGATTCGCAGTGAATGAATGGGACATTCTGTAATGCAGATTCCAATGATTTTGAAGTCTAGATTGTGTGGACAGGAAAATGAAGAACTGACGTGTGTTGAGTTGATAGCCAGTGAACACGAGCTACAGCTACGAGTGTGAAGAGACCGCTGAAAACCAGCATTGTGTTACTTGGATATTCACCAGTGGTGTAAAGAAAGCCTGCTGGAGCGCAGATTCTGATTTATTCCAGAATCGCAGTGAATGAATGTAACGTTCTGTAGTGGAGAGTCCAATGATTTCTTAAGTCTGGGTTGTTTGCATAGCAAAATGAAGAGCTGACCAAGGTTGGTAGGATAGCCAGTGAACAGCAGAGCTGCGACTGTGAACTAGATGGTGAAAACCAGCTTTGGGTTACTTGGACTTTCATAAGTGGTGTAACAAAAACCTGCCCGGAGTGGAGATTTGGATGAATTCCTCATTCACAATGAATTAACGGAACATTACGTAGGGGAGATTTAAATGATTGCTGAATGCATGGTTGTGTGGACAATAAAATGATGAGCTGACCAGGGTTGAATCAATAGCCAATAGAAAAGCACGGCTGCGAGAATGAAAATGCCGATGAATACGAGCATTGGGTTACTTTTACATTCACCAGTGGTGTAACGAATACCTACCGAGAGTGGAGATTCATATGAATGCCAGATTGGCAGTGAATGAATGGAAAACTCTGTAGTGGACATTCCAATGATTTCTGATATCTGGATTTTGAGGACAGTAAAATGAAGAGCTGACCAGTGTTGAGTGGATAGCCATTCAACGGTACAGCTTCCAGTGTGAACAGACCACTGAAAACCAGCATTGCGTTCCTTGGACATTCACCAGTGGTGTAACGAAAACCTGCTTTGAGTGCAGAGTCCGATGAATTATAGATAAGCAGGGAATGAATGGAACATTCTGTTGTGGACGTTACAATGATTTCTGAAGTCTGGTTTGTGTAGACAGGGAAATGAAGAGCTGACCAGGCTTGAGTGTATAGCCAATGAACAGCTCGGTTCGAGTATGAACAGGCCGCTGAAAACCAGCATTGGGTTAATTGGTCATTCACCAGTGGTGTAACGAAATACTCCCTGGATTGGAGAGTCAGATGAATTCCAGATTCGATGTGAATGAATGGAACATTCTGTAGTGGAGGTTACAATGATTTCTGAAGGCTGGGTGATGTGGACAGGAAAATGAAGAGCTGACCAGGGTTGAGTGGATAGCCAATTGAACAGCATGGCTGCGAGTCTGTACAGGATGCTGAAAACCAGCATTGGGTTACTTGGTAACTCACCAGTGGTATAAAGAAAGCCTGCCTGGATTGAAGATTCAGATCCAGTTTTGAGTGGATAGCTAGTGAATAGCAGGGCTGCAAGTGGCAACAGGCTGCTGAAAACCAGCTTTGGGTTATTTGGACATTCACCAGTGGTTTAACAGAGATCTGCATTTAGTGGAGATTGAGATGAATTCAAGATTCGCAGTGAATGAATGGAACATTCTGTAGTGGAGATTTCAATGATTTCTGAAGGCTGAGTTCTGTGTACAGGAAAATGAATAGCTGACCAGGATTGAATCGATAGCCAATTGAACAGCGAATGTGAAAATGAGGCTGAAAACCAGAATTGTGTTACTTGGACATTCAATAGTGTTGTAACGAAAACCTGGCAGGAGTGGAAAGTCAGATGAATTCCAGACTCGCAGTGAATGAATGGAACATTCTATAATGGAGATTCCAATGATATCTGAATGCTCGTTTGTGTGGACAGGAAAATGAAGAATTCATCAGGGTTGAATATGTAGCCAATTAAAGAGAACAGCTGCGAATATGAAAAGCCCGCTGAAAACCAGCATTGTGTCACTTGGGTATTCATCACTGATGTAACGAAAACCTGCCTGGAGTGGAGAGTCAGATGAATTCCAGATTCGCAGTGAATGAATGGAACATTATATATTGGAGAGTTCAATCATTTCTGAAGTCTGGGTTGTGTGGAAAGGAAAATGAAGAGCTGACCAGTGTTAAGTGGATAGCCAGTGAACAGCAGGGCTGCGAGTGGGAACAAGCTGCTGAAAACCAGCTTTGGATTATTTAGACATTCACCAGTGGTGTAACAAAAGCCTACCTGGAGTAGAGATTCAGATTAATTCCAGATTACAGTGAATGAATGGAACATTCTCTAGTGGAGATAACAATGTTTTCTGAGTGATGGGTTGTGTGGACAGTAAAATGAAGAACTGACCATGGTTGAATTGATAGCCAGTTGAACACCACATCTGCGAGTATGAAAAAGCCGCTGAAAACCAGCATTGGGTTACTTGGACATTCACCAGTGGTGTAACGAAAGCCTACCCGGATTGGAGATTCAGATGAATTCCAGATCCGCAGTGAATGAATGGAACAGTGGAGATAACAATGACTTCTGAAGGCTGGGTTGTGTGGACAGGAAAATGAAGAGCTAACCAGTGTTTAGTGGATGGCAAATTGAATAGTACGGCTGTGAGTGTGAACAGGCCACTGAAAACAAGCATTGGGTTACTTGGACATTCACCAGTGGTGTAACGAAATCCTGCCTGGAGTGGAGATTCAGATGAATTCCAAATTCGCATTGAATGAATGGAACGTTCTGTAGTGGAGATTCAAATGATTTCATAAGGCTGGGCTGTGATGACAGGAAATTGAAGAGCTGACCAGCATTGCGTGGATAGTCAATT
This sequence comes from Sorex fumeus, assembly GCF_029834395.1. Lineage (NCBI taxonomy): Eukaryota > Metazoa > Chordata > Mammalia > Eulipotyphla > Soricidae > Sorex > Sorex fumeus. The sequence continues at coordinate 5,254,173 of NW_026606144.1, read as the reverse complement.
GAAAAGCACGTTTGCGAGTATGAATAGACCGCTGAAAACCAGCATTGGGTTACTTAGACATTCACCAGTTGTGTAACGAAAACCTGCCGGTAGTGGAGATTCCAATGAATTCTAGATACGCAGTAAATGAATGGAATATTCTGTAGTGGAGATTCCAAAAATTATTGAATTCTGAATTGTGTGGACAGGAAAATGAAGAACTGACCAGCATTGAGTGTATAGCCAATTGAACAGCGAGGCTGTGAGTGTGAACAGACCGCTGAAAACCAGCATTGCGTTACTCACATTTTCACCAGTGGTGTAATGAAAGCCTGCCTGGAGTGCAGATTCAGATTAATTCCCTATTCTCAGTGAATGAATGGAACATTCAGTAGTGGAGATTCCAATGATTTCTGAAGGGTGGGCTGTTTGGACAGGAAAATGAAGAGCTGACCAGGGTTTAGAGGATAGCCAATTGAACAGCATGTCTGCGAGTGTGAACATGCCACTGAAAACGAGCATTGGGTTACTTGGACATTCAAGAGTGGCGTAACGAAAACCTGCCTGGAGTGGAGAGGTTGATGAATTTCAGATTCTCAGTGAATGAATGGAACATTCTTTGCTTTAGATTCCAATGATTTCTGAAGGTTTGGTGATGTGGACAGGAAAATGCAGAGCTGAACAGGTTTGAGTGGATAGCCAATTTAACCGCACGGCTGCGACTCTGAACAGGTCGCTGAAAGCAGCATTGGGATACTTGGACATTCTCCAGTGGTGTAACGAAAACCTGCCTGTATTGGAGAATCCACTGAATTCTAGATTTGCAGAGAATGAATGGAACATTCTGTAGTGCAGGTTCCAATGATTTCTGAAGTCTGGGTTGTGTGGACAGGAAAATGAAGTGCTGACCAGGGTTTAGTGGACAGCCAATTGAACAGTAGGGCTGTCATTGTGATCAGGCCGCTGAAAACCGCATTGGGTTATTTGGACATTCAAAGGCGGTGTAACGAAAACCTGCCTTGAGTGCAGAGTCAGATGAATTCAAGATTCGCAGTGAGTGAATGGAACATTCTGTAGTTGAGATTCCAATGATTTCTGAAGTCTGGATTGTGTGGAGAAGATAATTCGATATTCACAGTGAATGAATGGAACATTCAGTAGTGGAGTTTTAAATGGTTTCTGAACGCTAGGTGGTGTGGACAGGAAAATGAAGAGCTGGCTAGGGTTGAATCGTAAGCCAATTGAACAGTAAGGCTGCGAGTCTGAAAAGGAGGCTGAAAACCAGCATTGTGTTACTTGGACATTCAACAGTGGTGTAACGAAAACCTGGCAAGATTGGAGAGTCAGATGAATTCCAGATTCGCAGTGAATGAATGGAACATCCTATAATGGAGATTTCAATGATTTCTGAAGGCTTTTTGGTGTGGACAGGAAAATGGAGTGCTCACCAGTGATGAATCGGTAGCCAATTGAATAGAACGGCTGCGAGTATCAAAAGTCCACTGAAAACCAGCATTGGGTCACTTGGTCATTCACCAGCGGAGTAACGGATACCTGCCTGGAGTGGAGAGTCAGATGAATTCCAGATTGGCAGTAAATGAATGGAACATTCTGTAATGGAGTGTCCAATGATTTCTGAAGTCTGGGTTCTGTGGACAGGAAAATGAAAAGCTGACCAGTGTTAAGTGGATAGCCAGTGAACAGCAGGGCTGTGTGTGGGAAAAGGCTGCTGATAACCAGCTTTGGGTTTCTTGGACATTCACCAGTGGTGTTGCAAAGGCCTACCTGGAGTAGAGATTCAGATTTATTCCAGATTTGCAGTGAATGAATGGAACATTTTGTAGTGGTGATAACAATGTTTTCGGAAGGCTGGGGTGTGTGAACACTAAAATGAAGAGCTGACCATGGTTGAATCGATAGCCAGTTGAACACCACATCTGCGCATATGAGAGAGCCGCTGTAAACCGGCATTGAGTTACATGGACTTTCTGCAGAGGTGTAATGAAAGCCAGTGTTAAGTTACAATGATTTCTGAAGTCTGGTCTGTGTGGAAAGGAAATGAAAATCTGACCAGTGTTGAGTGCATAGCCAGTGAACAGTACAGCTTTGAGTGTGAACAGACCGCTGAAACCCAGCATTTCGCTACTTGGACATTCACCAGTGGTGTAACAAAAGCCTGCCTGGAGTGCAGGTTCAGATTGTTTCCAGATTCGCATTAAATGAAAGGAACGTGCTGTAGTGGAGAATCCAATGATTTCTAAATGCTGCGTGATGTGGAAAGGAAAAGATAGAGCTGAAAAGGGATGAGTGGATAGCCTATTGAACAGCACGGCTGCGTGTCTGAACAGGCCGTTGAAAACCAGCATTGGGTTACTGGGACATTCACCATTGGTATAACGAAAACCTGACTGGAGAGCAGATTCAGATTAATTCCACATTCGCAGTGAATGAATGGAACATACTGTAGTGGAGGTTCCAATGATTTCTGTATATCTGGGTGGTTTAGACAGGAAAATGAAGAGCTAACCAGGGTTTAGGGGATGGGAAATTGAACAGCAGAGCTGTGAGTGTGAACAGGCTGCTGAAAATCAGCATTGGGTTGCTTTGTCATTCACCAGCTTTGTAACGAAAACCTGCCTGGAGTGGAGAGTCAGATGAATTCCAGATTCGCAGTGAATGTATGGAACGTTCTGTAGTGGAGGTTCCAATGATTTCTGAAGTCTGGGTGGTGTGGAGAGGAAAACACAGAGCTGACCAGTGTTGAGTGTATAGCCAATTGAACAGCACATCTGCGATTGTGAAAATGCCGGAGAAAACCAGCATTGGGTTACTTGGACATTCAACAGTGGTGAAACGAAAACCTGCCTGGAGTGGAGAGTAAGATAAATACCAGAATCACAGATAATGAATGGAACATTCTGTAGTAGAGATTTCAATGATTTCAGAAGGCTGGGTGATGTGAACAGGAAAATGTAGAGCTGACCAGTATTGATTGGATAGCCAATTGAACAGCACAGCTGCAATTGTGAACATGCTGCTGAAAACCAGCATTGCGTTACTTGGACATTCAACAGTGGTGTAACGAAAACCTGCCCTGAGTGGAGAGTCAGATGAATTCCAGATTCGCAGTGAATGTATGGAACGTTCTGTAGTGGAGGTTCCAATGATTTCTGAAGTCTGGGTGGTGTGGAGAGGAAAACGCAGAGCTGAACAGGCTTACGTGGATAGCCAATTGAACAGCACAGCAGCGATTGAGAACATGCTGCTGAAAACCAGCATTGTGTTACTTGGACATTCACCAGTAGTGTAACGAAAAGCAGCTGGAGTGGAAATTCAGATGTATTCCAGATTCGCAGTGAATGTAAGGAACATTCTGTCGTGGAGTTTCCAATGATTTCTGAAGTCTGTGTGGTGTTGACAGGAAAATGAATATCTGACCAGGCTTGAGTGGATAGCCAATTGAAATGCACGGCTGCGAATCTGAACAGGACGCTGAAAACCAGCATTGGCTTACTTGGACATTCACCAGTGGTGTAACGAAAACCTGCCAGAAGTGCAGATTCCGATGAATTCCAGATTCACAGTGAATGAATGTAACATTCTGTAGTGGAGGCTCCAATGATTTGTGATATCTGGGTTGTGTGGAAAGTAAAATGCAGAGCTAAACAGGGTTGAGTGGATCGCCAATTGAACAGAACGGCTGCGAATCTGAGCAGGCCACTGAAAACCAGCATTAGGTTACTTGGAAATTCAACAGAGGTGTTAAAAAACCTGATTTGAATGCAGAGTGAGATGAATTCCAGATTCACAGTGAGTGAATGAAACATTTTGTAGTGGAGAATCCAATAATTTCTGAAGTCTGGATTGTGTGGAAAGGAAATGAAAAGCTGACCAGTGTTGAGTGGATAGCCAGTGAACAGCACGGTTTCGAGTGTGAACAGACCGCTGTATACCAGCATTGCGCTACTTGTACATTTACCAGTGATGTAACGAAAGCCTGCCTGGAATGCAAGTTCAGATTAATTCCAGATTCGCAATGAATGATTGGAACGTTCTGAAGTGGAGAATCCAATGATTTCTGAAGGCTGCGTGATGTGGACAGGAAAATGAAGAGCTGAAAATGTTTTAGTGGATAGCTAATTGAACAGCACGTTTGCGAGTGTGAACATGCCGCTGAAAACGAGCAGTGTGTTTTTCGTGGACATTCCCCAGTGGTGTAACGAAAGCCTGCAGGGAGTGGAGAATCAGATGAATTCCAGATTCGCAGTGAATGAAAGGAACATTCTGTAGTGGAGATAATGATATCTGAAGCCTGGGTTGTATGGACAGAAAAATGAAGAGCTAACCAGGGTATAGTGGATGGCAAATTGAATAGCACGGCTGCGAGTGTGAACAGTCCGCTAAAAACCAGCATTGGGTTACTTGGGCATTCACCAGTGTTGTAACTAAATCCTGCCTGGAGTGGAGGGTCAGATGAATTCCAGATTCGCAGTGAATGAATGGAACTTTCTGTAGTTAGAGATTCCTTCCAATGTTTACTGAAGTCTGAATTGTGTGGACAGGAAAATGAAAAGCTGACCAGCATTGAGTGGATAGCCAATTGAACAACACGGCTGCGAGTGTGATCAAACCGCTGAAAACCAGCATTGGATTACTTAGACATTCTTTCACCAGTGGTGTAACCAAGCAGATTCAGATGCAGATTCAGATGAATTCCAAATTTGCAGTGGTAAAAGGTAAGGTAAAGGCCCTCCCATTGATCGTCGATTTGCTCAAGCGGGCCCAGTAACGTCTCCATTGGAGACTTTGTTGTTACTGTGTCTGGCATACCGAATACTCTCGGTAGCTTGCCGGGCTGTAATATTCTGTAGTGGAGATAACAATGATTTCTGAAGTCTGGATTGTGTGGACAGGAAAATTAAGTGCTGACCAGGGTTGTGAGGATAGCCAATTGAACAGCACGTCAGCGAGTGTGAAAGGGCCTCTGAAAACCAGCATTGGGTTATTTGGACATTCAACAACGGTGTAACGAAAACCTGCCTTGAGTTCAGAGTCAGATGAATTTCAGATTCGCAGTGAGTGAATGGAACATTCTGTAGTGGAGATTTCAATGATTTCTGAAGTCTGGATTGTGTGGAGAAGATGATGAAGAGCTGACCAGGGTTCAGTGGATAGCCAATTTAACAGAATGGCAGCGATTGTGAACAGGCTGCTGAAAACCATCATTAGGGTAACTTGTACATTAAACAGTGTTATAATGAAAGACACCCTGGAGTGCAGATTCAGATTAATTCCAGATTCGCAGTGAATGAATGGAACAATCTGTAGTGCAGATTTCAATGATTTCTGAATGCTGGGTTTTCTGGACAGGAAAATGAAGAGCTGACCAGCATTGATTGGATAGCCAATTGAACAGCACATCTGCGAGTGAGAACATGCCGCTGAAAACCAGCATTGGATTACTTGGACATTCAGCAGTGGTGTAACGAAAGCCTGCCTCAGTGCATATTCAGATGAATTCCAGATTCGCTGTGAATGAATGGAACATTCTGAAGTGGAGTTACCAATAGTATCTAAAGGTTGGGTGATGTGAACAGGAAAATGAAGAGCTGAACAAAATTGAGTGGATAGCCAATTGAACAGCACCGCTGCGAGTCTGAACAGGCCGCTGAATACCAGCATTGGCTTACCTGGACAATCAGCAGATGTATAACAAAAACCTCCCGGTAGTGGAGATTCAGAAGAATTCCAGATTCGAAGTGGATGAACGAAACATTCTGTAGTAGAGATTCCAATGATTTCTGAAGGCTGGGCTGTGTGGACAGTAAAATAAACAGCTGACCAGTTTTGATTGAATAGCTAGTGAATAGCAGGGCTGCGAGTGGGAACAGGCTGCTGAAAACCAGCTTGGGGTTACTTGGACATTCCCCAGTTGTGTAAAAGAGATATGCCTTCAGTGGAGATTCAGATGAATTCTAGAATCGCAGTGAATGAATATAACATTCTGTGGTGGATTTTTAAATGATTTCTGAAGGCTGGGTTGTGTGGACAGGAATATGAAGAGCTAACTAGGGTTGAAGCGAAAGTCAATTGAACAGCAACGCACGAGTATGAAAAGGAGGCTGAAAAACAGCATTGTGTTACTTGGACATTCAACAGTGGTGTAATGAAAACCTGGCAAGAGTGGAGAGTCAGATGAATTCCCGATTCGCAGTGAATGAATGGAACATTCTATAATGGAGATTCCAATGATTTCAGAAGTCTCTTTGGTGTGGACAAGAAAATGGAGTGCTCACCAGTGATGAATCGGTAGCCAATTGAATAGAACGGCTGCGAGTGTAAACATGCCGCTGAAAACCAGCATTGGGTTACTTGGACATTCAGCAGTGGTGTAACGAAAGCCTGCCTCAGTGCATATTCAGATGAATTCCAGATTCGCAGTGAATGAATGGAACATTCTGAAGTGGAGTTACCAATAGTATCTAAAGGTTGGGTGATGTGAACAGGAAAATGAAGAGCTGAACAAAATTGAGTGGATAGCCAATTGAACAGCACCGCTGCGAGTCTGAATAGGCCGCTGAATACCAGTATTGGCTTACCTGGACAATCAGCAGATGTATTACGAAAACCTCCCGGTAGTGGAGATTCAGAAGAATTCCAGATTCGTAGTGGATGAACGAAACATTCTGTAGTGGAGATTCCAATGATTTCTGAAGGCTGGGCTGTGTGGACAGTAAAATGAACAGCTGACCAGTTTTGATTGAATAGCTAGTGAATAGCAGGGCTGCAAGAGGGAACAGGCTGCTGAAAACCAGCTTTGGGTTACTTGGACATTCACCAGTGTTGTAACAGAGATATGCCTTTAGTGGAGATTCAGATGAATTCTAGATTCGCAGTGAATGAATGGAACATTCTGTTGTGGATTTTTAAATGATTTCTGAAGGCTGGGTTGTGTGGACAGGAATATGAAGAGCTGACTAGGGTTGAAGCAAAAGTCAATTGAACAGCAATGCGCGAGTATGAAAAGGAGGCTGAAAACCAGCATTGTGTTACTTGGACATTCAACAGTGGTGTAACGAAAACCTGGCAGGAGTGGAGAGTCAGATGAATTCCCGATTCGCAGTGAATGAATGGAACATGCTATAATGTAGATTCCAATGATTTCTGAAGGCTGGTTGGTGTGGACAGGAAAGTGAAGAGCTCACCAGTGTTGAATTGGTAGCCAATTGAATAGAACGGCTGTGAGTATCAAAAGGCCGCTGAAAACCAGCATTGGGTCACTTGGACATTCACCAGTGGAGTAACGGAAACCTGCCTGGAGTGGAGAGTTAGATGAATTCCAGATTCGCAGTAAGTGAATGGAACATTCTGTAATGGAGAGTCCAATGATTTCTGAAGTCTGGGTTCTGTGAACAGGAAAATGAAGAACTGACCAGTGTTAAGTGGATAGCCAGTGAACAGCAGGGCTGAGAGTGGGAAAAGGCTGCTGATAACAAGCTTTGGGTTTCTTGGACATTCACCAGTGGTGTTACAAAGGCCTACCTGGAGTAGAGATTCAGATTTATTCCAGATTCGCAGTGAATGAATGGAACATTTTGTAGTGGTGTTAACAATGTTTTCTGAAGTCTGGGTTGTGTGAACATTAAAATGAAGAGCTGACCATGATTGAATCGATAGCCAGTTGAACACCACGTCTGCGAGTATGAAAAAGCCGCTGAAAACCGGCATTGTGTTACTTGGACATTCAGCAGGGGTGTAACGAAAGCCAGAGTTAAGTTACAATGATTTGTCAACTCTGGACTATGTGGAAAGGAAATGAAAAGCTGACCAGTGTTGAGTGGATAGCCAGTGAACAGCACAGCCTCGAGTGTGAACACACGCCTGAAAACCAGCATTTCGCTACTTGGACATTCACCAGTGGTGTAACGAAAGCCTGCCTGGGGTGCAGGTTCAGATTATTTCCAGAATTGCAATGAATGAAAGGAACGTTCTTTTGTGGAGAATCCAATGTTTTCTGAAGGCTGCATGATGTGGAAAGGAAAAGGAAGAGCTGAAAAGTGATGAGTGGATAGCCAAGAGAACAGCACGTCTGCGTGTCTGAACATGCCATTGAAAACCCAGCATTGTGTTTCTGGGACATTCACCATTGGTATAACAGAAGCCTGACTGGAGAGAAGATTCAAATTAATTCCAGATTTGCAGTGAATGAATGGAACATACTGTAGTGGAGGTTCCAATGATTTCTGTATATCTGGGTGGTTTAGACAGGAAAATGAAGAGCTAACCAGGGGTGAGTGAATGGGAAATTGAACAGCACAGCTGCAAGTGTGAAGAGGCAACTGAAAACTAGCATTTGGTTACTTTGTCATTCACCAGTGGTGTAACGAAAACCTCCCTGGAGTGGAGAATCAGATGATTTCCAGATTCGCCGTGAATGAATGGAACACTCTGTAGTGGAGATTCCAATGATTTCAGAAGGCTGGGTGATGTGGACTGGAAAATGCAGAGCTGAACAGGATTTAGTGGATAGCCAATTGAACAGCATGGCTGTGAGTATGAGCAGGCCGCTGAACACCAGCATTGGGTTACTTGGACATTCACCAGTGGTGAAACGAAAACCTGCCTATCGGGCGTATTACGATGAATTCCAGATTCGCAATGAATGAATGGAACATTCTGTAGTGGAGGTTCCAATGATTTCTGATGTCTGGGTTGTGTGGACAGTAAAATGAAGAGCTGAACAGGGTTGAGTGGATAGCCAATTGAACAGCACGGCTTCGAGTCTGAGCAGGCCACTGAAAACCAGCATTGGATTACTTGGACATTCAACAGTGTTGTAAAAATTCCTTCCTTGAATGCAGAGTCAGATGAATTCCTGATTCACAGAGAGTGAATGAAACTTTCTCTAGTGGAGAATCCATAAATTTCTGAAGTCTGGATTGTGTGGAAAGGAAATGAAAAGCTGACCAGTGTTGAGTGGATAGCCAGTGAACAGCACGGCTTCGAGTGTGAACAGACCACGGTAAACCGGCATTGCGTTACTTCGACATTTACCAGTGATGTAATGAAAGCCTGCCTGGAATGCAAGTTCAGATTAATTCCAGATTCACAATGAATGAATGGAACGTTCTGTAGTGGAGAATCCAATGATTTCTGAAAGCTGCGTGATGTGGTCAGGAAAATGAAGATCTGTTAAAGGGTTTAGTGGATAGCCAATTGAACAGCACATCTGCTAGTGTGAACTTGCTGCTGAAAACGAGCATTGTGTTTTTCTTGGACTTTCAAAAGTTGTGTAACGAAAACCTGCCTGGAGTGGAGAGTCAGATTAATTCCAGATTCGCAGTGAATGAATGGAACATTCTGTATTGGAGATTCCAATGATTTCTGAAGGCTGGGTGATGTGGACAGGAAAATGCAGAGTTGAACAGGTTTGAGTGGATAGCCAATTGAGTAACCCCGCTACGAGTCTGAGCAGGCCACTGAAAAGCAGCATTGGATTACTTGGACATCCACCAGTGTTTTAATGTAAATCTGCCGGTAGTGGAGATTCCGATGAATTCCAGACTCGCAGTGAATGAATGGAACATTCTGTAGTCTAGGTTCCAATTAATTCTGAAGTCTGGGTTGTGTGTACAGGAAAATGAAGAGCTGACCAGGGTTGCGTGGAGAGCCAATTGAACAGTACGGCTGCAATTGTCAACAGGCTGCTGAATACGAGCATTGGGTTGCTTGGATATTCAGCAGCGGAGTAATGAATAAATGCCTTGAATGCAGAGTCAGATGAATTTCAGATACGCAGTGAGTGAATGGAACATTCTGTAGTGGAGGTTACAATGATTTCTGAAGTCTGGGTTTTGTGGAGATGAAAATGAAAAGCTGACCAGGGTTGAGTGGACAGCCAGTGAACAGCCAGCACGGCTTCGAGTGTGAACAGTTGGGTGAAAACCAGCATTGGTTTAATTGGTCAGTGGTGTAACGAAAACATGCCGTGAGTGGATGTTCAGCTGAATTCCAGATTCGGAGTTTTTGAATGGAACATTCTGTAGTGTAGATTTAAATGATTTCTGAAGGCTGGGTTGTGTGGAGAGGAAAATTAAGAGTTGACCAGGGTTGAATCGATAGCCAATTGAACAGCGCAGCTGTGAGTAAGAAAAAGCTGCTGAAAAACAGCATTGGGTCACTTCGACATTCAACAGTGGTGTATCGAAAACCTGTTTGGAATGGAGATTCAGATGAATTCCAGATTCGCAATCAATGTATGAACATTCTGTAGTGGAGATTCCAATGTTTCCTGATTTCTGGGTATGTGGACAGGAAAATGAAAAGCTGACTAGGGTTGAGTGGAAACCCAATTAAACAGCACGGCTGCGATTGTGAACAGGCCGCTGATATCCAGCATTGTGTTCCCTGGACATTCAAAAGTGGTGTAACGAAAAGCTGCCTGAGGTGGTTATTCAGATGAATTCCAGATTCTCAGTGAATGAATGGAACATTCTTCAGTGCAGATTCCAATGATTTCTGAAGTCTGGATTGTGTGCACAGGAAAATGAAGAGCTGACCAGTGTTGAGTGGATAGCCAGTGAATAGCCTGGCTTCGAGTGTGAACAGACCGGTCAAAAGCAGCATTGTGTTACTTGGACATTCACAAGAGTTCTAACGAAATCCTGCCTGCAGTGCAGATTCAGATGAATTCCAGATTCGCAGTGAATGTACGGAACATTCTGTAATGGAGATTCCAATGATTTCTGAATGCTGGCTTTTGTGGACAGGAAAATGAAGAGCTTACATGCATTTAGTGGATAGCCAATTGAACAGAACCTCTGCGAGTGTGAAAAGGCCGCTGAAATCCAGCATTGGGTTACTTGGTCATTCACCAGTGGTATAACAAAAACCTGCCGGTAGTGGAGATTCAGGTGAATTCCAGATTCGCAGTGAATGAATGGAACACTCTGCAGTGGAGATTCCAATGATTAAGACATCTGGATTGTTTGGACAGGAAAATGAAGAGTTGACCAGTTTTGAGTCGATAGCCAGTGAACAGCATGGCTTCATATGTGAACAAAACCGCTGAAAACCAGCATTACGTTACTTGGACATTCAGCAGTGGGGTAACGAAATCCTGCCAAGAGTGGATGTTCATATGAATTCCATTTCGCAGTGAATGAATGGAACATTCTGTAGTGGAGATATAAATGATTTTTGAAGGCTGGGTTGTGTGGACAGGAAAATGAAGCGATGACGAGGGTTGAATCGATAGCCAATTGAACAGAATTGCTGCGAGTTTGAAAGGGCCGCTGAAAACCAGCATTGCTTTACTTGTACATTCACTAGTGGTGTTACGATAAACTGCCTGTAGTTCATGTTCAGATGAATTCTGGATTCGCAGTGAATGAATGGAACATTCTGTAGTGGAGATAACAATGATTTCTGAAGTCTGAGTTGTGTGAAAGGAAAATGAAGAGCTGACCAGGGTTGAGTGGATATCCAACTGAACAGCATGGCTGTAATTGTGAACAGGCTGCTGATAACCAGCATTAGGTTACTTGGACATTCAGCAGCAGTGTAACGAAAACCTGCCGGGAGTGGAAAATGAGGTGAATTCCAGATTCACAGAGACTGAATGCAACATTCTGTAGTTGAGATTCCAATGATTTCTAAAGGCTGGATTGTACGGACAATAAAATCGAGAGCTGACCAGCATTGAGTGGATAGCCAATTGAAACAGCACGTCTGCTAGTGTGAACATGTCGCTGAAAACCAGCATGGGGTTACTTGGACAGTCAACAGTGGTGTAACGAAAGAATGCCTGCAGTGCAGATTCAGATGAGTTCCAAATTCGCAGTGAATGAATGGAACATTCTGTAGTGGAAGTTCCAATGTTATCTGAAATATGGGCTCTGTGGACAGGAAAATGAAGAGCTGGCCAGCATTAAGTGGAAAGACAATTGATCAGCACCTCTTCGAGTGTGAACATTCTGCTGAAAACCAGCGTTGCTTTTCCTGGACATTCACTAGTGATGTAACGAAAGCCTGCCTGGAGAGCAGATTCAGATGAATTCCAGATTCGCAGTGAATGAATGGAACATTCTCTAGTGGAGATTCCAAAGATTTCTGAAGGCTGGGTTATGGGGACAATAAAATCGAGAGCTGACCAGCATTGAGTGGATAGCCATTTGAAACAGCATGTCTGCGAGTGCGAAAATGCCGCTGTAAACCAGCATGGGGTTACCTGGACAGTCAACAGTGGTGTAACAAAAGTCTGCCTGCAGTGCAGATTCAGATGAATTCCAAATTCGCAGTGAATGAATGGAACATTCTGTAGCAGATATTCCAATGATTTCTGAAGGCTGGATTGTGTGGACAGGTAAATGAAGAGGTGACCAGGGTTGAATGGATAGCCAATTGAACAGCACGACTGCGAGTGTGAACAGACCGCTGAAAATAAGCACTGGGTTACTTGGTCATTCCCCAGTGGTGCAAGGAAACCTGCCTGGTGTGAAGAGTCAGATGAATTCCAGATTCGCAGTAAATGGGTGGAACTATCTGTAGTGGAGATTCCAATGATTTCTGAAGACTGGATTGTGTGGACAGGAAAATGAAGAGCTGACCAGGGTTGAGTGGATAGCCAATTGAACAGCACGTCTGCCAGTGTGAACATGCCGCTCAAAACCAACAATGGGTTACTTTTACATTCAATAGTGGTGTAACGAAATATTGCCTGCAGTGCAGATTCAGATGAATTCCAAATTCGCATTGAATGAATGGAGCATTATCTACTGGAGATAAAAATGTTTTCTGAAGACTGGGTTATGTGGACAGGAAAATGACGTCCTGAACAGGGTTGAGTGGATAGCCAATTGAAGAGCATGGCTAAGAGTCTGAACAGGCCACTGAAAACCAGCATTGGGTTACTTGGACATTCACCAGTGGTGTAATGAAAACCTGCCAGGAGTAGAGATTCGCAGTGAATGAATGCAACTTTCTGTAGTGGAGATTCGAATCATATCTGAAGTCTGGATTGTGTGAACAGCAAAAGGAAGAGCTGACCAGTGTTAAGTGGATAGCAAGTGAACAGCACTGCTTCGAGTGTGAACAGATCTCTGAAAACCAGCATTGTGTTACTTGGATATTGACCGGCGGTGTAACGAAAGCCTGCCGGTAGTGGGTATACAGATGAATTCCAGATTCGCAGTGAATGAATGGGCCATTCCATAGTGGAGATTCCAATGATTCCTCAAGGCTGTGTCGTGTGGACAGGAATAAGAACACTTAAACAGGGTTGAGTCTATAGCCAATAAAACAGAAAGGCTAAGAGTATGAAAAGTCCTCTGAAACCCAGAATTGGGTTACTTGAACATTCTCCAGTGGTGTAACGACAACCTGCTGATAGTGGAGATTCAGATGAATTCCAGATTCGCAGTGAATAAATGGAACATTCTGTAGTGGAGTTTACAATAACTATTGTAGTCTGGCTTGTGTGGAATGGAAAATGAAGAGGTGTCCAGTGTTGAGTGGATAGCCAGTGAACATCACGGCTTCGATTGTGAACATACCACTGAAACCAGCATTGCGTTACTTGGACATTCAACAGTGGTGTAACGAAAGCCTGATTGGAGTGCACATTCAGATTATTTCCCGATTCGCAGTGAATGTATGGAACATTTTGTAGTGGATATACCAATGATTTCTGCAGGCTTGGTTATGTGGACAGGAAAATGAAGAGCTGACCAGCATTGAGTGAATAGTATATTGAACAGCACGTCTGCCAGTGTGAACATGCCGCTGAATTCCAGCAGTCGGTTACTTGGACATTCACCACTGATGTAACGAAAACCTACCTGGAGTGGAGAGTCAGATGAATTCCAGATTCGGAGTGACTGAATGGAACATTATTTAGTGGAGAGTACAATGATTTCTGACATCTTGGTTGTGACGATAGGAAAATGTAGAGCTGCCCAGGGTGGAAAGTATAGCCAGTGAACAGCAGGGCTGCGAGTCTGAACAGGATGCTGAAAACCAGCTCGGTTACTTGGACATTTACCAGTGGTTCAACAAATACCTGCCTGGAGTGCAGATTCAGATGAATTCCAGATTCACAGTGAATGAATGGAACATTCTGTAGTGGAGATTTAAATGATTTCTGAATGCTGTGTTGTGTGGAGAGGAAAAAATGAAGAGCTGACGAGGGTTGAATCGATAGCCAATCAACAGAACTACTGCGAGTTTGAAAAGCCCGCTGAAATCTAGCATTGCGTTACTTGGACATTCACCAGTGGTGTAATGAAAAACTGCCAGTAGTGGATGTTCAGATGAATTCTGGGTTCGCAGTGAATGAATGGAACATTCTGTAGTGGAGATAGGAATGATTTCTGAAGTCTGGGTTGTGTGGACAGGAAAATGAAGAGCTGACCAGGGTTGAGTGGATAGCCAATTGAACAGCACGACTGCGATTGTGAACAGGCCGCTGAAAACCAGCATTGGGTTACTTGGACATTCAACCGTTGTGTAACGAAAACTTGCCGAGGTGTCGAAAGTGAGATGAATTCCAGATTCGAAGTGAATGAATGGAATATTCTGTAGTGGCGATTCAAATGATTTCTAAAGTCTGGATTGTGTGGACAGGAAAATGTAGAGCTGACCAGTGCTGAATGGATTGCCAGTGAACAGCAGAGCTTCGAGTGTGAACTGGACGCTGAAAACCAGCATTGCGTTACTTGGACATTTATCAGTAGTGTAACGAAAGCCTGCGTGGAATGCAGATTCAGATCAATTCCAGATTTGCAGTGAATGAAGGCAACATTCTCTAGTGGAGATTTCAATGATTTCTGAAGGCTGGATGTGTGGACAATAAAATTGAGGGCTGACCAGCATTGAGTGGATAGCCAATTGAAACATAACGTCTGCGACTGTGAACATGCCGCTGAATACCAGCATGGGGTTACTTGGACAGTCAACAGTGGTTTAACGAAAGCCTGCCTGGAGTGCAGATTCAGATTAATTCCAGATTCGCTGTGAAATAATGGAACATTCTGTAGTGCAGTTTCCAATGATTTCTGAAGGATGGTATGTGTGGAGAGGAAAATGAAGAGCTGACCAGGGTTCAGTGTATAGCCAATTGAACAGCACGGCTGCGAATGTGAACAGGCCGCTGAAAACCGGCATTGGGTTACATGGTAATTCACCAATGGTGTAACGAAACCTGCCTGGTGTGGAGAGTCTGATGAATTTCAGATTCGAAGTGAATGAACGGAACAATCTGTAGTGGAGATTCCAATGATTTCTGAAGCCTGGGTTGTATGGGCAGGAAATGAGGAGCTGACCAGAGTTGAGTGCATACACAATTGAACAGCACGGCTACGATTTTGAACAGGCCGAACAATACCAGCATTGGGTTACTTGGATATTCACCAGTGGTGTAACGAAAACCTGCCGAGAATGGATGTTCAGATGAACTCCAGATTCGCAGTGAATGTATGGAACAATCTGTATTGGCGATTCCAATGATTTCTGAAGGCTGGGTTGTGTGGACAGGAAAATGAAGAGCTCACCAGGGTTGAGTGGATAGCCAGTAGAATAGCACGGCTGCGATTCTGAGCAGGCCGCTGAGAACCATCATTGGACATTCACCAGTGGTATTCCGAAAGCCTGCCTGGCGTGCAGATTTAGATCAATTCCAGAATCGCAGTGAATGATTGGAACATTCTGTAGGGGAGATTCCAGAGACTTCTTATGTCTGGGTTGTTTGCATAGCAAAATGAAGAAGTGACCAGAGTGGAGTGGATAGCCAATGTACAGCACGACTTCGAGTGATAACAGTCCGCTCAAAAGCAGCATTGCATTACTTGGACATTCAGCAGTGGTGTAAGATGAGACTGGCTGGGGTGCAGATTGAGATTAATTGCAGATTCGCAGTGAATGAATGGAACATTCTATAGTGGAGATAACATTGATTTCTGTAGGATGGTTTTTGTGGACGGGAAAATGAAGAACTGACCTGGGTTGTCTGGATAGCCAATTGAACAGCACGTGTGCGACGGTTAACATGCCGCTGAATACCAGCATTGGGTTACTTTGTCATTCAGCGATGGTGTAACGAAAACCTGCCTGTATTGGAGAATTTGATGAATTCCAGATTTGCAGTGAATGAATGGAGCATTCTCTAGTGGAGAATACAATGATTTCTGAAGGTTGGGTTATGTGGACAGGAAAAGAAGAGCTGACCAGGGTTGAATCCATAACCATTAAAACAGCACAGCTGCGAGTATGAAAACGCCGCTGAAAACCAGCATTGGGTTACATGGACATTCACCAGTGGTGTAAAGAACACCTGCCTGGAGTGGAAAATCAGATGAGTTCCAGATTCGCTCTGAATGTATGGAACATTTAGTAGTGGAGGTTAAAATGATTTCTGAATTATGCGTTGTGTGGACAGGAAAATAAAGAGCTGAACAGGGTTGAGTGGATAGCCAATTGAACAGCACGGCTGCTAGTCTGAACAGGCCGCTGAAAACCACCATTGGGTTACTTGGATAATCACCAGTTGTGTAACGAAAGACTACCTGCTGTGCAGATTCAGATGAATTCCAAATTCGCAGTGAATGAATGGAAAATTCTGTAGTGGAGATAGCAATGATTTCTGAAGGCTGAGTTGTGTGGACAAGAAAATGAAGAGCTGATAAGGGTTGAGTGGATATCCAATTTAACAGTACTGCTTCAAGTGTGAACTGGCTGCTGAAAACCAGGTTTGGGTTACTTGGACATTCACCAGTGGTGTAACAAAAACCTGCCTGGAGTGGATATTCGGATGAATTCCAGATTTGCAGTGAATGAATGCAACATTCAGTATTGGAGATTCCAATGATTTCAGAAGGCTGGGTTGTGTGAATATGAAAATGAAGAGCTGAACAGGATTGAGTGGCTAGCCAATTGAAAAGTATGGCTGCGAGTCTCAACAGGTCGCTGAAAACCAGCATTGGGTTACTTGGATATTCACCAGTGGTGTAACCAAATCCTGCCTGGAGTGGAGATTCAGATGAATTACAGATTCGTAATGAATGTATGGAACATTCTGTAGTGGAGGTTCCAATGATTTCTGAAGTCTGGGTTGTGTGGACAGGAAAATGAAGAGCTGAACAGGGTTGATTGGACAGCTAATTGAACAGCACGGCTGCGAGTCTGAACAAGCCGCTGAAAACCAGCATTGGATTACTTGGATATTCACTAGTGGTGTAACGAACACCTGCCAGGTATGGAGATTCAGATGAATTCCAGATTCGCAGTGAATGAATGGAAAATTCTGTAGTGCAGATTCCAATGATTTCTGAAGTCTGGATTGTGTGGACAGGAAAATGAAGACCTGACCAGTGTTGAGTAGATAGCCAGTAGATAGCACGGGTACGAGTGTGAACATACCGCTGAAAATCAGCATTGCGTTTCTTGGACATTCACCATTGGTTTAACGAAAACCTGCCTGGCGTGGAGATTCAGTTGAATTCCAGATTCGCAGTGAATAAAGGAACATTCTGTAGTGAAGGTTCCAAAGATTTTTGAAGCCTGGGTTGTATAGATAGGAAAATGAAGAGCTGACCACGGTTGAGTGGATAGCCAATTGAAAAGCATGGCTGCGAATGTGAATAGGCCTCTGATAACCAGCATTCTGTTACTTGGACATTCAATAGTGGTGTATCGAAAACCTGCCCGGAGTGCAGAGTCAGATGAATTCCAGATTCGCAGTGAATGAATGGAACATTTTGTATTGGAGATTTCAATGATTTCTGAAAGCTGGGTTGTGTGGACAGGAAAATGAAGAGCTGAACAGGACTGAGTGGATATCCAATTGAACATCACTGCTCCTACTCTGAAGAGGCCGCTGAAAACCAGCATTTGGTTACTTAGACATTCACCAGTGGTGTAACGAAAGCCTGCCTGGAGAGCAGATTCAGATTAATTCCAGAATCGCAGTTAATTATTGGAACATTCTGTAGTAGAGAGTCCCATGATATCTTATGTCTGGGTTGTTTGCTTAGCAAAATGAAGAGCTGACCATTGTTGAGTGGATATCCAGTGAACAGCACGAATTTTAGTGAGAACAGACCGCTGAAAACCAGCATTGCGTTACTTCGAAATTCACCTGTGGTGTAATGAAAGTCTGGGGCTGATTCATATTCATTGCAGATTCACAATGAATGATTGTAACATTCTGTAGTGGAGATAACAATGATTTCTGTAGGCTGGTTTTTGTGGACGGGAAAATGAAGAGCTGACCTGGATTGACTGGATAGCCAATTGAACAGCATGGCTGCTATTGTGAACAGACCGCTGATAACCAGCATTGGGTTACTTGGACATTCACGAGTGCTGTAACGAATGACTGGCTGGAGCGGAGATTCAGATGAATTCCAGATTCGCAGTGAATGAATGGAACATTCTTTAGTGGAGATAACAATGATTTATGAAGGCTGAGTTGTGTGGACAGGAAAATGAAGAGCTGACCAGGGTTGAGTGGATATCCAATTGAACAGCATGGCTGCGATTGTGAACAGGCTGCTGAAAACTAGTATTGGGTTACTTGGGCATTCACCAGTGGTGTAACGAAAGCCTGCCTGGAGTGCGATTCAGATTAATTCCAGAATCGCAGTGAATGATAGAAACGTTCTCTAGTGGAGATTCCAATGATTTCTGAAGGCTGCGAGTTGAGTGGATATCCAATTGAACAGCATGGCTGCGACTGTGAACATGCCGCCGAAAACCAGCATTGGTTTACTTGGACATACACCAGTGGTGTAATGAACGACTTCCTGCAATGCTGATTCAGATGAATTCCAAATTCGCAGAGCATGAATCGAACATTCTGGAGTGGAGTTAACAATAATTTCTGAGGGCTGGGTTGTGTGGACAGGAAACTGTAGACCTGAGCAGGGTTGAGTGGATAGCCAATTGAACAGCATGGCTACGAGTGTGAACAGACCGCTGAAAACCCGCATTGGGTTACTTGGTCCTTCACCAGTGGTGTAAGGAAAACCTGCCTGGTTTGGAGAGTCAAATCATTCCAGATTCACAGTGAATGAATGCAACATTTTGCAGTGGAGATTCCACTGATTTATGAAGGCTGGGTTATATGGACAGGAAAACGAAGATCTGAACAGAGTTGAGTGGATAGCCAATTGAACAACATGGATGCGAGTCTGAACAGGCCGATGAAAACCAGCATTGGTTTACTTGGGCATTCACCAGTGGTGTAAAGGAAACCTGCCAGGAGAGAAGATTCAGTTGAATTCCAGATTCGCAATGAATGAAGGGCACATTCTGTAATGCAGATTCCAATGATTTCGAAGTCTGGATTGTGTGGACAGGAAAATGAAGAACTGAACTGTGTTGAGTTTCAGGCCACTGAAAACCCGCATTGGGTTACTTGGTCATTCAACAGTGGTGTAACGAAAACCTGCCTGGAGTGGAGAGTCAAATGTATTCCAGATTCACAGTGAATGAATTAAACATTCTGTAGTGGAGATTCCAATCATTTATGAAGGCTGGGTTATGTGTACAAGAAAATGAAGCTCTGAACAGGCTTGAGTGGATAGCCAATTTAACAGCACGGCTGCGAGTCTGAATAGTCCGCTGAAAAATAGCATTGGATTACTTGGACATTCACCAATGGTGATAAGAAAACCTGCCGAGAGTGGAGATTCTGATGAATACTAGATTCGCAGTGAATGAAAGGAACATTCTGTACTGGAGATAAATTTATTTCTGTAGGCGGATTTTTGTGGACAGGAAAATGAAGAGATGAACAGAGTTGAGTGGATAGCCAATTTAACAGCACGGCTGCGAGTCTGAACAGGCTGCTGAACACCAGCATTGGGATACTTGGACATTCACCAGTGGTGATACAAAACCTTGCCATAAGTGGAGATTCAGAATAATTCCAGATTCGCAGTGAATGAATGGAACATTCTGTAGTGGAGATAACAATGATTTCTGAAGGCTGTGTTGTATCGACAGGAAAATGAAGAGCTGACCAGGGTTGAGTGGATAGCCAATTGAACAGCACGTCTTCTAGTGTGAAAATGCCGCTGAAATCCAGCATTGACTTACTTGGCATTCACCAGTGGTGTAATGAAAGTCTGCCTGCAGTGCAATTTCAGTTGAATTCCAAATTCGCAGTGATTGAATGGAACATTCTGTCGTGGAGATAACAATGATTTCTGTAGGCTGGGTTGTGTGGACAGGAAAATGAAGAGCTGACATGGGTAGAGTGGATAGCGAATTGAACAGCATGGCTTCGAGTGTGAACAGGCCACTGAAAACCCGCATTGGGTTACTTGGTTATTCACCAGTGGTGTAACAAAAACCTGCCTGGAGAGGAGAATCAAATGTATTCCAGATTCACAGTGAATAATGGAACATTCTGTTGTGGCGATTCCAATGATTTCTGAAGCCAATCTAACAGCACTGCTGCGTGTGTGAACTGGCTGCTGAAAACCAGCTTTCGGTTAATTGGACATTTACCAGTGGTGTAAAAAAAACCTGCCTGGAGTGGAGATTCGGATGAAATCCAGTTTCGCAGTGAATGAATGGAACATTCCGTAGTGGAGATAACATTGATTTCTGTAGGCTGCTTTTTGTGGACAGTAAAATGAAGAGTTGAGTAAATAGCCTATAGAACAGTACAGCTGCATGCATGAAAAGGTCGTTGAAAATCAGCATGGGGTTACTTGGAACATTCAGTATGGGAGATTCCAATGATTTCTGATGGGTGGCTTGCATGGACAGGAAAATAAAGAGTTGAACAGGGTTGAGTCGATAACCAATTGAACAGAAAGGCTGCGAATGTGAACAGGCGCTAAAAGCCAGCATTCGGTTCCTTGGACATTCAACAGTGGTGTAACGAAATCCTACCTGGAAGAGAATCAGATGAATTCCAGATTCGCAGTGAATGAAAGTAACATTCTTTTAGTGGAGTTTCCAATGATTTCTGAATGTTGTGTTATGTGGACAACAAAATGAAGAGCTGAACAAGGTTGAGTGGATAGCCAATTTAACAGCACTAATGCGAGTGTGAACAGGCCACTGAAAACGAGCTTTGGGTTACTTGGTCATTCAGCAGTGGTTTAACGAACCTGCCTGTAGTGGAGAGTCACATGAATTCCAGATAAGCAGTGAATGAATGGAACAATCTGTAGTGGAGATTCCAATGATTTCTGAAGGCTGAGTTGGGTGAACAGGAAAAAGTAGAGCTGACCAGGGTAGAATCGATAGCCAATAAAACAGCACGGCTGGGAGTATGAAAAGGTCGCTTAAAACAAGCATTGTGTTACTTTGACATTAACAAGTGTTGTAATGAAAGCCTGCCTGGAGTGCAGATTCAGATAAATTCCAGAATCGCAGTGAATAATTGCAACATTCTGTAGCAGAGAGATTTCTTATGTCTGGATTTTTTGCATAGCAAAATGAAGAGCTGACCAGGGTGGAGTGGATAGCCAGTGAACAGCAGGGCTACGAGTGTTAACTGGCTGCTGAAAACCAGAATTTGGTTACTTGGACATTCACCAGTGGTGTAACGAAAACCTGCCTGGAGTGGAGTTTCAGATGAATTTAAGATTAGCAGTGAATGTACGGAACATTCTGTAGTGGAGGTTCCAATGATTTCTGAAGGCTGGTTTGTGTGGACAGCAAAATGAAGAGCTGACCAGGGTTGATTCGATAGCCAATTGAAGAGCACGGTTGGATTGTGAACAGGCCGCTGAAAACCAGCATTGGGTTACTTGAATATTCAATAGTGGTATAACGAAAACCTGCCTGGAGCGGGGAGTCAGATGAATTCCAGATTCACCGTGAATGAACGGAATATTCTTGTAGTGGAGATTCCAATAATTTCTGAAGGCTGGGTCATGTGGAAAGGAATATGAAGAGCTGAAGAAGGTTGAGTGGATAGCCAATTTTACAGCGCGGCTGCGACTTTGAACTGGCCGCTGAAAACTAGAATTATGCTACTTGGACATTCAACAGAGGTGTTACAAATACGTGCCAGGAGTGGAGATTCAGATGAATTCCAGATTCTTAGTGAATAATGGAACATTCTGTAGTGGAGGTTCCAATGATTTCTGAAGTCTGGATTGTGTGGACAGGAAAATGAAGACCTGACCAGTGTTGAGTGAATAGCCAGTCAACAGAACGGCGTCAAGTGTGAATAGACCACTGAAAACCAACATTGCGTTACTTGGACTTTCACAAGTGGTGTGAGGAAAGCCTGCCTGGTGTGCAGATTCAGATTAATTCCAGATTCGCAGTGAATGAATGGAACATTCTGTAGTGGAGATAACAATGATTTCTGTAGGCTGTGTTTTGAGGACAGGAAAATGAAGAGCTGACAGTATTGAATGGATAACCAATTGAACAGCACGTCTGCAATTGTGAACATGCCGCTGAAAACCAGCATTGCTTACTTGTAAATTCACCAGTGGTGTAACGAAAGACTGCCAGCAGTGCAGATTCAAATGAATTCCAAATTCGCAGTGAATGAATGGAACTTTCTGTAGTGGAGATTTCAATGATTTCTGAAGGCTGGGTTGTGATGAAAAGAAAAAGAAGAACTAACCAGGGTTGAATCGATAGCCAATTGTGAACAGATGGCTGCGAGTAAGAAAAGGCCGCTGAAAATCAGTATTGGGCTACTTGGACATTCACCAGTGTTGTAAGGAAAGACTGCATGAAGTGCAGTTTCACATGATTTCCAATTCACAGTGAATGAATTGACATTCTGTAGGGGAGATAACAATGAGTTCTGAAGTTTGGGTTCTGTGGACAGGAATATGAAGAGCTGACCAGGGTTGAGTGGATAGTCAATTGAACAGCATGCCTGCTTTTGTGAACAGGCCGCTGAAAACGAGCATTGGGTTACTTGGACATTCAACAGTGGTGTAAAGAAAACTTGCCTGAAGTGGAGATTCATATGAATTCCAGATTTGCAGTGAGTGTATGGAACATTCTGTAGTGGAGGTTCCAATGATTTCTGATGTTTGCGTTGTGTCGACAGGAAAATGATGAGGTGACCAGGGTTGAGTGTAGAGCCAATTCAACAGCACTGCTGCGAGTCTGAACAGGCCGCTGAAAACCAGAATTGGGTTACTTGGGCATTCAGCACTGGGGTAACGAAAACATGCCTGAAGTGGAGATTCAGATGAATTCCAAATTGGAAGTGAATGAATGGAACACTTTGTAGTGGAGATTCCAATGTTTATTGAATTCTGGCTGTGTGGACAGGAAAATCAAGAGCTTACCAGTGTTGATTGGATAGCCAATTGAACAGCACGGTTGCGAGACTGAACAGTCCACTGAAAACTAGCATTGGTTTACTTGGACATTCAACAGTGGTATAACGAAAACCTTCCAGAAGTGGAAAATCAGATAAATTCCAGATTCACAGTGAATGAATGGAACATTCTGTATTCAAGATTCCAATGATTTCTGAAGGCGGGTATATATGGAAAGGAAAATGAAGATCTGAACTGGGTTGTGTGGATAGCCAATTGAACAGCACAGCTGCAAGTCTGAACATGACGCTAAAAACCAGCATTGGGTTACTTGGACATTCACCAGTGGAGTACCGAAATCCTGCCGGGAATGGAGATTCAGATAAATTCCAGATTCGCAGTGAATGAATGGAACATACTCTAGTGGAGTTAACAATGATTTCTGAAGTCTGGATTGTGTGGACAGAAAAATTTAAATCTGACCAATGTTGAGTGGATAGCCAGTAAACAGCACGGCTTCGAGTTTGAAAAGACCACTGAAAACCAGCATTGCAATACATAGATATTCATCGGTGGTGTAATGAAAGCCTGCCTGGAGTGCAGATTCAGATTAATTACAGATTCACAGTGAATGAATGGAACATTCTGTCGTAGAGATTCCAAAGATTTCTGAAGTCGGGGTTTTGTGGACAAGAAAATGAAGAGCTGACTAGGGTTGAGTGGATAGCCAATTGAACAGCACGTTTGCGACAGTGCACAGGCCGCTGAAAACCAGAATTGGGTTACTTGGTCATTCAGCAGTGGTGTAATGAAAACCAGCCTGGAGTGGAGAGTCAGATGAATTCCAGATTCACAGTGAATAAATGGGACATTCCGTAGTGGACATTCCAATGATTTCTGAAGGGTTGGTTCTGTGGACAGGAAAAAGTAGAGTTGACAAGGATTTAATCAATAGCCAATAAAACAGCATGGCTGCGAGCAAGAAAAGGCCGCTGAAAACCGTCATTGGGTTATTTGGACATGCAACAGTGGTGTAACGAAAACCTGCTTGGAGTGGAGATTCATATGAATTCCAGATTTGCAGTGAGTGTATGGAACATTCTGTAGTGGAGGTTCCAATGTTTTCGGATGTTTGCGTTGTGTGGACAGGAAAATGATGAGCTGACCAGGGTTGAGTGTAGAGCCAATTCAACAGCACTGCTGCGAGTCTGAACAGGCCGCTGAGCACCAGCATAGGGTTACTTGCACATTCACCAGTGGTGTAACGAAAACCTGCCTGGAGTGCAGATTCAGATAAATTCCACTTTTGCAGTGAATGAATGGAATATTCTGTAGTGCAAATTCCAAAGGTTTCTGAAGAATGGGTTGTGTGGACAAGAAAATGAAGAGGTGACCAAGGTTGAATCGGTAGCAAATTGAACAGCATAGCTGCGACAGTGAACAGTCCGCTGAAAACCAGAATTGAGTTACTTGGTCATTCAGCACTGGGGCAACAAACAATTGCGTGAAGTGGAGATTCAGATGAATTCCAAATTGGCATTGAATAAATGGAACATTCTATAGTGGAGATTCCAATGTTTATTGAATTCTGGGTGTGTGGACACGAAAATGAGGAGATGACTAGGGTTGAGAGAATAGCCAATTGAGCAGCACGCCTGCGATTGTGAACAAAATTCGCAATGAATGAATGGAACATTCTGTAGTGGAGATTCCAATGATTTCTGAAAGGTGCCCTATGTGGACAAGAAAATGAAGAGCTGAACGGTGTTGAGTGGATAGCCAATTGTACAGCACGGCTGCGAGTCTGAACATGACGCTAAAAACCAGCACTGGGTTACTTGGACATTCACCAGTGGTGTAACGATATCCTGCCGGGAATGGAGATGCAGATGAATTCCAGATTCACAGTGAATGAATGGAACATTCTCTAGCGGAGATAACAATGATTTCTGAAGTCTGAATTGTGTGGACAGAAAAAGGAAAAGCTGACCAATGTTGAGTGGATAGCCATTAAATCACATGGCTTCGAGTGTGAAAAGACCACTGAAAACCAGCATTGCATTACATAGACATTCAACAGTGGAGTAACGAAAGCCTGCCTAGACTGCAGATTCAGATTAATTCCAGATTCGCAGTCAATGAATGAATCATTCTGTAGTGGAGTTAACAATGATTTCTGAAAGCTGGTTTGTGTGGACAGGAAAATGAAGAGCTAAACAGGGTTGAGTGGAACGCTAATTGAAGAGCACGTCTGCGACTGTGAAAATGCCACTGAAAACCAGCGTTGGGTTACTTGGACATTCACCAGTGGTGTAACGAAATACTGGCTGCAGTGCAGATTCAGATGAATTCCAAAATTCACAATGAATGAATGGAACATTCTGTAGTGGAGATTCCAATGATTTCTGAAGGCTGACCTATGTGCACAGGAAAATGAAGATCTGAACGGTGTTGAGTGGATAGCCAATTGAACAGCATGGCTGCGAGTCTGAACATGACGCTAAAAAACAGCACTGGGTTACTTGGACATTCACCAGTGGTGTAACGAAATCCTGCCGGGAATGGAGATGCAGATGAATTCCAGATTCGCAGTGAATGAATGGAACATTCACTAGTGGAGATAACAATGATTTCTGAAGTCTGGATTATGTGGACAGAAAAATGAAAAGATGACAAATGTAGAGTGGATAGACCCTAAAGAGCATGGCTTCGAGTGTGAACATGCCACTGAAAACCAGCATTGCATTACATAGACATTCAACAGTGGTGTAACGAAAGCCTGCCTGGAGTGCAGATTCAGAATAATTACAGATTCGCATTGAATGAATGGAACATTCTGTAGTAGAGATTTCAATGATTTCAGAAGTTGGGGTTTTGTGGACAAGGAAATGAGGAGCTTACGAGGGTTGAGTGGATAGCCAATTGAACAGCATGTTTGCTATAGTGAACAGGCCGCTGAAAATCAGCATTGGGTTACTTGGTCATTCAGCAGTGGTGTAATGAAAACCTGCCTGTAGTGGAGAATCAGATGAATTCCAGATTCGCAGTGAATAAATGGGACATTCCGTAGTGGACATTCCAATGATTTCTGAAGGGTTGGTTGTGTGGACAGGAAAAAGTAGAGTTGACAAGGATTTAATCAATGGCCAATAAAACAGCACGGCTGCGAGCAAGAAAACCGTCATTGGGTTACTTGGACATGCACCAGTGGTGTAACGAAAACCTGCCTGGAGTGGAGATTCATATGAATTCCAGATTTGCAGTGAGTGTATGGAACATTCCGTAGTGGAGGTTCCAATGATTTCGGATGTTTGCGTTGTGTGGACAGGAAAATGATGAGCTGACCAGGGTTGAGTGTAGAGCCAATTCAACAGCACTGCTGCGAGTCTGAACAGGCCGCTGAGCACCAGCATAGGGTTACTTGCACATTCACCAGTGGTGTAACGAAAACCTGCCTGGAGTGCAGATTCAGATAAATTCTACTTTCGCAGTGAATGAATGTAACATTCTGTAGTGCAGATTCCAAAGTTTTCTGAAGAGTGATTTGTGTGGACACGAAAATGAAGAGGTGACCAGGGTTTCATCGGTAGCAAATTGAACAGCATAGCTGCGACAGTGAACAGTCTGCTGAAAACCAGAATTGGGTTACTTGGTCATTCAACACTGGGGCAACGAATAACTGCGTGAAGTGGAGAGTCAGATGAATTCAAAATTGGCAGTGAATGAATGTAACATTCTGTAGTGGAGATTCCAATGTTTCCTGAATTTTGGGTGTGTGGACACGAAAATGAGGAGATGACTAGGGTTGAGAGAATAGCCAATTGAACAGCACGCCTGCGATTGTGAACAAAATTCGCAATGAATGAATGGAATATTCTGTAGTGGAGATTCCAATGATTTCTGAAGGCTGACCTATGTGCACAGCAAAATGAAGAGCTGAACGGTGTTGAGTGGATAGCCAATTGAACAGCACGGCTGCGAGTCTGAACATGACGCTAAAAACCAGCACTGGGTTACTTGGACATTCACCAGTGGTGTAACGATATCCTGCCGGGAATGGAGATTCAGGTGAATTCCAGATTCGCAGTAAATGAATTTAACATTCTCTAGCGGATATAACAATGATTTCTGAAGTCTGATTTGTGTGGACAGAAAAATGAAAAGCTGACCAATGTTGAGTGGATAGCCATTAAACAGCACGACTTTGAGTGTGAAAAGACCGCTGAAAACCAGCATTGCATTACATAGACATTCAACAGTGGTGTAACGAAAGCCTGCCTGGACTGCAGATTCAGATTAATTACAGATTCGCAGTGAATGAATGGAACATTCTGTAGTAGAGATTTCAATGATTTCAGAAGTTGGTGTTTTGTGGACAAGAAAATGAAGGGCTGAAGAGGGTTGAGTGGATAGCCAATTGAACAGCACGTTTTCGACAGTGAACAGGCCGCTGAAAACCAGCATTGGGTTACTTGGTCATTCAGCAGTGGTGTAGTGAAAACCTGCCTGGAGTGGAGAGTCAGATGAATTCCAGATTCGCAGTGAATAAATGGGACATTCCGTAGTGGACATTCCAATGATTTCTGAATGCTGGATTGGGTTGTGTGGATAGGAAAATGAAGAGCTGACCAGGGTAGAATCAATAGCCAAAAAAAGCACGGCTGAGATTATGAAAAGGCCGCTGAAAACCATCATTGTGTTACTTGAACATTCACCATTGTTGTAACGAAAATCTTCATGGAATGGAGATTCTGATGAATTCCAGATTCGCAGTGAATGTGTGGAAAATTCTTTAGTGGAGGTTCCAAAGTTTTCTGAAGTCTGGGTTGTGTGGACAGGAAAATGAAGAGCACACCAGCCAAGAGTGCATAGCCAGTTGAATAGCAGGCCTGCGAGTTTGAATTGGATGTTGAAAACCAGCATTGGGTTCCTTGGACTTTCACAAGTGGTGATTCCAATGATTTCTGAAGGCTGGCTTGTGTGGACAGGCAAAAGTAGAGCTTACCAGGTTTTAATCGATAGCCAATAAAACAGCACGACTGCAAGTATTAAAAGCCCGCTGAAAACCATTATTGGGTTACCTGGACATTCACCAGTGGTGTAACAAAAACCTGCGTGGAGTGGATATTCAGATGAATTCCAGATTTGAAGTGAGAGTATGGAACATTATGTAGTGGGAGTTCCAATGATTTCTGAAGTCTGCGTTGTCTAGACAGGAAAATGAAGAGCTGACCAGGGCTGTGTGTAAAGCCAATTCAACAGCACGGCTGTGAGTCTGAACAGGCCGCTGAAAACCAGCATTGCGTTACTTGGATATTAACCAGTGGTGTAACGAAAACCTGCCGGGAGTGGAGATTCATATTAATTCCAGATTTGCAGTGAATGAATGGAACATTCTGTTGTGGAGATTCCAAAGATTTCTCAAGGCTGGGTTGTGTGGACAGAAAAATGAAGAGCTGACCAGGGTTGAGTGCATAGCAAATTGAACAGCACGGCTGCCACAGTGAACAGGCCGCTCAAAATCAGCATTGGATTACTTGGTCATTCAGCACTGGAGTAATGAAAACCTGCCTGGAGTGGAGATTCAGAGGAATTTCAAAATCCCAGTGAATAAATGGAACATAATGTAGTGGAGATAACAAAGATTTCTGAAGGTTGGGATGTGTAGACAGGAAAATGGAGTACTGACCAGGGTTAAGTGGAGAGTGAATTGAACAGCACGGCTGCGATTGTGAACAGGCTGCTGAAAACCAGCATTGCATTACTTGGATATTCACCAGTGGTGTAAATAAAGACTGCCTGGGGTGCAGAATCAGATGAATACCATAGTCGCAGTAAATGAATGGAACATTTTCTAGTGGAGTGTCCAATGGTTTCTTAGTTCTGGTTTGTTTGCATAGCAAAATGAAGAGCTGACCAGGGTGGAGTGGATAGCCAGTAACAGCAGGGCTGAAAGTGTGAACTGGCTGCTGAAAACCAGCTTTCGGTTACTTGGACATTCACCAGTGGTGTAACAAAAACTGCCTGGAGTGGAAATTTGGCTGAATTCCAGATTCGCTGTGAATGAAAGAAACATTCTGTAGTGGAGATTCCAAAGATATCAGAAGGCTGGGTTGTGTGGACAGGAAAATGTAGAGCTGAACAGGGTTAAGTGGAGAGCCAATTGAAGAGCACGGCTGCGATTGTGAAAAGCCCACTGAAAACCAGCATTCGGTGACTTGGATATTCAACAGTGGTGTAACGCAAACCTGCCTGGAGTGCATGGTCAGATGATTGGAAAATTCTGTTGCGGAGATTCCGATGATTTCTGAAGGCTGCTTTGTGTGAACAGGAAAATGAAGTGCTGAACAGGGTTAAGTGGGGAGTCAATTGAAGAGCACATCTGCGAGTGTGAACATGCCGCTGAAAACCAGCGTTGGGTTACTTGGACATTCACCAGTGGTGTAACGAAATACTGGCTGCAGTGAAGATTCAGATGAATTCCAAAATTGGCAATGAATGAATGGAACATTCTGTAGTGGAGATTCCAATGATTTCTGAAGGATGAGCTATGTGGAGAGGAAAATGAAGAGCTGTACGGTGTTAG
Organism: Sorex fumeus; assembly: GCF_029834395.1. Lineage (NCBI taxonomy): Eukaryota > Metazoa > Chordata > Mammalia > Eulipotyphla > Soricidae > Sorex > Sorex fumeus. The sequence goes on along the minus strand of NW_026606144.1, from coordinate 5,224,356 downwards.
GTGGATAGCCAATTGAACATCATGGCTGCGAGTCTGAACATGAGGCTAAAAACCAGCACTGTGTTCCTTGGACATTCACCAGTGGTGTAACGATATCCTGCTGGGAAAGGAGATTCAGATGAATCCCAGATTCGCAGTGAATGAATGGAACATTCTCTAGCGGAGATAACAATGATTTCTGAAGTCTGGATTGTGTGGACAGAAAAATGAAAAGCTGACCAATGTTGAGTGGATAGCCATTAAACAGCACGGCTTCGAGTGTGAAAAGACCGCTGAAAACCAGCATTGCATTACATAGACATTCAACAGTGGTGTAACGAAAGCCTGCCTGGACTGCAGATTCAGATTAATTACAGATTTGCAGTGAATAAATGGAACATTCTGTAGTAGAGATTTCAATGATTTCAGAAGTTGGTGTTTTGTGGACAAGAAAATGAAGAGCTGACGAGGGGTGAGTGGATAGCCAATTGAACAGCACGTTTTCGACAGTGAACAGGCCGCTGAAAACCAGCATTGGGTTACTTGGTCATTCAGCAGTGGTGTAGTGAAAACCTGCCTGGAGTGGAGAGTCAGATGAATTCCAGATTCGCAGTGAATTAATGGGACATTCCGTAGTGGACATTCCAATGATTTCTGAAGGGTTGGTTTTGTGGAAAGGAAAAAGTAGAGTTGACCAGATTTTAAACAATAGCCAATAAAACAGCACGACTTCGAGTAAGAAAAGGCCGCTGAAAACCGTCATTGGGTTACTTGGACATGCACCAGTGGTGTAAGGAAAACCTGCAGTGAGTGTATGGAACAATCTGTAGTAGAGCTTCCAATGATTTCAGATGTTTGCGTTGTGTGGACAGGATAATGAAGAGCTGACCAGGGTTGAGTGCATAGCCAATTTAACAGCATGGCTGCCACAGTGAACAGGCCGCTCAAAATCAGCATTTGGTTACTTGGTCATTCAGCACTGGAGTAATGAAAACCTGCCTGGAGTGGAGATTCAGAGGAATTTCAAAATCCCAGTGAATAAATGGAACATAATATAGTGGAGATAACAACGATTTCTGAAGGTTGGGATGTTTGGACAGGAAAATGCAGTGCAGACCAGAGTTAAGTGGAGAGCCAGTTGAACAGCACGGCTGCGATTGTGAACAGGCCTCTGAAAACCAGCATTGCATTTCTTGGATATTCACCAGTGGTGTAAAGAAAGACTGCCTGGGTAGCAGAATCAGACTAATTCCAGAATCGCAGTGAATGAATGGTACATTCTCTAGTGGAGTGTCCAAATATTTCTTAAGTCTGCGTTGTTTGCACAGCAAAATGAAGAGCTGACCAGGGTGTAGCGGATAGCCAGTGAACAGTAGGGCTGCGAGTGTGAACTGCTTGCTGAAAACTAGGTTTTGATTACTTGGACATACACCAGTGGTGTAACAAAAAACTGCCTGTAGTGGAGATTCGGATGAATTCCAGATTCGTAGTGAATGAAAGGATCATTCTGTAGTGGAGACTTAAATTATTTCTGAAGGCTGGGTTTTGTGGACAGTAAAATGAAGAGCCGACCAGGGTGGAATAGATAGCCAATAGAACAGCATGGCTGCGAGTATGAAAAGGTCACGGAAAACCAGCTTTGGGTTACATGGACATTCACCAGTGGTGTAACGGAAAGTTGACTGGAGTGGAGATTCAGATGAATTCCAGAGTCGCACTGAATATATGGAACATTCTCTAGTGGAGGTTCCAATGATTTCTGAAGTCTGGGTTGTGTGGACAGGAAAATGAAGAGCTGACCAGGGTTGAGAGGATAGCCAACTGAACTGCACCTCTGCGAGTGTGAACATGCCGCTGAAAAACCGCATTATGTTACTTTGACATTCACCACGGTGTAAAGAAAGCCTGCCTGGAGGGGAGAGTCAGATGAATTCCAGATTCGCAGTGAATGTATGGAACATTCTGTAGTGGATGTTCCAGTGTTTTCTGAAATTTGGGTTGTGTGAGCAGTAAAATGAAGAACTGTCCAATGTTGAGTGTTTAACCAATTGAACAGAACGGTGTGACAGTGAATAGGGCGCTGAAAACCAGCATTGGGTTACTTGGTCATTCAGCAGTGGTCTAACGAAAACCTGCCTGGAGGGTAGAGTCAGATGTATTCCAGATTCGTAGTGAAAGAATGGAACATTCTGTATTAGAGATTCCAATGATTTCTGAGGGCTGAGTTATGTGGACTGGAAAAAGAAGAGCTGACCAGCATTGAGTGGATAACCAATTGAACAGCACGTATGCGAGTGTGTACATTCCGCTGAAAACCAGCATTGGGTTCCTTGGACATTCACCAGTGGTGTAACGAAAGACTGCCTGCAGTGCAGATTCAGAAGAATTCCAAATTCGCAGTGAATAAATGGAACATTCTGTAGTGGAGAATAACAATAATTTCTGAAGGCTGGGTTGTATGGACAGGAATATAAAAAGCTGACCAGTATTGATAGGATAGCCAGTGAAAAGTAGGGTTTCGAGTGTGAATAGACTGCTGAAAACCAGCACTGTGTTACTTGGACATTCACCAGTTGTGTAAAGAAAGCCTGCCTGGAGTGGGGATTCAGATGAATTCCAGATTCACAGTGAATGAAAGGAACATTCTATTATTGAGATTCCAATGATTTCTGAATGCTGGATTGTGTGGACAGGAAAATGAAGAGCAGACAAGGTTAGCGTGGATAGCCAGTTGAACAGCAGGCCTGCGAGTTTGACAAGGCTGCTGAAAACCAGCATTGGGTTACTGTGATATTCAGTAGTGGTGTAACGAAATCCTGCCTGGAGTGGAGATTCTATGAATTCCAGAATGGCAGTGATTGAATGGAACATTTAGAAGTGGAGACACAAATGATTTCAGAACTCTGGGTTATTGGCACCAGGAAATGAAAAGCTGACCAGGGTGGTGTGCATAGCCGTGAACACCATGACTGCGGTATGTGAACAGGCCACATTGGGTTACTTGGATATTCACCAGTGGTGTAACGAAATCCTGCCTTGAGTGGAGATTCGATGAATTCCAGATTGGCAGTGAATGAATGGAAATTCTGTAGTGGATATTCCAATGATTTCTGAAGTTAGGGTTGTGTTGCCCGGAAAATGACCAGGTTTCAGTATGAGCCAGTTTAACAGCACGCCTGCGAGTGTGAACAGGATGATGCAAACCAGTATTGGGTTATTTGGACATTCACCAGTGGTGTAACGATAGCCTGCCTGGAGTGGACATTAGATGAATTCCAGATTGGCAGTGAATGAATGGAACATGCTGTAGTGGAGATTACAATGATTTCTGAATTCTAGGTTGTGTGAACAGGAAAATGAAGAGCTGACCAGGTTTGAGTGGAAAGCCAGTTGAACAGCACGCCTGCGAGTGTGAAAATAACGCTGAGAACCAGCATTGGGTTACCTGGACATTCACAAGTGCTGTAACGAAAGCCTGCCTGGAGTGGAAATTCGATGGACTCCAGATTGGGAGTGAATGAATGGAACATTCTGTAGTGGAGATACCAATGATTTCAGAACTCTGGGTTATTAGCACCAGTAAATGAAGAGAGGACCAGGTGGAGTGTATAGCCAGTGAAAACCACGCCTGCGGTATATGAACAGGCTGCTGATACTTGGCATTGGGTTACTTGGATATTCACCAGTGGTGTAACGAAAGCCTGCATGGAGTGGAGATCCAGATGAATTCCTGATTCGCAATTAATGAATGGAACATTCTGTAGTGGAGATTTCAATGATTTCTGAAGTCTGGGTTGTGTGGAAAGGAAAAGAAAGAACACACTACTGTGGAGTAGATATCCAGTTGAACAGCATGCCTGCGAGTGCAAACAGGATGCGGAAAAACAGTAGTGGGTTACTTGGACATTCACCAGTTTTGTAACAAAAGCCTGCCTGGAGTGGAGATTCAAAGAATTCCTGATTGGCAGTGAATGAATGGAACATTCTGTAGTGGAGATTCTAATGGTTTTTGAAGACTGGGCAATGTGGACAGGAAAATGAAGAGCTGACCAGGCTTGAGTTGATAGCCAGTTTAACAGCACGCCTGCGAGTTTGAAGAGGACTATGAAAACCAGCTTTGTGGTACTTCGATATTCACTTGTGGTGTAATGAAATCCTGCCTGGAGTGGAGATTCGATGAATTCCAAGTTAGCAGTGAATGAATGGAAATTTCTTTAGTGGAAATTACAATGATTTCCCAAGTCTGGTTTGTGAGGACAGGAAAATGAAGAGCTGACCACGGTGGATTGGATAGCCAGATGAACAGCAGACTGGCGAGTGTGAATAGGCCTTTGAAAACCAGCATTGGGTTACTTGGAAATTCAGAAGTGGTGTAACGAAAGGCTGCCTAGAGTGTAGATTCAGATGATTTCCAGATTTTCAGGGAATGAGTGGAACATTCTGTAATGTCGATAACAATGATTTCAGAACTCTGGGTAATTGGCACCAGGAAATGAAGAGCTGACCAGGGTGGAGTCGATAGCCCATGAACACCACGCCTGCGGTATGTGAAGAGGCCGCTGACAACCAGAATTAGGTTACTTGGATATTCACCAGTGATGTAACGAAATCCTACCTGGAGTGGAGATTCTATGAATTCCAAATTCGCAGTGCATGAATGGAAATTCAGTAGTGGGGATTCCAATGAATACTGAAGGCTGGGTTGTGTGGACAGGAAAATGAAGAGCTGACCAGGGTTGAGTGGAAATCCAGTTGAATAGCATGCCTGCGAGTATGAACAGGATGATGAAAACTAGCTTTCGGTTACTTGGATATTCACTAGTGGCCTAACGAAAGACTGTCTGGAGTGGATATTCAGATGAATTCCAGATTCGCAGTGAATGATTAGAACATTCTGTAGTGGAGATTCCAATGATTTCTGAACTCTGGTTTGTGTGGAGACGAAAATGAAGAGCAGAGCATGTTAGAGTGGATAGCCAGTTGAACAGCAGTCCTGCGACATTGAACAGGCTGCTGATAACCAGCGTTGGGTTACTTGGATATTCAAGAATGTTGTAACCATATCCTGCCTGGAGTGGAGATTCCATGAATTCCAGATTGGCAGTGAATGAATGGAACATTCTGTAGTGGAGATTCCAATGATTTATGATGTTGGGGTAGTGTGGACGGGAAAATAAAGAGCTGACCAGGGTTCAGTGAATAGCCAGTTGAACAGAACACCTGCGAGTGTGAAGAGGCCTCTGCACACCAGCATTGAGTTACTTGGACGTTCAGCAGTGGTGTAAAGAAATCCTGCCTGGAGTGGAGATTCGATGATCTCTAGATTGGCACTGAATGAATTGATATTCCAATGATTTCTGAAGTCTGGCTTGTGTGATTAGGAAAAGAAAGGGTTGACCAATGTGGAGTGAATGCCAGTTGAACAGCAAGCCTGCGAGTGTGAACAGTACGCTGAAACCCAGCATTTGGTTACTTGGACATTCAGCAGTGGTGTAACAAAACCGTGCCTGGAGTGGAGATTCGATGAATTCCATATTGGCAGTGAATGATTGTAACATTCTGTAGTGGAGATTCCAATGATTTCTGTAGTCTGGATTGTGTGGACAGGAAAATGAATAGCTTAACAGTGTTGTGTGGATAGCCAGTTGAACAGCACGCCTGCGAGTGTGAAATGGCCGCTGAAAACCATCATTGGATTACTTGGACATTCGCCGGTGGTGTAAAGAAATTCTGCCTGGAGTGGAGATTCGATGAATTCCAGATTCGCAGTGAATGAATTGAACATTCTGTAGTGGAGATTCGAATGATTTCTGAAGTCTGCGTTGTGTGGAACAGATAATAAAGAGCTGACCAGGTTTGAGTGTTTAGAGAGTTGAACAGCATGCCTTCAAGTGTGCACAGGCCTCTGAAAACCAACATTGCTACTTGGACACTCAACAGTGGTGTAACGAAAGCCTGCCTGGAGTGGAGATTCAGATGATTTCCAGATTTGCTGTGAATGAATGGAACATTCTGTACTGGAGATAACAATTATTTCAGAAATCTGGGTAATTGGCACCAGGAAATGAAGAGCTGACCAGGGTGGAGTGGATAGCCAGTGAACACCACGCCCGCGGTATTTGAACAGGCTGCTGACCACTAGCATTCTGTTACTTATATATTCACAAGTGGTTTAACGAAATCCTGCCTTGAGTGAGATTCGATGAATTCCAGATTGACAGAGAGTGAATGGAAATTCTGTAGTGGAGATTCCAATGAATTCTGACGACTGGGTTGTGTGGACAGGAAAATGAACAGCTGACCAGGCTTGAGTGAATAGTCAGTTGAACCAAATGCCTGCGAGTGTGAAGAGGCCTCTGAACACCAGCTTTTTGTTACTTGGACAATCAGCAGTGCTGTAAGGAAATCCTCCCTTGATTGGAGATTCGATGAGTTCCAGATTGGCAGTGAATGAATAGAAATTCTGTAGCGGAGATTCGAATGATTTCTAAAGTCTTCGTTGTGTGGACAGGAATATGAAAAGCTGTCCAGGGATGAGTGAAAAGCCAGTTGAACAGCAAGCCTGCGAGTGTGACTAGGACGCTTAAATCCAGCTTTGGGTTACTTGGACATTCAACAGTGGTGTAATGAAAGCCTGCCTGGAGTGGATATTCAGATGAATTACAGATTCGCAGTGAATGTATGGAACATTCTGTAGTGGAGATTCCAAAGATTTCTGAAGCCTGGTTTCTGTGGACAGGAAAATGAAGAGCAGACCAGGTTATCGTGGATAGCCAGTTGAACAGCAGGCCTCCGAGTTTGAGCAGGCTGCTGATAACCTGCATTGGGTTACTTGTATATTCACCAGTGGTGTATTGAAACTCTGCCTGGAGTAGGAGATTCGATATATTCCAGATTGGCAGTGAATGAATGGACCATTCTCTTCTGGGGATTCCAGTGATTTCTGAAGTCTGGGTTGTGTGGACAGGATAATGAAGAGCTGACCAGGATTGAGTGAAGAGCCAGTTCAACAGCACGCCTGCGAGTGTGACCAGGCCTCTTAAAACCAGCAATGTGTTACTTGGACATTCACCAGTGGTGTAACGAAAGCCTACCTGGAGTGGAGATTCAGATAATTTCCAGATTTGCAGTGAATGAATGGATCATTCTGTAGTGGAGATAGCAATGATTTCAGAAATCTGGGTTACTGGCACCAGGAAATGACAAGGGTGGTGTGTATAGCCAGTGAACTCCACACCTGCGGTATGTGAACAGGTCGCTGACCACTAGCATTAGGTTACTTGGATATTCAACATTGATGTGACGAAATCCTTCCTGGAGTGGAGATTCGATGAATTCCAGATTGGCAGTGAATGAACAAAAATTCTTTAGTGGAGATACCAATGATTTCTAATGTCTGGGTCGTGTGGACAGGAAAATGAGCTGACCAGGGTTGAGTGGAAAGTCAGTTGAACAGCACGCCTGCAAGTGTTACCAGGACGCTGAAATCCATCATTCTGTTACCTGCACATTCAGCAGTTATGTAACGAAAACCTGCCTGGAGTGGAGATACAGTTGAATTCAAGATTCGCAGTGAATGAATGGAACATTCTGTAATGGAAATTCCAATGACTTCTGAAGTCTGGCTTCTTTTGAAAGGAAAATGAAGAGCAGACCAGGTTATCATGATAGCCAGTTGAACAGCAGGACTGCGAGTTTGAGCATGCTGCTGATAACCAGCATTGGGTTACTTGGATATTCACCAGTTGTGTAACGAAACCCTGCCTGGAGTGGAGATTCGAAGAATTCCAGATTGGCAGTGAATGAATGAACTTTCTGTAGTGGAAATTCCAATAATTTCTGAATTCTGGGTTTTATGGACAGGAAAATGAAGAGCAAATGAGGTTGGCGTGGATAGCCAGTTGAACATCAGGCCTGCGAGTTTGAAACGGCTGCTAAATACCAGGATAGGGTTACTTGTATATTCACCAGTGGTGTGAAAATTAGCAATCTGTTACTTGGACATTCAGAAGTCGTGTAACGAAAGCCTACCTGTACTGGAGATTCGATGATTTCCAGATTGGCAGTGAATGAATGGAACATTCTGTAGTGCAGATTCCAATGATTTCTGAAGTTGGGTTGTTTGTACAGGAAAAGAAAGAGAGGACCACTGTGGAGTGGATAGCCAGTTGAACAGCAGGCCTGCGAGTGTGAACAGGACGCTGAAATCCATCATTGTGTTACTTGCACATTCAGCAGTTACCCAACGAAAGCCTGCATGGAGTGGAGATTTAGATGATTTCCAGATTAACAGTGAAAGAATGGAACATTATGTAGTGGAGATTCCAATGATTTCTGATTCTGGGTTATGTGGAAATGAAAATGAAGAGTTGACCAGGTTGGAGTGGAGAGCCAGTTGAACAGCATTCCAGCGAGTGTGAACTGGCTGCTGAAAATAAACATTGGGTTACATGGATATTCACCAGTGATGTAACAAAAGCCTGCCTGGAGTGGAGATTCTATGAATTCGTGATTCGCAATGAATGAGTGGAACATTCTGTACTGGAGATTCCAATGATTTTTGACGTATGCGTTGTGTGGACAAGAAAATTAAGAGCTGACCGGGGTTGAGTGGGTACTCAGTTGAACAGCACTCCTGCGAGTTTGAACAGTACGCTGAAAACCACAATTAGGTTACTTGGACATTCACCAGTGGTGTAACGAAAGCCTGCATTGAGTGGAGTTTCAGGTTAATTCCAGATTCGCAGTGAATGAATGGAACATTCTGTAGTGGAGATTCCAATGATTTCTGAAGTGTGGGTTGTGTGGACACGAAAATGAAGCGCATACCAGTGTTGAGCGGAAAGCCAGTTGAATAGCCCGCCTGCCAGTGTGAACAGGACGCTGAAAACCAGAATTTGGTTACTTGGACATTCAACAGTGCTGTAAAGAAAGTTAGTTTGGAATGAAGATTCGATGATCTCCAGATTGGCTGTGAATGAATGTAACATTCTGAAGTGGAGATTCCAATGATTTTTCAAATCTGGGTTGTATGGACAGGAAAAAAAAGAGCTGACCACTCTTGAGTGGATAGCCAGTTTATTAGCTCGCTTGCGTGTGTGAACAGGACACTGAAAAACAGCATCGTGTTACTTGGACATTCAGCAGGGTGTAACGAAATCGTGCCTGGAGTGGTGATTCAGAAGAATTCCAGAATCACAGTGAATGAATGGAACATTCTGTAGTGGACATACCAATGATATCTGAAGTCTGGGTTGTATGGACATGAAAATGAAGAGCTGACCAGGGTGGATTGGAGAGCCAGTGAACACCATGCCTGCGGTATGTGAACAGGCCGCTGACCACTAGAATTTGGTTACTGGGACATGCAGAAGATTCCCAACCCTGACGAGTTTTAGAGGCATATGATCATCACCACCACTGGGTGGCGTTGAACGGGAGAGTACAACATGGTTTCGATTGATTCAGTAGTCGATGCACACCAGGCCTGGTTAGAGTGAACGGGATGATGAAAACTTCGCTTGATTAAGTGCACAGGCAGATGAAATCCAGATATATAGGTGTTGATATTTAGATGAACTCAGGTGGCTCTGTAGAGCGACAGGGTTAATGAATAGAATTCTATATTCGACTGGATAGGGAGCTGAATAGCAGGCGTGGGGAGAGTTGACAGCAAATGCTCAATTGGTAGATTTCGAATTAGACTCGATTTCGTGGAGGACGAGAAGAAACGCAGGTATAATACATTTATATTGAGATGAATTCACTACTCAGCAGTGTCGATCGCTGTCACTATCCCAGTCCTTCCCGTATTCAATGATTTTCTGGCACGGTTCAGTAGCGTCTTCATTTGGATACTTGTGGTGAATGTAATTTTGGCATATGGAATATTTCACGGTGTCTTGCCAGGCTTTGTCACGAGGGCCACATACTCTCAGTAGCTTCCCGGGCTCTCTGAGAGGGCGAGGAATTGAACCCGGCTCGGCCAGACTGGCTGTGTGACATACTCGTCCTACTGCTGTGCTTTCGCGCCAGATTGGCTCTGTTGTTAGGAAGATAAAAAGCAGCCCATGGATGATTTTAGAGTGCAAAATCAGATGTTTCCAAGTTTCTGGTTAGACTAAACAGTGCTGTAACGAATACCTGCGCAGAGTGGAGATTCAGATGTATTCCAGACCCACAGTGAATGATCGGAATATTCTGTAGTGGAGATTCCAAAGCTTTGTGATGTCTGGGTTCTCTGGACAAGAAAATGTAGAGCTGAACAGGGTTGAGTGGATAGCCAGTTTAACAGCACGCCTGGGAATGTGAACAGGACGCTTAAAACCAGCATTGTGTTACATGGACATTCAGGAGTGGTGTAAAGAATGCCTGCCTGGAGTGGAGATTCGATGATCTTCAGATTGGCAGTGAATGAATAGAATATTCTGTATTGCAGATTGCAATGATTTTTGAAATCTGGGTTGTGTGGACAGGAAAATGAAGAGCTGACTAGGTTGGAGTGGAGAGCCAATTGAAGAGCATGCCCGCAGTGTGAAGAGATTGCTGAAAACTAGCATTCGGTTACTTGGACATTCAGCAGTGGTGTAACGAAAACCTGCCTGGAGTGGATATTCAGATGAATTACAGATTCGTAGTGAATGAATGGAACATTATTTAGTGGAGATTCCAAAGATTTCTGAAACCTGGGTTCTGTGGACAGGAAAATGAAGAGCAGACCAGGTAGTCGTGGATAGCCAGTTGAACAGCAGTCCTGCGAGTTTGAGCAGGCTGTTGATAACCAGCATTGGGTTACTTGGATATTCACTAGTGGTATTTCGAAATCCTGCCCGGAGTGGAGATTCGATGAATTCCAGATTGGCAGTGAATGAATGGACCATTCTTTTCTGGGGATTCCAGTGATTTCTGAAGTCTGGGTTGTGTGGACTGAATAATGAAGAGTTGACCAGGGTTGATTCAAGAGCTAGTTCAACAGCACTCCTGCAAGTGTGAACAGGCCTCTTAAAACCAGCATTGGGTTACTTGGACATTCACCAGTGGTTATAACCAAAGCCTGCCTGGAGTGGAGATTCAGTTGATTTACAGATTTGCAGTGAATGAATGGAATATTCTGTAGTGCAGATAGCAATGATTTCAGAAATCTGAGTTACTGGCACCAGGAAATGAAGAGAAGACAAGGGTGGAGTGTATAGCCAGTGAACACCACACCTACGGTATGTGAACAGGCCGCTGTCCTCTAGCATTGGGTTACTTGGATATTCAACAGTGGTGTAAGGAAATCCTTCCTGGAGTGGAGATTCGATGAATTTCAGATTGGCAGTGAATGAATGAAAATTCTTTAGTGGAGATTCCAATGATTTCTAAAGTCTGGGTTGTGTGAACAGGAAAACGAAAAGCTGACCAGGGTTGAGTGGAAAGCCAGTTGAACAGCACGCCTGCGCGTGTGACCAGTACGCTGAAAACCACATTGGGTTTCTTGGACATTCACCAGTTGTGTAACGAAAGCCTGCATGGAGTGGAGTTTCAGTTAAATTCCAGATTCGCAGTGAATGAGTGGAACATTCTGTAGTTGAAATTCCAATGATTTCTGAAGTCTGGGTTTTGTGGACAGGAAAAGAAAGAGCTGACCACTGTGGGTGGACAGAGAGTTGAACAGAACTCCTGCTAGTGTGTACAGGACGTTGAAAACCAGCATGAGGTTACTTGGACATTCACCAGTACTGTAACGAAAGTCTGCCTGGAGTGGAGATTCAGATGAATTCAAGATTCTCAGTGAATGAATGGAACATTCTGTAGTGGAAATTCCAGTGATTTCTGAAATCTGGCTTCTGTGGACAGGAAAATGAAGAGCAGACCAGTTTGTCATGATAGCCAGTTGAAGAGCAGGACTGTGAGTTTGAGCAGGCTGCTGATAACCAGCATTGGGTTACTTGGATATTCACCAGTTGTGTAACGAAACCCTGCCTGGCGTGGAGATTCGAAGAATTCCAGATTGGCCGTGAATTAATGGGACTTTCTGTAGTGGAGATTCCAATAATTTCTGAATTCTGGGTTTTATGGACAGGAAAATGAAGAGCAAACGAGGTTGGCGTGGATAGCCAGTTGAACAGCATGTCTTCGAGTTTGAAACGGCTGCTAAAACCCAGGATAGGGTTACTTGTATAATCACCAGTGGTGTAACGATATCCTGCCTGGAGTGGAGGGTTGATGAATTCCAGATTGGCAGTGAATGAAAGGAACATTCTATAGTGGAGATTCCAATGATATCTTGAAGTCTGGTTTGTGTGGACAAGAAAAGAGCTGACAGGTGTTGAGTGGATAGCCAGTTGAACAGCAGGCCTGCGAGTGTGAACAGGCCTCTGAAAACCAACATTGGGGTATTTGGACATTCAGCAGTGGTGAAACGAAATCCTAACTGGAGTGGTGATTCGATGAAATCCATATTGACAGTGAATGAATGGAACATTCTGTAGTGGAGATTCCAATGATTTCTGCAGTCTGGTTTGTGTGGACAGGAAAATGAATAGCTTACCAGTATTGAGTGGATAGCCAGTTGAACATCACGCATGCGACTGTGAACTGGCCGCTGAATACCATCATTGGGTTACTTGGACATTCGACAGTGGTGTAATGAAAGCCTGCCTGGAGAGGAGATTCGATGAATTCCAGATTGGCAGTGAATGAATGGAACATTCTGTAGTGGAGATACCAATGATTTCAGAACTGTGGGTTATTGGCACCAGCAAACGAAGATCTGACCAGGGTGGTGTCGAGAGTCAGTGAACACCACGCCTGTGGTATGTGAACATGCCGCTGACAACCAGAATTGGGTTACTTGGATATTCAACAGTGGTGTAACGAAATCCTACCTGGAGTGGTGATTCGATGAAATCCATATTGGCAGTGAATGAATGGAATATTCTGTAGTGGAGATTTCAATGATTTCTGCAGTCTGGGTTGTGTGGACAGGAAAATGAATAGCTTACCAGTATTGAGTGGATAGCCCGTTGAACAGCACGCCTGCGACTGTGAACTGGCTGCTGAATACCATCATTGGGTTACTTGGACATTCGACAGTGGTGTAACGAAAGCCTGCCTAGAGTGGAGATTCGATGAATTCCAGATTAGCAGTGAATGAATGGAACATTCTGTCATGGAGATACCAATGATTTCTGAAGTCTACTTTGTGTGGAACAGATAATATGGAGCTAAACAGGGTTGAGTGTTTAGCAAGTAGAACAGCATGCCTTCGAGTGTGCATAGGCCTCTGAAAACGAACTATGGGTTACTTGGACATTCAGCACTGGTGTAATGAATGCCTGCCTGGAGTGGAGATTCAGTTGATTTCCAGATATGCGGTGAATGAATGGAACATTCTGTAGTGGAGATAACAATGACTTCTGAAGTCTGGGTTGTGTGGACAGGAAAATGAATAGCTTACAAGGGTTGAGTGGATAGCCAGTTGAACAGCACGCCTGTGAGATTGAACAGGACGCTGAACATCAGCATTGGGTTACTTGGATATTCAGCAGTGGTGTAACGAAAGCCTGCCTGAAATGGATATTCAGATGAATTCCAGATTGGCAGTGAAGGAATGGAAGATTTTATAGTGTAGATTTCAATGATTTCTGAAGTCTGGTTTGTGTGGACAGGAAAATGAATATCTGACCAGGTTGGAGTGGATAGCCAGTTGATCAGCACGCCTGTGAGTGTGAACAGGCAGCTGAAAACTAGCACTGTGTTACTGGATATTCACCAGTGGTGTAAAGAAATACTGCCTGGAGTGGAGATTCGATGAATTCCAGATTGGCAGTGAATGAATGGAACATTCTGAAGTGGAGATTCCAATGATTTTTGAAATCTGGGTTGTGTGGACAGGAAAAGAAAGAGCTGCCCACTCTGGAGTGGAAAGCCCGTTTAATAGCACGCTTGCGAGTGTAAACAGAACGCTGAAAACCAGCATTTTGTTACTTGGAAATTCAGCAGTGGTGTAATGAAATCGTGCCTGGAGTGGTGATTCAGAAGAATTCCAGAATCGCAGTAAATGAATTGAACATTCTTTAGTGGCGATACCAATGATTTCTGAAGTCTAAGTTGTATGGACAGGAAAATGAAGAGCTGACCAGGGTGGACTGGATGGCCAGTGAACACCATGCCTGCGGTATGTGAACAGGCCACTGACCACTAGAATTGGGTTACTGAGACATGCAGAAGAATCGCAACACTGACGAGTTTTAGAGGCATACGATCATTCTCACCACTGGGTGGTGAGAACCGGGAGAGTACCATACGGTTGACCAGGAGAGTTCCATATGCTTTCGATTGATTCAGTAGTCGATGCACACCAGGCCTGGTTAGAGTGAACGGGAAGATGAAAACTTTGCTTGATTAAGTGCACAGGCAGATGAAAACCAGATATATAGGTGCTGATATTTAGATGAACTCAGGTCTCTCAGTTGTGTGGCAGGGTTAATGAATAGAATTCTATATTCGACTGGATAGGGAGCTGAACAGCAGGCCTGGGGAGAGTTGACAGCAAATGCTCAATTGGTAGATTTCGAATTCGACTCGATTTCGTGGAGAACGAGAAGAAACGCAGGCCTAATACATTGGATATTGAGATGAATTCACTACTCAGCAGTGTGGATCGGTTTCACTCTCCCAGTCCTCCAGGACATCATTGATATGCTGGCACGGTTCAGTAGTGTCTTCTTTTGGAGACTTGTGGTGACTGTAATTTTGGCATAAGGAATATTTCACGGGTGTCTTTCCAGGCTTTGCCACGAGGGCCAGATACTCTCGGTAGATTCACGGGCTCTCTGAGACGGCGAGGAATTGAACCTGGATAGGCCAGTCTGGTTGGGTGACACACACGGCCTACTTGTGTGCTTTCACGCCAGAATGGCAGTGTGGATAGGATGATGAAAAGCAGCTCATGGATGATTTTAAAGTGCAGATTCAGATGATTTCAAGTATCTGGGTAGACTCACCAGTGATGTAACGAATGCCTGCGTACAGTGGAGATTCTGATGTATTCCAGACTCGCAGTGAATGGTCGGAACATTCTTTGGTGGAGATTCCAAAGGTTTGTGATGTCTGGGTTCTATGGACAGGAAACTGAAGAGTTGACCACGGTTGAGTGTATAGCCAGTTGAACAGCATGGCTGCACGTGGGATCAGGACGCTGAAAAACAGCATTGTGTTCCTTGGAATGGAACATTCTGTAGTGGAGATTCCAATGATTTCTGAAGTGAAGGTTGTGTGAACAGGAAAATGAAGAGCTGAGCAGGTTGGAGTGGATAGCCAGTTGAACAGCACGCGTGTGAGTGTGAACAGAACGCTGAAAACCAGCATTGGGTTACTTGGATATTCACCATTGGTGTAACGAAAGACTGTCTGGAGTGAATAATCAGATGAATTCCAGATTCAGAGTAAATGAATGGAACATTCTGTAGTGGAGATTCCAATGGTTTCTGAAGTCAAGGTTGTCTAGACAGTAAAATGAAGAGCTGAGCAGGTTGGAGTGGATAGCCAGTTAGACAGCACCCCTGTGAGTGTGAACAGGATGCTGAAAACAAGCATTGGGTTACTTGCATATTCACCAATGCTGTAACAAAAGCCTGCCTGGAGTGGATATTCAGATGAATACCAGATTCGGAGTGAATGAATGGAACATTCTGTAGTGGAGATTTCAATGATTTCAGTACTCTGGGTTATGAGCACCAGGAAATGAAGAGCTGACCAGGGTGGAGCGGAGAGCAAGTGAACACCACGCGTACGGCATGGAACAGGGCGCTGACCACTAGCATTGGGTTTCTGGGATGTGCAGAACAATCCCAACCCTGACGAGTTTTAGACCATATGATCATCACCACCACTGGGTGGCATTGACTGGGAGAATACCATATGGTTTCAATTGATTCAGAAGTCGATGCACACCAGGCCTGGTTTGAGCGGACGGGATGATGAAAACACTACACCTGCGAGTGTGAACGGGACGCTGAAATCCAGCATTGGGTTACTTGGACATTCAACAGTAGTGTAACGAAAGCCTGACTGGAGTGGAGATTCAGATGATCCAGATTTGCAGTGAATGAATGGAACATTCTGTAGTGGAGTTTCCAATGATTTCTCAAGTCTGGGTTTTGTGGACCGGAAAATAAAGTGGTGACCAGAGTTGAGTGGTTAGCCATTTGAACAGCACGTCTGCGAGTGTGAACAGCACGCTCAAAACCAGCATTGGGTTCCATGGAAATTCACCAGTGGTGTTGCGAAAGCCTGCCTTGAGTGGAGATTCAGATGTATTCCAGACTCACAGTGAATGACCAGTACATTCTCTAGTAGATATTCCAGTGATTTCTGATGTGTGAGTTCTGTGGACAGGAAAATGAAGAAGAGACCAAGGCGGAGTGGATAGCCAGTGATCAGTACAGGCCGCTGTAAACCATCATTAGGTTACTTGGATATTCACCAGTGGTGTAACGGAAGTCTGCCTATAGTGGAGATTCGAAGAACTCCAGATTGGCAGTGAAAGAGTGGAACATTCTGTAGTTGAGATTCCAATGATTTCTGAAGTGAAGGTTGTGTAAACAGGAAAATGAAGAGCTGAGTAGGTTGGAGTGGATAGCCAGTTGAACAGCACGCGTGTGAGTGTGCACAGGACGCTGAAAACCAGCATTGGGTTACTTGGATATTCACCATTGGTGTAATGAAAGTCTGTCTGGAGTGAATATTCAGATGAATTCCAGATTCAGAGTTAATGAATGGAACATTCTGTAGTGGAGATTCCAATGGTTTCTGAAGTCAAGGTTGTCTAGACAGTAAAATGAAGAGCTGAGAAGGTTGGAGTGGATAGACAGTTAGACAGCGCCCCTGTGAGTGTGAACAGGACGCTGAAAACAAGCATTGGATTACTTGCATATTCACCATTGCTGTAACGAAAGCCTGCCTGGAGTGGATATTCAGATGAATACCAGATTCGGAGTGAATGAATGGAACATTCTGTAGTGGAGATTCCAATGACTTCAGTACTCTGGGTTATGATTACCAGGAAATGAAAAGCTGACCAGGGTGGAGCGGAGAGCAAGTGAACACCACACATGCGGCATGGAACAGGGCGCTGACCACTAGCATTGGGTTTCTGGGATGTGCAGAACAATCCAAATCCTGACGAGTTTTAGACCATACGATCATCACCACCACTGGGTGGCATTGACTGGGAGAATACCATATGGTTTCAATTGATTCAGAAGTCGATGCACACCAGGCCTGGTTTGAGTGGACGGGATGATGAAAACAACATGCCTGCGAGTGTGAACGGGACACTGAAATCCAGCATTGGGTTACTTGGACATTCAACAGTGGTGTAACGAAAGCCTGCCTGGAGTGGAGATTCAGATGATCCAGTTTCGCAGTGAATGAATGGAACATTCTCTAGCGGAGATAACAATGATTTCTGAAGCCTGGGTTTTGTGGAAAGGAAAATGAAGTGGTGACTAGAGTTGAGTGGTTAGCTAGTTGAACAGCACATCTGCGAGTCTCAACAGCATGCTCAAAACCAGCATTGGGTTACTTGAAAATTCACCAGTGGTGATGCGAAAGCCTGCCTGGAGTGGAGATTCAGATGTATTCCAGACTCGCAGTGAATGACCGGAGCATTCTGTAGTGGAGATTCCAGTGATTTCTGATGTCTGAGTTCTGTGTACAGGAACATGAAGAGGTGACCAGGGCGGAGTGGATAGCCAGTGATCAGTACAGGCCACAGAAAACCAGCATTGGGTTACTTGGACATGCAGTAGTGGTGTAACGAAAGCCTGCCTGTAGTGGAGATTCAGATGAATTACAGATTCGCAGTGCATGAATGGAACCTTCAGAAGTGGAGATTCCAATGATTTCTGAAGTCTGGTTTGTGTGGACTGGAAAATGAAGAGCACACCAGATTAGAGTGGATAGCAAGTTTAACAGCAGGCAAGTGAGTTTGAACAGGCTGCTGAAAACGAGCATTGGGTTACTTGGATATTCACCAATTGTGTAATCAAAGCCTGCCTGGAAGGGAGATTCGATGATTTCCAGATTGGCAGTGAATGAATGGAACATTCTGAAGTGGAGATTCCAATGCTTTCTGAAGTCAAGGTTGTGTGGATAGGAAAATGAAGAGCTGAGCAGGTTGGAGTGGATAGGCAGTTGAACAGCACGCGTGTGAGTGTGAACAGGATGCTGAAAACCAGCATAGGGTTACTTGAATAATCACCATTGGTGAAACGAAAGCCTGCCTGGAGTGGATATTCAGATGAATTCCAGATTCGGGGTGAATGAATGGAACATTCTGTAGTGGAGATTCCAATGGTTTCTGAAGTCAAGGTTGTGTGGACAGGAAAATGAAGAGCTGAGCAGGTTGTAGTGGATAGCCAGTTAAACAGCACATCTGTGAGTGTGAACAGGACGCTGAAAACCAGCATTGGGTTACTTGGATATTCACCATTGCTGTAACAAAAGACTGCCTGGAGTGGATATTCAGATGAATTCCAGATTCGGACTGAACGAATGGAACATTCTGTAGTGGAGATTTCAATGACTTCAGTACTCTGGGTTATGAGCACCAGGAAATGAAGAGCTGACCAGGGTGGAGCAGAGAGCAAGTGTGCACCACGCCTGCGGCATGGAACAGGGCGCTGACCACTAGCATTGGGTTTCTGGGACATGCAGAAGAAAGCCAACCCTGACCAGTTTTAGACCATATGATCATCACCACCACTGGGTGGCATTGACCAGGAGAATACCCTATGGTTTCAATTGATTCAGAAGTCGATGCACACCAGGCCTGGTTTGAGTGGACGGGATGATGAATACAACACGCCTGCGAGTGTGAACAGTACGCTGAAGTCCAGCATTGGGTTACTAGGACATTCACCAGTGGTGTAACGAAAGCCTGCCTGGAGTGGAGATTCAGATGATCCAGATTCGCAGTGAATGAATGGAAAATTCTGTAGTGGAGATTCCAATGATTTCTCAAGTCTGGGTTTTGTGGACAGGAAAATAAAGTGGTGACTAGAGTTGAGTGGTTAGCCATTTGAACAGCACGTCTGCGAGTGTGAACAGCACGCTCAAAACCAGCATTGGGTTACATGGAAATTCACCAGTGGTTTGCGAAAGCCTGCCTGGAGTGGAGATTCAGATGTATTCCAGACACCCAGTGAATGACCGGAACATTCTCTAGTGGATATTCCAATGATTTCTGATGTGTGAGTTCTGTGGACAGGAAAATGAAGAGGAGACCAAGGCGGAGTGGATAGCCAGTGATCAGTACAGGCCGCTGTAAACCATCATTAGGTTACTTGGATATTCACCAGTGGTGTAACGGAAGCCTGCCTGTATTGGAGATTCGAAGAACTCCAGATTGGCAGTGAATGAATGGAACATTCTTTAGTGAAGATTCCAATGATTGCTGAAGACTGGGTTGTGTGCACAGTAAAGGGAAGAGCTGACCAGTGCAGAGTGGATAGCCAGTTTAACAGCATGCCTGTGAGTGTGAACAGGCTTCTGAAAACTAGATTTATGTTACTTATACATTCACCAGTGGTGTAACGAAAGCCTTCTTGGAGTGGACATTCGATGAACTCCAGATTGGCAATAAATGAATGGAAAATTCTGTAGCGGAGATTCCTAATATTTCTGAAGTCTGGGTTGTGTGGACAAGATAATTAAGATCTTTCCAGGTTGGATTGTGTCGCCAGTTGAAGAGCACGCCTGTGAGTGTGAAAAGGCCGCTAAAATCCAGCATTGGTTTACAAGGTTATTCACTAGTGCTGTAACGAGAACCTGCCTGGAGTGGAGATTCGATGAATTTCAGATTGGCAGTGAATGAATGGAACATTTTGTAGTGGAGATTCTAATGGTCTCTGAAGTCCAGATGGTGTGGACAGGAAAATGAAGAGCTGACCAGGGATGAGTGGATAGCCAGTTCAGCAGCACGCCTGCGAGTGTGAACCAGCCCTGGAAACCAGCATTGGGTAATTTGGACATTCACCAGTGGCGTAAAGAAAGCTTGCCTGGAGTGGAGATTCCGATGAATTTCAGAATCGCACTGAATGAATGGAACATTCTGTAGCGGAGATACCAATGATTTCAGAACTCTGGATTATGGGCACCAGGAAACGAAGTGCAGACCAGGGTGGAGTGGATAGCCAGTGAACACCACACCTGCAGTATGTGAACAGGACGCTGACCACTCGCATCAGGTTACTGGGATATGCAGAAGAATCCCAACCCTGACGACTTTTAGAGGCATACGACCATCACCACAACTGGGCGGCGTTGACCGGGAAAGAACCATATGGTTTCGATTCATTCAGATGTCCATGCAAACCAGGCCTGGTTAGAGTGGACGATGATGAAAACTTCTGCTTGATTGAGTGCACAGGTAGATGAAAACGATATATGAAAATGTTCGCATTTAGATGAACTCAGTTTGCTCGGTATTGTGGCAGGGTTAATGAACAGAATACTATATTTGACTGGATAGGGAGATGAAAAGCAGGCCTGGTGAGAGTTGACAGCAAATGCTTAATTGGCAGATTTCTAATTCGAATCGATTTTGTGGAGAATGAGAAGAAACGCTGGCATAATACAATGAATATTGAGATGAATTCACTACTCTGCAGTGTGGATCGCTGTCACTCTCCCAGTCCTCCCGGACACTATTGATTTGCTGGCACGGTTTAGTAGCATCTTCATTTGGAGACTAGTGGTGACTGTAATTTTTGCATATGAACTATTTCACGGGTGTCTTGCCAGGCTTTGATACGAGGGCCAGAAACTCTCGGTAGCTTCATGGGCTTTCTGAGAGGCGAAGAATTAAACCCGACTCGGCCAGGCTGGCTGCGTGAAGCACACGTCCTACTGCTGTGCTATCGCCCAAAATGGCAGTGTGGATAGCAGATGAAAATCAGCCCAGGGATACGTTTAGAGTGCAGATTTAGATGATTTCATGTTTCTGGGTAGCCTCACCAGTGCTATAACGAATGCATGTGTAGAGGGGAGATTCAGATGTATTCCAGACTCAGAGCGAATGCCCGGAACATTTTGTAGTGGAGATTCCAATGATTTCTGATGTCTAGGTTGTGTGGAGAGGAAAATGAAGAATGAACCAGGGTGGAGTGGATAGCCAGTAAACAGCAAAAGTGGCTGAAAACCATCATTGGCTTACATGGGTATTCACCAGTAGTGTAAAGCCTGCCAGGAGTGGAGATTTGAAGAACTCCATATTGGCAGTGAATGAATGGAACATTCTGTAGTGGAGATTCCAATGATTTCTGAAGTCTGGTTTGTGTGGACAGGAAAATGAAGAGCTGATAAGGGTGGAGTGGTTAGCCAGTTGAACAGCACGCCTGCGAGTGTGAAAAGTCTGCTGAAAACCAGCATTGTGTTACTTGGATATTCACCAGTGGTGTAATGAAATCCTGGCTGAATTGGAGATTCGATGAATTACAGATTGGCAGTGAATGAAGTCAACATTCTGTAGTGAAGATTCCAATGATTTCTGAAGTCTAGGTTTTGTTGACAGGAAAATGAAGAGGTGACCAGGTTTGAGTGGATAGCCAGTTGAACACCACGCCTGCGAGTGTGAACAGGCCTCTGAAAACCAGCACTGGGTTACTTGGACATGCAATAGTGGTGTAACGAAAGCCTGCCTGGATTGAAGATTCGATGATCTCCAGATTTGCAGTGAATGAATGAATCATTCTGTATTGGAGATTCCAGTGATTTCTGAAGTCTGGGTTGTGTGGATAGGAAATGAAAGATCTGACCACTGTGGAGTGAAGAGCCAGTTGAATACCATACCTGCGAGTGTGAACAGGACGCTAAAAACCAGCATTGGGATACATAGATAATCACTAGTGGTGTAACGAAAGCTTGCCTGGAGTGGTGATTCAGATGAATTCCAGATTAGCAGTGAAAGAGTGGAACATTCAGAAGTGGAGATTCCAATGATTTCTGAAGTCTGGTTTGAGTGGACAGGAAAATGAAGAGCAGTCCAGATTAGAGTGGACAGCGAGTTGCACCACAGGCCTGCGAGTTTGAACAGTCTGCTGAAAACCAGCATTGGGTTACTTGGATATTCACCACTGGTGTAGCCATAGCCTGCCTGGAGGGGAGATTCGATGAATTCCAGATTGGCAGTGAATGAATGGAACATGCTGAAGTGCAGAAGCCTATGATTTCTGAAGTCTGGGTTGTGTGGACTGGAAAATTAAGATCTGACCAGGTTAAGTGGACAGCCAGTTGAACCGAACGCCTGCGAGTGTGCAGAGGCCTCTGAATACCAGCATTGGGTTACGTGGACATTCAGCTGTGATGCAATGAAAGCATGCCTGGAGTGGAGATTCGATGATCTCAAGTTTTGAAGTGAATAAATGGAACATTCAGTAGTGGAGGTTCCAATGATTTCTGAAGTCTGGGTTGTGTGGAAAGGAAAAGAAAGTGCTGACCACTTCTAGATTCAATAGCCAGTTGAACAGCAGGCCTGCGAGTGTGAACAGGACGCTGAAAACCAGCATTCTGTTACTTGGATATTCACCAGTGGGGTAAAGAAATCCTGCCTGGCGTGGAGATTCAATGAATTCCATATTGGCAGTACATGAATGGAACATTCTGTAGCGGAGATTCTAAAGATTTCTGAAGTCTGCGGTGTGTGAACAGGAACATGAAGAGCTGACCTGGGTCGAGTGGATAGCCAGTAAAACAGCACCCGTGATTGTGAACAGGACGCTGAACACCAGCATTGGGTTACTTGTACATTCAACAGTGGTGTAATGTAAGCCTGCCTTGAGTGGAGATTCGATGAATTCCAGATTGGCAGTGAATAAATGGAACATTCTGTAGTGCAGATACCAATGGCTTCTGAAGTCTACGTTGTTTGGACAGAAAAATGAAAAGCTGAGTAGGGGGGAGTGGATAGCCAGTTGAACAGCACGACTGCGAGTGTGAACAGGAGGCTGAAAACCAGCATTGGGTTCCTTGAACATTCACCAGTGGTGTAATGAAAGCCTGCCTGGAGAGGAGATTCGATGAACTCCAGATTGGCATTGAATGAATGGAACATTCTGTCGTGGAGATTCCAATGGTTTCTGAAGCCTGGTATGTGTGGAGAGGAAAAGAAAGGGCTGACCAGTGTGGAGTGTATAGCCAATTGAACAGCACGCCTGCGAGTATGAAAAGGACGATGAAAACCAGCATTGGGTTACTTTGACATTCACCAGTGGTATAACGAAAGCCTGCCTGGAGTGGAGATTCAGATGATCCAGATTCGCAGTGAATGAATGGAACATTCTGTAGTGGAGATTCCAATGATTTCTGAAGTGAGGGTATTGTGGAAAGGAGAGTGAAGAGGTGACCAGGGTGGAGTGGATAGTCAGTTGAACAGCACTCCTGCGAGTGTGAACAGGCCGCTGAAAACCAGCATTGGGTTACTTGTATATATACCAGTGGTGTAACCAAAGCCTGCCTGGAGTGGAGATTCATATGAATTCCAGATTCGACCTAAATGAATGTATCATTTTATAGTGAATATAACAATGATTTCAGAGCTCTTGGTTATGGGCACCAGGAAATGAAGAGCTGACCAGGATCGAATGGATAGCCAGTGAACACCACGCCTGCGGTATGTGATCAGGCCACTGACCATTAGCATTGGGTTACCTGGATATTCACCAGTGTTGTAACGAAATCCTGCCTGGAGTAGAGATTCAGATGAATTCCAGATTCCCAGTCAATGAATGGAACATTCTGTAGTGGAGATTCCAATGTTTTCTGAAGTCTGAGTTGTGCGGACTGGAAAATGAAGAGCTGACCAGGGTTTAGAGGATAGCAGTTGAACAGCATGCCTGCGAGTTTGAAGAGACTAGCTGAAAACAAGCATTGGGTTACTTGGACATTCACCAGTGGTGTAACGAAATCCTGCCTGGAGTGGAAATTCTATGAATTCCAGATTGGCAGTGAATGAATGGAACATTTTGTAGTGGAGACACCAATGGTTTCTGAAGTCTGGGTTGTGTGAACAGGAAAATGAAGAGCTGACCAGGGTTGTGTGGATAGCCAAATGAACTGCACGCCTGCAAGTGTGAATAGGCCGCTGAAAACTATCATTGGGTTACTTGGACATTTACCAGTGGTGTAATGAAAGCCTGCCTAGAGTGGAGATTCAGATGAATTCCAGAATCGCAGGGAATTAATAGAACGTTCTGTAGTAGAGATACAAATGATTTCAGAATTCTGGGTTATGGGCACCATGAAATGAAGAGCTGACCAGTGTGGAGTGAATAGCCAGTGTGCACCACGCCTGCGGTATGTGAACAGGCCGCTGACCACTAGCATTGGGTTACTGTGACATGCAGAAGAATCCCAACCTTGACGAGATTTAGAGTCATATAATCATCACCACCACACGGTGGCGTTGACCGGGAGAGTACCATATGGTTTCAAATTGATTCAGAAGTCGATGCACACCAGACCTGGTTAGAGTGGACGGGATGATGAAAACTTCGGCTTGATTGAGTGCACAGGCAGGTGAAAACCAGATATGTCATGTTGATATTTAGATGAACTTAGGTCGCTCGGTAGTGTGGCAGGGTTAATGAACAGAATACTATATTTGATTGGATAGGGAGCTGAAAACAGGCCTGGTGAGAGTTCACAGCAAATGCTCAGGTGGCAGATTTCTAATTCGACTAGATTTCATTGAGAATGAGAAGAAACACAGGCCTAAGACGTTGGATATTGAGATAAATTCAGCAGAGTTGATCACTGTCACTCTCCCAGTCCTCCTGGACTTCATTGATTTGCTTGCACGGTTCAGTAGCGTATTCGTTTGGAGACTTGTGGTGACTGTACTTTTGGCATATGGAATATTTCCCGGGTGTCTTGCCAGGCTTTTCCAGGAGGGCCAGAAACTCTCGGTAGCTTCCTGGCTTTCTGAGCAGGTGAAGAATTGAACCCGGCTCGGCCAGGCTGGCCGAGTGACACACTCGTCAAACTGCTGTGCTTTCGCGACAGAAAGGCAGTGTAGATAGGAAGCTGAAAAGCAGCCCATGGATGATTTTAGAATGCAGATTCAGATCATTTCCAGTTTCTGGGTAGACTCTCCAGATGTGTAACGAATGCCTGCGTAGAGTGTAGATTCAGATGTATTCCAGACTCGCAGTGAATGACCGGAACAAACTGTAGTGGAGATTCCAATGATTTCTGATGTCTGGATTCTGTGGACAGGAAAATGAAGGGCTGCACCGGGTGAAGTGGACGGCCAGTGATCAGCACAGGCCGCTGAAAACAATCATTGAGTTACTTGGACATTCACCAGTGGTGTAACGAAAGCCTGCCTGGAGTGTAGATTTAGATAAAATCCAGAATGGTAGTGAATGAATGGAACATTCTGTAGTGGAAATTCCAATGATTTCTGAAGTCTGGGTTGTGAGGACAGGAAAATGAAGAACTGACAAGGTTGGAGTGGATACCAGTTGAACAACAGGACTGCCAGTGTGAGCAGGACAATCAAAACCAGCATACGGTTAATTGAATATTCACCAGTGGTGAAACAAAAGCCTGCCTAAAATGGAGATTCGATGAATTCCAGATTGGCAGTGAATGATGGAACATTCTGTAGTGGAGATTCCAATGGCTGCTGAAGTCAAGTTTGTGTGGACAGGAAAATGAAGAGCTGACCAGTTTGGAATGGATAGCCATTTGAAAATCACGCCTGCGAGTGTGAAAAGGATGCTCAAAACCAGCACTTGGTTACTTGGATATTCACCAGTGGTGTAACGAAAGCATGCCTGGAGTGGAGATTCAGATGAATTCCAGATTCGAAGTGAATGAATGGAACATTCTGTAGTAGAGATTCCAATGATTTCAGAACTCTGGGTTATTGAAGAGCTGACCAGGGTGGAGTGGATAGCCAGTGAACACCACACCTGCGGTATGTGAACAGGCCGCTGATCACTAGCATTGCATTACTGGGACATGAAGAAGACTCCCAGCCCTGACGTGTTTTAGAGGCATAATCATCACCACCACTGCGTGGCATTGACCGGAGAATACCATATGGTTTCGATTGAATCAGAAATCGATGCACACCAGGCCTGGTTAGAGTGGACGGGATGATGAAAACTTAGGCTTGATTGAGTACACAGGCAGATGAAAACCAGATATGTAGGTGGTGATATTTAGATGAACTGGGGTGGCTCGGTAGTTTGGCCATAACATTCTCTAGTGGAGATTGCAATGATTCCTGGAGTCTGGGATCTGTGGTATGGAAAATGAAGAGCTGAACAGGGGGGAGTGGATAGCCAGTGATCAGCACAGACTGCTGAATCCATCATTGGGTTACTTGGACATTCACGAGTGGTGTAATGAAAGCCAGCCTGGAGTGGAGATTCGATGAACTCCAGCAGTGAATGAATGGAAAATTCTGTAGTGGAGATTCCAGTGATTTTTGAAGTCTGGGTTGTGTGGACAGGAAAAGAATGTGCTGACCCCTCTGGAGTGATAGCCAGTTGAATAGCACGCCTGCGAGTGTGAACAGGAAGCTGAACACCAGCATTGGGTTACTTGTACATTCACTAGTGTTGTAATATTAGCCTGCCTGGAGTGGAGATTCGATGAATTCCAGATTGGAAATTAATGAATGGAACATTCTGTAGTGGAGATTCCAATGGTTTCTGAAATCTACGTTGTGTGGACAGAAAAATGAATATCTGACCAGGGTGGAGTGGATCGCAAGTTGAACAGCACGACAGTGAGTGTTAACAGGACGCTGAAAACCAGCATTGTGTTCCTTGGACATTCACCAGTGGTCTAATGAAAACCTGCCTGGAGTGGAGATTCGATGAAATTGGACGTGAATATATGGAACATATATATATTCCATAAATGGAATATATGGAACATTATGTAGTGGAGATTCCAATGTTTTCGGAAGTCTACGTTGTGTGGACAGGAAAATAATGTGCTTAACACGCTTGCGTGGATAGCCAGATGTACAGCACGCCTGAAAGTGTGAAGAGGACGCTGAAAACCAGCATTGTGTTACTTGGACATTCACCAGCGGTGTAACGAATGCCTGCCTGGAGTGGAGATTCAGATGAATTCCAGATTCGCAGTGAATGAATGGAACATTCTTTCGTGGAGATTCCAATGATTTCTGAAGTCTGGGTTGTGTGGACAGGAAAATGAAGAGATGACGACGGTGAAGTGGACAGCAAGTTAAACAGCACGCGTGCAAATGTGAACAGCACGCTGAAAATCAGCATTTTGTTACTTGGATATTCACCAGTGGTATTACCAAAGCCTGCCTGGAGTGGAGATTCAGATGATGCAGATTAGCACTGAATGAATGGAACATTCTACAGTGGAGATTCCAATGATTTCTTAATTCTGGGTTGTGTGGACAGGAATATGAAATGCTGACCCGATTTGAATGGATAGCCAGTTGAACAACAAGCCTTGGAGTGTGAACAAGACCGTTCAAAACCAGCATTGTGTTACTTGGACATTCAATAGTGGTGTTGCGAAAGCCTGCCTTGTTTGGAGATTCGATGAACTCCAGATTGGCAGTGAATGAATGGAATATTCTGCAATGGAGATTCCAATGATTGCTGAAGTCTGGGTTTTGTGGACCGGAAAAGGAAGTTCTGACCAGAGTGGAGTGGATAACCAGTTGAACAGCATGCCTGCGAGTGTGAACAGGCCGCTGAAAATCAGCATTGTGTTACTTGGACATTCACCAGTGCCGTAACGAAAGCCTGCCTGGAGTGGAGATTCAATGAACTCCAAATTGGCAGTCAGTTAATGGATCATTCTGTAGTGGAGATTCCTCTGATTTCTGAAGTCTGGGTTATGTGGACAGGAAAATGAAGAGCTGTCCAGGGTGGATTTTGTCACCAGTTGAACAGGACGCCTGCGAATGTGAACCAGCATTGTGTTCTTTGGACATCACCAGTGGTGTAGCAAAAGCTTGCCTGGAGTGGAGATTCGATGAATTCCAGATTGGAAGTGAATGAATGGAACATTCTGTAGTGGAGATTACATTGGTTTCTGAAGTTTGCATTGTGTGGACAGGAAAATGGAGAGCTGACCAGGTTGGAGTGGATTGCCAGTTAAACAGCACGCCTGCCAGTGTGAACAGGCCACTGAAAACCAGCATTGGGTTACTTTCATATTCACCAGTGGCGTAACGAAAGCCTACCTGGTGGGGAGATTTGATAAATTCCATACTATCAGTGAATGAATGGAACATCCTGTAGTGGAGATTCCAATGGTTTCTGAAGTCTAGGTTTTGTGGACATGAAAATGAATAGCTGACCAGGGTCGACTGAATAGTCAGTGAAGAGCATGCCTGCGAGTGTGAACAGGACACTGAAAACCATATCCGGTTACTTTAATATTCACCATTGATGTAACAAAAGCCTGCCTAAAGTCGTGATTCGATGAATTCCAGATTGGCAGTGAATGAGTGGAACATTCTGTAGTGGAGATTCTAATGGTTTCTGAAGTGTAGGTTGTGTGGACAGGAAAATGAATAGCTAACCATGGTCGAGTGGATTGTGAGTTGAAAAGCACGCCTGTGAGTGTGAACCGGCTGCTCAATCTAGCATGCAGTTACTTGGACATTCAACAGTGGTGTAACGAAAGTCTGCCTGGATTGGAGACTCTGATGATTTTCAGATTTGCAGTGAATGAATGGAACATTCTGTACTGGAGATACCAATGAGTTCAGAACTCCGGGTTATGGGCACCAGGACATGAAGAGCTGACCAGGGTGGAGTGGATAGCTAGTGAACACCACGACTGCAATATGTGAACAGGCCGCTGACCACTAGCATTGTGTTACTGGGACATGCAGAAGAATCACAACTCTGTCGAGTTTTAGAGGCATACGATCATCACTACAACTGAGTGCCGTTGACCGGGAGAATACCATATGGTTTCGATTGATTCAGTAGTCGATGCACACCAGGCCTGGTTAGAGTGGACGGGATGATGAAAACTTCGGCTTGATTGAGAGCATAGGCAGATGAAAACCAGGTATGTAGGTGTTGATATTTAGATGAACTCAGTTTGCTCAGTAGTGTGGCAGGGTTAATGAACAGAATACTATATTTGATTGGATAGGGAGCTGAAAAGCAGGCCTGGTGAGAGTTGACAGCAAATGCTTACTTGGCAGATTTCTAATTCGACTCGATTTTGTGGAGAACGAGAAAAAACGCAGGCCTAATACATTGGATATTGAGATGAATTCACTACTCAGCAGTGTGGATCACTGTCACTCTCCCAGTCCTCCTGGACTCCATTGATTTGCTGGCCTGGTTCAGTAGCGTTTTCGTTAGGAGACTTGTGGTGACTGTAATTTTGGCATGTGAAATATTTCACGGGTGTGTTGCCAGGCTTTGCCACGAGGGCCAGATACTCTCGGTATCTTCCCGGGCACGCTGAGAGGGCGAGAAATTGAACCCGGCTCGGCCAGTCTGGCTGCGGGACACACACGTCCTACTGCTGTGCTTTCGCTTCAGAATGGCAGTGTGGATATGCAGATGAAAAGCAGCTTATGGATGGTTATAGTGTGCAGATTCAGATGATTTCATGTTTCTGAATAGACTCACCAGTGCTGTACGACTGCCTGCATAGAGTGGAGATTCAGATGTATTCCAGACTTGCAGTGAATGACCGAAACATTCTGTAGTGGATATTCTAATGATTTTTGATGTCAGGGTTGTGTAGACAGGAAAATGAAGTACTGACCAGGGTGGAGTGGATAGCCAGTGAACAGCACAGGCAGTTGAAAACCATCATTGGGTGACTTGGTTGTTCACCAGTGTTGTACCAAAAGCCTTCCTGGAGTGGATATTCGAAGAAATCCAGATTGGCAGTGAATGAATGGACCATTTTGTAGTGGAGATTCCAATAATTTCTGAAGTCTGGGTTTTGTGGACAGGAAAAGGAAGAGCTGACCATGTTGGTGTGGATAGCCAGTTTAACAACAAGCCTTCGAGTGTGACCAGGCTGCTGAAATCCAGCATTGGGTTACTTGGACATTTACCATTGGTTTAACATTTGCCAGTGGTTTTGTGTGTAAAAAAATGGCCGTCGTTCTGGCCGTTTCCCCAGTCCAGGGAGGTCGATGGTGATTGTCAGGTCAAGGAAGGAAACAGGGGCCAAGCTGGTTGGTCTTAGCAGCAGTTTATTATGTGGAAGAGATATATGTCATGAAGTCCCCAGGATCTCTCAAGCACGTGAACCTTTGTTCTCTCAGTTTCTGTCCTCAGTCCTATCTTCCCAGGTTCTCTGAGCCCTGAAATCTCCCTTATATAGAACATAGTACCTCTAAAGGGAGCAATATAGTGATGTCATCAAAAGGAGTTACAGAAAGAACATTGAGGCACAACATATATTGTTTCTTTACATCCGCAGGCCAGTAATCCTTTTACAAAATACAAGCACTTGGATTAGCACAACAAAGACAAGTCTGGTAGAGCTTGGAATCTACATCTCCAAAATCAACCAGCTTGGAGCCAGGAATCTACATCCCAAAGATCGGGCCTGGCTTAGCACCTGGGACCTCCATACCTAAGGCCAGCTAGTTTCCTATGTGATAAGAGAAACTGCCTCAATATACTGAAATCATTTACTGAAGGCAGTTTGAAGGGGAAAAAGTTCAGTCTCATTCAAGCTAGTCAGGACACAAAGGAAAACTTCTTCTAGGAGTTGTTTCACCTCTCCTTGTCAAACCAACATATAAGCATACATTTTGTATGGACACAGTAAGAAATATCTTGAGCTTATAAAATTGCTCTCCCAGGGCCATCTCAATCTCAGACTCCAGTGCTCAGGCCAGGTAGCTTTCCAATTCCTAGCAGCAGTGTCCTTGTCTCATCGTTAATTTTGGATCATGACAGCATTTGACTATGATCAAACTCTTAACTGATAGTTAAGTATCGTGGCACCTTGGCCAGGCCCATAGCGATGCCAGGGTAGCACATAACTTACCGGCTTGCCCTGGTTCCATCCAGTCCCACGCCGGGACCCTGCCCTTGGGTGCTAGGAAGGGGGGCAACTGAGGCTTAAGTTTAGAAGGCAGATGCCCAGGAGTGAATAATAGTCTAAGCCAATCAATTCCTAAGTTACGAAGCATATTAATTAATTGTCTTCCTGTATCTATAGAAAAGGACATTGCATTAAAGTAAACTGCTCAAAAGACATCAGGAGAGGAGAAAGGCAATATTAACTTAAAGTAAAGCTTCAGTGTCTAAGAAGGATGAGACCTTACAAATTGGTTGGGGAACACAGCATAGCAGTGTTTACAGACAAACAAAGTAATAGGAATGACTTGGGAGCACTGTGATGGGTGCAACCTGATAGACCTAAGCTCCGTGTACTCCAAGAGAAAATCTGCCTGGAGTGAAATTCGATGAACTCCAGAGTGGTAGTGAATGATTGGAACATTCTTTAGTGGAGATTCCAATGATTTCTGAAGTCTGGGATGTGAGGAAAGGAAAATTAACAGCTGACCAGGTAGTTTTGGATAGCCAGTTGAACAGCACGCATGCAAGTGTGAACAGGCCACTGATAACCAGCATTGTGTTACTTGCACATTCAACAGTGGTGTAACGAAAGCCTGCCTGGAGTGGATATTCAGATGATTTCCAGATTAGAGAGAAAGAATGGAACATTCTTTAGTGGAGATTCCAATGATTTCTGAAGTCTGGGTTGTGTGGATAGGAAAATTAAGAGCTGACCAGGTTGGAGTGGATAGCCAGTAAAACAGCACTCTTGTGAGTGTGAGCAGGGCGCTGAAAACCAGCATTGGGCTACTTGGATATTCACCAGTGGTGTAACTAAAGCCTGCCTGGAGTAAAGATTTGATGAATTCCAGATTGGCAGTGAATTAATGGAACGTCCTACAGTGGAGATTCCAGTGATTTGTGAACTCTGGGATGTTTGGACAGGAAAATGAACAGCTCACCAAGGTTAGAGTGGATAGCCATTTGAACAGCAGGACTGCGAGTTTTACAGGCCTCTGAAAACCAGCATTGGGTTACTTTGACATTCAGCAGTGGTTTAATGAATGCTTACCTGGAGTGGAAATTCAATGATCTCCAGATTGGCAGTGAATTTATGGAACATTCTGTACTGGAGATTCCAATGATTTCAGAAGACTGGGTTGTGTGGACAGGAAAATGAAGAGCTGACCATGGTTGAGAGGACATCCAGAAGAACAGCATGACTGCGAGTGCGAACAGTCCTCTGTAAACCAGCATTGGGTTACTTGGACATTCACCAGTGGTGTAATGACAGCCTGCCTGGAGTGGAGATTCGATGAATTCCAGATTTGTAGTGAATGAATGGAACATTCTGTAGTGGAGAATCCAATGGTTTCTGAAGTCTGGGTTGTCTGGACAGGAAAAGAAGACCTGACCAGGGTGGAGTGGATAGCCAGTTGAACAGCACGCCTGTGAGCGTTAATGGCACACTTGAAAATCATCATTGTGTGACTTGGTTATTCACCAGTGGTGTAATGAAAACCAGTCCGGTGTGGAGATTCCATGAAATCCAGTTTGGCAGTTACTTAATGGAACATTCTCTAGTGGAGATTCCAACGATTTCTGAATTCTACGTTTTGCGGACAGGAAATAAATGAGCGGACCACTGTGGAATGGATAGTCCATTGAACAGCACATCTTCGAGTGTGAATAAGACGCTGAAAACCAGCATTGGGTTACTTAGACATTCACAAGAAGTGTAATGAAAGCCTAACTGTAGTGGAGATTCAGATAAATTCCAGATTCGCAGTGAATGAATGGAACATTCTGTAGTGGAGATTCCAATGATTTTTGAATTCTGTGTTGTGTCGATAGAAAAATAAATACCTGACCATTGGGCACTGGACAGCCAGTTGAACAGCACTCCTGCGAGTGTGAATAGGACTTTGAAAACCTGCACTGGGTGACTTGGACATTCACCAGTGGTGTAACAAAGTCTACATGGAGTTGAGTTTCAGTTAATTCCAGATTCGCAGTGAATGAATGGTACATTCTGTAGTGGAGATTCCAATGATTTCAGAATTCTGGGTTGTGTGGACAGGAAAAGGAAGAGCTGACCAGGTTTGAGTGGATAGCCAGTTGAACAGCATGCCTACTAGTGTGCACAGTCCGCTGAAAACCAGCATTGTGTTATTTGGATATTCACCAATGATGTAACGAAACCCTGCCTGGAGTGGAGATTCGATGAATTCTAGATTGTCGGTGAATGAATGAAACATTTTGTAGTGAAGATTTTACTCGATTCTGAAGTCTAGGTTACGTGTATAGGAAAATGAAGGGCTGACCAGGGTTGAGTGGATAGCTAGTTGAAGAGCAGGCCTGCGAGTTTGAACAGGCTCTGAAAACCAGCATAGGGTTACTTGGACATTCATTAGTGGGGTAACAAATGCCTGCCTGGAGTGGAGATTTGATGATCTCCAGATTGGCATTGAATGAATGAAACATTCTGTAGTGCAGATTCCAATGATTTCTGAAGTCCAGTTTGTGTGGGTAGCAAAAGAAAGACATGAACACTGTGGAGTGGATAGCCAGTTGAACAGCACGTCTGCGACTGTGAACAGGACGCTGAAAACCAGCAATGGGTTACTTGGACATTCACCAGTGGTGTAGCGAAAGTCTGCCTGGAGTGGAGATTCAGAAGAATTACAATTTCGAAGTGAATGAATGGAACATTCTGTAGTGGGGATTCCAATGATTTCTGAAGTCTGGGATGTGTGAACAGGAAAATGAAGAGCTTACCAGGATGGAGTGGATAGCCAGTTGAACAGCACGTCTGCGAGTGTGACAAGTCCTCTGAAAACCAGCACTGGGTTACCTGGACATTCAGCAGTGGTGTAACGAAAGCCTGCCTGGAGTGGAGATTCGATGATCTCCAGACTGGCCGTGAATGTATGGAACATTCTGTAGTGGAGATTACAATTTTTTCTGAAGTCTGGATTGTGTGGACAGGAAAATGTAGAGCTGACCAGGTTTGAGTGGAAAGCCAGTTGATCAGCACGCCTGCGAGTACGAACAGGACGTTGAAAACCAGCACTGGGTTATGTGGACATTCAGCAGTGGTGTAATGAAAGCCTGCCTGGAGTGGGGATTCGATGATCTCCAGATTGGCAGTGAATGAATGGAACATTCTGTAATGGAGATTACAATGATTTCTGTAGTCTGGTTTGTGTGGACAGGAAACAAAAGAACTGACCAATATGGAGTGGATAGGCCGTTGAGCAGCACGCCTGCGAATGTGAACAGCACGCTGAAAACCAGCATTGGGTTACTTGGACATTCACCAGTGGTGTAACAATAGCCTGCCTGGAGTGGAGTTTCAGGGAACTCCAGATTGGCAGTGACAGATTGAACATTCTGTACTGTAGATTCCAATTATTTCTGAAGTCTAGGTTTTGTGAACAGGAAAAGGAAGAGCAGACCAGGGATCAGTGGAGAGCCAGTTGAACAGTACGCCTGCGAATGTGAACAGGACGCTGAAAACCAGCATTGTGTTACCGGGACATTCAACAGTAATGTAAGGAAAGCCTGCCAGGAGTGGAGATTGAGATGAATTCCAGATTCGCAGTCAATATAATGGAGATTACAATGATTTCTGTAGTGGAGATTCCAATTATTTCTGAAATCTGGTTTGTGTGGGCAGGAAAATGAAGAGCTGACCAGGGTTCAGTGGATAGTCGTTGAACAGCACACCTGTGAGTGTGAACAGGACTTTGAAAACCACCATTGTATTGCTTCGACATTCAGCAGTGATGTGACTAAAGCCTGCCTGGAGTGGAGATTCGATGATCTCCAGATTTCAGTGAATGAATGAAACAGGCTGTAATAGAGATTCCAATGATTTCTGAAATCTGGGTTGTGTGGAAAGGAAAATGAAGAGCTGAGCAGGGTTCAGTGGATAGCCAGTTGAAGAGCACGCCTGTGAGTGTGAAAAGGCCTCTGAAAACCAGCGTTGGGTTACTTGGACATTTAGCAGTATTGTAATGAAAGCCTGCCTGGAGTGGAGATTCAGATGGATTCCAGATTCGAAGCCAATGATTGGAATATTTTAAAGTGGATATTCCAATGTATATTCAGCAGTGGTATAACGAAAGCCTGCTTTAAGTGGAGATTCGATGATCTCCAGATTCCGGTGAATTAATGGTACATTCTGTTGTGGAGATTCCAATGATTTCTGAAGTCCGGGATGTATGGAGAGGAAATGAAAGAGGTGACCACTTTGG
Source organism: Sorex fumeus (assembly GCF_029834395.1). Lineage (NCBI taxonomy): Eukaryota > Metazoa > Chordata > Mammalia > Eulipotyphla > Soricidae > Sorex > Sorex fumeus. Next base: position 5,189,069 of record NW_026606144.1, on the reverse strand, counting down.
AGTAGATAGCTAGTTGAACAACACGTCTGCGACTGTAACAGGACGCTGAAAATCAGCATTGGGTGACTTGGATACTGACCAGTGGTGTAGCGAAAGCCTGCCTGGAGTGGAGATTCAAAGAACTCCAGATAGGCAGTGAATAAATTGAACATTCTGTAGTGGAGATACCAATAATTTCTGAAGTCTTGGTTGTGTGTACAGGAAAAAGAAGAGCTGACCAGGTTGGAGAGGATAGCCAGTTGAACAGCACGCCTGCGAGTGTGAACAGCACGCTGAAAACCATCATTGGGTTACTTGGACATTCACAAATGGTGTAACAAAAGCCAGCAGGGAGTGGAGTTTCCATGAATTCCAGATTGGCAGTTACTGAATGGAACATTCTGTAGTGGAGATTCCAAAGGTTTCTGAATTCTACGTTGTGTGGACTGGAAAATGAAGAGCTGACCAGAGTGGAATGGATAGCACGTTGAACAGCACGCCTGCGACTATGAACAGGCTGCTGAAAACCAGCATTTGGTTACTTGGATATTCACCAGTGGTGCAAAGAAATCCTACCTAGAATGGATATTCGAAGAATTCCAGATTGACAGAGAATGAAATGAAACTTCTATAGTGGAAATTCCAATGATTTCTGTAGTCTGGGTTGTGTGGACAGGAAAATGAAGAACAGACCAGGGTTGAGTGGAAAGCCAGTTGAAAAGCACACCTCTGAGTGTGAACAAGACTATGAACACCAGCATTGGGTTACTTGGATATTCACTAGTGGTGTAACGAAAGCCTGCCTGGAGTGGAGATTCGATGAATTCCAGATTGTCAGTGAATGAATGGAACATTCTGTAGTGGAGATTCCAATAATTTCTGAAATATGGGTTGTGTGGATAGAAAAAATGAAGTGCGTACCAGTTTAGAGTGGATAGACTTTTGAACAGCAGGCTTGCAAGTTTGAACAGACCTCTGAAAACTAGCATTGGGTTACTTGGACATTCAGAAATGGTGTAACAAAAGACTGCCTGGAGTGGAGATTCGATGATCTCCAGATTCTGGTGAGTTAATGGTATGTTCTGTTGTGGAGATTCCAACGATTTCTGAAGTCCGGGTTGTATGGAGAGGAAATAAAAGAGGTGACCACTTTGGAGTAGATAGCCAGTTGAACAACACGCCTGCGACTGTAACAGGACGCTGAAAATCAGCATTGGGTGACTTGGACATTGACCAGTGGTGTAACGAAAGCCTGCGTGGAGTGGAGATTCAAAGAATTCCAGTTTGGCAATGAATGAATTGAACATTCTGTAGTGGAGATACCAATAATTTCTGATGTTTGGGTTGTGTGTACAGGTAAAGGAAGAGCTGACCAGGGTGGAGAGGATAGCCAGTTGAACAGCACGCCTGCGACTATGAACAGGACACTGAAAACCAGCTTTGGGTTACTTGGACATTCACCAATGGTGGAACGAAAGCCAGCCTCGAGTGGAGATTCCATGAATTCCAGATTGGCAGTTACTGAATGGAACATTCTGTACTGGAGATTCCAAAGGTTTCTGAATTCTACGTTGTGTGGACAGGAAAATGAAGAGCTGAGCCGGTTGGAATGGAGAGCTAGTTGAACAGCACGCCTGCGACTATGAACAGGCTGCTGAAAACCAGCATTGGGTTAAATGGATATTCACCAGCGGTGTAACAAAAGCCTGACTGGAGTGGAGATTCGATGAATTCCAGATTGGAAGTGAATGAATGGAACATTCTGTAGTGGAGATTCTAATGGTTTCTGAAGTCTGGGTTATGTGGACAGTAAAATGAAGAGCTGACCAGAGTTGAGTGGATAGCCAGTTGAAAAGCACGCCTCTGAATGTGAACAGGACGATGAAAACCAACATTGAGTTACTTGGACATAAACCAGTGTTGTAACGAAATCCTGCGTGGAGTGGAGAATCGATGAACTACAGAATGGCAGTGAATGAATGGAATATTCTGTAGTGGAGAGTCCAAAGATTTCTGAAGTCTGGGTTGTGTGGACAGGAAAAGAAAGAGCTGACCACGGTGGAATGGATAGCCAGTTGAACAGCACTTCTAGGAGAGTGAACATGACGCTGAACACCAGCATTGGTTTACTTGGATATTCACTAGTGGTGTAAACCAAAGCCTGCCTGGAGTGGAGATTCGAAGAATTTCAGAATGGCAGAGAATCAATGGAACATTCTAAGTGGAAATTCCAATAATTTCTGAAATCTGGGTTGTGTGGAAAGGAAAATGAGGTCCAGACCAGTTGAGAGTGGATAGACAGTTGAACAGCAGTCCTGCGAGTTTAAACAGGCCTCTGAATACCAGCATTGGGTTACTTGGACATTCAGCAGTGGTGTAACGAAACCCTCCCTTGACTGGACATTCGATAATCTCCAGATTCCAGTGAATGAATGTACATTCTCTAGTGGAGATTCCAATGATTTCTGTAGTCTGGGTTTTGTGGACAGGAAATGAAAGAGCTGACCACTGTGGAACAGATATCCAGTTGAACAGCATACCTGCGACTGTGACAGGATGCTCAAAACCAACCTTGGGTTACTTGGACATTCAGCAGTGGTGTAACGAAAGCCTGCCTGTAGTGGGGATTGGATGATCTCCAGATTGGCAGTGACTGAATGGAACATTCAGTAGTGGAGATTCCAATGATTTCTGAAATCTTGGTTCTGTGGACAGGAAAATGAAAAGCTGACCAGGATTCAGTGGTTAGCCACTTGAACAGCACGCCTGCGAATGTGAACAGGACGCTGAAAACCAGCATTGGGTTACTTGGACATTCACCAGTGGCGTAACGAAAGCCTGCCTTGAGTGGAAATTTGATAATCTCCTGATTCCATTAAATGAATGGTACATTCAGTAGTGGAGATTCCAATTATTTCTGTACTCTGGGTTGCGTGAACAGCAAATGAAAGAGCTAACCACTGTGGACTGGATAGCCAGTTGAACAGCACGCCTACGACTGTGACAGGACGCTCAAAACTAGCTTTGGGTTACTTGGATATTCACTAGTGGCGTAACGAAAACCTGCCTGGAGTGGAGATTCGATGAATTCCAGATTGGCAGTGTATGAATGGAAAATTCTGTAGTGGAGATTCCAATTGCTTCTGAAATCTGGGTTGTGTGGACAGGAAAATGAAGTGCACACCAGTTTAGAGTGGATCGACAGTTGAACAGCAGACATGCGAGTTTCAACAGTGTTCTGAATAGCAGCATTGGGTTACTTGGATATTCAGTAGTGGTGTAACGATAGCCTGCCTTGAGTGGAGATTCGATGATCTCCAGATTCCGGTGAATTAACGGTACATTTTGTTGTGGAGATTCCAATGATTTCTGAAGTCCGGGTTGTGTGGAGAGAAATGAAAGAGTTGACCACTTTGGAATGGATAGCCAGTTGAACAGCACGCCTGCGACTGTAACAGGACACTGAAAGTCAGCATTGGGTGACTTGGATATAGACCAGTGGTGTAGCGAAAGCCTGCCTGGAGTGGAAATTCAAAGAACTCCAGATAGGTAGTGAATAAATTGAACGTTCTGTAGTGGAGAGTCCAAAGATTTCTGAAGTCTGGGTTGTGTGTACAGTTAAAGGAAGAGCTGACCAGGGTGGAGTGGATAGCCAGTTGAACAGCACGCCTGTGAGTGTGCACAGGACGCTGAAAACCAGCATTGGTTTACTTGGACATTCACCAATGGTGTAACGAAAGCGAGCCGCGAGTGAAGATTCCACGAATTCTAGATTGGCAGTAACTGAATGGAACATTCTTTTTTTTTTTTTTTTTTTTTTCCCCTTATTTTATTTTATTTTTTTTAAAGTTGTAGATTTACAATTTTTTGTGCTTTGGTTTCAATTATACAATGATCAGATACCCATCCCTCCACCAGTGCCCATTTTCCACCACCATGGATAATATCCCTCCCACCCCCATCCCCCCATCCCCCCGTCTCTGTGGCAGGGCAATCCCCTGTGTTCTCTCTCTCCTTTTGGGTGTTGTGGTCTGCAAAAGAGGCATTGAGTGGCAAACATGTTCAGTCCATAGTCTACTTTCGACATGCATCTCCCCTCCTGGGAGGATCCTCCAAACATCCTTTATTTGGTGCTCCCTTCTCTATCTGAATAGCCCTTTCCTCTAGGATACCCGGCTGGCCTCTAAGTTATGGAGTAATCCTCCTGGTGCTGATCTCAGCTATTCTTGGGTATTAATCTCATACTTTGTTACTTTATATCCCCCAGATGAATGCAATCTTTCTATGTCTATCCCTCTCTTTCTGACTCATTTCGCTTAGCATGATACTTTCCATATTGTACCACTTGTATGTAAATTTCATGACTTCATCTTTTCTAACAGCTACATAGTACTCCATTGTGTAGATGTACCAAAGTTTCTTTAACCAGTCATCTGTTCTTGGGCATTCAGGTTTCTTCCAGTTTCTGGCTATTGTAAAGAGGGCTGCAATGAACAAACAAGTGCAGATGTCACTTCGACTATACATTTTTGCCTCTCTGGGATATATTCCCAGGAGTGGTATTGCTGGGTCAAATGGGAGCTCAATTTCTAATTTTTTGAGAATCGTCCATACTGTTTTCCAGAAGGGCTGAACCAGTCGGCATTCCCACCAACAGTGAAGGAGTGTCCCTTTCTCGCCACAACCACGCCAGCATCGGTTGCTTTTGTTCTTTTGAATGTGGGCCAGTCTCTGAGGTGTGAGATGGTATCTCATTGTGGTTTTGATCTGCATCTCCCTGATGATTAATGATGTAGAGCATTTTCTCATGTGCTTTTTTGCCATTCGGATTTCTTCTTTGAGAAAGTTTCTGTTCATTTCATTGCCCCATTTTTGGATGGGGTTGGATGTTTTCTTCTTGTGGAGTTTAACCAGTATTTTGTATATCCTGGATATCAACCCCTTGTCAGATGTGTATTCGGTGAATATCCTTTCCCTGAATGGAACATTCTTTAGTGGAGATTCCAAAGGTTTCTGAATTCTACGTTGTGTGGACAGGAAAATGAAGAGCTGAGCCGGTTGGAATGGAGAGCTAGTTGAACAGCACGCCTGCGACTACGAACAGGCTGCTGAAAACCAGCATTGGGTTACTTGGATATTCACCAGTGGTGTAAAGAAATCCTGCCTGGAGTGGATATTCGATGAATTCCAGATTGGCAGAGAACGAAAGGAACCTTCTGTAGTGAAAATTCCAATGATTTCTGTAGTCTGGGTTGTGTGGACATGAAAATGAATAGCTGACCAGGGTTCAGTGCATAGCCATTTGAACAGCATGCCAGCGACTATGAACAGGCTGCTGAAAACCAGCATTGGGTTAATTGGATATTCACCAGTGGTGTAACAAAAGCCTGACTGGAGTTGAGATTCGATGAATTCCAGATTGGAAGTGAATGAATGGAGCATTCTGTAGTGGAGATTCTAATGGTTTCTGAAGTCTGGGTTATGTGGACAGTAAAATGAAGAGCTGACCAGAGTTGAGTGGATAGCCAGTTGAAAAGCATGCCTCTGAATGTGAACAGGACGATGAAAACCAACATTGAGTTACTTAGATATTCACCAGTGTTGTAACGAAATCCTGCCTGGAGTGGAGTATCGATCAACTCCAGATAGGCAGTGAATGAATGGAACATTCTCTAGTGGAGATTTCAAAGATTTCTGAAGTCTGGGTTGTGTGGACAAGAAAAGAAAGAGCTGACCACGGTGGAATGGATAGCCAGTTGAACAGCACTTCTAGGAGTTTGAACATGACCCTGAACACCAGCATTGGTTTACTTGGATATTCACTAGTGGTGTAACCAAAGCCTGCCTGGAGTGGAGATTCGCTGAATTCCAGAATGGCAGTGAATGAATGGAAAATTCTGTAGTGGAGATTCCAATAATTTCTGAAATCTGGGTTGTGTGGAATGGAAAATGAAGTCCAGACCAGTTTAGAGTGGATAGACAGTTGAACAGCCGTCCTGGGAGTTTGAACAGGCCTCTGAAAAGCAGCATTGGGTTACTTGGACATTCAGCAGTGGTGTAACGAAACCCTCCCTTGACTGGACATTCGATAATCTCCAGATTCCAATGAACGAATGGTACATTCTCTAGTGGAGATTCCAATGATTTCTGTAGTCTGGGTTGTGTGGACAGGAAATGAAAGAGCTGACCACTGTGGAGCTGATAACCAGTTGAACAGCATGCCTGCAACTGTGACAGGATACTCAAAACCAACGTTGGGTTACTTGGACATTCAGCAGTGGTGTAACGAAAGCCTGCCTGTAGTGGAGATTCGATGATCTCCAGATTGGCAGTGAATGAATGGAACATTCAGTAATGGAGATTCCAATGATTTCTGAAATCTTGATTCTGTGGACAGGAAAATGAAAATCTGACCAGGGTTCAGTGAATAGCCAGTTGAGCAACACGTCTGCGAGTGTGAACAGGAGGCTGAAAACCAGCATTGGGTTACTTGGACATTCACCAGTGGTGTAACCAAAGCCTGACTTGAGTGGAAATTCAATAATCTCCAGATTCCAGTGAATGAATGGTACATTATTAGGTGGAGATTCCAATTATTTCTGTACTCTAGGTTGTGTGAACAGCAAATGAAAGAGCTGACCACTGTGGAGTGGATAGCCAGTGAACACCATGCCTGCAGTATGTGAACAGGCCGCTGACCACTAGCCTTCGGTTACTGGGACATGCAGAAGAATTCCAACCCTGAGGAGTTTTAGAGGCACATGATCATCACCACCACTGGGTGGCGTTCACCGGGAGAGTACCATATGTTTTTGAATGATTCAGAAGTCGATGCACAATAGGCCTGGGTAAAGTTGACAGGATGCTTAAAACTTCGGCTTGATTGAGTGCACAGGGAGATGAAAACCAGATATGTAAGTGTTGATATTTAGTTGAACTCAGGTCGCTTGGTAATGTGGCAGGGTTCAAGAACAGATTACTATATTCGACTGGATAGGGAGCTGAAGAGCTGGCCTGGGGAGAGTTGAAAGCAAATGCTCAATTGCCAGATTTCTAATTCGACTCGGTTTCATGGAGAACGAGAAGAAACGCAGGTCTAATACATTGTATATTGAGATGAATTCACTACTCAGCAGTGTGGATCGCTTTCACTCTCCCAGTCCTCCCGGACATCATTGATTCGCTGGCGCGGTTCAGTAGCGTCTTCTCTTGGAGTTTTGTGTTGACTGTAATTTTGCCATATGGAATATTTCACGGGTGGATTTCCAGGCTTTGCCGCGAGGGCCAGATACGCTCGTTAGCCTCCCCGGGCTCTCTGAGTGGGCGAGGAATTGAACGTGGCTCGGCCAGCCTGGCTGTGTGACGCACATGTCCTACTGCTGTGCTTTCGCGCCAGAAAGGCAGTGTGGATAGGAAGATGAAAAGCAGTCTATGGAGGATTTTAGAGTGCAGATTCAGATGATTTCAAGTTTCTGGGTAGACATACCAGGGCTGTAACGAATGCCTGAGTAGAGTGGAGATTCAGGTGTATTCCTGACTCTCAGTGAATAACCGGAACATACTGAAGTGGGAATTCCAATGATTTCTGATGTCTCGGTTCTGTGGACAGGAAAATGAAGAGCTCACCAGGGTGAAGTGGATAGCCAGTGATAAGAACATGCCGCTGAAAACCATCATTGGGTGACTTGGATATTCACCAGTGGTGTAACGACAGCCTGCCTGAAGTGGAGATTCGAAGAACTCCAGATTGGCAGTGAATGAATGCAACATTCTGTAGTGGAGATTCCAATGGTTTCCTACTTTTGGGTTGTGTGGAAAGGAAAATGGAGAGCTGACCTGGTTGGAGTGGAATGCCAGTGGAACATCACACCTGTGAGTGTGAAAAGGCCGCTGAAAACCATCATTGGGTTACTTTTATATCCTCCAGTGGTGTAAAGAAATCCTGCCTGAGGGGAGATTCGAGGAATTCCAGATTGACAGTGAATGAGTGGAACATTCTGTATTGGAGATACCAATTATTTCAGAACTCTGGGTTATTGGCACCAGGAAATGAAGAGCTGACCAGGGTGGACTTGATAGCCACTGAAGATCACGCCTGCGAGTGTGAACAGGCCGTTAAAAACCAGCATTGGCTTACTTGGATATTCACCGGTGGTGTAACAAAAGCCTGCCTGGAGTGGAGATTCGATGAGTTCCAGATTGGCAGTGAATGAATGGAACATTCTGTAGTGGAGTTTCTAATGGTTTCTGAAGTCTAGGTTGTGTGGACAGGAAAATGAAGAGCTGACCAGGTAGAGTGGATAGCCAGTTGAACAGCACATCTGGGAGTGTGAACCGGCCACTGAAAACAGCATTGGGTAATTGGATATTCACCAGTGATGTAAAGAAAGCCTGCCTGGAGTTGAGACTCGGGTGAATTTCAGATTCGCAGTGAATGAATGGAACATTCTGTAGTGGAGATACCAATGAGTTCAGAACTCTGGTTATGGGCACCAGGACATGAAGAGCTGACCAGGGTGGAGTGAACACCACGTCTGCAGTATGTCAACAGGCCGCTGACCACTAGCATTTGGTTTCTGGGACATGAAGAAGAATCCCAACGCTGATGAGTTTTAGAGGCATACGATCATCAACACCACTGGGTGGCGTTGACAGGGAGAGTAGCATATGGTTTCAATTGATTCAGAAGTCGATGCACACCAGGCTTCGTTAGAGTGGACGGGATGATGAAAACTTTGGCTTGATTGAGTGCACAGGCAGATGAGAACCAGATATGTAGGTGTTGACATTCAGATGAACTCAGTTAGCTCGGTAGTGTTGCAGGATTAATGAACAGAATACTATATTTGATTGGATAGGGAGCTGAAAAGCAAGCCTGGTGAGAGTTGACAGCAAATGCTTACTTGGCAGATTTCTAATTCTACTCGATTTCGTGGAGAACAAGAAGAAATGCAGGCCTAATACATTGGATATTGAGATGAATTCACTTCTCAGCAGTGTAAATCGCTGTCATTCTCCCAGTCCTCCTGGACTTCATTGATTTGCTGGTGCGGTTCAGTAGCGTCTTCATTTGGAGACTTGTGGTGACTGTAATTTTGGCATATGGAGTATTTCACGGGTGCTTGCCATGCTTTGCCAGGAGGACCTGATACTCTCGGTAATTTCCCGGGCTCTCTGAGAGGGCGAGGTATAGAACACGGCTCTGCCAGTCTGCTGCGTGATGCACAGGTACTACTGTTGTGCTTTTGCTCCAGAATGGCAGTGTGGATAGGCAGATGAATAGGAACTCCTGGACGCTTTTAGAGTGCAGATTCAGATGACTTCAAGTATCTGGGTAGACTCACCAGTGCTGTAACGAATGCCTGCATAGAGTGGAGATTCAGGTGTATTCCCGACTCTCAGTGAATAACCGGAGATTCAGATGTATTCTAGACTCGCAGTGAATGAACGGAGCATTCTGTAGTGGTGATTCTAATGATTTTTCATGCTTGGGTTGTTTGGACAGGAAAATGAAGAACTGACGTGGGTGGAGTGCATAGCCAGTGAACAGCACAGACGACTGAAAATCATCATTGGGTGACTTGGACATTCACCAGTGTTGTAACGAAAGCTTGCCTGCACTGGAGATTCGAAGAACTCCAGATTGGCAGTGAATGAATGGAACATTCTGTAGTGGAGATTCCAATAATTTCTGAAGTCTTGGTTGTGTGGACAGGAAAAGGAAGAGCTGACCAGGTTGGTACGGATAGCCAGTTGAACAGCACGCTTGCGAGTGTGAACAGGCCTCTGAAATCCAGCATTGGGTTACTTGGACATTTACCAGTGTTTGAATGAAAGTTTGTAAATACACAAAAAATTTAAAAGGCCGGCGTTCAGGCCGTTTCCCCACTCCAGGGAGGTCGATGGTGATTGTCAGGTCAAGAAAGGAAACGGGGGCCAAGCTGGTTTGTCTTAGCAGCAGTTTATTACACGGAAGAGATGTATGTCATGAAGGCCCCAGGATCTCTCAAGCACGTGCACCTTTGTTCTCTCAGCTTCTGTGCTCAGTCCCATCTTCCCAGGTTCTCTGATTCACGTGTCCCCTAGAGAGCCCTAAAATCTCCCTTATATAGATCATAGTACCTCTAAAGGGCGCAATATAGTGATGTCATCAAAAGGAGTTACAGAAAGAGCATTGAGGCACAACATACATTGTTTCTTTACATCTGCAGACCAGTAATTCTTTTACAAACTACAAGCACTTGGATTAGCACAACAAAGACAAGTCTGGTAGAGCTTGGAATCTACATCTACAAAATTAACCAGCTTGGAGCCAGGCATCTACATCCCAAAGATCAGGCCTGGCTTAGCACCTGGGATCTGCATACCTAAGGCCAGCTAGGTTCCTGGGAGATAAGAGAAACTGCCTCAATATACTGAAATCATTTCCTGAGGGCAGTTTGAAGGGGAGAAAGTTTAGTCTCATCCAAGCTAGTCAGGACACACAGGAAAACTGCATCTAGGAAGTGTTTCACCTCTCCTTGTCCAACCAAAATGTAAGCATACATAATATTAATCATTTCGGATGGACACAGTAAGAAATACCTTGAGCTTATAGAATTGCTCTCCCAGGGCCATCTCAATCTCAGACTCCAGTGCTCAGGCCAGGTAGCTTTCCTATTCCTAGCAGCAGAGTCCAAGTCTCATTGTTACTTTTGGATCATGACAGCATTTGCCTATGATCAAACTCTTAACTTATAGACAAAAATCGTGGCACCTTGGCCAGGCCCATCGTGATTCCAGGGTAGCACATAACTTACCGGCTTGCCCTGGTTCCATCCAGTCCCACGTCGGGATCCTGCCCTTGTGGTGCTAGGAAGTGAGGGCAACTGAGGCTTAAGTTGAGAAGGCAGATTCCCAGGAGAGAATAATATTCTAAGCCAATCAATTCCTAAGTTACAAAGCATATTAATTGTCTTCCTGTATCTATACAAAAGGTCATTGCATTAAAATAAACTGCTCAAAAGATATCAGGAGAGGAGAAAGGCAATATAAACTTATAGTACAGCTTTAGTGTCTAAGAAGAGACCTTACAAATTGGTTGTGGAAGAGAGCATAGAAGTGTTTACAGACAAACAAAGTAATAGGAATGACTCAGGAGCACTGTGATGGGTGCAACCTGATAGACCTAAGCTCCTTGTACTCCAACAGAAAGCCTGCCTGGAGTGGAGATTCGATGAAGTTCAGACTGGCAGTGAATGAATGGAACATTCTGTAGTGGAGATTCCAATGATTTCTGAAGCCTGGGTTGTGCGGACAGGAAAATGAAGAGCTGACCTGGGTGGAGTGTGTAGCCAATTGAACAGCACTCCTGCGAATGTGAACAGGACGCTGAAAACCAGCATGGGTTACTAGGTTATTCACCAGTGGTGTAGCATAAGCCTGCCTATAGTGGAGATTCGATGAACTCCAAATTGGCAGTGAATAAATGGAACATTCTTAGTGGAGATACCAATAATTTCTGATATCTGGGTTGCGTGGGCAGGAAAATGAATAAATGAGCAGGGTGAAGTGGATAGCCAGTGAACAGCACAGGCAGGTGAAAAACATAATTGTGTTACTTGGATATTCACCAGTGGTGTAACGAAAGCCTGCCTGGAGTGGAGATTCGAAGAACTCCAGATTGGCAGTGAATGAATGGAACATTCTGTAGTGGAGATTCCAATGATTTCTGAAGTCTGGGTTGTGTGGACAGAAAAATGAATAGCTGACCAGGGTTGAATGGATAGTCAGTTGAACATCACCCCTGCGAGTGTGAACTGACCGCTGAAAAACAAGATAGTGTTACTTTGACATTCACCAGTGGTGTAATGAATGCCTTGCTGGAGAGAAGGTAAAGGTAAAGGTAAAGGCCCTCCCGTTGATCGTCGATTTGCTAGAGCGGGCCCAGTAACGTCTCCATTGGAGACTTTGTTGTTACTGTGTCTGGCATATCCAATACTCTCGGTAGCTTGCCGGGCTCTCCGACAGGGGCGGAGGAATCGAACTCGGGTCGGCCATTTTGGCCGCTTGTAAGGCGAACGCACTACCCACTGTGCTATATCGGAGAGAAGATTCAGATGAATTCCAGATTCGCAGTGAATAAATGGAACATTCTGGAGTGGAGATACCAATGATTTCAGAACTCTGGGTTAATAGCACCAGGAAATGAAGAGCTGACCAGGATGGAGTGAATAGCCAGTGAAAACCACGCCTGCGGTTTGTTAACAGACCGCTGACTACTAGCATTTGGTTACTGGGACATGCAGAAGAATCCCAACCCTGACGAGTTTTAGAGGCATACGATCATCACCCCCACTGGGTGGCATTGACCGGGAGACTACTCTGTGGTTTCGATTGATTCAGAAATGGATGCAGAGCCTGACAGGTTAGAGAGGACGGGATGTTGAAAACTTTAGCTTGATTGAGTGTACAGGCAGATGAAAACCAGATATGTACGTGTTGATATTTAGATGAACTCAGGTCGCTCGGTAGTGTGGCATGGTTAAATAACAGAATACTACATTTGGCTGGATTGGGAGCAGAGCAGCAAGCCTGGGGAGAGTTGACAGCAAATGCTCACTTGGCAGATTTTTAATTCGACTAGATTTCGTGGAGAATGAGAAGAAACGCCGCCCTAATACATTGGATATTGAGATGAATTCACTACTCAGCAGTGTGGATCACTGTCACTCTCCCAGTCTTCCCGGATTTCATTGATTTGCTGGCGCGGTTCAGTAACGTCTTTGTTTGGAGACTGGTGGTAACTGTAATTTTGGCATAAGGAATATTTCACGGGTGGATTGCCAGGCTTTGCCGCGAAGGCCAGATACTCTCGGTAGCGTCTGGGGCTCTCTGAGAGGGCTAGGAATTGAAACCGGCTCGGCCAGGATGGCTGCGTGAGGCACAGGTCCTACTGCTGTGCTTTCGCGCCAGAATGGCAGTGTGGATAGAATGATGAAAAGCAGCCCATGGAAGATTTTAAAGTACAGATTCGGATGATTTCAAGTATCTGGGTAGACATACCAGTGCTGTAACGAATGGTTGCACAGAGTGGAGATTTAGATGTATTCCAGTCTCGCAGTGAATGACCGGAACATTCTGTAGTGGAGATTCCAATGATTTCTGATGTCTGATTCTGTGGACAGGAAAATGAAGAGCTGACCAGGGTGGAGTGTAGAGCCAGTCAAAAGCACAGGCCACTGAAAACCAGCATTGGGTTACTTGGACATACACCAGTGATGTAACGAAAGCCTGCCTGGAGTGGAGTTTTAGATGAATTCCAGATTCGCAATGAATGAATGGAATTGAGTGGATAGCTACTTGAACAGCACGCCTCTGAGTGTGAACAAGACGCTGAAAACCAACATTGGGTTACTTGTATATTCACCAGTGGTGTAACAAAAGCCTGCCTGGAGTAGAGATTCAGATGAATGCCGGGTTCACAGAGAATAAATGGAACATTCTGTAGGGGAGATTCCAATGATTTCTGAAGTCTGGGTTGTATCGACACGAAAACGAAGACCTGATCAAGTTAGACTGGATAGCCAGTTGAACAGCAGGACTGCGAGTTTGAACAGGCTGCTGGAATCAGCATTGGGTTACTTGGGTCTTCACCAGTGGTGTAACGAAATTCTGCCTGGAGTGGAGATTTAGATGAATTCCAGATTGACAGTGAATGAATGGAACATTCTTTAGTGGAGATTACCATGATTTCTGAAGGCTGGGTTGTGTGGACAGGAAAATGAAGAGCTGAAGAGGTTTGAGTGGATAGCCAGTTGAACAGCATGCCTGCGAGTGTGTACAGACCGCTCAAAACCAGCATTGGGTTACTTGGACATTCACGAGTGGTGTAACGAAAGACTGCCTGGAATGGAGATTCGATAAACTCAAGATTGGCAGTGAATGATGGAACATTCTTTAGTGGAGATTCCAATGATTTCTGAAGTCTGGGTTGTGTGGATAGGAAAATGAAGAGGTGAGCAGTGTGGAGTGAATAGTCAATTGAACAGCACGCCTGCTAGTGTGAAAAGGCCATGGAAATCCAGCATTGGGTTACTCGGACATTCACCAGTGGTAAAACGAAAGCCTGCCTGGAGTGGAGATTCAGATGAATACCAGATTCACAATGAATGAATGGAACATTCTGTAGTGGAGATACCAATGTTTTCAGAACTCTGGGTTATGAACACCAGGAAATGAAGACCTGAGGAAGGTGGAGTGGATTGCCAGTGAACACAACGCCTACGTTTTGTGAACAGGCCGCGGACCACCAGCATTGTGTTACTGGGACATGCAGAGTAATCCCAACCCTGACGAGCTTTAGAGGCATAGATCATCACCACCACTGGTGGCGTTGACCGGGAGAGTCCATATTGTTTCGATTGATTTAGATGTCGATGCACACCAGGCCTGGGTAGAGTGGACAGGATGATGAAAACTTCGGCTTTCTTGAGTGCACAGGCAGATGAATACCAGATATGTAGGTGTTGATATTTTGATGAACTCATGTCGCCCGCTAGTGTGGAAGGTTTAATGAACAGTATACGATATTTGACTGGATAGGGAGCTGAACAGGATGATTGGGGAGAGTTGACAGAAATGCTCACTTAGCAGATTCCTAATTCGACTCGATTTCGTGGAGAACGAGAAGAAACCCAGGCCTAATACATTGGATATTGAGAGGAATTCACTACTCAGCAGTGTGGATCGCTGTCACTCTCCCAGTCCTCCCGGACCACATTCATTTTCTGGCACGGTTTAGTAACGACTTCCTTTGGAGACTTGTGGTGACTGTAATTTCGTCATATGGAATATTTCACGGGTGTCTTGTCAGGCTTTGCTTAGAGGGCCAGATAGTCTCGATAGCTTCCCGAGCTCTCTGAGAGGGCAAGTAATTGAACCCGGGTCGGCCAGCCTGTCTGCGTGATGCACACGTCCTACTGCTGTGCTTTCGCGCCAGAAGGGCAGTGTGGTTAGGAAGAAGATAAGCAACCCATATATGATTTTAGAGTACAGATTCAGATGATCTAAAGTTTCTGGGTGACTCACCAGTGCTGTAACATATGCCTGTGTAGAGTGGAGATTCATATGTGTTCCAGACTCACAGTGAAAGACCGGAACATTCTGTAGTGGGGATTCCAATGATTTCTGATGTCTGTGTTGTGTGGACAGGAAAATGAAGAGCTGACCAGGGTGGAGTGGATAACCATTGAACAGCACAGTACGCTGAAAACCATCATTCTTTTACTTGGACATTCACCAGTGTTGTAACGAAAGCCTGTCTGGAGTGGAGATTTGATGAACTCCAGATTGGCAGTGAATGAATGGAACATTCTGTAGTGGAGATTCCAATGATTTCTGAAGTCTGGGTTCTGTGGACAGGAAAATGAAGAGATAACCAGTGTGGAGTGGATAGCCAGTTGAACAACACGCCTGCGAGTGTGAACGGGCAGCTGAAAATCATCATTGGGTTACAAGGGCATTCACCAGTGGTATAACGAAAGCCTGCCTGGAGTGGAGTTTCAGATGAATTCCAGATTCGCAGTGAATGAATGGAACATTCCCTAGTGGAGATACCAATCACTTTAGAAATCAGGGTATGGGCACCAGGAAGTGAAGAGCTGACCAGGTTAGAGTGGAAAGCCAGTTAACACCATTCCTGCGGTATGTGAACAGTCCGCTGATCACTACATTGGGTTACTGAGACATGCAGAAGAATCTCAACCTGGACGAGTTTTAGAGGCATAAGATCATCACCACCCCTGGGTGGTGTTGACCGGGACAGTAACATATGGTTTCGATTGATTCAGAAGTGGATGCACAGCCTGACTGGTTAGAGTGGACGGGATGATGAAAACTTCGGCTTGATTCAGTGCACAGGCAGATGAAAACCTGATATGTAGGTGTTGATATTTAGATGAACTCAGGTCTCTCATTTGTGTGGAAGGGTCAATGAACAGACTACTATATTCGACTGAATAGCGAGCTGAAGAGCAGGCCTGGGGAGAGTTGACAGCAAATGCTCAATTGGTAGATTTCGAATTAGACTCGATTTCGTGGAGTACGTGAAGAAACGCAGGCCTAATACATTGGATATTGAGATGAAATCACTACTCAGCAGTGTGGATCGCTGTCACTCTCTCAGTACTCCCAGCCTTCATTGATTTGCTGGCCCGGTTCAGTAGCGTCTTCGTTTGGAGATTTGTGGTGACTGTAATTTTGGCATATGGAATATTTCACGGGTGTCTTGCCAGCAGATTCAGATGATTTCAAGTTTCTGGGTAGACATACCAGTGCTGTAACGAATGCCTGCGTAGAGTGCAGATTCAGATGTATTCCAGACTCACAGTGAATGACTGGAACATTCTGTAGTGGAGATTCCAATGATTTCTGATGTCTGGGTTACATGGACAGCAAAATGAAGAGCTCAACAGGGTGGAGTGGATAGCCAGTGATCAGTACAGGCCGCTGAAAACCATCATTGGTTTACTTACACATTCACAAGTGGTGTAACGAAAGCCTGCATGGAGTGGAGATTCGAAGAACTCCAGATTGGCAGTGAATGAATGGAACATTTTGAAGTGGAGATTCCAATGATTGCTGAAGTCTGGGTTGTGTGGACAGAAAAATGAAGAGCTGACCAGGTTGGAGTAGAGAGCCAGTTGATCAGCACGTCTGTGAGTGAGAACAGGCTGGTGAAAACCAGAATTGTGTTACTTGGACATTCACCAGTGGTGTAATGAAAGCCTGCCTGGAGTGGAGATTCGATGAACTACAGATTGGCAGTGAATGAATGGAACATTCTGTAGTCGAGATTCCTATGATTTCTGAAGTCTGGGTTGTGTGGACAGGAATATGAAGAATTGACCAGGGTGGATTGTGTGGACAGTTGAACAGCACCCCTGCGATTGTGCACATGACGCTAAAAACCAGCATTGGGTTCTTTGGCTATTCACCAGTTGTGTAGCAAAAACCTGCCTTGCGTGGAGATTCGATGAATTCCAGACTGGCAGAGAATGAATGGGACATTCTTTAGTGGAGATTGCAATGGTTTCTGGACTCTGCGTTTTTTGACGAGGAAAATGAACACAACACCCAATAGGAGAGAGAGAACAAAGGGGAATGCCCTGCTACAGAGGCAGGGTGGGAGGGGATGTGGGGGGAATTGGGCACTGGTGGAGGGATGGGTATTTGATCATTGTATGACCGAAACCCAAGCACAAAGATTTGTAAATCTACAACTGTACCTCATGATGCTTCACTAATAAAAAAAAAAGAAAATGAACAGCTGACCAGGGTGCATTGGATAGCCAGTGAACACCACACCTGCAGTATGTGAACAGGCCGCCGACCACTAGCATTGGGTTACTGGGACATACAGAAGAATCTCAAACCTGACGAGTTTTAGAGTCGTGCAACCATCACCAGGACTGGGTGGCATTGACCGCGTGAGTATCATATGGTTTCGATTGACTCAGAAGTCGATGCATACCAGACTTGGTTAGAGTGGAGGGGATGACGAAAACTTCGGCTTGATTGAGTGCACAGGCAGATGAAAACCATATATGAAGGTGTTGATATTTAGATGAACTCAGTTCAGTCGGTAGTGTGGCAGGGTTAATGAACAGAATACTATATTAGACTGGATAGGGAGCTGAAAAGCAGGCCTTGTGAGAGTTGACAGCAAAGGCTTACTTGGAAGATTTCTAATTAGATTCGATTTCGTGGAGAACGAGAAGCAACGCAGGTCTAATACATTGAATATCGAGATGAATTCACTACTCAGCAGTGTGGATCTCTGTCACACTTCCAGTCCTCCAGGACTTCATTGATTTGCTGGCGCGGTTCAGTAGCGTCTTCATATGGATACTTTTGGTGACTGTAATTTTGGCATATGGAATATTTCGCGGATGTCTTGCCAGGCTTTGTCACGAGGGCCTGATTCACTCGGTAGCTTCCCGGGCTCTCTGAGTGGGCGAGGAATTGAACCCGGCTCGGCCAGGCTGTCTGCGTGACGCGCACGTCCTACTGCTGTGCTTTTGCTCCAGAATGGCAGTGTGGATAGGCAGAGGAAAAGCAGCCCAGGGATGGTTATAGAGTGAAGATTCTGATGTTTTGAAGTTTCTGGGTAGACTTGGACCTTCAGCAGTGGTGTAACGAAAGCTGCCTGGAGTGGAGATTCGTAGAACTCCAGATTGGCAGTGAATGAATGGAACATTCAGTAGTGGAGATTCCAATGATTTCTGAAGTCTGGGTTGTGTGGACAGGAAAAGGAAGAACTGACCAGGTTGGAGTGGATATCCAGTTGAACAGAATGCCTGTGAATGTGAACAGGCCTCTAAAAACCAGCATTGGGTTACTTTTACCTTAAGCAGTGTGTAAAGAAATCCTGCCTGAGTGGAGATTCGAAGAACTCCAGATTGGCAGTGAATGAATGGAACCTTCTGCAGTGGAGATTATAATGGTTTCTTAAGTCTAGGTTATATGGACAGGAATATGAAGAGCTGACAATGTTGGAGTGGATAGCCAGTTGAAGAGCAGGTCTGCAAGATTGAACAGGCTGCTGAAATCCATCATCGGGGTACTACGGTATTCACCAGTGATGTAACGAAAACCTGTCTAGAGTGAGATTCGATGAATTCCAGATTTGCAGTGAATGAATGGAACATGCTTTAGTGGAGATTCCAATGATTTCCGAACTCTCGTTTGTGTGGACAGGAAAATGAAGAGCTGACCAGGGTTGAGTGGATAGCCAGTAGAACAGCAGGCCTGCGAGTGTGAACAGGCCTCTGTAAGAGAGCATTGGGTCACTTGGACATTCAGCAGTGCAGTAACAAAAGCCTGCCTGCAGTGTAGATTCGAGGAACTCAAGATTGGCAGCGAATGAATGGAACATTCCTGTAGTGGATATTCCATTCATTTCTGAAGTCTGGGTTGTGTGGAGAGGAAAAGGAAGAGCTGACCAGAGTGTACTGGATATCCAGTTGAACAGCATGCCTGCGAGTGTGAATAGGACGCTGAAAACCAGCATTGGGTTACTTGGACTTTCAACAGTGGTGTAACGAAAGCCTGCCTGGAGTGAATATTCGATGAATTCCAGTTTGGCAGTGAATGAATGGAACATTCTGTAGTGGAGATTCCAATAGTTTCTGAAGCCTACGGATTGTGGACAAGAAAATGAAGAGCTGGCCAGGTTGGAGTGGATAGCTAGCTGAACAGTAGGCCTGCGACTTTGAACAGACTGCTGAAAACCAGCATTAGGTTACTTGAATATTCACCAGTAGTGTAACAAAATCCTGCCTTGAGTGGAGATTCGATGAATTCCAGTTGGCAGTGAATGATTGGAATATTCTGTAGTGGGAATTCCAATGATTTTTGAAGTCTGGGTTTGTGGACCAGAAAATGAAGAGCTGACCAGGGTTCAGTGGATAGCCATTTGAACAGCACGCCTGTGAGTGTGAACAGGATGCTGAAAAACAGCATTGTGTTACTTGCACATACAACAGGAGTGTAACGATAGCCTGTCTAATGTGACAGATTTGCAGTAAATGAATGGAACATTCTGTAGTGGAGATTCCAATGATTTCTGAAATCTGGGTTGTGTGGACAGGAAAATGAGGTGCACACCATGCTAGAGTGGATAGCCAGTTGAACAGCAGGCCTGCGAGTTTGAATAGGCCCCTGTAACCAGCATTGGGTTACTTGGGCTTTCAGCAGTGGTGTAACGAAAGTCTGCTGGAGTGGAGATTTGGTGATCTCCAGATTGACAGTGAATGAATGAAACATTCTGAAGTGGATTTCTAATGTCTGCGTTGTGTGGACAGGAAATGAAAGGGCTGACCACTGTGGAGTTGATAGCCAGTTGAACAGCACGCCTGCGACTGTGAACAGAACAATGAAAACCAGCAGTGGGTTACCTGGACATTCACCAATGGTGAAACGAAATCCTGCCTTGAGTGGATATTCAGATGAATTCCAGATTCGGAGTGAATGAGTGGACAATTCCGTAGTGGAGATTACAATGATTTCTGAAATTTGCCTTTTTTGGACAGGAAAATGAAAACCTGACAAGGGTTGAGTGGTTACCCAGTTGAACAGCACGCCTGCATGTGTAAACAGGCGACTGAAAACCAGAATTGAGTTACTTGGATATTTAACAGTGGTGTAACGAAATCCTGACTGTATTGGAGACTCGATGAATTCCAGATTGTCAGTGAATGAATGGAACATTCTGTAGTGGAGATTCTAATGTTTTCTGAAGTCTGCGTTATGTGGACAGGAAAATGAAGAACTGACCAGGGTTGAGTGGATAGCCAGTTGAAGAGCACGCCTCCGAATGTGAACAGGAATATGAAAACCAGCATTGGGTTACTTGGACATTCACCAGTGTTGTAACTAAAGCCTACTTGGAGTGGATATTCGAAGAACTCCAGATTGACAGTGAATGAGTGGAACATTCTTTAGTGGAGATTCCAATTATTTCTGAAGTCTGGGTTGTGTGGACAGGAAAAGGAAGAGCTGACCAGAGTTGAATGTATAGTCAGTTGAATAGAACACCTTCGTGTGAGAACAGGACGTTGAAAACCTGCATTGGGTTATTTGGACATTCACCAGTGGTGTAACAAAAGCCTGCCTGGAGTGGATATTCGATGAATTCCAGATTGTAAGTGAATGAATGGAACATACTGTAGTGGAGATTCTAATGGTTTCTGAAGACTGGGTTATATGGACAGGAAAAAGAAGAGCTGACCAATGTGGAGTGGATAGGCAGTTGAAGAGCACGAATGTGAGTGTGAATAGGACGCTGAAATCCAGCATTGGGTTACTTGGACATTCAGCAGTTTTGTAAGGAATGCCTGCCTAGAATGGAGCTTCAGTTGAACTCCAGATTCGGAGTGAATGAATGGAAAATTCTGTAGTGGAGATTCTAATGTTTTCTGAAGTCTGATATATGTGGACAGGAAAGTGAAGAGCTGACCAGGGTTGAGTGGATAGCCAGTTGAACAGCACACCTCCGAGTGTGAACAGGACGATGAAAACCAGCATTGGGTTACTTGAATATTCACCAGTGGTGTAACAAAAGCCTGCTTGGAGTGGATATTCGAAGAACTCCAGATTGGCAGTGAATGAATGGAATATTCTGTAGTGGAGATTCCAATAATTTCTGAAGTCTGACTTGTGTGGACAGGAAAAGGAAGAGTAGACCAGGGTTGAATGCATAGCCAGTTGAACAGCACCAATGCGAGTGTGAACAGGCCTCTCAAACTAGCATTGGGTTACATGGACATTCAGCAGTGGTGGAACGAAAGCTTGCCTGGATAGAGATTCAATGAATTCTAGATTGGGAGAGAATGAATTGAACATTATTTAGTGAAGATTCCAATGATTTCCGAAATCTGGGTTGTGTGGACAGGAAAATGTAGAGCTTACCATGGTTGAGTGGATAGCCAGTTGAACAGCAGACCTGTGAGTTTGAACAGGCCGCTGAAATTCAGCATCGGGGTACTTGGATATTCACCAGTGGTGTAAGGAAAGCCTGCCTGGCTTGGAGATTCGATGATCTCCAGATTGCCAGTGAATGAATGGAACATTCTGTAGTAGAGATTCTAATGGTTTAGAAAGTCTGGGTTATGTGGACAGGAAAATGAAGAGCTGACCACTGTGGAGTGCATAGTCAGTTGAACAACACCAATGCGAGTGTGACCAGGACGCTGACACCAGCATTGGGTTACTTGGACTTCAGCAGTGGTGTAACGAAATCCTGCGTTGAGTGCAGATTCAGATGAATTCCAGATTTGCAATGAATGAACGGAACCTTCTGTAGTGGAGATTCCAATGATTTCTGAAGTCTGGGTGGTGTGGACAGGAAAATGAAGAGCTGACCAGGGTTCAGTGGATAGCCAGTTGAACAGCACGCCTACGAGTGTGTACAGGACGCTGAAATCCAGCATTGTGTTCCTTGGATATTCAATAGTGGTGTAACAAAAGTGTGCCTGGAGTGGAGATTCAGATGAATTCCAGATTTGCACTGAATGATTGGAACATTCTCTAGTGGATATTCCAATGATTTCTGTAGTCTACGTTGTGTGGACAAGAAAATGAAGATCCGAACCTGTTAGAGTGGATAGCCTGTTGAACAGCAAGCTTAGGAATTTGAACAGGCTACTGAAATCCAGCATTGGATTTCTTGGATATTCACTAGTGGTGTAACGATATCCTCCCTGGAGAGGAGATTCGATGAATTCCAGATTGGCAGTGAATGAATGGAACATTCTGTAGTGGAGATTTCAATGATATCTGAAATCTGGGTAGTGTGGACAGGAAAATGAAGAGTAGAGCAGGATACAGTGGATAGCCAGTTGAACAGCAGGAATGCGAATTTGAACAATCCCCTTAAAAGCAGCATTGTGTTACTTGGACATTCAGCAGTGGTGTTACGAATACCTGCCTGGAGTGGAGATTCGATGATCTCCAGATTGGCAGTGAATGAATGGAACAATCTGTAGTGGAGATTCCAATGATATCTGAAGTCTGGGTTCTGTGGACAGGAAAAAAAAGAGCTGGCAACTCTGTAGTGGATAGCCAGTGGCACACCACTCATGCGACTGTGAAAAGGACGCTGGAAATCAGTATTGTGTTACTTATACATTCACCAGTGGTGTAACGAAAACCTGCCTGGAGTGGAGATTCAGGTGAATTCCAGATTCGCAATGAATGAATGTAGCATTCCCTTTTGGAGATTCCAATGATTTCTGAAGTCTACGTTGTGTGGACAAGAAAATGAAGAGATGACCAGTTAGAGTGGATAGCCATTTGAACAGCAAGCCTGTGAATTTGAACAGGCTCCTGAAAACAAGCATTGGGTTACTTGGATATTCACCAGTGGTGTAATGGTACCATTCCTGGAGAGGAGATTCGATGAATTCCAGTTTGGCAGTGAATGAATGGGACATTCTGTAGTGGGGATTCCAATGATTTCTGAAGTCTGGGTTGTGTGCGCAGGAAAATGAAGAGCTGACCAGGGTTCAGTGGATAGCCAGTTGAACAGCACGCCTGCAGTTGTGAACAGGCCTCTGAAAACCAGCATCTGGTTACTTGGACATTCAGCAGTGGTGTAATGAAAGCCAGCGTGTATTGGAGATGCGATGATCTCCAGATTGGCAGAGAAAAAATGGAACATTCTTGAGTAGAGATTCCAATGATTTCTGAAGTCTGGTTGGGTGGACAGGAAAATGAAGAGCTGAGCAAAGTTGATTGGATATCAAGTTGAACAGCACGCCTGCGTGTGTGAATAGGCCTCTGAAAATCAGCATTGTGTTACCTGGATATTTAGCAGTGTTTTATAGACAGCCTGTCTTGAGAAGAGATTCGATTAATTCCAGATTGGCAGTGAATGAATGGAACATTTCGTAGTGGAGATTCCAATGATTTCTGAAGTCTGGTGTGTGTGGACAGGAAAATGAAGAGCAGAAAATGTCAGAGTGTATAGCCAGTAGAACAGCAGGCCTGCGAGCTTGAACAGGCCTCTGAAGTACAGCATTGGGTTACATGGACATTCAGCAGTGGTGTAACAAATGCCTGCCTGGAGTGAAGATTCGATGATCTCCAGATTGGCAGTGAATGATTGCAACATTCTGTATTGGAGATTCCAATGATATCTGAAGTCTGGGTTGTGTGAACAGGAAAAGAAAGAGCTGACAACTGTGGAGTGGATAGCCAGTTAAACAGCATGCCTGAGACTGTGAACAGGACGCTGAAATCCAGCCAGTTGAAGAGCACGAATGCGAGTGTGAACTGGACGCTGAAATCCAACATTGGTTTACTTGGATATTCAGCAGTGGTGTAACGAAAGCCTGCATTGAGTGGAGAGTCAGATTAATTCCAAATTTGTAGTGAATGAATGGAACATGCTGTAGTGGAGATTCCAATGATTTCTGATGTCCGGGTTTTGAGGACAGGAACATGTAGAGCTGAAAAGTTTGGAGTGGATAGCCAGTTGAACAGCAGGCCTGCTAGTTTGTACAGGCCGCTGGAAACCAGCATTGGGTTACTTGGAAATTCACCAGTGGTGTAACAAAAACCTGCCTGGAGTGGAGTTCGATGAATTCCAGATTGTACAATCTCCAGATTGGCAGTGAATTAATGAAATATTCTTTAGCGGAGATTCCAATGGTTTCTGAAGTCGGGTTGGGTGGACAGGAAAATGATGATCTGAGCATGGTTGATTGGATGTCCAGTTGAACAGCACGCCTGCCAGTGTGAAGCGGCCTCTGAAAACCAGCATTGGGTTACCTGAACATTCAGCAGTGGTTTATAGACAGCCTGCCTGGAGTGGATATTCGATTAATTCCAGATTGGCAGTGAATGAATGGAATATTCTGTACTGGCGATTACAAAGATTTCTGAAGTCTGGGTTGTGTGGACAGGAAAAGAAAGAACTGACAACTGTGGAGTGGATAACCTATTGAACACCACGCCTGCCACTGTGAAAAGGACGCTGAAAATCAGTATTGGGTTACTTAGACATTCACCAGTGTTGTAATGAAAGACTGCCTGGAGTGGAGAATCAGGTGAATTTGAGATTCGCAGTGAATTTATGTAACATTCTACAGTGGAGTTTCCAATGATTTCTGAAGTCTATGTTGTGTGGACAAGAATGTGAAGAGATGGCCAGGTTAGAGTGGATAGCCAGTTGAACAGCAAGCCTAGGAATTTGAACAGACTCCTGAAATCCAGCATTGGGTTACTCGTATATTCACCAGTGGTGTAACGATATCCTGGCTGGAGAGGAGATTTGATGAATTCCGGATTGGCAGTGAATGAATGGAACATTCTGTAGCGGGGATTCCAATGATTTCTGAAGTCTGGGTTGTGTGCACAGGAAAATGAAGAGCTGACCAGTGTTCATTTGATAGCCAGTTGAACAACCCGCCTGCGAGTGTGAACAGGCCTCTGAAAACAAGCATCGGGTTACTTGGACATTATGCAGTGGTGTAATGAACTCCTACCTGGAGTGAAGATTCGATGATCTCCAGATTGGCAGTGAATGAATGGAACATTCTTTCGTGGAGATTCCAATGATTTCTGAAGTCTGGTTGGGTAAACAGGAAAATGAAGAGCTGAGCACGGTTGATTGGATATCCAGTTGAACAGCACGCCTGCGAGTGTGAACAGTCCTCTGAAAACCAGCATTGCCTTTCCAGGGCATTCAGCAGTGGTGTAAAGACAGCCTGCCTGGAGTGCAGATTCAATGAATTCCAGATTGGCAGTTAATGAATGGAACATTCTGTACTGGAGATTCCAATGTTTTCTGAAGTCTGGGGTGTGTGGACAGGAAAGTGAAGAGCAGACCATGTTAGAGTGGATAGCCAATTGAACAGCAGGCCTGCGAGTCTGAATAGGGCTCTGAAAAAAGCATTGGGTTACATGGACATTCAGCAGTGGTGTAAACAATGTCTGCTTGGAGTGGAGATTTGATTATCTACAGACTGGAAATGAATTAATGGAATATTCTGTAGTGGAGATTCCAAAGATATCTGAAGTCTGGGTTGTGTGTACAGGAAAAGAAGAGCTGACAACTCTGGAGTGGATAGCCAGTTGAACAGCACGCCTGCAAATATCAACAGGACGCTTAAAACCAGTATTGGGTTACTTAGACACTCAACTGTGGTATAACAAGTGCTTTTCTGGAGTGGAGATTCAGATGAATTCCAGATTTGCAGTGAATCAATGGAATATTCTGTAGTGGAGATTCCAATGATTTCTGAAGTCTGGGGGGTGTGGGCAGGAAAATGAAGAGCAGAACAGGTTAGAGAGTATAGCCAGTTGAACAGCAGGCCTGCGAGTTTGAACAGGCCTCTGATAAGCAGCATTGTGTTACATGGACATTCAGCATTGGTGTAACGTATGCCTGTCTAGAATAGAGATTCGATATATCCAGATTTGTAGTGAATGAATTGAACATTATGTAATGGAGATTCCAAAGATATCTGAAGTTTGGGTTTTGTGGACAGGAAAAGAATGAGCTGACAACTGTGGAGTGGATAGCCAATTGAACAGCACGCCTGCGACTGTTATCAGGATGGTGAAAATTAGTATTGGGTTACTTGGATATTCAGCAGTGCCTGGAGTGGAGATACGAAGAACTACAGATTGACAGTGAATCAATGGAATATTCTGTAGTAGAGATTCCAATGATTTCTGAAGTCTGGATTATGTGGACAGTAAAAGGAAGAGCTGACCAGGGTAAAATGGATAGCCAGTTAAACAGAACGCCTGCGAGTGTGAACATGCAGCTGATTATCAGCATTGTGTTACTTGGACATTCAAAGTGGTGTAACGAAATCCTGCCTGGAGTGGAGATTCAGATGCATTCCAGACTGGCAGTGAATGAATGGAACATTCTTTAGTGGAGATTCCAATGGTTTCAGAAGTATGGTTTGTGTGTATAAGAAAATGAAGAGCTGACCAGGTTGGAGTGGATAGTCAGTTGAAAATTACTCCTGCGACTGTGAACAGGCCGCTGAAAAGCATCATTGGGTTACTTGGATATTCAGCAGTGGTGTAACGAAAGCCTGCCTGGAGTGGAGATTCGATGAATTCCAGATTGGCAGTGAATGAATGGAAAGTTCTGTAGTGGAGATTGAAATGATTTCTGAAATCTGGGTTGTGTGG
This sequence comes from Sorex fumeus, assembly GCF_029834395.1. Lineage (NCBI taxonomy): Eukaryota > Metazoa > Chordata > Mammalia > Eulipotyphla > Soricidae > Sorex > Sorex fumeus. The sequence continues at coordinate 5,162,396 of NW_026606144.1, read as the reverse complement.
ACAGGAAAATGAAGAGCTGACCAGGGTTCAATGGATAGCCAGTTGAGAAACACGCCTGAGAGTGTGAACAGGACGCTGAAACCCAGCATTGTGATACTTGGACATTCACCAGTGGTGTAACGTAAACCTGCCTGGAGTGTAGATTCAGATGTATTCCAGATTCACAGTGAATGAATGTAATATTCTGTAGTGGAGATTCTAATGATTTCTGAAGTTTACGTTGTGTGGACAAGAAAATGAAGAGCTGACCATGTCAGACTGGATAGCCAGTTGAAGAGCAAGCCTGCGACTTTGATCAGGCTACTGAATACCAGCATTGGGTTACTTGGATATTCACCAGTGTTGTAATGATATTCTGCCTGGAGAGGAGATTCGATGAATTCCAGATTGGCAGTGAAAATATGGTAACTTCTGTAGTGGAGATTCGAATGAATTCTGATGTCTGGGTTGTGTGGACAGGAAAATGAAGAGCAGACCAGGTTAGAGTGGATAGCCAGTTGAACAGCAGGCCTGCGAGTTTGAACAGGCCTCTGAAAACCAGTATTGGGTTACTTGTATATTCACCAGTGGTGTAACGATATCCTGCCTGGAGCGGAGATTCGATGAATTCCAGATTGGCAGTGAATGAATGGAACATTCTGTAGTGGGGATTCCAATGATTTCTGAAGACTTGTTTGTGTGGACAGGAAACTTAAGAGCTAACCAGGTTTCAGTGGATATCCCGTTGAACAGCACACCTGAGAGTTTGAACAGGACTCTCAAAACCAGCATTGGGTTACTTGGATATTCAGTAGTGGTGTAACGAAAGCCTGCCTGTAGTGGAGATTCGATGATCTCCAGATTGGCAGTGAATGAATGGAACATTCTTTAGTGGAGATTCCAATAATTTCTGAAGTCTGCTTGGGTGGATAGGAAAATGAAGAGCTGAGCATGGTTGATTGGATATCCAGTTGAACAGCATGCCTGACAGTGTGAATAGACCTCTGAAAACCAGCATTGGGTGACCTGCATTCAGCAGTGGTTTATAGACAGCCTGCCTGGAGGGGAGATTCAATGAATTTCAGATTGGCAGTGAATGAATGGAACCTTCTGTCGTGGAGATTCCAATGACATCTGAAGTCTGGGTTGTGTGGACAGGAAAAGAAAGATCTGACAACTCTGGAGCAGATAGCCAGTTGAACAGCACGCCTGCGACTTCGAAGAGGCGGCTGATTGTCAGCATTGTGTTACTTGGATATTCAACAGTGTTGTAACGAATTCCTACCTGGAGTGGAGATTCAGATGTATTCCAGATTGAGAGTGAATGAATGGAACATTCTGTAGTGGAGATTCCATTGATTCCTGAAGTTTGGATTGTGTGTATAGGAAAATGAAGTGCTGACTAGTTGGAGTGGATAGCCAGTTGAACAGCACACCTGAGAGTTTGAACAGGCCACTGAAAACCATCATTTGTTTACTAGGATACGCACCAGTGGTGTTACGAAAGCCTGCCTGGAGTGGAGATTCGATGAATTCAATATTGGCAGTGAATGAATGGAACGTTGTGTAGTGGAGATTCCAATGATTTCTGAAATCTGAGTTGTGTGGACAGGAAAATGAAGAGCTTACCAGGGTTCAATGGATAGCCAGTTGAGCAGCACGCCTTGGAGTGTGAACAGGATGCTGAAAACCAGCATTGTGTTACTTGGACATTCAACAGTGGTGTAACGAAAGCCTGGCTGGAGTGGAGATTCAGATGTATTTCTGATTTGCACTGAATAATTGGAACATTCTATAGTGCAGATTCCAATGATATCTGTAATATGGGCAGTGTGGACAGGAAAATGAAGAGCAGATCAGGATAGTGTAGATAGCCAGTTGAACAGCGGGACTGCAAGTTTCATCAGGCCTCTGAAAAGCAGCAATGGTTTACTTGGACATTCAGCAGGGGTGTTACGAATGACTGCCTCGAGTGGAGATTCGATGATCTCCAGATTGGCAGTGAATGAATGGAACATTCTGTAGTGGAGATTCCAATGATCTCTGAAATCTGGGTTGTGTGGACAGTAAAGAAAGAGTTGACAACTGTGGAGTTCATAGCCAGTTGAACAGCACGCCTGTGACTGTCAACAAGACACTGAAAATCAGCATTGTGAAACTTGGACATTCACTAGTGGTGTAACAAAAGCCTGCCTGGAGTAGAGATTCAGATGAATTCCAGATTTGCAGTGAATGAATGTAACATTCTGTAGTGAATATTCCAATGATTTCTGAAGTTTACGTTGTGTGGACAAGAAAAGGAAGAGCTAACGAGGTTAGAGTGGATAGCCAGTTCAACAGCAAGCCTGCGATTGTGAACAGGCCTCTGAAAATCAGCATCGGGTTACTTGGACATTCTGCTGTATTGTAATGAACTCCTGCCTGGAGTGGAGATTCAATGATCTCCAGATTGGCAGTGAATTAATGGAATATTCTGTAGTGGGGATTCCAATGATTTCTGAAGACTGGTTTTTGTGGACAGGAAAATGAAGAGCTAACCAGGTTTCAGTGGATATCCCGTTGAACAGGACACCTGAGAGTGTGAACAGGACTCTGAAAACCAGCATTGGGTTACTTGGATATTCAGCAGTGGTGTAACGAAAGCCTGCCTATAGTGGAGATTCGATGATCTCCTGATTGGCAGTGAATGAATGGATCATTCTTTAGTGGAGATTCCAATGATTTCTGAAGTCTGTTTGGGTGGACAGGAACATGAAAAGCTGAGCACGGTTGATTGGATATCCAGTTGAACAGCACGCCTGCGAGTGTGAACAGTCCTCTGAAAACCAGCATTGGGTTGCTTGGACATTCAGCAGTGGTGTAACGAGACCCTGCCTCGAGTGGTGATTCGATAATCTCCAGATTGGCAGTGAATGATTGGAACGTTCTGTAGTGGAGATTCCAATGATTTTTGAAGTCTGGTTGTGTGGCCTGAAAAATGAAGAGCACAGCATGGTTGAGTGGATAGCCACTTGAAGAGCACGCCTGCGAGTGAGTACAGGCATGTGAAACCCAGCATTGGATTACTTGGACATTCAGCAGTAGTGTAAAGAAAGCCTGCCTGGAGTGGAGATTCGATGTTCTCCATATTGTCAGTGAATAAATAGAACATTCTGTAGTGGAGATTCCATTGATTTCTGAAGTCTGGTGTGTGAATACAGGAAAATGAAGAGCTGATCAGGTTAGAATGAAGAGCCAGTTAACAGCAGGCCTGTGAGTGTTAGCAGGCTGCTGAAAACCATCATTGGTTTACTTGGATATTCACCAGTGGTGTAAGGAAATCCTGCCTGGAGTGGAGATTCGATGAATTCCAGATTGTCATTGAATGAATGGTACATTCTGTACTGGAGATTCCAATGATTTCTGATTTCTGGTTTTTGTGGACAGGAAAAGAAAGAGCTGACCACTTTGGAGTAGATAGCTAGTTGAACAGCACACCTGCGAGTGTAAACAGGACGCTGAAAGCCAGCACTGTGTTACTTGGACATTCTCTAGTGGTGTAACGAAAGCCTGCCTCGAGTGGATATTCAGATGAATTCCAGATTCGCAGTGAATGAATGGAACATCTAGAAAGTCTAGGTTATTTGGACAGGATAATGAAGATCTGACCAGGGTTGAGCGGGTATCCAGTTGAACAGCACGCATGCGAGTGTGAATAGGACTCTGACAACCAGCATTGGGTTACTTGGACATTCAGCAGTGGTGTAACGAAAGCCTGCCTGGAGTGGAGATTCGATGATCTCCATATTGGCAGTGAATGATTGGTACGTTCTGTAGTGGAGATTCCAATGATTTCTGAAGTCTGGTTGTGTGGCCTGAAAAATGAAGAGCACAGCAGGGTTGAGTGTATAGCCAGTTGAATAGCACGCCTGCGAGTGAGTACAGGTGTGTGAAATCCAGCATTGGATTACTTGAACGTTCAGCAGTGGTGTAACGAAAGCCTGCCTGGAGTGGAGATACAATGTTCTCCATATTGTCCGTGAGTGAATAGAACATTCTGTAGTGGAGATTCCATTGATTTCTGAAGTCTGGGGTGTGAATACAGGAAAATGAAGAGCAGATCAGGTTAGAATGAATAGCCAGTTGAACAGCAGGCCTGCGAGGGTGAAAAGGCTGCTGAAAATCAGCATTGGGTTACGTGGTCATTTACCAGTGGTATAACAAAAGACTGCCTGGAGTAAAGATTCAGATGAATTCCAGATTCGCAGTGAATGAATGGAACATTCTGTAGTGGATATTTCAATGATTTCTACAGTCTGGGTTGTGTGGCCAGGAAAAGAAAGAGCTGACCACTGTGGAGTGGGTAGTCAGTTGAATGGCGGCACGCCTGTGAGTCTGAACAGGAGGCTGAAAACCAGCATTGGGTTACTTGAATATTCACCAGTGGTGTAACAAAATCCTGCCTGGACCTCAGATTCAATGAATTCCAGATTGGCATTAAATGAATGGAACATTTTGTAGTGGAGATTCCACGATTTCTTTTTCTTTTTTTTTTTATGGATGGAAAAGTTTATTGTTTTAAATTTGCCATTTTAAAAATGTACTATGATGTGAATCTTCACTTACAACAAAACAAAACCTTGCTTTATCAAATAGTATCAAAATCAGGGATGATTATATTACCCTGATCCTTAGATTATAGAACAGAGAATAATAGGGAGGAAAGAAATTACTGGGTGGGGGGAAATAATAAGACACAGGTAGAAGCAGTAGAGGAAAGAGGCAAAAACGTGTGTGTGTGTGTGTGTGTGTGTGCGTGTATTTTCACCATAAAACAAGTCACACTGAAAGCATGAGACCCAAACTACAACAACCAAACCTAACAATTTTGCTGTCAAGGAGGCAGGTTGAGGGATAGAAAGGAAACTCGGGACACTGGTGGAGGGAATACTGGTGATGGGAGTGGTGTTGGAACATGATATGTCTGCAATACAACTATGAATAACTTTGTAATCATGGTATCTAAATTTAAAAAGAAGAAAAATACCAAAAGGACTCTTTAGCAAACTAGTTAAATATATATAGTTAAATACTAGAAAATTAGCACAAATGAGTAGAGGACAGAAGAATTTTTTTAAAAGGTGAGGATAATTACAACAATGAAAATGGTTTAATATAAATCTGTAATAATTATTTCAGGCTATTTTTGGTACAGAGATGGACCAATAGGCCAGACTAGCTGAGCACTGATACTGTACTCTTGTAAGTAGGGAGTCACACTGTCACTTATGACGGGTACTTACTATATTCACATGATGTTTATTTATTTATTTTTTTTTCTGAAGTCTGGTTTGTGTGGACACAAAAAGGAAGTGCTGAGCAGGGTTAATTGGATAGCCACATGAACAGCACGCCTGCGACTATGAACAGGCCTCTGATAACCAGCATTGGGCTACGTGGACATTCACCAGTAGTGTAACGCAAGCCTGCCTGGAGTGTAGATTCGATGATCTCCAGATTGGCAGTGAATTACTGGAACATTCTGTAGTTAAGATAGCAATGTTTTCTGAAATCTGGGTTGTGTGGACAGGAAAAATAAGAGCTGACCACTGTGGAGTGTATAGCCAGTTGAACAGCACGCCTGTGAGTGTGAAAAGGACGCTGAAAACCAGTATTGGGTTACTTGCACATTCAACAGTAGTGTAATGAAAGCCTGACTGGAGTCGAGATTCGATGAAATCCAGACTGGCAGTGAACGACTGGAAAATCTAGAAAATCTAGGTTATGTGGACAGGAAAATGAAGAGCTGACCAAGGTTGAGTGGGTAGCCAGTTGAACAGAACGCATGTGAGTGTGAACAGGCCTCTGAAAACCAGCATTGGGTTACTTGGTCATTCAGCACGGTGTAACGAATGCCTGCATGGAGTGGAGATTCAGATGAATTCCATATTTGCAGTGAATGAACTGGAACATTCTGTAGTGGAGATTCCAATAATTTTTGAAGTCTGAGTTATGTGGAGAGGAAAATGAAGAGCAGACCAGGTTAGAGTGGTTAGACAGTTGAACAGCAGGACTGCTAGTTTGAACAGGCTGCTGAAAAGCAACATTTGGTTACTTGGATATTCACCAGTGGTGTAAACATATCCTGCCTGGAGTTCAGATTGGATGAAATCCAGATTGGGAGTGAATTAATGGAACATTTTTTAGTGGAGATTCCAATGATTTCTGAAGTCTGGAATGTGTGGAAAGGAAAATGCAGAGCTGATCAGGTTTGAGTGGAAAGCCAGCTGAACAGCACACCTGCTAGTGTGAACAAGCCGCTGAAAACCAGCATTGGGCTATTTGGATATTCACCAGTGGTGTAATAAAAGCCTGCCTTTAGTGGAGATTCGATGAATTCCAGATTGGCAGTGAATGAATGGAACATTCTGTAGTGGAGTTTCCAATGGTTTCTGAAGAATACGTTGTGTGGACAAGAAAATGAAGAACTGACAAGGTTGGAGTGGATAGCCTGTTGAATAGCAGGCCTGCGACTTTGAAGAAGCTGCTGCAAACCAGCATTGGGTTACTGGGATATTCACCAGTGGTGTAACGAAAGCCTGCCTGGAGTGGAGATTCGATGATCTAAAGATTGACAGTGAATGAATTGAACATTCAGCAGTGGAGATTCCAATGATTTCTGAAGTCTGGTTGTGTGGACAGGAAAATAATAGCTGACCACTGTTGAGTGGATAGCCAGATGAACAGCAAGCCTGCGAGTGTGAACAGGCCGCTGAAAACCAGTACTGGGCTACTTGGATATTCACCAATGATGTAACGAATGCCTGCCTGGAGTGGAGATTCGATGAATTCCAGATTGGCAATGAAGGAATGGAACATTCTTCAGTGGAGCTTCCAATGATTTCTGAAGTCTGGGTTGCGTTAACAGGAAAATTAAGTGCTGAAGAGTTTGGAGTGGGTAACCAGTTGAACAGCACCCTTGCGAGTGTGAAGAGGCTGCTGAAGACCAGCACTTGGTTACTTGGATATTCACCACAGGTGTAACGAAAGCCTGCCTTGATTGGAGATATGATGAATTCCGGATTGGCAGTGAAGGAATGGAACATTCAGTAGTGGAGTTTATAATGGTTTGTGAAGTCTAGGTTATTTAGAGGAATACCAAGAGCTGACTAGGTTGGAGTGGTTAGCCAGGTGAACAGCACACCTGAGAGTATGAACAGGCCACCGAAAACCAGCATTGGGGTACTTGGGTATTCACTAGTTATGTAACGAAATCCTGCCTGGAGTGGAGATTCGATGAATTCCTGATTGACAGTGAATGAATAGAACATTCTGTAGTGGAGATTCCAATGATTTCTGAAGTCTGGATTGTGTGGACAGGAAAATGAAGTGCTGACCAGGGTTGAGTGGATAGCCCGTTGAAGAGAACGCCTGCCAGTGTGAACAGGCCGCTGAAAACCAGCTTTGTGTTATTTGGACATTCAGCAGTGTGTAACGAAAGCCTGCCTGAAGTGGAGATTCTGTTATCTCCAGATTGGCAGTGAAAGAATGGAACATTCTGTAGTGGAGATTTCAATTAGTTCTGAAGTCTGGTTTGTGTGGACAGGAAAAGAAAGATCTGACCACTGTGGGGTGGATTGCCAGTTGAACAGAATTTTTGCGAGTGTGAAAAGGCCGCTGAAAACCTGCATTGGGTTACTTGGATATTCATCAGTGGTGTAACGAAAGCCTACATGGAGTGGAGATTCAGATGAATTCCAGATTCGCAGTGAATGATTGGAACATTCTGTAGTGGAGAATACAATGATTTCTGGATTCTATGGATTCTATGTTGTGTGTACAGGAAAATGAAGAGCTGTCTAGGTTGAACTGGATAGCCAGTTGAACAGCACGCCTGTGAGTGTGAGCAGGCTGCTGAAATCCAGCATTGTGTTACTTGGATATTCACCAGTGGTGTAACGAAAGCCTGCCTGGAGTGGAGATTTGAAGTATTCCAGATTGCATTGATTGAATGGAACATTCTGTACTGGAGATTTTAATGGTTTCTGAATTGTAGGTTATGTGGACAGGAGAATGAAGTGCTGACCAGGGTTGAGTTGATAGCCAGTTTAAAAGCACTCATGTGGGTGTGAACAAGAAGCTGAACACCAGAATTGTGTTACTTGGAAACTCACTAGGGTTGTAACAAAAGCCTGCCTGGAGTGGAGATTTGAAGAACTACAGATTGGCAGTGAATGAACGGAACATTCTGTAGTGGAGATTCCAAGTGATTTCTGAAGTCTGGGTTGTGTGGACAGGAAATTGAAGAGCTGACCAGGTTGGAGTGGATTACCAGTTGAACAGCATGCCTACGAGTGTTAACATGCTGTTGAAAACCGGCATTTTTTTACTTTGACATTCACCATTGCTGTAACTAAAGCCAGCCTGGAGTGGAGATTCGTTGAATTCCAGATTGGGAGTGAATGAATGGAACATTTTGTAATGGAGATTCCAATGATTTGAAGTTTGGGTTGTGTGGACAGATAAATGAATAGCTGACCAGGTTGTCGTGGGTATTCAGTTGAACATAAAGCCTACAAGTGTGAGCAGGCCACTAAAAACCAGCATTGGGTTACTTGGATATTCATCAGTGGTGTAATGAAAGCCTGCCTTGAGTGGAGATTCGATGAATTCCACATTGGAAGTGAATGAATGGAACATTCTGTAGTGGAGATTCTAACGGTTTCTGAAGTCTAGGTTATGTGGACAGGAATATGAACAGCCTACTAGTTTGGAGTGGATACCCAGTTGAAAAGCATGCCTGCGAGTGTGAACAGGCCGCTGAAAACCAGCATTGGGTTACTTGGACATTCAACAGTGGTGTAAAGCAAACCAGCCTGGAGTGGAGATTCGATGAATTCCAGATTGCCAGTGAATGAATGCAGCATTCTGTCGTGAAGATTCTAATGCTTTCTGATGTCTAGGTTATTTGGATAGGAAAATTAAGTACTGACCAGGGTTGAGTGGATAGCCAGTTGAACAGCATGTCAGCGGGTCTGAACAGGACGCTGAACACCAGCATTGTGTTACTTTGACATTCAACAGTGGTGTAATGAAAGCCTGCCTGGAGTGGAGATTAGAAGAACTCCAGATGGGTATTGAATGAATGGAACATTCTGCAGTGGAGATTCTAATGTTTTCTGAAGTCTACGTTGTGTTGACTAGAAAATGAAGAGCTGACCAGGTTGGAGTGGATAGGCAGTTGAACAGCAGGCTTGCGACTTTGAAAAGGCTGCGAAAACCAGCATTGGGTTTCTTGGATATTCACCAGTGGTGTAACAAAATCCTTCCTTGAGTGGTGATTCGATGAATTCCAGATTGGCTTTGAATGATTGGAACATTCTGTAGTGGAGATTCCAATGATTTCTGAAGTCTGTATTCTGTGGGCAGGAAAAGAATGAGCTGACCTCTGTGGATGGATCGCCAGTTGAACAGAACTCCTGCGACTGTGAACAGGACGCTGAAAATCATCATTGGGTTTCTTGGACATTCACCAGTGGTGTATAGAAAGCCTGAGTGGAATGGAGATTCGATGATCTCCAAAATGGCAGTGAATGAATGGAACATTTTGTAGTGGATATTCCAATGATTTCAGAACTCTGTTTTATTGGCACCAGGAAATGAAGATCTGACCAGGGTGGTGTGGATAGCCAGTGAACATCACACCTGCGGTATGTGAACATGCCACTGACTTCTAACATTGGGTTACTAGGACATGCAGAAGAATCCCAACCCTGACGTGTTTTACGGGCGTGTTCATCACCTCCACTGGTTGGCATTGACCGGGAGAGTACCATATGGTTTCGATTGATTCAGAAGTCGCTGCACACCAGGCCTGGTTAGAGTGGATGGGATGATGGAAACTTCGGCTTGATTGAGTGCACAGGCAGATGAAAACCAGATATTTAGCTGTTGATATTTAGATGAACTCAGGTCGCTCGTTAGTGTGGCATGGTTAATGATCAGAATACTATATTCGACTGGATAGGTAGCTGAACAGCAGGCCTGGGGACAGTTGGCAGCAAATGCTCAATTGGCAGAATTCGAATTCAACTCGATTCCATGGAGAACGTGAAGAAACACAGGGCTAATACATTGGATATTGAGATGAATTCACTACTCAGCAGTGTGGATCGCTGTGACTCACCCAGTCCTCCCAGACTTCATTGATTTGCTGGCACGGTTGAATAGCGTCTTCTTTTGGGACTTGCGGTGACTGTAATTTTGGCATATGGAATATTTCACGGGTGTCTTGCCAGGCTTTCCCACGAGAGCCAGATACTCTCGGTAGCTTCCGGGGCTCTCTGATAGGGCGAGGAATTGTACCCAGCTCGGCCAGGCTGGCTTCGTGAAGCACACGTCCTACTGCTGTGCTTTCGCGCCAGAATTGCAGCGTGGATAGGAAGATGAAAAGCAGCCCATGGATGAATTTAGAGTGCAGATGCAGATGATTTCAAGTTTCTGGGTAGACATACCAATGCTGCAAAGAATGCCTGCGTAGAGTGAAGATACAGATGTATTCCAGACTCGCAGAGAATGATCGGAACATTCTGTAGTGGAGAATCCAATGATTTCTGTTGTCTGAAATCTGTGGACAGGAAAATGCATAGGTGACCAGGGCGGAGTGGATAGCTAGTGAAAAGAACAGGCCGCTGATAACTGTCATTGGGTTACTTGGACATTCACCAGTGGTGTAACGAAAGCCTGTCTGGAGTGGAGATTCTATGAACTCCAGATTGGCAGTGAATGATTGGAACATTCTGTAGTGGAGTTTCCAATGATTTCTGAAGTCTGGGTTCTGTGGAGAGGAAAAGAAAGAGCTGACCACTGTTGAGTGGATACCCAGTTGAACAGCACTTCTGCGAGTGTGAACAGGATACTGAAAACCAGCATTCGGTTACTTGGACATTCACCAGTGGTGTAACGAAAGCCTGCTTGGAGTGGAGATTCAGATGAAATCCATATTTGCAGTGAATGAGAGGAACATTCTGTAGTGGAGATTCCAATGATTTCTGAAGTCTGGTTTGTGTGTACAGAAAAATGAAGAGATGACCAGGTTGGAGTGGATAGACAGTTGAACAGCAGGTCAGCGAGAGTGAACAGGCTGCTGAATACAAGCGTTGGGCTGCTTGGATATACACCAGTGTTGTAAAGAAATCCTGCCTGGAGTGGAGATTCGAGGATCTCCAGATTGGCAGTGAATAAATGGAACATTCTGTAGTGGAGATTCAAATGATTTCTGAAGTCTGGGTTGTGTGGAAAGGAAGATGGAAAGCAGGCTAGGTTGGCTTGTATATCCAGTTGAACAGCACGCCTGCGAGTATGAACAGGACGCTGAAAACCAGCATTGGTTTACTTGGACATTCAGCAGTGGTGTAACGAAAGCCTGCCTGGAGTGGAGATTCGATGAATTCCAGATTGGCAGTGAATGTATGGAACATTTTATAGTGGAAATTCCAATGATATCTGATGTCTGGGTTGTGTGGACAGGCAAATGAAGAGCTGACCAGGTTTGAGTAGTTAGCTAGTTGAACAGCACGCCTGCAACTGTGAACAGGCCGCTGAAAAGCAGCATTGGTTTACTTGGACATTCACCAGTGGTGTAACGAAAGCCTGCCTGGAGTGGAGATTCGATGAATTCCAGATTGGCAGTGAATGAATGGAACATTCTGTATTGGAGATTCCAATGGTTTCTGAAGTCTACATTGTGTTGTCAAGAAAATGTAGAACTGACCAGGGATGAGTGGTTAGCCAGTTGAACCGCACGCCTGCGAGTGTGAACAAGTGATGAAAACCAGCATTGGGTTACTTGGACATTCCCCAGTGGTGTAACGAAAGCCTGCCTGGAGTGGAGATTCGATGAATAACAGATTGTAACAGATTGGCAGTGAATAAATGGAACATTCTGTAGTGGAAATACCAATTATTTCAGGACTCTGGGTTATTGGTACCAGGAAATGAAGAACTGACCAGGGTGGATTGGATAGGCACTGACCACCATGCCAGCGGTACGTGAACAGGCCGCTGACCGCTGGCATTGGGTTACAGGACATGCAGAATAATTTCAACTCTGATGAGTTTTAGAGGCATACGATCATCACCACCACTGGGTGGCGTTCACCGGGAGAATACCATATGGTTTTGATTGATTCAGAAGTCAATGCACACCAGACCTGGTTAGAGTGGACGGGATGATGAAAACTTCGACTTGATTGAGTGCACCGGCAGATAAAAACCAGGTATGTAGGTGTTGATATTTAGAGGAACTCAGGTCCCTCGGTTGTGTGGCAGGGTTAATGAAAAGAACACTATATTCGACTGGATAGGGAGCTGAACAGTAGGCCTGGGGAGAGTTGACAGCAAATTCTCAATTGGCAGATGTCGATTTCACTCGAATTCGTGGAGAACGAGAAAAAACTCAGGCCTAATACATTGGATATTGAGATGAATTCACTACTCAGCAGTGTGGATCGCTTTCACTCTCCCAGTACTCCTGGACTTCCTTGATTTGGTGGCGCGTTTGCGTAGTGTCTTCATTTGGAGACTTTTGGTGACTGTAATTTTGGCATATTGAATATTTCACCATTGTCTTTCCAGGCTTTGCCATGAGGGGCAGATACTCTCGGTAGAATCCTGGGCTCTCTGAGAGGGTGAGGAACTGAATCCGGCTCGGCCAGGCGGGCTGCGTGACGCACACATCCTACTGCTGTGCTTTTGCTCCAGAGTGGCAGTGTGGATAGGAAGATGAAAAGCAGCCCATGGATGATTTTAGAGTGCATTTCAGAAGATTTCAAGTTTCTGGGTAGACTCACCAGTTCTTTAAGGAATGCCTGACTAGAGTGAAGATTCAGATTTAGTCCACATTCACAGTGAATGATCGGAACATTCTGTAGTGGAGATTCCAATAATTTCTTATGTCTGGGTTCTGTGGACAGGAAAATGAAGAGCTGAACAGGCTGGAGTGCATAGCCAGTGAACAGGACAGGCCCTGAAAACCATTACTGGTTACTTAGACATTCACCAGTGGTGTAACGAAAGCCTGCATGGAGTGGACATTCAGATGAATTCCAGATTCGCTGTGAATGAATGGAACATTCTGTAGTGGAGATTACAATGATATCTGAAGTCTGTAATGTGTGGACAGGAAAATGAATTGCTCACCAGGTTGGAGTGGATAGCCAGTTTAACAACACACATGCGAGTGTGAACAGGCCGCTGAAAACCAGAATTGGGTTAATTGGATATTCACCAGTGATGTAACGAAAGCCTGCCTGGAGTCGCAATTCGATGAATTGCATATAGGCAGTGAATGAATGTAACATTCTGCAGTGGAGATTCTAATGTTTTCTGAAATCTAGGTTATGTGGACAGAAATATGAAGACAGAAATACTCTTGCGAGTATTAACAGGCTGCTGAAAACCAGCATTGGGTTACTTGGATATTCACCAGTGGTGTAACGAAATTCTTCCTGGAGTGGAGATTCGTTGAATTCCAGATTGGCAGTGAATGAATGGAACTTTCTGTAGTAGAGATTCCAATGATTTATGAAGTCTGGCTGTGTGGAAAAGAAAATGAAGAGCTGAGCAGGGTTGAGTGGATATCCAGTCGAACAGCATGCCTGCGAGTGTGAACAGCCTCTGAAAACCAGAATTGAGTTACTTGGACATTCAGCAGTGTGTAACGAAAGCCTAAATGGAGTGGAGATTCGATGATCTCCACATTGGCAGTGAATGAATGTAAAATTCTGTATTGAAAATTCTAATGATTTCTGATATCTGGATTGTGTGCACAGGAAAGGAAAGAGCTGACCATTGTGGAGTGGATAGCCAGTTGAACAGATCACCTGCAGTTGTGAACAGGACGCTCAAAACCAGCATTGTGTCTCTTGGACATTCAGCACTGGCGTAACAAAAGCCTGCCAAGAGTGGAGATTCAGATGAATTCCAGATTCGCAGTGAATGAATGGAACATTCTGTACTGGAGATTTCAATTATTTCTGAAGTCTGGGTTTTCTGGGCAGTAAAATGAAGAGCAGACCAGGTTAGCATAGATAGCAGTTGAACAGCAGGTTTGCAAGTTTGAACAGTTTGCTGAAAACCAGCAGTGTGTTACTTGGATGTTCACAAGTGGTGTAATGAAATCCTGCCTGGAGTGGAGATTCGATGAAATCCAGATTGGCAGTGAATGTATGGAACATTTTGAAGTGGACATTCAATGATTTCTGAAGTCTGGGTTGTGAAGAAAGGAAAAATGAAGAGCTAACCAGGGTTGGTTGGATAGCCAGTTGAACAACACGGCTGCGAGTGTGAGCAGGACACGAAAGCCAGCGCTTGATTACTTAGATATTCACCAGTGGTGTAACGAAAGCCGGACTGGAGCAGAGACTCGATGAATTTCGATTGGCATTGAATGAATGGAACATTCTGTAGTGGAGATTCCAATGATTTCTGAATTCTGGGATGTGTGGAGAGGAAAAGAAAGATCTGACGACTGTGGAGTGGGTAGCCCGTTGAACAGCATTCTAGGGAGTGTGAACAGGCCTCTGAAAAACAGCATTGGGTTGCTTGGACATTCACCTGTGGTGTAAAGAAAGCCTGCCTGAGAAGGAGATTCGATGATATCCAGATTGGCAGTGGATGAATGGAACTTTCTGTAGTGGATATTCCAATGATTTCTGACGTCTGGGTTATGTGGATAGGAAAATGAAGAGCAGAGCAGGTTAGAGTGGATAGCCAGTTGAACAGCAGTCCTGACAGTTTGAACAGGCTGCTGAAAACCAGCATTGGTTTACTAGTATATTCACCAGTGCTGTAACGAAATCCTGCCTGGAGTGGTGATTCGATGAATTCCAGATAGGCAGTAAATGAATAGAATATCCTGTAGTGGAGATTCTAATCATTTCTGAGGTCTGGGTATTGTGGAGAGGAAAACTAATAGCTGAACATTGTGGAGTGGATAGCCAGTTGAACAGCAGGCCTGCGAGTGTGAACAGGCATCTGCAAACCAGCATTGGATTTCATGGATATTCAGCAGTGGTGTAAAGAAAGCCTGCCTGGAGTAGAGATTCGATGATCTCCAGGTAGGCAGTGAATGAACAGAATATTCTCTAGTGGAGATTGCAATTATTTCTGAAGTCTGGGTTGTGTGGACTGGAAAAGAAAGAGCAGACCAATATGAAGTGGATAGCCAGTTGAACAGCATGCCTGCAAGTGTGATCAGGACGCTGAAAACCAGTATTGGGTTACTTGAAGATTCACCAGGGGTTTAACGAAAGCCTGCATCGAGTGGAGATTCAGATGAATTCCACATTCACAGTGAATGACTGGAACATTATGTACTGGAGATTCCAATGATTTCTGAAGTCTGGGTTAAGTAGATAGCAAAATGAAGGGTTGGTCAGGTTTGAGTGGACAGCCAGTTAAACAGCACGCCTGTGAATGTGAACAGGCCTTTGAAAACCACCATTGGGTTACTTGGACATTCAGCACTGTATAACGAAAGTCTGCCTGTAGTGGAGATTCGAGGAACTCCAGGTTGGCATTGAATGAACAGAATATTCTCTAGTGGAGATTCCAATGTTTTCTGAAGTCTAGGTTCTGTGGACAGGAAAAGAAAGAGCTGACCACTATTAAGTGGATAGCCAGTTGAGCAGCACGCCTGCCAGTGTGAACAGGGCGCTAAAAACCAGCATTTGGTTACTTGGAAATTCACCCGTGGTGTAACGAAAGACCTGGGTTAATGGGAAAGCCAGTTGAACAGCACGCCTGTGAGTGTGAACAGGCCTCTGAAAACCAGCATTGGGTTACTTGGACATCCACCTGTGGTGTAACGAAAGCCTACGTGGAGTGGAGATTCGATGATCTCCAGATTGTCAGTGAATGAATGGAACATTCTGTAGTGGATATTCCAATGATTTTTGACGTCTGGGTTGTGTGGACAGAGAAATGAAGAGCAGATGAGGTTATCGTGGATAGCCAGATGAACAGCACTCCTGCGCGTTTGAACAGGCTGCTGAAAACCAGCATTGGTTTACTAGTATATTCACCAGTGGTGTAACGAAATCCTGCCTGGAGTGGTGATTCGATGAATTCCAGATTGGCAGTGAATGAATAGATTATCCTGTAGTGGAGATTCCAATGATTTCTGAGGTCTGTGTTGTGTGGAGAGGAAAATTAAGAGCTGACCAGGGTGGAGTGGATACCCAGTTGAACAGCAGGCCTGCGAGTGTGAACAGGCCTCTGAAAACCAGCATTGGGTTTCTTGGATATTCAGCAGTGGTGTAAAAAAAGTCAGCCTGGAGTGGAGATTCGATGATCTCCAGATTGGCAGTGAATGAATGGAACATACTGTTATGGAGATTCCAATGATTTCTTAACTGTGGGTTGTGTGAACACGAAAAGAAAGAGCATTTCTTGACCACTGTGGAGTCGATAGCCAGTAAAACAACACACTTGCAAGTGTGAACAGGATGTTGAAAACCAGCATTGGGGTGCTTGGATATTCACAGGTGTTGTAACGAAATCCTGCCAATACGATAAATTCCAGATTGGGAGTAAATGAATGGAAATTCTGTATTGGAGATTCTAATGGTTACTGAAGTCAACGCTGTGTAGAATGAAAAATGAAGAGCTGACCAGTGTGGAGTGGATAGCCAGTAGAACAGCTCGCCTGCGAGTGTGAAGAGGCCTAGGAAAACCACCATTGGGTTACTTGGTCATTCAGCAGTGGTGTAAAGAAAGCCTTCCTGAAGGGAGATTCGATGTTCTCCAGGTTGGCAATGAATGAACAGAATATTCTCTAGTGGAGATTCCAATTATTTCTGAAGTCTGGGTTGTGTGGACAGAAAAAGAAAGAGCTGACCAGTATGAAGTGGATAGCCAGTTGAACAGCATGCCTGCGAGTGTGAACAGGATGCTGAAAACCAGTATTGGGTTACTTGAACATTCACTAGTGGTTTAACGAAAGCCTGCCTCGAGTGGAGATTCAGATGAATTCTAGATTCGTAGTGAATGAATGGAACATTCTGTAGTGGAGAATCCAATGAATTGTGAATTCTGGGATGTTTGCAAGGGAAATGAAAGAGCTGACGACTCTGGAGTGCATAGCCAGTTGAACACATGCCTGCGAGTGTGAACAGGACGCTGAAAATCAGTGTTGCGTTACTTGGACATTCACCAGTGGTGTAAAGAAAGCCTGCATGGTGGGCAGAATCAGAAGAATTCCAGATTCTCAGTGAATGAATGGAACATTCTGTAGTAGAAATCCGAATAATTTCTGAATTCTGGGTTGTGTGGACAGGATAATGAAGAGCAGACCAGGTTAGAGGGGAAAGCCAGTTGAACAGCAGGCCTGCGTGTTTGAACAGGCTGCTGATAACTAGCATTGGGTTACTTGGATATTCACCAGTGGTGTCACGAAAACCTGACTGGAGTTGAGATTCGATGAATTCCAGATGGGCAGTGAATGAATGGAACATTCTGTACTGGAGATTCCAATGATTTCTGATATCTGGGTTCTGTGGAGAGGAAAATGAAGGGCTGGCCAGGTTTGAGTGGACAGCCAGCTGAACAGCACGGCTGCGAGTGTTAACAGGCCTCTGAAAACCAGCATTGGATTACTTGGACATTCACCAGTGGTGTAACGAAAGACTGCCTGTAGTGGAGACTCGATGATCTCCAGATTGACAGTGAATGAATGGAACATTCTGTAGTGGAGACTCCAATGATTTCTGAAGTCTGGCTTGTGTGGACAGGAAAATGAAGAGCAGACCAGGTTAGCGTGTATAGCCAGTTGAACAGCAATCCTGCCCGTTTGAATAGGCTGCTGAAACCCAGCATTGGGTTACTTGTATATTCACCAGTGGTATAACGAAATCCTGCCTGGAGTGGTGATTCCATGAATTCCAGATTGGCAGTGAATGTCTGGAATATTCTGTCGTGGAGATTCCAATGATTTCTGAGGTCTGGGTTGTGTCGAGAGGAAAATGAAGAGCTGACCAGGGAGGAGTGGATAGCCAGTTGAACAGCACACCTGCGAGTGTGAACAGGCCACTGAACACCAGCATTGGGGTACTTGGATATTCACCAATGTTGTAACGAAATCCTGGCTGGAGTGGAGATTCCATGAATTCATTGGCAGTCAATGAATGGAACATTCCGTAGTGGAGATTCCCTTGGTTTCTGAAATCAACGTTATTTATAAAGAAAAATGAAGAGCTGACCAGGGTGGAGTGGATAGCCAGTAGAACAGCACGCCTGTGAGTGTGAGACGGCCTCTGAAACCCAGCATTGGGTTACTTGGACATTCAGAATTGTGTAATGAACGCGTGCCTGGAGTGGAGATTCGATGATCTCCAGGTTGACAGTGAATGAACGGAATATTCTCAAGTGGAGATTCCAATGATTTCTGAGTCTGGGTTGTGTTGACAGGAAATGAAAGAGCTGACCACTGCGACGTATATAGCCAGTTGAGCAGCACGCCTGCGAGTGAGAACAGTACGCTAAAAACCTGCATTTGGTTACTTGGACATTCAGCAGTGGTTTAATGAACGCCTGCTTGGATTCAGGAATCAGATGAATTCCAGATTCACAGTGAATGAATGGAACATTCTGTAGTGGAGATTCCAATGTTTTTTGAATTCTGGGATGTGGGGACAGAAAAAGCAAGACCTAACTACTGTGGAGTGGATAGCCAGTTAAGCAGCACGACTGCGAGTGTGAACAGGCCACAGAAAACCAGCATTGGGGTAATTGGATATTCACCATTATTGTATCGAAACACTGCCAACTCGATGAATTCCAGATTGGCAGTAAATGAATGGAACATACTGTAGTGGAGATTCCAAAGATTTCTGAAATCTGGGGTGTGTGGACAGGAAATTGAAGGGCTGGACAACGTTGAGTGGACAGCCAGCTGAACAGCACAGCTGCAAGTGTGAACAGGCCTCTGAAAACCAGCATTGGGTTACTTGGACTTTCACCAGTGGTTTAATGAAAGCCTGCCTGGAGTGGAGACTCTGTGATCTCCAGATTAACAGTGAATGAATGGAACATTCTGTAGTGGATATTCCAATGATTTCTTAAGTCTAAGGTAGTGTCGACAGGGAAATTTAGAGCAGAACAGGTTAACATGGATAGTCAGCTGAACAGCAGTCCTGCGCGTTTGAACTGGCTGCTGAAACCCAGCATTGGGTTATTTGTATATTCACCAGTGGTGTAACGAAATCCTGCCTGAAGTGGTGATGTGATGAATTCCACATTGGCAGTGAATGTATAGAATATTCAGTCGTGGAGATTCCAATGATGTCTGAGTTCTGGGTTGTGTCGAGAGGAAAATGAAGAGCTGAACAGGGTGGAGTGGATAGCCAGTTGAACAGCACACCTGTGAGTGTGCACAGGCCACTGAAAACCAGCATTGGGTACTTGGATCTTCACCAGTGTTGTAAAGAAATCCTGCCTGGAGTGGAGATTCCATGAATTCCAGATTGGCAGTCAATGAATGGAACATTCTGTAATGGAGATTCTATTGGTTTCTGACGTCAACGTTGTTTAGAAAGAAATCTGAAGAGCTGACCAGGGTGGAGTGATAGCCAGTAGAACAGCAAGCCTGCGAGTGTGAACAGGCCTCTGAAAACCAGCATTGGGTTACATGGACATTCACCAGTGGTGTAACGAAAGCGTGCCGGGAGTGGAGATTCGATGATATCCAGGTTGGCAGTGAATGAACGGAATATTCTCAAGTGGAGATTCCAATGATTTCTGAAGTCTGGGTTTTGTTGACAGGAAAGGAAAGAGCTGACCACTATGAAGTAGAGAGTCAGTTGAGCAGCAGGCCTGCGAGTGTGAACAGTACGCTAAAAACCAGCATTTGGTTACTTGGACTTTCACCAGTGGTTTAATGAACGCCCGTTGGATTCGAGATTCAAATGAATTCCGATTCACAGTAAATGAATGGAACATTCTGTAGTGGAGATTCCAATTATTTCTGAATTCTGGGATGTGGACAGAAAAAGGAAGAGCTGACTACTATGGAGTGGATAGGCAGTTGAACAGCAGGCCTGCGAGTGTGAGCAGCACAGAGAACCAGCTTTCGGTTACTTGGACATTTACCAGAGGTGTAAAGAACGCCTGCGTGGATGCGAGATTCAGATGAATTCCAGATTCGCAGTGAATGAATGGAACATGCTATAGTGGAGATTCCAATGATTTTGTATTCTGGGATATATGGACAGGAATAGGAAGAGCTAACTACTGTGGAGTGGATAGCCAGTTGAAAAGCACGCCTGCGAGTGTGAGGAGAATGCTGAAAATCAGCTTTAGGTTACTTGGACATTCACCAGTGTTGTACCGAAAGCCTGCCTGGAGTGGAGATTCAGAAGAATTCCGGATTAGCAGTGAAGGAGTGGAACATTTTGTAGTGGAGATCCCAATGTTTTCTGAAGTCTGGGTTTTGTGGACAGGAAAATGAAGAGCTGACCAGGTTAGATTGGAAATCCAGTTGAACAGCAGGCCTGTGAGTTTGAAAAGGCTCCTGATAACCAGCATTGGGTTCCTTAGATATTCAACAGTGGTGTAACGAAAACCTGGCTGTAGTGGAGATTCGATGAATTCCAGATTGGCAGTCAATGAATGGAACATTCTGGAGTGGAGATTCCAATGATTTCTGTAGTCTGGTTTGTGTGGATAGGAAAAGAAAGGGCTGACCACTGTGGAGTGGATAGCCAGTTGAACACTAAGTCTGCGAGTGTGAACAGGACGCTGAAAACCGCTTTAGTTTACTTGGACATTCAGCAGTGGTGTAACGAAATCCTGCCTGGAGTGGAGATTCGATGAATTCCAGATTTGCAGTAAATGAATGGAACTTTCTGTAGTTGAGATTCCATTCATTTCTGAAGTCTGGGTTTAATGGAAAGGATAATGAAGTGCTGACCAGGACTGAGTGGGTAGTCAGTTCAACACCACACCTTCGAGTGTGAAAAGGCCTCTGAAACCCAGCATTGGGTTACTTGGACATTCACCAGTGGTGTAACGAAAGCCTGCCTGTACTGGAGACTTGATGATCTCCAGATTGACAGTGAATGAATGGAACATTCTGTAGTGGAGACTCCAATGATTTCTGAAGTCTGGCTTGTGTGGACAGGAAAATGAAGAGCAGACCAGGTTAGCGTGGATAGCCAGTTGAACAGCAATCCTGCCCGTTTGAATAGGCTGCTGAAAACCAGCATTGTGTTTCTTTTATATTCATCAGTGGTGTAACGAAATCCTGCCTGGAGTTGTGATTCGATGAATTACACATTGGCAGTGAATGTCTGGAATATTCTGTCGTGGAGATTCCAATGATTTCTGAGGTCTGGGTTGTGTGGAGACAAAAATTAAGAGCTGACCAGGGAGGATTGGATAGCCAGTTGAACAGCAGGCCTGCGAGTGAGAACAGCCCTCTGGAAACCGGCATTTTGTATCTTGGGGATTCAGCATTGGTGTAAGGAAAGCCTGCCTGAAGTGGAGATTCGATGATCTCCAGATTGGCAGTGAAATAATGAAATATTCTGTCATGGAGATTCCAAAGATTTCTTATGTCTGGGTTGTGTGAACACGAAAAGAAAGAGCTGACCACTGTGGAGTCGATAGCCAGTTGAAGAGTACACCAGCGAGTCTGAACAGGCCGCAGAAAACCAGAATTTGGGTACTTGGATATTCACCATTGTTGTAACGAAATCCTGCCAATTCTATGAATTCCAGATTGGCAGTAAATGAATAGAACATTCTGTAGTGGAGATTCCAATGATTTGTGAACTCTGGGTTGTGTGGACAGGAAAATGAAGGGCTGGGCAGGGTAGAGTGTAGAGCCAGCTGAGCAGCACCACTGTGAGTGTGATCAGGCCTCTGAAAACCAGCATTGGGTTACTTGGACTTTCACCAGTGCTGTAATGAAAGCCTGCCTGGAGTGGAGACTCTGTGATCTCCAGATTAACAGTGAATGAATGGAACATTCTGTAGTGGAGATTCCAATATTTTCTGAATTCTGGGATGTGTGGATCGAAAAAGAAAGAGCTAACTACTCTGCAGTGGATAGTCAGTTAAGCAGCACGACTGCAAGTGTCAACAGGCCACAGAAAACCAGCATTGGGGTAATTGGATATTCACCATTGTTGTATCGAAATCCTGCCAATTCGATGAATAGATTGGCAGTAAATGAATGGAAAATACTTT
Source organism: Sorex fumeus (assembly GCF_029834395.1). Lineage (NCBI taxonomy): Eukaryota > Metazoa > Chordata > Mammalia > Eulipotyphla > Soricidae > Sorex > Sorex fumeus. Next base: position 5,140,190 of record NW_026606144.1, on the reverse strand, counting down.
AGTGAAGATTCCAAAGATTTCTGAAATCTGGGTTTTGTGGACAGGAAAATGAAGGGCTGGACAACGTTGAGTGGACAGCCAGCTGAACAGCACAGCTGCAAGTGTGAACAGGCCAATGAAAACCAGCATTGGATTACTTGGACTATCACCAGTGGTGTAATGAAAGCCTGCCTGGAGTGGAGACTCTGTGATCTCCAGATTAACAGTGAATGAATGGAACATTCTGTAGTGGAGATTCCAATGATTTCTTAAGTCTAAGGTAGTGTCGACAGGGAAATGAAGAGCAGACCAGGTTAACGTGGATAGTCAGCTGAACAGCAGCCCTGCGCGTTTGAACTGGCTGCTGAAACCCAGCATTGGGTTATTTGTATATTCACCAGTGGTGTAACGAAATCCTGCCTGAAGTGGTGATGCAATGAATTCCAGATTGGCAGTGAATGTATAAAATATTCAGTCGTGGAGATTCCAATGATGTCTGAGGTCTGGGTGGTGTCGAGAGGAAATTGAAGAGCTGAACAGGGTGGAGTGGATAGCCAGTTGAACAGCACACCTGTGAGTGTGAACAGGCCACTGAAAACCAGCATTGGGTACTTGGATATTCACCAGTGTTGTAACGAAATCCTCCCTGGCGTGGATATTCCATGAATTCCAGATTGGCAGTCAATGAATGGAACATTCCGTAGTGTAGATTTCATTGGTTTCTGAAGTCAACGTTGTTTAGAAAGAAAACTGAAGAGCTGACCAGGGTGGAGTGATAGCCAGTAGAACAGCACGCCTGCGAGTGTGAACAGGGCTCTGAAAACCAGCATTGGGTTACTTGGACTTTCACTAGTGGTGTAACGAAAGCGTGCCTGGAGTGGAGATTCGATGATCTCCAGGTTGGCAGTGAATGAACGGAATATTCTCAAGTGGAGATTTCAATGATTTCTGAAGTCTGGGTTTTGTTGACAGGAAAGGAAAGAGCTGACCACTATGAAGTAGAGAGTCAGTTGAGCAGCAGGCCTGCGAGTGTGAACAGTAGTCTAAAAACCAGCATTTGGTTACTTGGACATTCACCAGTGGTTTAATGAACGCCCGTTGGATTCGAGATTCAGATGAATTCCAGACTCACAGTGAATGAATGGAACATTCTGTAGTGGAGATTCCAATGTTTTCTGAATTCTGGGATGTGTGGACCGAAAAAGTAAGAGCTAACTACTGTGCAGTGGATAGCCAGTTAAGCAGCACTACTGCTAGTGTGAACAGGCCACAGAAAACCAGCATTGGGGTAATTGGATATTCACCATTGTTGTATCGAAATCCTGCCAATTCGATGAATAGATTGGCAGTAAAGATAAAGGTAAAGGCCCTCCCGTTGATCGTCGATTTGCTCGAGCGGGCCCAGTAACGTCTCCATTGGAGACTTTGTTGTTACTGTGTCTGGCATATCGAATACTCTCGGTAGCTTGCCGGGCTCTCCGAGAGGGGCGGAGGAATCGAACTCGGGTCGGCCATGTTGGCCACGTGTAAGGCGAACGCCCTACCCGCTGTGCAGTAAATGAAAGGAAAATACTTTAGTGGAGATTCCAAAGATTTTTGAAATCTGGGTTGTGTGGACAGGAAAATGAAGGGCTGGACAACGTTGAGTGGACAGCCAGCTGAGCAGCATAGCTGCAAGTGTGAACAGGCCAATGAAAACCAGCATTGGATTACTTGGACTATCACCAGTGGTGTAATGAAAGCCTGCCTGGAGTGGAGACTCTGTGATCTCCAGATTAACAGTGAATGAATGGAACATTCTGTAGTGGATATTCCAATGATTTCTTAAGTCTAAGGTAGTGTCGACAGGGAAATGAAGAGCAGACCAGGTTAACGTGGATAGTCAGCTGAACAGCAGTCCTGCGCGTTTGAACTGGCTGCTGAAACCCAGCATTGGGTTATTTGTATATTCACCAGTGGTGTAACGAAATGCTGCCTGAAGTGGTGATGCGATGAATTCCAGATTGGCAGTGAATGTATAGAATATTCAGTCGTGGAGATTCCAATGATATCTGAGGTCTGGGTGGTGTCGAGAGGAAATTGAAGAGCTGAACAGGGTGGAGTGGATAGCCAGTTGAACAGCACACCTGTGAGTATCAACAGGCCACTGAAAACCAGCATTGGGTACTAGGATCTTCACCAGTGTTGTAACGAAATCCTGCCTGGAGTGGAGATTCTATGAATTCCAGATTGGCAGTCAATGAATGGAACATTCTGTAATGGAGATTCCATTGGTTTCTGACGTCAACGTTGTTCAGAAAAAAAACTGAAGAGCTGACCAGGGTGGAGTGATCGCCAGTAGAACAGCACGCCTGCGAGTGTGAACAGGCCTCTGAAAACCAGCATTGGATTACTTAGACATTCACCAGTGATGTAACGAAAGCCTGCCAGTACTGGAGACTCGATGATCTCCAGATTGACAGTGAATGAATGGAACATTCTGTAGTGGAGACTCCAATGATTTCTGAAGTCTGGCTTGTGTGGACAGGAAAATGAAGAGCAGACCAGGTTAGCGTGGATAGCTAGTTGAACAGCAATCCTGCCCGTTTGAATAGGCTGCTGAAAACCAGCATTGTGTTTTTTGTATATTCATCAGTGATGTAACGAAATCCTGCCTGGAGTGGTGATTCGATGAATTACACATTGGCAGTGAATGTATGGAATATTCTGTTGTGGAGATTCCAATGATTTCTGAGGTCTGGGTTGTGTGGAGACAAAAATTAAGAGCTGACCAGGGTGGATTGGATAGCCAGTTGAACAGCAGGCCTGCGAGTGGGAACAGCCCTCTGCAAACCGGCATTTTGTATCTTGGGTATTGAGCAGTGGTGTAAGGAAAGCCTGCCTGAAGTGGAGATTCGATGATCTCCAGATTGGTAGTGAAATAATGAAACATTCTGTCATGGAGATTCCAAAGATTTCTTATGTCTGGGTTGTGTGAACACGAAAAGAAAGAGCTGACCACTGTGGAGTCGATAGCCAGTTGAAAAGTACACCTGCGAGTCTGAACAGGCCGCAGAAAACCAGCATTTGGGTACTTGGATATTCACCATTGTTGTAACGAAATCCTGCCAATTCTATGAATTCCAGATTGGCAGTAAATGAATAGAACATTCTGTAGTGGAGATTCCAATGATTTGTGAACTCTGGGTTGTGTGGACAGGAAAATGAAGGGCTGGGCATGGCAGAGTGGAGAGCCAGCTGAGCAGCACCACTGTGAGTGTGATCAGGCCTCTGAAAACCAGCATTGGGTTACGTGGACATTCACTAGTGCTTAACGAAAGCCTGCCTGGATTGGAGACTCGATGATCTCCCGATTGACAGTGAATGAATGGAACATTCTGTAGTGGAGACTCCAATGATTTCTGAAGTCTGGTTTGTGTGGATAGGAAAAGAAAGGGCTGACCACTGTGGAGTGGATAGCCAGTTGAACAGCAAGTCTGCGAGTGTGAACAGGACGCTGAAAACTGCTTTAGTTTACTTGGACATTCAGCAGTGGTGTAACGAAATCCTGCCTGGTGTGGAAATTCGATGAATTCCAGATTTGCAGTAAATGAATGGAACTTTCTGTAGTTGAGATTCCATTCATTTCTGAAGTCTGGGTTTAATGGAAAGTATAAAGAAGTGCTGACCAGGACTGAGTGGATAGTCAGTTCAACACCACACCTTCGAGTGTGAACAGGCCTCTGAAACCCAGCATTGGGTTACTTGGACATTCACCAGTGGTGTAACGAAAGCCTGCCTGTACTGGAGACTTGATGATCTCCAGATTGACAGTGAATGAATGGAACATTCTGTAGTGGAGACTCCAATGATTTCTGAAGTCTGGCTTGTGTGGACAGGAAAATGAAGAGCAGACCAGGTTAGCGTGGATAGCCAGTTGAACAGCAATCCTGCCCGTTTGAATAGGCTGCTGAAAACCAGCATTGTGTTTCTTGTATATTCATCAGTGGTGTAACGAAATCCTGCCTGGAGTGGTGATTCGATGAATTACACATTGGCAGTGAATGTCTGGAATATTCTGTCGTGGAGATTCCAATGATTTCTGAGGTCTGGGTTGTGTGGAGACAAAAATCAAGAGCTGACCAGGGTGGATTGGATAGCCAGTTGAACAGCAGGCCTGCGAGTGAGAACAGCCCTCTGCAAACCGGCATTTTGTATCTTGGGGATTCAGCAATGGTGTAAGGAAAGCATGCCTGAAGTGGAGATTGGATGATCTCCAGATTGGCAGTGAAATAATGAAACATTCTGTCATGGAGATTCCAAAGATTTCTTATGTCTGGGTTGTGTGAACACGAAAAGAAAGAGCTGACCACTGTGGAGTCGATAGCCAGTTGAATAGTACACCTGCGAGTCTGAACAGGCCGCAGAAAACCAGCATTTGGGTACTTGGATATTCACCATTGTTGTAACGAAATCCTGCCAATTCTATGAATTCCAGATTGGCAGTAAATGAATAGAATATTCTGTAGTGGAGATTCCAATGATTTGTGAACTCTGGGTTGTGTGGACAGGAAAATGAAGGGCTGGGCAGGGTAGAGTGGAGAGCCAGCTGAGCAGCACCACTGTGAGTGTGATCAGGCCTCTGAAAACCAGCATTGGGTTACTTGGACTTTCACCAGTGGTGTAATTAAAGCCTGCCTGGAGTGGAGACTCTGTGATCGCCAGATTAACAGTGAATGAATGGAACATTCTCTAGTGGATATTCCAATGATTTCTTAAGTCTAAGGTAGTGTCGACAGGGAAACGCAGAGCAGACCAGGTTAACGTGGATAGTCAGCTGAACAGCAGTCCTGCGCGTTTGAACTGGCTGCTGAAACCCAGCATTGGGTTACTTGTATATTCACCAGTGGTGTAACGAAATCCTGCCTGGAGTTGTGATTCCATGAATTCCAAATTGGCAGTGAATGTCTGGAATATTCTGTCGTGGAGATTCCAATGATTTCTGAGGTCTGGGTTGTGTCGAGAGGAAAATGAAGAGCTGACCAGGGAGGAGTGTATAGCCAGTAGAACAGCACACTTGCGAGTGTGAACAGGCCACTGAACACCAGCATTGGGGTACTTGGATATTCACCAATGTTGTAACGAAATCCTGGCTGGAGTGGAGATTCCATGAATTCATTGGCAGTCAATGAATGGAACATTCCGTAGTGGAGATTCCCTTGGTTTCTGAAATCAACGTTATTTATAAAGAAAAATGAAGAGCTGACCAGGGTGGAGTGGATAGCCAGTAGAACAGCACGCCTGTGAGTGTGAACAGGCCTCTGAAACCCAGCATTGGGTTACTTGGACATTCAGAATTGTGTAATGAAAGCGTGCCTGGAGTGGAGATTCGATGATCTCCAGGTTGACAGTGAATGAACGGAATATTCTCAAGTGGAGATTCCAGTGATTTCTGAAGTCTGGGTTGTGTTGACAGAAATGAAAGAGCTGACCACTGTGTCGTATATAGCCAGTTGAGCAGTAGGCCTGCGAGTGTGAACAGTACGCTAAAAACCTGCATTTGGTTACTTGGACATTCACCAGTGGTTTAATGAACGCCCGCTTGGATTCAGGAATCAGATGAATTCCAGATTCACAGTGAATGAATGGAACATTCTGTAGTGGAGATTCCAATGTTTTTTGAATTCTGGGATGTGTGGACAGAAAGAGAAAGAGCTAACTACTGTGGAGTGGATAGACAGTTAAGCAGCACGACTGACTGCGAGTGTGAACAGGCCACAGAAAACCAGCATTGGTGTAATTGGATATTCACCATTGTTGTATCGAAATCCTGCCAATTCGATGAATTCCAGATTGGCAGTAAATGAATGGAACATACTGTAGTGGAGATTCCAAAGATTTCTGAAATCTGGGTTGTGTGGACAGGAAAATGAAGGGCTGGACAACGTTGAGTGGACAGCCAGCTGAACAGCACAGCTGCAAGTGCGAACAGGCCAATGAAAACCAGCATTGGGTTACGTGGACTTTCACCAGTGTTGTAATGAAAGCCTGCCTGGAGTGGAGACTCTGTGATTGCCAGATTAACAGTGAATGAATGGAACATTCTGTAGTGGATATTCCAATGATTTCTTAAGTCTAAGGTAGTGTCGACAGGGAAACGCAGAGCAGACCAGGTTAACGTGGATAGTCAGCTGAACAGCAGTCCTGCGCGTTTGAACTGGCTGCTGAAACCCAGCATTGGGTTATTTGTGTATTCACCAGTGGTGTAACGAAATCCTGCCTGAAGTGGTGATGCGATGAATTCCAGATTTGCAGTGAATGTATAGAATATTCAGTCGTGGAGATTCCAACGATGTCTGAGGTCTGGGTGGTGTCGAGAGGAAATTGAAGAGCTGAACAGGGTGGAGTGGATAGCCAGTTGAACAGTACACCTGTGAGTGTGAACAGGCCACTGAAAACCAACATTGGGTACTTGGATATTCACCAGTGTTGTAACGAAATCCTCCCTGGAGTGGATATTCCATGAATTCCAGATTGGCAGTCAATGAATGGAACATTCCGTAGTGGAGATTCCATTGGTTTCTGAAGTCAACGTTGTTTAGAAAGTAAACTGAAGAGCTGACCAGGGTGGAGTGATAACCTGTAGAACAACACGCCTGCGAGTGTGAACAGGCCTCTGAAAACCAACATTGGGTTACATGGACTTTCACCAGTGGTGTAACGAAAGCGTGCCTGGAGTGGAGATTCGATGATCTCCAGGTTGGCAGTGAATGAACGGAACATTCTCAAGTGGAGATTCCAATGATTTCTGAAGTCTGGGTTTTGTTGACAGGAAAGGAAAGAGCTGACCACTATGAAGTAGAGAGTCAGTTGAGCAGCAGGCCTGCGAGTGTGAACAGTACGCTAAAAACCAGCATTTGGTTACTTGGACATTCACCAGTGGTTTAATGAATGCCCGTTGGATTCGAGATTCAGATGAATTCCAGATTCACAGTGAATGAATGGAACATTCTGTAGTGGAGATTCCAATGTTTTCTGAATTCTGGGATGTGTGGACCGAAGAAGAAAGAGCTAACTACTGTGGAGTGGATAGACAGTTAAGCAGCACGACTGCGAGTGTGAACAGGCCACGGAAAACCAGCATTGGGGTAATTGGATATTCACCATTGTTGTATCGAAATCCTGCCAATTCGATGAATAGATTGGCAGTAAATGAATGGAAAATACTTTAGTGGAGATTCCAAAGATTTTTGAAATCTGGGTTGTGTGGACAGGAAAATGTAGTGCTGGACAACGTTGAGTGGACAGCCAGCTGAACAGCACAGCTGCAAGTGTGAACAGGCCAATGAAAACCAGCATTGGATTACTTGGACTATCACCAGTGGTGTAATGAAAGCCTGCCTGAAGTGGAGACACTGTGATCTCCAGATTAACAGTGAATGAATGGAACATTCTGTAGTGGATATTCCAATGATTTCTTAAGTCTAAGGTAGTGTCGACAGGGAAATGAAGAGCAGACCAGGTTAACGTGGATAGTCAGCTGAAAGCAGCCCTGCGCGTTTGAACTGGCTGCTGAAACCCAGCATTGGGTTATTTGTATATTCACCAGTGGTGTAACGAAATCCTGCCTGAAGTGGTGATGCGATGAATTCCAGATTGACAGTGAATGTATAGAATATTCAGTGGTGGAGATTCCAATGAAGTCTGAGGTCTGGGTTGTGTTGAGAGGAAAATGAAGAGCTGAACAGGGTGGAGTGGATAGCCAGTTGAACAGCACACCTGTGAGTGTGAACAGGCCACTGAAAACCAGCATTGGGTACTTGGATATTCACCAGTGTTGTAACGAAATCCTGCCTGGAGTGGAGATTCCATGAATTCCAGATTGGCAGTCAATGAATGGAACATTCTGTAATGGAGATTTCATTGGTTTCTGACGTCAATGTTGATCAGAAAGAAAACTGAAGAGCTGACCAGGGTGGAGTGATAACCAGTAGAACAGCACGCCTGTGAGTGTGAACAGGACTCTGAAAACCAGCATTGGGTTACATGGACATTCACAAGTGGTGTAACGAAAGCGTGCCTGGTTGGAGATTCGATGATCTCCAGGTTGGCAGTGAATGAATGGAATATTCTCAAGTGGAGATTCCAATGATTTCTGAAGTCTGGATTTTGTTGACAGGAAAGGAAAGAGCTGACCACTATGAAGTAGAGAGTCAGTTGAGCAGCAGGCCTGCGAGTGTGCACAGTACGCTAAAAACCAGCATTTGGTTACTTGGACATTCACCAGTGGTTTAATGAACGCCCGTTGGATTCGAGATTCAGATGAATTCCAGATTCACAGTAAATGAATGGAACATTCTGTAGTGCAGATTCCAATGATTTCTGAATTCTGGGATGTGTGGATAGAAAAAGGAAGAGCTAACTACTATGGAGTGGATAGCCAGTTGAACAGCAGGCCTGCGAGTGTGAGCTGCACACTGAGAACCAGCTTTAGGTTACTTGGACATTCACCAGTGGTGTAACGTGTGACGCCTGCGTGGATTCGAGATTCAGATGAATTCCAGATTCTCAGTGAATGAATGGAACATTCTGTAGTGGAAATTCCAATGATTTTGAATTCTGTGATATATGGACAGGAATAGGAAGAGCAAACTTCTGTGGAGTGGATAGCCAGTTGAAAAGCACGCCTGCCAATGTGGGCAGAACGCTGAAAACCAGCTTTAGGTTACTTGGACATTCACCAGTGGTGTATCGAAAGCCTGCCTGGAGTGGAGATTCAGAAGAATTCCGGATTAGCAGTGAATGAATGGAACATTTTTTAGTGGATATCCCAATGTTTTCTGAAGTCTGGGTTGTGTGGACAGGAAAATGAAGAGCTGACCAGGTTAGATAGGAAATCCAGTTGAACAGCAGCTCTGTGAGTTTGAAAAGGTTGCTGATAACCAGCATTGGGTTCCTTAGATATTCAACAGTGGTGTAACGAAAACCTGGCTGTAGTGGAGATTCGATGAATTCCAGATTGGCAGTCAATGAATGGAACATTCTGGAGTGAAGACTCCAATGATTTCTGAAGTCTGGTTTGTGTGGATAGGAAAAGAAAGGGCTGACCACTGTGGAGTGGATAGCCAGTTGAACAGCAAGTCTGCGAGTGTGAACAGGACGCTGAAAACCGCATTAGTTTACTTGGACTTTCAGCAGTGGTGCAACGAAATCCTGCCTGGAGTGGATATTTGATGAATTCCAGATTTGCAGTGAATGAATGGAACATTCTGTAGTGGAGATTCCAATCATTTCGGAAGTCTGGGTTTTATGGAGAGGATAATGAAGTGCTGACCAGGGCTGAGTGGATAGTCAGTTGAACACCACACCTTCGAGTGTGAACAGGCCTCTGAAAACCAGCATTGGGTTACTTGGACATTCACCAGTGGTGTAACCAAATCCTGCCTGTACTGGAGACTTGATAATCTCCAGATTGACAGTGAATGAATGGAACATTCTGTAGTGGAGACTGCAATGATTTCTGAAGTCTGGCTTGTGTGGACAGGAAAATGAAGAGCAGACCAGGTTAGCGTGGATAGCCAGTTGAACAGCAATCCTGCCCGTTTGAAAAGGCTGCTGAAAACCAGCATTGTATTTCTTTTATATTCATCAGTGGTGTAACGATATCCTGCCTGGAGTGGTGATTCCATGAATTACACATTGGCAGTGAATGTCTGGAATATTCTGTCGTGGAGATTCCAATGATTTCTGAGGTCTGGGTTGTGTGGAGACGAAAATTAAGAGCTGACCAGGGTGGATTGGATAGCCAGTTGAACAGCAGGCCTGCGAGTGTGAACAGCCCTCTGCAAACCTGCATTTTGTATCTTGGGTATTCAGCAGTGGTGTAAGGAAAGCCTGACTGAAGTGGAGATTCGATGATCTCCAGATTGGCAGTGAATTAATGAAACATTATGTCATGGAGATTCCAAAGATTTCTTATGTCTGGGTTGTGTGAACACGAAAAGAAAGAGCTGACCACTGTGGAGAAGATAGCCAGTTGAAGAGCACACCTGCGAGTCTGAACAGGCCGCAGAAACCAGTATTTGGGTACTTGGATATTCACCATTGTTGTAACGAAATCCTGCCAATTCTATGAATTCCAGATTGGTAGTAAATGAATAGAACATTCTGTAGTGGAGATTCCAATGATTTGTGAACTCTGGTTTGTGTGGACAGGAAAATGAAGGGCTGGGCAGTGTAGAGTGGACAGCCAGTTGAGCAGCACTCCTGTGAGTGTGACCAGGCCTCTGAAAACCAGCATTGGGTTACTTGGACATTCACCAGTGTTTAACGAAAGCCTGCCTGGAGTGGAGACTCGATGATCTCCAGATTGACAGTGAATAAATGGAACATTCTGTAGTGGAGACTCCTATGATTTCTGAAGTCTGCCTTGTGTGGACAGGAAAATGAAGAGCAGACCAGGTTAGCGTGGATAGTCAGTGGAACAGTAGTCCTGCACGTTTGAACTGGCTGCTGAAACCCAGCATTGGGTTACTTGTATATTCACCAGTGGTGTAACGAAATCCTGCCTGGAGTAGTGATTCCATGAATTACAGATTGGCAGTGAATGTCTGGAATATTCTGTCGTGGAGATTCCAATGATTTCTGAGGTCTGGGTTGGGTCGAGAGGAAAATGAAGAGCTGACCAGGGAGGAGTGTATAGCCAGTGGAACAGCACACCTGCGAGTGTGAACAGGCCACGGAACACCAGCAATGGGGTACTTGGATATTCACCAGTGTTGTAACGAAATCCTGGCTGGAGTGGAGATTCCATGAATTGATTGGCAGTCAATGAATGGAACATTCCGTAGTGGAGATTCCCTTGGTTTCTGAAATCAACGTTATTTATAAAGACAAATGAAGAGCTGACAAGGGTGGAATGGATAGCCAGTAGAACAGCACGCCTGTGAGTGTGAACAGGCCTCTGAAAACCAGCATTGGGTTACTTGGACATTCAGAATTGTGTAATGAATGTGTGCCTGGAGTGGAGATTCGATGATCTCCAGGTTGACAGTGAATGAACGGAATATTCTCAAGTGGAGATTCCAGTGATTTCTGAAGTCTGGGTTGTGTTGACAGGAAATGAAAGAGCTGACCACTGTCACGTATATAGCCAGTTGAGCAGCAGGCCTTCGAGTGTGAACAGTACGCTAAAAACCTGCATTTGGTTACTTGGACATTCACCAGTGTTTTAATGAACACCTCCTTGGATTCAGGATTCAGATGAATTCCAGGTTAACAGTGAATGAATGGAACATTCTGTAGTGGAGATTCCAATGTTTTTTGAATTCTGGGATGTGTGGACAGAAAAAGCAAGACCTAACTACTGTGGAGTGGATAGCCAGTTAAGCAGCACGACTGCGAGTGTGAACAGGCCACAGAAAACCAGCATTGGGGTAATTGGATATTCACCATAGTTGTATAGAAATCCTGCCAATTCGATCAATTCCAGATTGGCAGTAAATGAATGGAACATACTGTAGTGGAGATTCCAAAGATATCTGAAATCTGGGTTGTGTGGACAGGAAAATGAAGGGCTGGACAACGTTGAGTGGACAGCCAGCTGAACAGCACAGCTGCAAGTGTGAACAGGCCAATGAAAACCAGTGGAGATTCCAATGATTTCTTAAGTGTAAGGTATTGTCGACAGGGAAATGAAGAGCAGACCAGGTTACCGTGGTTTTTCAGCTGAACAGCAGTCCTGCGCGTTTGAATAGGTTGCTGAAACCCAGCATTGTGTTATTTGTATATTCACCAGTGGTGTAACGAAATCCTGCCTGAAGTGGTGATGTGATGAATTCCAGATTGGCAGTGAATGTATAGAATATTCAGTCGTGGAGATTCCAATGATGTCTGAGGTCTGGGTTGCGCCGAGAGGAAATTGAAGAGCTGAATAGGGTGGAGTGGATAGCCAGTTGAACAGCACACCTGTGAGTGTGAACAGGCCACTGAAAACCAGCATTAGGGTACTTGGATATTCACCAGTGTTGTAACGAAAACCTGGCTGTAGTGGAGATTCGATGAATTCTAAATTGGCAGTCAATGAATGGAACATTCTGTAGTGGAGACTCCAATGATTTCTGATGTCTGGTTTGTGTGGATAGGAAAAGAAAGGGCTGACCACTGTGGAGTGGATAGCCAGTTGAACAGCAAGTCTGCGAGTGTGAACAGGACGCTGAAAACCGCATTAGTTTACTTGGACATTCAGCAGAGGTGTAACGAAATCCTGCCTGGAGTGGAGATTCGATGAATTCCAGATTTGCAGTGAATGAATGGAACATTCTGTTGTGGAGATTCCAATCATTTCGGAAGTCTGGGTTTTATAAAGTGGATAATGAAGTGCTGACCAGGGCTGAGTGGATAGTCAGTTGAACACCATACCTTCGAGTTTGAACAGGCCTCTGAAAACCAGCATTGGTTTACTTGGACATTCACCAGTGGTGTAACGAAAGCCTGCCTGTACTGGAGACTCGATGATCTCCTGATTGACAGTGAATGAATGGAACATTCTGTAGTGGAGACTCCAATGATTTCTGAAGTCTGGCTTGAGTGGACAGGAAAATGAAGTGCAGACCAGGTTAGCGTGGATAGCCAGTTGAACAGCAATCCTGCCCGTTTGAATAGGCTCCTGAAACCAGCATTGTGTTTCTTGTATATTCACCAGTGGTGTAACGAAATCCTACCTGAATTGGTGATGCGATGAATTCCAGATTGGCAGTGAATGTATAGAATATTCACTCGTGGAGATCCCAATGATGTCTGCGGTCTGGGTTGTGTCGAGAGGAAAATGATGAGCTGATCAGGTGGAGTGGATAGCCAGTTGAACAGCACACCTGTGAGTGTGAACAGGCCACTGAAAACCAGCATTGGGCTACTTGGATATTCTCCAGTGTTGTAACGAAATCCTGCCTGGAGTGGAGATTCCATGAATTCCAGATTGGCAGTCAATGAATGGAACATTCTGTAATGGAGATTCCATTGGTTTCTGAAGTCAACGTTGTTTAGAAAGAAAACTGAAGAGCTGACCAGGGTGGAGTGATAGCCAGTAGAACAGCACGCCTGCGAATGTGAACAGGCCTCTGAAAACCAGCATTGGGTTACATGGACATTCACCAGTGGTTTATCGAAATCGTGCCTGGAGTGGAGATTCGATGATCTCCAGGTTGGCAGTGAATGAACGGAATATTCTCAAGTGGAGATTCCAATGATTTCTGAAGTCTGGGTTTTGTTGACAGGAAAGGAAAGAGCTGACCACTATGAAGTAGAGAGTCAGTTGAGCAGCAGGCCTGCGAGTGTGAACAGTACGCTAAAAACCAGCATTTGGTCACTTGGATATTCACCAGTGGTTTAATGAACGCCCGTTGGATTCGAGATTCAGATGAATTCCAGATTCACAGTAAATGAATGGAACATTCTGTAGTGGAGATTCCAATGATTTCTGAATTCTGGGATGTGTGGACAGAAAAAGGAAGAGCTAACTACTATGGAGTGGATAGCCAGTTGAACAGCAGGCCTGCGAGTGTGAGCAGCACACTGAGAACCAGCTTTAGGTTACTTGGACATTCACCAGAGGTGTAACGAACGCCTGCGTGGATTTGAGATTCAGATGAATTCCAGATTCGCAGTGAATGAATGGAACATTCTGTAGTGGAGATTCCAATGATTTTGAATTCTGGAACATAGGGACAGGAATAGGAAGAGCTAACTACTGTGGAGTGGATAGCCAGTTGAAAAGCACGCCTGCGATTGTAAGCAGAACGCTGAAAACCAGCTTTAGGTTACTTGGACATTCACCAGTGGTGTACCAAAAGCCTGCCTGGAGTGGAGATTGATAAGAATTCCGGATTAGCAGTGAATGAATGGAACATTTTGTAGTGGAGATCCCAATGTTTTCTGAAGTCTGGGTTGTGTGGACAGGAAAACGAAGAGCTGACCAGGTTAGATAGGAAATCCAGTTGAACAGCAGCCCTGTGAGTTTGAAAAGGCTGCTGATAACCAGTATTGGGTTCCTTAGATATTCAACAGTGGTGTAACGAAAACCTGTCTGTAGTGGAGATTCGATGAATTCCAGATTGGCAGTCAATGAATGGAACATTCTGTATTGGAGACTCCAATGATTCCTGAAGTCTGGTTTGTGTGGATAGGAAAAGAAAGGGCTGACCACTGTGGAGTGGATAGCCAGTTGAACAGCAAGTCAGCGAGTTTGAACAGGACGCTGAAAACCGCATTAGTTTACTTGGACATTCGGCAGTGGTGTAACGAAATCCTGCCTGGAGTGGAGATTTGATGAATTCCAGTTTTGCAGTGAATGAATGGAACATTCTGTAGTGGAGATTCCAATCATTTCGGAAGTCTGGGTTTTATGGAGAGGATAATGAAGTGCTGACCAGGGCTGAGTGGATAGTCAGTTCAACACCACACCTTCGAGTGTGAACAGGCCTCTGAAAACCAGCATTGGGTTACTTGGCCATTCACCAGTGGTGTAACCAAAGCCTGCCTGTACTGGAGGCTCGATGATATCCAGATTGACAGTGAATAAATGGAACATTCTGTAGTGGAGACTCCAATGATTTCTGAAGTCTGGCTTCTGTTGACAGGAAAATGAAGAGCAGACCAGGTTAGCGTGGATAGCCAGTTGAACAGCAATCCTGCCCGTTTGAATAGGCTGCTGAAAACCAGCATTGTGTTTCTTGTATATTCATCAGTGGTGTAACGAAATCCTGCCTGGAGTGGTGATTCGATGAATTACACATTGGCAGTGAATGTCTGGAATATTCTGTCGTGGAGATTCCAAGGATTTCTGAGGTCTGGGTTGTGTGGAGACGAAAATTAAGAGCTGACCAGGGTGGATTGGATAGCCAGTGGAACAGTAGGCCTGCGAGTGTGAACAGCCCTCTGCAAACCGGCATTTTGTATCTTGGGGATTCAGCAATGGTGTAAGGAAAGACTGCCTGACGTGGAGATTCGATGATCTCCAGATTGGCATTGAATGAATGAAACATTCTGTCATGGAGATTCCAAAGTTTTTTTATGTCTGGGTTGTGTGAACACGAAAAGAAAGAGCTGAACTCTGTGGATAAGATAGCCAGTTGAGGAGCACACCTGCGAGTCTGAACAGGCCGCAGAAACCAGCATTTGGGTACTTGGATATTCACCATTGTTGTAACGAAATCCTGCCAATTCTATGAATTCCAGATTGGCAGTAAATGAATAGAACATTCTGTAGTGGAGATTCCAATGATTTGTGAACTCTGGGTTGTGTGGACAGGAAAATGAAGGGCTGGGCAGTGTAGAGTGGAGACCCAGCTGAGCAGCACCGCTCTGAGTGTGACCAGGCCTCTGAAAACCAGCATTGGGTTACTTGGACATTCAACAGTGTTTAACGAAAGCCTGCCTGGAGTGGAGACTCGATGATCTCCAGATTGACAGTGAATGAATGGAACATTCTGTAGTGGAGACTCCAATGATTTCTGAAGTCTGCCTTGTGTGGACAGGAAAATGAAGAGCAGTCCAGGTTAGTGTGGATAGTCAGTGGAATAGTAGTCCTGCGCGTTTGAACTGGCTGCTGAAACCCAGCATTTGGTTACTTGTATATTCACCAGTGGTGTAACGAAATCCTGCCTGGAGTGGTGATTCCATGAATTACAGATTGGCAGTGAATGTCTGGAATATTCTGTCGTGGAGATTCCAATGATTTCTGAGGTCTGGGTGTGTCGAGAAGAAAATGAAGAGCTGACCAGGGAGGATTGTATAGCCAGTAGAACAGCACACCTGCGAGTGTGAACAGGCCACTGAACACCAGCATTGGGGTACTTGGACATTCAGAATTGTGTAATGAAAGCGTGCCTGGAGTGGAGATTCAATGATCTCCAGGTTGACAGTGAATGAACGGAATATTCTTAAGTGGAGATTCCAATGATTTCTGAAGTCTGGGTTGTGTTGACAGGAAATGAAACAGCTGACCACTGTGACGTATATAGCCAGTTGAGCAGCAGGCCTGCGAGTGTGAACAGTATGCTAAAAACCTGCATTTGGTTACTTGGACATTCACCAGTGGTTTAATGAATGCCTGCTTGGATTCAGGAATCAGATGAATTCCAGGTTAACAGTGAATTAATGGAACATTCTGTAGTGGAGTTTCCAATGATTTCTGAATTCTGGGATGTGTGGACCGAAAAAGAAAGAGCTAACTACTGTGGAGTGGATAGCCAGTTAAGCAGCACGACTGCGAGTGTGAACAGGCCACAGAAAACCAGCATTGGGGTAATTGCATATTCACCATTGTTGTATGGAAATCCTGCCAATTCGATCAATTCCAGATTGGCAGTAAACGAATGGAACATACTGTAGTGGAGATTCCAAAGATATCTGAAATCTGGGTTGTGTGGACAGGAAAATGAAGGGCTGGACAACGTTGAGTGGACAGCCAGCTGAACAGCACAGCTGCAACTGTGAAGAAGCCAATGAAAACCAGCATTGGGTTACTTGGACTTTCACCAGTGGTGTAATGAAAGCCTGCCTGGAGTGGAGACTCTGTGATCTTCAGATTAACAGTGAATGAATGGAATATTCTGTAGTGGATATTCCAATGATTTCTTAAGTCTAAGGTAGTGTCGACAGGGAAATGAATAGCAGACCAGGTTAACGTGGATAGTCAGCTGAACAGTAGTCCTGCGCGTTTGAACAGCTTGCTGAAACCCAGCATTGGGTTATTTGTATATTCACCAGTGGTGTAACGAAATCCTGCCTGAAGTGGTGATGCGATGAATTCCAGATTGGCAGTGAATGTATAGAATATTCAGTCGTGGAGATTCCAATGATGTCTGAGGTCTGGGTTGCGTCGAGAGGAAAATGAAGAGCTGAACAGGGTGGAGTGGATAGCCAGTTGAACAGCACACCTGTGAGTGTGAACAGGCCACTGAAAACCAGCATTAGGGTACTTGGATATTCACCAGTGTTGTAACGAAAACCTGGCTGTAGTGGAGATTCGATGAATTCCAAATTGTCAGTCAATGAATGGAACATTCTGTAGTGGAGTCTCCAATGATTTCTGAAGTCTGGTTTGTGTGGATAGGAAAAGAAGGGCTGACCACTGTGGAGTGGATAGCCAGTTGAACAGCAAGTCTGCGAGTGTGAACAGGATGCTGAAAACCACATTAGTTTACTTGGACATTCAGCAGAGGTGTAACGAAATCCTGCCTGGAGTGGAGATTCGATGAATTCCAGATTTGCAGTGAATGAATGGAACATTCTATAGTGGAGATTCCAAAGATTTCTGAAATCTGGGTTGTGTGTACAGGAAAATGAAGGGCTGGACAACGTTGAGTGGACATCCAGCTGAACAGCACAGCTGCAAGTGTGAACAGGCCAATGAAAACCAGCATTGGGTTACTTGGACTTTCACCAGTGGTGTAATGAAATCCTGCTTGGAGTGGAGACTCTGTGATCTCCAGATTAACAGTGAATGAATGGAACATTCTGTAGTGGAGATTCCAATGATTTCTTAAGTCTAAGGTATCGTCGACAGGGAAATGAACAGCAGACCAGGTTAACGTGGATATTCAGCTGAACAGCAGTCCTGCGCGTTTGAACTGGCTGCTGAAACCCAGCATTGGGTTATTTGTATATTTCCCAGTGGTGTAACAAAATACAGCCTGAAGTGGTGATGCGATGAATTCCAGATTGACAGTGAATGTATAGAATATTCAGTCGTGGAGATTCCAATGAAGTCTGAGGTCTAGGTTGTGTCAAGAGGAAAATGAAGAGCTGAACACGGTGGAGTAGATAGCCAGTTGAAAAGCACGCCTGTGAGTGTGAGCAGAACGCTGAATACCAGCTTTATGTTATTTGGACATTCATCAGTGGTGTAGCGAAAGCCTGCCTGGAGTGGAGATTCAGAAGAATTCCGGATTAGCAGTGAATAAATGGAACATTTTGCAGTGGAGATCCCAATGTTTTCTGAAGTCTGGGTTGTGTGGACAGGAAAATGAAGAGCTGACCAGATTAGATTGGAATTCCAGTTCAACAGCAGGCCTGTGAGTTTGAAAAGGCTGCTGATAACCAGCATTGGGTTCGTTAGATATTCATCAGTGGTGTAACGAAAACCTGGCTGTAGTGGAGATTCGATGAATTCCAGATTGGCAGTCAATGAATGGAGCATTCTGTAGTGGAGACTCCAATGATTTCTGAAGTCTGGTTTGTGTGGATAGGAAAAGAAAGGGCTGACCACTGTGGAGTGGATAGCCCGTTGAACAGCTAGTCTGCGAGTCTGAACAGGACGCTGAAAACCGCATTAGTTTACTTGGACATTCAGCAGTGGTGTAACGAAATCCTGCCTGGAGTGGAGATTCGATGAATTCCAGATTTGCAGTGAATGAATGGAACATTCTGTAGTGGAGATTCCAATCATTTCGGAAGTCTGGGTTTTATGGAGAGGATAATGAAGTGCTGACCAGGGCTGTGTGGATAGTCAGTTGAGCACCACACCTTCGAGTGTGAACAGGCCTCTGAAAACCAGCATTGGGTTACTTGGACATTCATCAGTGGTTTAACGAAAGCCTGCCTGTACTGGAGACTCGATGATCTCCAGATTGACAGTGAATGAATGGAACATTCTGTAGTGGAGATTCCCATGATTTCTTAAGTCTAAGGTAGTGTCGACCGGAAAATGAAGAGCAGACCAGGTTAACGTGGATAGTCAGCTGAACAGCAGTCCTGCGCATTTGAACTGGCTGCTGAAACCGAGCATTGGTTTATTTGTATATTCACCAGTGGTGTAACGAAATCCTGCCTGAAGTGGTGATGCGATGAATTCCAGATTGACAGTGAATGTATAGAATATTCAGTCGTGGAGATTCCAATGTTGTCTGAGGTCTGGGTTGTGTCAAGAGGAAAATGAAGAGCTGAACAGGGTGGAGTGGATAGCCAGTTGAACAGCACACCTGTGAGTGGGAACAGGCCACTGAAAACCAGCATTGGGGTTCTTGGATATTCTCCAGTGTTGTAACGAAATCCTGCCTGGAGTGGAGATTCCATGAATTCCAGATTGGCAGTCAATGAATGGAACATTCTGTAATGGAGATTCCATTGGTTTCTGAAGTCAACGTTGTTTAGAAAGAAAACTGAAGAGCTGACCAGGTTGGAGTGATAGCTAGTAGAACAGCACGCCTGCGAGTGTGAGCAGGCCTCTGAAAACCAGCATTGGGTTACATGAACATTTAGAATTGTGTATTGAAACCGTGCCTGGAGTGGAGATTCGATGATCTCCAGTTCGGCAGTGAATGAACGGAATATTCTCCAGTGGAGATTCCAATGATTTCTGAAGTCTGGGTTTTGTTGACAGGAAAGGAAAGAGCTGACCAATATGAAGTAGAGAGTCAGTTGAGCAGCAGGCCTGCAAGTCTGAACAGTACGCTAAAAACCTGCATTTTGTTACTTGGACATTCAGCAGTGGTTTAATGAACGCCTGCTTGGATTCAGGAATCAGATGAATTCCAGATTCACAGTGAATGAATGGAACATTCTGTAGTGGAGATTCCAATGTTTTCTGAATTCTGGGATGTGTGGACAGAAAAAGAAAGAGCTAACTACTGTGGAGTGGATAGCCAGTTAAGCAGCACTACTGCGAGTGTGAACAGGCCACAGAAAACCAGCATTGGGGTAATTGGATATTCACCATTGTTGTATGGAAATCCTGCCAATTCGATGAATTCCAGAATGGCAGTAAATGAATGGAACATTCTATAGTGGAGATTCCAAAGATTTCTGAAATCTGGGTTGTGTGGACAGGAAAATGAAGGGCTGGACAACGTTGAGTGGACAGCCAGCTGAACAGCACAGCTGCAAGTGTGAACAGGCCAATGAAAACCAGCATTGGGTTACTTGGACTTTCACCAGTGGTGTAATGAAAGCCTGCTTGGAGTGGAGACTCTGTGATCTCCAGATTAACAGTGAATGAATGGAACATTCTGTAGTGGAGATTCCAATGATTTCTTAAGTCTAAGGTATTGTCGACAGGGAAATGAAGAGCAGACCAGGTTAACGTGGTTAGTCAGCTGAACAGCAGTCCTGCGCGTTTGAACTGGCTGCTGAAACCCAGCATTGGGTTATTTGTATATTCACCAGTGGTGTAACAAATCCAGCCTGAAGTGGTTATGCGATGAATTCCAGATTGACAGTGAATGTATAGAATATTCAGTCGTGGAGATTCCAATGAAGTCTGAGGTCTGGGTTGTGTCGAGAGGAAAATGAAGAGCTGAACAGGGTGGAGTGGATAGCCAGTTGAAAAGCACGCCTGTGAGTGTGAGCAGAACGCTGAATACCAGCTTTAGGTTATTTGGACATTCACCAGTGGTGTAGCGAAAGCCTGCCTGGAGTGGAGATTCAGAAGAATTCCGGATTAGCAGTGAATGAATGGAACATTTTGTAGTGGAGATCCCAATGTTTTCTGAAGTCTGGTTTGTGTGGACAGGAATATGAAGAGCTGACCAGATTAGATTGGAAATCCAGTTCAACAGCCGGCCTGTGAGTTTGAAAAGGCTGCTGATAACCAGCATTGGGTTCCTTAGATATTCAACAGTGGTGTAACGAAAACCTGGCTGTAGTGGAGATTCGATGAATTCCAGATTGGCAGTCAATGAATGGAACATTCTGTAGTGGAGACTCCAATGATTCCAGAAGTCTGGTTTGTGTGGATAGGAAAAGAAAGGGCTGACCACTGTGGAGTGGATAGCCAGTTGAACAGCAAGTCAGCGAGTGTGAACAGGACGCTGAAAACCGCATTAGTTTACTTGGATTTTCAGCAGTGTTGTAACGAAATCCTGCCTTGAGTGGAGATTCGATGAATTCCTGATTTGCAGTGAATGATTGGAACATTCTGTAGTGGAGATTCCAATCATTTTGGAAGTCTGGGTTTTATGGAGAGGATAATGAAGTGCTGACCAGGGCTGAGTGGATAGTCAGTTGAACACCACACCTTCGAGTGTGAACAGGCCTCTGAAAACCAGCATTGGGTTACTTGGACATTCATCAGTGGTTTAACGAAAGCCTGCCTGTACTGGAGACTCGATGATCTCCAGATTGACAGTGAATGAATGGAACATTCTGTAGTAGAGATTCCAATGATTTCTGAAGTGTACTTCGTGTGGACAAGAAAATGAAGAGCTGACGAGGGTTGAGTGTTTTGCCAGTTGAACAGCACGCCTGCTAATGTGAGGAGGCCGCTGACCACTAGCATTGTGTTACTGGGACATGCAGAAGGATCCCAACTCTGACGAATTTTAGAGACATACGATCATCACCACCACTGGTTGGTTTTGACCAGGAGAGTACCATATGGTTTCGATTGATTCAGAAGTCGATGCACACCAGGCCTGCTTAGAGTTGACGGGATGATGAAAACTTTGGCTTGATTGAGTGCACAGGCAGATGAAAACCAGACATGTAGGTGTTCATATTTATATGAACTCAGATTGCTCAGTAGTATGGCAGGGTAAATGAACAGAATAATATATTCGACTGTATAGGGAGCTGAACAGTAGGCCTGTGGAGAGTTCAAAGCAAATGCTCAATTGGAAGATTTCGAATTCGACTCGATTTTGTGGAGAACGAGAAAAAACGCAGGCCTAATACATTGGATATTGAGATGAATACACTACTCAGCAGTGTGGATCACTGTCACTCTCCAAGTCCTCCCGGACTTTATAGATTTGCTGGCGCCGTTGAGGAGCGTCTACATTTCGAGATTGTGTTACTGGAATTTTGGCATATGGAATATTTCACGAGTATCTTGCCAGGTTTTGCCACGAGGGCCAGATACTCTCGGTAGCTTCCCAGGCTCTCTGAGAGGCAGAGGAATTGAACCCGGCTAGGCCAGTCTGGCTGCTTGACACACTCGTCCTACTGCTGTGCTTTTGCGTCAGAATCACAGTGTAGATAGGAAGATGAAAAGCAGCACATGGATGATTTTAGAGTGCAGATTCAGATGATTTTAAGTTTCTGGGTAGACATACCAGTGCTGTAACGAATGCCTGCGCAGAGTGGAGATGTAGATATATTCCAGACTCGCAGTGAATGACCGCAACAGTCTGTAGTGGAGATTCCAATAATTTCTGAAATCTGGGTTGTGTGGACAGGAAAAGAAAGAGCAGACCACTGTGGAGTGGATAGCCAGATGAAAAGCACGCCTGCGTGTGTGAATAGGACGCTGAAAACCATCATTGAGTTACTTGGACATTCACCACTGGTGTAACGAACGCCTGCCTGGAGTTGATATTTGATGGATTCCAGATTGGCAGTGAATGAATGGAACACTCTGTAATGGAAATTCCAATGGTTTCTGAAGTCAAGGTTGTGTGGACAGGAAAATGACGAGCTGACCAGGTTGGAGTGGAGAGCCAGTTGAACAGCACGCCTGCGAGTGTGAACAGGACGCTGAAATCCAGTATTGGGTTACCTGGATATTCACCAGTGGTGTAACGAAAGCCTACCTGGAGTGTAGATTCAGATGAATTCCAGATTTATAGTGAATGAATGGAACATTCTATAGTGGAGATTCCAATGATTTCAGAACTCTGGGTTATGGGCACCAGGAAATGAAGACCTGAGCAGGGTGGAGTGTATAGGCAGTGAACACCACGCCTGCGGTATGTGAACAGGCTGTTGACCATTACCATTAGGTTACTGGGACATTCAGAATATTCCCATTGATTTGCTGGCATGTTTCAGTAGCGTCTTCGTTTGGAGATTTGTGAGAACTGTAATTTTGGCATATGCAATATTTCACGGTTGTCTTGCCAGGCTTTGCCACGAGGGTCATATCCTCTCGTTAGCTTCCCCGGCTCTCTGAGTGGGCGAGGAATTGGCTGGCTGCGTGTCGCACACGTCCTACTGTTGTGCTTTCAAGCCAGAATGGCAGTGTGGATAGGAATATGAAAAGCAGCCCATGGATGATTTTAGAGTGAAGATACAGATGATTTCAAGTTTCTGGGTAAACATACCAGTGCTGTAACAAATGCTTGCGCAGAGTGGAGATTCAGATGTATTCCAGACTCACAGTGAATGAATGGAACCTACTGCAGTGGGGATTCCAATGATTTCTGATGTCTCGGTTGTTTGGACAGGAAAAGGAAGAGTTGACCAGGGTGGAGTGGATAGCCAGTGATCAGTAGAGGCCGCTGAAAACCATGTTTGAGTTACTTGGACATTCACCAGTGGTGTAACGAAAACCTGCCTGGAGTGGAGATTCAGAAGAATTCCAGATAGGCAGTGAATGAATGGAACATTCTGCAGTGGAGATTCCAATGATTTCTGAAGTCTGGGTTGTGACGACTGGAAATTGAAGAGCTGACCAGGTTGGAGTGGACAGCCAGTTGAACAGCACGCCTGCGAGTGTGATCAGGACACTCAAAACCAGCATTAGTTTACTTGGATATTCAATAGTGGTGTAACGAATGCCTGCCTGGGTTGGAGATACGATGAATTCCATATTGGCAGTGAATGAATGGAACATTCTGTAGTGGAGATTCCAATGGTTTCTCAAGTCAAGTTTGTTTGGACAGAACAATGAAGTGCTGACCAGGTTGAAGTGGATACCATGTTGAACAGCACACATGCGAGTTTGAACAGGATGATGAAAACCAGCACTGGGTTACTTGGATATTCACCAGTGGTGTACTGGAAGGCTGCCTGGAGTGGAGATTCATATGAGTTCCAGTTTCATAGTGAACGAATGGAACATTCTGTAGTGGAGATTCCAACGATTTCAGAACTCTGGGTTTTGGGCACCAGGAAATGAAGAGCTGACCAGGGTGGAGTGGATAGCCAGTGAACACCATGCCTGCGGTATGTGAAGAGGCTGCTGACCACTAGCATTGATTTACTAGGACATGCAGAAGAATCCCAACCCTGAAGAGCTTTAGAGGCATATGATCCTCACCACCACTGGGTGGCGTTGCCCGGCACAATACCATATGGTTTCGATTGATTCAGAAGTCGATGCACTCCAGGCCTCCCTAGAGTGAACGGGATGATAAAAACGTCAGCTTGATTGAGTGCACAGGTAGATTAATACCAGATATGTATGTGTTGATATTTAGATGAACACAGGTCGCTCGGTAGTGTGGCAGGTTTAATGAACAGTACAGTATTTTCGACTGTATAGGGAGCTGAATAGCAGGCCTGGGGAAAGTTGACAGCAAATGCTCACTTGGCAGATTTTTAATTCGACGCGATTTCGTGTAGAACGAGAAGAAACGCAGGCCTAATACATTAGATATTGAGATGAATTCACTTCTAAGCAGTGTGGTACACTGTCACTCTCCCAGTCCTCCCGGATTTCATTGATTTGCTGGCGTGGTTCAGTAGTGTTTTCGTTTGTAGACTTTTGGTGACTGTAATTAGGGCATATCGAATATTTCACGGGTGTCTTGCCGGTCTTTGCCACGAGGGCCAGATACTCTCAGTATCTTCCCGGGCTCTCTGAGAGAGCGAGGAATTAAACCCGGCTCGGCCAGTCAGTCTGCGTGACGCACTCGTCATGCTGTGTTTTCGCGCCGGAATGGCAGTGTCGATACGAAGATGAAAAGCAGTCGATGGATGATTTTAGAGTGCAGATTCAGATGATTTCAAGTTTCTAGGTAGAATTACCAGGGCTGTAAAGAATGCCTGCGCAGAGTGGAGATTCAGATGTATTCCCGACTCACAGTGAATGACCGGAACATTCTGTAGTAGAGATTCCAATAATTTCTGATGTCTGAGTTGTGTGGACAGGAAAATGATGAACTGACCAGGGTGGACTGGATAGCCAGTGAAGAGCACAGGCGGGTGAAAATCATTATTGGTTTAATTGGACATTCACCAGTGGTGTAGCGAAAGCCTGCCTGGAGTGGAGATTCGATGAACTCCAGATTGGCAGTGAGTGAATGGAACATTCTGTAGTGGAGATTCCATTGATTTCTGAAGTCTGGGTTGTGTGAACAGGAAAATGAAGAGCTGACTAGGATGGAGTGGATAGCCAGTTGAACAGCATGCCTGCAAGTGTGAACAGGCCGCTGAAACCAGCATTGTGTTACTTGGACATTCACCAGTTGTGTAACGAAATCCTGCCTGGAGTGGATATTCAGATGAATTCCAGATTCGCAGTGAATGAATGGAACATTCTGTAGTGGAGATACCAATGATTTCTGAACTATGCGTTATTGGATACCAGGAAATGAAGAACTGTCCAGAGTGGAGTGGGAAGCCAGTGAAGAACACACCTGCGAGTGTGAACATACCGCTGAAAACCAATATGGGTTACTGGGACATGCAGAAGAATCCCAACCCTGACTAGTTTTAGAGCCATACGACCATCACCACCTCTGGGTAGCGTTGACCGTGAGAGTGCCATATGGTTTCGATTGATTCAGAAGTCGATGCACACCAGGCCTGGTTAGAGTGGACAGGATGATGAAAACTTCGGCTTGACTGAGTGCACAGTCAGATGAAAACCAGATATGTAGTTGTTGATATTTAGATGAACTGTTTGCTCGGTAGTGTGGGAGGGTTAATGAACAGTATACTATATTCAACCAGATAGGGAGCTGAACAGTAGGCCTGTGGGGAGTTAACAGCAAATGCTTACTTGGCAGATTTCTAATACGACTCGATTTCGTGGAGAACGAGAAGAAATGCAGACATAATACATTGGATATTGAGATGAATTCACTAGTCAGCAGTGTGGATCGCTGTCACTCTCCCAGTCCTCCGGGACTTCATTGATTTGCTGGCACGGTTCAGTATCGTCTTTATTTGGAGACTTTTGGTGACTGTAATTCTGGCATATGGAATATTTCAGGGGTGTCTTTCCAGACTTTGCCACGAGGGCCAGATACTCTCGGTAGCTTCCCAGGCTCTCTGAAAGAGCGACGAATTGAACCCATCTCGACCAGGCTGGCTGCGTGACGCACACGTCCTACTGCTGTGCTTTTGCGCCAGAATAGAGGTGTGGATAGGCAGATGAAAAGCAGTCCATGGATGATTTTCGAGTGCAGATTCAGATGATTTCAAGTTTCTGGGTAGACTCTCCAGTCGTGTAACGAATACCGGCGTAGAGTGGAGATTCAGATGTATTCCATACTCGCAGTGAATGACCGGAAAATTCTGTAGTGGAGATTCCAATGATTTCTGATGTCTGGGATCTGTGGACCGGAAAATGAATAGCTGATCAGGTTGGTGTGTATAGTCAGTTGAACAGCACACCTGCGAGTGTGAACAGGACGCTGAAAACCAGCATTGGGTTACTTGGACATTCACCAGTGGTGTAACCAACGCCGGCCTGGAGTGGAGATTCAGATGATCCAAATTCACAGTGAATGAATGGAACATTCTGTAGTGGAGAATCCAATGATTTCTGATGTCTCGGTTTTGTGGACAGGAAAATTAAGAGCTGACCAGGCAGGAGTGGATAGCCAGTTGATCAGCAGGCCTGCGAGTGTGAACAGGCCACTGAAAACCAGCATTGGGTTATTTGGATATTCACCAGTGGTGTAACCAAAGCCTGCTTGGAGTGGAGATTCCGATGAATTCCAGATTCGCAGTAAATGAATGGAACATTCTGTAGTGGAGATACCATTGATTTTCGAACTCTGGGTTATGGGCACCAGGAAATGAAGACCTGAGCAGGTTGGAGTGAATAGCCAGTGAACCCCTCGCATGCTGTATGTAAACAGGCCGTTGACCACTAGCATTAGGTTACTGGGACACGCAGAATATTCCCATTGATTTGCTGGCGCGGTTCAGTAGCGTCTTCGTTTGGAGATTTGTGAAGACTGTAATTTTGGCATATGTAATATTTCCACGGTTGTCTTGCCAGGCTTTATCCACGAGGGCCAGATTCTCTCTTTAGCTTCCCGGGCTCTCTGAGTGGGCGAAGAATTGAACAAGGCTCGGCCAGACTGGCTGCGTGTCGCACAAGTCCTACTGCTGTGCTTTCAAGCCAGAATGGCAGTATGGAAAGGAATATGAAAAGCAGCCCATGGATGATTTTAGAGTGAAGATACAGATGATTTCAAGTTTCTGGTTAGACATACCAGTGCTGTAACAAATGCCTGCGCAGAGTGGAGATTCAGATGTATTCCAGACTCACAGTGAATGAATGGAACCTACTGCAGTGGGGATTCCAATGATTTCTGATGTCTCGGTTGTGTGGACAGGAAAAGGAAGAGCTGACCAGGGTGGAGTGGATAGTCAGTGATCAGCAGTGGCTGCTGAAAACCATGTTTGAGTTGCTTGGATATTCAACAGTAGTGTAACGAATGCCTGCCTGGGTTGGAGATACGATGAATTCCAGATTGGCAGTGAATGAATGGAACACTCTGTAGTGGAGATTACAATGGTTTCTGAAGTCAAGGTTGTGTGGACAGAACAATGAAGAGCTGACCAGGTTGGAGTGGATAGCCAGTTGAACAACACGCATGCGAGTTTGAACAGAACGCTGAAAACCAGCAGTGGGTTACTTGGATATTCTACAGTGGTGTAATGAAAGCCTGCCTGGAGTGGAGATTCATATGAATTCCAGTTTCGTAGTGAATGAACGGAACATTCTGTAGTGGAGATTCCAATGATTTCAGAACTCTGGGTTATGGGCACCAGGACATGAAGAGCTGACCAGGGTGGAGTGGATAGCCAGTTGAACAGCATGCTTCTGGTCTGTGAAGAGGCCGCTGATCACTAGCATTGGGTTACTGGGACATGCAGAAGAATCCCAACCCTGACGAGTTTTAGAGGCATATGATCATCACCACCACTGGGTGGCGTTGACCGGGGGAGTACCATATGGTTTTGATTGATTCAGGGTTCGATGCACACCAGGCCTAGTTAGAGTGGACGGGATGATGAAAGCTTCAGCTTGATTGAGTGCACAGGCAGATGAAAACCAGATATGTAGTTGTTGATATTTAGATGAACTCATGTCGCTCGGTAGTGTGGCAGGGTTAATGAACAGAATAATACATTCGGCTCGATGGGGAGCAGAACACCCGGCTTGGGGAGAGTTGACAGCAAATGCTCACTTGACAGATTTGTAATTCGATTCGTTTTCCTGGAGAACGAGAAGAAACGCAGGCCTAATACATTGGATATTGAGATGAATTCACTACTCAGCAGTGTGGATCACTGTCACTCTCCCAGTCTTCCCGGACTTCATTGATTTGCTGGCGCGGTTTAGTAACATCTTTTTTTGGACACTTTTGGTGACTGTAATTTTGGCATAAGGAATATTTCACGGGTGGATTGCCAGGCTTTGCTGTGAGGGCCAGATACTCTCGGTAGCTTCCGGGCTCTCTGAGAGGGCTAGGAGTTGAACCCGGCTCGGCCAGGCTGGCTGCGTGACGCTCACGTCCTAATTCTGCGCTTTCTCACCAGAATGGCAGTGTGGATAGGAAGATGAAAAGCAGCCTATGGATGATTTTAGAGTGCAGATTCAGATGATTTCAAGTTTCTGGGTAGACATACCATTGCTGTAACGAATGCCTGTGCAGAGTGGAGATTAAGATGTATTCCAGACTCGCAGTGAATGACCGGAACATTCTGTAGTGGAGATTCCAATAATTTCTGATGTCTGAGTTCTGTGGACAGGAAAATGAAGAGCTGACCAGGGTGGAGTGGAGAGTCAGTTGAACAGCACGACTGCAGTTGTGAAAAGGCCACTGAAATCAAGCATTGGGTTACTTGGACATTCACCAGTGGTGAAACGGAAGCCTGCCTGCAGTGGAGATTCAGATGAATACCAGATTCGCAGTGAATGAATGGAACATTCTGTAGTGCAGATACCAATGATTTCAGAACTCTGGGTTATGAACACCAGGAAATGAAGAATTAACGAGCATGGAGTGGATAGCCAGTGAACACAACGCCTGCGGTTTTTGAACAGGCCGCTGACCACCAGCATTGGGTTACTGGAACATGCAGAAGAATCCCAATCCTGGTGAGCTTTAGAGGCATAGGATCATCACCACCACTGGTGACATTGACCGGGAGAGTACCATATGGTTTCAATTGATTCAGAGGTCTATGCACACCAGGCCTGGGTAGAGTGGACAGGATGATGAAAACTTTGGCTTGCTTGAGAGCACAGGCAGATGAAAACCAGATATTTAGTTTTTGATATTTAGATGAACTCAGGTGGCTCGGTAGTGAGGCAGGGTTAAAAGATAGCATACAATATTCGACTGCATATGGAGCTGAAAAGCAGGCTTGGGGAGAGTTGATAGCAAATGCTCACTTGGCAGATTTCTAATTCGAATCGATTTCATGGAGAACGAGAAGAAACCCAGGCCTAATACATTGGATATCAAGATGAATTCACTACTCAGCAGTGTGGATCGCTGTCACACTCCCAGTCCTCCCGGACTTCATTCAATTGCTGGCGCGGTTCAGTACCGTCTTTGTTTGGAGACTTGTGGTGACTGTAATTTGTCATATGGAATAGTTCACGGGTGTCTTGCCAGACTTTTACACGAGGGCCAGGTATACTCGGTAGCTACCTGAGCTCTCTGAGAGGGCAAGGAATTGAATCCGGCTCGGCCAGGCAGGCTGTGTGACTCACACGTCCTACTGCTGTGCTTTAGTGCCAGAATGGCAGTGTGGATAGGAAGATGATAAGCAACCCATACATGATTTTATAGTGCAGATTCAGATGATGTCAATTTTCTGGGTGACTCAATAGTGCTCTAACTAATGCCTGCGTAGAGTGGAGATTCAAATGTATTCCAGACTCGCAGTGAATGACCGGAGCATTCTGTAGTGGAGATTCCAATGATTTCTGATGTCTGGGTTGTGAGGACCGGAAAATGCAGAGCTGACCAGAGTGGAGTGGATAGCCATTGTAAAGCACAGGCCGCTGAAATCCATCATTCAGTTACTTGGACATTCAACAGTATTGTAAGGAAAGCGTGCCTGGAGTGGATATTCGATGATCTCCAGATTGGCAGTGAACAAATGGAACAATCTGTAGTGGAGATTCCAATGACTTCTGAAGTCTGGGTTGTGTGGACAGGAAAATGAAGAGCTGACCAGTGTGGAGTGGATAGCCAGTTGAACAGCACGCCTTCGAGTGTGAATAGGCCGCTGAAAACCAGCATTTAGTTACTTGGACATTCACCAGTGGTGTAACGAAAGCCTGTCTGGAGTGGAGATTCAGATGAATTCCAGATTAGCAGTGAATAAATGGAACATTCCATAGTGGAGACACCAAGTATTTCAGAAATCTGGGTATGGGCACCAGGAATTGAAGAGCTGACCAGGGTAGAGTATAACCAGTTAACACCATGCCTGCGGTATGTGAACAGGCTGTTTACCACGTGCATTTGGTTACTGGGACATGCAGAAGAATCTCAACCCTGACGAGTTTTAGAGGCATACGATCATCACCCCCACTGGTTGGCTTTGACCGGGACAGTAACATATGGTTTCGATTTATTCAGAAGTAGATGCACAGCTGGACTCTTTTGAGTGGACGGGAAGATGAAAACTTCGTCTTGATTCAGTGCACAGGCAGATGAAAATCTGATATGTAGGTGTTGATATTTAGATGAACTCAGGTCTCTCGGTTGTGTGGCAGGGTTAATGAACAGACTACTATATTCGACTGAATAGCGAGCTGAAGACAGGCCTGGGGAGAAAATCATTATTGGTTTAATTGGACATTCACCAGTGGTGTAGCGAAAGCCTGCCTGGAGTGGAGATTCGATGAACTCTTGATTGGCAGTGAGTGAATGGAACATTCTGTAGTGGAGATTCCATTGATTTTTGAAGTCTGGGTGTTGTGGACAGGAAAGTGAAGAGCTGACTAGGGTGGAGTAGAAAGCCAGTGAGCAGAACGGCTGCGAGAGTGAACAGGCCACTGAAAACCAGCATTGTGTTACTTGTACATTAACCAGTGGTTTACCGAAAGTCTGCCTGTAGTGGAGATTTGATGAACTCCAGATTGGCAGTGAATGAGTGGATCATTCTGTAGGGGAGATTGCAATGATTACAGGTAGATGAAAACCAGATATGTAGGTGTTGATATTTAGATGAACTCAGGTCGCTCGATAGTGTGGCAGGGTTCATGAACAGAATACTATATTCTACTGGAGAGGTAGCAGAACAGCAGGCCTAGGGAGAGTTGACAGCAAATGATCACATGGCAGATTTCTATTTCGACTCGATTTCGTTGAGAATGAGAAGAAATGCAGGCCTAATACATTGGATATTGAAATGAATTCACTGTTACTCTCCCAGTACTCCAGGCATTCATGGAATTGCTGGCGCAGTTCAGTAGCGTCTTTGTTTGGTGAAAATTGTTGACTGTAATTTTGGCATATGGAATATTTCAGGAGTATCTTGCCAGTCTTTGCTACGAGGGCGAGATACTCTCAGTAGATTCCAGAGCTCTCTGAGAGGGCGAAGAATTGACCCTTGCTCAGCCAGATTCAATGAACTCCAGATTGGCAGTGATTGAATGGAACATTCTGTAGTGTACATTCCAATGCATTCTGATATCTGGGTTGTGTGGACAGGAAATTGAAGAGCTGACCAGGGTGGAGTGGATAACCAGTTGAGTAGCACACCTGCGAGTGTGAACAGGCCGCTGAAAACCAGCGTTGGGTTACTTGGACATTCACCAGTGCTGTAATGAAAGCCTGCCTGGAGTGGAGATTCAGATGAATTCCAGATTGGCAGTGAATTAATAAAACATTCTGTAGTGGAGATGCCGATGATTTCTGAAGTCTGGACAGTGTGTACAGGAAAATGAAGAGCTAACCAGGGTGGAGTGGATAGCCAGTGAACACCATGCCTGCGGTATGTGAACAGGCATTGTGTTACTGGGACATGCAAAAGAATCCCAACTCTGACGAGTTTTAGAGGCATAGGATCATCACCACCACTGGGTGGTTTTGACCGGGACAGTAACATATGGTTTCGAGTGATTCAGAAGTCGATGCCGATCCGGCCTGGTTAGAGTAGACGGGATGATGAAAACTTCGGCTTAATTGAGTGCACAGACAGATGAAAACCTGTCATGTAGGTGTTGATATTTAGATAAACTCAGGTCTCTCGGTTATGTGGCAGGGTTAATGAACATACTACTATATTTGACTGGATAGCAAGCTGAGGAGCAGGCCTGGGGAGTGTTGACAGCAAATGTTCATTTGGCAGATTTCTAATTCGACTCGATTTCATATAGAACGAGAAGAAATGCAGGCCTAATTCATATGGATATTGAGATAAATTCACTACTCATCAGTGTGGATAGCTGTCACTCTCCCAGTCCTCCCGGACATCATTGATTTGCTGGCTCGGTTCAGTAACGTTTTCGTTTGGAGACTTGTAGTGACTATAAGGTAAAGGTAAAGGCCCTCCCGTTGATTGTCGATTTGCTCGAGCGGGCCCAGTAATGTCTCCATTGGAGACTTTGTTGTTACTGTGTCTGGCATATCGAATACTCTCTTGCCGGGCTCTCCGAGAGGGGCGGAGGAATCGAACTCGGGTCGGCCATGTTGGCCGCTTGTAAGGCGAACACCCTACCGCTGTGCTATCACTCCAGCCCATAGTGATTATAATTTCGGCATATGGAATATTTCACGCGTGGTTGCCAGGCTTTGCCGCGAGGACCAGATACTCTCGGTAGCTCCCCGGGCTCTTGAGAGGGCGAGTAATTAAACCCGGCTAGGCCAGGCTGGCTGCGTGACTCACACGTCCTATTGCTGTGCTTTAATGACAGAATGGCAGTGTGGATAGGAAGATGAACAGCAGGCCATGGATGATTTTAGACTGCAGATTCAGATGATTTCAAGTTTCTGGGTAATTTCACCAGTGGTGTAACGAATGCCTGCGTAGAGTGGGGATTCAGATATATATTCCAGACTCGCAGTGAATGACCGGAACATTCTGTAGTGGAGATTCCAATGATTTCTGATATCTTGGTGTTGTGGGTAGGATAATGAAGAGCTCGCCAGGTTGGACTAGATAGCCAGTGAACAGAATGGCTGCAAGTGTGAACAGGACGCTGAAAACCAGCATTGGGTTACTTGGACATTTATCAGTGGTGTAACGAAAGCCTGACTGGAGTGGAGATTCGATGAACGCCAGATTGGCAGTGAATGATTGGAACATTCTGTAGTGGAGATTGCAAGGATTTCTGAAGTCTGGCTTGTGTGTACAGGAAAATGAAGAGTTTACCAGAATGGAGTGGATAGTCAGTTGTACAGCACTCCTGCGAGTGTGAACAGGACGCTGAAAACCAGCATTTGGTTACTTGGATATTCACCAGTGGTGTAACGAAAGCCTGCGTGTATTGGAGATTCAGATGAATTCAAGATTGGCAGTGAATGAATGGAATATACTTTAGTGCAGATTCTGATGATTTCTGAAGTCTGGTCAGTGTTGACAGGAAAATGAAGAACTGACCAGGTTGGAGTGGATATCCAGTTGAACAGCATGCCAGCGAATGTGAACACGACGCTGAAAACCAGCATTGGGTTACATGCACATTCACCAGTGGTGTAACAAAAGCCTGCCAGGAGTGGAGATTTGATGAATTCCAGATTAGCAGTGAATGAATGGAGCATTCTGTAGTGGAAATTCAAATGATTTAAGAATATGGGTTGTGTGGAAAGGAAAATGAAGTGCTGACAAGGATGGAGTGGATAGTCAGTTGAGCAGCATGCCTGCGAATGTGAACAGGACACTGAAAAGCAGCATTGGGTTACTTGGACAATCGCCCGTGGTGTAACGAAAGCCTGCCTGGAGAGGAGATTCACATAAATTCCAATTTCGCAGTGAATGAATGGAATATTCTGTAGTGGAGATTCCAATGATTTCTGAAGTCTGGCTTGTGTGACAGGAAAATGAAGAGCTGACCAGGGTTGAGTGTATAGCCATTTAAACAGCACGCCTGCGAGTGTGAACAGGACGCTCAAAACCAGCATTGGGTTACTTGCACATTCACCAGTGTTGTTGCGAAAGCCTGCCTGGTTTAGAGATTCAATGAACTCCAGTTTGGCAGTGAATGAATGGAACATTCTGTAGTTGAGATTCCAATGATTTCCGATGTCTGGGTTGTGTGGACAGCAAAATGAAGATCTGACCAGGGTTGAGTGGAGAACCATTTGAACAGCACACCTGCGAGTGTGAACAGGCCGCAATAAACCAGCATTGGATTACTTGGATATTCACCAGTGTTGTAACGAAAGACTACCTGGAGCGGAAATTCAGATGAATCCCAGATACGCAGTGAATGAATGGTACGTTCTGTATTGGAGATACTAATGATTTAAGAACTCTGGGTTATGGGTACCAGGAGATGAAGAGGTGAACAGGGTGGGGTGGATAGGCAGTGAACACCACTTCTGGGGTATGTGAACAGGCCGCTGACCACTAGCATTGGGTTACTGGGACTTGCAGAAAAATCCCAACCCTGAATAGTTTTAGAGATATACGATCATCACCACCACTGGGTGGCATTAACCAGGACGGTAACATATGTTTTCAATTGATTCAGAAGTCGATGCACACCAGGCCTGATCTGAGATAAAGGGATGACGAAAACTTTGGCTTGATTCAGTGCACAGGCAGATGAAAACCAGATATGTAGGTGTTGATATTTGATGAACTCAGGTCGCTTGCTATTGTGGCAGGGTTAATGAACAGAATACTATATTCAACTGGATTTGGAGGTGAAATGAAGGCCTGGGGAGTGTTGACAGCAAATGCTCTATTGGAAGCTTTCTAGTTCGACGCGATTTCATGGAAAAGGAGTAGAAACGCAGGCCTAATATATTGGGTACTGAGATGAATTCACTACTCAGCAGTGTGGATCGCTGTCACGCTCCCAGTCCTCCCAGACTTCATTGGTTTGCTGCGGCAGTTCATTTACGTCTTCGTTTGAAGAATTGTGGTGACTGTAATTTCGGCATATGAAATATTTCCCGGGAGGCTTGCCAGGCTTTTCCCCGAGGGCCAGATACTCTCAGTAGCCCTTTTATGCTCTCTGAGAGGGCGAGGATTTGAACCCGGCTCGGCCAGGCTGGCTGCGCGAGGCACACGTTCTACTGCTGTGCTTTCGCGCCAGAATGGCAGTGTGGATAGGAAGATGAAAATCAGCCCATGGATGATTTTACAGTGAAGATCCAGTTTCGGGGTAGACTCACCACTGGTGTAACAATTGTCTGCGTAGAGTGTAGATTCAGATGTATTTCACACTCGCAGTGAATGACCGGAACATTCTGTAGCGGAGATTCCAATAATTTCTCATGTCTGTGTTCTGTGGACAGGAAAATGAAGAGCTGACCAGGGTGTAGTGGATAGCCAGGGAACAGCATGGCTCCGAATGTGAACAGGCCAAAGAAAACCAGCATTGTGTTACTTGGACATTCACCAGTGGTGTAACGAAAGCCTACCTGGAGTGGAAATTCAGATGAATTTCAGGTTCCCAGTGAAAGAATGGAACATTCTTTAGTGGAGATTCCAGTGATTTCTGAAGTCTGGGTTGTGTGGACAGGAAAATGAAGAGCTGACCAGCGTTCAGTGTGTAGTCAGTTGAACAGCATGACTGTGAGTGTGATCAGACCGCTGAAAACCAGCATTGGGTTACTTGGACATTCACCAGTGGTGTAACGAATGCCTGCACGGAGTCGAGATTCAGATGAATTCCATATTGGCAGTGAATTAATTGAAAATTTTGTATTGGAGATACCAATTATTTCAGAACTCTGGATTTTGAGCACCAGGAAATGAAGACATGACCAGGTTGGAGTGGATACCCAGATAAACAGCAGGCCTGCGAGTGTGAAGAGGCCGCTGAAAACCAGCATTGGGTTACTTGGACTTTCAGCAGTGGTGTAACGAAAGACTGCATGGAGTGAGATTCAGATGAATTCCAAAATAGCAGTGAACGAATGGAACAGTCTGTAGTGGATTTTCCAATGATTTCTGGATTCTGGATTATGTGAAGAGGAAAATTAAGAGCTGAAAAGGTTAGAGTGGATAGCCAGTTAAACGGCACGCCTGCAAGTGTGAACAGGCTGCTGAAAACAACGTTATGTTACTTGGATATTCACCAATGGTGTAACGAAAGCCTGCCTGGAGTGGAGATTCGATGAACACCAGATTGGCAGTCAATGAATGGAATATTTTATAGTGGAAATTTCGATAATTTCTGAAGTCTGGGTTGTGTGGACAGGAAAACGTAGAGCTGCGCAGGTTAGAGTGGAAAGCCAGTTGAACAGCACGCTGCGAGTGTCAGCAGGATGCTGAAAACCATCACTGGGTTTCTTAGAAAATCAGCAGTGGTGTAAAGAAAGACTGCTTGGAGTGGAGATTCTATGAATTCCAGATTCGCAGTGAATAAATGGTACATTCTGTTGTAGAGATTCTAATGGTTTTTGAAGTCTAGTTTATGTAGATAGGAATATGAAGAGTTGTCCAGGTTGGAGTGGATAGCCTGTTGAACAGCATGCCTGTGAGTCTGAACAGGCCGCTAAAAACCAGCAATGGGCTACTCGATATTCACCAGTGGTGTAACGAAATCATGCCTGGAGTTGAGATTGGATGAATTCCAGATTGGCAATGAATGAATGGAACATTCTGTAGTGGAGATTCCAATGATTTCTGAAGCCTGGGTTGTGTGGACAGGAAAATGTACAGCTGACCCGGTTGGAGTGCATAGCCAGTTGAACAGCACACCTGCGAGTCTGAACAGGCCTCTGAAAACCAGCATTAGGTCACTTGAATATTCACCAGTGGTGTAACGAAAGCCTGCTTGGAGTGAATATTCGAGGAAATCCAGATTGGCAGTGAATGAATGGAACATTCTGTAGAGGAGAGTCCTATGATTACTGAAGTCTGTGTTGTGCTGACAGGAAATGAAAGAGCTGACCACCGTGGAGTGGATAATCAGTTGAACAACATGTCTGCGACTGTGAACAGGATGCTGAAAACCAGAATTGCGTTACTTTGATATTCACCAGTGGTGTAACGAAAGCCTGAATGAAGTGGAGATTCAGATGAATTCCAGATTGGCAGTGAATGAATGGAACATTCTGTAGTGGAAATTCCAATGATTTCTGAAGCCTAGGTTGTGTGGACAGGAAAATGAAGTGCTGACCAAGTTGGAGTTCATAGCCAGTTGAACAGCACGCCTGCGACCGTGAACAGGATGCTGAAAACCAGCACTGGGTTCCTTGGACATTCTGCATTGGTGTAAAGAAAGCCTGCTTGAAGTGGAGATTCTATGAATTCCAGATTGGCAGTGAATGAATGGAATATTCTGTTGAGGAGATTCTAATGGTTTTTGAAGTCTAGGTTATATAGACAGGAATATGGAGAGCTATCCAGGTTGGAGTGTATAGCCTGTTGAACAGCATGGCTGTGAGTGTGAATAGGCCGCTAAAAACCAACATTGGGTACTTGGATATTCACCAATGGTGTTACGAAATCCTGCCTGGAGTGGAGATTCAATAATTTCCAGATTGGCAGTGACTGAATGGAATATTCTATAGTGGTGATTCCGTGATTTCTGAAGTCTGTGTTGTGTGAACAGGAAAATGAAGAGCTGAACAGGGTTGACTGGATAGCCAGTTGAACAGCACGCCTGCGAGTGTGAATAGTCCGCTGAAAACCAGCTTTGGGTTTCTTGGACATTCAGCAGTGGTGTAACGAAAGCCAGCCTGGAGTGGAGATTCCGTGAATTCCAGATTGGCAGTGACTGAATGGTACATTCTGTAGTGGAGATTCAAATGGTTTCTGAATTCTACGTTATGAAGACATAAAAATGAAGAGCTGACCAGGTTTGAGTGGATAGCCAGTTGAACAGCATGCCAGAGACCTTGAAAAGGCTGCTGAAAACCAGCATTTGGTTACTTGGATATTCACCAGTGGTGTAACGAAATCCTGCCTGGCGTGGAGAATCGATGAATTCCAGATTGGCAGTGAATGAATGGAACATTCTGTATTGGAGATTCCAATTATTTTTGGAATCTGGATTGTGTGGACAGGAAAACGTAGAGCTGACCAGGGTTGAGTGGAAAGCCAGTTGTAAAGCACGGCTGCGAGCGTGAACAGTACGCTGAAAACCAGCACTGGGTTACTTGGACATTCAGCAGTGGTGTAAAGAAAGCCAGCCTGGAGTGGAGATTCCATGAATTCCAGATTGAAAATGACTGAATGGAACATTCTGTTGTGGAGATTCCAATGGTTTCTGAATTCTACGTTGTGAGGACAGGAAAATGAAGAGCTGAACAGGTTGGAGTGGATAGCTGTTTGAAAAGCACACCTGCGACTTTTAACAGGCTGCTGAAAACCAGCATTGGGTACTTGAATATTCAGTGGTGTAAATAAATCCTGCCTGGAGTGGAGATTCGATGAATTCCAGATTAGCAGTGAATGAATGGAAAATTATGTAGTGGAAATTCCAAAGATTTCTGAAATCTGGGTTGTGTTGAAAGGAAAAAGAAGAGCTGACCAGGGTGCAGTGGATTGCCACTTGAACAGCACTCCTGCGAATGTGAACAGGATCCTGAAAACCAGCATTGTGTTACTTGGACATTTAACAGTGGTGTACCGAAAGCATGCCTGAGGTCGACATTCAGATGAATTCCAGATTCGTAGTCAATGAATGAAACATTCTCTAGAGGATATTCAAATGATTTATGACACCTGGATTATGTGGACAGGAAAACGAAGTACAGACCGGGTTAGAGTGGATACCCAGTTGAACAGCAGGCCTGCAAGATTGAACAGGCCTCTGAAAACCACCATTGATTACGTGCACATTCAGCAGTGGAGTAACGAATGTCTGCCTGGAGTGGAGATTAAGTGATCTCCAGTTTGGCAGTGAATGAAAGGAACATTCAGTAGTGGAGATTCCAAAGTTTTCTGAAGTCTGTGTTGTGTGGAGAGGAAATGAAAGAGTTGACCACTGTGCAGTGGATAGCCAGGTGAACAACAGGCCTGCTACTGTGAACAGGACGCTGAAAACCAGCATTGGGTTACTTGGACATTCACCAGTGTTGTAACGAAAGCCTACGTGGAGTGGAGATTCGAAGAATTCCATATTGGCCGTGAATGAACGGAACATACTGCAGTGGAGATTCCAATGATTTCTGAAGTCTGGGTTGTGAGGACAGGAAAAGAAGAGCTGACCACGATGCGATGGAGTGGATAGCCAAGTTGAAAACAGCATGCATGCGAGTGTGAATAGGACACTTAAAACCAGTATTGTGTTACTCGGATAATCAGCAGCAGTGTAACGAAGGCCTGCCTGGAGTGGAGATTCAGATAAATTCCAGATTAGAAGCGAATGAATGGAACATTTTATAGTGTAGATTCCAATGATTTCTGAAGTATGGGTTGTTTGGACAGGAAAATGAAGAGCTGACCAGGATGGAGTGGATAGCCAGTTGAACAACACACCTGCGAGTATGAATAGGACTCTGAAAACCAGCATTTGGTTACTAGGACATTCAGTAGTGGTGTAAAGAAAGCCTGCCTGGACTGGAGATTCAGATGAATTCAAGAATAGCAGTGAATAAATGGAACATTCTATAGTGGAAACTCCAATGATTTCTGAAGTCTGAGTTGTGTGGACAGGAAATTGAAGAGCTGACCAGGGTTCAGTGGATAGCCAATTGAACAGAACGCCTGCGAATGTGAACAGGACATTGAAAATCAGAATTGTGTTATATGGACATTCAAAAGTAGTGTAACGAAAGACTGACTGGAGTGGAGATTCAGATGAATTCCAGATTCGTAGTGAATGAATGGAACATTCTGTAGTGGAGATTCCAATGATTTCTGAAATCTGGGTTCTGTGGACAGGAAAATGAGAGCTGACCAGGATTCAGTGGATAAACTTTGAACAGCACGCCTGCGAGTATGAACAGAACGCTGAAAACCAGCATTGTGTTACATGGACATTCAGCAGTGGTGTAACGAAAGCCTGCCTTGAGTGGAGATTCGATGATCTCCAGTTTCCAGTGAAAGAATGTTACATTCTGTAATGGAGATTCTAATGATTTCTGAAGTCTGGGTTGTCTGGAGAGGAAAAGAAAGAGCTGCCCACTGTGTAGTGGATAGCCAGTTCAACATGACGCATGCGACTGTGAACAGGACGTTGAAAACCAGCTTTAAGTTACTTGGACATTCACCAGTGATGTAACAAATGCCTGGTGGAGTGAAGATTCAGAGGAATTCGAGATTTCCAGTGAATGAATGGAACATTCTGTACTGGAGATTCTAAAGATTTCTGAACTCTGGGTTGTGTGGACAGGAAAAGGAAGACCTGACCAGGGTGGAGTGGATAGCCCGTTGAACAGCACACCTGCAAGTGTGAACACGACGCTGAAAATCAGCATTGGGTGACTTGGATATTCACAAGTGGTGTAAGGAAAGCCTTCCGGGAGTGGAGATTCAGGTGAATTCCAGATTCCCAATGAATGAAAGGAACATTCTTTAGTGGAGATTCCAATGATTTCTGAAATCTGGATTGTGTTCACAAGAAAATGAAGAACTGACCAGGAATCCGTGGATAGCCTTTGAACAGCACGCCTGCAAGTGTCAACAGGACGCTGAAAACCAGTATTGTGTTACTTGAACATTCAGCAGTGGTGTAACGAAAGCCTGCCTGGAATGGAGATTGGATGATCTCTAGATTGGCAGTGAATGAATGGAGCATTTTGTCTTGGAGATTACAATTATTTCGGAAATCTGCGTTCTGTGGACAGGAAATGAAAGTGCTGATCAGTGTGGAGTGGATAGGCAGTTGAGCAGCACGCCTGCGACTGTGAACAGGACGCTGAAAACCAACATTGTGTTACATGGACATTCAGTAGTGGTGTAACGAAAGCCTTCCTGGAGTGGAGATTCGGTGATCTCCAATTTCCATTGAATGAATGGAACATTCTGTAGTGGAGATTCCAATGATTTCTGTAATCTGGGTTGTGTGGATAGGAAAATGAAGAGCTGGCCAGGGTTCAGTGGGTAGCCATTTGAACAGCATTCTTGCGAGTGTAAAAAGGCCTCGGAAAACCGGCATTGGGTTACTTGGACATTCAGCAGTGGTGTAACGAAAGCTTGCCTTGAGTGGAGATTCGATGATCTCCAGAATCCAGTGAAAGAATGTTACATTCTGTAATGGAAATTCCAATGATTTCTGAAGTCTGGGTTGTGTGGAGAGGAAAATAATGAGCTGACCGCTGTGTAGTGGATAGCCAATTCAACATCACGCATGCGACTGTGAACAGGACGCTGAAAACCAGCTTTAGGTTACTTGGACATTCACCAGTGATGTAACAAATGCCTGGTGAAGTGAAGATTCAGAGGAATTCGAGATTTGCAGTGAATGAATGGAACATTCTGTACTGGAGATTCTAAAGATTTCTGAAGTCTGGGTTGTGTGCATAGGAAAAGGAAGAGCTGACCAGGGTGGAGTGGATAGCCCGTTGAACAGCACGCCTGCAATTGTGAACACGACGCTGAAAATCAGCATTGGGTGACTTGGACATTCACAATTGGTGTAACGAAAGCCTGCCGGGAGGGGAGATTCAGATGAATTCCAGATTCGCAGTAAATGAATGGAACATTCTGTAGTGGAGATTCCAATGATTTCTGAATTCTGGGATGTGTGTACAGGAAAATGAAGAGCTTACCAGGGTTAAGTGGATAGACATTTGAACAGTGCGCCTCGAATGTGAACCGGACTCTGAAAACCAGCATTGTGTTACTTGGACATTCAACAGTAGTGTAATGAAAGCCTTCCGGGAGTGGAGATTCAGATGAATTTCAGATTCACAATGAATGAAAGGAACATTCTTTAGTGGAGATTTCAATGATTTCTGAAATCTGGATTGTGTGGACAAGAAAATGAAGAGCTGACCAGGATTCCGTGGACAGCCTTTGAACAGCACGCCTGCGAGTGTGAACAGGACGCTAAAAACCAGTATTGTGTTACTTGAACATTCAGCAGTGGTGTAACGAAAGCCTGCCTGGAATGGAGATTGGATGATCTCTAGATTGGCAGTGAATGAATGTAGCATTCTCTCTTGGAGATTACAATTATTCTGAAGTCTGGGTTTTGTGGAAAGGAAATGAAAGTGCTGACCAGTGTGGAGTGGATAGGCAGTTGAGCAACACGTCTGCGACTGTGAACAGGACGCTGAAAACCAGCATTGTGTTACTTGAACATTCAGCAGTGGTGTAATGAAGGCCTCCCTGGAGTGGAGCTTCAGATGAACTTCAGATTCGAAGTGAATGAATGGAGCATTTTATAGTGGAGATTCCAGTGTTTTCTGAAGT
Organism: Sorex fumeus; assembly: GCF_029834395.1. NCBI lineage: Eukaryota > Metazoa > Chordata > Mammalia > Eulipotyphla > Soricidae > Sorex > Sorex fumeus. Next base: position 5,097,881 of record NW_026606144.1, on the reverse strand, counting down.
ATGGGATGTGTGGACAGGAAAATGTAAGGTGACCAGTTTGGATTGGATACCCAGTTGAACAGCACGCCTGAGAGTGTGAAAAGGACCCTGAAAATCAGCATTGGGTGACTTGGGCATTCACTAGTGGTTTAACAAAAGCCTGCCTGGAGTGGAGATTCAAAGAACTCCAGATTGGCCGTGAATGAATTGAACATTCTGTAGTGGAGATTCCAAAGATTTCCGAAGTCTGGGTTGTGTGAAAACGAAAAGGAAGTGCTGACCACGGTTCCGTGGAGAGCCAGTTGAACAGCACGCCTGCGATTGTGAACAGGACGTTGAAAACCAGCATTGGGTTATTTGGACATTCACCAGTGCTTTAAACATAGCCTGCCTGGATTGGAGATTTAGATGAATTCCAGATTCGCAGTGAAAGATTGGAATATTCTGTAGTGTATATTCCAATGACTTCTGAAGTCTGGGTTGTGACGACAGGAAAATGAAGACCTGACCAGGGTTCATTGTATATCCAGTTGAACAGCACTCCTGCGAATGTGAACAGGACCCTGAAAACCAGCATTGTGTTACTTAGACATTGAACAGTAGTGTAACGATAGCCTGCCTGGAGTGGAGATAAGATGATGTCCAGATTCCAGTGAATGAATGGAACATTCTATATTGGAGATTCCAATGATTTCTGAAATCTGGGTTGTGTGGACAGGAAAATGAAGAGCTGACTAGGGTTCAGTGGATAGCCAGTTGAACAGTACTTGTGCGAGTGTGAAAAGCCTCTGAAATCCAGAATTTGGTTATTTGGACATTCAGCAGTGGTGTAAGGAAAGCCTGCCTGGAGTGGAGATTCGATGTTCTCCAGATTGGCAGTGAATGAATGAAACATTCTGTAGTGGAGATTTCAATGATTTCTGAAGTCTGGATTGTCTGGACAGGAAATGAAATAGACGACCACTGTGGAGTGGAAAGCCAGTTGAACACTATGCCTGCGACTGTGAATAGGACGCTGAAAACCAGCATTGGGATACTTGGACATTCACCAGTGGTGTAACGAAAGCCTGCCGGGACTGGAGATTCAGATGAATTCCAGAATCTAAGTGAATGAATGGAACATTTTATAGTGGAGATTCCAATGATTACTGAAATATGGGTTTTGTGGACAGGAAAATGAAGAGCTGACGAGGTTGGATTGGTTAGCCAGTTGTTCAGCACGCCTGCGAGTATAAACAGGCCACTGAAATCCAGCATTAGGTTACTTGGACACTCAGCAGTGGTGTAAAGAAAGATTTCCTGGAGTTGATTTTCGATGATCTCCAGATGCCAGTGAATGAAAGGAACATTTTGGAGTGGATATTCCAATGATTTCTGAAATGTGGTTTGTGTGGATAGGAAAATGAAGAGCTGATCAGGGTTCAGTGGATAGTTATTTGTACAACACGCCTGGGAGTTTGAACAGGACGCTGAAAGCGAGCATTGGGATACTTGGACATTGAGCCCCGTTGTACCGAAAGCCTGCCTAGAGTGGAGATTCGAAGATCACCAGATTGAGATTGAATGATTGGAACATTCTGTAGTGGAGATTCTAATGATTTCTGAAGTCTGGTTAGTGTGGACAGGAAAAGAAAGATCTGACCACTGTGGAGTGGATAGCCTGTTGAACAGCACGCCTGTGACTGAACAGGACCCTGATAACCAGCATTGTGTTACATGGACATTCACCAGTGATTTAACGAAAGCCTGACTGGACTTGAGATTCAATGATTTCCAGATTGGCAGTGAATGAATGGAACATACTATATTGGAGATTCTAATAGTTTCTGAAGTCTGGTTTAATGGGCAGGAAAATGAAGTGCTGACGAGGGTTGAGTGGATAGACAGTTGAACAGCGCACATCCGAGTGTATACAGGACGCTGAAATCCAGCATTGGGTTACTTGGACATTCTCCAGTGGTGTAACGAAAGCCTGCCTGGAGTGGGTATTCGAAGAACTCTAGATTGGCAGTGAGTGAATGGAACATGCTGTAGTGGAGATTCCAATCATTTCTGAAGTCTGGGTTGTGTGGACAGGAAAAGGAAGATCTGACCACGGAGGAATGGATAGCCAATTGAACAGCACGCCTGGGAGTGTGAACATGACGCTGAAAACCAGCATTTGGTTACTTTGACATTCACCAGTGGTGTAACGAAAGTCAGTCTGGAGTGGAGATTCGATGAACTCCAGTGAATGAATGGAACATTCTGTAGTGTAGAATCCAATAGTTTCTGAAGTCTAGGTTATGTGGATAGGAATTTGAAGAGCTGAGCAGGTTGGAGTGGATAGCCAGTTGAACAGAATGCCTGCGAGTGTGAACAGTCCGCTGAAAACCTGCATTCGGTTACTTGGATATTCACCTGTGGTGTAACGAAATCCTGCCTGGAGTGGAGATTTGATGAATTCCAGATTGGCAGTGAATGTATGGAACATTCTGTAGTGGAGATTCCAATGATTTATGAAGTCTGGTTTTTGTGAACAGTAAAATAAAAGCTGACCAGGGTTCAGTGGATATCCAGGTGAAAAGCACTCTTGCGAGTGTTAACAGGACGCTGAAAACGAGCATTGGAATACTTGGACATTCAGCCATGGTGTAACGAAAACCTGCCTGGAGTGGAGATTCGATGACCTCCAGATTCCAGTGAATGAATGGTACATACTGTAGTGGAAATTACAATGATTTCTGACGTCTGGGTTGTGTGTACAGGAAAAGAAAGAGCTGACCACTGTGGAGTGGATAGACAGTTGTGCAGCATGTCTGCGAATGTGAACAGGTGGCTGAAAACGAGCATTGTGTTACATGGACATTCAACAGTGATGTAACGAAAGCCTGACTGGAGTTGAGATTCAATGAATTCCAGATTGGCAGTGAATGCAAAGAACATAATGTATTGGAGATTCTAATAGTTTCTGAAGTCTGGTTTAGTGGACAGGAAAATGAAGTGCTGACCAGGGTTGAGTGGATAGTCAGTTGAACAGCACACATCCGAGTGTGTACAGTACACTGAAAACCAGCATTGGGTTACTTGGACATTCAGCAGTGGTGTAATGAAAGCCTGCCTGGAGTGGAGATTGGATGATCAACAGATTGGCAGTGAATGAATGGAGCATTTTGTCGTGGAGATTACAATAATTTCTGAAGTCTGTGTTGTGTGGACAGGAAATGAAAGAGCTGACCACTGTGGAGTGGATAGCCAGTTGAGCAGCATGCCTGCGACTGTGAACAGGGCGCTGAAAAACAGCATTGGGTTACTTGGACAATCACCAGTGGTGTAACGAAAGCCTGCCTGGAGTGGAGATTCAGATGAATTCCAGATTCGCAGTGAATGAATGGAACTATTTATAATGGACATTCAAATGTTTTCTAAAGTATGGGTCGTGTGGACAGGAAAATGTAGCGTGACCAGTTTGGAGTGCATAGCCAGTTTAACAGCACGATTGTGAGTGTGAACAGAAAGCTGAAAACCAGCATTGTGTTACTTGGACATTCAACAGAAGTGTAATGAAAGCCTGCCTAGAGTGGAAATTCGATGATCTCCAGATTGGCAGTGAATGAATGGAACATTCTGTACTGGAGATTCCAATGATTTCTGAAATCTGGGTTGTGTGGACAGGAAAGTGAATAGCTGATCAGGGTTAAGTGGATAGCCAGTTGACCAGCACCCCTGCGAGTGTGAACAGGATGCTGAAAACCAGCATTGAGATACTTGAACATTCAGCCATGGTGTAATGAACACCTGCCTGGAGTGTAGATTAGATGACCTCCAGATTGGCAGTGAATGAATGGAACATTTTTTAGAGGTGATTCCAATGATTTCTGAAATCTGGATTGTGTGGAGAGGAAATGAAAGAGCTGACAACTGTGGATTGGATAGCCAGTTGAAAAGCACGCCTGCCAGTGTGAAAAGACTTTGAAAACCAGCATTGGGTAACTAAGACATTCACCAGTGGTGTAATAAAAGCCTGCCTGGACTGGAAATTCAGATCAATTCCAGAATCGAAGTGAATGAAATAACATTTTATAGTGTGGATTCCAATGATTTCTGAAGTCTGGGTTGTGTGGACAGGAAATTGAAGAGCGGACCAGGGTTCAGTGGACAGCCAGTTGAACAGTACGCCTGCTCATGTGAACAGGAATTTGAAAACCAGCTTTGGGTAACTTGGACATTCAACAGAAGTGTAAAGAAAGCCTGCCTGGAGTGGAGATTCAGATGAATTCCAGATTCGCAGTGAATGAATGGAACTTTCTGTAGCCGAGATTTCAATGAGTTTTGAAATCTGGGTTCTGTGGACAGGAAAATGAAGAGCTGACCAGGGTTAAATGGATAGCCATTGAACAGCACGCCTGCTAGTGTGAACAGGACGTTGAAAACCAGCATTGTGTTACTTGGACATTAAGCAGTGGTGTAACGAAAGCCTTCCTGGAGTGGAGATTCAATGATCTCCAGATTCCAGTGAATGCATGGAACATTTTGTAGTGGAGATCCCAATGATTTCTGAAAAGTGGTTTGTGTGGATAGGAAAATGAAGAGCTGACCATGGTTCAGTGCATAGCCTGTTGAACGGCACGCATGCGAGTGTGAACAGGACGCTGAAAACGAGCATTGGGATACTTGGAAATTCAAACGTGCTGAAACGAAATCCGGCCTGGAGTGGAGATTCGATGATCACCAGATTGGCAGTGAATGAATGGAACATTCTGTAGTGGAGATTCTAATGTTTTATGAAGTCTGGTTTGTGTGTACAGGAAATGAAAGATCTGACCAGTACGGATTGGACAGCCAGTTGAACAGCACGCCTGCGACTGTGAACAGGACGCTGAAAATCCAGCATTGTGTTACATGGACATGCACCAGTGATTTAACGAAAGCCTGACTGGAGTTGAGATTCAATGAATCCCAGAATGGTAGTGAATGAATGGAACATTCTCTACTGGAGATTCTAATAGTTTCTGAAGTCTTGGTTGTGTGGACAGGAAAATGAAGAGCTGACAGGGTTGAGTGGGTAGTCAGTTAAACAGCACGCACCCGTGTGTGAACAGGACGCTGAATACCAGCATTGTGTTACTTGAACATTCACCAGTTGTGTAACGAAAGTCTGCCTGTAGTGGAGATTCGAAGAACGCCAGATAGGCAGTGAATGAATGCAACATGCTCTAGTGGATATTCCAATGATTTCTGAAGTCTGTTTTGTGTGGACAGGAAGATTAAAAGCTGACCAGGTTTCAGTGGATAGCCAGTAGAAAAGCACGCCTGTGAATTTGAACAGAACGCTGAAACCCAGCATTGGGTTACTTGGACATTCAGCAGTGGTGTAACAAAACCCTGCCTGGAGTGGAGATTCGATGATCTCCAGATTCCAGTGAATGAATGGTACATTCTGTAGTGGAGATTCCAATGATTTCTGACGTCTGGGTTGTGTGTATAGGAAATGAATGTGCTGACCACTGTGGAATGGATAGCCAGTTGAACAGCACGCTTGCGACTGTGAAAAGGGTGCTGAAAATCAGCATTGGGTTACTTGGACATTCAGCAGTGGTGTAACGAAAGCCTGCCTGGAGTGGAGATTGGATGACTTCCAGATTGGGAGTAAATGAATGGTACATTCTGTAGTGTAGATTCCAATGACTTCTGAAGTCTGGGTTGTGTGGACAGGAAAATGAAGAGCTGACCATTATTCAGTGGAAATCCAGTTGAAAAGCACACCTGCGAGTGTGAACAGGACGATGAAGTTCAGCATTGTTTACTTGGACATTCAGCAGTGATGTAACGGAAGCCTGCGTGGAGTGGAGATTCGATGAATTCCAGATTGGCAGTGAATGAATGGAACAATCTGTACTGGAGATTCCAATAATATCTGAAATCTGGGTTGTGTGGACAGGAAAATGAAATGCAGACCTGTTTAGACTGATTAGACAGTTGAACAGCAGTACTGCGAGTTTGAACAGGCCTCGGAAAACGAGCATTGGGTAACTTGGACATTCAGCAATGGTTTATCGAAATCCTGCCTGGAGTGGAGACTAGATGATCTCCAGATTGGCAGTGAATGAATGGAACATCCTGTAGTGGAGATTCCAATAATTTCTGTAGTATGGGTTGTGTGGACAAGAAATGAAAGAACTGACCTCTGTGGAGTGGATAGCCAGTTGAACAGCACGTCTGCCACTGTGAACAACACGCTGAAAACCAGCATTGGGTTACTTGGACTTTCACGAGTGGTGTAACGAAAGCCTGCCTGGAGTGGAGATTGGATGACCTCCAGATTGGGAGTAGATGAATGGTACATTCTGTAGTGTAGATTACAATGACTTCTGAAGTCTGGGTTGTGTGGACAGGAAATGAAGAGCTGACCATTATTCAGTGGAAATCCAGTTGAACAGCACGCCTGTGAGTGTGAACAGGACGCTGAAGTCCAGCATTGTTTACTTGGACATTCAGCAGTGGTGTAACTAAAGCCTGCGTGGAGTGGAGATTCGATGAATTCCAGATTGGCAGTGAATGAATGGAACATTCTGTACTGGAGATTCCAATAGTATCTGAAATCTGGGTTGTGTGGACAGGAAAATGAAATGCAGACCAGTTTAGAGTGATTAGACAGTTGAACAGCAGTACTGCGAGTTTGAACAGGCCTCGGAAAACAAGCATTGGGTAACTTGGACATTCAGCAATGGTGTATCGAAATCCTGCCTGGAGTGGAGACTAGATGATCTCCAGATTGGCAGTGAATGAATGGAACATCCTGTAGTGGAGATTCCAATAATTTCTGTAATCTGGGTTGTGTGGACAAGAAATGAAAGAACTGACCTCTGTGGAGTGGATAGCCAGTTAAACAGCACGTCTGCCACTGTGAACAACACGCTGAAAACCAGCATTGGGTTACTTGGACTTTCACGAGTGGTGTAACGAAAGCCTGCCTGGAGTTGTGATTCAGAGATCTCCAGATTGGCAGTGAATGAAAGGAATATTCTGTATTGGAGTTTCCAATGATTTCTGAAATCTGGGTCATGTGGACAGGTAAATGAAAAGCTGACCAGAGTTCAGTGGATAACCAGTTGAACAGCACGCCTCGAATGTGAACAGGACGCTGAAAACCAGCATTGTGTTACTGGTACATTCAACAGTACTGTAAGGAAAGCCTGCCTGGAGTGGAGATTCAGATGAATTCCAGACTCGCAGTGAATGTAGTGGAGATTACAATGATTTCTGTAGTCTGAGTTGTGTGGACAGGAAATGAAAGAACTGACCACTGTGGAGTGGATAGCCAGTTGAACAGCACGCCTGCGACTGAAAACAGCACGCTCAAAACAAGCATTGTGTTACTTGGACATTCACCAGTGGTGTAACAAAAGCATGCCTGGAATGGAGATTCAGAGAACTCCAGATTGGCAGTGAATGAGTGGAACATTCTGTACTGGAGATTTCAATGATTTCTGAAATCTGGTTTGTGTGGACAGGAAAAGGAAGAGCTGACCAGGGTGGAGTGGATAGCTAGTTCAACAGAACCCCTGCGAGTGTGAACAGGACGCTGAAAATCAGCATTGGGTGACTTGGACATTCACCACTGGCATAACGAAAGCCTGCCTGGAGTGGAGATTCAAAGAACTCCAGATTGGCAGTGAATGAATGGAACAATCTGTAGTGGAGATTCCAATGATTTCTGAAGTTTCTGTTGTGCGGACAGGAAAATGAAGAGTTGAGCAGGGTGGAGTGGATAGCCAGTTGAACAGAATGCCTGCGAGTTTGAACAGGATGCTGAAAACGAGCATTGGGTTACTTGGACTTTCAGAAGTGGTTTAACGAATTCCTACCTGTAGTGGAGATTCGATAGCCTCCAGATCGGCAGTGAATGAATGCAACATTCTGTAGTGGAGATTCCAATGATTTCTGAAGTCTGGGTTGTGTGGAACAGAAAAGAAACTGCTGACCATTGGGATTGGATAGCCAGTTCAACATCACACCTGCGACTGTTAAGAGTACGCTGAAAACCGGCATTGGGTTAATTGGACATTCACCAGTGGTGTAAAAAGAGCCTGGTGGAGTGAAGATTCAGATGAATTCCAGATTTGCAGTGAATGAATGGAACATTCTGTAGTGGAGATTCCAATTATTTTTGAAATCTGGGTTGTGTGGACAGGAAAATTAAGGGCTGACTAGGGTTCTGTGGATAGCCAGTTGAACAGCACGACTCGAATGTGAATAGGACACTGAAAACCAGCATTGTGTTACTTGGACATTCAACAGTAGTGTAAGGAAAGCCTGCCAGGAGTGGAGATTCAGATGAATTCCAGATTCGCAGTGAATATAGTGGAGATTCCAATGATTTTTGTAGTGGAGATTCCAATGATTTCTGAAATCTGGTTTGGGTGGAAAGGAAAATGAAAAGCTGACCAGGGTTCAGTGGATAGCCATTGAACAGCATGCCAGCGAGTTTGAACAGGACTCTGGAAACCAGAATTGTGTTACTTGGACATTCAGCAGTGGTGTAACGAAAGCCTGCCTGGAGTGGAGATTCGATGATCTCCAGATTCCAACTAATGAATGGAACAGTCTATAGTGGAGGTTCCAATGATTTCTGAAGTCTGGGTTGTGTGGACAGGAAAATGAAGAGCTGACCGGGGTTCAGTGGATAGCCAGTTGAACAGCACGCCTGCGAGTGTGAAAAGACCATTGAAATCCAGCATTTGGTTACATGGACATTCAGCAGTGGTATAACTAAAGCCTGCCTGGAGTGGAGATTCGATGTTCTCCAGATTGTCAGTGAATAAATTGAACAATCTGTAGTGGAGATTCCAATGATTTCTGACGTCTGGGTTGTGTGGAGAGAAAATGAAAGAACTGACCACTGTGGAGTGGATAGCCAGTTGAACAGCACGCCTGCGACTGTGAACAAGGCTTTGAAAACCTGCATTGGGTTACTAGGACATTCACCACTTGTGTAACGAAAGACTTTCTGGACTGAAATTCAGATGAATTCCAGATTCGAAGTGAATGAATGGAACATGCTGTAGTGGAGATTCCAATAATTTCTGAAGTCTTGGTAGTGGAGACAGGAAAATGAAGAGCTGACCAGGTTGGAGTGGAGAGCCAGTTGAACAACACGCATGTGAGTAAAAACAGGCCGATGAAAACCAGCATTGGGTTACATGGACATTCACCAGTGGTGTAACGAAAGCCTGTCTGGAATTGAGATTCAGATGAATTCCAGATTCGCAGTGAATGAATGGAACATGTTGTAGTGGAGATTCCAATAATTTCTGAAGTCTGAGTTATGTGGACAGGAAATTGAAGAGCGGACCAGGGTTCAGTGGATAGCCAGTTGAACAGCACGCCTGCGAATGTGAACAGGAAGCTGAAAACCAGCATTGTGTAACTTGGGCATTCAACAGGAGTGTAAAAAAAGCCTGCCTGCAGTGGAGATTCAAATGAATTCCAGATTGGCAGTGAAGAAATGGAACATTTTCTAGTGGAGATTCCAATGAGTACTGAAATCTGGGTTCTTTGGACAGGAAAATGAAGAGCTGAACAATGTTAGTGGATAGCCACTGAACAGGATGCCTTCGAGTGTAAACGGGAGTCTTAAAACCAGAATTGTGTTACTTGTACATTCAGCAGTGGTGTATCTAAAGCCTGCATAGAGTGGAGATTCAATGATCTCCACATTTCAGTGAATGAATAGAACATTTTGTAATGGAGATTCCAATGATTACTGAAATGTGGTGTGTGTGGATAGGAAAATGAAGAGCTGATCAGGGTTCAGTGGATAGCCATTTGTACAGCACGCCTGCGACTGTGAACAGGACGCTGAAAACAAGCATTGAAATACTTGGACTTTCAGCCGTGGTGTAACGAAAGCTTGCCTGGAGTGGAGATTCAATGATCACCAGATTGGCAGTGAATGAATGGAACATTCTGTAGTGGAGATTCTAATGATTTCTGAAGTCTGGTTTGTGTGGGCAGGAAATGAAGGATCTGACCACTGTGGAGTGGATAGCCAGTTGAACAGCACGCCTGCGACTGTGAACAGACGCTGAAAACCAGCATGTATTACGTGGACATTCACCATTGGTGTAACGAACGCCTTACTGGAGTTGAGACTATATGAATTCCAGATTGGCAGCGAATTAATGGAACATTCTGTAATGGAGATTCTAATAGTTTCTGAATCTGGGTTATGTGGACAGGAAAATGAAGAGCTTACCAGTGTTGAGTGGAAAATATGTTGAACAGCACGCATACGAGTGTGAACAGGACGCTGAAAAACATCATTGGGTTACTTGGACATTCACCAGTTGTATAACGAAAGTCTGCCTGGAGTGGAGATTCGAAGAACTCCATATTGGAAGTGAATGAAAGGAACATGCTGTAGTGGAGATTCCAATGATTTCTGAAGTCTGTGTTGTGTGGACTTGAAAATGAAAAGCTTACCAGGGTTCATTGGATAGCCAGTTGAAAAGCATCCCTGCGTATTTGAACAGGACGCTGAAAACCAACATTGGATTACTTGGACATTCAGCAGTGGTGTAACGAAAGCCTGCGTGGAGTGGAGTTTTGATGATCTCCAGTTTACAGTGAATGAATGGTACATTCTGTAGTGGACTTTCCAATGATTTCTGATTTCTGGGTGGTGTGTACAGGAAATGAAAGAGCTGACCACTGTGGACTTGATAGCCACATTCCCTATTCGCAGTGAATGAATGGAATATTCAGTAGTGGAGGTTCCAATGATTTCTAAAGGCTGTGATATGTGGACAGGAAAATGTAGTGCTGACCAGGGTTTAGAGAATAACCAATTGAACAGCACGTCTGCGAGTGTGAACAGGCCGCTGAAAACCAGCATTGGGTTACTTGGACATTCACCAGTGGTGTAACAAAAGGCTGCCTTCACTGCAGATACAGATGAATTCCAAATTCGCAGTGAATGAATGGAATATTATGTCGTGGAGAAAACAATGATTTCTGAAGTCTGGATTGTGTGGATAGGAAAATGACGAGCTGACCAGGGTTGTGAGGATAGCCAATTTAACAGCACCTCAGCGAGTGTGAAGAGGCCACTGAAAACCAGCATTGGGTTACTTGGACATTCACCAGAGTTGTATCCAAAACCTGCCTGGAGTGGAGATTGAGAAGAATTTCAGATTCGCAGTGAATGTATGGAACATTCCTTAGTGCAGGTTTCAATGGTTCATGATGTTTTGGTGGTGTGGACAAGAAAATGATAAGCTGTACAGGGGTAAGTAGATAGCCAATTGAACAGCACGTCTGCTTTTGTGAACATGCCACTAAAAACCAGCATTGGGTTACTTGGACTTTCAAGAGAGATGTAACGATAACCTTCCTGGAGTGGAGAGGCAGAAGAATTCCAGATTCTAGTGAATTAATGGATTTTTTTTTAGTGGAGATTCCAATGAGTTCTAAAGAATGGGTGATGTGGACAGGAAAATGAAGAGCTGAATAGGGTTGAGTGGATAGTCAATTGAACAGCACGGCTGCGAGTCTGAACAGGCCGCTGAAAAGCAGCATTGTGATAGTTGAACATTCACCAGTGGTCTAACGAAAACCTGCCGTTTGTGGAGATTCCGTTGAATTCCATATTTGCAGTGAATGAATGGAACATTCTGTAGTGCAGGTTCCAATGATTTCTGAATGCTGGGTTGTGTGGACAGGAAAATGAAGAGCTGACCAGGGTTCAGTGGATAGCCAATTGAATAGAACGGTGGCCATTATGAACAGGCCGCTGAAAACCAGCATTAGGGTTACTTGTACATTAAACAGTGGTATAACGAAAGACTGCCTGAAGTGCAGATTCAGATTAATTCCAGATTCACAGTGAATGAATGGAACAATCTGTAGTAGAGATTCCAATGATTTCTGAATGCTGGGTTGTGTGGACAGGAAAATGAAGAGCTGACCAGCATTGAGTGGATAGCCAATTGAACAGCAAGTCTGTGTGTGTAAACATGTCGCTGAAAACCAGCATTGGGTTACTTGGACATTCACCAGTGGTGTAACGAAAGCGTGCCTCAGTGCATAGTCAGAAGAATTCCAGATTCGCAGTGAATGAATGGAATATTCTGTAGTGGAGATTCCAATGAACTCTGAAGGCTGGGCTGTGTGGAGAGGAAAATGAAGAGATGATCAGCATTGAGTGGATAGCCCACTGAACAGCACGTCTGTGAGAGTGAATAGGCCACTGAAAACCAGCATTGTTTTACTTGGACAATCAGCAGATGTATAACAAAAACCTGCCGGCAGGGGAGATTCAAATGAATTCCAGAATCGCAGTGAATGAATGGAACATTCTGTAGTGGAGATTCCAATGATTTCTGAAGGCTGGGTGATGTGCACAGGAAAGTGAAGAGCTGAACAGGGTTGAGTGGATAGCCAATTGAACAGCAAGGCTGCGAGTATGAAAAGGAGGCTGAAAACCAACATTATGTTACTTGGATATTCACCAGTGGTGTAACGAAAAACCGGCAGGAGTGGAAGTCAGATGAATTCCAGATTCGCAGTGAATGAATGGAACATACTATAATGGAGATTTCATTTATTTCTGAAGGCTGGTTTGTGTGGACACTGAAATGAAGAGTTGACCATGGTTGAATAGATAGCCAGTTGAACACCACTTCAGCGAGTATGAAAAAGCCGCTGAAAACTGGCATTGGGTTACTTGGCCATTCACCAGTGGTGTAACCAAAGCCGGCCTGGAGTGGAGAATCAGATGAATTCCAGATTCGCAGTGAATAATTGGAACATTCTCTCGTGGAGGTTCCAATGATTTCTGAAGGCTGGCCTGTGTTGACAGGAAAATGCAGAGCTGACCAGCATTGAGGGGATAGCCAATTGAACAGCATGTCTGCGAGTATGAATAGACTGCTGAAAACCAGCATTGGGTTACTTAGACATTCAGCAGTTGTGTAATGAAAACCTGCCGATAGTGGAGATTCCGATGAATTCCAGATTCGCAGTGAATGAATGGAATATTCTATAGTGGAGTTTCCAATGATTTCTGAAGGCTGGGTTTTGTGGACAGCAAAATGAAGAGTTAATCAGCATTGAGAGGATAGCCATTTGAACACCACGTCTGCGAGTGTAAACAGGCCGCTGAAAACCAGCATTGGGTTACTTGGTCAATCACCAGTGTTGTAACGAAATCCTGCCTGGAGTGGAGAGTCAGATGAATTCCAGATTCTCAGTGAATGAATGGAAAGTTCTGTATTGGAGATAACAATGATTTCTTGAGGCTGGGTGATGTAGACAGGAAAATCAAGAGTTGACCAGGGTTGAGTAGATAGCCCATTGAACAGCACGGCTGCGAATCTGAAAAGGACGCTGAAAACCAGCCCTGGGTTAATTGGAAACTCAACAGTGGTATAACGAAAGCCTGCCTGGAGTGCAGATTCAGATTAATTCCAGATTCGTAGTGAATGAATGGAACATTCTGTATTAGTGATTCCAATGATTTCTGAAGGCTGCACTGTGTGGACAGGAAAATGAAGAGCTGATCAGCATTGAGTGGATAGCCAAATGAACAGCACGGCTGCGATTGTGAAGGGACCGCTAAAAACCAGCATTGAGTTACTTGGATATTCAACAGTGGTGTAACAGATACCGGCTTTGAGTGCTGAGTCAGATGATTTTCAGATTAGCTGAGAGTGAATGGAACATTCTGTAGTGGAGATAACAATTATTTCTGAAAGGTGGGTTGTGTGGACAGGAAAATGAAGAGCTAACCAGGGTTAAGTGGATGGCAAAATGAACAGCACATCTGCGAGAGTCAATAGGCTGCCGAAAACCAGCATTGGGTTACTTGGACAATCACCAGTGGTGTAACGAGAACCTGCCTTGAGTGGAGATTCAGACTGAATTGCATATTTGCTGTGAATATTTGGAACACTCTGTAGTGGAGGTTCCAATGAATTCTGTAAATCTGGGTGATTTGGAGAGGAAAATGAAGAACTGACCAGAGTTGAGTAGATAGCCAATGGAACAGGTCTGCTCCGAGTGTGAACAGGCCGCTGAAAACAAGCATTCACCAGTGCTTGTCCACTCACTTGGACATTCACCAGTGATGTAACGAAAGCCTGCCTGGAGTGCAGGTTCAGATTAATTCCAGATTCTCAGTGAAGGAATGGAACATTCTGTAGTTGAGATAACAATATTTTCTGAAGGCTGGGTTGTGTGGACAGGAAAATGAAGAGCTGACAAGGCTTGAGTGGATAGCCAATTGAACAGCAAGACTGCGGTTGTGAACAGGCCACTGAAAACCTGCATTGGGTTTCTTGGATATTCAACAGAGGTGTAACGAAAACGTGCCTTGAGTGGAGAGTCAGATAAATTCCAGATTCTCAGTGAGTGAATGGAACATTCTGTAGTGCAGAATCCAATTATTTCTGAAGTCTGGATTGTGTGGACAGGAAATGAAAAGCTGACAATAATTGAGTGGATAGCCACTGAATAGCACCACTTCGAGTGTGAACACACCGCTGTAAACCAGCATTGCGCTACATGTACATTCACCAGTGGTTTAACGAAAGCCTGCCTGGAGTGCAGATTCAGATTAACTCCAGATTCGCAGAGAATGAATGGAACATTCTGTAGTGGAGATTCCTATGATTTCTGAAGGCTGGGTGATGTGGACAGAAAATGAAGAGCTCAACAAGGTTGAGTGGATAGCCTATTGAACAGCACGCCTTCGAGTGTGAACTTGCCGCTGAAAACCAACATTGGGTTACTTGAACATTCACCAGATTGTTAACGAAAACCTGCCGGTAGTGGAGATTCAGATGAATTCCACATTCGCAGTGAATGAATGGAACATTCTGTAGTAGAGATTCCAATGATTTCTGAAGGCTGGGCTGTGTGGACAGGAAAAAGAAGAGCTGAAAAGCATTGAGTGGATAGCCAATTGAACAGCACGTCTGCGAGTGTGAACAGGCCGCTGAAAACCAGCAATGGGTTACTTGGTCATTCACCAGTGGTGTAACGAAAACCTGCCAGTAGTGGAGAGTCATATGAATTCCAGATTTGCAGTAAATTAATGGACCATTCATTAGTGGAGATTCGAATGATTTCTGAAGTCTGGATTGTGTGGACAGGAAAATCAAGATCTGACCAGTGTTGAGTGGATAGCCAGTGAACAGCCTGGCTTCGAGTGTGAACAGACCGGTCAAAACCAGCATTGTGTTACTTGTACATTCACAAGAGGTCTAACGAAATCCTGCCTGCAGTGCACATTCAGATGACTTCCAAATTCGCAGTGAATGTATGGAACATTCTGTAATGGTGATTCCAATGATTTCTGAATGCTGGGTTTTGTTGACAGGAAAATGAAGAGCTTACATGCATTTACTGGATAGCCAATTCAATAGAACCTCTGCGAGTGTGAAAAGGCCGCTGAAATACAACATTGCGTTACTTGGTCATTCACCTGTGGTGTAACGAAAACCTGCCGGTAGTGGAGTTTCAGATGAATTCCAGATTCGCAGTGAATGAATGGAACATTCTGTAGTGGAGATTCCAATGATTTCGACGTCTGAATTGTTTGGACAGGAAAATGAAGAGTTGACCAGTTTTGAGTCGATAGCCAGCGAACAGCATGGCTTCAAGTGTGAAAAAAACCGCTGAAAACCTGCATTACGTTACTTGGACATTCAGCAGTGGGGTAACGAAATCCTGCTAAGAGTGGATGTTCAGATGAATTCCATTTCGCAGTGAATGATTGGAACATTCTTTAGTGGAGATTTAAATGATTTCTGAAGACTGGGTTGTGTGGAAAGGAAATGAAGAGCTGACGAGGGTTGAATCTATAGCCAATTGAACAGAAAGGCTGCGAGTTTGAAAGGGCCACTGAAAACCAGCATTGCGTTACTTGGACATTCACCATTGGTGTAACGATAAACTGCTGGTAGTTGATAAGGTAAAGGTAAAGGTAAAGGTAAAGGTAAAGGCCCTCCCGTTGATCGTCGATTTGCTTGAGCGGGCCCAGTAACGTCTCCATTGGAGACTTTGTTGTTACTGTGTCTGGCATATCGAATACTCTCGGTAGCTTGCCGGGCTCTCCGAAGTAGTTGATGTTCAGATGAATTGCGGATTCGCAGTGAATGAACATTCTGTAGTGGAGATAACAATGATTTCTGAATTCTGGGTTGTGTGGAAAGGAAAATGAAGAGCTGACTAGGGCTGAGTGGATATCCAATTGAACAACACGGCTGCGATTGTGAA
This sequence comes from Sorex fumeus, assembly GCF_029834395.1. Lineage (NCBI taxonomy): Eukaryota > Metazoa > Chordata > Mammalia > Eulipotyphla > Soricidae > Sorex > Sorex fumeus. The sequence continues at coordinate 5,081,642 of NW_026606144.1, read as the reverse complement.
CAGGCCGCAAAAAACCAGCATTGGGCTACTTGGACATTCACCAGTGGGGTAACGAAATCCTGCCAAGAGTGGAAAATGAGATGAATTCCAGATTCACAGTGAATGAATGCAACATTCTCTAGTGGAGATTCCAATGATTTCTGTAGGCTGGGTTTTGTGGACAGTAAATTCGAGAGCTGACCAGCATTGAGTGGATAGCCAATTGAAACAGCACGTCTGCGAGTGTGAACATGCCACTGAAAGCCAGTATGGGGTTACTTGGACAGTCAACAGTGGTGTAACGAAATAATGCCTGCAGTGCAGATTCAGATAAATAACAAATTCGCAGTGAATGAATGGAACATTCTGGAGTGGAGGTTCCAATGATATCTGAAATCTGGGCTGTGTTGACAGGATAATGAAGAGCTGACCAGCATTGAATGGAAAGCAAATTGATCAGCACGTCTGCGAGTGTGAACATTCCGCTGAAATCCAGCATTGCGTTACTTGGACATTCACCAGTGGTGTAATGAAAGCGTGCCTGGTGAGAAGATTCAGATGAATTCCAGATTCGCAGTGAATGAATGGACCATTCTCTAGTGGAGATGCCAATGATTTCTGAAGGCTGGGTTGTGTGGACAATAAAATCGAGACCTGACCAGCATTGAGTGGATAGTCATTTGAAACAGCACGTCTGCGAGTGTGCACATGCCGCTGTAAACCAGCACGGGATTACCTGGAAAGTAAACAGTGGTGTAACGAAAGACTGCCTGCAGTGCAGATTCAGATGAATTCCAAATTCGCAGTGAATCAATGGAACATTCTGTAGCGGAGATTTCAATGATTTTTGAAGACTGGGTTGTGTTGATTGGAAAGTGAAGAGCTGACCATGGTTGAGTGGCACGACTGCAAGTTTGAACAGGCCGCTGAAAATGAGCCCTGGGTTACTTGGTCATTTCCCAGTGGTGTAACGAAATCTGCCTGGTGTGAAGAGTCAGATGAATTCCAGGTTCGCAGTGAATGAATGGAACAATCTGTAGTGGAGATTCCAATGAATTCTGAAGGCCACGTTATGAGGACAGAAAATGAAGAGCTCAACAAGGTTGAGAGGATAGCCAATTGAACAGCACGTCTGCGAGTGTGAACACGCCGCTGAAAACCAGCATTGGGTTACTTGGAAATTCACCAGATGTGTAATAAAAACCTGCCGGTAGTGGAGATTCAGATGAATTACAGATTCGCAGTGAATAAATGGAACATTTTGTTGTGGACGTTCCAATGATTTCTGAAGGCTGGGTGATGTGGACAGGAAAATGTAGAGCTGAACAGGGTTCAGTGGATAGTCAATTGAACAGCATGGCTACGAGTCTGAAAAGGCCGCTGGAAACCAGCATTGTGTAACTTGGACATTCACCAGTGGTGTAACTAAAACCTGCCAGGAGTACAGATTCAGATGAATTTCAGATTCGCAGTGAATGAATGGAACTTTCTCTAGTGGAGATTCAAATGATTTCTGAGATCTGGATTGTGTGGACAGAAACATGACGAGCTGACCACTGTTGAGTGGATAGACAGTGAACAGCCTGGTTTCGAGTGTGAACAGACTGGTGAAAACCAGCATTGCGTTACTTGGACATTCACCAGTGGTCGAACGAAAGCCTTCCTGCAGTGCAGATTCACATGAATTCCAGATACACAGTGAAAGAATGGAATATTCTGTAATGGAGTTTCTAATGATTTCTGAATTCTGGGTTGTGTGAACAGGAACATGAAGTGCTTACCAGCATTTAGTGGATAGCCAATTGAACAGAACCTCTGCGAGTGTGAACAGGCCGCTGAAAACCAGCATTGGGTTACTTGGTCATTCACCACTGGTGTAAAAAAAACCTGCCGGTAGTGGAGATATAGATGAATTCCAGATTAACAGTGAATGAATGGAACATTCTGTAGTGGAGATTCCAATGATTTCGACGTCTGGATTGTTTGGACAGGAAAATGAAGATTTAACTAGTTTTGAGTCGATAGCCAGTGAACAGCATGGCTTCGAGTGTGAACAAAACCGCGAAAACTAGCATTACGTTTATTGGACATACACCAGAGGTGTAACGAAAGCCTGCCTGGAGTGCAGATTTAGATGAATTCCAGATTCGCAATGAATGAATGGAACATTATGTATTGGAGATTCCAATGATTTCTGAACGCAGGGTGATTTGGACAGGAAAATGAAGAGCTCAACAGGGTTGAGGGGATAGCCAATTGAACAGCACGCCTACGAGTGTGAACATGCGCTGAAAAGCAGCATTGGGTTACTTGGACATTCACCAGTTGTGTAACGAAAATCTGCTGGTAGTGGAGATTCAGATGAATTCCAGATTCGTAGTGAATGAATGGAACATTCTGTTGTGGATAGTCCAATAATTTCTGAAAGCTAGGCTGTGTGGACAGGAAAATGAAGAGCTGAAAATCATTGAGTGGATAGCCAATTGACCAGCGCTTCTGCGAGTGTGAACAGGCTGCTGAAAACCAGCACTGGGTTACTTGGTCATTCCTAGTGGTGTACCAAAATCTGCCTTGAGTGGAGAGTCATATGAATTCCAGATTCGCAGTGAATGAATAGAACATTCTGTAGTGGAGATTCCAATTATTTCCGAAGTCTGGATTGTGTGGACAAGAAAATGAAGATCTGACCAGCATTGAGTGGATAGCAAACTGAACAGAACGTCTGCGAGTGTGAACATGCCGCTGAAAACCAGCAATGGGTTACTTGGACATTCACCAGTGGTCGAACGAAAGCCTTCCTGCAGTGCAGATTCAGATGAATTCCAGATACACAGTGAAAGAATGGAATATTCTGTAATGGAGTTTCTAATGATTTCTGAATTCTGGGTTGTGTGGACAGGGAAATGAAAAGCTGTCGAGGGTTGTATCCATAGCCAATTGAACAGAACGGCTGTGAGTTTGAATGGGCCGCTGAAAACCAGCATTGCGTTACTTGGACATTAACCAGTGGTGTAACGAAAAACTGCCTTTAGTGGATGTTCAGATTAATTCCTGATTCACAGTGAATGAATAGAACATTCTCTAGTACAGATTCCAATGATTTCTGAAGTCTGGGTTGTGTGGAAAAGAAAATGAAGATCTGACCAGCATTGAGGGGATAGCCAATTGAACTGCACGTCTGCGAGTGTGAACATGCCGCTGAAGACCAGCGTAGGGTTACCTTGATATTCACTAGTGATGTAACGAAAGACTGACTGCAGTGCAGATTCAGATGAATTCCAAATTCGCAGTGAATGAATGGAACATTCTGTAGTGGATATGCCAATGATTTCTGAAGGCTGGGTTGTGTGGACAGGAAAATGAAGAGCTGTCGAGGGTTGTATCCATAGCCAATTGAACAGAACAGCTGCGAGTTTGAAAGGGCCGCTGAAAACCAGCATTCCGTTACTTGGACATTCACCATTGGTGTAATGAAAAACTGCCTTTAGTGGATGTTCAGATTAATTCCTGATTCGCAGTGAATGAATGGAACATTCTGTAGTACAGATTCCTATGTTTTCTGAAGTCTGGTTTGTGTGGAAAAGAAAATGAAGATCTGACCAGCATTGAGGGGATAGCCAACTGAACTGCACGTCTGCGAGTGTGAACATGCCGCTGAAGACCAGCATAGGGTTACCTGGATATTCAATAGTGATCGAACGAAAGACTGCCTGCAGTGCAGATTCAGATGAATTCCAAATTCGCAGTGAATGAATGGAACATTCTCTACTGGAGATGATTCCAATGATTTCTGAAGGCTGGGTTGTGTGGACAGGAAAATGAAGAGATGACCATCTTTGAGTGGATAGCCAATTGAACAGCACATTTGGTAGTGTGAACATGCTGCTGAAAACCAGCTTTGGGTTACTTGGACAATCACCAGTGGTGTAACGGAAGACTGCCTGCAGTGCAGATTCAGATGAATTCCAAATTCGCAGTGAATGAATGGAACATTCTGGAGTGGAGATAACAATGATTTCTAAAGGCTGTGTTGTGTGGAGAGGAAAATATAGTCCTGAACAGGGTTGAATGGATAGCCAAATGAAAAGCATAGCTGCGAGTGTGAACAGGCCAGTGCTGTAACGAAAACCTGCCGGGAGTAGAGATTCCGATGAAATGAGACTCTCAGAGAATGACCAGTGTTAACTGGGTAGCCAGTGAACAGCACGGCTTCCAGTGTGAACAGACCGCTGAAAGCCATCATTGCGTTTCTTTGACATTCAGGAGTGGTTTTAACGAAAGCCTGCCTGGAGTTCAGATTGAGATTAATTCCAGATTCCCAGTGAATGAATGGAATATTCTGTAGTGGAGTTTCCAATGATTTCTGAAGGCTGGGTTTTGTGGACAGCAAAATGAAGAGCTGACCAGTATTGATTGTATAGCCAATTAAACAGCACGGCTGCTAGTGTGAACAGGCCGCTGAAAACCAGCATTGTGTTACTTGCACATTCACCAGTGGTGAAACGAAAACCTGCCTGGAGTGGAGAGTCAGATGAATTCCAGATTCGCAGTGAATGTATGGAACTTTCTGTAGTGGAGTTTCCAATGATTTCTGAACGCTGGGTTGTGGACAGGAAAATGAAGAGCTGACCAGGGTTGAGTGGATAGCCAATTGAACAGCACGGTGGTGATTGTGAACAGGCCACTAAAACCAGTCTTGGGTTACTTGGTCATTCACCAGTGGTGTAAGGAAAACCTGCCTGGAGTGGAGATTAAGATGAAGTCCTATAAACTCCTATAAGCTCCCAAAGCTGAATCAAGAAGAACCTGGAGTATCTGAATATTAACATCAACGAAATAGAAACTGCAATCAAAAGCCTTCCCAAAAACAAAAGCCCGGGCCCAGATGGATTCACTAGCGAATTTTTCCAAACATTTAAAGAGGACCTCAGGAAATTGAAAAAACGGAAACTCTCCCAAACAGTTTCCATGAAGCCCATATCTCTCTAATACCAAAAGGAAACAAAGATATCACGAGAAAAGAAAACTACAGGCCCTGATGAACACGGATGCAAAGATTCTCAACAAAATAGTAGCAAATAGAATTCAACAACACATAAAAAATATCATACACCATGACCAAGTAGGATTCATCCCGGGGATGCAAGGCTGGTATAACACTAGGAAATCAATCAACATAATCCACCACATCAACAAAAGAAAAGATAAAAATCATATGATCATATCAATAGATGCAGAGAAAGCATTTGACAAGATCCAGCACCCATTTATGATGAAAACCCTAGCCAAAATGGGGATAGAGGGGACTTTTCTCAATATAGTTAAAGCCATCTACCACAAGCCTACAGCAAGTATCGTCCTCAATGGCGAAAAACTGAGAGCCTTCCCTCTAAGATCAGGGACGAGACAAGGATGCCCACTCTCTCCACTGCTGTTCAATATAGTATTGGAAGTACTTGAAATAGCGATTAGGCAAGAAAAGGATATTAGGGGCATCCAGGTAGGAAAGGAAGAAAATCAAGCTCTCACTATTCGCAGATGATATGATACTATACTTAGAAAACCCTAAAACCTCTATCAAGAAACTTCTAGAAACAATAGGCTTGTATAGTAAAGTGGCAGGCTATAAAATCAATGCCCAAAAGTCCATGGCTTTCCTATATGCAAATAGTGAAAGAGAAGAAAAAGACATGAAGTAAACAATCCCATTCACAATTGTGCCCCAGAAAATCAAGTACCTAGGAATCACCTTAACTAAGGAAGTAAAGGACTTGTACAAAGAAAACTATAAAACTCTACTACAGGAAATAAAAGAGAATACGAGGAAATGGAAAAATATCCCCTGTTCATGGATTGGGAGAATTAACATTGTCAAAATGGCAATACTTCCCAAAGCACTGTATAAATTCAACGCAATCCCTATTAAGATACCCATGACATTCTTTAAAGAATTGGAACAAACACTCCTGAAATTCATATGGAACAATAAGCCCCCACGAATAGCTAAAGCAATTCTAGGGAAAAAGAAAATGGGAGGAATCAACCTCCCTAACTTCAAACTCTACTACAAGGCAGTAATAATTAAAACAGCATGGTACTGGAACAAAGGCAGAGCTGTAGACCAATGGAACAGGGTTGAATATTCTGACGTCGACCCCCAAGTATACGAGCATCTAATCTTCGATAAGGGGGCAAGAAAAGTGAAGTGGAGCAGGGAAAGCGTCTTTAACAAATTATGCTGGCAAAACTGGATGGCTATATGCAAAAAAATGGGCTCAGATCTCTGCCTAACTCCATGTACAAAAGTAAGATCTAAGTGGATTAAAGACCTCAACATCAGACTGGAATCTATAAGATACATTGAGGAAAATGTTGGCAAAACCCTTCATGACATAGAAGCTAATAGTGTCTTCAAAGATGTCACACCACTGACCAAGCAAGTGAAAACAGAGATAGATAAATGGGACTATCTTAAACTAAGAAGCTTCTGCACCTCAAAAGAAACAGTGACCAAAATACAAAGACAGTCAACTGAATGGGAAAGGATATTCGCCAACTACACATCTGATAAGGGGTTAATTTCAAGGATATACAAAATACTGGTTCAACTCCACAAAAAGAAAACATTCAACCCCATCAAAAAATGGGGAGATGAAATGAATAGAAACTTTGACAAAGAAGAAATCCGAATGGCTAAAAGACACATGAGAAAATGTTCCACATCATTAATCATCAGGGAGATGCAGATCAAAACCACAATGAGGTATCACCTCACACCACAGAGACTGGCCCATATCCACAAGAACAAAAGCAACCGGTGCTGGCGCGGATGTGGTGAGAAAGGGACACTCCTTCAATGTTGGTGGGAATGCCGACTGGTTCAGCCCTTCTGGAAAACAGTATGGATGATTCTCAAAAAACTAGAAATTGAGTTCACATTTGACCCAGAAATACCACTCCTGGGAATATATCCCAGAGAGGCAAAAAAGTATAACCGAAGTGACATCTGCAATTGTCTGTTTATTGCAGCACTCTTTACAATAGCCAGAATCTGGAAAAAAACCTGAGTGCCCGAGAACAGATGACTGGTTGAAGAAACTCTGGCACATTTACACAATGGAGTACTATGTAGCTGTTAGGAAAGACGAAGTCATGAAGTTTACATACAAGTGGTACTACATGGAAAGTATCATGTTAAGCGAAATGACTCAGAAAGAAAGGGATAGACATAGAAATATTGCATTCATCTGGGGAAGATAAAGTAACAAAATAGGAAACTAACACCCAAGTATGGCAGAGATTAGTACCAGGAATTTTACTCAATGACCCGGAGGACAACCACACATGTTAGGGGAAGGGGGAGCTCAGAAAGAGAAGGGAACACCAAATAAAGGGTGTTGGGAGGATCCGCCCATGATGGAAGAGCATGCTGAGGGTAGACTGTCGACCAAGCATGATTGCCACTCAATGCCTCTTTTGCTGACCATGGCACTCAATAGGAGAGAGACGGAAATGCCCTGCCACAGAGGCAGGGTGGGATAGGGGCTGGCGGGGGGAGGGGATGCTGGGATCTGAGGTGGTGGGAAATGCCCACTGGTGGAGGTATGGGTGTTTGATCATTGTATAATCGAAACCCAAGCACAAAAATGTGTAAGTCTACAACTGTACCTCATGGTGCCTCACTATTAAAAAAAAAAAGATGAAGTCCAGATTCGCAGTGAATAAATGGAATATTCTGTAGTGGAGGTACCAATGATTTCTGAAGTCTGTATTGTGTGGACAGGAAAATGAAGAGCTGACCAGGGTTGAGTGTATAGCCGATTGCACTACACGGCTGCGAGTCTGAACAGGCCGCTAAAAACCAGCATTGGGTTACTTGTACATTCACCAATGGTGTAACGAAAACCTGCCGGGAATGGAGCTTCAGAAGAATTCCAGATTCGCAGTGAATGAATGGACCATTGTCTACTAGACATTCGAATGATTTTTGAAGCCTGGATTGTGTGGACAGGAAAATGAAGAGCTGACAATTGTTGAGTGGATAGCCAGTGAACAGCCTGGCTTCGACTGTGAACAGACCAGTGAAAACCAGCATTGCGATACTTGGACATTCACCAGTGGTCTAACGAAAGCCTTCCTGCAGTGCAGGGTGGAAAGTATAGCCAGTGAACAGCAGGGCTGCGAGTGTGAACAGGCTGTTGAGAACCAGCTTTCGGTTACTTGGACATTTACCAGTGGTTCAACAAAGACCTGCCTGGAGTGCATATTCAGATGTATTCCAGATTCACAGTGAATGAATGGAACATTCTCTAGTGGAGATTTAAATGATTTCTAAATGCTGGGTTGTATGGACAGGAAAATGAAGAGCTAACGAGGGTTGAATCAATAGCCAAATGAACAGAAAGGCTGCGATTTTGAAAGGGCCGCTGAAAACCAGCATTTGGTTACTTGGACATTCAACAGCGGTGTAACAAAAGCCTGATTGGAGTGCACATTCAGATTAATTCCAGATTCGCAATCAATGAATGGAACATTCTTTAGTGGATATGCCAATGATTTCTGAAGGCTGGGTTGTGTGGACAGGAAAATGAAGAGCTGACGAGGGTTGTTTCGATGGCCAATTGAACAGAACGGTTGCGAGTTTGAAGGAGCCGCTGAAAACCAGCATTGCGTTACTTGGACATTCACCAGTGGTGTAATTAAAAACTGCTTTTAGTGGATGTTCAGATGAATTCCGGATTCACAGTGAATGAAAGGAACATTCTGTAGTACAGATTCCAATGATTTATGAAGGCTGGTTTGTGTGGACAAGAAAATGAGGATCTGACCAGCATTTATGGGATAGCCAATAGAACTGCATGTCTGCGAGTGTGAGCATGCCGCTGAAAATCAGCATAGGGTTACCTGGATATTCAATAGTGGTGTAACGAAAGACTGCCTGCAGTGAAGATTCAGATGAATTCCAAATTCGCAGTGAATGAATGGAACATTCTCTACTGGAGATGATTCCAATGATTTCTGAAGGCTGGGTTGTGTGGAAAGGAAAATGAAGAGCTCACCATATTTGAGTGGATAGCCAATTGAACAGCACGACTGTGCGTGTGAACAGGCCGCTGAAAACGAGGATTGGGTTTCCTGGTCATTCACAAGTGGTGTAAGGACACCTGCCTGGTGTGAATAGTCAGATGAAATTCAGATTTGCAGTGAATAAATGGAACAATCTGTAGTGGAGATTCCAATCATTTCTGAAGCCTGCGTTATGTGGACAGGAAGTGAGGAGCTGACCAGGGTTGAGTGGATCGCCAATTGAAAATCACGGCTGCGATTGTGAACATGCCACTGAAAACCAGCTTTGGGTTACTTTGACATTCACCATTGGTGTAACGAAAACCTGCCTGGAGTGGATAGTCAGATGAATTCCAGATTCCGAGTAACTGAATGGAACATTCTGTAGTGGAGGGCCCAATGATTTCTGAAGTCTTTGTTGTGTGGATAGGAAGATGAAGAGTTGCCCAGGGTGGAAAGTATAGCCATTGAACAGCAGGGCTGTGAGTGTGAACAGGCTGCTGAAAACCAGCTTTCGGTTACTTGGACATTTACCAGTGGTTCAACAAAAAACTTCCTGGAGTACAGATTCAGATGAATACCAGATTTGCAGTCAATCAATGGAACATTCTTTAGTGGAGATATAAATGATTTCTGAAGGCTGGGTTGTGTGGACAGGAAAATGAAGAGCTGACGAAGGTTGAATCGATAGCCGATTGAACACAATGGCTGCGAGTTTGAAAGGCCCGCTGAAAACTAGCATTGCGTTACTTGGACATTCACCACAGGTGTAACGAAAAACTGCCGGTAGTTGATGTTCAGATGAATTCCGGATTTGCAGTGAATGAATGGAACATTCTGTAGTGGTGATAACAATGATTTCTGAAGTTTGGGTTGTGTGGACAGGAAAATGAAGAGCTGACCAGGGTTGAGTGGATAGCCAATTTAACAGCACGGATGTGATTGTGAACAGGCCGCTGAAAACCAGCATTGGGTTACTTGGACATTCAACAGTGGTGTAATGAAAACCTGCCGGGAGTGGAAAGTGAGATGAATTCCAGATTCGCAGTGAATGAATGGAACATTCTGTAGTGTAGATTCCAATGATTTCTGAAGTCTGGATTGTGTGGAGAAGAAAATGAAGAGTTGACCAGTGTTGAGTGGAAAGTCAGTGGACACCACGGTTTGGAGTGTGAACAGAACGCTGAAAACCAGCATTGTTTTACTTGAACATTCACCACTGGTGTAAAGAAAGCCTGCCTGGAGTGCAGATTTAAATGAATTCCAGATTCGGAGTGAATGAATGGAACTTTCTGTAGTGGAGATTCCAATGATTTCTGAATGCTGGGTTGTGTGGACAGGAAAATGAAAGCTGACCAGGGTTGAGTGGATAGCCTATTGAACAGCACGGCTGCGATTGTGAACCGGCCGCTGAAAACCAGCATTGGGTTACTTGGTCATTGACCAGTGGTCTAACGAAAGACTGCCTGCAGTGCAGATTCATATGAATTCCAAATTCTTAGTGAATGAATGGAACATTCTGTAGTGGAGATTCCAATGATTTCTGAAGGCCGTGTAATGTGGACAGGAAAATGAAGGGCTGAACAGGTTTGAGTGGATAGCCAATTGAACAGCACGGCTGCGAGCTTGAACAGACCGCTGAAAACCAGCATTGTGTTACTGGGACATTCATAAGTGATGTAACGAAAGCCTGCCTAAAGTGCAGATACAGATGAATTTCAGATTTGCAGTGAATGAATGGAACATTCTGTAGTGGAAATAAAAATGATTTCTGAAGTCTGGGTTGTGTGGACTGGAAAATGTAGAACTAACCAGTGCTGAGAGGAATGCCAGTGAACAGATGGCTGCGATTGTGTACAGGCCATAAAAAAACAGGATTGGGTTACATGGACATTTACCAGTGGTGTAATGAAAACCTGCAGAGAGTGGATGTTCAGATAATTCCCAGATTCGCAGTGAATGAATTCAACATTCTGTAATGGAGATAACAATTATTTCTGAAGTCTGGTTTGTGTGGACAGAAAAATGTAGAAATGACCAGCATTGACTAGAAAGCCAATTGAACAGCACGTCTCCGAGTGTGAACAGGCCCCTGAAAACCAGCATTGGGTATTTGGACATTCAATAGTGGTGAAACGATAGACTACCGGCAGTGCAGATTCAGGTGAATACCAAATTTGCAGTGAATAAGTGGAAAAATCTGTAGTGGAGATAACAATGATTTCTGACGTCTTGGTTATGTGGACAGGAAAACTATGAGCTGAGCAGCTTTGAGTGGATAGACAAATGAAGAGCACGTCTGCGAGTGTGAACATGCCGCTGAAAACCAGCATTGGGTTACTTGGACATTCAATAGTGGTGTAACGAAAGACTGCCTGCAGTGCAGATTCAGATGAAGTCCAAATTCGCAGTGAATAAATGGAACATTCTGTAGTGGAGATAACAAGAATTTCTTGTCTTGGTTATGTGGACAGGAAAATGAAGTCTTGAACAGGGTTGAGTGGATAGCCAATTGAACAGCATGGGTACGAGTCTGAACAGGCCGCTGAAAACCAGCATTGTGTTACTTGGACATTCACCAGTGGTGTAATGAAAGACTCCCTGCAGTGCAGATTCAGATGAATTCCAAATTCTCAGTGAATGTATGGAACATTCTGTAGTGGAGATAACAATGATTTCTGAAGGCTAAGTTGTGTGGAGAGGAAAATGAATTGCTGATCAGGGTTGAGTGGATAGCCAATTTAATAGCACTGCTGCGAGTGCAAACTGGCTGCTGAAAACCAGCTTGGGTTACGTGGACATTCACCAGTGGTGTAACAAAAACCTGCCTGAAGTGGATATTCGGATGAATTCCAGATTCGCAGTGAATGAATGGAACATTCTGTATTGGATATTCCAATGATTTCTGAAGGCTGCGTTCTGTGGACAGGAAAATGAAGCGCTGAACAGGGTTGAGTGGATAGCCAATTGAACAGCACGGCTGCGACTCTGAAAAGGCCGCTGAAAACCAGCATTGGATTACTTGGACATTCAACAGTGGTGTAACGAAAGCGTGCCTGGAGTGGAGTTTCGATGAATTCCAGATTAGCTGTGAATGTATGGAACATTATGTAGAGGATATTCCAAATGTTTCTGAAGTCTGGGTTGTGTGGACAGGAATATGAAGAGGTGACCAGGGTTGATTTTATAGTCAATTGGACAGCACGGCTACGAGTTTGAACAGGCCACTGAAAAGCAGCATTGGGTTATTTGGACATTCACCAGTGGTGTAACCAAAACCTGCCGAGAGTGGAGATTCAGATGAATTCCATAATCGCACTGAATTATTGGAACATTCTGTAGTGGATAGGAATATGAAGAGGTGACCAGGGTTGACTGGATAGGCAATTGAACAGCCGGGCTGCGAGTGTGAACTGGCTGTTGAAAACCAGCATTGGGTTACTTGGACATTCACCAGTGGTGTAACGAAAACCTGCCTGGAGTAGAGATTCGGTGAATTTCAGATTCGCAGTGAATGAATGGAACATTTTATAGGGGAGATTTAAATGATTTCTGAAGACATGTTTGTGTGGACAGTAAAATGAAGAGCTGACCATGGTTGAATAGATAGCCAAGAGAACAGCACGGCTGCGAGTATGAAAAGACCGCTGAAAACCAGTATTGGATTCCTTGGATATTCAACAGTGGTGTAACAAAATTCTGCCTGGAGTGGAGATTCTGTTAAATTCCAGATTCCAATTGAATATATGGAACATTCTGTAGTGGAGATTCCAATGATTTTTGAAGCCTGGGTTGTATAGACACGAAAATGAAGAGCTGACTAGGGTTGAGTGGATAGCCAATTGAAAAGCATGGCTGCGAATTTGAACAGGCCTCTGTTAATCAGCATTGGGTTATTTGGATATTCAACAGTGGTGTATCGAAAACCTGCCTGGAGTGCAGAGACAGATGAATTCCCCATTCCCAGTGAATGAATGGAACTTTCTGTATTGGAGTTTTCAAAGATTTCTGACGTCTGGGTTGTGTGGACAGTAAAATGAAGAGCTGAACAGGGTTGAATCGATAGCGAGTATAACAGTATGGCTACGAGCATAAAAAAGCCACTGAAAGCCAGCATTGGGTTACTTGGACATTCACCAGAGGTGTAAAGAAAACCTGCCTGGAGTGGAGATTCAGATGAATTCCAGATTAGTAGTGAATGTATGGAACATTCTGTAGTGGAGGTTTCAATGATTTCTGAAGGCTGGGTTGTATGGACAGGGAAATGAAGAGCTGACCAGGGTTGAGTGGATAGCCAAGTGAACAGCACATCTGCTAGTGTGAACATGCAGCGGAAAACCAGCATTGGCTTACTTGGCATTCACCAGTGGTGTAACGAAATCTGCCTGCAGTGCAGATTCAGTTGAATTCCAAATTCGCAGGGAATGAATGCAACATTCTGTAGTGGGGATAACAATAGTTTCTGTAGGCTGGGTTGTGTGGATGGTAAAATGAAGAGCTGACCTGGGTAGAGTGCATAGGGAATTGAACAGCACTGCTGAGAGTGTGAACAGGCCACTGAAAACCCGCATTGGGTTACTTGGTCATTCACCAGTGTTGTAACGAAAACCTGCCTGGAAAGGAGAGTCAAATGTATTCCAGATTCACAGTGAATGAATTGAACATTCTGTAATGGAGATTCCAATGATTTATGAAGGCTGGGTTATGTGGACAAGAAAATGAAGTGCTGACAGGGTTGAGTGGATAGCCAATTTAACAACTCGCCTGAGAATTTGAACAGGCCGCTGAAAAACAGCATTGGGTCACTAGTACATTCACCAGTGGTGATACGAAAACCTGCTGGGAGTGGAGATTAAGGTGAATTCCAGAGTCGCAGTGAATGAATGGAACATTCTGTAGTGGAGATAACATTGATTTCTGTAGGCTGGTTTTTGTGGACAGGAAAATGAAGAGCTGAACAGGGTTGAGTGGATAGCCAATTTAACAGCACTGCTGCGAGTGTGAACTGGGTGCTGAAAACCAGCTTTGGGTTACTTGGACATTCACAAGTGGTGTAACAAAAACCTGCCTGGAGTGGAGAGTCAGACCACTGAAAACCAACATTGCGTTACTTGGACATTCACCAGTGGTGTAAGGAAAGCCTGCCCTGAGTGCAGATTCATATTAATTCCAGATTAGCAGTGAATGAATGGAGCATTCTGTAGTGGCGATTCCAATGATTTCTGTAGGCTGTGTTTTGTGGGCAGGAAAATGAAGAGCTGACAGTATTGAATGGATAGCCAATTGAACAGCACGTCTGCGAGTGTGAACATGCCGCTGAAAACCAGCATTGTTTACTTGTATATTCACCAGTGGTGTAATGAAAGACTGCCAGCAGTGCAGATTCAAATGCATCCAAATTTGCAGTGAATAAATGGAACTTTCTGTAGTGGAGATTTCAATGATTTCTGAAGGCTGGGTTGTGTTCAAAAGAAAAAGAAGAATTAACTAGGGTTGAATCGATAGCCAATTGAACAGATGGCTGCGAGTATGAAAAGGCCGCTGAAAATCAGTATTAGGTTACTTGGACATTCACGAGTGTTGTAAGGAAAGACTGCGTGAAGTGCAGATTCAGATGAATTCCAATTCGCAGTGAATGAATTGACATTCTGTAGTGGAGATAACAATGAGTTCTGAAGTTTGGGTTCTGTGGACAGGAAAATGAAGAGCTGACAGGGGTTCAGTGGATAACCATTTGAACAGCACGCCTGCTTTTGTGAACAGGCGACTGAATATGAGCATTGGGTTACTTGGACATTCAACAGTGGTTTAAAGAAAACCTGCCTGTAGAGGAGAGTAAGATGAATTCCAGATTCGCAGTGAATAAATGGAACATTCTATGTTGGAGATTCCAATGATTTCTGATGGCTGGAGAGGAACATGAAGAGCTGAACAGGGTTGAGTGGATAGCCAATTGAACAGGACGGCTGCGAGTCTGAACAAGCCGCTGAAAACCAGCATTGGGTTACTTGGACATTCACCAGTGGTGTAACGAAAACCTGCCAGGAGTGCAGATTCGGATGAATTTCAAATTCGCAGTGAATGAATGGAACTTTCTGTAGTGGAGATAACAATGAATTCTTAAGGCTGGGTTGTGTGTACAGGAAAATGAAGAGCTGACCAGCATTGATAGGATAGCCAATTGAACAGCACGTCTGCGAGTGTGAACATGCCGCTGAAAATCAGGAATTGTTACTTGGACACTAACCAGTAGTGTAACGAAAGACTAGCTGCAGTGCAGATGTAGATGAATTCCAAAATTCGCAGTGAATGAATATAACATTCAGTAGTGGACATAACAATGATTTCTGAAGGCTGGTTTTTGTGCAAAGGAAAATGAGGAGCTGACCAGGATTGAGTGGATAGCCAATTGAACAGCACAGCTAGGAGTGTGAAAAGGCCTCTAAAAACCAGAATTGGGTTACTTGGACATTCCCCAGTGGTGTAATGAAAACCTGACAGGATTGGAGATTCAGAAGAATTCTTGATTCGCAGTGAATGAATTGAACATTCTGTAGTGGAGATTACAATGATTTCTGAAGTCTGGATTTTGTGGGCTGAAAATGAGGAACTGACCAGTGTTTAGTGGATACCCAATGAACAGCACGTCGTCGAGTGTGAACAGACCGCTGAAAACCAGCAACGCTTTACTTGGACATTCAACAGTGGTGAAACTAAAGTCTGCCTGCAGTGCAGATTCAGATTAATTCCAGATTCACAGTGAATGAATAGAAAATTTTGTGGTGGAGATACCAATGATTTCTGAAGGCTAGTTTATGTGGACAGGAAAATGAAAAGTTGACCACCATTGAGTGGATAGCCAATTAAACAGCACCTCTGCTAGTTTGAACATGCCGCTGAAAACCAGTAGTGGGTTACTTGGACATTCACCAGTAGTGTAACGAAAGACTGCCTGCAATGTAGATTCAGATAAATCCCAAATGTTCAGTGTATAAATGGAACATTCTCTAGTGGAGATAACAATAATTACTGAAGGCTCGGTTGTTTGGACAGGAAAATGAAGAGTTGACCAGCATTGAGTGGATAGCCAATTGAACAGCACGTCTGCGAGTGTGAACATGCCGCTGAAAACCAGCAGTGGGTTACTTGGAAATTCACCAGTGGTGTAACGAAAGACTGCCTGCAGTGCAGATTCAGATGAATTCCAAATTCGCAGTGAATGAATGGCACATTCTATAGTGGAGAGTCCAATGATTTCTGAAGGCTGAGTTGTGGGGAACAGAAAAAGAGGAACTGACCAGGGTTGAATCGATAGCCAATTGAACAGCACGGATGCACAGTGAACAGGCCTCTGAAAACCAGCATTGGGTTACATGGTCATTCAGCAGTGGTGTAACGAAAACCTGCCTTGAGTGGAGAATCAGATGAATTCCAGATTCACAGTGAATGAATTGAACACTCTGTAGTGGAGATTCCAATGATTTCTGAAGGCGGGTTGTGTCGACAGAAAAAAGAAGAGCTGATCAGGGTTGAATCGATAGCCAATAAAACAGGAGGGCTGTGAGTATGAAAAGGCCGCTGAAAACCAGTATTGGGTTACTAGTACATTCACCAGTGGTGTAACGATATCCTGTCAGGAGTGGAGATTCAGATTAATTCCAGATTTGCGGTGGATGAATGGAACATTCTGTAGTGGACATTCCAAAGATATTTGAAGGCTGGATTGTATAGAGAGGAAAATGAAGTGCTAACCAGGGTTGAGTGGATAGGCAATAGAACAGCATGCTGCGACAGGAAAAGGCCGCTGAAAACCAGCATTTTATTACTTGCTCATTCAGCACTGATGTATCGAAAACCTGCCTGAAGTGGAGATTCAGATGAATTCCAAATTCACAATTAATGAATGGAACATACTATAGTGGAGATTCCAATGATTTCTGAAGGATATGTTGTGTGGACATTAAAATGAAGAGCTGAGCAGGGTTGAGTGGATAGTCAATTGAACATCACTGCTGCGACAGTGAACAAGCCATTGAAAACCAGCATTGGGTTACTTGGTCATTCAGCAGTGGTGTAATGAAAACTTGCCTGGAGTAGAGATTCAGATGAATTCCAGATTCGCAGTGATCGAATGGAACATTCTGTATTGGAGATTCCAATAATTTCTGAAGGCTGAATTATGTGGACTGTAAAATGATTAGCTGACCAGCATTGAGTGGATAGCCAATTGAACAGCATGTCTGCGAATGTGAACATTCCGCTGAAAACCAGCATCGGATTAATTGGACATTCACCAGTGTTGTAACGAAAGACTCCCTGCAGTGCAGATACAGATGAATTCCAGATTCACAGTGAATGAATGGAACATTCTGTAGTGGAGATAACAATATTTTCTGAAGGCTGGGTTGTGTGGACAGGAAAATGAAGAGCTGAGCAGGGTTGAGTGGAGAGCCAATTGAACAGCACGGCTGCGAGTGTGAACGTGCCGCTGAAAACCAGCATTGGCTTACTTGGACATTCACCAGTGGTGTAATGAAAGACTGCCTGCAGTGCAGATTCAGATGAATTCCAAATTCGAAGTGAATGAATGGAACATTCTGGACTGGAGATTCCAATGTTCTCTGAAGGCTCGGTTGTGTGGAAAAGAAAATGCAGAACTGAACAGGGTTGAACTGATAGCCAATTGTACAGCACGGCTGCAAGTCTGAACAGGACGCTGAAAACCAGCATTGGGTTACTTGGACATTCACCAGTATTGTAACGAAATTTTGCCAAGAGTGAAGATTCATATAATTCTAGATTAATAGTGAATGAATGGAACATTCTGCGTGGAGATTCCAATGATTTCTGAACTCTGGATTGTGTGGACAGGAAAATCAATAGCTGAACAGTGTTGAGTGGGTAGCCAGTGAACACCACGGATTCGAGTGTGAACAGACCGCTGAAAACCAGGAATGCGTTACTTGAACATTCACCAGTGTTGTAATGAAAGCCTGCCTGTAGTGCAGATTCAGATGAATTCCAGATTTGCAGTGGATGACTGGAACATTCTGCAGTGGAGATAAAAATGATTTTTGAAGGCCTGGTAGTGTGGACAGGAAAATGAAGAGCTGACCAGGTTTGAGTGGATAGCCAATTGAATAGCACGGCTGCAAGTGTGAACAGGCCGCTGAAAACCAGCATTGGGTTACTTGGTCATTCACCAGTGTTATAACGAAACCTACTTGGAGTGGAGAGTCATATGAATTCCAGATTTGCAGTGAACGAATGGAACATTTTGTAGGGAGATTCCAATGATTTCTGAAGGCTGGGTAGTGTGGACAGGAAAATAAAGAGCTTACCAGGGAAGAATCTATAGCCAATAAAAAAGAACGAATTCGAGTATGAAAAGGCTGCTGAAAAACTGCATTAGATTACTTGGACATTAACCAGTGGTGTAACGAGAACCTGCTTGGAGTGTAGATTTAGATGAATTCCAGATTCGCAGTGAATGTATTGAACATTCTGTACTGGAGCTTCCAATGATTTCTGAAGTCTGGGTGGTGTGGACAAGAAAATGAAGAGCTGACCAGGGTTGAGTGGATAGCCAACTGAACAGCACGGCTGCGATTGTGAATATGCTGCTGAAAACCAGCATTGTGTTACTTGGACATTCACGAGTGGTGTAACGAAAACCATTCGAGAGTGGAGATTCATATGAATTCCAGATTCGCAGTGAATGAATGGAACATTCTGTAGTTGAGATTCCAATGTTTTCTGAAGTCTGAGTTGTGTGGAGAGGAAAATGAAGAGCTGATCAGTGTTGAGTGGATAGCCAGTGAACAGCACATCATCGAGAGTGAACAGACCGCTGAAAACCAGCATTGCGTTACTTGGACATTCACCAGTGGCGTAAAGAAACCCTACCTGGACTGCAGATTCAGATTAATTCCAGATTCGCACTGAATGAATGGCACATTCTGTATTGGAGATTCCAATTATTTCTGAAGGCTGGGTTATGTGGACAGGAAAATGAAGAGCTGAACGCGGTTGATTGGACAGCCAGTTGAACAGCACGACTGTGAGGCTGAATAAGCCGTTAAAAACCAGCATTGTGTTACTTGGACGTTCACCAGTGGTGTAAAGAAAGCCTGCTAAAGTGTAGATTCAGATAAATTCCAGAATCGCAGTGAATGAATGGAACATTCTTAGTAGAGTGTCCAATGATTTCTTAAGTCTGTGTTGTTTGCATAGCAAAATGTAGAGCTGACCAGTGTGGACTGGATAGCCAGTGAACAGTAGTGCTCTTAGTGTGAAAGGCTGCTGAAAACCAGCTTTTGGTTACTTGGACATTCACCAGTGGTGTAACAAAAACCTGCCTGGAGTGTAGATTCGGATGAATTCCAGATTCGCAGTGAATGAATGAATCATTCTATAGTAGATGTGGCAATGTTTTCTGAAGGCTGCGTTGTGTAGACAGGAAAATGAAGAGCTGACCAGGGTTGAGTGGATAGCCAATTGAACAGCACGGCTGCGATTGTGAACAGGTCGCTGAAAAACAGCATTGGGTTACTTGGATATTCAACAGTGGTGTAACGAAAACCTGCCTGGAGAGGAGATTCAGATGAATTCCAGATTCGCAGTAAATAAAAGGAACATTTTGTAGTGGAGGTTCCAATGATATCTGAATTCTGGTCTGTGTGGACAGGAAAATGATGTGCTGAACAGGGTTGAGTGGCTAGACAATTGAACAGCACGGGTTCGAGTGTGAACAGGCCGCTGAAAACCAGCATTGCGTTACTTGGACATTCACCATTCGTGTATCGAAAGACTGCCTGCAGTGCAGATTCAGATGAATTACAAATTCGCAGTGAATTAATGGAACGTTATGCAGTGGAGATAACAATGATTTCTGACGGCTGGGTTGTGTGGACAGGATAATCAAGAGTTGAACGGGGTTGAGTGTATAGCCAGTGAACTTCATGGCTGCATTTGTGAAGAGGCCGCTGAAAACCACTATCGGATTACTTGGTCATTTACGAGTGTTGTAACAAAAACCGACCTGGAGTGGAGAGTCAGATGAATTCCAGATTCGCAGTGAATGAATGGAACATTCTGTAGTGGAGTGTCCAATGAATTCTAAAGTTCGGGTTGTTTGCATAGTAAAATGAAGAGCTGACCAGGGTGGAGTGGATAGCCAGTGAACAGCAGGGCTGCAAGTGTGAACTGGCTGCTGATAACCCACGTTTGGTTACTTGGACATTCAACAATGGTGTAATAAACCCTGCTTTGAGTGCAGATTCAGATGAATTCCAGATTCACAGTGACGGAATGAAACATTCTGTAGTGGAGATTAAAATGATTTCTGAATGCTGGTTTTTGTGGACAATAAAATGAAGAGCTGACCAGCATTTAATCGATAGCCAATAGAACAGCACGGCTGCGACTATAAAATGGCCGCTGAAAACCAGCATTTGGTTACTTGGACATTCAAAATTGGTGTAACATAAATCTGCCGGGAGTGGAGAATCAGATAAGTCCCAGATTCACAGTGAATGAATGGAACATTT
Source organism: Sorex fumeus (assembly GCF_029834395.1). Classification (NCBI taxonomy): domain Eukaryota; kingdom Metazoa; phylum Chordata; class Mammalia; order Eulipotyphla; family Soricidae; genus Sorex; species Sorex fumeus. Next base: position 5,061,048 of record NW_026606144.1, on the reverse strand, counting down.
TGCCGTGGAGGTTCCAATCATTTCTGAAGGCTGGATTATGTGGCCAGGAAAATGAAGAGCTCACCATGGTTGAATGGGTAGGCAATTGCCTACCTACAGTACGCCTGCGCGGGTGAACATGCCACCGAAAACCAGCATTGGGTTACTTGGACATTCACCATTGGTCTAACAAAAACCTGCCTGGAGTGGAGATTCAGATGATTCCAGATTCGCTGTGATGGAATGTAATATTCTGTAGTGGAGATGACAATTATTTCTGAAGGCTGGGTTGTGTGGACAGGAAAATGAAGTGCTGAACAGGGTTAAGTGGAAAGCCAATAGAACAGCACGGCTGCAATTTTGAATAGGCCGCTGAAAACCAGCTTTGGGTTACTTGGACATTCAATAGTGGTGTAACGAAAACCTGCCTGGAGTGAAAAGTCAGATGAAATCCGATACGCAGAGAATGAATGGAACATCCTTGTAGTGGAGATTCCAATGATTTCTGAATGCTGGTTTATGTAGACAGGTAAATGAAGAGCAAAACTAGGTTGAGGGGAGAGCAAATTTAACAGCACGGCCGCTCATCGGAACAGGCCACTGAAAACCAGCATTGGTTTACTTGGACATTCACCAGTGGTGTAAAGAAAGACTTCCTGGAGTGCAGATTCAGATGAATTCCAGAGTCGCACTGAATGAATGGAACATTCTCTAGTGGAGTGTCCAATGATTTCTTAAGTCTGGTTTGTTTGCATAGCAAAATGAAGAGCTGACCAGGGTGGAGTGGATAGCCAGTGACAGCAGAGCTGCGAGTGTGAACTGGCTGCTGAAAAGCACTTTTGGTTACTTGGACATACACTAGTGGTGTAACAAAAAGCTCCCTGGAGTGGAGATTCGGATGAATTCCAGATTCGCAGTGAATGAATGGAGCATTCTGTAGTGGAGGTTCCAATGATTTCTGAAGTCTACGTTGTGTTGACGGGAAAATGAAGAGTTGACCAGGGTTCAATCGATAACCAATAGTATAGAACGGCTGCGAGTATTAAAAAGGCCACTGAAAACAAGCTTTGGGTTACTTGGACATTCACCAGTGGTGTAACGAAAACCTGCCTGGAGTGGAGAATCAGATGAATTTCCAGATTCGCAGTGAAGAATGGAACACTATGTAATGGAGATTCCAATGATTTCTGAAGGCTGGTTGTGTGGACAGGAATAAGAAGAGCTGATCAGGGTTGAATCGATAGCCAACAAAACAGGATGACTGCGAGTATGAAAAAGCCGCTGAAAACCAGTATTTGGTTACTTGGATATTCACCAGTGGTGTTAGGAATACCTACCTGGAGTGGAGATTCAGATGAGTTCCCAATTCGCAGTGAATGTATGGAACATTCTGTAGTGGAGGCTCCAATGATTTCTGAATTTTGCGTTGTCTGGACAGGTAAATAAAGAGCTGACCAGGGTTGAGTGTATCGCCAATTCAACAGCTCGGCTGCGTGTCTGAACAAGCCGCTGAGAACCAGCATTGGGTTACTTAATGTCACCAGTGGTGTAACGAAAACCTGCCCGGAGTGGAGATACAGATTAATTCCTGATTCGCAATGGATGAATGGAACATTCTGTAGTGGAGATTCCAAAGATTTCTGAAGGCTGGGTTGTGTGGACAGGAAAATGAAGTGCTGACAAGGGTTAAGTGGCCAGGCAATTGAACAGCATGCTGCGACAGTGAAAAGGCCGCTGAAAACCAGCATTGGGTTACTTGGTCATTCAGCACTGGTGTAACGAAAAACTGCCTGGAGTGGAGATTCAGATGAATTCCACATTCGCAGTGAATGAATGGAACATAGTGTAGTGGAGATTCCAATGATTTGTGAAGGCTATGTTTTGTGGATATTAAAATGTAGAGCTGAGCAGGGTTGAGTGGATAGCCAATTGAACAGCACGGCTGCGACAGTGAACAGGAGCTTAAAAACAGCACTAGGTTACTTGGTCATTCAGCAGTGGTGTAACGAAAACCTGCCTGGAGTGGAGATTCAGATGAATTCCAGATTCACACTGAATGAATGGAACATTCTGTATTGGAGATTCCAATAATTTCTGAAGGCTGGATTATGTGGACTATAAAATGATTAGCTGACCAACATTGAGTGAATAGCCAATTGAACAGCACGTCTGTGTGTGTGAACATTTCGCTGAAAACCAGCATTGGGTTACGTGGACATTCACCAGTGGTGTAACGAAAGACTCGCTACAGTGCAGATACAGATGAATTCCAGATTCGTAGTGAATGAATGGAACTTTCTGTAGTGGAGATAACAATAATTTCTGAACGCTGGGTTGTGTGGACAGGAAAAGGAAGAGCTGAGCAGGGTTGATTGGAGAGCCAAATGAACAGCACGGCTGCGACAGTGAACAGGCCGCTGAAAACCAGCATTGGGTTACATGGTAATTCAGCAGTGGTGTAACGAAAACCTGCCTGGAGTGGAGAATTTGATGAATTCCAGATTCGCAGTGACTGAATGGAACACTCTGTAGTGGAGATACCAATCATTTCTGAAGGCTGGTTGTGTGGACAGGAAAAAGAGGAGCTGATCAGGGTTGAATTGATAGCCAATCATACAGGATGGCTGCGATAATGAAAAGGCCGCTGAAAACCAGCATTGGGTTACGTGGACATTCACCAGTGGTGTAACGAAAGACTCGCTACAGTGCAGATACAGATGAATTCCAGATTCGTAGTGAATGAATGGAACTTTCTGTAGTGGAGATAACAATAATTTCTGAACGCTGGGTTGTGTGGACAGGAAAAGGAAGAGCTGAGCAGGGTTGATTGGAGAGCCAAATGAACAGCACGGCTGCGACAGTGAACAGGCCGCTGAAAACCAGCATTGGGTTACATGGTAATTCAGCAGTGGTGTAACGAAAACCTGCCTGGAGTGGAGAATTTGATGAATTCCAGATTCGCAGTGACTGAATGGAACACTCTGTAGTGGAGATACCAATCATTTCTGAAGGCTGGTTGTGTGGACAGGAAAAAGAGGAGCTGATCAGGGTTGAATTGATAGCCAATCATACAGGATGGCTGCGATAATGAAAAGGCCGCTGAAAACCAGCATTGGGTTACGTGGACATTCACCAGTGGTGTAACGAAAGACTCGCTACAGTGCAGATACAGATGAATTCCAGATTCGTAGTGAATGAATGGAACTTTCTGTAGTGGAGATAACAATAATTTCTGAACGCTGGGTTGTGTGGACAGGAAAAGGAAGAGCTGAGCAGGGTTGATTGGAGAGCCAAATGAACAGCACGGCTGCGACAGTGAACAGGCCGCTGAAAACCAGCATTGGGTTACATGGTAATTCAGCAGTGGTGTAACGAAAACCTGCCTGGAGTGGAGAATTTGATGAATTCCAGATTCGCAGTGACTGAATGGAACACTCTGTAGTGGAGATACCAATCATTTCTGAAGGCTGGTTGTGTGGACAGGAAAAAGAGGAGCTGATCAGGGTTGAATTGATAGCCAATCATACAGGATGGCTGCGATAATGAAAAGGCCGCTGAAAACCAGCATTGGGTTACGTGGACATTCACCAGTGGTGTAACGAAAGACTCGCTACAGTGCAGATACAGATGAATTCCAGATTCGTAGTGAATGAATGGAACTTTCTGTAGTGGAGATAACAATAATTTCTGAACGCTGGGTTGTGTGGACAGGAAAAGGAAGAGCTGAGCAGGGTTGATTGGAGAGCCAAATGAACAGCACGGCTGCGACAGTGAACAGGCCGCTGAAAACCAGCATTGGGTTACATGGTAATTCAGCAGTGGTGTAACGAAAACCTGCCTGGAGTGGAGAATTTGATGAATTCCAGATTCGCAGTGACTGAATGGAACACTCTGTAGTGGAGATACCAATCATTTCTGAAGGCTGGTTGTGTGGACAGGAAAAAGAGGAGCTGATCAGGGTTGAATTGATAGCCAATCATACAGGATGGCTGCGATAATGAAAAGGCCGCTGAAAACCAGCTTTGGGTTACTTGGACATTCACCAGTGGTGTAACGAAAACCTGCCTGGAGAGGAGATTCAGATGAATTCCAGATTCGCAGTAAATAAAAGGAACATTCTGTAGTGGAGGTTCCAATGATATCTGAATTCTGGTCTGTGTGGACAGGAAAATGAAGAGCTGACCAGCATTGAGTGGATAGCCAATAGATCAGCACGTCTGAGAGTGTGAACATGCCGCTGAAACCAGCATTGCATTACTTGGGCATTTACCAGTGGTGTAACGAAAGCCTCTCTGTAGTGAAGATTCAGATTAATTACAGATTCGCAGTGAATGAATGGAACATTCTGTAGTGGAGATTCCAACGATTTCTTTAGGCTGGGTTGTGTGGACAGGAAAATGAAGAGCTGACCAGCATTCAGTGGATACCCAATAGAACAGCAAGGCTGCGACATTGAATATTCCACTGAAAACCAGCATTGGGTTACTGGTGATTCACCAATGTTGTAACGAAAACCTATCTGGAATGGAGAGTCAGATGAATTCCAGATTCGAAGTGAATGAATGGAACATTCTGTAGTGAATATTCCAATAATTTCTGAAGGTTGGGTTGTGTGGAAAAGAAAAAGAAGAGCTGTCCAGGGTTGAGTGGATAGCCAATTGAACAGCACGGCTGCGAGTCTGAACAGGCCGCTGAAAACAAGCATTCGGTTACTTGGACATTCAACAGTGGTGTAACGAAAACACGCCTGGAGTAGAGAGTCAGATGAGTTCCAGATTCGCAGTGAACGAATGGAATATTCTGTAGTGGAGATTCCAATGATTAGTGAAGGCTGGGTGATGTGGACAGGAAAATGAAGAGCTAAACAGGAATGAGTGGATGGCCAGTCAGATGAATTACAGATTTCGCAGTGAACGATTGGAACATTCTGTAGTGGAGATTTAAATGATTTCTGAATGTTGGGTTGTGTGTACATTAAAATGAAGAGCTGACCAGGGTTGTATCAATAGCCAATAAAAAAGCACGGCTGAGAATGTGAAGAGGATGCTGAAAACCTTCATTCTGTTACTTGGACATTCAACAGTGGTGTTGCGAAAACCTAACTGGAGTGGAGATTCAGATGAATTCCCGATTCGCAGTAAATGTTTGGAACATTCAGTAGTGGAGCTTCCAATTATTTCTGAATTCTGTGTTATCTGGACGGGAAAATGAAGAGGCTACCCGGGTTGAGTGTATAGCCAATTAAACAGCACGGCTGCAAGTCTGAACAGGCCGCTGAAAACCAGCATTGGGTTACTAGGACATTAACCAGTGGTGTAAGGAAAACCTGCCCGGAGTGGAGATACAGATTAATTCCAGATTCGCAATGGATGAATGGAACATTCTGTAGTGGAGATTCCAAAGATTTCTGAAGACTGGGTTGTGTGGACAGGAAAATGAAGTGCTGACCAGGGTTGAGTGGATAGGCAATTGAACAGCACTCTGCAACAGTGAAAAGACCGCCTAAAACCAGCATTGGGTTACTTGGTCATTCAGCACTGGTGTTACGAAAACCTGCCTGGAGTGGAGATTCAGATGAATTCCAGATTCGCAGTGAATGAATGGAACATTATCTAGTGGAGATTCCAATGATTTCTGAAATCTGGTTTGTGTGGACAGGAAAATGAATAGCTGCCCAGGGTTGAGTGGATAGCCAATTGAAAAGCACGGCTGCACAATGAACAGGCTTCCGAAAACCAGCATTGGGTTACATGGTCATTCAGCAGTGGTGTAACGAAAACCTGCCTTGAGTGGAGAATCAGATGAATTCCAGATTCACAGAGAATGAATTCAACACTCTGTAGTGGATATTCCAATGATTTCTGAAGGCTGGTTGTGTCGACAGGAAAAAGAAGAGCTTATCAGGGTTGAATCGATAGCCAATAAAACAGGAGGGCTGCGAGTATGAAAATGCCGGTGAATACCAGCATTGTGTTACTAGGACATTCACCAGTGGTGTAACGATATCCTGTCGGGAGTGGAGATTCAGATTAATTCCAGATTTGCAGTGGATGAATGGAACATTCTGTAGTGGACATTCCAAAGATTTATGAAGGCTGCATTGTATAGAGAGGAAAATGAAGAGCTGACCAGGGTTGAGTGGATAGGCAATAGAACAGCATGCTGCGACAGGAAAAGGCCGCTGAAAACCAGCATTTTATTACTTGCTCATTCAGCACTGGTGTATCGAAAACCTACCTGGAGTGGAGATTCAGATGAATTCCAAATTCACAATGAATGAATGGAACATACTGTAGTGGCGATTCCAATGATTTCTGAAGGATATGTTGTGTGGACATTAAAATGAAGAGCTGAGCAGGGTTAAGTGGATAGTCAATTGAACATCACTGCTGCGACAGTGAACAATTCGTTGAAAACCAGCATTGGGTTACTTGGTCATTCAGCAGTGGTGTATTGAAAACTTGCCTGGAGTAGAGATTCAGATGAATTCCAGATTCGCAGTGAACAAATGGAACATTCTGTATTGGAGATTCCAATAATTTCTGAAGACTGAATTATGTGGACTGTAAAATGATTAACTAACCAGCATTGAGTTGATAGCCAATTGAACAGCACGTCTGCGAGTGTGAACATTCCGCTGAAAACCAGCATTGGATTAATTGGACATTCACCAGTTTTGTAACGAAAGACTCCCTGCAGTGCAGACACAGATGAATTCCAGATTCACAGTGAATGAATGGAACATTCTGTAGTGGAGATAACAATATTTTCTGAAGGCTGGGTTGTGTGGACAGGAAAATGTAGAGCTGAGCAGGGTTGAGTGGAGAGCGAATTGAACATCATGACTGTGACAGTGAATAGGCCGCTGCAAACCAGCTTTGGTTACTTGGACATTCACCAGTGGTGTAACAAAAACTGCCTGGAGTAGAAATTTGGATGAATTCCAGATTCACAGTAAATGAAAGAAACATTCTGTAGTGGACATTCCAAAGATATAAGAAGGCTGGGTTGTGTGCACAGGAAAATGAAGAGCTGAACAGGGTTGAGTGGATAGTGAATTGAACAGCACGGCTGCGACAGTGAAAAAACCGCTCATAATAAGCATTGGGTTACTTGGTCATTCAGTACTGGTGTAACGAAAACCTGCCTAGAGTGGAGATTCAGAGGAAATCCAAAATCTCAGTGAATGAATGGAACATTCTGTAGTGGAGATAACATTGATTTCTGAAGGCTGGGTTGTGTGGACAGGAAAATGAAGTGCTAAACAGGGTTACGTGTAGAGACAATTGAACAGCACGGCTGCGATTGTGAAGAGGCCGCTGAAAACCAGCATTTGGTTACTTGGATATTGAACAGTGGTGTAACGAAAACCTGCCTGGAGTGGATAGTCAGATGAATTCCAGATTGGCAGACAATGAATGGAACATTCTTGTAGTGGAGATTCCAATGATTTCAGAAGGCTGGGTTATGTGGACAGGAAAATGTAAAGCTGAACAGGGTTGTGTGGAGAGCCAATTAAACAGCACCGATGCGAGTCTGAACAGGCCACTGAAATCCAGCATTGGGTTACTTGGACATTCACCAGTGTGTAAAGAAAGACTGCCTGGAGTGCAGATTCAGATTAATTCCAAAATCACAGTGAATGAATGGAACATTCTCCAGTTGACTGTCCAGTGATTTCTTAAGTCGGGTTGTTTGCACAGCAAAATGAAGAGCTGAACAGGGTGTAGCGGATAGCTAGGGAACAGCAGGGCTGCGAGTGTGATCTGGCTACTGAAAGATAGGTTTTGATTACTTGGATATTCACCAGTGATATAACAAAAACCTGCCTGGAGTGGAGATTCGGATGAATTCCAGATTTGCAGTGAATGAAAGGAACATTCTGTAGTGGAGATTTAAATTATTTTTGAAGGCTGGGTTGTGTGGACAGTAAAATGAAGAGTCGACCAGGGTGGAATCGAGAGCCAGTAGAACAGCACGGCTGCGATTGTGAACAGGCCACTGAAAACCAGCATTGGGTTATTGGACATTCACCAGTGGTGTAAAGAAAACCTGCCGAGAGTGGAGATTCATACAATTCCAGTATCGCAGTGGATGAATGAAACATTTGTCATGGACATTCCAATGATTTCTGAAGTCTGGTTTGTGTGGACAGGAAAATGAAGAGCTGACCAGTGTTGATTGGATAGCCAGTGAATAACACGGCTTCGAGTGTGAGCAGACCGAGGAAAACCAGCATTGCGTAACTTGCACATTCACCAGTGGTGTAATGAAACCCTGCATTGAGTGCAGATTCAGATGAATTCCAGATTCTCAGTGAATGAATGGAACATTCTGTAGTGGACATAACAATGATTTGTGAAGGCTGGGTTGTTTGGACAGGAAAATGAATAGCTCACCGGGTTGAGTGGATAGACAATTGAATAGCACGGCTGCGAGGGTGAACATACCGCCGAAAACCAGCATTGGTTTACTTGGACATTCACCAGTGGTGTTACGAAAAACTTCCTGGAGTGGAGATTCAAATGAGTTCAAGATTCGCAGTGAATGAATGTAACATTCTGTAGTGGAGATAACAATGATTTCTGAAGCCTGGGTTGTGTGGACAAGAAAATGAAGAGCTAACCAGGGTGGAGTGGTTAGCCAATTGAAAAGCAAGGCTGCGGCAGTGAACAGGCCGCTGAAATCCAGCATTGGGTTACTTGGTCATTCAGCAGTGGACTAATGAAAATCTGCGTGGAGGGTAGAGTAAGATGAATTCAAGATTAGAAGTGAATGAACTTAACATTCTGTAGTGGAGATTCCAATGATTTCTGAAGGCTGGGTTTTGTGGACAGGAAAATGAAGAGCTAAATAGCATTGAGTGGATTGCCAATTGAACAGCACGTCTGCGAGTGTGAACATGCTGCTGAAAACCCTCATGGGGTTACTTGGAAATTCATCAGTGGTGTAATGAAAGCCTGACTGGAGGGGAGAGTCAGATGAATTCCGGATGCACAGTGAATGTATGGAACATTCTGTAGTGGAGGTTCCAATGTTTTCTGAAGTTTGGGTTGTGTGATCAGGAAAATGAAGAACTGTCCAGTGTTGAGTGTTTAGCCAATTGAACAGCACGGTATGACAGTGAATAGGGCGCTGAAAACCAGCATTGGGTTACGTGGTCATTCAGCAGTGGTCTAACGAAAACCTGCCTGGATGGGAGAGTCAGATGAATTCAAGATTTGTAGTGAACGAATGGAACATTCTGTATTAGAGATTCCAATGATTTCTGAGAGATGAGTTATGTGGACTGGAAAAAGGAGAGGTGACCAGCATTGAGTGGATAGCCAATTGAACAGCACGTATGCGAGTGTGAACATTCCGCTGAAAACCAGCATTGGGTTACTTGGATATTCACCAGTGGTGTAACGAAAGACTGCCTGCAGTGCAGATTCGATGAAATCCAAATTCGCAGTGAATAAATGGAACATTCTGTAGTGGAGAATAACAATAATTTCTGAAGCCTGGGTTGTGTGGACAGGAAAATGAAGAGTTGACCAGTATTGAGAGGATACCCAGTGAAATGCATGGCTTCGAATGTGAATAGACTGCTGAAAACGAGCATTGCGTTACTTGGACATTCACCAGTTGTGTAACGAAAGCCTGCCTGGAGTGCAGATTGAGATGAATTCCAGATTATAAGTGAATGAATGGAACATTCTGTAGTGGAGATAACAATGTTTTCTGAAGATTGGGTTGTGTGGACAGGAAAAGGAAGAGCTGACCAGGGTTGTGTGAATAGCCAATTGAACAGCACATCTGTGAATGTTAACAGGCCGCTGAATACAAGCATTGGGTTACTTGGACATTCACCAGTGGTGTAACGAAAACCTGCAGGGAGTGGAGAATCAGATAAATTCCAGATTCGCAGTGAATGAATGGAACATTCTATAGTGGATATAACAATAATTTCTGAAGACTGGGTTGTGTGGACAGGAAAGTGAAGCGCTGACCAATGTTTATTGGATAGCCAGTGAACAGCACGGATGCTAGTGTGAACAGGCCGCTGAAAACCATCATGGGGTTACTTGGTCATTCATCGTTGTTGTAGCGAAAATCTACCTGGATCAGAGAGTCAGATGAATTCCAGATTCGCAGTGAATGAATGGAACATTCTGTGGTGGAGATAACAATGATTTCTGAAGTCTGGGTTCTATGTACAGGAAAATGAGGAGCTGACCAATATTTATTGGATAGCCAGTGAACAGCATGGCTTCGAGTGTGAACAGACTGCTGAAAAACTGCATTGCGTTTCTGGGATATTCACCAGTGGTATAACGAAAGCCGGCCTGGGGTGCAGATTCAGATTAATTCAAGAATCGCAGTGAATGAATGGAACATTCTGTATTGGAAATTGGAAATGACTTCTGAAGGGTGAGTTATGTGGAATAGAAAATTAAGAGCTGACCAGCATTGAGTGGACAGTCAATTGAACAGCATGTCTGCGAGTGTGAACATGCCACTGAAAACCAGCATTGGGTTACTTGGACATTCACCAGTGTTGTAACGAAAGGCTACATGCAGTGCAGATTCAGATGAAATCCAAATTCGCAGTGAATGAATGGAACATTCTTTAGTGAATATAACAATAATTTCTGAAGGGTGGGTTGTGTGGACAGGAAAATGAAGAGCTGACCAGGGTTGAGTGGATAGCCAATTGAACAGCACAGATGCGACAGTGAACAGGCCGCTGAAAAACAGCATGGGGTTACTTGGTCATTCACCATTGTTGTAACGAAAAGCTACCTGGATCGGAGAGTCAGATGAATTCCAGATTTGCAGTGAATGCATGGAACATTCTGTAGTGGAGATAACAATGATTTCTAAAGGTTGGTTTGCGTGGACAGGAAAATGAAGAGCTGACCAGGGTTGAGTCAATAGCCAATTGAACAGGATGGCTGCTATTGTAAACAGGCTGCTGAATACCAGCATCCGGTTACTTGGAAATTCAACAGTTGTGTAATGAATACCTGCCGGGAGTGGAGAATCAAATAAATTCCAGATTCGCAGTGAATGAATGGAAAATTCTGTATTGGATATTCCAATGATTTCTGAAGGCTGGTTTATGAGGACAGGAAAATGAAGAGCTGAACGGGGTTGAGTGGATTGCCAATTGAACAGCACGGCCGCGAGTATGAACAGGCCGCTGAAAACCAGCCTTGGGTTACATGGACATTTACCAGTGGTGTAACGAAAGCCTGCCGGGAGTGGAGATTCAGATGAATTCCAGATCGCAGTGAATGAATGGAACATTCTGCAGTGGAAATTCCAATTATTTCTGAAGTCTGGATTGTGTGGAAAGGAAAAATGAAGAGCTGACCAGTGTTGAGTGGATAGCCAGTTAACAGCACGGCTTCGAGTGTGAACAGACTGCTGAAAACCGGTATTGCATTACTTGGACATTCACCAGTGGTGTAACAAAAGCCTGCCTGGAATGAAGATTCTGATTAATTCCAGATTCGAAGTGAATGAATGGAACATTTAGTAGTGGAGATTCCAAAGTTTTCTGCAGGCTGGGTTGTGTGGACAGGAAAAGAAAGAGCTGTCCACTCTGGAGTGGATAGCCAGTTGAACAGCCCACCTGTGAGTGTGAACAGGCCGCTGAAAACCAGCTTTTGGGTACTAGGATATTCACCAGTGTTGTAAAGAAATACTGCCTGGAATGGAGTTTCAATGAATTCCAGATTGGCAGTGAATGAACGGAACATTCTTCAGTGGAGATTCCAATGATTTCTGAAGTCTGGTATGTGTGGAAAGGAAAATGAATAGCTGACCAGGGTTGAGTGGATAGCCAGTTGAACAGCACGCCTGTGAATGTGAACAAGCCTCTGAAAACCAACATTGGGTTACTTGGAGATTCACCAGTGGTGTAACGATCGCCAGATTGGAGTGGAGATTCAGATGTTTTCCAGATTTGCAGTGAATCAATGGAACATTCTGCAGTGTAGATAACTATGATTTCAGAACTCTGGGTCATTTGCACCAGGAAATGAAGAGCTGAACATGGTGGAGTGGATAGCCATTGAACAGCATGGCTGCGGTAAGTGAACAGGCAGCTGACCATTAGCATTGGGTTACTTGGATATTCACCAGTGGTGTAACGATATCCTGCCTTGAGTGGAGATTTGGTGAATTCCAGATTGGCAGTGAATGAATGCAACATACTGTACTGGAGATTCCAATGATTTCTAAAGTCTGGGTTGTGTGGACAGGAAAGGAAAGAGAAGACCACTTTGGGTAGACAGCCAGTTGAACAGAACTCCTGCGAGTGTGAAGAGGATGCTGAAAACCAGCATTGGGTTACTTGGACATTCACCAGTGGTGTAACGAAAGCCTGCCTAGAGTGGAGATTCAGATGAACTCAAGATTTGCAGTGAATGAATGGAACATTCTGTAGTGGAAATTCCAATGACTTCTGAAATCTGGCTTCTGTGGACAGGAAAATGAAGAGCAGACCAGGTTATCGTGGATAGCCAGTTGAATAGCAGGCCTGCGAGTTTGAGCAGGCTGCTGATAACCACCATTGGGTTACTTCGATAGTCACCAGGGGTGTATCGAAACCCTGCCTGGAGTGGACATTCGATAAACTCCATATTGACAGTGAATGAATGGAACTTTCTGTAGTGGAGATTCCAATAATTTCTGAATTCTGGGATGTATGGATAGGAAAATGAAGAGCAAACGAGGTTGGCTTGGATAGCCAGTTGAATAGCAGTCCTGGAGTTTGAAACGGCTGCTAAAACCAGGATAGTGTTACTTGTATATTCACCAGTGGTGTAACGAAATCCTGCCTGGAGTGGAAATTCGATGGATTCCAGATTGGCAGTGAATTAAAGAACATTCTATGCTGGAGATTCCAATGATTTCTTGAAGTCTGGTTTGTTTGGACAGGAAAATAAAGAGCTGACAGGGGTTGAGTGGGTATACAGTTGAACAGCAGGCCTACAAGTGTGAACAGGCCTCTGAAATCCAGCATTGGGTGATTTGGACATTCAGCAGCGGTGTAACGAAAACCTGCCTTGAGTGGAGATTGGATAATCTCCAGATTGGCAGTGAATGAATGGAACATTCTGTAGTGGAGATTCCATGATTTCTGAAGTCTGGGTTGTGTTCAGAGAAAAAAAAGAGCTGACCACTCTTGAGTGGATAGTAGTTTAACAGCACACCTGCGAGTGAAAACAGGCCTCTGAAAACCAGTATGGGGTACTTGGATATTCATCAGTGTTGTAACGAAATTCTGCCTGGAGTGGAGATTCAGATGAATTCCAGATTCGCAGTGAATGAATAGAACATTCTGTAAGGTATATTCCAATGATTTTTGAAGTCTGAGTTGTGTGGACAACAAAAAGAAGAGCATACCAGTTTAGCTTGGATAGCCATTTGAACAGGAAGACTGCGAGTGTGAACAGTACGCGGAATACCATCATTGGATTACTTGGACATTCAGCAGTGTTGTAACCAAATCCTGCCTGGAGTGGAGATTCGATGAATTCCAGATTGGCAGTGAATGAATGGATCATTCTGTAGTGGAGATTCCAATCATTTCTGCAGTCTACGTTGTGTGGACAAGAAAATGAAAAGCTGACCAGGGTTAATTGTTTAGCCAGTTGAACAGCATGCCTGCGACTGTGAACAGGCCGCTGAAAACCAGCATTGGGTTACTTGGATATTCATCAGTGGTGTAACGAAAGCCTGCCTGGAGTGGAGATTTGATGAACTCCAGATTGGCAGTGAATGAATGGAACATTCTGTAGTGGAGATACTAATGATTTCAGAACTATGGTTTATTGGCACCTGGAAATGAAGAGCTGACCAGGGTGGTGTGGAGAGCCAATGAACACCATGCCTGCGGTATGTGAACGGGCCGCTGACAACTAGAATTGGGTTACTTGGATATTCACCAGTGGTGTAACGAAATCCTACCTAGTGTGGAGATTCGAGAAATTCCAGATTGGCAGTAAAGGAATGGAAATTATGTAGTGGGGATTCCAATGATTTCTGAACCCTGGGTTGTGTGGATAGTAAAATGAAGAGCTGAACAGGGTTCAGTGAATAGCCAGTTGAACAGAAGGCCTGCGAGTGTGAACAGGCGTCTGAACACCATCATTTCGTTACTTGGACATTCAGCAGTGGTGTAACGAAATCCTGCCTGGAGTGGAGATTCGATGATCTCCAGATTGGCACTGAATGAATGGATCATTATGTAGTGGATATTCCAAATATCTCTGATGTCTGGCTTGTGTGGTTAGGAAAGGAAAGGGTTGTGCACTGTGGAGTGGATTGCCATTTGAACAGCAATCCTGCGAGTGTGAACAGCACGCTGAAATTTGGTTCCTTGAACATTCAGCAGTGGTGTAATGAAACCCTGCCTGGATTGTTTCGCCTGTTGAACAGTACGCCGTGAGTGTGGACAGGCCGCTGAAAACAAGCATTGGTTTACTAGGTTATTCCCCAGTGGTGTAACAAAAAGCTGCCTGGAGTGGAGATTCGATTAATTACAGATTGGCAGTGAATGAATGGAACATTTTGTACTGGAGATTCCAATGGTTTCTGAATTCCAGGTTGTGTGGACAGGAAAATGAAGAGCTGACCAGGGTTCAGTGGATAGCCAGTTGAACAGCATGCCTGTGAGTGTGAACCGGCCGCTGAAACCAGCATTGGGTAACTTGGACATTCACCAGTGGTGTAACTAAAGCTTGCCGGGAGTGGAGAATCAGATGAATTTCAGATTCACAGTGAATGAATGGAACATTCTGTAGTGGAGATACCAATGATTTCAGAACTCTGGGTTATGGGCACCAGGAAATGAAGAGCTGACCAGGGTGGAGTGAATAGCCAGTGAACACCACACCTGCAATATGTGAACAGGCCGCTGACCACTCGCATTAGGTTACTGAGACATACAGAAGTATCCCAACCCTGACGAGTTTTAGAGGCATACGACCATCACCACAACTGGGTGGCATTGACCGGGACAGTACCATATGGTTTCGATTCATTCAGATGTCGATGCACACCAAGACTGGTTAGAGTGGACGATGATGAAAACTTCGGCTTGATTGACTGCACAGGAAGAAGAAAACGATATATGAAGATGTTGGTATTTAGATGAACTCAGTTGCGCTCGGTAGTGTGGCAGGTTAAATGAACAGAATACTAGATTAGACTGGAAAGGGAGATGAAAGGCAGGCCTGGTGAGATTGGCAGATTTGTAATTCGAATCGATTTCGTGGAGAACGAGAAGAAAGCTGGCATAATACATTGAATATTGAGATGAATTCACTTCTCTGCAGTGTGGATCGCTGTCACTCTCCCAGTCCTCCCGGACTTAATTGATTTGCTGGCGCGGTTCAGTAGCAACTTCATTTGGAGACTTGTGGTGAGTGTAATTTTGGCATATGAAATATTTCACGGGTTTCTTACCAGGCTTTGTCACGAGGGCCAGAAACTCTCGGCAGCTTCCCGGGCTCTCTGAGAGAGCGAGGAATAAACGCGGCTCGGCCAGGCTGGCTGCGTGACACACACATCCTACAGCTGTGCTATTGCGCCAGAGTGGCAGTGTGGATAGGCAGATGAAAATCAGCCCAGGGATGCGTGTAGAGTGCAGATTTAGATTATTACAAGTTTCTGGGTAGACTCAGCAGTGCTGTAACAAATGACTGCGTAGTGTGGAGATTCAGATGTATTCCAGACTCAGAGTGAATGACTGGAACATTCTGTAGTGGAGATTGCAATGATTTCTGATGTCTAGTTTGTGTGGAGAGGAAAATGAAGAACGGACCAGGGTGGAGTGGATAGCCAGTAAACAGCAAAGGAGGCTGAAAACCATCATTGGCTTACTTGGATATTCACCATTGGTGTAACTAAAGCCTGCCTGGAGTGGAGATTTGAAGAACTCCAGATTGGCAGTGAATGAATAGAACATTCTGTAGTGGAGATTCCAATGATTTCTGAAGTCTGATTTGTGTGGACAGGAAAAAGAAGTGCTGATCAGGGTGGAGTGGAAAGCCAGTTGAACAGCACGCCTGCGAGATTGAAAAGGCTGCTGAATACCAGCATTGGTTTACTTGGATAATCACCAGTGGTGTAAAAGATATCCTGAATGAAGTGGAAATACGATGAATTCCAGATTGGCAGTGAATGAATGGAACATTCTGTAGCGGAGATTCCAATGTTTTCTGAAGTTTAGGGTTTGTGGGCAGGAAAATGAAGAGCTGACCAGGGTTGAGTGGATAGCCAGTTGAAAACCACGCCGGCGATTGTGAACAGGCCTCTGAAATTGGGTTATTTGGACATGCAATAGTGGTGTAACGAAAGCATCCCTGGATTGGAGATTCGATGATCTCCAGACTTGCAGTGAATGAATGGAACATTCTGCATTGGAGATTCCAATGATTTCTGAAGTCTGAGTTGTGTGGACAGGAAAAGAAAGATCTGACCACTGTGCGGTGGATAGCCAGTTGAACAGCACGCCTGCGAGTGCGAACAGGACGCTGAAACCAGCATTGGGATACTTGGATATTCACCAGTGGTGTAACCAAAGCTGCCTGGAGTGGAGATTCAGATGAATTCCAGATTCGCAGCGAATGAATGGAACATTCAGAAGTGGAGATTCCAATGATTTACAAAGTCTAGTTTGTGTGTACATGAAAATGAAGAACAGACCAGATTAGAGTGAATATCGAGTTGAGCAGCAGGCCTGAGAGTTTGTAACAGGCTGCTGAAACCAGCAATGGTTTACTTGGATATTCACCAGTGATGTAACCTAAGCGTGCCTGGAGGGAGATTCGATGAATTCCAGATTGGCAGTGAATGAATGGAACATTCTGAAATGGAGATTCCTATGATTTCTGAAGTTTGGGTTATGTGGACAGGAAAATGAAGAGCTGACCAGAGTTGAGATGACAGCCAGTTGAACCGAACGCCTGCGAGTGTGAACAGGCATCTGAATACCAGCATTGGGTTACTTGGGCATTCAGCATTGGTGTTACAAAAAAAACTGCCTGGAGTGGAGATTCGATGATCTCCAGATTTGAAGTGAATGAATAGAACATTCTGTAGTGGAGATTCCAATGATTTCTGAAATCTGGTTGTGTGGACAGGAAAATGTAGAGCTTACCATGTTGGAGTGGATATCCAATTGAAGAGCACACCTGCGAGTGTGAACAGGCCGATGAAAAGCAGCCTTGCGTTACTTGGATATTCAGCAGTGGTGTAAAGAAGGCCTGCGTGGAATGGAGATCCGGTGAATTCTATATTGGCATTAATGAATGGAACATTCTGTAGTGGAGATTCCAATAATTTCTGAAGTCTGTGTTTTGTGGACAGAAAAATGAAGAGTTGACCAGGGTATAGTGGATATCCAGTTGAACAGCACACCTACGAGTGTGAACAGGCCTCTGAAAATCTGCATTGGGTTACTTGGACATTCAACCGTGTGTATCAAAAGCCTGTCTCGAGTGGAGATTCGATGATCTCCAGATTTGCAGTGAATGAATGGAACATTCTGTAGTGCAGATTCCGATGATTTCTGAAGTCCGGGATGTGTGGACAGGAAAAGAAAGAGCTGACCACTGTGGAGTGGAAAGCCAGTTGAACAGTAGACCTGCGAGTGTGAACAGGACGCTGAAAACCAGCATTGGGTTACATGGATATTCACCATTGTTGTAGCAAAATCCTGCCTGGAGTGGAGATTCGATGAATTCTAGATTGGCAGTGAATGAATGGAAATTCTGTAGAAGGAGATTCCAATGATTTCTGAAGTCTGGTCTTTGTGGACAGGAAAAGGCAGAGCTGACCAAGGGTGAGTGGATAGCCCGTTGAACAGCACGCCTGCAACTGTGAACAGGACACCGAAACTAACATAGGGTTACTTGGATATTCACCAGTGGTGAAACGAAAGCTTGCTTGGAGTGGAGATTCTATGAATTCCAGATTTGCAGTGAATGAATCGAACATTAGATAATCTCCAGATTGGCGGGTAATGAGTGGAACATTCTACAGTGGAAAGTCCAATGATTTCGGAAGTCTGGGTTGCCTGGACAGGAACACTCTGGAGTGGAGAGCCAGTTGAACAGCACGCCTGTGAGTGTGAACAGGGCGCTGAAAATCAGCATTGTGTTACTTGGACATTCAGCAGTTGTGTACTACAAGCCTGCCTGGAGTGGAGATTCACATGAATCCAAGATTCGCAGCGAATGAATTGAACATTCTGTAGTGGATATTCCAATGATTTCTGAAGTCTGGGTTGTGTGGACAGGAAAATGAAGAGCAGACTAGGTTAGAGTGGATAGCCAGTTGAATAGCAGGCCTGTGAGTTTGAAAAGGCTGCTGATAACCAGCAGAGTGTTACTTGGATATTCACCAGTCGTGTAACGAAATCCTGCCTGGAGTGTAGATTCCATGAATTCAAGATTGGCAGTGAATGAATGAAAATTTCTCTAGTGGAGATTCCATTTATTTCTGAATTCTGTGTTGTGTGGACAGGAAAATGAAGAGATGACGAGGGTTGAGTGTATAACCAGGTGAACAGCACGCCTGTCATTGTGACAGGGTTCTTAAAACCAGCACTGGGTTACTTGGACATTCACAAACGTTGTAACGAAAGCCTGCCTGGAGTGCAGATTCGATTAATTCCAGATTTGCAGTGAATGAATGGAACATTTTATAGTGGATATTCCAATGATTTCTGAAGTCTGTGTTGTTTGCACAGGAAAATGAAGTGCTGACTATGTTGGATTATAGCCAGTTCAACAGCACGCCTGCGAGTGTGAGCAGGCCGCTGAAAACCAGCATTGGATTACATGGACTTTCAACAGTGGTTTCACGAAAGCCTGTCTGGAGTGGAGATTCGATGAACTCCAGATTGGCAGTGAATGAATGGAACATTCTGTAGCAGAGATTCCAATGATTTCTGAAGTCTATGTTGTGTGGACAAGAAAATGCAGAGCTGACCTGGGTTGA
Organism: Sorex fumeus; assembly: GCF_029834395.1. Lineage (NCBI taxonomy): Eukaryota > Metazoa > Chordata > Mammalia > Eulipotyphla > Soricidae > Sorex > Sorex fumeus. The sequence continues at coordinate 5,042,067 of NW_026606144.1, read as the reverse complement.
GTGTTTAGCCAGTTGAGCAGCATGCCTTTGAGTGTGAACAGGCCTCTGGAAAAAAGCATTGGATTACTTGGGCATTCCACAGTGGTGTAACGAGAGCCCGCCTGGAGTGGATATTCAGATGATTTCCATGTTTGCAGTGAATGAATGGAACATTCTGTAGTGGAAATTCTAATGGTTTCTGATGTCTGGTTTATGTGGACAAGAAAATGAAGAGCTGAGCAGCGTTGAGTGGACAGCAAGTTGAACAGCACACCTTTGAGTGTGTACAGGACGGTGAAAACCAACATTGGGGTACTTGGACATTCACCAGTGGTGTAACGAAAGCCTTCCTGATGGGGAGATTCAGATGATTTCCAGATTTGCAGTGAATGAACGGAACATTCTGTAGTGAAGATACCAATGATTTCAGAATTCTTGGTTATTGGCACCAGGAAATGAAGAGCTGACCAGGGTGGAATGGATAGCCAGTGAACACCACGCCTGCGGTATGTGATCAGACCATTAGCATTGGGTAACTTGGATTTTCACCAGTGTTGTAACCAAATCCTGCCTGGAGTGGAGATTCATATGAATTCCAGATTCGCAGTGAATGAATGGAACATTCTGTAGTGGATATTCCAATGATTTCTCAAGTCTGGGTTGTGCGGATTGGAAAATGAAGAGCTGACCGGGGTTTAGAGGATAGTCAGTTGAATAGCATGCCTGCGAGTGTGAACAGGCCACTGGAAACCAGCATTGGGTTACTTGGAGATTCACCGTTGGTGGAACGAAAGTATGCCTAAAGTGGAGATTCAGATAAATTACAGATTGAGAGTGAATGAATGGAACAATCTGTAGTGGAGATCCCAATGATTTCTGAGTTCTGGGTTGTGTGGACAGGAAAATGAAGAGCAGACCAGGTTAGAGTGGAAAGTCAGTTGAAAAGCAGGCCTCCGAGTTTGAACACGCTAGCTGAAAACCAGCATAGGGTTACTTGGATATTCACCAGTGGTGTAATGAAATCCTTCCTGGAGTGAAAATTTGATGAATTCTAGATGGGCAGTGAAGGAATGTAACATTTTGTAGTGGAGATTCCAATGATTTCTGAAGTCTAGGTTTTGTGAACAGGAAAATGAAGATCTGACCAGGGTTGTGTGGATAGCCAGTTGAACTGCACGCCTGTGAGTGTGAACAGGCCGCTGAAAACCATCCTTGGGTTACTTGGACATTTAACAGTGGTGTAACGAAAGCCTGCCTGGAGTGGAGATTCAGATTAATTCCAGAATCGCAGGGAATCAATGGAATGTTCTGTAGTATAGATGCAAATGATTTCTAATTCTGGGTTATGGGCAACAGGAAATGAAGAGCTGACCAGTGTGGAGTTGATAGCCAGTGAGCACCACGCCTCCGGTATGTGAACAGGCAGCTGACCACTAGCATTGGGTTACTGGGACATGCAGAAGAATCCCAACCTTGACGAGTTTTAGAGTCATACGATCATCACCACCACACGGTGGCGTTGACCGGGAGAGTACCATATGGTTTCAAATTGATTCAGAAGTCAATACACACCAGGCCTGGTTAGAGTAGACGGGATAATGAAAACTTCGGTTTGATTGAGTGCACAGGCAGATCAAAAACATTATATGTAGTTGTTTATATTTAGATGAACTTAGGTCGCTCGGTAGTGTGGCAGGGTAAATGAACAGAATACTATATTCGACTGGATAGGGAGCTGAACAGCAGTCCTGTGGAGGGTTGACAGCAAATGCTCACGTGGCAGATCTCTAATTCGACTCGATTTCTTGGAGAACGAGAAGAAAGGCAGGCCTAATACATTGGATATTGAGATGAATTCAATATTCAGCAGTGTGGGTCACTGTCACTCTCCCAGTCCTCCTGGACTTCATTGATTTGCTTGCGCGGTTCAGTATCGTATTCGTTTGGAGACTTGTAGTGACTGTAATTTTGACATATGAAATATTTCACGGGTGTCTTGCCAGGCTTTGCCACAAAGGCCAGATTCTGTCGCCAGCTTCCCGGGCTCTCTGAGCGGGCGAAGAATTGAACCCCGCTCGGCCACGCTGGCTGCGTGACGCACTCATCAAACTGCTGTGCTTTCGCGACAGAATCGCAGTGTTGATAAGAAGATGAAAAGCAGCCCATGGATGATTTTATAGTGCAGATTCAGATTATCTCAAGTTTCTGGGTAGACATACCAGTGCTGTAATGAATGCCTGTGCAGAGTGGATATTCAGATGTATTCCAGACTCACAGTGAATTACCGGAACAAACTGTAGTGGAGATTCCAATGATTTCTGATGTCTGGACTCTGTGGACAGGAAAATGAAGAAACCACCAGGGTGGACTGGATAGCCAGTGAATAGCACAGGCTAGCTGAAAACCATCATTGGGTTGCGTGTACATTCACCAGTGGTGTAACAAAAGCCTTCCTGGAGTAGAGATTCGAAGAACTCCATATTGGCAGCAAATGAATGGAATATTTTGTAGTGGGTATTCCAATGATTTCTAAAGTCTGGGTTGTGTGGACAGGAAAAGGAAGATCTGACCAGGATGGAGCCATTTGAACAGCACACCTGCGAGTGTGAATGGGCCGCTGAAAACCAACATTGGGTTACTTGGATTTTCACCAGTGGTGTAACCAAAGCCTGCCTGGAGTGGAGATTTAGATGAATTCCAGATTCGCAGTGAATGAATGGAACATTCTGTAGTAGAGATACAAACGATTTCAGAACTTTGTGTAATGGGCACTAGGAAATGAAGAGCTGACCAGGGTGGAGTGGATAGCCAGTGAGCACCACGCCTGATGTATGTGAACAGGTCGCTGACCACTAGCATTGGGTTACTGGGACATGCAGAAAAATCCCAACCCTGACGAGTCTTAGAGGCATACGATCATCACCACCACTGGGTGGCATTGACCGGGAGAATACCATATCGTTTCTATTGATTCAGAAGTCCATGCACACCAGACCTGGTTAGAGTGGACGGGATGATGATAACTTCGGCTTTATTGAGTGCACCGGCAGTGAAAACCAGATATGTAGGTGTTGACATTTAGATGAATTCAGGTTGCTCGGTAGTGTGGCAGGGTTAATAAACAGAATACTGTATTCAACTGGATAGGGAGCTGTACAGCAGGCCTGGGGAAAGTTGAAAGCAAATGCTCACTTGGCAGATTTCTAATTCGATGCAATTTCGTGGAGAACTAGAAGAAACGCAGGCTTTATACATTGGATATTGAGATGAATTCACAACTCAGCAGTGTGGATCACTGTCACTCTCCCAGTCCTCCCGGACTTCATTGATTTGCTGGCATGGTTCAGTAGCATCTTCGTTTGAAGACTTGTGGTGAGTCTAATTTAGGCATATGAAATATTTCACGAGTATCTTGCCAGGCTTTGCCACAAGACCCAGATACTCTAGGTAGCTTCCCGGGCTCTCTGAGAGAACGAGGAATTGAGCGTGGCTCGGCCAGGATGGCTGCGTGACGTAGACGTCCTACTGTTGTGCTTTCGCGCCAGAATGGCAGTGTAGATAGGAAGATGTAAAGCAGCCCATGGATGATTGTAGAGTGCAGATTCACATCATTCCAAGTTTCTGGTAGACATACCAGTGCTGTAACGAAAGACTGCGCCGAGTGGAGATTCAGATGTATTCCAGACACGCAGTGAATGACCGGAACATTCTGCAGTGGGGATTCCAATGATTTCTGATGTCTGCGTTGTGTGGACTGGAAAATGAAGGGCTGCAAAGTGTGGAGAGGACAGTCAGTGACCAGCACAGGCCGCTGAATACCATCATTGAGTTACATGGACATTCACCAGAGGTGTAACGGAAGCCTGCCTGGAGTGTAGATTTAGATGAAATCCAGGATGGCAGTGAATGAATGGAACATTCTGTAGTGGAAATTCCAATAATTTCTGAAGTCTGGGTTGTGTGGACAGGAAAAGGAAGAGTTGACCAGGTTGGTGTGGATAGCTTGTTGAGCAGCACGAATGCGAGTGTGAACAGGCCGCTAAAAACCAGCATTGGGTTACTTCGACATTTACCAGTGGTTTAACATTTACCAGAGGTTTTGTGTGTAAACACAGAAAAAATAAAAAGGCCGGCGTTCAGGCCGTTTCCCCACTCCAGGGAGGTCAATGGAGATTGTCAGGTCATGACAGCATTTGCCTATGATCAAACTCTTAACTTATAGTTAAGAATCGTGGCACCTTGGCCAGGCCCATCGCGATGCCAGGGTAGCACATAACTTACTGGCTTGCCCTGGTTCCTTCCAGTCCCACGTCGGGACCCTGCCCTTGGGTGCTAGAAAATGAGGGCAACTGTGGCTTAAGTTGAGAATGCAGATGTCCCGGAGTGAATAATATTCTAAGACAATCAATTCCTAAGTTACAAAGCATATTAATTAATTGTCTTCCTGTATCTATACAAAAGGACATTGCATTAAAGTAAACTGCTCAAAAGACATCAGGAGAGGAGAAAGGCAATATTAACTTATAGTAAAGCTTCAGTGTCTAAGAAGGATGAGACCTTGCAAATTGGTTGGGGAACAGAGCATAGCAGTGTTTACAGACAAATAGAAATGAATCGGGAGCACTTTGATGGGTGCAACCTGATAGACCTAAGCTCCGTGTACTCCAAGAGAAAGCCTGCCTGCAGTGGAGATTCGATGAACTCCAGATTGGAAGCGAATGAATGAAAAATTATGTAGTGGAGATTCCAATGATTTCTGAAGTCTGGATTGTGTGGACATGAAAATGAAGAGCTGACTAGGCTTGAGTGGATAGCCACTTGAACAGTATGCCTGCGAATGTGAATAGATAGCTGTAACCAGCATTGGGTTACTTGGACATTCACAAGTGGTGTAAGGAAAGCCTGCCTGGAGTGAAGATTCAGATGAATTCCAGATTCGCAGTGAATGAATGGAACATTCTGTAGTGGAGATACCAATGATTTCAGAACTATGGGTCATTGGCACCAGGAAATGAAGAGCTTTCCAGGGTGGAGTGGGAAGCCAGTGAAGAACACACCTGCGAGTGTGAACAGGCCACAGAAAACCAGCATTGGGTTATTGGAACATACAGAAGAATTCCAACCCTGACTAGTTTTAGAGGATTTCGACCATCACCACCACAGGGTGGCGTTGACTGGCAGAGTACCATATGGTTTCCATTGATTCAGAAGTTGATGCACACCAGGCCTGGTTAGAATAGACAGGATGATGAAAACTTTGGCTTGATTGAGTGCACAGGCAGAAAAAAACCAGATATGTACGTGTTTATATTTAGAAGAACTCAGGTCACTCAGTAGTGTGGCAGGGTTAAAGAACAGATTACTACATTCGGCCAGATTGAGAGCAGAACAGCAGGCCTTGGGAGAGTTGACAGCAAATGCTCACCTGGCAGATATTTAATTCGACTCGATTTCATGGAGAACGAGGAGAAATGCAGGAATAATACATTGGATATTGAGATGAGTTCACTAGTCAGCAGTGTGGATCACTGTCACTCTCCCAGTCTTCCCTTACTTCATTAATTTGCTGGCGTTGTTCAGTAATGTCTTTGTTTGGAGACTTGTGGTGACCGTAATATTAGCATAAGGAATATTTCACGGGTGGATTGCCAGTCTTTGCAGGGAGGACCAGATACTCTCCGGAGCTTCCTCTATTAGAGGGCAAGGAATTGAACCCGATATTGGCAGGGAATGAATGGAACATTCCGTAGGAGAGATTCCAATGATTTCTTAAGTTTGGGTTTTGTGTACAGGAGAATGAAGAGCAGAGCAGGGAAGAGTGGATAGCCTGTTGAACAGCAGACTGCGACTTTGAACTGGCTGCTGAAAACCAACATTGGGGTACTTGGATATTCACCAGTGGTGTCAAGGAATCCTGCCTGGAGTGGAGATTCGATGAATTCCCGATTGGGAGTGAATGAATGGAACATTCTGTAGTGGAGATTCGAATTACGTCTGAAGTCTGGGTTTTGTGGACAGGAAAATGAAGAGCTGACCAGGGTTGAGTGGACAGGCAGTTGGACAGCACGCCTGGGAGAGTGATCATGCCTCTGAAATCCAGCATTGGATTCCGTGGACATCATCAGTGGTGTAACGAAAGCCTGCCTGGAGTTGGAGATTCGATGAATTCCAGATTGGAATTGAATCAATGGAACAGTCTGTATTGGGGATTCCAATGAATTCTGAAGTATGGTTTCTGTGGACAGGAAAAGAATAATCTGACCACTGTGTAGTGGATTTCCAGTTCAACAGCACGTCTGCGAGTGAGAACAGAACGCTGAAAATCAGCATTCAGCTATTTAGAAATTCACCAGTCGTGTAACTAAAGTCTGCCTGGAGTGGAGATTCGATGAATTCCAGATCGGCCGTGAATGAATGGAACATTCTGTATAGGAGATTATAATAGTTTCTGAAGTCTAAGTTAGGTGGACAGGAAAATGTAGAGCTGACCAGGGTTGAGTGGATAGTCAGTTGAACGGCACTCCTGCGAGTGTGAACAGGCCGCTGAAAAGCAGCCTTGGGTTACTTGTACATTCAACACTAGTGAAACGAAATCCGGCCTTGAGTGGAGATTCGATGAATTCCAGATTGGGAGTGAATGAATGGAACATTCTGTAGTGGAGATCCCATTGAATTTTGAAGTCTGGGTTGAGTGGACAGGAAAATGAAGAGCTGATCAGGTTGGAGAGGATAGCCAGTAGAATATCACACCAGCGAGTGTGAAAAGGCCGCGAAAAACCAGCATTGGGGTACTTGCATATTGACCAGTGGTGTAACGAAATCCTGCCTGGAGTGGAGATTCGATGAATTCCAGATTGGCAGTGAATGAATGGAACATTCTGTACAGGAGAATCCAAACATTTCTGAAGTCTAGGTAGTGGGGACAGGAAAATGAAGAGCTGACCAGGGTTCAGAGGATAGCCAGTTGAAAAGCACGCCTCCGAGGGGGATCAGGACAATGAAAACGAGAAACGTGTTACTTGGACATTCAACAGAGGTGTAACGAAAGCCTGCCTGGAGTAGAGATTCAGATGAATTCCAGATTCGCAGTGAATGAATGGAACGTTCTGTAGTGGAGATTCCAATTATTTCTCAAATCCGATGTGTGTGGACAGGAAAATCAAGAGCAGGCCAGGTTAGAATGGATAGCCAGTTGAACAGCAGGCCTGCGAGATTGAACAGCCCTCTGAAAACCAGCATTGGGTTACTTGGACATTCACCAGTGGTATAACGAATGCGGTCATGGTGTGGAGGTTCAGATGAATTCCCGATTCGCAGTGAATGAATTGAATATTCTGTAGCGGATATTTCAATGATTTCTGTCGTGTGGGTTGTTTGGACAGTAAAAGAAAGACTTGACCACTGTGGAGTGGATATCCAGTTGAATAGCATGCATGCGAGTGTGAACAATATGCTGAAAACCAGCAATGTGTTACTTGGATATTCATGAGTGGTGTAAAGATAGCCTGCCTGGAGTGTAGGTTCCAAGAATTCCAAATAGGCAGTGAATGAATGGAACATTCTGTAGTGGAGATTCCAATGGTTTCTGAATTCTACGTTGTATGGACAAGAAACTGAAGAGCATTCCAGGTGGGATTTGATAGCCAGTTGAAGACCAGGCCTGCGAGTTTGAACAGGATGCTGAAAACCACCATTTGGTTACTTGAATATTCCCCAGTTGTGTAAAGAAATCCTGTCTGCAGTGGAGATTCGATGAATTCCAGATTGGCAGTGAATGAGTGGAACATTCTGAAGTGGAGATTCTAATGGTTTCTGAAGTCTCGGTTATGTGATCAGGAAAAAGAAGAGCTGACCAGGGTTGAGTGGACAGCCAATTGAACAGCACGACTCCGAGTGTGAACACGCCTATGAAAACCAGCATTGGTTACTTGAACATTCACCAGTGGTGTAACGAAAGCTTGCCTGGAGTGGAGATTCGAAGAACTTCAGATTAGCAGTGAAAGAGTGGAATATTCTGTAGTGGAGATTCAAATGATTTCGATAGACTGGGTTGAGTGGACAGGAAATGGAAGAACTGACCAGGTCAGAGTGGATAGCCCGTTGAACAGCACGCCTGGGTGTGAAGCGGACGCTGGAAAACAGCATTAGGTTACTTGGATATTCTCCAATGGTGCAACGAAAGCATGCCTGGAGTGGAGATTCCATGAATTCGATATTGGCAGGGAATGAATGGAACATTCCGTAGGAGAGATTCCACTGATTTCTGAAGTCTGGTATTGCGTACAGGAAAATGAAGAGCAGAGCAGGGAAGAATGCATAGGCTGTTGAACAGCAGACTGCGACTTTGAACTGGCTGCTGAAAACCCACATTGGGTTACTTGGATATTCACCAGTGGTGTAAAGGAATACTGCCTGGAGTGGAGATTCGATGAATTCCCGATTGGGAGTGAATGAATGGAACATTCTGTAGTGGAGATTCCAATTACCTGTGAAGTCTGGGTTTTGTTGACAGGAAAATGAAGAGCTGACCAGGGTTAAGTGGTTAGGCAGTTGGAGAGCACGCCTGCGAGTATGATCATGCCGCTGAAATCCAGCATTGGATTCCTTGGACAGGATCAGTGGTTTAACGAATGCCTGCCTGGAGTTGGAGATTCGATGAATTCCAGATTGGAATTGAATCAATGGAACAGTCTCTATCGGGGATTCCAATGAATTCTGAAGCATGGTTTGTGTGGACAGGAAAAGAATAATCTGACCACTGTGCAGTGGATTGCCAGTTCAACAGCACGTCTGCGAGTGAGAACAGAACGCTGAAAATCAGCATTCAGTTACTTTGATATTCACCAGTCGTGTAACTAAAGTCTGCCTGGAGTGGAGATCCGATGAAATCCAGATCTGCAGTGAATGAATGGAACATTCTGTAGTGGAGATTATAATGGTTTCTGAAGTCTAATTTATTTGGACAGGAAAATGTAGAGCTGACCAGGCTTGAGTGGATAGTCAGTTGAACAGCACTCCTGCGAGTGTGAACAGCATGCTGAAAACCAGCAATGTGTTACTTGGACATTCACAGTGGTGTAAAGAAAGCCTTCCTGGCGTGTAGGTTCCAGGAATTCCAAATAGGCAGTGAATGGATGGAACATTCTGCAGTGGAGATTCCAATGGTTTCTGAATTCTACATTGGATGTACAAGAAACTGAAGAGCTTGCCAGGTGTGATTTGATAGCCAGTTGAAGACCAGGCCTGCGAATTTGAAGAGGCTGCTGAAAACCACCATTGAGTTACTTGAATATTCACCAGTGGTGTAAAGAAATCCTGTCTGCAGTGGAGACTCGAAGAATTCCAGATTGGCAGTGAATGAGTGGAACAATCTGAAGTGGAGATTCTAATGGTTTCTGAAGTCTCGGTTATGTGAACAGGAAAATATAGAGATGACCAGGGTTGAGTGGTGAGTCAGTTGAACAGCACTCCTGTGAGTGTGAACAGGCCGCTGAAAAGCAGCTTTGGGTTACTTGTACATTCAACACTAGTGAAACGAAATCCGGCCTGGAGTGGATATTCGATGAATTCCAGATTAGGAGTGAATGGATCGAACATTCTGTAGTGGAGATCCCATTGAATTTTGAAGTCTGGGTTGAGTGGACAGGAAAATGAAAAGCTGATCAGGTTGGAGAGGATAGCCAGTAGAATAGCACACCAGCGAGTGTGAATAGGCCGCGAAAAACCAGCATTGGGGTACTTGGATATTGACCAGTGGTGTAAAGAAATCCTGCCTGGAGTGGAGATTCTATGAATTCCAGATTGGCAGTGTATGAATGGAACATTCTGTACAGGAGATTCAAATCAATTCTGAATTCTAGGTTGTGGGGACAGGAAAATGAAGTGTTGACCAGGGTTCAGTGGATAGCAAGTTGAACAGCATGCTTCCCCGGGTGATAAGGACAATGAAAAAGAGCAGTGTGTTACTTGCACATTCAACAGAGGTGTAACGAAAGCCTGCCTGGAGTGGAGATTCAGATGAATTCCAGATTCGCAGTGAATGAATGGAACGTTCTGTAGTGGAGATTCCAATTATTTCTGAAATCCGATGTGTGTGGACAGGAAAATGAAGAGCAGACCTGGTTAGAATGGATAGCCAGTTGAACAGCAGGCCTGCGAGATTGAGCAGTCCTCTGAAAACCAGCATTGCGTTACTTGGTCATTCACCAGTGGTATAACGAATTCGTTCATGGAGTGGAGGTTCAAATGAATTCACTATTCGCAGTGAATGAATTGAACATTCTGTAGTTGATATTCCAATGATTTCTGTCGTGTGGGTTGTTTGGACAGTAAAAGAAAGACTTGACCACTGTGGAGTGGATAGCCAGTTGAATAGCATGCATGCGAGTGTGAAAAGTATGCTGAAATCCAGCAATGTGTTACTTGGACATTCACCAGTGGTGTAAAGAAAGCCTGCCTGGAGTGTTGGTTCCAAGAATTCCAAATAGGGAGTGAATGAATGGAACATTCTGTAGTGGAGATTCCAATGGTTTCTGAATTCTACGTTGTATGGACAAGAAACTGAAGACCTTACCAGGTGGGATTTGATAGACAGTTGAAGAAAAGGCCTGCGAATTTGAACAGGCTGCTGAAAACCACCATTGGGTTACTTGGATATTCACCAGTGGTATAAAGAATGCGTTCATGGAGTGGAGGTTCTTATGAATTCCCGATTCGCAGTGAATGAATTGAACATTCTGTTGTGGATATTCCAATAATTTCTGTCGTGTGGGTTGTTCGGACAGTAAAAGCAAGACTTGACCACTGTGGAGTGGATAGCCAGTTGAATAGCATGCATGCGCGTGTGAACAGTATGCTGAAAACCAGCAGTGTGTTACTTGGACATTCACCAGTGGGGTAAAGAAAGCCTGCCTGGAGTGTAGGTTCCAAGAATTCCAAATAGGCAGTGAATGAATGGAACATTTTGTAGTGGAGATTCCAATGGTTTCTGAATTCTACGTTGTATGAACAAGAAACGGAAGAGCTTAACAGGTGGGATTTGATAGCCAATTGAAGACCAGGCCTGCTAATTTGAACAGGCTGCTTAAGACCTCCATTGGGTTAATTGAATATTCACGAGTGGTGTAAAGAAATCCTGTCTGCAGTGGAGATTCGATGAATTCCAGATTGGCAGTGAATGAATGGAACATTCTGCAGTAGAGATTCTAACGATTTCTGAAGTCTGGGTTGTGTGAACAGGAAAAAGAAGAGCTGACCAGGGTTGGGTGGACAGCCAGTTGAACAGCACGACTCCGAGTGTGAACACGCTTATGAAAACCAGCATTGGTTAATTGGTCATTCACCAGTGGTGTAACGAAAGCTTGCCTGGAGTGGAGATTCGAAGGACTTCAGATTAGCAGTGAAAGAGTGGAATATTCTGTAGTGGAGATTGAAATGATTTCAAAAGTCTGGGTTGTGTGGACAGGAAATGGAAGAGCTGACCAGGTTTGACTGGATAGCCCGTTGAACAGCACGCCTGAGAATGTGAAGCGGACGCTAGAAAACACCATTAGGTTACTTGGACATTCTCCAATGGTGCAACGAAAGCATGCCTGGAGTGGAGATTCCATGAATTCGATATTGGCAGGGAATGAATGGAACATTCCGTAGGAGAGATTCCAATGAATTCTGAAGTCTGGGTTTTGTGTACAGGAAAATGAAGAGAAGAGCAGGGAACAGTGGATAGCCTGTTGCACAGCAGACTGCGACTTTCAACTGGCTGCTGAAAACCAACATTGCGTTACTTGGATATTCACCAGTGGTGTCAAAGAATCCAGCCTGGAGTGGAGATTCGATGAATTCCCGATTGGGAGTGAGTGAACGGAACATTCTCTAGTGGAGATTCCAATTACTTCTGAAGTCTGGGTTTTGTGGACAGGAAAATGAAGAGCTGACCAGGTTTGAGTGGATAGGCAGTTGGACAGCACGCCTGCGAGTGTTATCATGCCTCTGAAACCCAGCATTGGATTCCTTGGACATCATCAGTGGTGTAACGAAAGCCTTCATGGAGTTGGAGATTCGATGAATTCCAGATTGGAATTGAAACAATGGAACAGTCTGTAGTGGAGATTCCAATGAATTCTGAACTATGGTTTGTGTGGACAGGAGAAGAATTATCTGACCACTGTGTAGTGGAATGCCAGTTCAACAGCGCGTCTGCGAGTGGAAACAGAACGCTGAAAATCAGTATTCAGTTACTTAGATATTCACCAGTCGTGTAACTGAATTCTGCCTGGAATGGAGATTCGATGAATTCCAGATAGGCAGTGAATGAATGGAACATTCTGTAGTGGAGATTATAATGGTTTCTGAAGACTAAGTTATGTGGACAGGAAAATGTAGAGCTGACCAGGGTTGAGTGGATAGTCAGTTGAACAGCACTCTTGCGAGTGTGAACAAGCCGCTGAAAAGCAGGCTTGGGTTACTTGTACATTCAAGACTAGTATAGAGAAATCGGGCGTGGAGTGGAGATTCGATGAATTCCAGATTGGGAGTGAATGAATGGAACATTCTGTAGTGGAGATTCCATTGAATTTTGAAGTCTGGGTTGAGTGGACAGGAAAATGAGGAGCTGACCAGGATTCAGTGGATAGCCAGTTGAACAGCACGCCTCCGACAGGGATCAGGACAATGAAAACGAAAAGTGCGTTACTTGGACATTCAACAGTGGTGTAACGAAAGCCTGCCTGGAGTGGAGATTCAGATGAATTCCAGATTCGCAGTGAAGAAATGGAACGTTCTGTAGTGGAGATTCCAATTATTTCTGAAATCCGATGTGCGTGTACAGGAAAATGAAGAGCAAAACAGGTTAGAATGGATAGCCAGTTGAACAGAAAGCCTGCGAGAATGAACAGTCCTCTGAAAACCAGCATTGGGTTACTTGGACATTCACCAGTGGTATAACGAATGCGTTCATGGAGTGGAGGTTGAGATGAATACCCGATTGGCAGTGAATGAATTGAACATTCTGTAGTTGATATTCCAATTATTTCTGTCGTGTGGGTTGTTTGGACAGTAAAAGAAAGACTTGACCACTGTGGAGTGGATAGCCTGATGAATAGCATGCATGCGAGTGTGAACAATATGCTGAAAACCAGCAATGTGTTAATTGGACATTCACCAGTGGTGTAATGAAAGCCTGCCTGGAGTGTAGGTTCCAAGAATTCCAAATAGGCAGTGAATGAATGGAACATTCTGTAGTTGAGATTCCAATGGTTTCCCTGTTCTACGTTGTACGGACAAGAAACGGAAGAGCTTACCATGTGGGATTTGATAGCCAGTTGAAGACCAGGCCTGCGAATTTGAACAGGCTTCTGAAGACCACGATTGGGTTACTTGAATATTCCCCAGTGGTGTAAAGAAATCCTGTCTGCAGTGGAGATTCGATGAATTCCAGATCGGCAGTGAATGAATGGAACATTCTGTAGTGGAGATTATAATGGTTTCTGAAGTCTAAGTTATGTGGACAGGAAAATGTAGGGCTGACCAGGGTTGAGGGGATAGTCATTTGAAAAGCAATCCTGCGAGTGTGAACAGGCCGCTGAAAAGCAGGCGTGGGTTACTTGTACATTCAACACTAGTGAAAAGAAATCGGGCCTGAAGTGGAGATTCGATGCATTCCAAATTGGCAGTGAAGGAATGGAACATTCTGTACAGGAGATTCCAATTATTTCTGAAGTCTAGGTAGTGGGGACAGGAAAATGAAGAGCTGACCAGGGTTCAGTGGATAGCCAGTTGAACAGCACACCACCGAGGGTGATCAGGACAATGAAAACGAGCAGTGCGTTACTTGGACTATCAACAGTGGTGAAACGAAAGCCTGTCTGGAGTGGAGATTCAAATGAATTCCAGATTCGCAGTGAATAAATGGAACGTTCTGTAGTGGAGATTCCAATTATTTCTGAAATCCGATGTGTGTGGACAGGAAAATTAAGAGCAAAACCGGTTAGAATGGATACCCAGTTGAACAACAGGCCTGCGAGAATGAACAGTGCTCTGAAAACCAGCATTGGGTTACTTGGATATTCACCAGTGGTATAACGAATGCGTTCATGGAGTGGAGGTACAGATGAATTCCCGATTCGCAGTGAATGAAATGAACATTCTATAATGGATACTCCAATGATTTCTGTCGTGTGGGTTGTTTGGACAGTAAAAGAAAGACTTGACCACTGTGGAGTGGATTACCAGTTGAATAGCATGCATGGGAGTGTGAACAGTATGCTGAAAACCAGCTATGTGTTACTTGGACATTCACAAGTGGTGTAAAGAAAGCCTGCCTGGAGTGTTGGTTCCAAGAATTCCAAATAGGCAGTGAATGAATGGAACATTCTGTAGCGGAGAATCCAATGGTTTCTGAATTCTACGTTGTATGGACAAGAAACTGAAGAGCTTACTAGGTGCGATTTTATAGACTTTTGAAGACCAGGCCTGCGAGAATAAACAGTCCTCTGAAAACCAGCATTGGGTTACTTGGACATTCACCAGTGGTATAACGAATGTGTTCATGGAGTGGAGGTTCATATGAACTCCCGATTCGCAGTGAATGAATTGGACATTCTGTAGTGGATATTCCAATAATTTCTGTCGTGTGGGTTGTTTGGACTGTAAAAGTAAGACTTGACCACTGTGGCGTTGATAACCAGTGGAATAGCATGCATGCGAGTGTAAACGGCATGCTGAAAACCAGCAGTGTGTTACTTGGACATTCACCAGTGGTGTAAAGAAAGCCTGCCTGGTGTGTAGGTTCCAAGGATTCCAAATAGGCAGTGAATGAATGGAACATTCTGTAGTGGAGATTCCAATGGTTTCTGAATTCTACGTTGTATGGACAAGAAACTGAAGAGCATTCCAGGTGGGATTTGATAGCCAGTTGAAGACCAGGCCTGCGAATTTGAACAGGCTGCTGAAGACCACCATTGGGTTACTTGAATATTCACCAGTGGTGTAAAAAAATCCTGTCTGCAGTGGAGATTCGATGAATTCCAGATTGGCAGTGAATGAATGGAACATTCTGAAGTGGAGATTCTAATGGTTTCTGAAGTCTGGGTTATGTGAACAGGAAAACGAAGAGCTGACCAGGGTTGGGTGGACAGCCAGTTGAACAGCACGACTCCGAGTGTGAACACGCCTACGAAAACCAGCATTGGTTACTTGGACATTCACCAGTGGTGCAACGAAAGCTTGCCTGGAGTGGAGATTCGAAGAACTTCAGATTAGCAGTGAATGAGTGGAATATTCTGTAGTGGAGATTCAAATGATTTCGAAAGTCTGGGTTGTGTGGACAGGAAATGGAAGAGCTGACCAGATTTGACTGGATAGCCCGTTGAACAGCACGCCTGAGAATGTGAAGCGGACGCTAGAAAACAGCATTAGGTTACTTGGACATTCTCCAATGGTGCAATGAATGCATGCCTGGAGTGGAGATTCCATGAATTCAATATTGGCAGGGAATGAATGGAACATTCCGTAGGAGATATTCCAATGAATTCTGAGGTCTGGGGATTGTGTACAGGAAAATGAAGAGCAGAGCAGGGAAGAGTGGACAGCCTGTTGCACAGCAGACTGCGACTTTGAACTGGCTGCTGAAAACCAACATTCCGTTACTTGGATATTCACCAGTGGTGCCAAGGAATCCTGCCTGGAGTGGAGATTCGATGAATTCCCGATTGGGAGTGAATGAATGGAACATTCTGTAGTGGAGATTCCAATTACTTCTGAAGTCTGGGTTTTGTGGACAGGAAAATGAAGAGCTGACCAGGGTTGAGTGGATAGGCAGTTGGACAGCACGCCTGCGAGTGTGATTATGACTCTGAAATCCAGCATTGGATTCCTTGGACATCATCAGTGGTGTAACGAAAGCCTGCCTGGAGTTGGAGATTCGATGAATTTCAGATTGAATTGAAACAATGGAACAGTCTGTATTGTAGATTCCAATGAATTCTGAAGTATGGTTTTTTTGGACAGGAAAAGAATAATTTGACCACTGTATAGTGGATTGCCAGGTCAACAGCACGTCTGCGAGTGAGAACAGAACGCTGAATATCAGCATTCAGTTACTTAGATATTCACAAGTCGTGTATCTGAATTCTGCCTGGAGTGGAGTTTCGATAAATTCCAGATCGGCAGTGAATGAATGGAACATTCTGTAGTGGAGATTATAATGGTTTCTGAAGTCTAAGTTATGTGGACAGGAAAATGTAGAGCTGACCAGGGTTGAGTGGATAGTCAGTTGAACAGCACTCCTGCGAGTGTGAACAGGCCGCTGAAAAGCAGGCTTGGGTTACTTGTACATTCAACACTAGTGAAAAAAAATCGGGCCTGGAGTGGAGATTCGATGAAGTCCAGATTGGGAGTGAATGAATGGAACATTCTGTAGTGGAGATTCCATTGAATTTTGAAGTCTGGGTTGAGTGGACAGGAAAATAAAGAGCTGATCAGGTTGGAGAGGAATGCCAGTAGAATAGCACACCAGCGAGTGTGAACAGGCCGCGAAAAACCAGCATTGGGGTACTTGGATATTGACCAGTGGTGGAATGAAATCCTGCCTGGAGTGGAGATTCGATGAATTCCAGATTGGCAGTGAAGGAATGGAACATTCTGTACAGGAGATTCCAATCATTTCTGAAGTCTAGGTAGTGCGGACAGGAAAATGAAGAGCTGACCTGGGTTCAGTGGATCGCCAGTTGAACAGCACACCTCTGAGGGGGATCAGGACAATGAAAACGAGCAGTGCGTTACTTGGACATTCAACAGTGGTGTAACGAAAGCCTGCCTGGAGTGGAGATTCAAATGAATTCCAGATTCGCAGTGAATAAATGCAACGTTCTGTAGTGGAAATTCCAATTATTTCTGAAATCCGATGTGTGTGGACAGGAAAATGAAGAGTAAAACAGTTTAGAATGGATAGCCAGTTGAACAAAAGGCCTGCGAAAATGAACAGTCCTCTGAAAACCAGCATTGGGGTACTTGGATATTCACCAGTGGTATAACGAATGAGTTCATGGAGTGAGGGTTGAGATGAATTCCCGAATCGCAGTGAATGAACTGAACATTCTGTACTGGATATTCCAATGATTTCTGTCGTGTGGGTTGTTTGGACAGTAAAAGAAAGACTTGACCACTGTGGAGTAAATAACCAGTTGAATAGCATGCATGCGAGTGTGAACAGTATGCTGAAAACCAGCTATGTGTTACTTGGACATTCACAAGTGGTGTAAAGAAAGCCTGCCTGGAGTGTAGGTTCCAAGAATTCCAAATAGGCAGTGAATGAATGGAACATTCTGTAGTGGAGATTCCAATGGTTTCTGAATTCTACGTTGTATGGACAACAAACTGAAGAGCTTACGAGGTGCGATTTTATAGACTGTTGAAGACCAGACCTGCGAGAATAAACAGTCCTCTGAAAACCAGCATTGGGTTACTTGGACATTCACCAGTGGTATAACGAATGCGTTCATGGAGTGGAGGTTCAGATGCATTCCCGATTCGCAGTGAATGAATTGAACATTCTGTAGTGGATATTCCAATAATTTCTGTCTTGTGGGTTGTTTGGACAGTAAAAGAAAGACTTGACCACTGTGGCATTGATAACCAGTGGAATAGCATGCATGCGAGTGTAAACGTTATGCTGAAAACCAGCAGTATGTTACATGGACATTCACCAGTGGTGTAAAGAAAGCCTGCCTGGAGTGTAGGTTCCAAGAATTCCAAATAGGCAGTGAATGAATGGAACATTCTGTAGTGGAGATTCCAATGGTTTCTGAATTCTACGTTGTATGGACAAGAAACTGAAGAGCATTCCAGGTGGGATTTGATAGCCAGTTGAAGACCAGGCCTGCGAATTTGAACAGGCTGCTGATATACCACCATTGGGTTACTTGAATATTCACCAGTGGTGTAAAGAAATCCTGTCTGCAGTGGAGATTTGATGAATTCCAGATCGGCAGTGAATGAATGGAACATTCTGAAGTGGAGATTCTAATGGTTTCTGAAGTCCGGGTTATGTGAACAGGAAAAAGAAGAGCTGACCAGGCTTGGGTGGACAGCCAGTTGAACAGCACGACTCCGAGTGTGAACACGCCTATGAAAACCAGCATTGGTTACTTGGACATTCACCAGTGGTGTAACGAAAGCTTGCCTGGAGTGGAGATTCGAAGAACTTCAGATTAGCAGTGAATGAGTGGAATATTCTGTAGTGGAGATTCAAATGATTTCGAAAGTCTGGGTTTTGTGGAGAGGAAACGGAAGAGCTGACCAGGTTGGAGTGGATATCCCGTTGAACATCACGCCTGGTAGTGTGAAGCGGACGCTAGAAAACAGCATTAGGTTACTTGGACATTCTCCAATGGTGCAACGAAAGCATGCCTGGAGTGGAGATTCCATGAATTCGATTTTGGCAGGGAATGAATGGAACATTCCGTAGGAGAGATTCCAATGATTTCTGATGTCTGGTTTTTGTGTACAGGAAAATGAAGAGCTGACCAGGGAAGATTGGATAGCCTGTGGAACAGCAGAGTGCGACTTTGAACTGGCTGTTGAAAACCAACATTGTGTTCCTTGGATATTCACCAGTGGCGTCAAGGAATCCTACCTGGAGTGGAGATTCGATGAATTCCCGATTAGGAGTGAATGAATGGAATATTCTGTAGTGGAGATTCTAATTGCTTCTGAAGTCTGGGTTTTGTGGACAGGAAAATGAAGAGCTGACCAGGATTGAGTGGATAGGCAGTTGGACAGCACTCCTGCGAGTGTGATCATGCCTCTGAAATCCAGCATTGGATTCCTTGGACATCATCAGTGGTGTAACGAAAGCCTGTCTGGAGTTGGATATTCGATGAATTCCAGATTGGAATTGAATCAATGGAACAGTCTGTAGTGGAGATTCCAATGAATTCTGAAGTATGGTTTGTGTGGACAGGAAAAGAATAATCTGACCACTGTGTAGTGGATTGCCAGTTCAACAGCACGTCTGCGAGTGAGAACAGAACGCTGAAAATCAGCATTCAGTTACTTAGATATTCACCGGTCTTGAAACTAAAGTCTGCCTGGAGTGGAGATTTGATGAATTCCATACCAGCAGTGAATGAATGGAACATTCTGTAGTGGAGATTGTACAGATTTCTGAATTCTACGTTGTATGGACAAGAAACTTAAGAGCATACCAGGTGGGATTTTATAGCCAGTTGAAGACCAGGCCTTTGAGAATAATCATTCCTCTGAAAACCAGCATTGGGTTACTTGGACATTCACCAGTGGTATAACGAATGTGTTCATGGAGTGGAGGTTCATATGAACTCCCGATTCGCAGTGAATGAATTGGACATTCTGTAGTGGATATTCCAATGATTTCTGTCGTGTGGGTCGTTTGGACAGTAAAAGAAAGTCTTATCCACTGTGGAGTGGATAGCCTGTTGAATAGCATACATGCGAGTGTGAACAGTATGCTGAAAACCAGCTATGTGTTACTTGGACATTCACCAGTGGTGTAAAGAAAGCCTGCTTGGAGTGTAGGTTCCAAGAATTCCAAATAGGCAGTGAATGAATGGAACATTCTGTAGTGGAGATTCCAATGGTTTCTGAATTCTATGTTGTATGGACAAGAAACTGAAAAGCTTACCAGGTGGGATATGATAGCCAGTTGAAGACCAGGCCTGCTAATTTGAACAGGCTGCTGAATACCACCATTGGGTTACTTGAATATTCACCAGTGGTTGGAAGATATCCTGTATGCAGTGGAGATTCGATGAATTCCAGATTGGCAGTGAATGAATGGAACATTCTGAAGTGGAGATTCTAATGGTTTCTGAAGTCTGGGTTATGTGAACAGGAAAACGAAGAGCTGACCAGGGTTGGGTGGACAGCCAGTTGAACAGCACGACTCCGAGTGTGAACACGCCTACGAAAACCAGCATTGGTTACTTGGACATTCACCAGTGGTGCAACGAAAGCTTGCCTGGAGTGGAGATTCGAAGAACTTCAGATTAGCAGTGAATGAGTGGAATATTCTGTAGTGGAGATTCAAATGATTTCGAAAGTCTGGGTTGTGTGGACAGGAAATGGAAGAGCTGACCAGATTTGACTGGATAGCCCGTTGAACAGCACGCCTGAGAATGTGAAGCGGACGCTAGAAAACAGCATTAGGTTACTTGGACATTCTCCAATGGTGCAATGAATGCATGCCTGGAGTGGAGATTCCATGAATTCAATATTGGCAGGGAATGAATGGAACATTCCGTAGGAGATATTCCAATGAATTCTGAGGTCTGGGGATTGTGTACAGGAAAATGAAGAGCAGAGCAGGGAAGAGTGGACAGCCTGTTGCACAGCAGACTGCGACTTTGAACTGGCTGCTGAAAACCAACATTCCGTTACTTGGATATTCACCAGTGGTGCCAAGGAATCCTGCCTGGAGTGGAGATTCGATGAATTCCCGATTGGGAGTGAATGAATGGAACATTCTGTAGTGGAGATTCCAATTACTTCTGAAGTCTGGGTTTTGTGGACAGGAAAATGAAGAGCTGACCAGGGTTGAGTGGATAGGCAGTTGGACAGCACGCCTGCGAGTGTGATTATGACTCTGAAATCCAGCATTGGATTCCTTGGACATCATCAGTGGTGTAACGAAAGCCTGCCTGGAGTTGGAGATTCGATGAATTTCAGATTGAATTGAAACAATGGAACAGTCTGTATTGTAGATTCCAATGAATTCTGAAGTATGGTTTTTTTGGACAGGAAAAGAATAATTTGACCACTGTATAGTGGATTGCCAGGTCAACAGCACGTCTGCGAGTGAGAACAGAACGCTGAATATCAGCATTCAGTTACTTAGATATTCACAAGTCGTGTATCTGAATTCTGCCTGGAGTGGAGTTTCGATAAATTCCAGATCGGCAGTGAATGAATGGAACATTCTGTAGTGGAGATTATAATGGTTTCTGAAGTCTAAGTTATGTGGACAGGAAAATGTAGAGCTGACCAGGGTTGAGTGGATAGTCAGTTGAACAGCACTCCTGCGAGTGTGAACAGGCCGCTGAAAAGCAGGCTTGGGTTACTTGTACATTCAACACTAGTGAAAAAAAATCGGGCCTGGAGTGGAGATTCGATGAAGTCCAGATTGGGAGTGAATGAATGGAACATTCTGTAGTGGAGATTCCATTGAATTTTGAAGTCTGGGTTGAGTGGACAGGAAAATAAAGAGCTGATCAGGTTGGAGAGGAATGCCAGTAGAATAGCACACCAGCGAGTGTGAACAGGCCGCGAAAAACCAGCATTGGGGTACTTGGATATTGACCAGTGGTGGAATGAAATCCTGCCTGGAGTGGAGATTCGATGAATTCCAGATTGGCAGTGAAGGAATGGAACATTCTGTACAGGAGATTCCAATCATTTCTGAAGTCTAGGTAGTGCGGACAGGAAAATGAAGAGCTGACCTGGGTTCAGTGGATCGCCAGTTGAACAGCACACCTCTGAGGGGGATCAGGACAATGAAAACGAGCAGTGCGTTACTTGGACATTCAACAGTGGTGTAACGAAAGCCTGCCTGGAGTGGAGATTCAAATGAATTCCAGATTCGCAGTGAATAAATGCAACGTTCTGTAGTGGAAATTCCAATTATTTCTGAAATCCGATGTGTGTGGACAGGAAAATGAAGAGTAAAACAGTTTAGAATGGATAGCCAGTTGAACAAAAGGCCTGCGAAAATGAACAGTCCTCTGAAAACCAGCATTGGGGTACTTGGATATTCACCAGTGGTATAACGAATGAGTTCATGGAGTGAGGGTTGAGATGAATTCCCGAATCGCAGTGAATGAACTGAACATTCTGTACTGGATATTCCAATGATTTCTGTCGTGTGGGTTGTTTGGACAGTAAAAGAAAGACTTGACCACTGTGGAGTAAATAACCAGTTGAATAGCATGCATGCGAGTGTGAACAGTATGCTGAAAACCAGCTATGTGTTACTTGGACATTCACAAGTGGTGTAAAGAAAGCCTGCCTGGAGTGTAGGTTCCAAGAATTCCAAATAGGCAGTGAATGAATGGAACATTCTGTAGTGGAGATTCCAATGGTTTCTGAATTCTACGTTGTATGGACAACAAACTGAAGAGCTTACGAGGTGCGATTTTATAGACTGTTGAAGACCAGACCTGCGAGAATAAACAGTCCTCTGAAAACCAGCATTGGGTTACTTGGACATTCACCAGTGGTATAACGAATGCGTTCATGGAGTGGAGGTTCAGATGCATTCCCGATTCGCAGTGAATGAATTGAACATTCTGTAGTGGATATTCCAATAATTTCTGTCTTGTGGGTTGTTTGGACAGTAAAAGAAAGACTTGACCACTGTGGCATTGATAACCAGTGGAATAGCATGCATGCGAGTGTAAACGTTATGCTGAAAACCAGCAGTATGTTACATGGACATTCACCAGTGGTGTAAAGAAAGCCTGCCTGGAGTGTAGGTTCCAAGAATTCCAAATAGGCAGTGAATGAATGGAACATTCTGTAGTGGAGATTCCAATGGTTTCTGAATTCTACGTTGTATGGACAAGAAACTGAAGAGCATTCCAGGTGGGATTTGATAGCCAGTTGAAGACCAGGCCTGCGAATTTGAACAGGCTGCTGATATACCACCATTGGGTTACTTGAATATTCACCAGTGGTGTAAAGAAATCCTGTCTGCAGTGGAGATTTGATGAATTCCAGATCGGCAGTGAATGAATGGAACATTCTGAAGTGGAGATTCTAATGGTTTCTGAAGTCCGGGTTATGTGAACAGGAAAAAGAAGAGCTGACCAGGCTTGGGTGGACAGCCAGTTGAACAGCACGACTCCGAGTGTGAACACGCCTATGAAAACCAGCATTGGTTACTTGGACATTCACCAGTGGTGTAACGAAAGCTTGCCTGGAGTGGAGATTCGAAGAACTTCAGATTAGCAGTGAATGAGTGGAATATTCTGTAGTGGAGATTCAAATGATTTCGAAAGTCTGGGTTTTGTGGAGAGGAAACGGAAGAGCTGACCAGGTTGGAGTGGATATCCCGTTGAACATCACGCCTGGTAGTGTGAAGCGGACGCTAGAAAACAGCATTAGGTTACTTGGACATTCTCCAATGGTGCAACGAAAGCATGCCTGGAGTGGAGATTCCATGAATTCGATTTTGGCAGGGAATGAATGGAACATTCCGTAGGAGAGATTCCAATGATTTCTGATGTCTGGTTTTTGTGTACAGGAAAATGAAGAGCTGACCAGGGAAGATTGGATAGCCTGTGGAACAGCAGAGTGCGACTTTGAACTGGCTGTTGAAAACCAACATTGTGTTCCTTGGATATTCACCAGTGGCGTCAAGGAATCCTACCTGGAGTGGAGATTCGATGAATTCCCGATTAGGAGTGAATGAATGGAATATTCTGTAGTGGAGATTCTAATTGCTTCTGAAGTCTGGGTTTTGTGGACAGGAAAATGAAGAGCTGACCAGGATTGAGTGGATAGGCAGTTGGACAGCACTCCTGCGAGTGTGATCATGCCTCTGAAATCCAGCATTGGATTCCTTGGACATCATCAGTGGTGTAACGAAAGCCTGTCTGGAGTTGGATATTCGATGAATTCCAGATTGGAATTGAATCAATGGAACAGTCTGTAGTGGAGATTCCAATGAATTCTGAAGTATGGTTTGTGTGGACAGGAAAAGAATAATCTGACCACTGTGTAGTGGATTGCCAGTTCAACAGCACGTCTGCGAGTGAGAACAGAACGCTGAAAATCAGCATTCAGTTACTTAGATATTCACCGGTCTTGAAACTAAAGTCTGCCTGGAGTGGAGATTTGATGAATTCCATACCAGCAGTGAATGAATGGAACATTCTGTAGTGGAGATTGTACAGATTTCTGAATTCTACGTTGTATGGACAAGAAACTTAAGAGCATACCAGGTGGGATTTTATAGCCAGTTGAAGACCAGGCCTTTGAGAATAATCATTCCTCTGAAAACCAGCATTGGGTTACTTGGACATTCACCAGTGGTATAACGAATGTGTTCATGGAGTGGAGGTTCATATGAACTCCCGATTCGCAGTGAATGAATTGGACATTCTGTAGTGGATATTCCAATGATTTCTGTCGTGTGGGTCGTTTGGACAGTAAAAGAAAGTCTTATCCACTGTGGAGTGGATAGCCTGTTGAATAGCATACATGCGAGTGTGAACAGTATGCTGAAAACCAGCTATGTGTTACTTGGACATTCACCAGTGGTGTAAAGAAAGCCTGCTTGGAGTGTAGGTTCCAAGAATTCCAAATAGGCAGTGAATGAATGGAACATTCTGTAGTGGAGATTCCAATGGTTTCTGAATTCTATGTTGTATGGACAAGAAACTGAAAAGCTTACCAGGTGGGATATGATAGCCAGTTGAAGACCAGGCCTGCTAATTTGAACAGGCTGCTGAATACCACCATTGGGTTACTTGAATATTCACCAGTGGTTGGAAGATATCCTGTATGCAGTGGAGATTCGATGAATTCCAGATTGGCAGTGAATGAATGGAACATTCTGAAGTGGAGATTGTAATGGTTTCTGAAGTCTGGGTTATGTGAACAGGAAAAAGAAGAGCTGACCAGGGTTGAGTGGACAGCCAGTTGAACAGTACGACTCCGAGTGTGAACACGCCTATGAAAACCAGCATTGTTTACTTGGAAATTCACCAGTGGTGTAAGGACTGCTTGCCTGGAGTGGAGATTCGAAGAAATTCAGATTATCAATGAATGATTGGAATATTCTGTAGTGGAGATTCAAATGATTTCGAAAGTCTTTGTTGGGTGACAGGAAACGGAAGAGCTGACCAGGTTGGAGTGGATATCCCGTTGAACTGCATGCCCGGGACTGTGAAGCGGACGCTGGAAAACAGCATTAGGTTACTTGGACATTCTCCAATGGTGCAACGAAAGCATGCCTGGAGTGGAGATTCCATGAAATCTATATTGGCAGGGAATGAATGGAACATTCCGTAGGAGAGATTCCAATGATTTCTGAAGTCTGGATTTTGTGTACAGGAAAATGAAGATCAGAGCAGGGAAGAGTGGAGAGCCTGTTGAACAGCAGACTCCGACTTTGTACTGGCTGCTGAAAACCAACATTGCGTTACTTGGATATTCACCAGTGGTGTCAAGGAATCCTGCCTGGAGTGGAGATTCGATGAATTCCCGATTGGGAGTGAATGAATGGAACATTCTGTAGTGGAGATTCCAATTGCTTCTGAAGTCTGGGTTTTGTGGACAGGAAAATGAAGAGCTGACCAGATTTGAGTGGATAAGCATTTGGACAGCACGCCTGCGAGTGTGATCATGCCTCTGAAATCCAGCATTGGATTCCTTGAACATCATCAGTGGTGTAACGAAAGCCTGCCTGGAGTTGGAGATTCGGTGAATTTCAGATTGGAATTGAATAAATGGAACAGTCTGAAGTGAAGATTGCAATGCATTCTGAAGTATGGTTTGTGTGGACAGGAAAAGAATAATCTGACGACTGTGTAGTGGATTGCCAGTTCAACAGCACGTCTGCGAGTGAGAACAGAACGCTGAAAATCAGCATTTAGGTACTTAGATATTCACCAGTCTTGAAACTAAAGTCTGCCTGGAGTGGAGATTTGATGAATTCCAGTTCGGCAGAGAATGAATGGAACATTCTGTAGTGGAGATTATAAAGGTTTCTGAATTCTACGTTGTATGGACAAGAATCTTAAGAGCAAACCAGGTGGGAATTTATAGCCAGTTGAAGACCAGGCCTTTGAGAATAAACATTCCTCTGAAAACCAGCATTGGTTTACTTGGACATTCACCAGTGGTATAATGAATGCGTTCATGGAGTGGAGGTTCAGATGAATTCCCGATTCGCAGTGAATGAATTGAACATTCTGTAGTGGATATTCCAATGGTTTCTGAGGTGTGGGTTGTTTGGACAGTAAAAGAAAGACTTGTCCACTGTGGAGTGGATAGCCTGTTGAATAGCATACATGCGACTGTGAACAGTATGCTGAAAACCAGCAGTGTGTTACTTGGACATTCACCAGTGGTGTAATGAAAGCCTGCCAGGAGTGTAGGTTCCAAGAATTACAAATAGGCAGTGAATGAATGGAACATTCTGTAGTGGAGAATCCAATGGTTTCTGAATTCTACGATGTATGGACAAGAAACTGAAGAGCTTATCAGGTGGAATTTTATAGGCAGTTGAAGCCTAGGCCTGCGAGAATAAAAAATCCTGGGAAAACCAGCATTGGGTTACTTGGACATTCAACTGTGGTATAACGAATGCGTTCATGGAGTGGAAGTTCCGATGAATTCCTGATTCACAGTGAATGAATTGAACTTTCTGTAGTGGATATTTCAATAATTTCTGTCGTGTGGGTTGTTTGGACATTAAAAGAAAGACTTGACCACTCTGGAGTGGATAACCACTTGAATAGCATGCATGTGAGTGTGAACAGTATGCTGAAAACCAGCTATGTGTTACATGGAAATTCACCAGTGATGTAAAGAAAGCCTGCCTGGAGTGTAGGTTCCAAGAATTCCAAATAGGCAGTGAATGAATGGAGCATTCTGTAGAGGAGATTCCAATGGTTTCTGAATTCTACGTTGTATGGACAAGAAACTGAAGAGCTTACCAGGTGGGATTTGATAGCCCGTTGAAGACCAGGCCTGAGAATTGGAACAGGCTGCTGAAATCCACCATTGGGTTACTTGAATATTCACCAGTGTTTGAAAGATATCCTGTGTGCAGTGGAGATTCGATGAATTTCAGATTGGCAGTGAATGAATGGAACATTCTGAAGTGGAGATTCTAATGGTTTCTGTAGTCTGGGTTATGTGAACAAGAAAAAGAAGAGCTGACCAGGGTTGAGTGGACAGCCAGTTGAACAGCACGACTCCGAGTGTGAACACGCCTATGAAACCAGCATTGGTTACTTGGAGATTCACCAGTGGTGTAACGAATGCTTGCCTGGAGTGGAGATTCGAAGAACTTCAGATTAGCAGTGAATGAGTGGAATATTCTGTAGTGGAGATTCAAATGATTTCGAAAGTCTGGGTTGTGTGGACAGGAAACGGAAGAGCTGACAAGGTTGGAGTGGATATCCCGTAGAACAACACGCCTGGGAGTGTGAAGCGGACGCTGGAAAACAGCATTAGGTTACTTGGACATTCTCCAATGGTGCAACGAAAGCATGCCTGGAGTGGAGATTCCATGAATTCGATTTTGGCAGGGAATGAATGGAACATTCCGTAGGAGAGATTCCAATGATTTCTGAAGTCTGGGTTTTGTGTACAGGAAAATGAAGAGCAGAGCATGGAAGAGTGGATAGCCTGTTGAACAGCAGACTGCGACTTTGAACTGGCTGCTGAAAACCAACATTGCGTTACTTGGATATTCACCAGTGGTGTCAAGGAATCCTGCCTGGAGTGGAGATTCGATGAATTCCCGATTGGGAGTGAATGAATGGAACATTCTGTAGTGGAGATTCTAATTGCTTCTGAAGTCTGGTTTTTGTGGACAGGAAAATGAAGAGCTGACCAGGGTTGCGTGGATAGGCAGTTGGACAGCACGCCTGCGAGTGTGATCCTGCCTCTGAAATCCAGCATTGGATTCCTTGGACATAATCAGTGGTGTAACGAAAGCCTGCCTGGAGTTGGAGATTCGATGAATTCCAGATTGGAACTGAATCAATGGAACTGTCTGTAGGGGAGATTCAAATGTATTCTGAATTATGCTTTGTGTGGACAGTAAAAGAATAATCTGACCTCTGTGTAGTGGATTGCAAGTTCAACAGCACGTCTGCGAGTGAGAACAGAACGGTGAAAATCAGCATTCAGTTACTTAGATATTCACCAGTCTTGTAACTAAAGTCTGCCTGGAGTGGAGATTCGATGAATTCCAGATCGGCATTGAATGAATGGAACATTCTCTAGTGGAGATTATAATGGTTTCTGAGTTCTACGTTGTATGGACAAGAAACTTAAGCGCTTACCAGGTGGTATTTTATAGCCAGTTGAAGACCAGGCCTTTGAGAATAAACAAACCTCTGAAAACCAGCATTGGGTTACTTGGACATTCACCAGTGGTATAACGAATGCGTTCATGGAGTGGAGGTTCAGATGAATTCCCGATTCGCAGCGAATTAATTGAACATTCTGTATTGGATATTCCAATGATTTCTGTCGTGTGGGTTGTTTGGAAAGTAAAAGAAAGACTTGACCCCTGTGGAGTGGATAGCCTGTTGAATAGCATGCATGTGAGTGTGAAAAGTATGCTGAAAATCAGCAGTGTGTTACTTGGAAATACACCAGTGGTGTAATGAAAGCCTGCCAGGATTGTAGGTTCCAAGAATTCCAAGTAGGCAGTGAATGAATGGAACATTCTTTAGTGGAGATTCCAATGGTTTCTGAATTCTACGTTGTATGGACAAGAAACTCAAGAGCATTCCAGGTGGGATTTGATAGCCAGTTGAAGACCAGGCCTGCTAATTTGAACAGGCTGCTGAAAACCACCATTGGGTTACTTGAATATTCACCAGTGGTTGAAAGATATCCTGTGTGCAGTGGAGATTCAATGAATTGCAGATTGGCAGTGAATGAATGGAACCTTCTGAAGTGGAGATTCTAATGGTTTCTAAAATCTGGGTTATGTGAACAAAAAAAGAAGAGTTGACCAGGTTTGAGTGGACAGCTAGTTGAACAGCACGACTCCGAGTGTGAACACGCCTATGAAACCAGCATTGGTTACTTGGACATTCACTAGTGGTGTAACGAATGCTTGCCTGGATTGGAGATTCGAAGAACTTCAGATTAACAGTGAATGAGTGGAATATTCTGTAGTGGAGAATCAAATGATTTCGAAAGTCTGGGTTTTGTGTACAGGAAAATGAAGAGCAGAGCAGGGAAGAGTGGATAGCCAGTTGAACGGGAGACTGCGACTTTGAACTGGCTGCTGAAAACCAACATTGCGTTACTTGGATATTCACCATTGGTGTCAAGGAATTCTGCCTGGAGTGGAGATTCGATGAATTCCCGATTTTGAGTGAATGAATGGGACATTCTGTAGTGGAGATTCCGATTGCTTCTGAAGTCTGGGTTTTGTGGACAGGAAAATGTAGAGCTGACCAGATTTGAGTGGATAAGCATTTGGACAGCACGCCTGCTAGTGTGATCATGCCTCTGAAATCCAGCATTGGATTCCTTGAACATCATCAGTGGTGTAACGAAAGCCTGCCTGGAGTTGGAGATTCGGTGAATTTCAGATTGGAATTGAATAAATGGAACAGTCTGAAGTGGAGATTGCAATGCATTCTGAAGTATGGTTTGTGTGGACAGGAAAAGAATAATCTGACGACTGTGTAGTGGATTGCCAGTTCAACAGCACGTCTGCGAGTGAGAAAAGAACGCTGAAAATCAGCATTTAGGTACTTAGATATTCACCAGTCTTGAAACTAAAGTCTGCCTGGAGTGGAGATTTGATGAATTCCAGTTCGGCAGAGAATGAATGGAACATTCTGTAGTGGAGATTATAAAGGTTTCTGAATTCTACGTTGTATGGACAAGAATCTTAAGAGCAAACCAGGTGGGAATTTATAGCCAGTTGAAGAGCAGGCCTTTGAGAATAAACATTCCTCTGAAAACCAGCATTGGTTTACTTGGACATTCACCAGTGGTATAATGAATGCGTTCATGGAGTGGAGGTTCAGATGAATTCCCGATTCGCAGTGAATTAATTGAACATTCTGTATTGGATATTCCAATGGTTTCTGAGGTGTGGGTTGTTTGGACAGTAAAAGAAAGACTTGTCCACTGTGGAGTGGATAGCCTGTTGAATAGCATACATGCGACTGTGAACAGTATGCTGAAAACCAGCAGTGTGTTACTTGGACATTCACCAGTGGTGTAATGAAAGCCTGCCAGGAGTGTAGGTTCCAAGAATTACAAATAGGCAGTGAATGAATGGAACATTCTGTAGTGGAGAATCCAATGGTTTCTGAATTCTACGATGTATGGACAAGAAACTGAAGAGCTTATCAGGTGGAATTTTATAGGCAGTTGAAGCCTAGGCCTGCGAGAATAAAAAATCCTGGGAAAACCAGCATTGGGTTACTTGGACATTCAACTGTGGTATAACGAATGCGTTCATGGAGTGGAAGTTCCGATGAATTCCTGATTCACAGTGAATGAATTGAACTTTCTGTAGTGGATATTTCAATAATTTCTGTCGTGTGGGTTGTTTGGACATTAAAAGAAAGACTTGACCACTCTGGAGTGGATAACCACTTGAATAGCATGCATGTGAGTGTGAACAGTATGCTGAAAACCAGCTATGTGTTACATGGAAATTCACCAGTGATGTAAAGAAAGCCTGCCTGGAGTGTAGGTTCCAAGAATTCCAAATAGGCAGTGAATGAATGGAATATTCTGTAGAGGAGATTCCAATGGTTTCTGAATTCTACGTTGTATGGACAAGAAACTGAAGAGCTTACCAGGTGGGATTTGATAGCCCGTTGAAGACCAGGCCTGAGAATTGGAACAGGCTGCTGAAATCCACCATTGGGTTACTTGAATATTCACCAGTGTTTGAAAGATATCCTGTGTGCAGTGGAGATTCGATGTATTCCAGATTGGCAGTGAATGAATGGAACATTCTGAAGTGGAGATTCTAATGGTTTCTGTAGTCTGGGTTATGTGAACAAGAAAAAGAAGAGCTGACCAGGGTTGAGTGGACAGCCAGTTGAACAGCACGACTCCGAGTGTGAACACGCCTATGAAACCAGCATTGGTTACTTGGAGATTCACCAGTGGTGTATCGAATGCTTGCCTGGAGTGGAGATTCGAAGAACTTCAGATTAGCAGTGAATGAGTGGAATATTCTGTAGTGGAGACTCAAATGATTTCGAAAGTCTGGGTTGTGTGGACAGGAAACGGAAGAGCTGACCAGGTTGGAGTGGATATCCCGTAGAACAACACGCCTGGGAGTGTGAAGCGGACGCTGGAAAACAGCATTAGGTTACTTGGACATTCTCCAATGGTGCAACGAAAGCATGCCTGGAGTGGAGATTCCATGAATTCGATTTTGGCAGGGAATGAATGGAACATTCCGTAGGAGAGATTCCAATGATTTCTGAAGTCTGGGTTTTGTGTACAGGAAAATGAAGAGCAGAGCATGGAAGAGTGGATAGCCTGTTGAACAGCAGACTGCGACTTTGAACTGGCTGCTGAAAACCAACATTGCGTTACTTGGATATTCACCAGTGGTGTCAAGGAATCCTGCCTGGAGTGGAGATTCGATGAATTCCCGATTGGGAGTGAATGAATGGAACATTCTGTAGTGGAGATTCTAATTGCTTTTGAAGTCTGGTTTTTGTGGACAGGAAAATGAAGAGCTGACCAGGGTTGAGTGGATAGGCAGTTGGACAGCACGCCTGCGAGTGTGATCCTGCCTCTGAAATCCAGCATTGGATTCCTTGGACATCATCAGTGGTGTAACGAAAGCCTGCCTGGAGTTGGAGATTCGATGAATTCCAGATTGGAACTGAATCAATGGAACAGTCTGTAGGGGAAATTCAAATGAATTCTGAATTATGCTTTGTGTGGACAGTAAAAGAATAATCTGACCTCTGTGTAGTGGATTGCCAGTTCAACAGCACGTCTGCGAGTGAGAACAGAACGGTGAAAATCAGCATTCAGTTACTTAGATATTCACCAGTCTTGTAACTAAAGTCTGCCTGGAGTGGAGATTCGATGAATTCCAGATCGGCATTGAATGAACGGAACATTCTGTAGTGGAGATTATAATGGTTTCTGAGTTCTACGTTGTATGGACAAGAAACTTAAGCGCTTACCAGGTGGTATTTTATAGCCAGTTGAAGACCAGGCCTTTGAGAATAAACAAACCTCTGAAAACCAGCATTGGGTTACTTGGACATTCACCAGTGGTATAACGAATGCGTTCATGGAGTGGAGGTTCAGATGAATTCCCGATTCGAAGTGAATGAATTGAACATTCTGTAGTGGATATTCCAATGATTTCTGTCGTGTGGGTTGTTTGGAAAGTAAAAGAAAGACTTGACCACTGTGGAGTGGATAGCCTGTTGAATAGCATGCATGTGAGTGTGAACAGTATGCTGAAAACCAGCAGTGTGTTACTTGGAAATACACCAGTGCTGTAATGAAAGCCTGCCTGGAGTGTAGGTTCCAAGAATTCCAAGTAGGCAGTGAATGAATGGAACAGTCCTTAGTGGATATTCCAATGGTTTCTGAATTCTACGTTGTATGGACAAGAAACTGAAGATTTTACCAGGTGGGATTTGATAGCCAGTTGAAGACCAGGCCTGCTAATTTGAACAGGCTGCTGAAAACCACCATTGGGTTACTTGAATATACACCAGTGGTTGAAAGATATCCTGTGTGCATTGGAGATTCAATGAATTGCAGATTGGCAGTGAATGAATTGAACACTCTGAAGTAGAGATTCTAATGGTTTCTGAAGTCTGGGTTATGTGAACAAAAAAAGAAGAATTGACCAGGTTTGAGTGGACAGCCAGTTGAACAGCACGACTCCGAGTGTGAACACGCCTATGAAACCAGCATTGGTTACTTGGACATTCACTAGTGGTGTAACGAATGCTTGCCTGGATTGGAGATTCGAAGAACTTCAGGTTAACAGTGAATGAGTGGAATATTCTGTAGTGGAGAATCAAATGATTTCGAAAGTCTGGGTTGTGTGGACAGGAAACGGAAGAGCTGAATAGGTTGGCGTGGATATCCCGTTGAACAGCACGCCTGGGAGGGTGAAGCGGACGTTGGAAAACCGCATTAGGTTACTTGGACATTCTCCAATGGTGCAACGAAAGCATGCCTGGAGTGGAGATTCCATGAATTCGATTTTGGCAGGGAATGAATGGAACATTCCGTAGGAGAGATTCCACTGATTCTGAAGTCTGGGTTTTGTGTAAAGGAAAATGAAGAGCAGAGCAGGGAAGTGTGGATAGCCAGTTGAACAGGAGACTGCGACTTTTAACTGGCTGCTGAAAACCAACATTGCGTTACTTGGATATTCAGCATTGGTGTCAAGGAATCCTGCCTGGAGTGGAGATTCGATGAATTCCCGATTGGGAGTGAATGAATGGGACATTCTGTAGTGGAGATTCCAATTGCTTCTGAAGTCTGGGTTTTGTGGACAGGAGAATGAAGAGCTGACCAGGGTTGAGTGGATATTCAGTTGGACAGCACGCCTGCGAGTGTGATCCTGCCTCTGAAATCCAGCATTGGATTCCTTGGACATCATCAGTGGTGTAACGAAAGCCTGCCTGGAGATGGAGATTCGGTGAATTTCAGATTGGAATTTAATCAACGGAACAGTCTGTAGTGGAGATTGCAATGAATTCTGAAGTATGGTTTGTGTGGACAGGAAAAGAATAATCTGACCACTGTGTAGTGGATTGCCAGTTCAACAGCATGTCTGCGAGTGAGAACAGAACGCTGAAAATCAGCATTCAGTTACTTAGATATTCACCAGTCTTGAAACTAACGACTGCCTGGAGTGGAGATTTGATGAATTCCAGATCGGCAGTGAATGAATGGAACATTCTGTTCTGGAGATTATAAAGGTTTCTGAATTCTACGTTGTATGGACAAGAAACTTAAGAGCATACCAGGAGGGATTTTATAGCCAGTTGAAGACCAGGCCTTTGATAATAAACATTCCTTTGAAAACCAGCATTGGGTTACTTGGACATTCACCAGTGGTATAACGAATGCGTTCATGGAGTGGAGGTTCAGATGAATTCCTGATTCGCAGTGAATGAATTGAACATTCTGTAGTGGATATTCTAATGATTTCTGTCGTGTGGGTTGTTTGGACAGTAAAAGAAAGACTTATCCACTGTGGAGTGGATAGCCTGTTGAATAGCATACATGCGATTGTGAACAGTATGCTGAAAACCAGCAGTGTGTTACTTGGACATTCAACAGTGGTGTAATGAAAGCCTGCCTGGAGTGTAGGTTCCAAGAATTCCAAATAGGCAGTGAATGAATTGAACATTCTGTAGTGGAGATTCCAATGGTTTCTGAATTCTACGTTGTAGGGACAAGAAACGGAAGAGCTTATCAGGCGGGATTTGATAGCCGGTTGAAAACAAGGCCTGCGAGAAAAAACAGTCCTCGGAAAACCAGCATTGGGTTACTTGGACATTCACCAGTGGTATAACGAATGTGTTCATGGAGTGGAGTTTCAGATGAATTCCTGATTCGCAGTGAATGAATTGAACATTCTGTAGTGGATATTTCAATAATTTCTGTCGTGTGGGTTGTTTGGACAGTAAAAGAAAGATTTGACCACTGTGGAGTGGATAACCAGTGGAATAGCATGCATGCGAGTGTAAACGGTATGGTGAAAACCAGCAATGTGTTACTTGGACATTCACCAGTGGTGTAAAGAAAGCCTGCCTGGAGTGTAGGTTCCAAGAATTCCAAATAGGCAGTGAATGAATGGAACATTCTGTAGTGGAGATTCCAATGGTTTCTGAATTCTACGTTGTATGGACAAGAAACTGAAGAGCATTCCAGTTGGGATTTGATAGCCAGTTGAAGACCAGGCCTGCGAATTTGAACAGGCTGCTGATATACCACCATTGGGTTACTTGAATATTCACCAGTGGTGTAAAGATATCCTGTCTGCAGTGGAGATTCGATGAATTCCAGATAGGCAGTGAATGAGTGGAACATTCTGAAGTGGAGATTCTAATGGTTTCTGAAGTCTGGGTTAAGTGAACAGGAAAAAGAAGAGCTGACCAGGGTTGGGTGGACAGCCAGTTGAACAGCACGACTCCGAGTGTGAACACGCCTATGAAAACCAGCATTGGTTACTTGGACATTCACCAGTGGTGTAACGAAAGCTTGCCTGGAGTGGAGATTCGACAAACTTCAGATTAGCAGTGAGTGAGTGGAATATTCTGTAGTGGAGATTCAAATGATTTCGAAAGTCTGGGTTGTGTGGACCGGAAATGGAAGAGCTGACCAGGTTGGAGTGGATAGTCCGTTGAACATCACGCCTGGGAGTGTGAAGCGGATGCTGGAAAATGGCATTAGGTTACTTGGACATTCTCCAATGGTGCAACGAATGCATGCCTGGAGTGGCGATTCCATGAATTTGATATTGGCACGGAATGAATGGAACATTCCGTAGGAGAGATTCCAATGTTTTCTGAAGTCTGGGTTTTCTGTACAGGAAAATGAAGAGCAGAGCAGGGAAGAGTGCATAGCCTGTTGAACAGCAGACTGCGACTTTCAACTGGCTGCTGAAAACCAACATTGGGTTACTTGGATATTCACCAGTGGTGTAAAGGAATCCTGCCTGGAGTGGAGATTCGATGAATTCCTGATTTTGAGTGAATGAATGGAACATTCTCTAGTGGAGATTTCAATTACTTCTGAAGTCTGGTTTTGTGGACAGGAAAATGAAGAGCTGACCAGGGTTGAGTGAATAGTCAGTTGGACAGCACGCCTGCGATTGTGATCATGCCTCTGAAATCCAGCATTGGATTCCTGGACATTATCAGTGGTGTTACGAAAGACTGCCTGGATTTAGAGTTTCGATGAATTCCAGATTGGAATTGAATCAATGGAATAGTCTGTAGTGGAGATTCCAATGAATTCTGAAGTATGGTTTGTGTGGACAGGAAAAGAATAATCTGACAACTGTGTAGTGGATGGCTAGTTCAACAGCACGTCTGCGAGTGAGAACAGAACGCTAAAAATCAGCATTCAGTTACTTAGATTTTCACTAGTCATGTATCTAAAGTCTGCCTGGAGTGGATATTCAATGAATTCCAGATCAACAGTCAATGAATGGATCATTTTTTAGTGGAGATTATAATGGTTTCTGAAGTCTAAGTTATGTGGAGAGGAAAATGAAGAGCTGACCAGGTTTGAGTGGATAGTCAGTTGAACAGCCCTCCTGCGAGTGTGAATAGGCCGCTGAAAAGCAGCCTTGGGTTAGTTGTACATTCAACACTAGTGAAACGAAATCCGGCCTGGAGTGGAGATTCGATGAGTTCCAGATTGGGAGTGAATGATTGGAACATTCTGTAGTGGAGATTCCAATTACTACTGAAGTCTGGGTTTTGTGGATAGGAAAATGAAGAGCTGACCAGGGTTGAGTGGATAGGCAGATGGACAGCACGCCTGCGAGTGTGATCATGCCTCTGAAATCCAGCATTGGATTCCTTGGACATCATCAGTGGTGTAACGATAGCCTGCCTGAAGTTGGAGATTCGATGAATTCCATATTGGAATTGAATCAATGGAACAGTCTGTAGTGGAGATTCCAATGAATTCTGAAGTTTGGTTTGTGTGGACAGGAAAAGAATAATCTGACCACTTTGTAGTGGATTGCCAGTTCAACAGCACGTCTGCGAGTGAGAACAGAATGCTGAAAAATCAGCAATCAGTTACGTAGATATACACCAGTCGTGTAACTAAAGTCTGCCTGGAATGGAGATTCAATGAATTCCAGATCGCCAGTGAATGAATGGAACATTATGTAGTGGAGATTATAATGGTTTCTGAAGTCTAAGTTATGTGGACAGGAAAATGTAGAGCTGACCAGGGGTGAGTGGATAGTCAGATGAACAGCACTCCTGCGAGTGTGAACAGGCCGCTGAAAAGCAGCCTTGCGTTACTTGTAAATTCAACACTAGTGAAACGAAATCGGGCCTCGAGTGGATATTCGATGAATTCAGATTGGGAGTGAATGAATGGAACATTCTGTAGTGGAGATTCCATTGAATTTTGAAGTCTGGGTTGAGTGGACAGGAAAATGAAGGGCTGATTAGGTTGGAGAGGAAAGCCTGTAGAATAGCACACCAGCAAGTGAGAACAGGCCGCGAAAAACCAGCATTGGGTGCTTGGATACTGATAAGTGGTGTAACGAAATACTGCCTGGAGTATACTGGAGTAACAAATACTGCCTGGAGTCAGTTGAACAGCACACCTGCGGGTGTGAACAGGCCGCTGAAAAGCAGCCTTGGGTTGCTTGTACATTCAACACTAGTGAAACGAAATCCCGCCTGGAGTGGAGATTCGATGAATTCTAGATTGGCAGTGAATGAATGGAACATTGTGTACAGGAGATTCCAATCAGTAGTCAAATCTAGCTTGAGGGGACAGGAAAATGAAGAGTTGACCAGGGTTCAGTGTATACCCAGTTGAACAGCACGCCTCCGAGGGGGATCAGGACAATGAAAACGAGCAGTGTGTTACTTGGATATTCAACAGTGGTGTAACGAAAGCCTGACTGGAGTAGAGATTCAGATGAATTCCAGATTCACAGTGAATCAATGGAACGGTCTGTAGTGGAGATTCCAATTATTTCTGAAATCCGATGTGTGTGTACAGGAAAATGAAGAGGAGACCAGGTGAGAATGGATATCCAGTTGAACAGCAGGCCTGCGAGATTGAACAGTCCTCTGAAAACCAGCATTGGTTTAC
The DNA here is from genome assembly GCF_029834395.1 of Sorex fumeus. Classification (NCBI taxonomy): domain Eukaryota; kingdom Metazoa; phylum Chordata; class Mammalia; order Eulipotyphla; family Soricidae; genus Sorex; species Sorex fumeus. The sequence continues at coordinate 5,004,534 of NW_026606144.1, read as the reverse complement.
TTGGACATTCACTAGTGGTATAACGAATGCGTTCATGTAGTGGAGGTTCAGATGTATTCCCGATTGGGAGTGAATGAATGGAACATTCTGTAGTGGAGATCCCATTGAATTTTGAAGTTTGGGTTGAGTGGACAGAAAAAGGAAGAGCTGATTAGGTTGGAGAAGTTAGCCTGTAGAATAGCACACCAGCGAGTGAGAACAGGCCGCGAAAAACCAGCATTGGTGTACTTGGATATTGACCAGTGGTGTAATGAAATCCTGCCTGGAGTGGAGATTCGATGAATTCCAGATTGGCAGTGAATGAATGGAACATTCTGTACAGGAGATTCCAATCATTTCTGAAGTCTAGGTTGTGGGGACAGGAAAATGAAGAGCTGACCAGGGTTCCGTGGATAGCCAGTTGAAAAGCACGCCTCCGAGGGTGATCAGGGGAATGAAAACTAGCAGTGTGTTATTTGGACATTCAACAGTGGTGTAAGGAAAGCCTGCCTGGAGTGGAGATTCAGATGAATTCCACATTCGCTGTGAATGAATGGAACGTTCTGTAATTTAGGTTCCAATTATTTCTGAAATCCGATGAGTGTGGACAGGAAAATGAAGAGCAGACCAGGTTAGAATGGAGAGCCAGTTGAACAGCAGGCCTGCGAGATTGAACAGTCTTCTGAAACCCAGCATTGGGTTACTTGGACATTCACCAGTGGTATAACGAATGCGGTCATGGTGTGGAGGTTCAGATGAATTCCCGATTCGCACTGAATGAATTGAACATTCTCTATTGGATATTCCAATGATTTCTGTCATTTGGGTTGTTTGGACAGTAAAATAAAGACTTGACCACTGTGGAGTGGATAGCCAGTTGAATAGCATGCGTGTGAGAGTGAAACGTATGCTGAAAACCAGCAATGCGTTACTTGGACATTCACCAGTGGTGTAAAGAAAGCCTTCCTGGAGTGTAGGTTCCAAAAATTCCAAATAGGCAGTGAATGAATGGAACATTCTGTAGTAGAGATTCCAATGGTTCCTGAATTCTACGTTGTATGGACAGGAAACTGAAGAGCTTACCAGGTGGGATTTGATAGCCAGTTGAAGAATTTGAACAGGCTGCTGAAAACCACCAGTGGGTTACTTGAATATTCACCAGTGGATTAAAGAAATCCTGTTTGTAGTGGAGATTCGATGAATTACAGATTGGCAGTGAATGAGTGGAACATTCTGAAGTGGAGATTCTAATGGTTTCTGAAGTCTGGGTTACGTGAACAGGAAAAAGAAGAGCTGACTAGGGTTGAGTGGACAGCCAGTTGAACAGCAAGACGCTGAGTGTGAACACGCCTATGAAAACCAGCATTGGTTACTTGGACATTCACCAGTGGTATAATGAATGCGTTCATAGAGTGGAGATTCAGATGAATTCCGCATTCACAGTGAATGAATTGAATATTCTGTAGTGGATATTCCAATGATTTCTGTCGTGTGGGTTGTTTGGACAGTAAAAGAAAGACTTGACCGGTGGGACGGGCACAGTAGCCCAACTCTGGGCAACAAAGCTGAATGGCTCCAATTCCAACAGGTACAGCCCACCCCCAAGTGCCTGGGCCCCTCTCTGGGCATGCACAGCTAGATCTAGACCCTAGAAAGCCGGTTTTCAACCCCTGATCTGCGTGTGACGGGCACAGAGGCCCAGCTCCGGGCAACAAAGCTGAACGGCTCCAATTCCAACAGGTACAGCCCACCCCCAAGGGCCTGGGTCCCTCTCTGGGCATGCGCAGCGAGAACCTGCCCCTAGAAAGCCGGTTTTCAACCCCTGATCTGCGTGGGACGGGCACAGAGGCCCAGCTCTAGGCAACAAAGCTGAATGGCTCCAATTCCAAACAGGAGCCGTTCCCAACTCCTCGCCCAGTGCCAGGGACTGTTTCCAGAGCTGCGACCGCTAACGCGGCCGCGAAATATTTTCCCACTACGTATGCCATAGGAACCATAAGCTACCTTCTTAGATGGAAACTTCTCTATTTTAGCTCAGCCATTAGAAACACAGTAGCCAATAACTCGTAAGCCTATCTTAACTCACACTGCATATCAAGCAGAATAGTAACAGTGAACGTGAAGGACTAAACCACACCTCTCACAATGGTAAAGCAACTCAAAAGCCCACCAAACTTTCATATTGAAGAGTCTAGCCCAGATGACACCAACAGTACTGTAGTGTTAGACAACCTCTCTGACAAGGAATTCAGAAGGGAGCTACTTAGGATGCTTAGGGAATTAAAAGAAACAATGGAAAGCAATGCCAATAGAAGACAAGAGGATCTCAAGGGAGAAATGAGGAAAATGCAATCAGAAATGTCAGACCTGAAAAATCTCGTAGGCGAATTGAAAAGCTCAGAGGAAGGCCTCAGCAGCAGAGTAAGAGCGGCTGAGAACAGAATCAGTGAGCTCGATGATGAAGTTCAGAGACTCTCCAGAAAAGAGCAGAAAAAGGAAAAGAGACTCACAATTCGGGAACAGATGGCAAGAGAAGATCGTGATGAAGCCAAGAGGGGTAACATAAGAATTATTGGAGTCCCAGAGGGACAGGAAGAAAACCTCGATGAAGAAAAAACTGTCAAAGACATCATTGCTACAACATTTCCAGAGGTGAAGAAATCTTGTGACCACATTCAGGAGGCCCGAAGTGTACCAGCTAAAAGAAATCCGAATAACAATACCCCAAGACACATTCTGATCAAAATGACCAAAACCTTAGACAGAGACAAAATTCTGAAAGCAGCAAGATCGAAGAAAGAAATCTCTTACAAAGGAGCATCCTTAAAATTCACAGCTGATTTTTCTGATGAAACCCTCATGGCCCGAAAACAGTGGTGGGACATAGTAAAAAAACTCAATGAAATAAATGCCTCCCCTAAAATACTTTTCCCAGCAAGACTCTCATTCATAATAGAAGGAACAACACACAGTTTCACAGACAAACAACAGCTCAGGAACTTCATAGACTCAAAACCATGGTTACAAGAACAACTAAATGGGTTACTTAAAGGCAAGAAAGGCCCCTCAAATACACCAAATTTTAACAGAAAAATGGGACAAAATACCATAACAATAATCTCCCTCAATGTCAATGGGCTAAACGCACCAATTAAAAGACATAGAGTGGCAGGATGGATTAGAAAATTGAACCGAACATTCTGCTGCCCGCAAGAAACGCATCTCAATCGTCAAAGCAAACACAGACTCAGAGTCAAAGGCTGGAAAACAATCCTAAAGGCAAACAGCTCCCATAAAAAAGCTGGTGTAGCCATCCTTATATCAGACCACATCGATTTCAGATTGAGGAATGTCATAAGAGACAGTGAAGGCCATTTCTTATTGATCAAAGGATCTGTACAACAGGAAGAACTAACAATAATAAATGTATATGCACCTAATGAGAGACCAGCAAAGTACTTAAAACAACTACTCATAGATTTGGAAAAAGACATCAATAGCAACACAATACTAGTGGGAGACTTCAACACTGCTTTGTCACCTCTTGATAGATCAACCAGACTCAAACTTAGCAGGGACATACTTCATTTGAGGGAAACAATGGAAGAAAGGGACTTAGTAGATATATATAGGACAATTCATCCACAAAAAGCTGAATACACATTCTTCTCAAGCGTACATGGAACATTCTCCAAGATAGACCACATGCTGAGCCACAAAACATGCCTCCATAAAATTAAGAAGGTAGAGATTGTATCAACAATCTTCTCAGACCATAATGCGCTGAAATTAGAAGGAAATCACACACAAAAACAGAAAACTAAATCAAACACCTGGAAATTAAACAGTGCACTATTAAACAACGAGTGGATTAGACAGGAAATCAAAGAGGAAATCAAAAGATTCCTAGAAACGAATGAAAATGAGAACACGAGTTACCAAAACTTATGGGACACAGCAAAGGCTGTGTTAAGAGGAAAGTTTATAGCTCTACAAGCATTCCTCAGGAAGGAGGAGCGAGCACACATAAGTAACCTAACCTCATAGCTTAAGAGTTTGGAGAGGGACCAAAAAAAGGAGCACAACCCGAACAGGAGAAAGGAAATAATAAAACTCAGAGCAGAGATTAACGAGATGGAAACCCAAAAAACAATCCGAAAGATCAATGAAACCAAAAGCTGGTTCTTTGAGAAAATTAACAAGATCTATAAGCCTCTAGCAAAACTCACAAAGAAAGGGAGGGAGAAAACCCTAATAAACCGAATCAGAAATGAAAAGGGGGTCATTACAACAGAAACCACAGAAATTCAGAGGATCCTCAGGGAGTACTTTGAGAAGCTTTATGCCACGGAACATCAAAACCTCGAGGAAATGGATAAATTCCTAGACTCCTACAGACTCCCAAGGCTGAACCAAGAAGACCTGGAATACCTGAACAGACCTATCACCATCAAGGAAATTGAAATGGTAATAAAAAGTTTCCCCAAGCACAAAAGTCCTGGCCCGGATGGATTCACTAGTGAATTCTTCCAAATCTTTAAAGAGGACTTACTCCCAATGCTCTTTAAGCTTTTCCACGAAATTGAAATATCAAAAACACTTCCGAACAGTTTCTACGAAGCAAATATCACACTGATACCAAAAGCAGACAGAGATACCACAAAGAAAGAGAATTACAGGCCGATATCCCTGATGAACACAGATGCAAAGATCCTCAACAAACTACTAGCAAATAGAATCCAACTACTCATCAAAAAGATCATACACCATGACCAAGTAGGATTCATCCCAGGGATGCAAGGATGGTTTAACATTCGGAAATCAATCAACATAATCCACCATATCAACAAAAGAAAAGATAAAAAGCATATGATCATATCAATAGATGCAGAGAAAGCATTTGATAAGATCCAGCACCCCTTTATGATGGAAACCCTAGCCGAAATGGGTATAGAGGGGACCTTCCTCAACATAATTAAAGCCATCTACCACAAGCCTACAGCAAGCATCATCCTCAATGGGGAAAAACTGAGAGCCTTCCCTCTAAGATCAGGGACGAGACAGGGATGCCCACTCTCTCCACTGCTGTTCAGTATAGTACTGGAAGTACTTGCAATAGCGATTAGGCAGGAAAAAGATATTAAGGGCATTCAGGTAGGAAAGGAAGAAATCAAGCTCTCACTATTCGCAGATGATATGATACTCTACTTAGAGAACCCAATAACTTCCACCAAAAAACTCCTAGAAACAATAGACTCGTATAGTAAAGTTGCAGGTTATAAAATCAATACCCAAAAGTCCATGGCTTTCCTATACGCAAACAGTGAGAGAGAAGAAAGCAACATGAAAAAAACAATCCCGTTCACAATTGTGCCCCAGAAAATCAAGTACCTAGGAATCAGCTTAACTAAGGAAGTAAAGGACCTGTACAAAGAAAACTACAAAACGCTACTTCAGGAAATAAAAGAGGGCATGAGGAAATGGAAAGATATCCCCTGCTCATGGGTCGGGAGACTTAACATTGTCAAAATGGGAATACTACCGAAAGCATTGTATAAATTCAATGCAATCCCTATACGGATACCCATGACATTCTTCAAAGAAATGGAGCAAACACTCCTGAAATTTATATGGAACAATAAGCCCCCACGAATAGCTAAAGCAATTCTTGGGAAAAAGAAAATGGGAGGAATCAACCTCCCGAACTTCAAACTGTACTACAAAGCAGTAATAAGTAAAACAGCATGGTACTGGAACAAAGGCAGAACTGCAGACCAATGGAACAGGGTTGAATACACTGACATCTCCCCTCAATCATATGCTCATCTAAACTTTGATAAAGGTGCAAGTAATGTGAAGTGGAGTAAGGAAAGCCTCTTTAATAAATTGTGTTGGCATCACTGGATGGCTACATGCAAATCAATAAGCTCAGAACTCTGCCTAACACCATGTACAAAAGTAAGATCAAAATGGATTAAAGACCTCAACATCAGACCAGAAACCATAAGGTACATTGAAGATAAAGTTGGCAAAACCCTCCATGACATTGAAGCTAATGGTATCTTCAAAGATGCCACGCCACTGGCCGAGCAAGTGAAAACAGAGATAGATAAATGGGACTATCTTAAACTAAGAAGCTTCTGCACCTCCAAAGAAACAGTGACCAAAATACAAAGACAGTCTACAGAATGGGAAAGGATATTCACCGAATACACATCTGACAAGGGGTTGATATCCAGGACATACAAAATACTGGTTAAAGTCCACAAGAAAAAAATCCAACCCCATCCAAAAATGGGGCAATGAAATGAACAGAAACTTTCTCAAAGAAGAAATCCGAATGGCAAAAAAGCACATGAGAAAATGCTCTACATCATTAATCATCAGGGAGATGCAGATCAAAACCACAATGAGATACCATCTCACACCTCAGAGACTGGCCCACATTCAAAATAACAAAAGCAACCGATGCTGGCGTGGATGTGGCGAGAAAGGGACACTCCTTCACTGTTGGTGGAAATGTCCACTGGTTCAGCCCTTCTGGAAAACAGTATGGACGATTCTCAAAAAATTAGAAATTGAGCTCCCATTTGACCCAGCAATACCACTCCTGGGAATATATCCCAGAGAGGCAAAAATGTATAGTCGAAGTGACATCTGCACTTGTTTGTTCATTGCAGCACTCTTTACAATAGCCAGAAACTGGAAGAAACCTGAATGCCCAAGAACAGATGACTGGTTAAAGAAACTTTGGTACATCTACACAATGGAGTACTATGTAGCTGTTAGAAAAGATGAAGTCATGAAATTTACATACAAGTGGTACAATATGGAAAGTATCATGCTAAGCTAAATGAGTCAGAAAGAGAGGGATAGACATAGAAAGATTGCATTCATCTGGGGGATATAAAGTAACAAAGTATGAGATTAATATCCAAGAATAGCTGAGATCGGCACCAGGAGGATTACTCCATAACTTAGAGGCCAGCCGGGCATCCTAGAGGAAAGGGCAGTTCAGATAGAGAAAGGAGCACCAAATAAAGGATGTTTGGCGGATCCTCCCAGGAGGGGAGATGCATGTCGAAAGTAGACTATGGACTGAACATGTTTGCCATTCAATGCCTCTTTTGCAGAACACAAAACCCAAAAGGAGAGAGAGAACACAGAGGATTGCCCTGCCACAGAGACAGGAGGGATGGGGGGATGGGGGTGGGAGGGATATTATCCATGGTGGTGGAGAATGGGCACTGGTGGAGGGATGGGTATCTGATCATTGTATAATTGAAACCAAAGCACCAAAAATTGTAAATTTACAACTGTGAAAAAAATAAAATAAAATAAAGGGGAAAAAAATCTGTATCCTTAAAAAATAAATAAATAAATAATTAGTGATCTGCTCTGGAAGATATAATAATTGAAGTTACCCAAAGAACAGCAAGGAAAAAGAATTTTTTTTTTTATTTATTGAATCACTGTGGGAAAGGTTACAAAGCTTTCAGGTTTATGTCTCAGTCATGCAAATATCAAACACATTTCCCTTTACCAATACTTATTTTTTCCCATGAAGAACCCCAATAAAACCCCACCCCCCACCCCTCCCCGTCCCTGTGAGGCAGATGAATTCTAGTTAACACTCTATCCGCTTTGATTAGATTGTTTCAATAAAAGATTCACCACTATTATTTAGAGTTTCCCCCCCCCCCAAATCAGACATGCTGAAAAAGCATTGTGAAGTGATTTGCTTTCTACAGCTGGGTTCAAGAATTAAATGTTGGTTTTGGATTTCTGCTATTTTACCTATTGACCCTGGAAGTATTTCTACTGAAAGTCAGATAGTTAAGAAATTGGTTTCTGTGTTCTGGAGTCGTGGCCGTGCTGGAGAGCCGCTCGCGGGGGGCGACTTGTGACCTCGGTAGGGCGTGAAGGACGGACCGGAGCGCCCCCCGACCCATGAGGTTTTAGTCGCCCCCACTCCCCCGGCTCATACCTGCTGTCCACAAGGCTCCCATGTGGCCGCCATCTTTCTTTCCAGAGAGGAGAGGGCGAATGGGGCAACACCCTTTCCCCTCCGGCAGACTTGATAGCCTGGATCAATGCATAGTCCGTTCACTTTTCTGCTCCAAGCTGCTGGGTTCTGCATTAAGTCCTTGTGCTTCTGGGGCCGTGGCTGTGCTGGAGAGCCGCTTTGGGGGCAACTGGTGACCTCGGTAGGGCGTGAAGGACGGACCGGAACGCCCCCCTTCCCATGAGGTTTTAGTCGCCCCCACTCCCCCGGCTCATACCTGCTGTCCACAAGGCTCCCATGTGGCCGCCATCTTTCTTTCCAGAGAGGAGAGGGCGAATGGGGCAACACCCTTTCCCCTGTGGGCAGAAATGATTGCCTGGATTAACGCATAGTCCTTTCACTTTTCTGCTCCAAGTTGCTGGGTTCTGCATTAAGCCCTTGTGCTTCTGGGGCTGTGGCCGTGCTGGAGAGCCGCTCGTGGGGGGCAACTGGTGACCTCGGTAGGGCGTGAAGGACGGACCGGAACGCCCCCCTTCCCATGAGGTTTTAGTCGCCCCCACACTCCCGGCTCATACCTGCTGTCCACAAGGCTCCCATGTGGCCGCCATCTTTCTTTCTAGAGAGGAGAGGGCGAATGGGGCAACACCCTTTCCCCTCCGGCAGACTTGATGGCCTGGGTCAATGCATAGTCCGTTCACTTTTCTGCTCCAAGCTGCTGGGTTCTGCATTAAGTCCTTGTGCTTCTGGGGCCGTGGCTGTGCTGGAGAGCCGCTCGTGGGGGGTGACTGGTGACCTCGGTAGGGCGTGAAGGACGGACCGGAACGCCCCCCTTCCCATGAGGTTTTAGTCGCCCCCACTCCCCCGGCTCATACCTGCTGTCCACAAGGCTCCCATGTGGCCGCCATCTTTCTTTCCAGAGGGAGGAGGGCGGAAGGGAGCAACACCCTTTCCCCTCTGGGCAGAAATGATTGCCTGGATTAACGCATAGTCCTTTCACTTTTCTGCTCCAAGCTGCTGGGTTCTGCATTAAGCCCTTGTGCTTCTGGGGCTGTGGCCGTGCTGGAGAGCCGCTCGTGGGGGGCAACTGGTGACCTCGGTAGGGCGTGAAGGACGGACCGGAACGCCCCCCTTCCCATGAGGTTTTAGTCGCCCCCACACCCCCGGCTCATACCTGCTGTCCACAAGGCTCCCATGCGGCCGCCATCCTTCTTTCCAGAGAAGAGAGGGCGAATGGGGCAACACCCTTTCCCCTCCGGCAGACTTGATGGCCTGGATTAACGCATAGTCCTTTCACTTTTTTGCTCTAAGCTGCTGGGTTCTGCATTAAGTCCTTGTGTTTCTGGGGCTGTGGCCGTGCTCCAAACTTAACTCTGACTTTCAGGGAGAAAGATTGGGTGGTTTACTTCTCATTGATCACTTTGTATATAGAGAGATGTCGCGCGGGTGAACTCGGCTCTTTTTGGAACCTGTTTTTTCTTTTTTCTTTTCCTCCGGGATCCCGCACCCTCCATGTGTTCTTTCTCCGGAAAAAGAATTTTACAAAAAAGCAGAACCACAAATGACTGAGGAACAATAACCAAAAAATGTAAAAATTATTTTACTGCAGTCCTAAGATGAAAAAATTAAAAAAATCATGGACTATTAAAAAAAGAAAGAAAGACTTGACCACTGTGGAGAGGATATCCAGTTGAATAGCATGCATACGAGTGTGAAGAGGATGCTGAAAACCAGCAATGTGATACTTGGACATTCACCAGTGGTGTAAAGGAAGCCTGCCTGGAGTGTAGGTTCCAAGAATTCCAAATAGGCAGTGAATGAATGGAATGTTCTCTAGTGGAGATTCCAATGGTTTCTGAATTCTACGTTGTATGGACAAGAAACTGAAGAGCTTCCCAGGTGGGATTTTATACCCAGTTGAAGACCAAGCCTGCGAATTTGAACAGGCTGCTGAAAACCACCATTGGGTTACTTGAATATTAACCAGTGGTGTAAAGAAATCATGTCTACCGTGGAGATTCGATGAATTCCAGATTGGCAGTGAATGAATGGAACATTCTGAAGTGGAGATTCTAATGGTTTCTGAAGTCTGGGTTATGTGAAGAGGAAAAAGAAGAGCTGACCAGGGTTGAGTGGACAGCCAGATGAACAGCTCGGTTCCGAGTGTGAACACGCGTATGAAAATCAGCATTGGTTACTTGGACATTCACCAGTGGTGTAACGAAAGCTTGCCTGGAGTGGAGATTAGAAGAACTTCAGATTAGCAGTGAATAAGTGGAGAATTCTGTAGTGGAGATTCAAATGATTTCGAAAGTCTGGGTTGTATGGACAGGAAATGGAAGAGCTGAACAGGTTGGAGTGGATAGCCCTTTGAACAGCACGCCTGGGAGTGTGAAGCGGACGCTGGAAAACAACATTAGGTTACTTGGACATTCTCCAATGGTGCAACGAAAGCATGACTGGAGTGGAGATTCCATGAATTCGATATGGGCAGGGAATGAATGGAACATTCCGTAGGAGAGATTCCAATGATTTCTGAAGTCTGGGATTTGTGTACAGGAAAATGAAGAGCAGAGCAGGGAAGAGAGGAGAGCCTGTTGAACAGCCGACTGCGACTTTGAACTGGCTGCTGAAAACCAACATTGGCTCACTTGTATATTCACCAGTGGTGGAAAGGAATCCTGCCTCGAGTGGAGATCGATGAATTCCCGATTGGGAGTGAATGATTGGAACATTCTGTAGTGGAGATTCCAATTACTTCTGAAGTCTGGCTTTTGTGGATAGGAAAATGAAGAGCTGACCAGGGTTGAGTGGATAGGCAGATGGACAGCATGCCTGCGAGTGTGATCATGCCTCTGAAATCCAGCATTGGATTCCTTGGACATCATCAGTGGTGTAACGATAGTCTGCCTGAAGTTGGAGATTCGATGAATTCCATATTGGTATTGAATCAATGGAACAGTCTGTAGTGGAGATTCCAATGAATTCTGAAGTTTGGTTTGTGTGGACAGGAAAAGAATAATCTGACCACTTTGTAGTGGATTGCCAGTTCAACAGCACGTCTGCGAGTGAGAACAGAATGCTGAAAAATCAGCAGTCAGTTACGTAGATATACGCCAGTCGTGTAACTAATGTCTGCCTGGAATGGAGATTCAATGTATTCCAGATCGCCAGTGAATGAATGGAACATTATGTAGTGGAGATTATAATGGTTTCTGAAGTCTAAGTTATGTGGACAGGAAAATGTAGAGCTGACCAGGGGTGAGTGGATAGTCAGTTGAACAGCACTCCTGTGAGTGTGAACAGGCCGCTGAAAAGCAGCCTTGCGGTACTTGTAAATTCAACACTAGTGAAACGATAACGGGCCTCGAGTGGATATTCGATGAATTCAGATTGGGAGTGAATGAATGGAACTTTCTGTAGTGGAGATTCCATTGAATTTTGAAGTCTGGGTTGAGTGGACAGGAAAATGAAGGGCTGATTAGGTTGGAGAGGAAAGCCTGTAGAATAGCACACCAGCAAGTGAGAACAGGCCGCGAAAAACCAGCATTGGGTGCTTGGATACTCATCAGTGGTGTAAGGAAATACTGCCTGGAGTATACTGGAGTAACGAATACTGCCTGGAGTCAGTTGAACAGCACACCTGCGAGTGTGAACAGGCCGCTGAAAAGCAGCCTTGGGTTGCTTGTACATTCAACACTAGTGAAACGAAATCCCGCCTGGAGTGGAGATTCGATGAATTCCAGATTGGCAGTGAATGAATGGAACATTGTGTACAGGAGATTCCAATCAATAGTCAAATCTAGCTTGAGGGGACAGGAAAATGAAGAGTTGACCAGGGTTCAGTGTATACCCAGTTGAACAGCACGCCTCCGAGGGGGATCAGGACAATGAAAACGAGCAGTGTGTTACTTGGATATTCAACAGTGGTGTAACGAAAGCCTGACTGGAGTAGAGATTCAGATGAATTCCAGATTCACAGTGAATCAATGGAACGGTCTGTAGTGGAGATTCCAATTATTTCTGAAATCCGAAGTGTGTGTACAGGAAAATGAAGAGGAGACCAGGTGAGAATGGATATCCAGTTGAACAGCAGGCCTGCGTGATTGAACAGTCCTCTGAAAACCAGCATTGGTTTACTTGGACATTCACCAGTGGTATAACGAATGCGTTCATGTAGTGGAGGTTCAGATGTATTCCCGATTGGGAGTGAATGAATGGAACATTCTGTAGTGGAGATCCCATTGAATTTTGAAGTTTGGGTTGAGTGGACAGGAAAATGAAGAGCTGATCAGGTTGGAGAAGTTAGCCTGTAGAATAGCACACCAGCGAGTGAGAACAGGCCGCGAAAAACCAGCATTGGTGTACTTGGATATTGACCAGTGGTGTAATGAAATCCTGCCTGGAGTGGAGATTCGATGAATTCCAGATTGGCAGTGAATGAATGGAACATTCTGTACAGGAGATTCCAATCATTTCTGAAGTCTAGGTTGTGGGGACAGGAAAATGAAGAGCTGACCAGGGTTCCGTGGATAGCCAGTTGAAAAGCACGCCTCCGAGGGTGATCAGGAGAATGAAAACTAGCAGTGTGTTACTTGGACATTCAACAGTGGTGTAAGGAAAGCCTGCCTGGAGTGGAGATTCAGATGAATTCCACATTCGCAGTGAATGAATGGAAGGTTCTGTAGTGGAGATTTCAATTATTTCTGAAATCCGATGAGTGTGAACAGGAAAATGAAGAGCAGACCAGGTTAGAATGGAGAGGCAGTTGAACAGCAAGCCTGCGAGATTGAGCAGTCCTCTGAAAACCAGCATTGGGTTACTTGGACATTCACCCGTGGTATAATGAATGCGGTCATGGTGTGGAGGTTCAGATGAATTCCCGATTCGCACTGAATGAATTGAACATTCTCTATTGGATATTCCAATGATTTCTGTCATTTGGGTTGTTTGGACAGTAAAATAAAGACTTGACCACAGTGGATTGGATAGCCAGTTGAATAGCATGCGTGTGAGAGTGAAAAGTATGCTGAAAACCAGCAATGTGTTACTTGGACATTCACCAGTGGTGTAAAGAAAGCCTGTCTGGAGTGTAGGTTCCAAGAATTCCAAATAGGCAGTGAATGAATGGAACATTCTGTAGTGGAGATTCCAATGGTTCCTGAATTCTACGTTGTATGGACAGGAAACTGAAGAGCTTACCAGGTGGGATTTGATAGCCAGTTGAAGACCAGGCCTGCGAATTTGAACAGGCTGCTGAAAACCACCAGATGGCTACTTGAATATTCACCAGTGGTGTGAAGAAGTCCTGTTTGCAGTGGAGATTCGATGAATTACAGATTGGCAGTGAATGAGTGGAACATTCTGAAGTGGAGATTCTAATGGTTTCTGAAGTCTGGGTAACGTGAACAGGAAAAAGAAGAGCTGACTAGGGTTGAGTGGACAGCAAGTTGAACAGCACGACGCTGAGTGTGAACACGCCTATGAAAACCAGCATTGGTTACTTGGACATTCACCAGTGGTGTAATGAAAGCTTGCCTGGAGTGGAGATTTGAAGAACTTCAGATTAGCAGTGAATGAGTGGAATATTCTGTAGTGGAGATTCAAATGATTTCGAAAGTCTGGGTTGTGTGGACAGGAAAGGGAAGAGGTGACCAGGTTGGATTGGATAGCCCGTTGAACAGCACGACTAGGAGTGTGAAGCGGACGCTGCAAAACAGCATTAGCTTACTTTGACATTCTCCAATGGTGCAACGAAAGCATGCCTGGAGTGGAGATTCCAGGAATTCGATATTGGCAGGGAATGAATGGAATATTCCGTAGAAGAGATGCCAATGATTACTGAAGTCTGGGTTTTGTGTACAGGAAAATGAAGAGCAGAGCAGGGAAGAGTGAATAGCCTGTTGAACAGCAGACTGCGACTTTGAACTGGCTGCTGGAAACCAACATTGGGTTACTTGGATATTCATCAGTGGTGTAAAGGAATCCTGCCTGGAGTGGACATTTGATGAACTCCCGATTGGACGTGAATGAATGGAACATTCTGTAATGGAGATTCCAATGGTTTCTGAATTCTACGTTGTATGGACAAGAAACTGAAGAGCTTACCAGGTGGGATTTGATAGCCAGTTTAAGACCAGGCCTGCGAGAATAAATAGTCCTTTGAAAACTAGCATTGCTTTACTTGGACATTCACCAGTGGTATAACGAATGCTTTCATGGAGTGGAGGTTCAGATGAATTCCCGATTCACAGCTAATGAATTGAACATTTTGTATTGTTTATTCCAATGATTTCTGTCGTGTGGGTTGTTTGGACAGTAAAAGAAAGACTTGACCACTGTGGAGTTGATAGCCAGTTGAATTGCATGCATGTGAGTGGGAACAGTATGCTGAAAACCAGCAATGTGTTACTTGGACATTCACCAGTGATGTAAAGAAAGCCTGCCTGCAGTGTAGGTTCCAAGAATTCCAAATAGGTAGTAAATGAATGGAACATTCTGTAGTGGAGATACCAATGGTTTCTGAATTCTACGTTGTATGGACAAGAAACTGAAGAGCTTACCAGGTGGGATTTTATAGCCACTTAAAGACCAGGCCCACGTATTTGAACAGGCTGCTGAAAACCACCACTGGTTTACTTGAATATTCACCAGTGGTGTAAAGAAATCCTGCCTGCAGCGGAGATTCGATGAATTCCATATTGGCAGTGAATGAATGGAACATTCTGAAGTGGAGATTCTAATGGCTTCTGAATCTAGGTTAAGTGAACAGGAAATAGAAGAGCTGACCAGGGTTGAGTGGACAACCAATTGAACAGCACGACTCTGAGTGTGAACACGCCTATGAAAACCAGCATTGGTTACTTGGACATTCACGAGTGGTGTAACGAAATCTTGCCTGGAGTGGAGATTCGAAGAACTTCAGATTAGCAGTGAATGAGTGGAATATCCTGTAGTGGAGATTCAAATGATTTCGAAAGTCTGGGTTGTGTGGACAGGAAATGGAAGAGCTGACCAGGGTGGAGTGGATAGCCCGTTGAACAGCACCCTTGGGAGTGTGAAACGGACGCTGGAAAACAGCTTTAGGTTACTTGGACATTCTCCAATGGTGCAAAGAAAGCATGCATGGATTGGAGATTTCCTGAATTCGATATCGGCAGGGAATTAATGGAACATTTCGTAGGAGAGATTTCAATGATTTTTGAAGTCTGGGTTTTGTGTACAGGAAAATGAAGTGCAGAGCAGTGAAGAGTGGATAGCCTGTTGAACAGCAGACTGCGACTTTGAACTGGCTGCTGAATATCAACATTGGGTTACTTGGATATTCAACAGTGGTGTAAAGGAATCCTGCCTGGAGTGGAGATTCGATGAACTCCCGATTGGGAGTGAATGAATGGAACATTCTGTAGTGGAGATTCCAATTACTTCTGAAGTCTGGGTTTTGTGGACAGGAAAATGAAGAGCTGACCAGGGTTGAGTGGATAGGCAGTTGGACAGCACGCCTGCGAGTGTGATCATGCCTCTGAAATCCAGCATTGGATTCTGTGGACATCATCAGTGGTGTCACGAAAGCCTGCCTGGAGTTGGAGATTCGATGAATCCCAGATTGGAATTGAATCAATGGAACAGTCTGTAGAGGAGATTCCAATGAATTCTGAACTATAGTTTGTGTGGACAGGAAAGGAATAATCGGACCACTGAGTAGTGGACTGCCTGTTCAACAGCATGTCTGCTAGTGAGAAGAGAACGCTGAAAATCAGCATTCAGTTACTAAGATATACAAGAGTCGTGTAAGTGAAGTCTGCTTGTAGTGGAGATTCGATGAATTCCAGATCGTCAGTGAATGAATGGAACATTCTGTAGTGGACATTATAATGGTTTCTGAAGACTAAGTTATGTGGACAGGAAAATGTAGAGCTGACCAGGGTTGAGTGGATAGTCACTTGAATAGCACTCCTGCGAGTGTGAACAGGCCGCTGAAAAGCAGCCTTGGGTTACTTGTACTTTCAACACTAGTGAAAAGAAATCCGGCCTAGGGTGGAAATTCGATGAATTCCAGATTGGCAGTGAATGAATCGAACATTCTGTAGTGGAGATTCCATTGAATTTTGAAGTCTGGGTTGAGTGGACAGGAAAATGAAGAACTGATCAGGTTGGAGAGGATATCCAGTAGAATAGCGCACCAGGGAGGGTGAACAGGCCGCGAAAAACCAGCATTGGGTTACATGAATATAGACCAGTGGTATAACGAAATCCTGCCTGGAGTGGAGTTTCGATGAATTCCAGATTGGCAGTGAATTAATGGAACATTCTGTACAGGAGATTCCAATCATTTCTGAAGTCTAGGTTGTGGGGACAGGAAAAAGAAGAGCTCACCAGGGTTCAGTGGATAGCCAGTTGAACAGCACGCTTCCGAGGGGGATCAGGACAATGAAAACGAGCAGTGTGTTACTTGGACATTCAACAGTGTTGTAACGCAAGCCTGCCTGGAGTGTAGATTCAGATGAATTCCACATTCGCAGTGTTTGAATGGAAAGTTCTGTAGTGGAGATTCTAATTATTTCTGAAATCCGATGTTTGTGGACGGGAAAATGAAGAGCAGACCAGGTTAGAATAGATAGCCAGTTGAACAGCAGGCCTGCGAGATTCAACAGTCCCCTGTAAACCAGCATTGGATTACTTGGACATTCACCAGTGGTATAACGAATGCGTTCATTGAGTGGAGGTTCAGATGAATTCCCGATTCGCAGTGAATGAATTGAACATTCTGTAGTGGATATTCCAATGATTTCTGTCGTGTGGGTTGTTTGGACAATAAAAGAAAAACTTGACCACTGTGGAGTGGATAGCCAGTTGAATAGCATGCATGTGAGTGTGAAAAGTATGCTGAAAACCAGCAATGTGTTACTTGGACATTCACCAGTGGTGTAAAGAAAGCCTGCCTGGAGTGTAGGTTCCAAGAATTCCAAATAGGCAGTGAATGAATGGAACATTCTGTAGTGGAGATTCCAGTGGTTTCTGAATTCTACGTTGTATGGACAAGAAACTGAAGAGCTTACCAGGTGGGATTTTATAGCCAGTTGAAGACCAGTCCTGCGAATTTGAACAGGCTGCTGAAAACCACCATTGGGTTACTTGAATATTCACCAGTCGTGTAAAGAAATCCTGTCTGCAGTGGAGATTCGATGAATTCCAGATTGGCAGTGAATGAAAGGAACATTCTGAATTGGAGATTCTAATGGTTTCTGAAGTCTGGGTTATGTGAACAGGAAAAAGTAGAGCTGACCAGGGTTGAGTGGACAGCCAGTTGAATAGCACGACTCAGAGTGTGAACACGCCTAAAAAACCAGCTTTGGTTACTTGGACATTCACCAGTGGTGTAACGAAAGCTTGCTTGGAGTGGAGATTCGAAGAAATTCAGATTAGCAGTGAATGAGTGGAATATTCTGTAGTGGAGATTCAAATGATTTTGAAAGTCTGGTTTGTGTGGACAGGAAATGGAAGAGCTGACCTAGAGCCCGTTGAACAGCACGCCTGGGAGTGTGAATCGGACGCTGGAAAACAGCATTAGGTAACTTGCACATTCTCCAATGGTGCAACGAAAGCATGCCTGGAGTGGAGATTCCATGAATTCGATAGTGGCATGGATGAATGGAACATTCCGTTGGAGAGATTCCAATGATTTCTGAAGTCTGGGTTTTGTGTAGAGGAAAATGAAGAGCAGAGCAGGGAAGAGTGGATAGCCTGTTGAACAGCAGACTGCGACTTTGAACTGCCTGCTGAAAACCAAGATTGGGTTACTTGGATATTCACCAGTGGTGTAAAGGAATCCTGCCTGTAGTGAAGATTCGATGAACTCCCGATTGGGAGTGAATGAATGGAACATTCTGTAGTGGAGATTCCAATTACTTCTTAAGTCTGGGTTTTGTGGACAGGAAAATGAAGAGCTGAACAGGGTTGAGTGGATAGGCAGTTGAACAGCACGCCTGCGAGTGTGATCATGCCTCTGAAATCCAGCATTGGATTCCTTGAACTTCATCAGTGGTGTAATGAAAGCCTCCCTGGAATTGGAGATTCGATGAATTCCAGATAGGAATTGAATCTATGGAACAGTCTGTAGTGGAGATTCCAATGAATTCTGAAGTATGGTTTGTGTGGACAGGAAAAGAATAATCTGACCACTGTGTAGTGGACTGCCAGTTCAACAGCACGTCTGTGAGTGAGAACAGAATTCTGAAAATCAGCATTCAGTAACCTAGATATTCACCAGTCGTGTAACTAAAGTCTGCCTGGAGTGGAGATTCGATGAATTCAGATCGGCAATGAATGAGTGGACCATTCTGTAGTGGAGATTATAATGGTTTCTGAAGTCTAAGTTATGTGGACAGGAAAATGTAGATCTGACCAGGGTTGAGTGGATAGTGATTTGACCAGCACTCCAGCGAGTGTGAATAGGGCGCTGAAAAGCAGCCTTGGGTTACTTGTACATTAAACACTATTGAAAAGAAATCCGGCCTGGAGTGGAGACTCGCTGAATTCCAGATTGGGAGTGAATGAATGGAACATTCAGTAGTGGAGATTCCATTGAATTTTGAAGTCTGGGTTGAGTGGACAGGAAAATGAAGAGCTGATCAGGTTGGAGAGAATAGCCCCTAGAATAGCAAACCAGCGAGTGTGAACAGGCCGCGTAAACCGGTATTGCGGTACTTGGATATTTACCAGTGGTGTAATGAAATCCTGCCTGGAGTGTAGATTCGATGAATTCCAGATTGGCAGTGAATGAATGGAACATTATGTACAGGAGATTCCAATCATTTCTGAAGTCTAAGTTTTGGGGACAGGAATATGAAGAGCTGACCAGTGTTCATTGGATAGCCAGTTGAAGAGCACCGCTCCGAGGGGGATCAGGAGAATGAAAACGAGCAGTTTGTTACTTGTTATTCAGCAGTGTTGTAACGAAAGCCTGCTTTGTGTGGAGATTCAGATGAATTCCAGATTCGCAGTGAATGAATGGAACGTTCTGTAGTGGAGATTCCAATTATTTCTGAAATCCGATGTGTGTGGACAGGAAAATGAAGAGCAGACCAGTTTTGAATAGATAGCCAGTTAAATAGCAGGCCTGCGAGAATGAACAGTCCTCTGAAAACCAGGACTGTGTTACTTGGACATTCATCTGTGGTATAACGAATGCGTTCATGGAGTGGAGGTTCAGATGAATTCCCGATTCGCAGTGAATGAATTGAACATTCTGTAGTGGATATTACAATGATTTCTGTCGTGTGGGTTGTTTGGACAGGAAAAGAAATACTTGACCACTGTGGAGTGGATAGACAGTTGAATAGCATGCATGCGAGTGTGAACAGTATGCTGAAAACCAGCAATGTTTTTCTTGGACATTCACCAGTGGTGTAAAGAAATCCTGTCTGCAGTGGAGATTCGAAGAATTCCAGATTCGCAGTGAATGAGTGGAACATTCTGAAGTGGAGATTCTAATGGTTTCTGAAGTCTGGGTTATGTGAAAAGGATAAAGAAGAGCTGACCAGGGTCGACTGGACAGCCAGTTGAACAGCACGAATCCGAGTGTGAACACACCTATGAAAACCAGCATTGGTTACTTGGACATTCACCAGTGGTGTAACGAAAGCTTTCCCGGCGTGGAGATTCCATGAATTCGATATTGGCAGGGAATGAATGGAACATTCCGTGGGTGAGATTCCAATAATTTCTGAAGTCTGGTTTTTTTGTACAGGAAAATGAAGAGCAGAGCAGGGAAGAGTGGATAGCCTGTTGAACAGCAGACTGCGACTTTGAACTGGCTGTTGAAACCCAACATTGCTTTACTTGGATATTCACCAGTGGTGTCAAGGAATCCTGCCTGGAGTGGAGATTCGATGAATTCCCGATTGGGAGTGAATGAATGGAACATTCTGTAGTGGAGATTCCAATTACTTCTGAAGTCTGGGTTTTGTGGACAGGAAAATGAAGAGCTGACCAGGGTTGAGTGGATAGGCAGTTGGACAGCACGCCTGCTTGTATGATCATGCCTCTGAAATCCAGCATTGGATTCCTTGGACATCATCAGTGGTGTAACGAAAGCCTGCCTGGAGTTGGAGATTCGATGAATTCCAGATTGGAATTGAATCAATGGAACAGTCTTTAGTGGAGATTCCAATGAATTCTGAAGTATGGTTTGTGTGGACAGGAAAAGAATAGTCTGACCACTGTGTAGTGGATTGCCAGTTCAAACGCACCTCTGCGAGTGAGAACAGAACGCTGAAAATCAGCATTCAGTTACTTAGATATTGAACAGTCGTGTAACAGATGTCTGCCTGGAGTGGAGATTCGATGAATTCCAGATCAGCAGTGAATGAATGGAACATTCTGTAGTGGAGATTATAATGGTTTCTGAAGTCTAAGTTATGTGGACAGGAGAATGTATTGCTGACCAGGGTTGAGTGGATAGTCTGTTGAACAGCACTCCTGCGAGTGTGAACAGGCCGCTGAAAAGCAGCCTTGGGTTACTTGTACATTCAACACTAGTGAAACGAAATCCGACCTGGAGTGGAGATTCGATGAATTCCAGATTGGTGGTGAATTAATGGAACATTCTGTAGTGGAGATTCCATTGAATTTTGAAGTCTGGGTTGAGTGGACAGGAAAATGAAGAGCTGATCAGGTTGGAGAGGATAGGCAGTAGAATAGCACACGAGGAAGTGTGAACAGGCCGCAAAAATCCTGCATTGGCGTACTTGGATTTTGACCAGTGGTGTAACGAAATCCTGCCTGGAGTGGAGATTCGATGAATTCCAGATTGGCAGTGAATGATTGGAACATTCTGTACAGGAGATCCCAATCATTTCTGAAGTCTCGGTAGTGGAGACAGGAAAATGAAGTGCTGACCAGGGTTCAGTGGATAGCCAATTGAACAGCACGCCTCTGAGGGGGATCAGGACAATGAAAACGAGCAGTGTGTTACTTGGACATTCAACAGTGGTGTAAGGAAAGCCTGCCTGGAGTGGAGATTCAGATGAATTCCAGATTCGCAGTGGAGAAATGGAACAGTCTGTAGTTGAGATTCCAATGAATTCTGAAGTATGGTTTGTGTGGACAGGAAAAGAATAGTCCTACCACTGTGTAGTAGATTGCCAGTTCAACAACACGTCTGCGAGTGAGAATAGAACGCTGAAAATCAGCATTCAGTTACTTAGATATTCACCAGTCGTGTAACTAAACTCTGCCTGCAGTGGAGATTCGATGAATTCCAGATCGGCAGTGAATGAGTGGAACATTCTGTAGTTGAGATTATAATGGTTTCTGAAGTCTAAGTTATGTGGACAGGAAAATGTAGAGCTGACCAGGGTTGAGTGGATAGTCAATTGAACAGCACTCCTGCTAGTGTGAACAGGCCGCTGAAAAGCAGCCTTGGGTTACTAGTACATTGAACACTAGTGAAACGAAATCCGGCCTGGAGTGGAGATTCGATGAATTCCAGATTGGGAGTGAGTGAATGGAACATTCTGTAGTGGAGATTCCATTGAATTTTGAAGTCTGGGTTGGGTGGACAGGAAAATGAAGAGCTGACCAGGTTGGAGAGGATAGCCAGTAGAAGAGCACAACAGCGAGTGTGAACAGGCCGCGAAAAACCAGCATTGGGTTACTTGGATATTGACCAGTGGTGTACTGAAATCCTGCCTGGAGTGGAGATTCGATGAATTCCAGATTGGCAGTGAAATAACGGAACATTCTGTACAGGAGATTCCAATATTTTCCGAAGTCTAGGTAGTGGGGACAGGAAAATGAAGAGCTGACTAGGGTTCAGTGGATAGCCAGTTGAACAGCACGCTTCCGAGGGGGATCAGGACAATGAAAACGAGCAGTGTGTTACTTGGACATTCAATAGTGGTGTAAGGAAAGCCTGCCTGGATTGGAGATTCAGATGAATTTCAGATTCGTAGTGAATAAATGGAACGTTCTGTAGTGGAGATTCCAACTATTCCTGAAATCCGTTGTGTGTGGACAGGAAAGTGAAGATCCAAACAGGTTAGAATGGATAGCCAGTTGAACAGCAGGCCTGCTAGGTTGAACAGTCCTCTGAAAACCAGCATTGGGTTACTTTGACATTCACCAGTGATAGAACGAATGCGTTCATGGAGTAGAGGTTCAGATGAATTCCTGATTTGCAGTGAATGAATTGAACATTCTGTAGTGGATATTCCAATGATTTCTGTCGTGTGGGTTGTTTGGTCAGTAAAAGAAAGACTTGACCACTCTGGAGTGGATAGCCTGTTGAATAGCATGCATGCGAGTGTGAACACTATGCTGAAAACCAGCAATGTGTTTCTTGGACATTCACCACTGGTGTAATGAAAGCCTGCCTGGAGTCTAGGTTCCAAGAATTCCAAATAGGTAGTGAATGAATGGAACATTCTGTAGTGGATATTCCAATGATTTCTGTCGTGTGTGTTGTTTGGACATTAAAAGAAAGACTTGACCATTGTGGAGTGGATAGCCAACTGTTGAATAGCATGCATGCGAGTGTGAACAGTATGCTGAATACCAGCAATGTGTTTCTTGGACATTCACCAGTGTTGTAATAAAAGCCTGCCTGGAGTCTAGTTTCCAAGAATTCCAAGTAGGCAGTGAATGAATGGAACATTCTGTAGTGGAGATTCCAATGGATTCTGAATTCTACGTTGTATGGACAAGAAACTGAAGAGCTTACCAGATGGGATTTAATAGCCAGTTGAAGAACAGGCCTGCAGGAATAAACACTCCTCTGAAAACCAGCATTGGGTTACTTGGACATTCACCAGTAGTATAACGAATGCGTTCATGGAGTGGAGGTTCAGATGAATTCCCGATTCGCAGTGAATGAATTGAACATTCTGTAGTGGATATTCCAATAATTTCTGTCGTGTGGGTTGTTTGGACAGTAAAAGAAAGACTTGAACTCTGTAAAGTGGATAGCCTGTTGAATAGCATTCTGAATTCTACGTTGTATGGACAAGACACTGAAGAGCTTACCAGTTGGGATTTCATAGCCAGTTGAAGACCAGGCCTGCGAATTTGTACAGGCTGCTGAAAACCACCATTGGGTTACTTGAATATTCACCAGTGGTGTAAAGATATCCTGTCTGCAGTGGAGATTCGATGAGTTCCAGATTGGCAATGAATGAATGGAACATTCTGAAGTGGAGATTCTAATGGTTTCTGAAGTCTGGGTTATGTGAACAGGAAAAAGAAGAGCTGACCAGGGTTGAGTGGACAGCCAGTTGAACAGCACGACTTCGAGTGTGAACACGCCTATGAAAACCAGTATTGGTTACTTGCACATTCACCAGTGGTGTAACGAAAGCTTGCCCGGAGTGGAGATTCGAAGAACTTCAGATTAGCAGTGAATGTGTGGAATACTCTGTAGTCTAGATTCAAATTATTTCGAAAGTCTGGGTTGTGTGGACAGGAAACGGAAGAGCTGACCAGCTTGGAGTGGATAGCCCGTTGAACAGCACGCCTGGGAGTGTGAAGCGGACGCTGGAAAACAGCATTAGGTTACCTAGACATTCTCCAATGGTGCAATGAAAGCATGCCTGGAGTGGAGATTCCATTAATTCGATATTGGCAGGGAATGATTGGAACATTCCTTAGGAAAGATTCCAATGATTACTAAAGTCTGGGTTTTTTGTACAGGAAAATGAAGAGCAGAGCAGGGAAGAGTGGATAGCCTGTTGAACAGTAGACTGCGACTTTGAACTGGCTGCTGAAAACCAACATTGCCTTACTTGGATATTCACCAGTGGTGTCAAGGAATCCTGCCTGGATTGGAGATTCGATGAATTCCCGATTGGGAGTGAATGAATGGAATATTCTCTAGTGGAGATTCCAAATACTTCTGAAGTCTGGGTTTTGTGGACAGAAAAATGAAGAGCTGACGAGGGTTGAGTGGATAGGCAGTTGGACAGCATGCCTGCTTGTGTGATCATGCCTCTGAAATCCAGAATTTGTTTCCTTTGACATCATCAGTGCTTTAATGAAAGCCAGCCTGGAGTGGAGATTCGATGAATTCCAGATCTGTAATGAATGAATGGAACATTCTGTAGTGGAGATAATAATGGTTTCTGAATTCTAAGTTATGTGGACAGGAAAATGTAGAGCTGAGCAGGGTTGAGTGGATATTCAGTTGAACAGCACTCCTGCTAGTGTGAAAAGGCCGCTTAAAAGTAGCCTTGGGTTACTTGTATATTCAACACTAGTGAAAAGATATTGGGCCTGGAGTGGAGATTCGATGAAGTCCAGATTGGGAGTGAATGAATGGAACATTCTCTACAGGAGATTCCAATCATTTCTGAAGTCTAAGTAGTGGAGACAGGAAAATGAAGAGCTGACCAGGGTTCAGTGGATAGGTAGTTGAAGAGCATGCCTCCGAGTGGGATCAGGACAATGACAACGACCAGTGTGTTACTTGGACATTCAAAAGAGGTGTAAAGAAAGCCTGCCTGGAGTGGAGATTCAGATGAATTCCAGATTCGCAGTGATTGAATGGAACGTTCTGTAGTGGAGATTCCAATTATCTCTGAAATCCGATGTGTGTGGATAGGAAAATTAAGAGCAGACCAGGTTAGAATTGATAGCCAGTTGAACAGCAGTCCTGCGAGATTGAATATTCCTATGAAAATCAGCATTGGGTTACTTGGACATTTACCAGTGATATAACGAGTGCGTTCATGGAGTGGAGGTTCTAGATGAATTCCCGAATCGCAGTGAATAAATTGAACATTCTGTAGTGGATATTCCAATGATTTCTGTCGTGTGGGTTGTTTGGACAGTAAAAGAAAGACTTGACCACTGTGGAGTGGATAGCCTGTTGAATAGCATGCATGCGAGTGTGAACAGTATGCTGAAAACCAGCAATATGTTACTTGGAGCCATAGCACAGCGGGTAGGGCGTTCGCCTTACAAGCGGCCAACATGGCCGACCCGAGTTCGATTCCTCCGCCCCTCTCGGAGAGCCCGGCATGCTACCGAGAGTGTTCGATATGCCAGACACAGGAACAACCAAGTCTCCAATGGAGACGTTACTGGGCCCGCTCGAGCAAATCGACGATCAACGGGAGGGCCTTTACCTTCTTTCTCTTATGTTACTTGGACATTCACCAGTGGTGTAATGAAAGCCTGCCCGGAATGTAGGTTCCAAGAATTCCAAATAGTCAGTGAATGAATGGAACATTCTGTAATGGAGATTCCAATGGTTTCTGAATTCTTCGTTGCATGGACAAGAAACTGAAGAGCTTACCTGGTGGGATTTTATAGGCAGTTGAAGACCAGGCCTGCGAGAATAAACAGTCCTGTGAAAACCAGCATTGCGTTACTTGGACATTCACCAGTGGTATAACGAATGCGTTCATAGAGTGTAGGTTCAGATGAATTCCCGATTCGCAGTGAATGAATTGAACATTCTGTAGTGGATATTCAAATAAATTCTGTCGTATGGGTTGTTCGTACAGTAAAAGAAAGACTTGACCACTGTAGCGTTGATAACCAGTTGAATAGCATGCATGCGAGTGTAAACGGTATGCTGAAAACCAGCAATGTATTACTTGGACATTCACCAGTGGTGTAAAGGAAGCCTGCCTGGAGTGTAGGTTCCAAGAATTCCAAATAGGCAGTGAATGAATGGAACATTCTGTAGTGGAGATTCCAGTGGTTTCTGAATTCTACGTTGTATGGACAAGAAACTGAAGTGCTTACCAGGTGGGATTTGATAGCCAGTTGAAGACCAGGCCTGCGAATTTGAACTGGCTGCTGAAGACCACCATTGGGTTACTTGAATATTTACCAGTGGTGTAAAGAAATCCTGTCTGCAGTGGAGATTCGATGAATTCCCCATTGGCAATGAATGAATGGAACATTCTGAGTGGAGACTCTAATGGTTTCTGAAGTCTGGGTTATGTGAACGGAAAAAGAATAGCTGACCAGGGTTGGGTGGACAGCGAGTTGAACAGCACGACTCCGAGTGTGAACACGCCTATGAAAACCAGCATGGTTACATGGACATTCACCAGTGGTGTAACGAAAGCTTGCCTGGAGTGGAGATTCGAAGAACTTCACATTAGCAGTGAATGAGTGGAATATTCTGTAGTGGAGATTCCAATGGATTCTGAATTCTACGTTGTATGGACAAGAAACTGAAGAGCATTCCAGGTGGTATTTGATAGCCACTTGAACAGCAGGCCTGCGAGAATGAACAGTCCTCTGAAAACCAGCACTTGGTTTCTTGATAATTCACCAAAGATATAACGAATGCGTTCATGGAGTGGAAGTTCAGATGAATTCCCGATTCGCAGTGAATGAATTGATCATTCTGTAGTGGATATTCCAATAATTTCTGTCGTGTGGGTTTTTTGGACAGTAAAAGAAATGATTTCGAAAGTATGGGTTGTGAGGACAGGAAACGGAAAAGCTGACCAGGTTGGAGTGGATTGTCTTTTCAACAGCACGTCTGGGAGTGCGAAGCGACGCTGGAAAACAGCATTAGGTTACTTGAACATTCTCCAATGGTGCAGCGAAAGCATGACTGGAGTGGAGATTCCATGAATTCGATATTGGCAAGGAATGAATGGAACATTCCGCAGAGAGATTCCAATGATTTCTGAAGTCTGGGTTTTGTGTAGGGGAAAATGAAGAGCAGAGCAGGGAAGAGTGGATAGCCTGTTGAACAGCAGACTGCGACTTTCAACTGGATGCTGAAAACCATCATTGCATTACTTGGATATTCACCAGTGGTGTCAAGGAATCCTGCCTGGAGTGGAGATTCGATGAATTCCCGATTGGGAGTGAATGAATGGAAAATTCTGTAGTGGAGATTCCAATTACTTCTGAAGTCTGGGTTTTGTGGACAGGAAAATGAAGAGCTAACTAGGTTTGAGTGCATAGGCAGTTGGACAGCACGCCTGCTAGTGTGATCATGCCTCTGAAATCCAGCATTGTATTCGTTGGACATCATCAGTGGTGTAACGAAGGTCTGCCTAGAATTGGAGATTCGATGAATTCCAGATTGGAATTGTATCAATGGAACAGTCTCTAGTGGAGATTCCAATGAATTCTGAAGTATGGTTTTTGTGGACAAGAAAAGAATAATCTGACCACTGTGTAGTGGATTGCCAGTTCAACAGCACGTCTGCTAGTGGGAACAGAACGCTGAAAATAAGCATTCAGTTACGTAGATATTCACCAGTCGTGTAACTAATGTCTTCTTGGAGTGGAGATTCGCTGAATTCCAGATCATTCTCCAATGGTGCAGCGAAAGCATGACTGGAGTGGAGATTCCATGAATTCGATATTGGCAGGGAAAGAATGGAACATTCTGTAGGAGAGATTCCAATGATTTCTGAAGTCTGGGTTTTGTGTACAGGAAAATGAAGAGCAGAGCAGGGAAGAGTGGATAGTCTGTTGAACAGCAGACTGCAACTTTGAACTGTCTGCTGAACACAAACTTTGGCTTACATGGATATTCAACAGTGGTGTAAAGGAATCCTGCCTGGAGTGGGGATTCGATGAATTCCCGTTTGGGAATGAATGAATGGAACATTCTGTAGTGGAGATTCCAATTACTTCTGAAGTTTTTGTTTTGTGGACAGGAAAATGAAGAGCTGACCAGGGTTGTGTGGATAGGCTGTTGGACAGCACGCCTGCGAGTGTGATCATGCCTCTGAAATCCAGCATTGGATTCCATGGACATCATCAGTGGTGTAACGAAAGCCTGCCTGGAGTTGGAGATTCGATGAATTCCAGATTGGAACTGAATCAATGGAACAGTCTGTAGTGGAGTTTCCAATGAATTCTGAAGTATGGTTTGTGTGGACAGGAATAGAATAATCTGACCACTGTGTAGTGGATTGCCAGTTCAACAGCATGTCTGCGAGTGAGAAAAGAACGCTGAAAATCAGTATTCAGTTACGTAGATATTCACCAGTCGTGTAACTGAATTCTGTCTGGAGTGGAGATTCAGATGAATTCCAGATCAGCAGTGAATGAATGGAACATTCTGTAGTGGACATTATAATGTTTTCTGAAGTCTAAGTTATGTGGCAGGAAAATGTAGAGCTGACCAGGGTTAGGTGGATAGTCAGTTGAAGAGCACTCCTGCCAGTGTGAACAGGCCGCTGAAAAGCAGCCTTGGGTTACATGTACATTCAACACTAGTGAAAAGAAATCGGGCCTGGAATGGAGATTCGATGAATTCCAGATTGGGAGTGAATGAATGGAACATTCTGTAGTGGAGATTCCATTGAATTTTGAAGTCTGGGTTGAGTGGACAGGAAAATGAAGAGCTGATCAGGTTGGAGAGGATAGCCAGTAGAATAGCACACCAGCGAGTGTGAAAAGGCCGCGAAAAACCAGCATTGGGGTACTTGGATATTGACCAGTGGTGTACCGAAATCCTGCCTGGAGTGGAGATTCAATGAATTCCAGATAACAGTGAATGACTGGAACAATCTGTACAGGAGATTCCAATCAATTCTGAAGTCTAGGTTGTGGGGAAAGGAAAATGAAGAGCTGACCTGGGTTCAGTGGATAGCCAGTTGAACAGCACGCCTCCGAGGGGGATCAGGACAATGAAAATGAGCAGTGTTTTACTTGGACATCAACAGTGGTGTAACGAAAGCCTGCCAGGAGTGGAGATTCAGATGAATTCCAGATTCGCAGTGAATGAATTGAACATTCTGTAGTGGATATTCCAATGATTTCTGTCGTGTGGGTTGTTTGGACAGTAAAAGAAAGACTTGACCACTGTGGAGTGGATAGCCTGTTGAATAGCATGCATGCGAGTGTGAACAGTATGCTAAAAACCAGCAATGTGCTACTTGTATATTCACCAGTGGTGTAATGAAAGCCTGCCCTGAGTGTAGGTTCCAAGAATTCCAAATAGGCAGTGAATGAATAGAACATTCTGTAGTGTAGATTCCAAAGCTTTCTGAATTCTACGTTTTATGGACAAGAAACTGAAGAGCTTACCAGGTGGGATTTTATAGGCAGTTGAAGAACAGGCCTGCGAGAATAAACAGTCCTCTGAAAAGCAGCATTGGTTTACTTGGATTTCACCAGTGGTATAACGAATGCGTTCATGGAGTGGAGGTTCAGATGAATTCCCGAATCGCAGTGAATGAATTGAACATTCAGTAGTGGATATTCCAATGATTTCTGTCGTGTGGGTTGTTTGGACAGTAAAAGAAAGACTTGCCCACTGTGGAGTGGATAACCAGTTGAAATGCATGCATGCGAGTGTGAACAGTATGCTGAAAACCAGCAATGTGTTACTTGGACATTCACCAGTGGTGTAAAGTAAGCCTGCCTAGAGTGTAGGTTCCAAAATTCCAAATAGGCTGTGAATGAATGGAACATTCTGTAGTGGAGATTCCAATGGTTTCTGAATTCTACGTTGTATGGGAAAGAAACTGAAGACCTTACCAGGTGGGAATTGATAGCCAGTTGAAGAACAGGCCTGCGAATTTGAACAGGCTGCTGAAGACCTCCTTTGGGTTACTTGAATATTCACCAGTGGTGTAAACAAATCCTCTCTGCAGTGGAGATTCGATGAATTCCAGATTGGCAGTGAATGGAAGGAACATTCTGTACAGGAGATTCCAATAATTTCTGAAGTCTAGGTAGTGGGGACAGGAAAATGAAGAGCTGAGCAGGGTTGAGTGGACAGCCTGTCGAACAGCACAACTCCCAGGGGTATCAGGACAATGAAAACGAGCAGTGTGTTACTTGGACATTCAATAGTGGTTAAATGAAAACCTGCCTGGAGTGGAGATTCAGATGAATTCCAGATTCGCAGTGAACAAATGGAACGTTCTGTAGTGGAGATTCCAATTATTTCTGAAATCCGATGTGCGTGGACAGGAAAATGAAGAGCAAAACAGGTTAGAATGGATAGCCAGTTGATTCGATGAATTCCAGATTGGAATTGAATCAATGGAACAGTCTGTAGTGGAGATTCCATTGAATTCTGAAGTATGGTTTGTGTCGACAGGAAAAGAATAATCTTAACACTGAGCAGTGGGTTGCCAGTTCAACAGCACGTCTGCGAGTGAGATCCGAATGCTGAAAATCAGCATTCAGTTCCTTAGATATTCACCAGTCGTCTAACTAAAGTCTGCCTGGAGTGGAGATTCGATGAATTCCAGATCGGCTCTGAATGAATGGAACATTCTTTAGTGGAGATTATAATGGTTTCTGAAGTCTAAGTTATGTGGACAGGAAAATGTAGAGCTGACCAGGGTTGAGTGGATAGTCAGTTGAACAGCACTCCTGCAAGTGTGAACAGGCCGCTGAAAAGCAGCCTTGGGTTACTAGTACATTCAACACTAGTGAAACGAAATCCGGCCTGGGGTGGAGATTCGATGAATTCCAAATTCGGAGTGAATGAATGGAACATTCTGTAGTGGATATCCCATTGAATTTTGAAGTCTTGTTTAAGTGGACAGGAAAATGAAGAGCTGATCAGGTTGGAGAGTTTAGACAGAAGAATAGCACAACAGCAAGTGGGAACAGGCCGCGAAAAACCAGCATTGGGGTACTTGGATATTGACCAGTGGAGTAACGAAAACCTGCCTGGAGTGGATATTAGATGAATTCCAGATTGGCAGTGAATGAATGGAACATTCTGTACAGGAGATTCCAATCATTTCTTTAGTCTACGTAGTGGGGACAGGAAAATGAAGAGCTGACCAGGGTTCAGTGGGTAGCCAGCTGAACAGCAGGCCTCCGAGGGGGATCACGACAATGACAACGACCAGTGTGTTACTTGGACATTCAACAGAGGTGTAAAGAAAGCCTGCCTGGAGTGGAGATTCAGATGAATTCCAGATTCGCTGTGAATGAATGGAACATTCTGTAGTGGAGATTATAATGGTTTCTGAAGTCTAAGTTATGTGGACAGGAAAATGAAGAGTTGATCAGGTTGGAGAGGATAGCCAGTAGAATATCACACCAGCGAGTGTGAACAGGCCGCGAAAAACCAGCATTGGGGTACTTGGATATTGACCAGTGGTGTACCAAAATACTGCATGGAATGGAGATTCGATGAATTCCAGATTGGCAGTGAATGAATGGAACAATCTGTACAGGAGATTCCAATCAATTCTGAAGTCTAGGTTGTGGGGACAGAAAAATGTAGAGCTGACCAGTGTTCAGTGGATAGCCAAGTGAACAGCACTTCCGCGAATGTGAACATACCGCTGAAAAGCAGCCTTGGATTTATTGTACGTTCAACACTAGTGAAACGAAATCCGGCCTGGAGTGGAGATTCGATGAATTCCAGATTCGGAGTGAATGAATGGAACATTCTGTAGTGGAGATTTCATTGAATTTTGAAGTCTGGTTTGAGTGGACAGGAAAATGGAGAGCTGATCAGGTTGGAGAGGATAGCCAGTAGAATAACACACCAGCGAGTGTGAACAACCGCGAAAAAACCAGCATTGAGGTACTTGGATATTGAGCAGCGGTGCAAAGAAATCCTGCCTGGAGTGGAGATTCGATGAATTCCAGATTGGAAGTGAATGAATGGAACATTCTGAAGTGGAGATTCTAATGGTTTCTGAAGTCTTAGTTATGTGATCAGGAAAAAGAAGAGCTGTCCAGAGTTGAGTGGACAGCCAGTTGAACAGCACGACTCCGATTGTGAACATGCCTATGAAAACCAGCATTGATTACTTGGACATTCACTAGTGGTGTAACGAAAGCTTGCCTGGAGTGGAGATTCGATAAACTTCAGATTAGCAGTGAAAAAGCGGAATTTTCTGTTGTGGAGATTCAAATGATTTCGAAAGTCTGGGTTGAGTGGACAGGAAATGGAAGAGCTGACCAGGTTGGAGTGGAGAGCCCTTTGAACAGCACGCCTGGGAGTGTGAAGCAGACGCTGGAGTTACTTGGACATTCTCCAATGGTGCAACGAGAGCATGCCTGGAATGGAGATTCCATGAATTCGATATTGGCAGGGAATGAATGGAACATTCCGTAGGAGAGATTCCATTGATTTCTGTAGTCTGAGTTTTGTGTACAGGAAAATGAAGAGCAGAGCAGGGAAGAGTGGATGGTCAGTTGAACAGCACTCCTGCGAGTGTGAAGAGGCAGTGAATGAATGGAACATTCTGTACAGGAGATTCCAATCATTTCTGAAGTCTAGGTAGTGGGGACAGGAACATGAAGAGCTGACCAGGGTTCAGTGGATAGCCAGTTGAACATCATCCCTCCGAGGGGGATCAGGACAATGAAAATGAGCAGTGTGTTACTTGGACATTCAGTAGTGTTGTAACTAAAGCCTGCCTGGAGAGGAGATTCAGATGAATTCCAGATTCGCAGTGAATAAATGGAAGGTTCTGTAGTGGAGATTCCAATTATTTCTGAAATCCGATGTGTGTGGACAGGAAAATGAAGAGCAGACCAGGTTACAATGGATAGGCAGTTGAACAGCAGGCCTGCGAGATTAAACAGTCCTCTTAAAACCAGCATTGGGTTACTTGGACATTCACCAGTGGTATAACGAATACGTTCATAGAGTGGAGATTCAGATGAATTCCCGATTCGCAGTGAATGAATTAAATATTCTGTAGTGGATATTCCAATGATTTTTGTCGTGTGGGTTGTTTGAACAGTAAAAGAAAAACTTGACCGGTGGGACGGGCACAGAAGCCCAGCTCTGGGCAACAAAGCTGAATGACTCCAATTCCAACAGGTACAACACGCCCCCAAGGGCATGGACCCCTCTCTGGGCATGTACAGCTAGAACCAGCCCCTAGAAAGCCGGTTTTCAACCCCTGATCTGCGTGGGACGGGCACAGAAGCCCAGCTCTGGGCAACAAAGCTGAACGGCTCCAATTCCAACAGGTACAGCCCGCCCCCAAGGGCCTGGGTCCCTCTCTGGGCTTGCGCAGCTAGAACCAGTCTCTAGAAAGCTGATTTTCAACCCCTGATCTACGTGGGATGGGCACAGCGGCCCAGCTCTGGGCAACAAAGCTGAACGGCTCCAATTCCAACAGGTACAGCCCGCCCCCAAGGGCCTGGGTCCCTCTCTGGGCATGTGCAGCTAGAACCAGCCCCTAGAAAGCCGGTTTTCAACCCCTGATCTGCGTGGGACGGGCACAGAGGCCCAGCTCTGAGCAACAAAGCTGAATGGCTCCAATTCCAAACAGGAGACATTCCCAACTCCTCGCCCAGTGCCAGGGACTCTTTCCGGAGCTGCGACCGCTAATGCGGCCGCGAAATATTTTCCCACTACGTATGCCATAGGAACCATAAGCTACCTTCTTAGATGGAAACTTCTCTATTTTAGCTCAGCCACTAGAAACACAGTAGCCAATAACTCATAAGCCTATCTTAACTCACACTGCATATCAAGCAGAATAGTAACAGTGAACGTGAAGGACTAAACCACACCTCTCACAATGGTAAAGCAACTCAAAAGCCCACCAAACTTTCATATTGAATAGTCTAGCCCAGATGACACCAACAGTACTGTAGTGTTAGACAACCTCTCTGAGAAGGAATTCAGAAGGGAGCTACTTAGGATGCTTAGGGAATTAAAAGAAACAATGGAAAGCAATTCCAATAGAAGACAAGAGGATCTCAAGGGAGAAATGAGGAAAATGCAATCAGAAATGTCAGACCTGAAAAATCTCGTAGGCGAATTGAAAAGCTCAGAGGAACGCCTCAGCAGCAGAGTAAGGGCGGCTGAGAACAGAATCAGTGAGCTCGAAGATGACGTTCAGAGACTCTCCAGAAAAGAGCAGAAAATGGAAAAGAGACTCACAATTTGGGAACAGATGGCAAGAGAAGATCGTGATGAAGCCAAGAGGGGTAACATAAGAATTACTGGAGTCCCAGAGGGACAGGAAGAAAACCTTGATGAAGAAAAAACTGTCAAAGACATCATTGCTACAACATTTCCAGAGGTGAAGAAAACTTGTGACCACATTCAGGAGGCCGAAGGGTACCAGCTAAAAGAAATCCGAATAAAAATACCCCAAGACACATTCTGATCAAAATGACCAAAACCTTAGACAGAGACAAAATTCTGAAAGCAGCACGATCGAAGAAAGAAATCTCTTACAAAGGAGCATCCTTAAAATTCACAGCTGATTTTTCTGATGAAACCCTCATGGCCCGAAAACAGTGGTGGGACATAGTAAAAAAACTCAATGAAATAAATGCCTCCCCTAAAATACTTTTCCCAGCAAGACTCTCATTCATAATAGAAGGAACAACACACAGTTTCACAGACAAACAACAGCTCAGGAACTTCATAGACTCAAAACCATGGTTACAAGAACAAATAAGTGGGCTACTTTAAGGCAAGAAATGCCCCTCAAATACACCAAATTTTAACAGAACAATGGGACAAAATACTATAACAATAATCTGCTCAATGTGAATGGGCTAAATGCACCAATTAAAAGACATAGAGTGGCAGGATGGATTAGAAAATTGAACCCACCATTCTGCTGCCCGCAAGAAACGCATCTCAATAGTCAAAGCCAACACAGACTCAGAGTCAAAGGCTGGAAAACAATCCTAAAGGCAAACAGCTCCCATAAAAAAGCTGGGGTAGCCATCCTTATATCAGACCACATCGATTTCAGATTGAGGAAGGTCATAAGAGACAGTGAAGGCCATTTCTTATTGATCAAAGGATCTGTACAACAGGAAGAACTAACAATAATAAATGTATATGCACCTAATGAGAGACCAGCAAAGTACTTAAAACAACTACTCATAGATTTGGAAAAAGACATCAATAGCAACACAACACTAGTGGGAGACTTCAACACTGCTTTGTCACCTCTTGATAGATCAACCAGACTCAAGCTTAGCAGGGACATACTTCATTTGAGAGAAACAATGGAAGAAAGGGACTTAGTAGATATATATAGGACACTTCATCCACAAAAAGCTGAATACACATTCTTCTCAAGCGTACATGGAACATTCTCCAAGATAGACCACATGCTGAGCCACAAAACATGCCTCCATAAAATTAAGAAGGTAGAGATTGTATCAACAATCTTCTCAGACCATAATGCGCTGAAATTAGAAGGAAATCACACACAAAAACAGAAAACTAAATCAAACACCTGGAAATTAAACAGTGCACTATTGAACAACGAGTGGATTAGACAGGAAATCAAAGAGGAAATCAAAAGATTCCTAGAAACGAATGAAAATGAGAACACGAGTTACCAAAACTTATGGGACACAGCAAAGGCTGTGTTAAGAGGAAAGTTTATAGCTCTACAAGCATTCCTCAGGAAGGAGGAGCGAGCACACATAAGTAACCTAACCTCACAGCTTAAGAGCTTGGAGAGGGACCAAAAAAAGGAGCACAACCCGAACAGGAGAAAGGAAATAATAAAACTCAGAGCAGAGATTAACGAGATGGAAACCCAAAAAACAATCTGAAAGATCAATGAAACCAAAGGCTGGTTCTTTGAGAAAATTAACAAGATCGATAAGACTCTAGCAAAACTCACAAAGAAAGGGAGAGAGAAAACCCTAATAAACCGAATCAGAAATGAAAAGGGGGTCATTACAACAGATACCACAGAAATTCAGAGGATCCTCAGGGAGTACTTTGAGAAGCTTTATGCCACGGAACATCAAAACCTCGAGGAAATGGATAAATTCCTAGACTCCTACAGACTCCCAAGGCTGAACCAAGAAGACCTGGAATACCTGAACAGACCTATCACCATCAAGGAAATTGAAATGGTAATAAAAAGTCTCCCCAAGCACAAAAGTCCTGGCCCGGATGGATTCACTAGTGAATTCTTCCAAATCTTTAAAGAGGACTTACTCCCAATGCTCTTTAAGCTTTTCATCGAAATTGAAATATCAAAAACACTTCCGAACAGTTTCTACGAAGCAAATATCACACTGATACCAAAAGCAGACAGAGATACCACAAAGAAAGAGAATTACAGGCCGATATCCCTGATGAACACAGATGCAAAGATCCTCAACAAACTACTAGCAAATAGAATCCATCTACTCATCAAAAAGATCATACACCATGACCAAGTAGGATTCATCCCAGGGATGCAAGGATGGTTTAACATTCGGAAATCAATCAACATAATCCACCATATCAACAAAAGAAAAGATAAAAAGCATATGATCATATCAATAGATGCAGAGAAAGCATTTGATAAGATCCAGCACCCCTTTATGATGAAAACCCTAGCCAAAATGGGTATAGAGGGGACATTCCTCAACATAATTAAAGCCATCTACCACAAGCCTACAGCAAGCATCATCCTCAATGGGGAAAAACTGAGAGCCTTCCCTCTAAGATCAGGGATGAGACAGGGATGCTCACTCTCTCCACTGCTGTTCAATATAGTACTGGAAGTACTTGCAATAGCGATTAGGCAGGAAAAAGATATTAAGGGCATTCAGGTAGGAAAGGAAGAAATCAAGCTCTCACTATTCGCAGATGATATGATACTCTACTTAGAGAACCCAATAACTTCCACCAAAAAACTCCAAGAAACAATAGACTCGTATAGTAAAGTTGCAGGTTATAAAATCAATACCCAAAAGTCCATGGCTTTCCTATATGCAAACAGTGAGAGAGAAGAAAGCAACATGAAAAAAACAATCCCGTTCACAATTGTGCCCCAGAAAATCAAGTACCTAGGAATCAGCTTAACTAAGGAAGTAAAGGACCTGTACAAAGGAAACTACAAAACGCTACTTCAGGAAATAAAAGTGGACATGAGGAAATGGAAAGATATCCCCTGCTCATGGGTCGGGAGACATAACATTGTCAAAATGGCAATACTACCGAAAGCATTGTATAAATTCAATGCAATCCCTATAAGGATACCCATGACATTCTTCAAAGAAATGGAGCAAACACTCCTGAAATTTATATGGAACAATAAGACCAAACGAATAGCTAAAGCAATTCTTGGGAAAAAGAAAATGGGAGGAATCAACCTCCCGAACTTCAAACTGTACTACAAAGCAGTAATAAGTAAAACAGCATGGTACTGGAACAAAGGCAGAACTGCAGACCAATGGAACAGGGTTGAATACACTGACATCTCCCCTCAATCATATGCTCATCTAATCTTTGATAAAGGTGCAAGTAATGTGAAGTGGAGTAAGGAAAGCCTCTTTAATAAATTGTGTTGGCATCACTGGATGGCTACATGCAAAAAAATAGGCTCAGAACACTGCCTAATACCATGTACAAAGGTAAGATCAAAATGGATTAAAGACCTCGACATCAGACCAGAAACCATAAGATACATTGAAGATAAAGTTGGCAAAACCCTCCATGACATTGAAGCTAATGGTGTCTTCAAAGATGCCACGCCACTGGCCGAGCAAGGCAAAACAGAGATAGATAAATGGGACTATCTTAAACTAAGAAGCTTCTGCACCTCCAAAGAAACAGTGACCAAAATACAAAGACAGTCTACAGAATGGGAAAGGCTATTCACCGAATACACATCTGACAAGGGGTTGATATCCAGGACATACAAAATACTGGTTAAAGTCCACAAGAAGAAAACATCCAACCCCATCCAAAAATGGGGCAATGAAATGAACAGAAACTTTCTCAAAGAAGAAATCCGAATGGCAAAAAAGCACATGAGAAAATGCTCTACATCATTAATTATCAGGGAGATGCAGATCAAAACCACAATGAGATACCATCTCACACCTCAGAGACTGGCCCACATTCAAAATAACAAAAGCAACCGATGCTGGCGTGGATGTGGCGAGAAAGGGACACTCCTTCACTGTTGGTGGGAATGTCCACTGGTTCAGCCCTTCTGGAAAACAGTATGGACGATTCTCAAAAAATTAGAAATTGAGCTTCCATTTGACCCAGCAATACCACTCCTGGGAATATATCCCAGAGAGGCAAAAATGTATAGTCGAAGTGACATCTGCACTTGTTTGTTCATTGCAGCACTCTTTACAATAGCCAGAAACTGGAAGAAACCTGAATGCCCAAGAACAGATGACTGGTTAAAGAAACTTTGGTACATCTACACAATGGAGTACTATGTAGCTGTTAGAAAAGATGAAGTCATGAAATTTACATACAAGTGGTACAATATGGAAAGTATCATGCTAAGCTAAATGAGTCAGAAAGAGAGGGATAGACATAGAAAGATTGCATTCATCTGGGGGATATAAAGTAACAAAGTATGAGATTAATATCCAAGAATAGCTGAGATCAGCACCAGGAGGATTACTCCATAACTTAGAGGTCAGCCGGGCATCCTAGAGGAAAGGGCAGTTCAGATAGAGAAGGGAGCACCAAATAAAGGATGTTTGGCGGATCCTCCCAGGAGGGGAGATGCATGTCGAAAGTAGACTATGGACTGAACATGTTTGCCATTCAATGCCTCTTTTGCAGAACACAAAACCCAAAAGGAGAGAGAGAACACAGAGGATTGCCCTGCCACAGAGACAGGAGGGATGGAGGGATGAGGGTGGGAGGGATATTATCCATGGTGGTGGAAAATGGGCACTGGTGGAGGGATGGGTATCTGATCATTGTATAATTGAAACCAAAGCACCAAAAATTGTAAATTTACAACTGTGAAAAAAATAAAATAAAATAAAGGGGAAAAAATCTGTATCCTTAAAAAATAAATAAATAAATAATTAGCGATCTGCTCTGGAAGATATAATAATTGAAGTTACCCAAAGAACAGCAAGGAAAAAGAATTTTACAAAAAAGCAGAACCACAAATGCCTGAGGAACAATAAAAAATGTAAAAATTATTTTACTGCAGTCCTAAGATGAAAAAATTTAAAAAATCATTGACTATTAAAAAAAAAAGAAAGACTTGACCACTGTGGAGTGGATAAACAGTTGAATAGCATGCATACGAGTGTGAAGAGGATGCTGAAAACCAGCAATGTGATACTTGGACATTCACCAGTGGTGTAAAGGAAGCCTGCCTGGAGTGGAGATTCGATGAATTCCCGTTTGGGAATGAATGAATGGAACATTCTGTGGTGGAGATTCCAATTAATTCTGAAGTTTGTGTTTTGTGGACAGGAAAATGAAGAGCTGACCAGGGTTGTGTGGATAGGCAGTTGGACAGCACGCCTACGAGTGTGATCATGCCTCTGAAATCCAGCATTGGATTCCATGGACATCATCAGTGGTGTCACGAAAGCCTGCCTGGAGTTGGAGATTCGATGAATTCCATATTGGTATTGAATCAATGGAACAGTCTGTAGTGGATATTCCAATGAATTCTGAAGTATGGTTTGTGTGTTCAGGAAAAGAATAATCTGACTACTGTGTAGTGGATTGGCAGTTCAACAGCACGTCTGCGAGTGAGAACAGAACACTGAAAATCAGCATTCAGTTACTTAGATATTCACCAGTCGTGTAACTAAAGTCTGCCTGGAGTGGAGATTCGATGAATTCCCGACCGGCAGTGAATGTATGGAACATTATGTAGTGGAGATTATAATGGTTTCTGAAGTCTAAGTTACGTGGACAGGAAAATGAAGAGCTGACCAGGGTTGAGTGGATAGTCAGTTGAACAGCAGTTATGCGAGTGTGAACAGGCCGCTGAAAGCAGCCTTGGGTTACTTGTACATTCAAGACTAGTGAAACGAAATCTGGCCTGGAGTGGAGATTCGATGAATTCCAGATTCGGAGTGAATGAATGGAACATTCTGTAGTGGAGATCCCATTGAATTTTGAAGTCTGGGTTGAGTGGACAGGAAAATGAAGAGCTGATCAGGTTGGAGAGGATTGCCAGTAGAATAGCACACCAGTGAGTGTGAACAGGCCTCGAAAAACCAGCATTGGGGTATATTGACCAGAGGTGTAACGAAGTCCTGACTGGAGTGGAGATTCGATGAATTCCAGATTGGCAGTGAATGAATGGAACATTCTGAAGTGGAGATTCTAATGGTTTTGAAGTCTGGGTTATGTGAACAGGAAAAAGAAGAGCTAACCAGGGTTGAGTGGACAGCCAGTTGAACAGCACGACTCCGAGTGTGAACATGCCTATGTAAACCAGCATTGGTTACTTGGACATTCACCAGTGGTGTAACGAAAGTTTGCCTGGAGTGGTGATTCGAAGTACTTCACATTAGCAGTGAAAGAGTGGAATATTCTGTAGTGGAGATTTAAATGATTTTGAAAGTCTGGATTGTGTGGACAGGAAATGGAAGAGCTGACCAGGTTGGAGTGGATAGCCCGTTGAACAGCACGCCTAGGTGTTTGAAGAGGACGCTGGTAAACAGCATTAGGTTACTAGGACATTCTCCAATGGTGCAACGAAAGCATGCCTGGAGTGGAGATTCCATGAATTCGATATAGGCATGGAATGAATGGAACATTTCGTAGGAAAAATTCCAATATTTTCTGAAGTCTGGGTTTTGTGTACAGGAAAATGAAGAGCAGAGCATGGAAGAGTGGATAGCATATTGAACAGCAGACTGCGACTTTGAACTGGCTGCTGAAAACCAACATTGGGTTACTTGGATATTCACCAGTGGTGTAAAGGAAACCTGCCTAGAGTGGAAATTCGATGAATTCCTGATTGTGAGTGTATGAATGGAACATTCTGTAGTGGATATTCCAATTACTTCAGAAGTCTTGGTTTTGTGGACAGGAAAATGAAGAGCTGACCAGGGTTGAGTGGATAGTCAGTTGGACAGCACGCCTGCGAGTGTGATCATGCCTCTGAAATCCAGCATTGGATTCCTGGACATCATCAGTGGTGTAACGAAAGCCTGCTTGGATTTAGAGATTCGATGAATTCCAGATTGGAATTGAATCAATGGAACAGTCTGTAGTGGAGATTCCATTGAATACTGAAGTATGGTTTGTGTCGACAGGAAAAGAATAATCTGAACACTGAGCAGTGGATTGCCAGTTCAACAGCACGTCTGCGAGTGAGATCCGAATGCTGAAAATCAGCATTCAGTTACTAAGATATTCACCAGTCGTGTAAATAAAGTCTGCTTGGAGTGGAGATTCGATGAATTCCAGATCGGCAGTGAATGAATGTCACATTCTGTAGTGGAGATTATAATGGTTTTTGAAGTCTAAGTTATGTGGAGAGGAAAATTTAGAGCTGACCAGGGTTGAGTGGATAGTGAGTTGAACAGCACTCCTGAGACTGTTACCAGGCCGCTGAAAATCAGCCTTGGGTTACTTCTACATTCAACACTAGTGAAACGAAATCCGGCCTGGAGTGAAGATTCGATGAATTCCAGATTGGCAGTGAATGAATGGAACATTCTGTACAGGAGATTCCAATCAATTCTGAAGTCTAGGTTGTGGGGACAGGAAAATGAAGAGCTGAACAGGGTTCAGTATATAGCCAGGTGAACAGCACGCCTCCGAGGGGGATCAGGACAATGAAAAAGAACAGCGTGTTAGTTGGACATTCAACAGTGGTGTAACGAAAGCCTGCCTGGAGTGGAGATTCAGATGACTTCCAGAT
Organism: Sorex fumeus; assembly: GCF_029834395.1. Lineage (NCBI taxonomy): Eukaryota > Metazoa > Chordata > Mammalia > Eulipotyphla > Soricidae > Sorex > Sorex fumeus. The sequence goes on along the minus strand of NW_026606144.1, from coordinate 4,963,053 downwards.
TCGCAGTAAATGAATGGAACGTTCTGTAGTGGAGATTCCAATTATTTCGGACATTCGATGTGTGCGCACAGGAAAATGAAGAGCAGACCACGTTCGAATGGATAGCCAGTTGAACAGCAGGCCTGCGAGATAGAACAGTCCTCTAATAACCAGCATTGCGTTACTTGGACATTCACCAATGGTATAACGAATGCGTTCATGGAGTGGAGATTCAGAAGAATTCCCGATTCGCAGTGAATGAATTGAACATTCTGTAGTGGATATTCCAATGAATTCTGTCGCGTGAGTTGTTTGGACACTAAAAGAAAGACTTGACCACTGTGGAGTGTATAGCCAGTTGAATAGCATGCATGCAAGTGTGAACAGTATGCTGAAAACCAGCAGTGTGTTACTTGGACATTCACCAGTGGTGTAAAGAAAGCCTGCCTGGAGTGTAGGTTCCAAGAATTCCAAATAGGCAGTGAATGAAAGGAACATTCTCTAGTGGAGATTCCAATGATTTCTGAATTCTACGTTGTATGGACAAGAAACTGAAGAGCTTACCAGGTGGGATTTGATAGCCAGTTGCAGACCAAGACTGTGATAATAAACACTTCTCTGAAAACCAGCATTGGATTACTTGGACATTCGCCAGTAGTATAACGAATGCGTTCATGGAGTGGAGGTTCAGATGAATTCCCGAATCGCAGCCAATGAATTGAACATTCTTTAGTGGATATTACATTGCTTTCTGTCGTGTGGGTTGTTTGGACAGAAAACGAAAGACTTGACCACTGTGGAGTGGATAGCCAGTTGAATAGCATGCATGCGAGTGGGAACAGTATGCTGAAAACCAGCAATATGTTACTTGGACATTCACCAGCGGTGTAAAGAAAGCCTGCCTGGAGTGTAGGTACTAAGAATTCCAAATAGGCAGTGAATGAATGGAACATTCTGTAGTGGAGATTCCCATGGTTTCTGAATTCTACGTTTTATGGACAATAATCTGAAGAGCTTACCAGGTGGGATTTCACAGCCAGTTGAAGACCAGGCCTGAGAATTTGAACAGGCTGCTGAAAACCACCATTGGGTTACTTGAATATTCACCAGTGGTGTAAAGAAATCATGTCTGCCGTGGAGATTCGATGAATTCCAGATTGGCAGTGAATGAATGGAACATTCTGAAGTGGAGATTCTAATGGTTTCTGAAGTCTGGGTTATGTGAATAGGAAAAAGAAGAGCTGACCAGGGTTGAGTGGACAGCCAGTTGAACAGCTCGACTCTGAGTGTGAACACGCCTATGAAAATCAGCATTGGTTACTTGGACATTCACCAGTGGTGAAACGAAAGCTTGCCTGGACTGGAGATTTGAAGAACTTCAGATTAGCAGTGAATGAGTGGAGAATTCTGTAGTGGAGATTCAAATGATTTCGAAAGTCTGGGTTGTATGGACAGGAAATGGAAGAGCTGACCAGGTTGGAGTGGATAGCCCTTTGAGCAGCACGCCTGGGAGTGTGAAGCGGACGCTGGAAAACAGTATTAGGTTACTTGGACATTGTCCAATGTTGCAACGAAAGCATGCTTGGAGTGGAGATTCCATGAATTCGATATTGGCACGGAATGAATGGAACATTCCGTAGGAGAGATTCCAATGATTTCTGAAGTCTGGGATTTGCGTACAAGAAAATGAAGAGCAGAGCAGGGAAGAGTGGAGATCCTTTTGAACAGCAGACTGCGACTTTGAACTGGCTGCTGAAAACCAACATTTGCTTACTTGGATATTCACCAGTGGTGTAAAGGCATCCTTCCTGGAGTGGAGATCGATGAATTCTCGATTGGGAGTGAATGAATGGAACATTCTGTAGTGGAGATTCCAATTACTTCTGAAGTCTGGGTTTTGTGGAAACGAAAATGAAGCGCTGACTAGATTTGAGTGGATAGGCAGATGGACAGCACGCCTGTGAGTGTGATCATGCCTCTGAAATCCAGCATTGGATTTCTTGGACATCATCGGTGTTGTAACGATAGACTGCCTGAAGTTGGAGATTCGATGAACTCCATATTGGAATTGAATCAATGTAACAGTCTGTAGTGGATTTTCCAATGAATTCTGAAATTTGGTTTGTGTGGACAGGAAAAGAATAATCTGACCTCTTTGTAGTGGATTGCCAGTTCAACAGCACGTCTGCGAGTGAGAACAGAACGCTGAAAAATCAGCAATCATTTACGTAGCTATTCACCAGTCGTGTAACTAACGTCAGCCTGGAATGGAGATTCGATGAATTCCAGATCGCCAGTGAATGAATGGAACATTCTGTAGTGGAGATTATAATGGTTTCTGAAGTCTAAGTTATGTGGACAGGAAAATGTAGAGCTGACCAGGGTTGAGTGCATAGTCAGTTGAACAGCACACCTGCGAGTGTGAACATGCCACTGAAAAGCAGCCTTGGGTTGCTTGTACATTCAACACTAGTGAAACGAAATCTGGCCTGGAGTGGAGATTCGATGAATTCCAGATTCGGAGTGAATGAATGGAACATTCTGTAGTGGAGATTCCACTGAATTTTGAAGTCTGGGTTGAGTGGACAGGAAAATGAAGGGCTGACCAGGTTGGAGAGGATAGCCTGTAGAATAGCACACCAGCAAGTGCAACAGGCCGCAAAAAACCAGCATTGGGTGCTTGCATACTGACCAGTGGTGTAACGAAATACTGCCTGGAGTGGAGATTCGATGAATTCCAGATTGGCAGTGAATGAATGAAATATTGTGTACAGGAGATTCCAATTTGTAGTCAAATCTAGCTTGAGGCGACAGGAAAATGAAGAGCTGACCAGGGTTCATTGTATAGCCAGTTGAACAGCACGCCTCAGAGGGCGATCAGGACAATGAAAACGAGCAGTGTGTTACTTGGACATTCAGCAGTGGTGTAACGAAAGCCGTACTGGAGTAGAGATTCAGATGAATTCCAGATTCACAGTGAATCAATGGAACTTTTTGTAGTGGAGTTTCCAATTATTTCTGAAATCCGATGTGTGTGTACAGGAAAATGAAGAGGAGCCCTGGTTAGAATGGATATCCAGTTGAACAGAAGGCCTGCGAGATTGAACAGTCCTCTGAAAACCAGCATTGGGTTACTTGGACATTCACCAGTGGTATAACGAATGCGTTCATGGAGTGGAGGTTCAGATGTATTCCCGATTGGGATTGAATGAATGGAACATTCTGTAGTGGAGATCCCATTGAATTTTGAAGTCTGGGTTGAGTGGACAGGAATATGAAGATCTGATCAGGTTTGAGAGGATAGCCTGTAGAATAGCACACCAGCGAGTGAGAACAGGCCGCGAAAAACCAGCATTGGTGTACTTGGATATTGACCAGTGGTGTAACGAAATCCTGCCTGGAGTGGAGATTCGATGAATTCCAGATTGGCAGTGAATGAATGGAACATTATGTACAGGAGTTTCCAATCATTTCTGAAGTCTAGGTTGTGGGGACAGGAAAATGAAGAGCTGACCAGGGTTCCGTGGATAGCCAGTTGAACAGCACGCCTCCGAGGGTGATCAGGACAATGAAAACGAGCAGTGTGTTACTTGGACATTCAACAGTGGTGTAACGAAAGCCTGCCTGGAGTGGAGATTCAGATGAATTCCACATTCGCAGTGAATTAATGGAACGTTCTGTAATGGAGGTTCCAATTATTTCTGAAATCCGATGAGTGTGGACAGGAAAATGAAGAGCAGACCAGGTTAGAATGGAGAGCCAGTTGAACAGCAGGCCTGCGAGAATGAACAGTCTTCTGAAACCCAGCATTGGGTTACTTGGACATTCACCAGTGGTATAACGAATGCGTTCATGGAGTGGAGGTTCAGGTGAATTCCCGATTCGCACTGAATGAATTGAACATTCTGTAGTGGATATTCCAATGATTTCTGTCATGTGGGTTGTTTGCACATTAAAATAAAGACTTGACCACAGTGGAGTGGATAGCCAGTTGTATAGCATGCATGCGAGTGTGAACAGTATGCTGAAAACCAGCAATGTGTTACTTGGACATTCACTAGTGATGTAAAGAAAGCCTGCCTGGAGTGTAGGTTCCAAGAATTCCAAATAGGCAGTGAATGAATGGAACTTTCTGTAGTGAAGATTGCCCTGGTTTCTGAATTCTACGTTGTGTGGACAAGAAACTGAAGAGCTTCCCAGCTGGGATTTGATAGCCAGTTGAAGACCAGGCCTGCGAATATCAACAGGCTGCTGAAAACCACCAGATGGCTACTTGAATATTCACCAGTTGTGTGAAGATGTCCTGTTTGCAGTGGAGATTCGATGAATTCCAGATTGGCAGTGAATGAGTGGAACATTCTGAAGTGGAGATTCTAATGGTTTCTGAAGTCTGGGTTATGGGAACAGGAAAAAGAAGAGCTGACTAAGGTTGAGTGGACAGCCAGTTGAACAGCACGACTCCGAGTGTGAACACGCCTATAAAATGCAGTATTGATTACTTGGACATTCACCAGTGTTGTAACGAAAGCTTGCCTGGAGTGGAGATTCGAAGAACTTCAGATTAGTAATGAATATGTGGAATATTCTGTAGTGGAGGTTCAAATGATTTCGAAAGTCTGGGTTGTGTGGACAGGAAATGGAAGAGCTGACCAGGTTGGAGTGAATAGACCGTTGAACAGCACGACTGGGAGTGTAAAGCAGACTCTGGAAAACAGCATTAGGTTATTTGGACATTCTCCAGTGGTTCAACGAAAGCATGCCTGGAGTAGAGATTCCATGAATTCGATATTGGCAGGGAATGAATGGAACATTCCGTAGGAGAGAATCCAATGATTTCTGAAGTCTGGGTTTTGTGTACAGGAAAATGAAGAGCAGAGCAGAGAAGAGTGGATAGACTGTTGAATAGCAGACTGCAACTCTGAACTGGCTGCTGAAAACCAACATTGGCTTACATGGATATTCACCAGTAGTGTTAAGAATCCTGCCTGGAGTGGAGATTCGATGAATTCCCGATTGGGACTGAATGAATGGAACATTCTGTAGTGGAGATTCCAATTACTTCTGAAGCCTGGGATTTGTGGACAGGAAAATGAAGAGCTGACCAGGGTTGAGTGGATAGGCAGTTGTACAGCACGCCTGCGAGTTTGACCATGCCTCAGAAATCCAGAATTGGATTCCTTGGTCATCATCAGTGGTGTCACGAAAGCCTGCCTGGAGTTGGAGATTCGATGAATTCCAGAATGGGACTGAATCAATGGAACAGTCTGTAGTGGAGATTCCAATGAATTCTGAAGTATGGTGTGTGTGGACAGGAAAAGAATAATCTGACCACTGTGTATTGGATTGCCAGTTCAACAGCACATCTGCGAGTGAGAACAGAACGCTGAAAATCAGCATTCAGTTACTTAGATATTCACCAGTCGTGTAACTAAATTCTGCCTGGAGTGGAGATTCGATGAATTAGAGATCGGCCGTGAATGAATGGAACATTCTGTAGTGGAGATAATAATGGTTTGTGAAGTCTAAGTTATGTGGACAGGAAAATGTAGAGATGACCAGGGTTGAATGGATATTCAGTTGAACAGTACTACTGCGAGTGTAAACAGGCCGCTGAAAGGCAACCTTGGCTTTCTTGTACATTCAACACTAGTGAAACGAAATCCGGCCTGGAGTTTAGATTCGATGATTTCCAGATTCGGAGTGAATTAATGGAACATTCTGCAATGGAGATCCCATTGAATTTTGAAGTCTGTTTTGAGTGGACAGGAAAATGAAGAGCTGATCAGGTTGGAGAGGATAGCCAGTAGAATAGCACACCAGCGAGTGTGAAAAGGCCGCGAAAAACCATCATTGGGGTACATGGATCTTGACCAGTGGTGTAAAGAAATCCTGCCTGGAGTGGAGATTCGATGAATTCCAGATTGCAGTGAATGAATGGAACATTCTGAAGTGGAGATTCTAATGGTTTCTGAAGTCTGGGTTATAAGAACAGGAAAAAGAAGAGCTATCCAGGGTTGAGTGGACAGCCAGTTGAACAGCACGACTCCGAGTGTGAACATGCCTATGAAAACCAGCATTGGTTAGTTGGACATTCACCAGTGGCGTAACGAAAGCTGGCCTGGAGTGAAGATTCGAAGAACTTCACATTAGCAGTGAAAGAGTGGAATATACTGTAGTGGAGATTCAAGTGATTTTGAAAGTCTAGATTGTGTGGACAGGAAATGGAAGAGCTGACCAGGTTGGAGTGGATAGCCCGTTGAACAGCACGCATGGGAGTGTGAAGCGGACGCTGGAAAACAGCTTTAGGTTACTTGGATATTCTCCAATGGTGAAACGAAGCATGCCTGGAGTGGAGATTTCATGCATTCGATATTGGCAGGGAATGAATGGAACATTTCGCAGGAGAGATTCCAATGATTTCTGAAGTCTGGGTTTTGTGTACAGGAAAATGAAGAGCAGAGCAGTGAAGAGTGGATAGCCTGTTGAACAGCAGACTGCGACTTAGAACTGGCTGCTGAAAACAAACATTGGGTTACTTGGATATTCAACAGTGGTGTAAAGGAAACCTGCCTGGAGTGGAGATTCGATATACTCCCGATTGAGAGTGAATGAATGGAACATTCTGGAGTAGAGATTACAATTACTTATGAAGTCTGGGTTTTGGGGACAGGATAATGAAGAGCTGACCAGGGTTGAGTGGATAGGCAGTTGGACAGCACGCCTACGAGTGCGATCATGCCTCTGAAATCCAGCATTGTATTCCTTGGACATCATCAGTGGTGTAACGAAAGCCTGCCTGGAGTTGGAGATTCGATAAATTCCAGATTGGAATTGAATCAATGGAACAGTCTGTAGTGGAGATTCCACTGAATTCTGAAGTATGGTTTGTGTCGACAGAAAAAGAATAATCTGACCACTGTGCAGTGGATTGGATTTCAACAGCACGTCTGCGAGTGAGATCCGAACGTGGAAAATCAGAATTCAGTTACTAAGATATTCACCAGTCGTGTAAGTAATGTCTGCTTGGAGTGGAGATTCGATGAATTCCAGATCGGCAGTGAATGAATGTCACATTCTGTATTGGAGATTATAATGGTTTCTGTAGTCTAAGTTATGTGGAGAGGAAAATGTAGAGGTGACCAGGGTTGAGTGGATATTGAGTTGAACAGCACTCCCGAGAGTGTGAACAGGCCGCTGAAAATCAGCCTTGGGTTACTTCTACATTCAACACTAGTGAAACGTAATCCGGCCTGGAGTGGAGATTCGATGAATTCCAGATTGGCAGTGAAAGAATGGAACATTCTGTACAGGAGATTCCAATCAATTCTGAAGTCTAGGTTGTGGCGACAGGAAAATGAAGAGCTGACCAGGGTTCAGTGCACAGCCAGGTGAACAGCACGCCTCCGAGGGGGATCAGGACAATGAAAAAGAGCAGTGTGTTAGTTGGACATTCAACAGTGGTGTAACGAAAGCCTGCCTGGAGTGGAGATTCAGATGAATTCCAGATTCGCAGTGAATGAATGGAACGTTTTAGTGGAGATTCCAATTATTTCGGACATCCGATGTGTGTGCATAGGAAAATGAAGAGCAGACCAGTTTAGAATGGATAGCCAGTTGAACAGCAGGCCTGCGAGATAGAACAGTCCTCTGAAAACCAGCATTACGTTACTTGGACATTCACCAATGGTATAACGAATGCGTTCATGGAGTGGAGGTTCAGATGAATTCCCGATTCGCAGTGAATGAATTGAACATTCTGTAGTGGATATTCCAATGATTTCTGTCGTGTGGGTTGTTTGGACAGTACAAGAAAGACTTGACCACTGTGGAGTGTAGAGCCAGTTGAATAGCATGCATGCAAGTGTGAAGAGTATGCTGAAACCAGCATTGTGTTACTTTGACATTCACCAGTGGTGTAAAGATAGCCTGCTTGGAGTGTAGGATCCAAGAATTCCAAATAGGCAGTGAATGAATGGAACATTCTGTAGTGGAGATTCCAATGGTTTCTGAATTCTACGTTGTATGGACAAGAAACTGAAGAGCTTACCAGGTGGGATTTGATAGCCAGTTGAAGACCAGGCCTCCGAATTTGAACAGGCTGCTGAAAACCACCACGGGGTTACTTGAATATTCACCAGTGGTGTAAGGAAAACCTGCCTACAGTGGAGAGTCGATGAATTCCAGATAGGCAGTAAGTGAGTGGAACATTCTGAAGTGGAGATTCTAATGGTTTCTGAAGTCTGGTTAATGTGAACACTAAAAAGAAGAGCTGATCAGGTTTGTGTGGACAGCCAGTTGAACAGCACGACTCTGAGTATGAACACGGCTATGAAAACCAGCATTGGTTACTTGGACATTCACCAGTGGTGTAACGAAAGCTTGCCTGGAGTGGAGATTTGAAGAACTTCAGATTAGCAGTGAATGAGTGGAATATTCTGTAGTGGAGATTCAAATTATTTCGAAAGTCTGGGTTGTGTGGACAGGAAATGGAAGAGCTGACTAGGTTGGAGTGGAGAGCCCGTTGAACAGCACGCCTAGGAGTGTGAAGCTGACGCTGGAAAACAGCATTAGGTTATTTGGACATCCTCCAATGGTGCAACGAAAGCATACCTGGAGTGGAGATTCCATGAATTCGATATTGGCAGGGAATGAATGGAAAATTCCGTAGGAGAGATTCCAATGATTACTGAAATCTGGGTTTTGTGTACAGGAAAATGAAGAGCAGAGCACCGAAGAGTGAATAGCCTGTTGAACAGCAGACTGCGACTTTGAACTGGCTGCTGAAAACCAAAATTGGGTTACTTGGATATTCATCAGTAGTGTAAAGGAATCCTGCCTGGAGTGCACATTCGATGAACTCATGATTGGGAGTGAATGAATGGAACATTCTTTAGTGGATATTCCAATGGTTGCTGAATTCTACGTTGTATGGACAAGAAACTGAAGAGCTTACCAGGTGGGATTTGATAGCCAGTTGAAGACCAGGCCTGCGAGAATAAATAGTCCTCTGAAAATTAGCATTGGGTTACGTGGACATTCCCCAGTGGTATAACGAATGCGTTCATGGAGTGGAGGTTCAGATGAATTCCCGATTCGCAGTGAAAGAATTGAACATTCTGTATTGTATATTCCAATGATTTCTGTCGTGTGGGTTGTTTGGACAGTAAAAGAAAGACTTGACCACTGTGGAGTGGATAGCCAGTTGAATAGAATGCATGTGAGTGGGAACAGTATGCTGAAAACCAGCAATGTGTTACTTTGACATTCACCAGTGATGTAAAGAAAGCCTACCTGGAGTGTAGGTTCCAAGAATTCCAAATAGGCAGTAAATGAATGGAACATTCTGTAGTGGAGATGCCAATGGTTTCTGAATTCTACGTTGTATGGACAAGAATCTGAAGAGCTTACCAGGTGGGATTTTATAGCCAGTAGAAGGCCAGGCTTGCGAATTTGAACAGGCTACTGAAAACCACCACTGGGTTACTTGAATATTCACCATTGGTGTAAAGAAATCCTGCCTGAAGTGGAGATTCGATGAATTCCAGATTGGCAGTGAATGAATGGAACATTCTGAAGTGGAGTTTCTAATGGCTTCTGAAGTCTGGGTTAAGTGAACAGGAAAAAGAAGAGCTGACCAGGGTTGAGTGGACAACCAGTTGAATAGCACGACTCTGAGTGTGAACACGCCTATGAAAACCAGCATTGGTTACGTGGACATTCACCAGTGGTGTAACGATAGCTTGCCTGGAGTGGAGATTAGAAGAACTTCAGATTAGCAGTGAATGAGTGGAATATCCTGTAGTGGAGATTCAAATGATTTCGAAAGTCTGGGTTGTGTGGAAAGGAAATGGAAGAGCTGACCAAGTTGGAGTGGATAACCCGTTGAACAGCACCCTTGGGAGTGTGAAACGGTCGCTGGAAAACAGCATTAGGTTACTTGGACATTCTCCAATGGTGCAAGGAAAGCATGCCTGGAGTGGAGATTTCCTGAATTCGAAATCGGCAGGGAATTAATGGAACATTTTGTAGGAGAGATTTCAATGATTTTTGAAGTCTTGATTTTGTGTACAGGAAAATGAAGAGCAGAGCAGTGAAGAGTGGATAGCCTGTTGAACAGCAGACTGCGAATTTGAACTGGCTGCTGTATACCAACATTGGGTTACTTGTATATTCACCAGTTGTGTCAAGGAATCCTGCCTGGAGTGGAGATTCGATGAACTCCCGATTGGGAGTGAATGAATGGAACATTCTGTAGTGGAGATTCCAATTACTTCTGAAGTCTGGGTTTTGTGGACAGGAAAATGAAGAGCTGACCAGGGTTGAGTGGATAGCCCGTTGAACATCAAGCTTAGGAGTGTGAAGCTGACGCTGGAAAACAGCATTAGGTAACTTGGACATTCTCCAATCATGCAACGGAAGCATGCCTGGAGTGGAGATTCCATGAATTCGATATTCGCAGGGAATGAATGGAAAATTCCGTAGGAGAGTTTCCAATGATTACTGAAGTATGGGTTTTGTGTACAGGAAAATGAAGAGCAGAACAGGGAAGAGAGAATAGCCTGTTGAACAGCAGACTGCGACTTTGAACTGGCTGCTGAAAACCAACATTGGGTTATTTGGATATTCACCAGTGGTGTAAAAGAATCCTGGTTTCTGAAGTCTAAGTTATGTAGAGAGGAAAATGTAGAGGTGACCAGGGTTGAGTGGATAGTGAGTTGAACAGCACTCCTGAGAGTGTGAACAGGCCGCTGAAAAGCAGCCTTGGGTTACTTCTACATTCAACACTAGTGAAACGTAATCCGGGCTGGAGTGGAGAATTGATGAATTCCAGATTGGCAGTGAAAGAATGGAACATTCTGTACAGGAGAGTCCAATCAATTTTGAAGTCTAGGTTGTGACGACAGGAAAATGAAGAGCTGACCAGGGTTCAGTGGATAGCCAGGTGAACAGCACGCCTCCGAGGGGGATCAGGACAATGAAAAAGAGCAGTGTGTTAGTTGGACATTCAACAGTGGTGTAACGAAAGCCTGCCTGTAGTGGAGATTCAGATGAATTCCAGATTCGCATTGAATGAATGCAACGTTCTGTAGTGGAGATTCCAATTATTTCGGATATCCGATGTGTGTGCAAAGGAAAATGAAGAGTAGACCAGGTTAGAATGGAGAGCCAGTTGAACAGCAGGCCTGCGAGATAGAACACTCCTCTGAAAACCAGCATTGCGTTACTTGCACATTCACCAATGGTATAACGAATGCGTTCATGGAGTGGAGGTTCAGATGAATTCCCGATTCGCAGTGAATGTACTGAACATTCTGTAGTGGATATTCCAATGATTTCTGTCGTGTGGGTTGTTTGGCCAGTACAAGAAAGACTTGACCACTGTGGCGTGTAGAGCCAGTTAAATAGCATGCATGCAAGTGTCAAGAGTATGCTGAAACCAGCAGTGTGTTACTTGGACATTCACCAGTGGTGTAAAGAAAGCCTGCCTGGAGTGTAGGATCCAAGAATTCCAAATAAGCAGTGTATGAATGGAACATTCTGTAGTGGGGATTCCAATGGTTTCTGAATTCTACGTTGTATGGACAAGAAACTGAAGAGCTTACCAGGTGGGATTTTATAGCCAGTTGAAGACCAGGCCTGCGAATTTGAACAGACTGCTGAAAACCACCACTGGGTTACTTGAATATTCACCAGTGGTGTAAAGAATTCCTGCCTGCAGTGGAGATTCGATGAATTCCATATTGGCAGTAAATGAATGGAACATTCTGAAGTGGAGATTCTAATGGTTTCTGAAGTCTGGGTAATGTGAACAGGAAAAAGAAGAGCTGACCAGGTTTGAGTGGACAACGAGTTGAACAGCACGACTCTGAGTGTGAACACGCCTATGAAAACCAGCATTTGTTACTTGGACATTCACCAGTGGTGTAAGGAAAGCTTGCCTGCAGTGAAGATTTGAAGAACTTCAGATTAGCAGTGAATGAGTGGAATATTCTGTAGTGGAGATTCAAATGATTTTGAAAGTCTGGGTTGTGTGGACAGGAAATGGAAGAGCTGACCAGGTTGGACTGGATAGCCCTTTGAACAGCAAGCCTAGGAGTGTGAAGCGGACGCTGGAAAACAGCATTAGGTTTCTTGGACATTCTCCAATGTTGCAACGAATGCATGCCTGGAGTGGAGATTCCATGAATTGGATATTGGCAGGGAATGAATGGAAAATTCCGTAGGAGAGATTCCAATGATTACTGAAGTCTGGGTTTTGTGTACAGGAAAATGAAGAGCAGAGCAGGGAAGAGAGAATAGCCTGTTGAACAACAGACTGCGACTTTGAACTGGCTGCTGAATACCAACATTGGGTTACTTGGATATTCAACAGTGGCGTAAAGGAATCCTGCCTGGAGTGGAGATTCGATGAACTCCCGATTGGGAGTAATGAATGGAACATACTGTAGTGCAGATTTCAATGGTTTCTGAATTCTACGTTGTATGGACAAGAAACTGAAGAGTTTTCCAGGTGGGATTTGATAGCCAGTTGAAGACCAGGCCAGCGAGAATAAATAGTCCTCTGAAAACTAGCATTGGGTTACTTGTAAATTCACTAGTGTTATAACGAATGCGTTCATGGAGTGGAGGTTCAGATGCATTCCCGATTCGCAGTGAATGAATTGAACATTCTGTAGTGGATATTCCAATAATTTCTGTCGTGTGGGTTGTTTGGACTCTAAAAGAAAGACTTGACCACTGTGGCGTTGATAACCAGTGGAATAGCATGCATGCGAGTGTAAACGTTATGCTGAAATCCAGCATTGGATTCCTTGGACATCATTAGTGGTGTAACGAAAGCCTGCCTGGAGTTGGAGATTCGATGAATTCCATATTGGAATTGAATCAATGGAACACTCTGTAGTGGAGATTCCAATGAATTTTGAAGTATGGTTTGTGTCGACAGGAAAAGAATAATCTGATCACTGTGTAGTGGATGGCCAGTTCAAACGCACGTCTGCGAGAGAGAACTGAACGCTGAAAACCAGCATTCAGTTACGTAGATATTACCAGTCGTGTAACTGAAGTTTGCCTGGAGTGGAGATTCAATGAATTCCAGATCGGCAGTGAATGAATGGAACATTCTATAGTGGAGATTATAATGGTTTCTGAAGTCTAAGTTATGTGGACATTAAAATGTAGAGCTAATCAGGGTTGAGTGGATAGTCAGTTGAACAGCACTCCTGCAAGTGTGAACAGGAAGCTGAAAAGCAGCCTTGGGTTACTTGTACATTCAACACTAATGAAACGAAATCCGGCCTGCAGTGGAGATTCGATGAATTCCAGATTGGGAGTGAATGAATGGAACATTCTGTAGTGGAGATTCCATTGAATTTTGAAGTCTGGGTTGAGTGGACAGGAAAATGAAGAGCTGATCAGGTTGGAGAGGATAGCCAGAAGAATAGCACACCAGCGAGTGTGAACAGGCCGCGAAAAATCAGCATTGGGGTACTTGGATATTGACCAGTGGTGTAACGAAATCCTGCCTGGAGTGGAGATTCGATGAATTCCAGATTGGCAGTGAATGAATGGAACATTCTGTACAGGAGATTCCAATCATTTCTGAAGTCTAGGTTGTGGGGAAAGGAAAATGAAGAGCTGACCAGGGTTCAGTGGATAGCCACTTGAACAGCATGCCTCCGAGGGGGATCAGGACAATGAAAACGAGCAGTGTGTTACTTGGACATTCAAGAGTGGTGTAACGAAAGTCTGCCTGGAGTGGAGATTCAGATGAATTCCAGATTTGCACGGAATAAATGGAACGTTCTGCAGTGGAGATTCCAATTATTTCTGAACTCCGATGTGTGTGGACATGAAAATGAAGAGCAAAACAGGTTAGAATGGATAACCAGTTGAACAGCAGGCCTCCGAGAATGAACAGTCCTCTGAAAACCAGTATTGGTTTACTAGGACATTCACCAGTGGTATAACGAATGCCTTCATGGAGTGGAGGTTCATATGAATTCCCGATTCGCAGTGAATGAATTGAACATTCTGTAGTGGATATTCCAATGTTTTCTGCCGTGTGGGTTGTTTGGAAAGTAAAAGAAAGACTTGACCACAGTGAATTGGGTAGCCAGTTGAATAGCATGCATGGGAGTGTGAACAGTATGCTGAAAACCAGCAATGTGTTACTTGGACATTCAACAGTGGTGTAAAGAAAGCCTGCTTGGAGTGTAGGTTCCAAGATTTCCAAATAGGCAGTGAATGAATGGAACTTTCTGTAGTGGAGATTCCAATGGTTACTGAATTCTACGTTGTATGGACAAGAAACTGAAGAGCTTACCAGGTGGGATTTGATAGCCAGTTGGAGACCAGGGCTGCGAGAATAAACACTCCTCTGAAAATCAGCATTGGGTTACTTGGACATGCACCAATGGTATAACGAATGCGTTCATGGAGTGGAGGTTCAGATGAATTCCCGATTAGCAGTGAATGAACTGAACATTCTGTAGTGGATATTCCAATGATTTCTGTCGTGTTGGTTGTTTGGCCAGTACAAGAAAGACTTGACCACTGTGGAGTGTAGAGCCAGTTGAATAGCATGCATGCAAGTGTCAAGAGTATGCTGAAACCAGTCTGGGTTGTGTGGACAGGAAATGGAAGAGCTGACCAGGTTGGACTGGATAGCCCTTTGAACAGCAAGCCTAGGAGTGTGAAGCGGACGCTGGAAAACAGCATTAGATTACTTGGACATTCTCCAATTGTGCAACGAAAGCATGCCTGGAGTGGAGACTCCATGAATTCGATATTCGCAGGGAATGAATGGAAATTTCCGTAGGAGAGAATACTGAAGTCTGGGTTTTCTTTACAGGAAAATGAAGAGCAGAGCAGGGAAGAGAGAATAGCCTGTTGAACAACAGACTGCGACTATGAACTGGCTGCTGAAAACCAACATTGGCATACTTGTATATTCAACAGTGGTGTAAAGGAATCCTGCCTGGAGTGGAGATTCGATGAACTCCCGATTGGGAGTGAATGAAGGGAACATACTGTAGTGCAGATTCCAATGGTTTCTGAATTCTACGTTGTATGGACAAGAAACTGAAGAGCTTACCAGGTAGGATTTGACAGCCAGTTGAAGACCACACCTGCGAGAATAAATAGTCCTCTGAAAACTAGCATTGGGTTACTTGGACATTCACCAGTGGTATAACGAATGCGTTCATGGAGTGGAGGTTCAGATGAATTCCCGATTCGCAGCGAATGAATTGAACATTCTGTATTGGATATTCCAATGATTTCTGTCGTGTGGGTTGTTTGGACATTAAAAAAAAGACTTGACCACTGTGGAGTGGATAACCAGTTGAATACCATGCATGCGAGTGTGAACAGAATGCTGAAAACCAGCAATGTGTTACTTGGACATTCACCACTGGTGTAATGAAAGCCTGCCTGGAGAGTAGGTTCCAAGAATTCCAAATAGGCAGTAAATGAATGGAACATTCTGTAGTGTAGATGCCAATGGTTTCTGAATTCTACGTTGTATGGACAAGAAACTGAAGAGCTTACCAGGTGGGATTTGATAGCCAGTTGAAGACCAGGCCTGCGAATTTGAACAAGCTACTGAAAACCACCACTGGGTTACTTGAATATTCACCAGTGGTGTAAAGAGATCCTGCCTGCAGTGGAGATTCGATGAATTCCAGATTGGCAGTGAATGAATGGAACATTCTGAAGTGGAGATTCTAATGGCTTCTGAAGTCTGGGTTAAGTGTACAGGAAAAAGAAGAGCTGACCAGGGTTGAGTGGACAACCAATTGAACAGCACGACTCTGTGTGTGAATATGGCTATGAAAACCAGCATTGGTTACTTGGACATTCACCAGTGGTGTAACGAAAGCTTGCCTGGAGTGGAGATTCGAAGAACTTCACATTAGCAGTGAATGTGTGGAATATCCTGTACTGGAGATTCAAATGATTTCGAAAGTCTGGGTTGTGTGGAAAGGAAATGGAAGAGCTGACCAGGTTGCAGTGGATAACCCGTTAAACAGCACCCTTGTGAGTGTGAAACTGACGCTGGAAAACAGCAGTAGGTTACTTGGACATTCTCCAATGGTGCAACGAAAGCATGCCTGCGGTGGAGATTTCCTGAATTTGATATCGGCAGGGAATTAATGGAACATTTCGTAGGAGAGATTTCAATGATTTTTGAAGTCTGGGTTTTGTGTACAGGAAAATGAAGAGCAGAGCAGTGAAGAGTGGATAGCCTGTTGAACAGCAGACTGCGACTTTGAACTGGCTACTGAATACCAACATTGGGTTACGTGGATATTCACCTGTGGTGTAAAGGAATCCTGCCTGGAGTGGAGATTCGATGAATTCCCGATTGGGAGTGAATGAATGGAACATTCTGTACTGGAGATTCCAATTTCTTCTGAAGCCTGGGATTTGTGGACAGGAAAATGAAGAGCTCAACAGGGTTGAGTGGGTAGGCAGTTGGACAGCACGCCTGCTAGTGTGATCATGCCTCTGAAATCCAGCATTGGATTCCTTGAACTTCATCAGTGGTGTAATGAAAGCCTGCCTGGAATTGGAGATTCGATGAATCCCAGATAGGAATTGAATCTATGGAACAGTCTGTAGTGGAGATTCCAATGAATTCTGAAGTATGGTTTGTGTCGACAGGAAAAGAATAATCTGACCACTGTGTAGTGGATGGCCAGTTCAAAATCACGTCTGCGAGAGAGAACTGAACGCTGAAAATCAGCATTTAGTTACGTATTCACCAGTCGTGTAACTGAAGGCTGCCTGGAGTGGAGATTCAATGAATTCCATATCGGCTGTGAATGAATGGAACATTCTGTAGTGGAGATTATAATGGTTTCTGAAGTCTAAGTTATGTGGACATTAAAATGTAGAGCTAACCAGGGTTGAGTGGATAGTCAGTTGAACAGCACTCCTGCAAGAGTGAACAGGCCGCTGAAAAGCAGCCTTGCGTTACTTGTACATTCAACACTAGTGAAACGAATTCCGGCCTGGAGTGGAGATTCGATGAATTCCAGATTGGGAGTGAATGAATGGAACATTCTGTAGTGGAGATTCCATTGAATTTTGAAGTCTGGGTTGAGTGGACAGGAAAATGAAGAGCTGAATAGGTTGGAGAGGATAGCCAGTAGAATAGCACACCAGCGAGAGTGAACAGGCCGCGAAAAACCAGAATTGGGGTACTTGGATATTGACCAGTTGTGTAACGAAATCCTGCCTGGAGTGGAGATTCGATGAATTCCAGATTGGCAGTGAATGAATGGAACATTCTGTACAGGAGATTCCATTCATTTCTGAAGTCTAGGTTGTGGGGACAGGAAAGTGAAGAGCTGACCAGGGTTCAGTGGATAGCCACTTGAACAGCATGCCTCCGAGGGGGATCAGGACAATGATAACGAGCAGTGTGTTACTTGGACATTCAAGAGTGGTGTAACGAAAGCCTGCCTGGAGTGGAGATTCAGATGAATTCCAGATTCGCAGTGAATAAATGGAAC
This sequence comes from Sorex fumeus, assembly GCF_029834395.1. Lineage (NCBI taxonomy): Eukaryota > Metazoa > Chordata > Mammalia > Eulipotyphla > Soricidae > Sorex > Sorex fumeus. Next base: position 4,945,552 of record NW_026606144.1, on the reverse strand, counting down.
GTTCTGTAGTGGAGATTCCAATTATTTCTGAAATACGATGTGTGTGGACATGAAAATGAAGAGCAGACCAGATTATAATGGATAGCCAGTTGAACAGCAGGCCTCCGAGAATGAACAGTCCTCTGAAAACTAGCATTGGTTTACTAGGACATTCACCAGTGGTATAACGAATGCGTTCATGGAGTGGAGGTTCAGATGAATTCCCGATTCGCAGTGAATGAATTGAACATTCTGTAGTGGATATTCCAATATTTTCTGCCGTGTGGGTTGTTTGGAAAGTAAAAGAAAGACTTGACCGCTGTGGAGTGGATAGCCAGTTGAATAGCATGCATGCGAGTGTGAACAGTATGCTGAAAACCAGCAATGTGTTTCTTGGACATTCACCAGTGGTGTAAAGAAATCCTGTCTGCAGTGGAGATTCGAAGAATTCCAGATTCGCAGTGAATGAGTGGAACATTCTGAAGTGGAGATTTTAATGATTTCTGAAGTCTGGGTTATGTGAACCGGATAAAGAAGAGCTGACTAGTGTCGATTGGACAGCCAGTTGAACAGCACGACTCCGAGAGTGAGCACGCCTATGAAAACCATCATTGGTTGCTTGGACATTCACCAGTGGTGTAAAGAAAGCTTGCCTGGAGTGGAGATTCCATGAATTTGATATTGGCAGGGAATGAATTGAACATTCCATAGGAGAGATTCCAATGATTTCTGAAGTCTGAGTTTTGCGTACAGGAAAATGAAGCGTAGAGCAGAGAAGAGTGGATAGCTTGTGGAACAGCAGATAGCGACTTTGAACTGGCTGCTGAAAACCAACATTGTGTTACTTGGATATTCAACAGTGGTTTCAAGTAATCCTGCCTGGAGTGGAGATTCGATGAATTTCCAATTGGGAGTGAATGTATGGAACATTCTGCAGTGGAGATTCCAATTACTTCTGAAGTCTGGGTTTTGTGGACAGGAAAATGAAGAGCTGACCAGGGTTGAGTGGATAGGCAGTTGGACAGCACCCCTGCGAGTGTGATCATGCCTCTGAAATCCAGCATGTGATTCCTTGGACATCATCAGTGGTGTAACAAAATCCTGCCTGGAGTGGAGATTCGATGAATTCCAGATTGGCAGTAAATGAATGGAACATGCTGTGCAGTAGATTCCAGTCATTTCTGAAGTCTAGGTTGTGGGGACAGGAAAATAAAGAGCTGACCAGGGTTCATTGGATAGCCAGTTGAACAGCACCGCTCCGAGGGGGATCAGGAGAATGAAAACGAGCAGTTTGTTACTTGTTTATTCATCAGTGGTGTAACGAAAGCCTGCCTTGTGTGGAGATTCAGATGAATTCCAGATTCGCAGTGAATGAATGGAACGTTCTGTAGTGGAGATTCCAATTATTTCTGAAATCCGATGTGTGTGGACAGGAAAATGAAGAGCAGACCAGGTTAGAATGGATAGCCAGTTAAATAGCAGGCCTGCGAGAATGAACAGTCCTCTGAAAACCAGCACTGGGTTACTTGGACATTCACCAGTGGTATAACGAATGCGTTCATGGAGTGGAGGTTCAGATGAATTCCCGATTCGCAGTCAATTAATTGAACGTTCTGTAGTGGATATTCCAATGATTTCTGTCGTGTGGCTTGTTTGGAAAAGAATGACTTGACCACTGTGGAGTGGATAGCCAGTTGAATAGCATGCATGAGAGTGTGAACAGTATGCTGAAAACCAGCAATGTTTTTCTTGGACATTCACCAGTGGTGTAAAGAAATCCTGTCTGCAGTGGAGATTCTAAGATTTCCAGATTCGCAGTGAATGAGTGGAACATTCTGATGTGGAGATTTTAATGGTTTCTGAAGTCTGGGTTATGTGAACCGGATAAGGAAGAGCTGACCAGGGTCGATTGGACAGTCAGTTGAACAGCACGACTCCGAGTGTGAACACGCCTATGAAAACCAGCATTGGTTACTTGGACATTCACCAGTGGTGTAACGAAAGCTTGCCTGGAGTGGAGATTCCATGAATTCTATATTGGCAGGGAATGAATGGAACATTCCGTAGGGAGATTCCAATGATTTCTGAAGTCTGGGTTTTGCGTACAGGAAAATGAAGCAAAGAGCAGAGAAGAGTGGATAGCCTGTGGAACAGCAGATAGCGACTTTGAACTGGCTGCTGAAAACCAACATTGTGTTACTTGGATATTCAACAGTGGTTTCAAGTAATCCTGCCTGGAGTGGATATTCGATGAATTCCCGATTGGGAGTGAATGTATGGAACATTCTGTAGTGGAGATTCCAATTACTTCTGAAGTCTGGGTTTTGTGGACAGGAAAATGAAGAGCTGACCAGGGTTGAGTGGATAGGCAGTTGGACAGCACGCCTGCGAGTGTGATCATGCCTCTGAAATCCAGCATGGGATTCCTTGGACATCATCAGTGGTGTAACTGAAGCCTGCCTGGAGTTGGAGATTCGATGAATTCCATATTGGAATTGAATCAATGGAACACTCTGTAGTGGAGATTCCAATGAATTCTGAAGTATGGTTTGTGTCGACAGGAAAAGAATAATCTGATCACTGTGTAGTGGATGGCTAGTTCAAACGCACGTCTGCGAGAGAGAACTGAACGCTGAAAACCAGCATTCAGTTACGTAGATATTACCAGTCGTGTAACTGAAGTTTGCCTGGAGTGGAGATTCAATGAATTCCAGATCGGCAGTGAATGAATGGAACATTCTATAGTGGAGATTATAATGGTTTCTGAAGTCTAAGTTATGTGGACATTAAAATGTAGAGCTAATCAGGGTTGAGTGGATAGTCAGTTGAACAGCACTCCTGCAAGTGTGAACAGGAAGCTGAAAAGCAGCCTTGGGTTACTTGTACATTCAACACTAGTGAAACGAAATCCGGCCTGCAGTGGAGATTCGATGAATTCCAGATTGGGAGTGAATGAATGGAACATTCTGTAGTGGAGATTCCATTGAATTTTGAAGTCTGGGTTGAGTGGACAGGAAAATGAAGAGCTGATCAGGTTGGAGAGGATAGCCAGAAGAATAGCACACCAGCGAGTGTGAACAGGCCGCGAAAAATCAGCATTGGGGTACTTGGATATTGACCAGTGGTGTAACGAAATCCTGCCTGGAGTGGAGATTCGATGAATTCCAGATTGGCAGTGAATGAATGGAACATTCTGTACAGGAGATTCCAATCATTTCTGAAGTCTAGGTTGTGGGGAAAGGAAAATGAAGAGCTGACCAGGGTTCAGTGGATAGCCACTTGAACAGCATGCCTCCGAGGGGGATCAGGACAATGAAAATGAGCAGTGTGTTACTTGGACATTCAAGAGTGGTGTAACGAAAGTCTGCCTGGAGTGGAGATTCAGATGAATTCCAGATTTGCACGGAATAAATGGAACGTTCTGCAGTGGAGATTCCAATTATTTCTGAACTCCGATGTGTGTGGACATGAAAATGAAGAGCAAAACAGGTTAGAATGGATAACCAGTTGAACAGCAGGCCTCCGAGAATGAACAGTCCTCTGAAAACCAGTATTCGTTTACTAGGACATTCACCAGTGGTATAACGAATGCCTTCATGGAGTGGAGGTTCATATGAATTCCCGATTCGCAGTGAATGAATTGAACATTCTGTAGTGGATATTCCAATGTTTTCTGCCGTGTGGGTTGTTTGGAAAGTAAAAGAAAGACTTGACCACAGTGAATTGGGTAGCCAGTTGAATAGCATGCATGGGAGTGTGAACAGTATGCTGAAAACCAGCAATGTGTTACTTGGACATTCACAAGTGGTGTAAAGAAAGCCTGCTTGGAGTGTAGGTTCCAAGATTTCCAAATAGGCAGTGAATGAATGGAACTTTCTGTAGTGGAGATTCCAATGGTTACTGAATTCTACGTTGTATGGACAAGAAACTGAAGAGCTTACCAGGTGGGATTTGATAGCCAGTTGGAGACCAGGGCTGCGAGAATAAACAGTCCTCTGAAAATCAGCATTGGGTTACTTGGACATGCACCAGTGGTATAACGAATGCGTTCATGGACTGGAGGTTCAGATGAATTCCCGATTCGCAGTGAATGAGTTGAACATTCTGTAGTGGATATTCCAATGATTTCTGTCGTGTGGGTTGTTTGAACAGTAAAAGAAAGACTTGAACTCTGTGCAGTTGATAACCAGTTGAATAGCATGCATGCGAGTGTGAACAGTATGCTGAAAACCAGCAATGTGTTACTTGGACATTCACCAGTGGTTTAAAGAAAGCCTGCCTGGAGTGTAGGTTCCAAGAATTCCAAATAGGCAGTGAATGAATGGAACATTCTGTAGTGGAGATTCCAATGGTTTCTGAATTCTACGTTGTATGGACAAGAAACTGAAGAGCTTACTAAGTGGGATTTGATAGCCAGTTGAAGACCAGGCCTGCGAATTTGAACAGGCTGCTGAAGACCACCATAGGGTTACTTGAATATTCAGCAGTGGTGTAAAGATATCCTGTCTGCAGTGGAGATTCGATGCATTCCATATTGGCAGTGAATGAATGGAACATTCTGACGTGGAGATTCTAATGGTTTCTGAAGTCTGGGTGTTGTGAACGGAAAAAGAAGAGCTGACCAGGGTTGGGTGGACAGCCAGTTGAGTAGCACGACTCCGAGTGTGAACACGCCTATGAAAACCAGCATTGGTTACTTGGACATTCACCAGTGGTGTAACGAAAGCTTGCCTGGAGTGGAGATTCGAAGAACTTCAGATTAGCAGTGAATGAGTGGAATATTTTGTAGTGGAGATTCAAATGATTTCGAAAGTCTGGGTTGTGTGGACAGGAAATGGAAGAGCTGACCAGGTTGGAGTGGATAGTCCGTTGAACAGCACGCCTGGGAGTTTGAAGCGTATGCTGGAAAACAGCATTAGGTTACTTGGACATTCTCCAATGGTGCAACGAAAGCATGCCTGGAGTGAGATTCCATGAATTCGATATTGGCAGGGAATGAATGGAACATTACGTAGGAGAGATTCAAATTATTTCTGAAGTTTGGGTTTTGTGTACAGGAAAATGATGAGCAGAGCAGAGAAGAGTGTATAGTCTGTTGAACAGCAGACTGCGACTTTCAACTGGCTGCTGAAAACCAACATTGCGTTACTTGGATATTCACCAGTGGTGTCAAGGAATCCTGCCTGGAGTGATGATTCGATGAATTCCCAATAGGAGTGAATGAATGGAACATTCTGTATTGGAGATTCCAATTACTTCTGAAGTCTGGGTTTTGTGGATAGGACATTGAAGAGCTGACCAGGGTTGAGTGGATAGGCAGTTGGACAGCACGACTGCGAGTGTGATCATGCCTCTGAAATCCAGCATTGGATTCCTTGGACAGCATCAGTGCTGTAAGGAAAGGCTGCCTGGAGTTGGAGATTCGAAGAATTCCAGATTGGAATTGAATCAATGGAACAGTCTGTAGTGTAGTTTCCAATGAATTCTGAAGTATGGTTTTTGTGGACAGGAAAAGAATATTCTGACCACTGTGTAGTGGATTGCCAGTTCAACAGCATGTCTGCGAGTGAGAAGAGAACGCTGAAAATCAGCATTCAGTTACTTAGATATTCACCAGTCGTGTAACTAATGTCTACCTGGAGTGGAGATTCGTTGAATTCCAGATCGGCAGTGAATGAATGGAACATTCTGTAATGGAGATTGTAATGGTTTCTGAAGTCTAAGTTATGTGGACAGGAAAATGTAGAGCTGACCAGGGTTGAGTGGATAGTCAGTTGAACAGCACTCCTGCGAGTGTGAACAGGCCACTGAAAAGCAGCCTTGGGTTACTTGTACATTCAACACTAGTGAATAGAAATCGGACCTGGAGTGGAGATTCGATGAATTCCAGTTTGGGAGTGAATGAATGGAACATTCTGTAGTGGAGATTCCATTGAATTTTGAAGTCTGGTTTGAGTGGACAGGAAAATGAAGAGCTGATCAGGTTGGAGAGGATAGCCAGTAGAATAGCACACCAGCGAGTGTGAACAGGCCGCGAAAAACCAGCATTGGGGTACTTGGATATGGACCACTGGTGTACTGAAATCCTCCCTGGAGTGGAGATTCGATGAATTCCAGATTGGCAGTGAATGAATGGAACATTCTGTACAGGAGATTCCAATCATTTCTGAAGTCTAGGTAGTGTGGACAGGAAAATGAAGAGCTGACGAGGGTTCAGTGGATAGCCAGTTGAACAGCATGCCTCCGAGGGGGATCAGGACAATGAAAACCAGCAGTGTGTTAGTTGGACATTCAGCAGTGGTGTAACGAAAGCCTGCCTGGAGTGGAGATTCAGATGAATTCCAGATTCGCAGTGAATAAATGGAACGTGCTGTAGTGGAGATTCCAATTATTTCTGAAATCCGATGTGTGTGGACAGGAAAATGAAGAGCAAAACAGGTTAGAATGGATTGCCAGTTGAACAGCAGGCCTGCGAGAATGAATAGTCCTCTGAAAACCAGCATTGGGTTACTTGGACATTCACCAGTGGTATAAAGAATGCGCTCATGGAGTGGAGGTTCAGATGAATTCCCGATTCGCAGTGAATGAATTAAACATTCTGTAGTGGATATTCCAATGATTTTTGTCGTGTGGGTTGTTTGGACAGTAAAAGAAAGTCTTGACCACTGTGCAGTGGATAACCAGTTGAATAGCATGCATGCGAGTGTGAACAGTATGCTGAAAACCAGCAATGTGCTACTTTGACATTCACCAGTGGTGTAAAGAAAGCCTGCCTGGAGTGTAGGTTCCAAGAATTCCAAATAGGCAGTGAATGAATGGAACATTCTGTAGTGGAGATTCCAATGGTTTCTGAATTCTACGTTGTATGGACAAGAAACTGAAGAGCTTACCAGGTGGGATTTGATAGCCAGTTGAAGACCAGGCCTGCGAGAATACACAGTCCTCTGAAAACCAGCATTGGGTTACTTGGACATTCACCAGTGGTGTAACGAATGCGTTCATGGAGAGGAATTTCAGATGATTTGCCGATTCGCAGTAAATGAATTGAACATTCTGTAGTGGATATTCCAATAATTTCTGTCGCGTGGGTTTTTTGTACAGTAAAAGAAAGACTTGACCACTGTGGCGTTGATAACCATTTGAATAGCATGCATGCGAGTGTAAAAGGTATGCTGAAAACTTGCAATGTGTTACTTGGACTTTCACCAGTGGTGTAAAGAAAGCCTGCCTGGAGTGAAGGTTCCAAGTATTCCAAATAGGCAGTGAATGAATGGAACATTCTGTAGTGGAGATTCCAATGGTTTCTGAATTCTACGTTGTATGGACAAGAAACTGAAGAGCTTACCAGGTGGGATTTGATAGCCAGTTGAAGAACAGGCCTGCGAGAATAAACAGTCCTCTGAAAACCAGCATTGGGTTACTTGGACATTCACCAGTGGTATAACAAATGCGTTCATGGAGTGTAGGTTCAGATGAATTCCCGATTCGTAGTGAATGAATTGAACATGCTGTAGTGGATATTCCAATGATTTCTGTCGTGTGGGTTGTTTGGACAGTAAAAGAAAGACTTGAACACTGTGGAGTGTATAGCCTGTTGAATAGCATGCATGCGAGTGTAAACAGTATGCTGAAAACCAGCAATATGTTTCTTGGACATTCACCAGTGGTGTAATGAGAGCCTGCCTGGAGTTCACGTTCCAAGAATGCCAAATAGGCAGTGAATGAATGGAACATTCTGTAGTGGAGATTACAAGGGTTTCTGAATTCTACATTGTATGGACAAGAAACTGAAGTGCATACCAGGTGGGATTTCATAGCCAGATGAAGACCAGTCCTGCGAATTTGTACAGGCTGCTGAAAAGCACCATTGTGTTACTTGAATATTCACCAGTGGTGTAAAGAAATCCTGTCTGCAGTGGAGTTTCGATGAGTTCCAGATTGGCAGTGAATGAATGGAACATTCTGAAGTGGAGATTCTAATGGTTTCTGAAGTCTGGGTTATGTGAACAGGAAAAAGAAGAGCTGACCAGGGTTGAGTGGACAGCCAGTTGAACAGCACGACTCCGAGAGTTAACACGCTTATGAAATCCAGCATTGGTTACTTGGACATTCACCAGTGGTGTAACGAAAGCTTACCTGCAGTGGAGATTCGAAGAACTTCAGATTAGCAGTGAATGTGTGGAATATTCTGTAGTGGAGATTCAAATGATTTCGAAAGTCTGGGTTGTGTGAACAGGAAACGGAAGAGCTGAACAGGTTGGAGTGGATTGCCTTTTGAACAGCACACCAGGGAGTGTGAAGCGGACGCCGGAAAACAGCATTAGGTTACTTGGACATTCTCCAATGTTGCAACGAATGCATGCCTAGAGTGGAGATTCCATGAATTTGATATTGGCAGGGAATGAATGGAATATTCCGTAGGAGAGATTCCAATGATTTCTGAAGTCTGGGTTTTGTGTAGAGGAAAATGAAGAGCAGAGTAGGGAAGAGTGGATAGCCTGTTGAACAGCAGACTGCGACTTTGAACTGGCTGCTGAAAACCAACATTGCGTTACTTGGATATTCACCAGTGGTGTAAAGGAATCCTGCCTGGAGTGGAGATTCGATGAATTCCAGATTGACAGTAAATGAATGGAACATTCTGTACAGGGGATTCCAATCATTTCTGAAGTCTAGGTAGTGGGGAGAGCAAAATGAAGAGCTCACCAGGGTTCAGTGGATAGCCAGTTGAACAGCATGTCTCCGAGGGGGATCAGGACAATGAAAACGAGCAGTGTGTTACTAGGACATTCAACAGTGGTGTAATGAAAGCCTGCCTGGAGTGGAGTTTCAGATGAATTCCAGATTCACAGTGAATAAATGTAACGTTCTGTAGTGGAGATTTCAATTATTTCTGAAATCCGATGTGTGTGGACAGGAAAATGAAGAGCAAAACAGGTTAGAATGGATAGGCAGTTGAACAGCAGGCCTGCAGGAATGAACAGTCCTCTGAAAAACAGCATTTGGTTACTTTGACTTTCACCAGTGGTATAACGAATGCGTTCATGGAGTGGAGGTTCAGATGAATTCCCGATTCACAGTGAATGAATTGAACATTCTGTAGTGGATATTCCAATGATTTCTGTCGTGTGGGTTGTTTGGACAGTAAAAGAAAAGCTTGACCACTGTGGCGTTGATAACCAGTTGAATAGCTTGCATGCGAGTGTAAACGTTATGCTGAAAACCAGCAATGTGTTACTTGGACATTCACCAGTGGTGTAAAGAAAGCCTGCCTCGAGTGTAGGTACCAAGAATTTCAAATAGGCATTGAATGAATGGAACATTCTGTAGTGGAGATTCCAATGGTTTCTGAATTCTACGTTGTATGGACAAGAAACTGAAGAGCTTACCAGGTGGGATATGATAGCCAGTTGAAGACCAGGCCTGCGAATTTGTACAGGCTGCTGAAAACCACCATTGGGTTACTTGAATATTCACCAGTGGTTTAAAGAAATCCTGTCTGCAGTGGAGTTTCGATGAGTTCCAGATTGGCAGTGAATGAATGGAACATTCTGAAGTGGAGAATCTAATGGTTTCGGAAGTCTTGGTTATGTGAACAGGAAAAAGAAGAGCTGACCAGGGTTGAGTGGACAGCCAGTTGAACAGCACGACTCCGAGTGTGAACACGCCTATGAAAATGAGCACTGGTTAATTGGACATTCACAAGTGGTGTAAAGAAAGCTTGCCTAGAGTGGAGATTCGAAGCACTTCAGATTAGGAATGAATGTGTGGAATATTCTGTAGTGGAGATTCAAATTGTTTCGAAAGTCTGGGTTTTGTGGACAGGAAACGGAAGAGCTGACCAGGTTGGAGTGGATAGCCCATTGAACAGCACGCCTGGGAGTGTGAAGCGGACGCTGGAAAACAGCATTAGGTTACTTGGACATTCTCTAATGGTGCAACGGAAGCATGCCTGGACTGGAGATTCCATGAATTCGGTATTGGCAGGGAATGAATGGAACATTCCGTAGGAGAGATTACAATGATTTCTGAAGTCTGGGTTTTTTTGTAGGGGAAAATGAAGAGCAGAGCAGGGAAGAGTGGATAGCCTGTTGAACAGCAGACTGCGACTTTGAACTGGCTGCTGAAAACCAACATTGCGATACTTGGATATTCACCAGTGGTGTCAAGGAATCCTGCCTGGAGTGGAGATTCGATGAATTCCCGATTGGGAGTGAATGAATGGAACATTCTGTGGTGGAGATTCCAATTACTTCTGAAGTCTGGGTTTTGTGGACAGGAAAATGAAGAGCTGACCAGGATTGAGTGGATAGTCAGTTGGACATCACGCCTGCGAGTGTGATCATGCCTCTGAAATCCAGCATTGGATTCCTTGGACATCATCTGTGGTGTAACGAAAGCCTGCCTGGAGTTGGAGATTAGAAGAATTCCAGATTGGAATTGAATCAATGGAATAGTCTGTAGTGTAGAGTCCATTGAATTCTGAAGTATGGTTTGTGTGGACAGGAAAAGAATAATCTGACGACTGTGTAGTGGATTGCCAGTTCAACAGCACGTTTGCGAGTGAGAACAGAACACTGAAAATCAGTATTCAGTTACTTAGATATTCCCCAGTCGTGTAACTAAAGTGTGCCTGGAGTGGAGATTCGTTGAATTCCAGATCGGCAGTGAATGAATGGAACATTCTGTAGTGGAGATTATAATGGCTTCTGAAGTCTTATTTATGTGGACAGGAAAATGTAGAGCTTACCAGGGTTGAGTGGATAGTCAGTTGAACAGCACTCTTGCGAGTGTGAAGAGGCCGCTGAAAAGCAGCGTTGGTTTACTTGTTCATTCAACACTAGTGAAACGATATCGGGCCTCGAGTGGATATTGGATGAATTCAGATTGGGAGTGAATGAATGGAACATTCTGTAGTGGAGATTCCATTGAATTTTGAAGTCTGCGTTGAGTGGACAGCAAAATGAAGAGCTGATCAGGTTGGAGAGGATAGCCAGTAGAACAGGACATCAGCGAGTGTGAACAGGCCGCAAAAAACCAGCATTGGGGTACTTGGATATTGACCAGTGGTGTGCTGAAATCCTGCCTGGAGTGGAGATTCGATGAATTCCAGATTGGCATTGAATGAATGGAGCATTCTGTACAGGAGATTCTAATCATTTCTGAACTCTAGGTAGTGGGGACAGGAAAATGAAGAGCTGACCAGGGTTCAGTGGACAGACAGTTGAACAGCATGCCTCCCAGGGTGATCAGGACAATGAAAATGAGCAGTGTGTTACTTGGACATTCAACAGTGGTGTAACGAAAGCCTGCATGGAGTGGAGATTCAGATGAATTCCAGATTCGCAGTGAATAAATGGAACGTTCTGTAGTGGAGATTCCAATTATTTCTGAAATCCGATGTGTGTGGACAGGAAAATGAAGAGCAAAACAGGTTAGAATGGATAGCCAGTTGAACAGCAGGCCTGCGAGAATGAACAGTCCTCTGAAACCAGCATTGGGTTACTTGGGCATTCACCAGTGCTAGAACGAATGCGTTCATGGAGTGGAGGTTCAGATGAATTCCTGATTCGCAGTGAATGAATTGAAGACTCTGTAGTGGATATTCCAATGATTTCTGTCGTGTGGGTTATTTGGAGAATAAAAGAAAGACTTGTCCACTGTGGAGTGGATAGCCTGTTGAATAGCATGCATGCGAGTGTGAACAGTATGCTGAAAACCAGCAATTTGTTACGTGGACATTCACCAGTGGTGTATTAAAAGCCTGCCTGGAGTGTAGGTTCCAAGAATTCCAAATAGGCACTGAATGAATGGAACATTCTGTAGTGGAGATTCCAAAGCTTTCTGAACTCTACGTTGTATGGACAAGAAATTGAAGAGCTTAACCGGTGGCATTTTATCGGCAGTTGAAGACCAGTCCAGCGAGAATTAAGAGTCCTCTGAAAACCAGCATTGGGTTACTTGGACATTCACCAGTGGTATAACGAATGTGTTCATGGAGTGGAGGTTCAGATGAGTTCCCGATTCGCAGTGAATGAATTGAACATTCTGTAGTGGAAATTCCAATAATTTCTGTCACGTGGTTTGTTTGGACAGTAAAAGAAAGGCTTGACCACTGTGGCGTTGATAACCTGTTGAATAGCATGCATGCGAGTGTAAACGGTATGCTGAAAACCAGCAATGTTTTACTTGGACATTCCCCAGTGGTGTAAAGAAAGCCTGCCTGGAGTGTAGGTTCCAAGAATTCCAAATAGGCAGTGAACGAATTGAACATTCTGTAGTGGAGATTCCAATGGTTTCTGAATTCTTCATTGTATGGACAAGAAACTGAAGAGCTTACCAGGTGGGATTTGATAGCCAGTTGAAGACAATGCCTGCGACTTTGAACAGGTGCTGAAGCCCACCATTGGGTTACTTGAATATTCACCAGTGGTGTAAATGAATCCTGCCTGCAGTGGAGATTCGACGAATTCCAGATAGGCAGTGAATGAATGGAACATTCTGAAGTGGACATTCTAATGGTTTCTGAAGTCTGGGTTATGTGAACAGGAAAAAGAAGAGCTGACCAGGGTTGAGTGGACAGCCAGTTGAACAGTACGACTCCGAGTGTGAACACTCCTATGAAAACCAGCATTGGTTACTTGGACATTCACGAGTGTTGTAACGAAAGCTTGCCTGGAGTGGAGATTCGACGAACTTCAGATTAACAGTTAAAACGTGGAATATTCTGTAGTGGAGATTCCATTGAATTTTGAAGTCTGGTTTGAGCGGACAGCAAAATGAAGAGCTGATCACGTTGGAGAGGATAGCCAGTAGAATAGCACACCAGCGAGTTTGAACAGGCCGCGAAAATCCAGCATTGGGGTACTTGGATATTGACCAGTGGTGTACTGAAATCCTGCCTGGAGTAGAGATTCGATGAATTCCAGATTGGCAGTGAATGAATGGAACATTCTGTACAGGAGATTCCAATAATTTCTGAAGTCTAGGTAGTGGGGACAGGAAAATGAAGGGCTGGCCAGGGTTCAGTGGATAGCCAGCTGAACAGCAGGCCTCCGAGGGGGATCAGGACAATGACAACGACCAGTGTGTTACTTGGACATTGAAAAGAGGTGTAAAGAAAGCCTGCCTGTAGTGGATATTCGATGAATTCCAGATCGGCTCTGAATGAATGGAACATTCTTTAGTGGAGATTATAATGGTTTCTGAAGTCTAAGTTATGTGGACAGGAAAATGTAGAGCTGACCAGGGTTGAGTGGATAGTCAGTTGAACAGCACTCCTGCGAGTGTGAATAGGCCGCTGAAAAACAGCCTTGAGTTACTTGTGCTTTCAACACTAGTGAAACGAAATCCGGCCTGGAGTGGAGATTCGATGAATTCCAGATTGGGAGTGAATGAATGGAACATTCTGTAGTGGAGGTCCCATTGAATTTGTAAGTCTGGGGTGAGTGTACAGGAAAATGAAGACCTGAACATGTTGGAGAGGATAGCCAGTAGAATAGCACACCAGCGAGTGTGAACAGGCCGCGAAAAACCAGCATTGGGGTACTTGGATATTGACCAGTGGTGTACCGAAATACTGCATGGAATGGAGATTCGATGAATTCCAGAATGGCAGTGAATGAATGGAACATTCTGTACAGGAGATTCCAATCAACTCTGAAGTCTAGGTTGCGGGAAAGGAAAATGTAGAGCTGACCAGCGTTCAGTGGATAGCCAGGTGAACAGCACTTCTGCAAATGTGAAGATACTGCTGAAATGCAGCCTTGGGTTTTTTGTACATTAAACACTAGTGAAACGAAATCCGGCCTGGAGTGGAGATTCGATGAATTCCAGATTGGGTGTGAATGAATGGAACACTCTGTAGTGGAGATTCCATTGAAGTTTGAAGTCTGGTTTGAGTGGACAGGAAAATGGAGAGCTATCAGGTTGGAGAGGACAGCCAGTAGAATAACACACCAGCGAGTGTGAACAGCCGCGAAAAAACCAGCATTGAGGTACTTGGATATTGAGCAGCGGTGTAAACAAATCCTGCCTGGAGTGGAGATTCGATGAATTCCAGATTGGCAGTGAATGAATGGAACATTCTGAAGTGGATATTCTAATGGTTTCTGAAGTCTGACTTTTGTGATCAGGAAAACGAAGAGCTGTCCAGAGTTGAGTGGACAGCCAGTTGAACAGCACGACTCCGAGTGTGAATATGCCTATGAAAACCAGCATTGGTTACTTGGACATTCACCAGTGATGTAACGAAAGCTTGCCTGGAGAGGAGATTCGAAAAACTTCAGATTAGCAGTGAAAAAGTGGAATATTCTGTAGTGGAGATTCAAATGATTTCGATAGTCTGGGTTTTGTGGACAGTAAATGGAAGAGTTGACCAGGTTGGAGTGGAGAGCCCGTTGAACAGCACGCCTGGGAGTGTGAATCAGACGCTGTAGAACAGCATTAGGTTACATGGACATTCTCCAATTGTGCAACGAAAGCATGCCTGGAATGGAGATTCCACGAATTCGATATTGGCAGGGAATGAATGGAACATTCCGTAGGAGAGATTCCAATGATTTCTGTAGTCTGAGTTTTGTGTACAGGAAAATGAAGAGCAGAGCAGGGAACAGTGGATAGTCAGTTGAACAGCACTCCTGCGAGTGTGAACAGGCCGCTGAAAACGAACATTGGGTTCTTGGATATTCACCAGTGGTGTAAAGGAATCCTGCCTGGAGTGGAGATTCGATGAATTCCCGATTGGGAGTGAATGAATGGAACATTCTGTACTGGAGATTCCAATTACTTCTGGAGTCTGGGTTTTGTGGACAGGAAAATGAAGAGCCTAACAGGGTTGAGTGGATAGGCAGTTGGACAGCACGCCTGCGAGTGTGAATAGGCCGCTGAAAAGCAGCCTTGGGTTACTTGTGCTTTCAACACTAGTGAAACGAAATCCGGCCTGGAGAGCAGATTCGATGAATTCTGGATTGGGAGTGAATGAACGGAACATTTTGTAGTGGAGACTCCATTGAATTTTGAAGTCTGGGTTGAGTGGACAGGAAAATGAAGAGCTGATCAGGTTGGAGAGAATAGCCAGTATAATAACACACCAGCGAGTGTGAACAGCCGCGAAAAAACCAGCATTGGGGTACTTGGATATTGAGCAGCGGCAATGGAAAGCTGACCATGTTGGAGTAGATAGCCCGTAGAACAGCATGCCTTGGAATGTGAAGCAGATGGTGGATAACAGCATTATGTTACTTGGACATTCTCCAATGATGCAACGAAAGCATGCATGATTTGAAGATTCCATGAATTCGATATTGGCAGGGAATGAATGGAACATTCCGGAGGAGAGATTCCAATGATTACTGAAGTCTGGGTTTTGTGTACAGGAAAATGAAGAGCAGAGCAGGGAAGAGTGGATAGCCTGTTGAACAGCAGACTGCGACTTTGAACTGGCTGCTGAAAACCAACATTGGCTTACATGGATATTCAACAGTGGTGTAAAGGAATCCTGCCTGGAGTGGAGATTCGATGAATTCCCGATTGGGAGTGAATGAATGGAACATTCTGTAGTGGAGATTCCAATTACTTCTGAAGTCTGGGTTTTTTAGACAGGAAAATGAAGAGATGACCAGGATTGAGTGGATAGGCAGTTGGACAGCACGCCTGCGAGTGTGATCATGCCGCTGAAATCCAGCATTGGATTCCTTGGACATCATCAGTGGTGTAACGAAAGCCTGCCTGGAGTTGGAGATTCGATGAATTCCAGATTGGAATTGAATCAATGGAACAGTCTGTAGTGGAGATTCCATTGAATTCTGAAGTATGGTCTGTGTGGACAGGTAAAGAATAATCTGACCACTGTGTAGTGGATTGCCAGTTCAACAGCACGTCTGCGTGTGAGAACAGAACGCTGAAAATCAGCATTCAGTTACTTAGATATTCACCAGTCGTGTAACTAAAGTCTGCCTGGGGTGAAGATTCGATGAATTCCAGATCGGCAGTGAATGAATGGAACATTCTGTAGTGGTGATTATAATGGTTTCTGAAGTTTAAGTTATGTGGACAGGAAAATGTAGAGCTGACCATGGTTGAGTGGATAGTCAGTTGAACAGCACTCCTGCGAGTGTGAACAGGCCGCTGAAAAGCAGCCTTGGGTTACTTGTACATTCAAAAATAGTGAAACGAAATCCGGCCTGGAGTGGAGATTCGATGAATTCCAGATTGGGAGTGAATGAATGGAATATTTTGTAGTGGATATCCCATTGAATTTTGAAGTCTGGTTTGAGTGGACAGGAAAATGAAGAGCTGATCAGGTAGGAGAGGATAGCCAGTAGAATAGCACACCAGCGAGTGTGAACAGGCCGCGAAAAATCAGCATTGGGGTACTTGGATATTTACCAGTGGTGTAACGAAATCCTGCCTGGAGTGGAGATTCGATGAATTCCAGATTGGCAGTGAATGAATGGAACATTCTGTACAGGAGATTCCAATCATTTCTGAAGTCTAGGTAGTGGGGACAGGAAAATGAAGAGCTGAACAGGGTTCAGTGGATAGCCAGTTGAACAACACGATTCCGAGTTGGATCAGGACAATGTAAACGAGCAGTGTGTTACTTGGACATTCAATAGTGGTGTAAAGAAAGCCTGCCTGGAGTGAGATTCAGATGAATTCCAGATTCGCAGTGAATGAATGGAACGTTTTCTAGTAGAGATTCCAATTATTTCTGAAATCCGATGTGTTGTGGACAGATAAATGAAGAGCAGACCAGGTTAGTATGCATAACCAGTTGAACAGCAGGCCTGCGAGATTGAACAGTCCTCTGAAAACCAGCATTGGGTTACTTGGACATTCAGAAGTGGTATTATGAACGCGTTCATGGAGTGGAGGTTTAGATGAATTCCCGATTCGCAGTGAATGAATTCAACATTCTTTAGTGGATATTCCAATGATTTCTGTCGTGTGGGTAGTTCGGACAGTAAAAGAAAGGCTTGAGCATTGTGATGTGGATAGCCAGTTGAATAGCATGCATGCGAGTGTGAACAGTATGCTGAAAACCAGCAATGTGTTACTTGGACATTCACCAGTGGCGTAAAAAAAGCCTGCCTGGAGTGTAGGTTCCAAGAATTCCAAATAGGCATTGAGTGAATGGAACATTCTGTAGTGGAGATTCCCATGGTTTCTGAGTTCTACGTTTTATGGACGAGAAACTGAACAGCTTACCAGGTGGGATTTGATAGCCAGTTGAAGACCAGGCCTGCGAATTTGAACAGGCTGCTGAAAACCACCATTGGGTTACTTGAATATTCACCAGTGGTGTAAAGAAATCATGTTTGCGGTGGATTTTCGATGTATTCCAGATTGGCAGTGAATGAATGGAACATTGTGAAGTGGATATTCTAATGGTTTCTGAAGTCTGGGTTATGTGAATATGAAAAAGAAGAGCTGACCAGGGTTGAGTGGTCAGCCAGTTGAACAGCACGACTCCGAGTGTGAACACGACTATGAAAACCAGCATTCCTTACTTGGACATTCAACAGTGGTGTAAGGAAAGCTTGCCTGGAGTGGAGATTCGAAGATCTGCAGATTAGCAGTCAATGAGTGGAATATTCTGTAGTGGAGATTCAAATGATTTCGAAAGTCTGGGTTGTGTGGACAGGAAATGGAAGTGCTAACCAGGTTGGAATGGATAGCCCGTTGAATAGCACGCCTGGGCGAGTCAACCAGTCAGCCAAGTAACCATTAGGTTACTTGGACATTCTCCAAAGGTGCAACGAATGCATGCCTGGAGTAGAGATTCCATGAATTCAATATTGGCAGTGAATGAATGGAACATTCCGTAGGAGAGATTCCACTGATTTCTGAAGTCTGGGTTTTGTGTACAGGAAAATGAAGAGCAGAGCAATGAAGAGTGGTTAGCCTGTTGAACAGCAGACTACGACTTTGAACTGGCTGCTGAAAACCAACATTGTGTTATTTGGATATTCAACAGTGGTGTAAAGTAATCCTGCCTGGAGTGGAGATTCGATGTATTACCGATTGGGAGTGAATGAATGGAACATTGTTTAGTGGAGATTACAATAACTTCTGAAGTCTGGGTTTTGTGGACAGGAAAATGAAGAGCTGACCAGGTTTGAGTGGATAGTCAGTTGAACAGCACTCCTGCGAGTGTGAACAGGAAGCTGAAAAGCAGCCTTGGGTTAGTTGTACATTCAACACTAGTGAAACGAAATCCGGCCTGGAGTGGAGATTCGATGAGTTCCAGATTGGGAGTGAATGAATGTTACATTCTGTAGTGGAGATTCCATTGAATTTTGAAGTCTGGGTTGAGTGGACAGGAAAAAGAAGAGCTGATCAGGTTGGAGAGGATAGCCAGTAGAATAGTACACCACCGAGTGTGAACAGGCCGCAAAACACCAGCATTGGGGTACTTGTATATTGACCAGTGGTGTAACGAAATCCTGCCTGGAGTGGAGATTCGATGAATTCCAGATTGGCATTGAATGAATGGAGCATTCTGTACAGGAGATTCTAATCATTTCTGAACTCTAGGTAGTGGGGACAGGAAAATGAAGAGCTGACCAGGGTTCAGTGGATAGGCAGTTGAAGAGCACGCCTACGAGGGGGATCAGGACAATGAAAACGAGCAGTGTGTTACTTGGACATTCTACAGTGTTGTAACTAAAGCCTGCCTGGAGTGGAGATTCAGATAAATTCCAGATTCGCAGTGAATGAATGGAAGGTTCTGTAGTGGAGATTCCAATTATTTCTAAAATCCGATGAGTGTGAACAGGAAAATGAAGAGCAGACCAGGTTAGAATGGATCGGCAGTTGAACAGCAGTCATGCGAGATTGAAGAGTACTCTGAAAACCACATTGGGTTACTTGGACATTCACCAGTGGTATAACGAATGCGTTCATGGAGTGGAGGTTCAGATGAATTCCCGATTCGCAGTGAATGAATTGAATATTCTGTAGTGGATATTCCAATGATTTCTGTCGTGTGGGTTGTTTGGACAGTAAAAGAAAGACTTGACCGGTGGGACGGGCACAGAGGCCTAGCTCTGGGCAAGAAAGCTGAACAGCTCCAATTCCAACAGGTACAGCCTGCCCCCAAGGGCCTGGGTCCCTCTCTGGGCATGCGCAGCTAGAACCAGCCCCTAGAAAGCCGGTTTTCAACCCCTGATCTGCGTGGGACGGGCACAGAGACCCAGCTCCGGGCAACAAATCTGAACGGCTCCAATTCCAACAGGTACAGCCCGCCCCCAAGGGCCTGAGTCCCTCTCTGGGCATGCGCAGCTAGAACCAGCCCCTAGAAACCCGGTTTTCAACCCCTGTTCTGCGTGGGACGGGCACAGAGACCCAGCTCTGGGCAACAAAGCTGAACGGCTCCAATTCCAACAGGTACAGCCCGCCCCCAAGGGCCCGGGTCCCTCTCTGGGCATGCACAGCTAGAACCAGCCTCTAGAAAGCTGGTTTTCAACCCCTGATCTGCGTGGGACGGGCATAGGAAGAATGGATAGTCTGTTGAACAGCAGGCTGCAACATTGAACTGGCTAGTGAAAACCAACATTGGCTTACATGGATATTCAACAGTGGTGTAAAGGAATCCTGCCTGGAGTGGAGATTCGATGAATTCCCGTTTGGGAGTAATGAATGGAACATACTGTAGTGGAGATTCCAATTGCTTCTGAAGTTTGTGTTTTGTGGACAGGAAAATGAAGAGCTGACCAGGGTTGAGTGGATAGGCAGTTGGACTGCACGCCTGCGAGTGTGATCATGCCTCTGAAATCCAGCATTGGATTCCTTGGACATCATCAGTGGTGTAACGAAAGCCTGCCTGGAGTTGGAGATTCGATGAATTCCATATTGGTATTGAATCAATGGAACAGTCTGTAGTGGAGATTCCAATGAATTCTGAAGTATGGTTTGTGTGTTCAGGAAAAGAATAATCTGACTACTGTGTAGTGGATTGCCAGTTCACCAGCACGTCTGCGAGCGAGAACAGAACGCTGAAAATCAGCATTCAGTTACTTAGATATTCACCAGTAGTGTAACTAAAGTCTGCCTAGAGTGGAGATTCGATGAATTCCAGATCGGCAGTGAATGTATGGAACATTATGTTTTGGAGATTATAATGGTTTCTGAAGTCTAAGTTACGTGGACAGGAAAATGAAGAGCTGACCAGGGTTGAGTGATAGTCAGTTGAACAGCAGTCCTGAGAGTGTGAACAGACCGCTGAAAAGCAGCCTTGGCTTACTTGTACATTCAACACTAGTGAAACGAAATCTGGCCTGGAGTGGAGATTCGATGAATTCCAGACTGGGAGTGAATGAATGGAACATTCTGTAGTGGAGATCCCATTGAATTTTGAAGTCTGGGTTGAGTGGACAGGAAAATGAAGAGCTGATCAGGTTGGAGAGGATAGGCAGTAGAATAGCACACCAGTGAGTATGAACAGGCCACGAAAAACCAGCATTGGGGTACTTGGATATTGACCAGAGGTGTAACGAAGTCCTGACTGGAGTGGAGATTCGATGAATTCCAGATTGGCAGTGAATGAATGGAACATTCTGAAGTGGAGATTCTAATGGTTACTGAAGTCTGGGTTATGAGAACAGGAAAAAGAAGAGATATTCAGTGTTGAGTGGACAGCCAGTTGAACAGCACGACTCCGATTGTGAACATGCCTATGAAAACCAGCATTGGTTACTTGGACATTCACCAGTGGTGTAACGAAAGCTTGCCTGGAGTGGAGATTCGAAGAACTTCACATTAGCAGTGAAAGAGTGGAATATTCTGTAATGGAGATTCAAATGATTTCGAAAGTCTGGGCTGTGTGCACAGGAAATGGAAGAGCTGACCAGGTTGGAGTGGAGAGCCCGTTGAACAGCACGCCTAGGTGTGTGAAGAGGACGCTGGTAAACAGCATTAGGTTACTTGGACATTCTCCAATGGTGCAGCGAAAGCATGCCTGGAGTGGAGATTCCATGATTTCGATATAGGCAGGGAATGAATGGAACATTTCATAGGAAAAATTCCAATATTATCTGAAGTCTGGGTTTTGTGTACAGGAAAATGAAGAGCAGAGCATGGAAGAGTGGATAGCATGTTGAACAGCAGACTGCGAATTTGAACTGGCTGCTGAAAACCAACATTGGGTTACTTGGATATTCACCAGTGGTGTAAAGGTAACCTGCCTAGAGTGGAGATTCGATGAATTCCTGATTGGGAGTGTATGAATGGAACATTCTGTAGTGGAGATTCCAATTACTTCTGATGTCTGGGTTTTGTGGACAGGAAAATGAAGAGCTGAACAGGGTTGAGTGGATAGTCAGTTGGACAGCACGCCTGCGAGTGTGATCATGCCTCTGAAATCCAGCATTGGATTCCTGGACATCATCGGTGGTGTAACAAAAGCCTGCTTGGATTTAGAGATTCGATGAATTCCAGATTGGAATTGAATCAATGGAACAGGCTGTAGTGGAGATTCCGTTGAATTCTGAAGTGTGGTTTGTTTCGACAGGAAAAGAATAATCTGAACACTGAGCACTGGATTGCCAGTTCAACAGCACGTCTGCGAGTGAGATCAGAATGCTGAAAATCAGCATTCAGTTACTAAGATATTCACCAGTCGTGTAAGTAATGTCTGCTTGGAGTGGAGATTCGATGAATTCCAGATCGGCAGTGAATGAATGTCACATTCTGTAGTGGAGATTATAATGGTTTCTGAAGTCTAACTTATGTGGAGAGGAAAATTTAGAGCTGACCAGGGTTGAGTGGATAGTGAGTTGAACAGCACTCTTGAGACTGTTACCAGGCCGCTGAAATGCAGCCTTGGGTTACTTCTACATTCAACACTAGTTAAGCGAAATCCGGCCTGGAGTGGAGATTTGATGAATTCCAGATTGGCAGTGAATGAATGGAACATACTGTACAGGAGATTCCAATCAATTTTGAAGTCTAGTTTGTGGGGACAGGAAAATGAAGAGCTGACCAGGGTTCAGTGGATAGCCAGGTGAACAGCACGCCTCCGAGGGGGATCAGGATAATGAAAAAGAGCAGTGTGTTAGTTGGATATTCAACAGTGGTGTAACGAAAGCCAGCCTGGAGTGGAGATTCAGATGAATTCCAGATTCGCAGTCAATGAATGGAATGTTCTGTAGTTTAGATTCCAAGTATTTCGGACATACTATGTGTGTGCACAGGAAGATGAAGAGCAGACCAGGTTAGAATGGATAGCCAGTTGAACAGCAGGCCTGCGAGATAGAACAGTCCTCTGAAAACCAGCATTGCGTTACTTGCACATTCACCAATAGCATAACGAATGCGTTCATGGAGTAGAGATTCAGATGAATTCCTGATTCGCAGTGAATGAATTGAACATTCTGTAGTTGATATTCCAATGATTTCTGTCGTGTGGGTTGTTTGGACACTAAAAGAAAGACTTGACCACTGTGGAGTGTATAGCCAGTTGAATAACATGCATGCAAGTGTGAACAGTATGCTGAAATCCAGCAGTGTGTTACTTGGACATTCACCAGTGGTGTAATGAAAGCCTGCCTGGAGTGTAGGTTCCAAGAATTCCAAATAGGCAGTGAATGAATGGAACATTCTCTAGTGGAGATTCCAATGGTTTCTGAATTCTACGTTGTATGGAAAAGAAACTGAAGAGCTTACCAGGTGGGATTTGATAGCCAGTTGAAGACCAGATCTGCGAATTTGAACAGGCTGCTGAAAACCTCCATTTGGTTACTTGAATATTCACCAGTGGTGTAAAGACATCCTGTCTGCAGTGGAGATTCGAAGAATTCCAGATTGGCAGTGAATGAATGGAACATTCTGAATTGGAGTTTCTAATGGTTTCTGAAGTCTGGGTTATGCGAATAGGGAAAAGAAGAGCTGACCAGGGTTGAGTGGACAGCCAGTTGAACAGCACGACTCCAATTGTGAACACGCCTATGAAAATCAGCATTGGTTACTTGGACATTCACCAGTGGTGTAACGAAAGCCTGCCTGGATTGGAGATTCAGATGAATTCCAGATTCACAGTGAATAAA
Organism: Sorex fumeus; assembly: GCF_029834395.1. Classification (NCBI taxonomy): domain Eukaryota; kingdom Metazoa; phylum Chordata; class Mammalia; order Eulipotyphla; family Soricidae; genus Sorex; species Sorex fumeus. Next base: position 4,922,525 of record NW_026606144.1, on the reverse strand, counting down.
TGGAATATTCTGTATTGGAGATTCCAATTATTTCTGAAATCCTATGTGTGTGGACAGATAAATGAAGAGCAGAAGAGGTTAGTATGCAGAGCCAGTTGAACAGCAGGCCTGCGAGATTGAACAGTCCTCTGAAAACAAGCATTGGGTTACTAGGACATTCACCAGTGGTATAACGAATGCGTTAATTGAGTGGAACTTCAGATGAATTCCCGATTCGCAGTGAATGAATTGAACATTCTGTAGTGGATATTCCAATGATTTCTGTCGTGTGGGTTGTTTGAACAGTAAAAGAAAGACTTGAGCACTGTGGAGTGGATAGGCAGTTGAATAGCATGCATGCGAGTGTGAACAGTATGCTGAAAACCAGCAATGTGTTACTTGGACATTCACCAGTGGTGTAAAGAAAGCCTGCCTGGAGTGTAGGTTCCAAGAATTCCAAATAGGTAGTGAATGAATTGAACATTCTGTAGTGGAGATTCCAATGGTTTCTGAATTCTACGTTTTATGGACGAGAAACTGAAAAGCTTACCAGGTGGGATTTGACAGCCAGTTGAAGACAAGGTCTCCGAATTTGAACAGGCTTCTGAAAACCTCCATTTGGTTACTTGAATATTCACCAGTGGTGTAAAGAAATCATGTCTGCCGTGGAGATTCGATGAATTCCAGATTGGCAGTGAATGAATCGAACATTCTGAAGTGGAGATTCTAATAGTTACTGATGTCTGGATTATGTGAACAGGAAAAAGAAGAGCTGACCAGGGTTGAGTGGACAGCCAGTTGAACAGCACGACTCTGAGTGTGACCACGCCTATGAAAACCGGCATTGGTTACTTGGACATTCACCAGTGGTGTAACGAAAGCTAGCCTGGAGTGGAGATTCGATGATCTTCAGATTAGCAACCAATGAGTGGAATATTCTGTAGTGCAGATTCAAATGATTTCGAAAGTCTGGGTTGTGTGGACAGGAAATGGAAATGCTGACCAGGTTGTAGTGGATAGCCCGTGGAACAGCATGCCTGGGAGAGTGAACCGGACGCTGGAAACCAGCATTAGGTTACTTGGACATTCTCCAGTGGTGCAACGATAGCATGCCTGGAGTGGAGATTCCATGAATTCTATATGGGCAGGGAATGAATGGAACATTCCGTAGGAGAGATTCCAATGTTTTCTGAAGTCTGCGTTTTGTGTACAGGAAAATGAAGAGCAGAGCAGGGAAGAGTGGATAGCCTGTTGAACAGCAGACTGCGACTTAGAACTGGCTGCTGAAAACCAACATTGGCTTACTTGAATATTCAGCAGTGGTGTAAAGGAATCCTGCCTGGAGTGGAGATTCGAAGAATTTCCGTTTGTGAGTGAATGAATGGAGCATTGTGTTGTGGAGATTACAATTACTTCTGAAGTCTGGGTTTTTTGGACAGGAAAATGAAGAGCTGACCAGGGTTGATTGGATAGGCAGTTGGACAGCACGCCTGGGAGTGTGATCATGCCTCTGAAATACAGCATTGGATTCCTTGGACATCATCAGTGGTGTAACAAAGACCTGACTGGAGTTGGAGATTCGATGAATTCCAGATTGGAATTGAATCAATGGAACAGTCTGTAGTGGAGATTCCAATGAATTCTGAATTATGGTTTGTGTGGACAGGAAAAGAATAATCTGACCACTGTGTAGTGGAATGCCAGGTCAACAGCACGTCGGCGAGTGAGAACATAACGCTGAAAATCAGTATTCAGTTACTTAATGATTCAGTTAGTTATTGATTTCTATCGTGTGGGTTGTTTGGACAGTAAAAGGAAGACTTGACCGGTGGGACGGGCACAGAAGCCCAGCTCTGGGCTACAAAGCTGAATGGCTCCAATCCCAACAGTTACAGCCCGCCCCCACGGGCCTGGGCCCCTCTAGGTATGCGCAGCTGGAACCAGCCGCTAGAAAGCCGGTTTTCAACCCTTGATTTGCGTGGGACGGGCACAGAGGCCCAGCTCTGGGCAACAAAGCTGAACGGCTCCAATTCCAACAGGTACAGCCCGCGCCCAAGGGCCTGGGTTCCTCTCTGGGCATGCGCAGCTAGGAACAACCCCTAGAAAGCCGGTTTTCAACCCCTGATCTGCGTGGGACGGGCACAGTGGCCCAGCTCTGGGCAACAAAGCTGAACGGCTCCAATTCCAACAGGTACAGCCCGCGCCCAAGGGCCTGGGTTCCTCTCTGGGCATGCGCAGCTAGGAACAACCCCTAGAAAGCCGGTTTTCAACCCCTGATCTGCGTGGGATGGGCACAGAGGCCCAGCTCCGGGCAACAAAGCTGAACGGCTCCAATTCCAACAGGTACAGCCCGCCCCCAAGGGCCTGGGTCCCTCTCTGGGCATGCGCAGGTAGAACCAGCCACTAGAAATCCGGTTTTCAACCCCTGATCTGCGTGGGACGGGCACTGAGGCCCAGCTCTGGGCAACAAAGCTGAACGGCTCCAATTCCAACAGGTACAGCCCGCCCCCAAGGGCCTGGGTCCCTCTATGGGCATGTGCAGCTATAACCAGCCCCTAGAAAGCCGGTTTTCAACCCCTGATCTGCGTGGGACGGGTACAGAGGCCCAGCTCTCGGCAACAAACCTGAACGGCTCCAATTCCAACAGGTACAGCCCACCCCCAAGGTCCTGGGTCCCTCTCTGGGCATGCGCAGCTAGATCCAGCCCCTTGAAAGCCGGTTTTCCACCCCTGATCTGCGTGGGACGGGCACAGAGGCCCAGCTCTGGGCAACAAAGCTGAATGGCTCCAATTCCAAACAGGAGACGTTCCGAACTCCTTGCCCAGTGCCAGGGACTTTTTCCGGAGCTGTGACCGCTAACGTGGCCGCGAAATATTTTCCCACTACGTATGCCATAGGAACCATAAGCTACCTTCTTAGATGGAAACTTCTCTATTTTAGCTCAGCAACTAGAAACAAAGTAGCTAATAACCCATAAGCCTATCTTAACTCACACTGCATATCAAGCAGAATAGTAACAGTGAACGTGAAGGACTAAACCACACCTCTCACAATGGTAAAGCAACTCAAAAGCCCACCAAACTTTCATATTGAAGAGTCTAGCCCAGATGACAACAACAGTACTGTAGTGTTAGACAACCTCTCTGACAAGGAATTCAGAAGGGAGCTACTTAGGATGCTTAGGGAATTAAAAGAAACAATGGAAAACAATGCCAATAGAAGACAAGAGGATCTGAAGGCAGAAATGAGGAAAATGCAATCAGAAATGTCAGACCTGAAAAATCTCGTAGGCGAATTGAAAAGCTCAGAGGAAGGCCTCAGCAGCAGAGTAAGAGCGGCTGAGAACAGAATCAGTGAGCTTGAAGATGAAGTTTAGAGACTCTCCAGAAAAGAGCAGAAAATGGAAAAGAGACTCACAATTCGGGAACAGATGGCAAGAGAAGATCGTGATGAAGCCAAGAGGGGTAACATAAGAATTATTGGAGTCCCAGAGGGACAGGAAGAAAACCTCGATGAAGAAAAAACTGGCAAAGACATCATTGCTACAACATTTCCAGAGGTGAAGGAAACTTTTGACCACATTCAGGAGGCCCGAAGTGTACCAGCTAAAAGAAATCCGAATAACAATACCCCAAGACACATTCTGATCAAAATGACCAAAACCTTAGACAGAGACAAAATTCTGAAAGCAGCAAGATCGAAGAAAGAAGTCTCTTACAAAGGAGCATCCTTAAAATTCACAGCTGATTTTTTCTGATGAAACCCTCATGGCCCGAAAACAGTGGTGGGACATAGTAAAAAAACTCAATGAAATAAATGCCTCCCCTAAAATACTTTTCCCAGCAAGACTCTCATTCATAATAGAAGGAACGACACACAGTTTCACAGACAAACAACAGCTCAGGAACTTCATAGACTCAAAACTATGGTTACAAGAACAACTAAATGGGCTACTTTAAGGCAAGAAAGGCCCCTCAAATACACCAAATTTTAACAGAACAATTGGACAAAATGCCATAACAATAATCTCTCTCAATGTCAATGGGCTAAACGCACCAATTAAAAGACATAGAGTGGCAGGATGGATTAGAAAATTGAACCCAACATTCTGCTGCCTGCATGAAACGCATCTCAATAGTCAAAGCAAACACAGACTCAGAGTCAAAGGCTGGAAAACAATCCTAACGGCAAACAGCTCCCATAAAAAAGCTGGGGTAGCCATCCTTATATCAGACCACATCGATTTCAGATTGAGGAAGTCATAAGAGACAGCGAAGGCCATTTCTTATTGATCAAAGGATCTGTACAACAGGAAGAACTAACAATAATAAATGTATATACACCTAATGAGAGACCAGCAAAGTACTTAAAACAACTACTCATAGATTTGAAAAAGACATCAATAGCAACACAATACTAGTGGGAGACTTCAACACTGCTTTGTCACCTCTTGATAGATCAACCAGACTCAAGCTTAGCAGGGACATACTTCATTTGAGGGAAACAATGGAAGAAAGGGACTTAGTAGTTATATAAAGGACACTTCATCCACAAAAAGCTGAATACACATTCTTCTCAAGCGTACTTGGAACATTCTCCAAGATAGACCACATGCTGTGCCACAAAACCTGCCTCCATAAAATTAAGAAAGTAATGATTGTATCAACAATCTTCTCAGACCATAATGCGCTGAAATTAGAAGTAAATCACACACAAAAACAGAAAACTAAATCAAACACCTGGAAATTAAACAGTGCACTATTGAACAACGAGTGGATTAGACAGGAAATCAAAGAGGAAATCAAAAGATTCCTAGAAACGAATGAAAATGAGAACACGAGTTACCAAAACTTATGGGACACAGCAAAGGCTGTGTTAAGAGGAAAGTTTATAGCTCTACATACATTCCTCAGGAAGGAGGAGCGAGCACAAATAAGTAACCTAACCTCACAGCTTAAGAGCTTGGAGAGGGACCAAAAAAAGGAGCACAACCCGAACAGGAGAAAGGAAATAATAAAACTCAGAGCAGAGATTAACGAGATGGAAACCCAAAAAACAATCCGAAAGATCAATGAAACCAAAAGCTGGTTCTTTGAGAAAATTAACAAGATCGATAAGCCTCTAGCAAAACTCACAAAGAAAGGGAGGGAGAAAACCCTAATAAATCGAATCAGAAATGAAAAGGGGGTCATTACAACAGAAACCACAGAAATTCAGAGGATCCTCAGGGAGTACTTTGAGAAGCTTTATGCCACGGAACATCAAAACCTCGAGGAAATGGATAAATTCCTAGACTCCTACAGACTCCCAAGGCTGAACCAAGAAGACCTGGAATACCTGAACAGACCTATCACCATCAAGGAAATTGAAATGGAAATAAAAAATCTCCCCAAGCACAAAAGTCCTGGCCCGATGGATTCACTAGTGAATTCTTCCAAATCTTTAAAGAGGACTTACTCCCGATGCTCTTTAAGCTTTTCCACGAAATTGAAATATCAAAAACACTTCCGAACAGTTTCTACGAAGCAAATATCACACTGATACCAAGAGCAGACAGAGATACCACAAAGAAAGAGAATTACAGGCCGATATCCCTGATGAACACAGATGCAAAGATCCTCAACAAACTACTAGCAAATAGAATCCAACTACTCATCAAAAAGATCATACACCATGACCAAGTAGGATTCATCCCAGGGATGCAAGGATGGTTTAACATTCGGAAATCAATCAAAATAATCCACCATATCAACAAAAGAAAAGATAAAAAGCATATGATCATATCAATAGATGCAGAGAAAGCATTTGATAAGATCCAGCACCCCTTTATGATGAAAACCCTAGCCAAAATGGGTATAGAGGGGACCTTCCTCAACATAATTAAAGCCATCTACCACAAGCCTACAGCAAGCATCATCCTCAATGGGGAAAAACTGAGAGCCTTCCCTCTAAGATCAGGGACGAGACAGGGATGCCCACTCTCTCCACTGCTGTTCAATATAGTACTGGAAGTACTTGCAATAGCGATTAGGCAGGAAAAAGATATTAAGGGCATTCAGGTAGGAAAGGAAGAAATCAAGCTCTCACTATTCGCAGATGATATGATACTCTACTTAGAGAACCCAATAACTTCCACCAAAAAACTCCTAGAAACAATAGACTCGTATAGTAAAGTTGCAGGTTATAAAATCAATACCCAAAAGTCCATGGCTTTCCTATACGCAAACAGTGAGAGAGAAGAAAGCAACATGAAAAAAAAATCCCGTTCACAATTGTGCCCCAGAAAATCAAGTACCTAGGAATCAGCTTAACTAAGGAAGTAAAGGACCTGTACAAAGAAAACTACAAAACGGTACTTCAGGAAATAAAAGAGGGCATGAGGAAATGGAAAGTTATCCCCTGCTCATGGGTTGGGAGACTTAACATTGTCAAAATGGCAATACTACCGAAAGCAATGTATAAATTCAATGCAATCCCTATAAGGATACCCATGACATTCTTCAAAGAAATGGAGCAAACACTCCTGAAATTTACATGGAACAATAAGCCCCCACGAATAGCTAAAGCAATTCTTGGTAAAAAGAAAATGGGAGGAATCAACCTCCCGAACTTCAAACTGTACTACAAAGCAGTAATAAGTAAAACAGCATGGTACTGGAAAAAAGGCAGAACTGCAGACCAATGGAACAGGGTTGAATACACTGACATCTCCCCTCAATCATATGCTCATCTAATCTTTGTTAAAGGTGCAAGTAATGTGAAGTGGAGTAAGGAAAGCCTCTTTAATAAATTGTGTTGGGATCACTGGATGGCTACATGCAAAACAATAGGCTCAGAACTCTGCCTAACACCATGTACAAAAGTAAGATCAAAATGGATTAAAGACCTCAACATCAGACCAGAAACCATAAGGTACATTGAAGATAAAGTTGGCAAAACCCTCCATGACATTGAAGCTAATGGTATGTTCAAAGATGCCACGCCACTGGCCGAGCAAGTGAAAACAGAGATAGACATATGGGACTATCTTAAACTAAGAAGCTTCTGCACCTCCAAAGAAACAGTGACCAAAATACAAAGACAGTCTACAGAATGGGAAAGGATATTCACCGAATACACATCTGACAAGGGGTTGATATCCAGGACATACAAAATACTGGTTAAAGTCCACAAGAAAAAAACATCCAACCCCATCCAAAAATGGGGCAATGAAATGAACAGAAACTTTCTCAAAGAAGAAATCCGAATGGCAAAAAAGCACATGAGAAAATGCTCTACATCATTAATCATCAGGAAGATGCAGATCAAAACCACAATGAGATACCATCTCACACCTCAGAGACTGGCCCACATTCAAAATAACAAAAGCAACGGATGCTGGCGTGGATGTGGTGAGAAAGGGACACTCCTTCACTGTTGGTGGGAATGTCCACTGGTTCAGCCCTTCTGGAAAACAGTATGGACGATTCTCAAAAAATTAGAAATTGAGCTCCCATTTGACCCAGCAATACCACTCCTGGGAATATATCCCAAAGAGGCAAAAATGTATAGTCGAAGTGACATCTGCACTTGTTTGTTCATTGCAGCACTCTTTACAATAGCCAGAAACTGGAAGAAACCTGAATGCCCAAGAACAGATGTCTGGTTAAAGAAACTTTGGTACATCTACACAATGGAGTACTATGTAGCTGTTAGAAAAGATGAAGTCATGAAATGTACATACAAGTGGTACAATATGGAAAGTATCATGCTAAGCGAAATGAGTCAGAAGGAGAGGGATAGACATAGAAAGATTGCATTCATCTGGGGGATATAAAGTAACAAAGTATGAGATTAATATCCAAGAATAGCTGAGATCAGCACCAGGAGGATTACTCCATAACTTAGAGGCCAGCCGGGCATCCTAGAGGAAAGGGCAGTTCAGATAGAGAAGGGAGCACCAAATAAAGGATGTTTGGCGGATCCTCCCAGGAGGGGAGATGCATGTCGAAAGTAGACTATGGACTGAACATGTTTGCCATTCAATGCCTCTTTTGCAGAACACAAAACACAAAAGGAGAGAGAACACAGAGGATTGCCCTGCCACAGAGAGAGGAGGGATGGGGGGATGGGGGTGGGAGGGATATTATCCATGGTGGTGGAAAATGGGCACTGGTGGAGGGATGGGTATCTGATCATTATATAATTGAAACCAAAGCACCAAAAATTGTAAATTTACAACTGTGAAAAAAATCAAATAAAATAAAGGGGAAAAAAATCTGTATCCTTAAAAAAAATAAATAAATAATTAGCGATCTGCTCTGGAAGATATAATAATTGAAGATACCCAAAGAACAGCAAGGAAAAAGAATTTTACAAAAAAACAGAACCACAAATGACTGAGGAACAATAACCAAAAAATGTAAAAATTATTTTACTGCAGTCCTAAGATGAAAAAATTAAAAAAATCATGGACTATTAAAAGAAAAAACAAAGACTTGACCACTGTGGAGTGGATATCCAGTTGAATAGCATGCATACGAGTGTGAACAGGATGCTGAAAACCAGCAATGTGATACTTGGACATTCACCAGTGGTGTAAAGGAAGCCTGCCTGGAGTGTAGGTTCCAAGAATTCCAAATAGGCAGTGAATCAATGGAACGTTCTGTAGTGGAGATTCCAATGGTTTCTGAATTCTACGTTGTATGGACAAGAAACTGAAAAGTTTCCCAGCTGGGATTTTATAGCCAGTTGCAACGAAAGCATGCCTGGAGTGGAGATTCCATGAATTCCATATTGGCAGGGAAAGAATGGAACATTCCGTAGGAGAGATTCCAATGATTTCTGAAGTCTGGGTTTTGTGTACAGGAAAATGAAGAGCAGAGCAGGGAAGAGTGGATCGCCTGTTGAACAGCAGACTGCGACTTTCAACTGGCTGATGAAAACCAACATAGCGTTACTTGGATATTCACCAGTGGTGTCAAGGAATCCTGCCTGGAGTGTAGGTTCGATGAATTCCCGATAGGGAGTGAATGAATGGAACATTCTGTAGTGGAGATTCCAATCATTTCTGAGGTCTGGGTTTCCTGGACAGGAAAATGAAGAGCTGACCAGGGTTGAGTGGATAGGCAAGTGGACAGCACGCCAGCGAGTGTAATCATGCCTCGGAAATCCAGCATTGGATTCCTCGGACATCATCAGTGGTGTAACGAAAGCCTGTCTGGAGTTGGAGATTCGATGAATTCCAGATTGGAATTGATTCAATGGAACAGCCTGTAGTGGAGATTCCAATGAATTCTGAAGTATGGTTTGTATGGACAGGAAAAGAATAATCTGACCTCTGTGTAGTGGATTGCAAGTTCAACAGCACGTATGAGAGTGAGAACAGAACGCTGAAAATCAGCATTCAGTTACTTAGATATTCACCAGTCTTGTAACTAAAGTCTGCCTGGAGTGGAGATTCGATCAATTTCAGATCGGCAGTGAACGAATGGAACATTCTGTAGTGGAGATTATAATGGTTTCTTAATTCTACGTTGAATGGACAAGAAACTTAAGCGCTTACCAGGTGGTATTTTATAGCCAGTTGAAGACCAGGCCTTTGAGAATAAACAGTCCTCTGAAAACCAGCATTGGGTTACTTGGACATTCACCAGTGGTATAACGAATGCGTTCATGGAGTGGAGGTTCAGATGAATTCCCGATTCGCAGTGAATGAATTGAACATTCTGTAGTGGATATTCCAATGATTTCTGTCGTGTGGGTTGTTTGGACAGTAAAAGAAAGACTTGACCACTGTGGAGTGGATAACCAGTTGAATAGCATGCATGCGAGTGTGAACAGTATGCTGAAAACCAGCAATGTGTTACTTGGACATTCACCTGTGGTGTAAAGAAAGCCTGCCTGGAGTTTAGGTACCAAGAATTCCAAATAGGCAGCGAATGAATGCAACACTCTGTAGTGGAGATACCATTGGTTTCTGAATTCTACTTTGTATGGACAAGAAACTGAAGAGCTTACCAGATGGGATTTGATAGCTAGTTGAAGACCAGGCCTGCGAATTTGAACAGGCTGCTGAAAACCACCATTGATTACTTGAATATTCACCAGTGGTGTAACGAAATCCTGTCTGCAGTGGAGATTCGATGAATTCCAGATTGGCAGTGAATGAATTGAACATTCTGAAGTCAAGATTCTAATGGTTTCTGAAGTCTCGGTTATGTGGACAGGAAAAAGAAGAGCTGTCCAGGGTTGATTGGAAAGCCAGTTAAACAGCACGACTCCGAGTGTGAACATGCCTATGAAAACCAGCATTGGTTACTTGGACATTCACCAGTGGTGTAACGAAAGCTTCCCTGGAGTGGAGATTCGAAGAACTTCAGAGTAACAGTGAAAGCGTGGAATATTCTGTAGTGGAGATTCAAATAATTTCGAAAGTCTTGGTTGTGTGGACAGGGAATGGAAGATTTGACCAGGTTGGAGTGGATAGCCAATTGAACAGCACTCCTGGTAATGTTAAGCGCACTCTGAAAAACAGCATTTAGTTACTTGGACATTCTCGAATGATGCAACGAAAGCATGCCTGGTGTGGAGATTCCATGAATTCGATATTGGCAGGGAATGAATGGAACATTCCGTAGGAAAACTTCCAATGATTTCTGAAGTCTGGGATTTGTGTACAGGAAAATGAGGAGCAGAGCAGGGAAAATTGGATAGCCTGTTGAACAGCAGACAGCGACTTTGAACTGGCCGCTGAAAATCAACATTGCCTTACTTGGATATTCACCAGTGGTGTAAAGGAATCCTGCCTGGAGTGGAGATTCGATGAATTCCTGATTTTGAGTGAATGAATGGAACATTCTGTAGTGGAGATTCCAATTACTTCTGAAGTCTGGGTTTTGTGGACAGGAAAATGAAGAGCTGACCAGGGTTGAGTGGAGTGTCAGTTGGACGGCACGCCTGCGAGTATGATCATGCCTCTGAAACCCAGCATTGGATTCCTGGACATCAGTAGTTGTGTAATGAAAGCCTGCCTGGATTTAGAGAATCGATGAATTCCAGATTGGAATTGAATCAATGGAACAGTCTGTAGTGGAGATTCCAATGAATTCTGATGTATTGTTTGTGTGGACATGAATAGAATAATCTGACCACTGTGCAGTGGATGGCCAGTTCAACAGCACATCTCCGAGTGAGAACATAACGCTGAAAATCAGCATTCAGTTACTTAGATATTCACCAGTCGTGTAACTAATGTCTGCCTGGAGTGGATATTATGAATTCCAGATCGACAGTTAATGAATGGAGCATTATTTAGTGGAGATTATAATGGTTTCTGAAGTCTAAGTTTTGTGGACAGGAAAATGTAGAGCTGACCAGGGTTGAGTGGATATTCAGTTGAACAGTACTACTGCTCGTGTGAACAGGCTGCTGAAAAGCCGCCTTGGGTTTCTTGTACATTCAACACTAGTGAAACGAAATCCGCGATGGAGTGGAGATTCGATGTATGCCAGATTGGGAGTGAATGAATGGAAAATTCTGTAGTGGAGATTCAATTGAATTTTGAGGTCTGGGTAGAGTGGACAGGAAAATGAAGAGCTGATCAGTTTGGAGAGGATAGCCAGTAGAATAGCACACCAGTGAGTGTGAACAGTCCGCGAAAAACCAGCATTGGGGTACTTGGATATTGAGCAGTGGTGTAACGAAACCTGCCTGGAGTGGAGTTTCGATGAATTCCAGATTGGGAGTTAATGAATGGAATATTCTGAAGTGGAGATTCTAATGGTTTCTGAAGTCTGGGTTATGTGGACAGGAAAAAGAAGAGCTGTCCAGGGTTGTGTGGACAGCCAGTTGAACAGCACGACTCTGAGTGTGAACATGCCTATGAAATCCAGCATTTGTTACTTGGACATTCACCAGTCGTGTAACGAAAGCCTGCCTGGAGTGGAGATTCGAAGAACTTCAGATTAACAGTGAGAGCGTGGAATATTCTGTAGTGCAGATTCAAATAATTTCGAAAGTACTGGTTGTGTGGACAGGGAATGGAAGAGCTGAGCATGTTGGAGTGCATAGCCAATTGAACAGCACGCCTGGTAGTGTGAAGCAGACGCAGGAAAACAGCATTATGTTTCTTGGTCATTCTCAAATGGTTCAACTAAAGCATGCCTGGAGTGGATATTCCATGAATTAGATATTGGCAGGGAATGAATGGAACATTCCGTAGGAAAATTTCCAATGATTTCTGAAGTCTGGGTTTTGTATACAGGAAAATGAAGTGCAGAGCAGGGAAAAGTGGATAGCCTGTTGAACAGCAGACAGCGACTTTGAACTGGCTACTGAAAATCTTCATTGCCTTACTTGGATATTCAACAGCGGTGTAAAGGAATCCTTCCTGGAGTGGAGATTCGATGAATTCCCGATTGGGAATGAATGAATGGAACATTCTGTAGTGGAGATTCCAATTACTTCTGTAGTCTGGGTTCTGTGGACAGGAAAATGAAGTGCTGACCAGGGTTCTGTGGATAGGCAGTTGGAAAGCATGCCTGCGAGTGCGATCATGCCTCTGAAATCCAGCATTGGATTCCTGGATATCATCAGTTGTGTAACGAAAGCTTGCCTGGATTTAGAGATTCTATGAATTCCAGATTGGAATTGAATCAATGGAACAGTCTGTAGTGGAGTTTCCAATGTATTCTGAAGTATGGTTTGTGTGGACAGGAAAAGAATAATCTGACCACTGTGTAGTGGATGGCCAGTTCAACAGCACATCTGCGAGTGAGAACAGAACGCTGAAAATCAGCATTCAGTTAATTAGATTTTCACAGTCGTGTAACTAAAGACTGCCTGAAGTAGAGATTCGATGAATTCCAGATCGGCAGTGAATGAATGGAACATTCTGTAGTGGAGATTATAATAGTTTCTGAAGAATAAGTTATGTGGAGAGGCAAATGTACAGCTGACCAGATTTGAGTGGTTAGTCAGTTGAGCAGCACTCCTCCGAGTGTGAACAGGCTGCTGAAAAGCAGCCTGGGGTTACTTGTATATTCAACACTGGTGAAACGAAATCCGGCCTGGAGTGGAGATTCGATGAATTCCAGATTGGGAGTGAATGAATGGAATATTCTGTAGAGGAGATCCATTGAATTTTGAAGTCTGGGTTGAGTGGACAGGAAAATGAAGAGCTGATCAGGTTGGAGAGTTTAGCCAGAAGAATAGGACACCAGCGAGTGTGAACAGGCCGCGAAAAACCAGCATTGGGGTACTTGGATATTGACCAGTGGTGTAACGAAATACTGCCTGGAGTGAAGATTCAATGAATTCCAGATTGGCAGTGAATGAATGGAACATTCTGTACAGAAGATTCCAATCATTTCTGAAGTCTAGGTTGTGGGGACAGGAAAATGAAGAGCTGACCAGGGTTCAGTGGATAGGCAGTTGAAGAGCACGCCTACGAGGGGGATCAGGACAATGACAACGACGAGTGTGTTACTTGGACATTCAACAGATGTGTAAAGGGAGCCTGCCTGGAGTGGAGATTCAGATGAATTCCAGATTTGCAGTGAATGAATGGAACGTTCTGTAGTGGAGATTCCAATTATTTCTGATATCCGATGTGTGTGGACAGGAAAATGAAGAGCAGACCAGGTTAGAATTGACAGCCAGTTCAACAGCAGGCCTGCGAGATTGAACATTCCTATGAAAACCAGCATTGGATTAATTAGACATTCACCAGTGGTATAACGAATGCGTTCATGGAGTGGAGGTTCTGATGAATTCCCGATTCGCAGTGAATGAATTGAACATTCTGTAGTGGATATTCCAATGATTTCTGTCGTGTGGGTTGTTTGGACAGAAAAAGAAAGACTTGACCACTGTGGAGTGTATATCCAGTTGAATAGCATGCATGCGAGTGTGAACAGTATGCTGAAAACCAGCAGTGTGTTTCTTGGACATTCACCAGTGGTGTAAAGAAAGCCTGCCTGGAGTGTAGGTTCCAAGAATTCCAAAAAGGCAGTGAATGAATGGAACATTCTCTAGTGGATATTCCAATGGTTTCTGAATTATACGTTGTATCGACAAGAAGCTGAAGACATTACCAGGTGGGTTTTGATAGCCAGTTGAAGACCAGGCCTGCGAATTTGAACAGGCTGCTGAAAACCACCATTGGGTTACTTGAATATTCACCAGTGGTGTAAAGTAATCCTGTCTGCAGTGTAGATTCGATGAATTCCAGATTGGCAGTGAATGAATGGAACATTCTGAAGTGGAGATTCTAATGGTTTCTGAAGTCTGGGTATTGTGAACAGGATAAAGAAGAGCTGACCAGGGTTGAGTGGACAGCCAGTTGAACAGCACAACTCTGAGTATGACCACGCCTATGAAAACCAACATTGGTTACTTGGACATTCACCAGTGGTGTAACGAAAGCTTTCCTGGAGTGGAGATTCGAAGAACTTCACATTAGCAGTGAAAGAGTGGAATATTCTGTAGTGGAGGTTCAAATGATTTCGAAAATCTGGGTTGTGTGGACAGGAAATGGATGAGCTGACCAGGTTGGAGTGGATAGCCCGTTGAACAGCACGCCTAGGTGTGTGAATAGGACACTGGAAAACAGCATTAGGTTACTTGGACATTCTCCAATGGTGCAACGAAAGCATGCCTGGAGTGGAGATTCCATGAATTCGATATTGGCAGGGAATGAATGGAACATTCCGTAGGAGAGATTCCAATGATTTCTGAAGTCTGGGTTTTGTGTACAGGAAAATGAAGAGCACAGCAGGGAAAATTGGATAGCCTGTTGAACAGGAGACTGTGACTTTGAATTGGCTGCTGAAAACCAACATTGCGTTACTTGGATATTCACCAGTGGGGTAAAGGAATCCTACCTGGAGTGGAGATTCGATGAATTCCCGATTGGGAGTGAATGAATAGAACATTCTCTAGTGGATATTCCAATTACTTCGGAAGTCAGGGTTTTGTGGACAGGAAAATGAAGAGCTGACCAAGGTTGAGTGGATAGGCAGTTGGACAGCACGCCTGCGAGTGTGATCATGGCTCTGAAATCCAGCATTGGATTCCTTGGACATCATCAGTGGTGTAATGAAAGCCTGCCTGGAGTTGGAGATTCGATGAATTCCAGATTGGCAGTGAATGAATGGAACATTCTGTAGTGGAGATCCCATTGAATTTTGAAGTCTGTGTTGAGTGGACAGGAAAGTGAAGAGATGATCAGCTTGGAGAGGTTAGCCAGAAGAATAGCACACCAGCGAGTGTGAACAGGCCGCGAAAATCCAGCATTAGGGTACTTGGATATTGACCAGTGGTGTAACAAAATCCTGCCTGGAGTGGAGATTCGATGAATTCCAGATTGGCAGTGAATGAATGGAACATTCTGTACAGGAGATTCCAATCATTTCTGAAGTCTAGGAAGTGGGGACATGAAAATGAAGAGCTGACCAGGGTTCAGTGGATAGGCAGTTGAACAGCAGGCCTCCGAGGGGGATCAGGACAATGAAAACGACCAGTGTGTTTCTTGGACATTCAACAGACGTGTAAAGAAAGCCTGCCTGGAGTGGAGATTCAGATGAATTCCAGATTCGCATTGAATGAATGGAACGTTCTGTAGTGGAGATTCCAATTATTTCTGAAATCCTATGTGTGTGGACAGAAAAATGAATAGCAGACCAGCTTAGAATTGATAGTCAGTTGAACCGCAGGCCTGCGAGATTGATCAATCCTCTGAAAACCAGCATTGGGTTACTTGGACATTCACCAGTGGTATAACGAATGCGTTCATGGTGTGGAGGTTTTGATGAATTCCAGATTCGCAGTGAATGAATTGAACATTGTATAGTGGATATTCCAATGATTTCTGTCGTGTGTGTTGTTTGGATATTAAAAGAAAGACTTGACCACTGTGGAGTGGATAGCCTGTTGAATAGCATGCATGCGAGTGTGAACAGTATGCTGAAAACCAGCAGTGTGTTACTTGGACATTCTCCAGTGTTCTAAAGAAAGCCTGCCTGGAGAGTAGGTTCCAAGAATTCCAAATAGGCAGTGAATGAATGGAACATTCTTAAGTGGAGATTCTAATGGTTTCTGAGATCTGGGTTATGTGGACAGGAAAAAGAAGAGCTGTCCAGGGTTGTGTGGACAGCCAGTTGAACAGCACGACTCTGAGTGTGAACATGCCTATGAAATCCAGCATTTGTTACTTGGACATTCACCAGTTGTGTAACGAAAGCTTGCCTGGAGTGGAGATTCAAAGAACTTCAGATTAACAGTGAGAGCGTGGAATATTCTGTAGTGCAGATTCAAATAATTTCGAAAGTCCTGGTTGTGTGGACAGGGAATGGAAGAGCTGAGCATGTTGGAGTGCATAGCCAATTGAACAGCACGCCTGGTAGTTTGTAGCAGACGCAGGAAAACAGCATTATGTTTCTTGGACATTCTCAAATGGTTCAACGAAAGCATGCCTGGAGTGGATATTCCATGAATTCGATATTGGCAGGGAATGAATGGAACATTCCGTAGGAAAACTTCCAATGATTTCTGAAGTCTGGGTTTTGTATACAGGAAAATGAAGTGCAGAGCAGGGAAAAGTGGATAGCCTGTTGAACAGCAGACAGCGACTTTGAACTGGCTACTGAAAATCTTCATTGCCTTACTTGGATATTCAACAGCGGTGTAAAGGAATCCTTCCTGGAGTGGAGATTCGATAAATTTCCGATTGGGAATGAATGAATGGAACATTCTGTAGTGGAGATTCCAATTACTTCTGTTGTCTGGGTTCTGTGGACAGGAAAATGAAGAGCTGACCAGGGTTGTGTGGATAGGCAGTTGGAAAGCACGCCTGCGAGTGCGATCATGCCTCTGAAATCCAGCATTGGATTCCTGGACATCATCAGTTGTGTAACGAAAGCCTGCCTGGATTTAGAGATTCGATGAATTCCAGATTGGAATTGAATCAATGGAACAGTCTGTAGTGGAGATTCCAATGTATTCTGAAGTATGGTTTGTGTGGACAGGAAAAGAATAATCTGACCACTGTGTAGTGGATGGCCAGTTCAACAGCACGTCTGCGAGTGAGAACAGAACGCTGAAAATCAGCATTCAGTTAATTAGATTTTCACAGTCGTGTAACTAAAGACTGCCTGAAGTAGAGATTCGATGAATTCCAGATCGGCAGTGAATGAATGGAACATTCTGTAGTGGAGATTATAATAGTTTCTGAAGAATAAGTTATGTGGAGAGGCAAATGTAGAGCTGACCAGATTTGAGTGGTTAGTCAGTTGAACAGCACTCCTCCGAGTGTGAACAGGCTGCTGAAAAGCAGCCTGGGGTTACTTGTATATTCAACACTGGTGAAACGAAATCCGGCCTGGAGTGGAGATTCGATGAATTCCAGATTGGGAGTGAATGAATGGAATATTCTGTAGAGGAGATCCCATTGAATTTTGAAGTCTGGGTTGAGTGGACAGGAAAATGAAGAGCTGATCAGGTTGGAGAGTTTAGCCAGAAGAATAGGACACCAGCGAGTGTGAACAGGCCGCAAAAAACCAGCATTAGGGTACTTGGATATTGACCAGTGGTGTAACGAAATACTGCCTGGAGTGAAGATTCAATGAATTCCAGATTGGCAGTGAATGAATGGAACATTCTGTACAGAAGATTCCAATCATTTCTGAAGTCTAGGTAGTGGGGACAGGAAAATGAAGAGCTGACCAGGGTTCAGTGGATAGGCAGTTGAAGACTACGCCTGCGAGGGGGATCAGGACAATGACAACGACGAGTGTGTTACTTGGACATTCAACAGAGGTGTAAAGAAAGCCTGCCTGGAGTGGAGATTCAGATGAATTCCAGATTCGCAGTGAATGAATGGAACGTTCTGTAGTGGAGATTCCAATTATTTCTGAAATCCGATGTGTGTGGACAGGAAAATGAAGAGCAGACCAGGTTAGAATTGACAGCCAGTTGAACTGCAGGCCTGCGAGATTGAACATTCCTATGAAAACCAGCATTGGATTAATTAGACATTCACCAGTGGTATAACGAATGCGTTCATGGAGTGGAGGTTCTGATGAATTACCGATTCGCAGTGAATGAATTGAACATTCTGTAGTGGATATTCCAATGATTTCTGTCGTGTGGGTTGTTTGGACAGAAAAAGAAAGACTTGACCACTGTGGAGTGTATAGCCAGTTGAATAGCATGCATGCGAGTGTGAACAGTATGTTGAAAACCAGCAGTGTGTTTCTTGGACATTCACCAGTGGTGTAAAGAAAGCCTGCCTGGAGTGTAGGTTCCAAGAATTCCAAAAAGGCAGTGAATGAATGGAACATTCTCTAGTGGAGATTCCAATGGTTTCTGAATTATACGTTGTATCGACAAGAAGCTGAAGACATTACCAGGTGGGTTTTGATAGCCAGTTGAAGACCAGGCCTGCGAATTTGAACAGGCTGCTGAAACCACCATTGGGTTACTTGAATATTCACCAGTGATGTAAAGTAAACCTGTCTGCAGTGCAGATTCGATGAATTCCAGATTGGCAGTGAATGAATGGAACATTCTGAAGTGGAGATTCTAATGGTTTCTGAAGTCTGCGTAATGTGATCTGGAAAAAGAAGAGCTGACCAGGTTTCAGTGGACAGCCAGTTGAACAGCACGACTCTGAGTGTGAACACGCCTATGAAAACCAGCATTGGTTACTTGGACATTCACCAGTGGTGCAACGAAAGCTTGCCTGGAGTGGAGATTCGAAGAACTTCAGATTAGCAGTGAATGAGTGGAATATTCTGTCGTGGAGATTCAAATGATTTCGAAAGTCTGGGTTGTGTGTACAGGAAATGGAAGAGCTGACCAGGTTGGAGTTGATCGCCCGTTGAACAGCACGCCTGGGAATGTGAAGCTGACGCTGGAAAACAGCATTAGGTTACTTGGACATTCTCCAATGGTGCAACGAAAGCATGCCTGGAGTGGAGATTCCATGAGTTCGATATTGGCATGGAATGAATGTAACATTCAGTAGGAAAGATTCCAATGATTTCTCAAGTCTGGTTTTGTGTACAGGAAAATTAACAGCAGAGCAGGGAAGAGTGGATAGCCTGTTGAACAGCAGACTGCGACTTTGAACTGGCTGCTGAAAACCAACATTGTGTTACTTGGATATTCACCATGGTGTCAAGGAATCCTGCCTGGATTGGAGATTCCATGTATTCCCGATTGGGAGTTAATGAATGGCACATTCTGTAGAGGAGATTCTAATTACTTTAGAAGTCTGGGTTTTGTGGACAGGAAAATGAAGAGCTGACCAGGGTTGAGTGGATAGGCCATTGGACAGCACGCCTGCGAGTGTGATCATGCCTCTGAAATCCAGCATTGGATTCCTTGGAGATCATCAGTGGTGTAACGAAAGGCTGCCTGGAGTTGGAGATTCATTGAATTCCAGATTGGAATTTAATCAATGGAACAGTCTGTAGTGTAGATTCCAATGAATTCTGAAGTATGGTTTGTGTGGAGAGGAATAGAATAATCTCACCACTGTGTAGTGGATTGCCAGCTCAACAGCAAGGCTGCGAGTGAGAACAGAACGCTGAAAATCAGCATTCAGTTCCTTAGATATTCAATAGTCGTGTAACTAAAGTCTGCCTGGAGTGGATATTCGATGAATTCCAGATCGGCTCTGAATGAATGGAACATTCTTTAGTGGAGATTATAATGGTTTCTGAAGTCTAAGTTATGTGGACAGGAAAATGTAGAGCTGACCAGGTTTTAGTGGATAGTCAGTTGAACAGCACTCCTGCGAGTGTGAAGAGGCCGCTGAAAAGCAGCCTTGAGTTACTAGTACATTCAACACTAGTGAAACGAAATCCGGCCTGGAGTGGAGATTCAATGAATTCCAAATTCGGAGTGAATGAATGGAACATTCTGTAGTGGATATCCCATTGAATTTTGAAGTCTTGTTTGAGTGGACAGGAAAATGAAGAGCTGATCAGGTTGGAGAGGTTAGCCAGAAGAATAGCACAACAGCGAGTGTGAACAGGCCGCGAAAAAGCAGCATTGGTGTACTTGGATATTGACCAGTGGTGTACCGAAATACTGAATGGAATGGAGATTAGATGAATTCCAGATTGGCAGTGAATGAATGGAACATTCTGTACAGGAGATTCCAATCATTTCTGAAGTCTAGGTAGTGGGGACAGGAAAATGAAGAGCTGAACAGGGTTCAGTGGATAGCCACCTGAACAGTAGACCTCCGAGGTGGATCAGGACAATGAAACGACCAGTGTGTTACTTGGACATTCAACAGAGGTGTAAAGAAAGCCTGCCTGGAGTGGAGATTCAGGTGAATTCCAGATTCGCTGTGAATGAATGGAACATTCTGTAGTGGAGATTATAATGGTTTCTGAAGTCTAAGTTATGTGGACAAGAAAATGAAGAGCTGATCAGGTTGGAGAGGATACCCAGTAGAATAGCACACCAGCGAGTGTGAACAGGCCGCGAAAAACCACCATTGGTGTACTTGGATATTGACCAGTGCTGTGCCGAAATACTGAATGGAATGGAGATTCGATGAATTCCAGATTGGCAGTGAATGACTGGAGCAATCTGTACAGGAGATTCCAATCAATTCTGAAGTCTAGGTTGTGGGGACAGGAAAATGTAGAGCTGACCAGTGTTCAGTGGATAGCCAATTGAACAGCACTTCTGCGAATGTGAACATACCGCTGAAAAGCAGCCTTGGATTTCATGTATATTCAACACTAGTGAAACGAAATCCAGCCTGGAGTGGAGATTCGATGAATTCCAGATTGGGATTGAATGAATGGAACATTCGGTAGTGGAGATTCCATTGAATTTTGAAGTCTGGTTTGAGTGGACAGGAAAATGGAGAGCTGATCAGGTTGGAGAGGATAGCTGGTAGAATAACACACTAGCGAGTGTGAACAGCCGCGAAAAAAACCAGCATTGGGGTACTTGGATATTGAGCAGCGGTGTAACGATATCCTGCCTGGAGTGGAGATTCGATGAATTCCAGATTGGCAGTGAGTGAATGGAACATTCTGAAGTGGACTTTCTAATGGTTTCTGAAGTCTGAGTTATGTGATCAGGAAAAAGAAGAGCTGTCCAGAGTTGAGTGGACAGCCAGTTGAACAGCGCGACTCCGATTGTGTACATGCCTATGAAAACCAGCATTGATTACTTGGACATTCAGCAGTGGTGTAACGAAAGCTTGCCTGGAGTGGAGATTCGAAAAACTTCAGATCAGCAGTGAAAAAGCGGAATGTTCTGTAGTGGAGATTCAAATGATTTCTATAGTCTGGGTTGTGTGGACAGGAAATGGAAGAGCTGACCAGGTTGGAGTGGAGAGCCCTTTGAACAGCACGCCTGGGACTGTGAAGCAGACGCTGGAGAACATCATTAGGTTACTTGGACATTCTCCAATGGTGCAATGAATGCATGCCTGGAGTGGAGATTCCATGAATTCGATATTGGCACGGAATGAATGGAACATTCTTTAGGAGAGATTCCAGTGATTTCTGTAGTCTGAGTTTTGTGTACAGGAAAAAGAAGAGCAGAGCAGGGAAGAGTGGATGGTCAGTTGAACAGCACTCCTGCGAGTGTGAACATGCTGCTGAAAACGAACATTTGGTTACTTGAATATTCAACAGTGGTGTAAAGGAATCCTGCCTGGAGTGGAGATTCGATGAATTCCCGATTGGGAGTGAATGAATGGAACATTCTGTAGTGGAGATTCCAATTACTTCTGAAGTCTGGGGTTTGTGGACAGGAAAATGAAGAGCCTACCAGGGTTGAGTGGATAGGCAGTTGGACAGCACGCCTGCGAGTGTGATCATGCCTCGGAAATCCAGCATTGGATTCCTGGACATCATCAGTGGTGTAACGAAAGCCTGCCTGGATTTAGAGATTCGATGAATTCCAGATTGTAATTGAATCAATAGAACAGTCTGTAGTGGAGATTCCAATGAATTTTGAAGTATGGTTTGTGTGGACAGGAAAAGAATAATCTGACCACTGTATAGTGGATTGCCAGTTCAAAAGCACGTCTGCGACTGAGAACAGAACGCTGAAAATCAGCATTCAGTTACTTAGATATTCACCAGTCTTTTAACTAATGTCTGCCTGGAGTGGAGATTCGATGAATTCCAGATCGGCTCTGAATGAATGGAACATTCTGTAGTGGAGATTATAATGTTTTCTGAAGTCTTAGTTATGTGGACAGGAAAATGTAGAGCTGACCAGGTTTGAGTGGATATTCAGTTGAACAGTACTACTGCGAGTGTGAACAGGCCTCCGAAAAGCAGAATTGGGTTTCTTGTACATTCAACACTAGTGAAACTAAATCCGGACTGGAGTGGAGAATCGATGAACTCCAGATCTGGAGTGAATGAATGGAACATTCTGTAGTGGAGATTCCAACGGTTTCTGAATTCTACGTTTAATGGACGAGAAACTGAAGAGCTTACCAGGTGGGATTTGATAGCCAATTGAAGACCAGGCCTGCCCAGTTGAACAGGCTGCTGAAAACCACCATTGGGTTACTTTAATATTCACCAGTGGAGTAAAATTCATGTCTGCCGTGGAGATTCGATGAATTCCAGATTGGCAGTGAATGAATCGAACATTCTGAAGTGGAGATTCTAATGGTTTCTGAAGTCTGTGTTATGTGAACAGGAAAAAGAAGAGGTGACCAGGGTTGAGTGGACAGCCAGTTGAACAGCACGACTCCGAGTGTGAACACGCCTATGAAAACCAGCATTGGTTACTTGGACATTCACCAGTGGTGTAACGAAAACTTGCCTGGAGTGGAGATTCGAAGAACTTCAGATTATCAATGAATGAGTAGAATATTCTGTAGTGGAGATTCAAATTATTTCGAAAGTCTTTGTTGGGTGGACAGGAAACGGAAGAGCTGACCAGGTTGTAGTGGATAGCCCGTCGAACAGCACGCATGGGAGAGTGAAGTGGACGCTGGAAAACAGCATTAGGTTACTTGGACATTCTCCAATGGTGCAACGAAAGCATGCCTGGAGTGGAGATTCCATGCATTCGGTATTGGCAGGGAATGAATCGAACATTCCGTAGGAGAGATTAAAATGATTTCTGAAGTCTGGGTTTTGTGTACAGGAAAATGAAGAGCAGAGCAGGGAAGTGTGGATAGCTTGTTGAACAGCAGACTGCGACTTTGAACTGGCTGCTGAAAACCAACATTGGCTTACTTTGATATTCAGCGGTGGTGTAAAGGAATCCTGCCTGGGTGGAGATTCGATGAATTCCCGATTGGGAGTGAAAGAATGGAACATTGTGTAGTGGAGATTACAATTACTTCTGAAGTCTGGGTTTTGTGGACAGGAAAATGAAGAGCTGACCAGGTTTCAGTGGATAGTCAGTTGAACAGTACTCCTGCGAGTGTGAACAGGTCGATGAAAAGCAGCCTTGGGTTACTTATACATTCAACACTAGTGAAACGAAATCCGGCCTGGAGTGGAGATTCGATGAGTTCCATATTGGGAGTGAATGAATGTTACATTCTGTAGTGGTGATTCTATTGAATTTTGAAGTCTGGGTTGAGTGGATAGGAAAATGAAGAGCTGATCAGGTTGGAGAGGATAGGCAGTAGAATAGCACACCAGCGAGGGTGAACAGGCCGCGAAAATCCCGCATTGGGGTACTTGGATATTGACCAGTGGTGTAACGAAATCCTGCGTGGAGTGGAGACTCGATGAATTCCAGATTGGCAGTGAATGAATGGAACATTCTGTACAGGAGATTCCAATCATTTCTGAAGTCTAGGTTGTTGAGACAGGAAAATGAAGAGCTGACCAGGGTTCACTGGATAGCCATTTGAATAGCACGCCTCCGAGGGGTATGAGGACAATGAAAACGAGCAGTGTGTTACTTGGACATTCTACAATGTTGTATCTAAAGCTTGCCTGGAGTGGAGATTCAGATGAATTCCAGATTCGCAGTGCATGAATGGAAGGTTCTATAGTGGAGATTCCAATTATTTCTGAAATCCGATGTGTTTGGACAGGAAAATGAAGAGCAGGCCAGGTTAGAATGGATAGGCAGTTGAACAGCAGGCCTGCGAGATTGAACAGTCCTCTGAAAACCAGCATTGGGTTACTTGGACATTCACCAGTGGTATAACGAATGCGTTCATAGAATGGAGATTCAGATGAATTCTCGATTCGCAGTGAATGAATTGAATATTCTGTAGTGGATATTCCAATGATTTCTGTCGTGTGGGTTGTTTGGACAGTAAAAGAAAGACTTGACCGGTGGGACGGGCACAGAAGCCCCACTCTGGGCAACAAAGCTGAATGGCTCCAATTCCAACAGGTACAGCCTGCCTCCAAGGGCCTGAGCCCCTCTCCGGGAATGCACACCTAGAACCAGCCCCTAGAAAGCCGGTTTTCAACCCCTGATCTGCGTGGGACGGGCACAGAGGCCCAGCTCTGGGCAACAAAGCTGAACGGCTCCAATTCCAAATAGGAGACGTTCCCAACTCCTCGCTCAGTGCCAGGGACTCTTTCCGGAGTTGCGACCGCTAACGCGGCCGCGAAATATTTTCCCACTACGTATGCCATAGGAACCATAAGCTACCTTCTTAGATGGAAACTTCTCTATTTTAGCTCAGCCACTAGAAACACAGTAGCCAATAACTCATAAGCCTATCTTAACTCACACTGCATATCAAGCAGAATAGTAACAGTGAACGTGAAGGACTAAACCACACCTCTCTCAATGGTAAAGCAACTCAAAAGCCCACCAAACTTTCATATTGAAGAGTCTAGCCCAAATGACACCAACAGTACTGTAGTGTTAGACAACCTCTCTGACAAGGAATTCAGAAGGGAGCTACTTAGGATGCTTAGGGAATTAAAAGAAACACTGGAAAGCAATGCCAATAGAAGACAAGAGGATCTCAGGGCAGAAATGAGGAAAATGCAATCAGAAATGTCAGACCTGAAAAATCTCGTAGGCGAATTGAATAGCTCAGAGGAAGGCCTCAGCAGCAGAGTAAGAGCGGCTGAGAACAGAATCAGTGAGCTCGGAGATGAAGTTCAGAGACTCTCCAGAAAAGAGCAGAAAATGGAAAAGAGACTCACAATTCGGGAACAGATGGCAAGAGAAGATCGTGTTGAAGCCAAGAGGGGTAACATAAGAATTATTGGAGTCCCAGAGGGACAGGAAGAAAACCTCGATGAAGAAAAAACTGGCAAAGACATCATTGCTACAACATTTCCAGAGGTGAAGAAAACTTGTGACCACAATCAGGAGGCCCGAAGGGTACCAGCTAAAAGAAATCCGAATAAAAATACCCCAAGACACATTGTGATCAAAATGACCAAAACCTTAGACAGAGACAAAATTCTGAAAGCAGCAAGATCGAAGAAAGAAATCTCTTACAAAGGAGCATCCTTAAAATTCACAGCTGATTTTTTCTAATGAAACCCTCATGGCCCGAAAACAGTGGTGGGACATAGTAAAAAAACTCAATGAAATAAATGCCTCCCCTAAAATACTTTTCCCAGCAAGACTCTCATTCATAATAGAAGGAACAACACACAGTTTCACAGACAAACAAGAGCTCAGGAACTTCATAGACTCAAAACCATGGTTACAAGAACAACTAAATGGGCTACTTTAAGGCAAGAAAGGCCCCTCAAATACACCAAATTTTAACAGAACAATGGGACAAAATACCATAACAATAATCTCGCTCAATGTCAATGGGCTAAACGCACCAATTAAAAGACATAGAGTGGCAGGATGGATTAGAAAATTGAACCCAACATTCTGCTGCCTGCATGAAACGCATCTCAGTAGTCAAAGCAAACACAGACTCAGAGTCAAAGGCTGGAAAACAATCCTAAAGGCAAACAGCTCCCATAAAAAAGCTAGGGTAGCCATCCTTATATCAGACCACATCGATTTCAGATTGAGGAAGTTCATAAGAGACAGTGAAGGCCATTTCTTATTGATCAAAGGATCTGTACAACAGGAAGAACTAACAATAATAAATGTATATGCACCTAATGAGAGACCAGCAAAGTACATAAAACAACTACTCATAGATTTGGAGAAAGACATCAATAGCAACACAATACTAGTGGGAGACTTCAACACTGCTTTGTCACCTCTTGATAGATCAACCAGAATCAAGCTTAGCAGGGACATACTTCATTTGAGGGAAACAATGGAAGAAAGGGACTTAGTAGATATATATAGGACACTTCATCCACAAAAAGCTGAATACACATTCTTCTCAAGCGTACATGGAACATTCTCCAAGATAGACTACATGCTGAACCACAAAACATGCCTCCATAAAATTAAGAAGGTAGAGATTGTATCAACAATCTTCTCAGACCATAATGCGCTGAAATTAGAAGTAAATCACACACAAAAACAGAAAACTAAATCAAACACCTGGAAATTAAACAGTGCACTATTGAACAACGAGTGGATTAGACAGAAAATCCAAGAGGAAATCAAAAGATTCCTAGAAACGAATGAAAATGAGAACACGAGTTACCAAAACTTATGGGACACAGCAAAGGCTGTGTTAAGAGGAAAGTTTATAGCTCTACAAGCATTCCTCAGGAAGGAGGAGCGAGCACACATAAGTAACCTAACCTCACAGCTTAAGAGCTTGGAGAGGGACCAAAAAAAGGAGCACAACCCGAACAGGAGAAAGGAAATAATAAAACTCAGAGCAGAGATTAACGAGATGGAAACCCAAAAAACAATCCGAAAGATCAATGAAACCAAAAGCTGGTTCTTTGAGAAAATTAACAAGATCTATAAGCCTTTAGCAAAACTCACAAAGAAAGGGAGGGAGAAAACCCTAATAAACCGAATCAGAAATGAAAAGGGGGTCATTACAACAGAAACCACAGAAATTCAGAGGATCCTCAGGGAGTACTTTGAGAAGCTTTATGCCACGGAACATCAAAACCTCGAGGAAGTGGATAAATTCCTAGACTCCTACAGACTCCCAAGGCTGAACCAAGAAGACCTGGAATACCTGAACAGACCTATCACCATCAAGGAAATTGAAATGGTAATAAAAAATCTCCCCAAGCACAAAAGTCCTGGCCCGGATGGATTCACTAGTGAATTCTTCCAAATCTTTAAAGAGGACTTACTCCCAATGCTCTTTAAGCTTTTCCACGAAATTGAAATATCAAAAACACTTCCGAACAGTTTCTACGAAGCAAATATCACACTGATACCAAAAGCAGACAGAGATACCACAAAGAAAGAGAATTACAGGCCGATATCCCTGATGAACACAGATGCAAAGATCCTCAACAAACTACTAGCAAATAGAATCCAACTACTCATCAAAAAGATCATACACCATGACCAAGTAGGATTCATCCCAGGGATGCAAGGATGGTTTAACATTCGGAAATCAATCTACGTAATCCACCATATCAACAAAAGAAAAGATAAAAAGCATATGATCATATCAATAGATGCAGAGAAAGCATTTGATAAGATCCAGCACCCCTTTATGATGAAAACCCTAGCCAAAATGGGTATAGAGGGGACCTTCCCCAACATAATTAAAAGCCATCTACCACAAGCCTACAGCAAGCATCATCCTCAATGGGGAAAAACTGAGAGCCTTCCCTCTAAGATCAGGGACGAGACAGGGATGCCCACTCTCTCCACTGCTGTTCAATATAGTACTGGAAGTACTTGCAATAGCGATTAGGCAGGAAAAAGATATTAAGGGCATTCAGGTAGGAAAGGAAGAAATCAAGCTCTCACTATTCGCAGATGATATGATACTCTACTTAGAGAACCCAATAACTTCCACCAAAAAACTCCTAGAAACAATAGACTCGTATAGTAAAGTTGCAGGTTATAAAATCAATACCCAAAAGTCCATGGCTTTCCTATACGCAAACAGTGAGAGAGAAGAAAGCAACATGAAAAAAAAATCCCGTTCACAATTGTGCCCCAGAAAATCAAGTACCTAGGAATCAGCTTAACTAAGGAAGTAAAGGACCTGTACAAAGAAAACTACAAAACGCTACTTCAGGAAATAAAAGAGGGCATGAGGAAATGGAAAGATATCCCCTGCTCATGGGTCGAGAGACATAACATTGTCAAAATGGCAATACTACCGAAAGCATTGTATAAATTCAATGCAATCCCTATAAGGATACCCATGACATTCTTCAAAGAAATGGAGCAAACACTCCTGAAATTTATATGGAACAATAAGCCCCCACGAATAGCTAAAGCAATTCTTGGGAAAAAGAAAATGGGAGGAATCAACCTCCCGAACTTCAAACTGTACTACAAAGCAGTAATAAGTAAAACAGCATGGTACTGGAACAAAGGCAGAACTGCAGACCAATGGAACAGGGTTGAATACACTGACATCTCCCCTCAATCATATGCTCATCTAAACTTTGATAAAGTTGCAAGTAATGTGAAGTGGAGTAAGGAAAGCCTCTTTAATAAATTGTGTTGGGATCACTGGATGGCTACATGCAAAACAATAGGCTCAGAACTCTGCCTAACACCATGTACAAAAGTAAGATCAAAATGGATTAAAGACCTCAACATCAGACCAGAAACCATAAGGTACATTGAAGATAAAGTTGGCAAAACCCTCCATGACATTGAAGCTAATGGTATCTTCAAAGATGCCACGCCACTGGCCGAGCAAGTGAAAACAGAGATAGATAAATGGGACTATCTTAAACTAAGAAGCTTCTGCACCTCCAAAGAAACAGTGACCAAAATACAAAGACAGTCTACAGAATGGGAAAGGATATTCACCGAATACACATCTGACAAGGGGTTGATATCCAGGACATACAAAATACTCGTTAAAGTCCACAAGAAGAAAACATCCAACCCCATCCAAAAATGGGGCAATGAAATGAACAGAAACTTTCTCAAAGAAGAAATCCGAATGGCAAAAAAGCACATGAGAAAATGCTCTACATCATTAATCATCAGGGAGATGCAGATCAAAACCACAATGAGATACCATCTCACACCTCAGAGACTGGCCCACATTCAAAATAACAAAAGCAACTGATGCTGGCGTGGATGTGGCGAGAAAGGGACACTCCTTCACTGTTGGTGGGAATGTCCACTGGTTCAGCCCTTCTGGAAAACAGTATGGACGATTCTCAAAAAATTAGAAATTGAGCTCCCATTTGACCCAGCAATACCACTCCTGGGAATATATCCCAGAGAGGTAAAAATGTATAGTCGAAGTGACATCTGCACTTGTTTGTTCATTGCAGCACTCTTTACAATAGCCAGAAACTGGAAGAAACCTGAATGCCCAAGAACAGATGACTGGTTAAAGAAACTTTGGTACATCTACACAATGGAGTACTATGTAGCTGTTAGAAAAGATGAAGTCATGAAATTTACATACAAGTGGTACAAAATGGAAAGTATCATGCTAAGCGAAATGAGTCAGAAAGAGAGGGATAGACATAGAAAGATTGCATTCATCTGGGGGATATAAAGTAACAAAGTATGAGATTAATATCCAAGAATAGCTGAGATCAGCACCAGGAGGATTACTCCATAACTTAGAGGCCAGCCGGGCATCCTAGAGGAAAGGGCAGTTCAGATAGAGAAGGGAGCACCAAATAAAGGATGTTTGGCGGATCCTCCCAGGAGGGGAGATGCATGTCGAAAGTAGCCTATGGACTGAAGAAGTTTGCCATTCAATGCCTCTTTTGCAGAACACAAAACCCAAAAGGAGAGAGAAAACACAGAGGATTGCCCTGCCGCAGA
This sequence comes from Sorex fumeus, assembly GCF_029834395.1. Classification (NCBI taxonomy): domain Eukaryota; kingdom Metazoa; phylum Chordata; class Mammalia; order Eulipotyphla; family Soricidae; genus Sorex; species Sorex fumeus. The sequence goes on along the minus strand of NW_026606144.1, from coordinate 4,892,756 downwards.
GACAGGAGGGATGGGGGGATGGGGGTGGGAGGGATATTATCCATGGTGGTGGAGAATGGGCACTGGTGGAGGGATGGGTATCTGATCATTGTATAATTGAAACCAAAGCACCAAAAATTGTAAATTACAACTGTGAAAAAAATAAAATAAAATAAAGGGGGAAAAATTCTGTATCCTTAAAAAATAAATAAATCAATAATTAGAGATCTGCTCTGGAAGATATAATAATTGAAGTTACCCAAATAACAGCAAGGAAAAAGAATTTTACAAAAAAGCAGAACCACAAATGCCTGAGGAACAATAACGCCAGCTGCCCCCCACGAGCGGCTCTCCGGCACGGCCACGGCCCCGGAGGCACAAGGACTTAGCACAGAGAACCAGCCGCTTGGAGCAGAAAAGCAGATGGACTTGTGTTGAACCACGCCACCAAGCCGGCCCGGAGGGGGAAGGGCGTTGACTGGCCCGTCCGCTCCTCTCTGGAAAGAAAGATGGCGGCCGTACGGGAGCCTTGTGGAAAGCAGGTTTGAGCCGGGCTCGGGGGAGCGGCGGGGACCTCATGGGAAGTGGGGCTTTGTGGGCCGTCCCCCACGCCCCACCGAGGTCGCCAGCTGCCCCCCACGAGCGGCTCTCCGGCACGGCCACGACTCCAGGGCACAGAAACCAATCTCTTAACTAGCTAACTTTTAATAGAAATTCTTCCAGGGCCAATAAGTAAAATATTCTATTCTTAACCAAGTTGTAGAAAGCAAATCATTTCACAATGCTGTTTCAGCATGTCTGATTGTGGGGGGTGGGTCCTAAACTCTAAACAATAATTGTGCATCTTCTATCGAAATAATCTATCTAGTCAAAGTAGATAGAGTATTAACTAGAACTCATCTGCCTCACAAGAATTGGGAGGGGTGGGAGGTGGGGGTCTATTGGGGTTCGGGGTTAAAAATGAGTATTGGTAAAGGGAAATGTGTTCGGTATCTACATGACTGAGACCTAAACCCGAAAGCTCTGTAACTTTTCCCACAGTGATTCAATAAATAAAAAAATTATAAAAAAAAATTCTGTGTCCTTAAAAAATAAATAAATAAATAATAAGCGATCTGCTCTAGAAGATATAATAATTGAAGTTACCCAAAGAACAGCAAGGAAAAAGAATTTTACAAAAAAGCAGAACCACAAATGCCTGAGGAACAATAACCAAAAAATGTAAAAATTATTTTCCTGCAGTCCTAAGATGAAAAATTTTAAAAAATCATGGACTATTAAAAAAAAAAGAAAGACTTGACCACTGTGGAGTGGATATCCAGTTGAATAGCATGCATACGAGTGCGAAGAGGATGCTGAAAACCAGCAATGTGATATTTGGACATTCACCAGTGGTGTAAAGGAAGCCTGCCTGGAGTGTAGGTTCCAAGAATTCCAAATAGGCAGTGAATGAATGGAACATTCTGTAGTGGAGAGTCTAATGGTTTCTGAATTCTACGTTGTATGGACAAGAAACTGAAGAGCTTCCCAGGTGGGATTTTATAACCAGTTGCAATGAAAGCATGACTGGATTGGAGATTCCATGAATTCGATTTTGGCAGGGAAAGAATGGAACATTCCGTAGGAGAGATTCCAATGATTTCTGAAGTCTGGGTTTTGTGTACAGGAAAATGAAGAGCAGAGCAGGGAAGAGTGGATAGTCTGTTGAACAGCAGACTGCAACTTTGAACTGGCTGCTGAAAACCAACATTGGCTTACATGGATATTCAACAGTGGTGTAAAGGAATCCTGCCTGGAGTGGAGATTCGATGAATTACCGTTTGGGAATGAATGAATGGAACATTCTGTAGTGGAGATTCCAATTACTTCTGAAGTTTGTGTTTTGTGGACAGAAAAATGAAGAGCTGACCAGGTTTGAGTGGATAGGCAGTTGGACAGCACTCCTGCGAGTGTGATCATGCCTCTGAAATCCAGCATTGGATTCCATGGACATCATCAGTGGTGTCACGAAAGCCTGCCAGGAGTTGGAGATTCGATGAATTCCAGATTGGTATTGAATCAATGGAACAGTCTGTAGTGGATATTCCAATGAATTCTGAAGGATGGTTTGTGTGTTCAGGAAAAGAATAATCTGACTTCTGTGTAGTAGATTGCCAGTTCAACAGCACGACTGCGAGCGAGAAGAGAACGCTGACAATCAGCATTCAGTTACTTAGATATTCACCAGTCGTGTAACTAAAGTCTGCCTGGAGTGGAGATTCGATGAATTCCAGATCGGCAGTGAATGTATGGAACATTATGTAGTGGAGATTATAATGGTTTCTGAAGTCTAAGTTACGTGGACAGGAAAATGAAGAGCTGACCAGGGTTGAGTGGATAGTCAGTTGAACAGCAGTCCTGCGAGTGTGAACAGGCCGCTGAAAAGCAGCCTTGGGTTACTTGTACATTCAACACTAGTGAAACGAAATCTGGCCTGGAGTGGAGATTCGATGAATTCCAGATTGGGAGTGAATTAATGGAACATTCTGTAGTGGAGATCCCATTGAATTTTGAAGTCTGGGTTGATTGCCCGGAAAATGAAGAGCTGATCAGGTTGGAGAGGATAGCCAGTAGAATAGCACACCAGTGAGTGTTAACAGGCCGCGAAAAACCTGCATTGGGGTACTTGGATATTGACCAGAGGTGTAACGAAATCCTGCCTGGAGTGGAGATTCGATGAATTCCAGATTGCAGTGAATGAACGGAATATTCTGAATTGGAGATTCTAATGGTTACTGAAGTCTGGGTTATGAGAACAGGAAAAAGAAGAGCTATTCAGTGTTGAGTGGACAGCCAGTTGAACAGCACGACTCCGAGTGTGAACATGCCTTTGAAAACCGGCATTGGTTACTTGGACATTCACCAGTGGTGTAACGAAAGCTTGCCTGGAGTGGAGATTCGAAGAACTTCACATTAGCAGTGAAAGAGTGTAATATTCTGTAGTGGAGATTCAAATGATTTCGAAAGTCTGGGTTGTGTGGACAGGAAATGGAAGAGCTGACCAGGTTGGAGTGGATAGCCCGTTGAACAGCACGCCTAGGTGTGTGAAGAGGACGCTGGTAAACAGCATTAGGTAACTTGGACATTCTCCAATGGTGCAAGGAAAGCATGCCTGGAGTGGAGATCTCATGAATTCGATATAGGCAGGGAATGAATGGAACATTTCGTAGGAAAAATTTCAATATTTTCTGAAGTCTGGGTTTTGTGTACAGGAAAATGAAGAGCAGAGCATGGAAGAGTGGATAGCATGTTGAACAGCAGACTGCGACTTTGAACTGGCTGCTGAAAACCAACATTGGGTTACTTGGATATTCACCAGTGTTGTAAAGGAAACCTGCCTAGTGTGGAGATTCGATGAATTCCTGATTGTGAGTGTATGAATGGAACATTCTGTAGTGGAGATTCCAATTACTTCTGAAGTCTGGGTTTTGTGGACAGGAAAATGAAGAGCTGAACAGGGTTGTGTGGATAGTCAGTTGGACAGCACGCCTGCGAGTGTGATCATGCCTCTGAAATCCAACATCGGATTCCTGGACATCATCAGTGGTGTAACGAAAGCCTGCCTGGTGTTGGAGATTCGATGAATTCCAGATTGGAATTGAATCAATGGAACAGTCTGTAGTGGAGATTCCATTGAATTCTGAAGTATGGTTTGTGTCGACAAGAAAAGAATAATCTGAACACTGAGCAGTGGATTGCCAGTTCAACAGCACGTCTGCGAGTGAGATCTGAATGCAGAAAATCAGCACTCAGTTACTAAGATATTCACCAGTCGTGTAACTAAATTCTGCTTGGAGTGGAGATTCGATGAATTCCAGATCGGCAGTGAATGAATGTCACATTCTGTAGTGGAGATTATAATGGTTTCTGAAGTCTAAGTTATGTGGAGAGGAAAATTTGAGCTGACCAAGGTTGAGTGGATAGTGAGTTGAACAGCACTCCTGAGACTGTTACCAGGCCGGTGAAAAGCAGCCTTGGGTTACTTCTACATTCATCACTAGTGAAAGGAAATCCGGCCTGTAATGGAGATTAGATGAATTCCAGATTGGCAGTGAATGAATGGAACATTCTGGACAGGAGATTCCAATCAATGCTGAAGTCTAGGTTGTGGGGACAGGAAAATTAAGAGCTGACCAGGGTTCAGTAGATAGCCAGGGGAACAGCACGCCTCCGAGGGGGATCAGCATTAGGTTATTTGGACATTCTCCAGTGGTGCAACCAAAGCATGCCTGGAGTAGAGATTCCATGAATTCGATATTGTCAGGGAAGGAAAGGAACATTCTGTAGGAGAGATTCCAATGATTTCTGAAGTCTGGGTTTTGAGTACAGGAAAATGAGGAGCAGAGCAGGGAAGAGTGGATAGTCTGTTGAACATCAGACTGCAACTTTGAACTGGCTGCTGAAAACTAACATTGGCTTAAATGAATATTCACCAGTGGTGTAAAGGAATCCTGCCTGGAGTGGAGATTCGATGAATTCCCGATTGGGAGTGAAAGAATGGAACATTCTGTAGTGGAGATTCCAATTACTTCTGAAGTCTGGGTTTTGCGGACAGGAAAATGAAGAGCTGACCAGGGTTGAGTGGATAGGCAGTTGGACAGCACGCCTGCGAGTGTGATCATGCCTCTGAAATCCAGCATTGGATTCCTTGGACATCATCAATGGTGTAACGAAAGCCTGCCTGGAGTTGGAGATTCGATGAATTCAAGATTGGAACTGAATCAATGGAACATTCTGTAGTGGAGATTCCAATGAATTCTGAAGTATGTTTTGTGTGGACGGGAAAAGAATAATCTGACCACTGTGTAGTGGATTGCCAGTTCAACAACACTTCTGCGAGTGAGAACAGAACGCTGAAAATCAGCATTCAGTTACTTAGATATTCACCAATCGTGTAACTAAAATCTGCCTGGAGTGGAGATTCGATGAATTAGAGATCAGCAGTGAATGAATGGAACATTCTGTAGTGGAGATTATAATGGATTCTGAAGTCTAAGTTACGTGGACAGGAAAATGAAGAGCTGACCAGGGTTGAGTGGATAGTCAGTTGAACAGCAGTCCTGCGAGTGTGAACAGGCCGCTGAAAAGCAGCCTTGCGTTACTTGTACATTGAACACTAGTGAAACGAAATCCGGCCTGGAGTGGAGATTCGATGAATTCCAGAATGGGAGTGAATGAATGGAACATTCTGTAGTGGAGATCCCATTGAATTTTGAAGTCTGGGTTGAGTGGACAGGAAAATGAAGAGCTAATCAGGTTGGAGAGGATAGCCAGTAGAATAGCACACCAGCGAGTGTGAACAGGCCGCCAAAAACCCGCATTGGGATACTTGGATATTTACGAGTGGTGTAACTAAATCCTGCCTGGAGTGGAGATTCGATGAATTCCAGATTGGCAGTGAATGAATAGAACATTCTGTACAGTAGATTCCAATCATTTCTGAAGTCTAGGTTGTGGGGACAGGAAAATGAAGAGCTGACCAGGGTTCAGTGGATAGCCAGTTGAACAGCTCGCCTCCCAGGGGGATCAGGACAATGAAAACGAGCAGTGTGTTACTTGGACATTCAACAGTAGTGTAACGAAAGCCTGCCTGGAGTGGAGATTCAGATGAATTCCACATTCGCTGTGAATGAATGGAACGTTCTGTAATGGAGGTTCCAATAATTTCTGAAATCCGATGTGTGTGGACAGGAAAATGAAAAGCAGACCAGGTTAGAATGGATAGCCAGTTGAACAGCAGGCCTGCGAGATTGAACAGTCTTCTGAAACCCATAATTTGGTTACTTGGACATTCACCAGTGGTATAACGAATGCGTTCATGGAGTGGAGGTTCAAATGAATTACCGATTCGTAGTGAATGAATTGAACAATCTGTAGTGCATATTCCAATGATTTCTGTCATGTGGGTTTTTTGGACAGTAAAATAAAGACTTGACCACTGTGCAGTGGACAGCCAGTACAATAGCATGCATGCGAGTGTGACCAGTATGCTGAAAACCATCAATGTGTTACTTGGACATTCACTAGTGGTGTAAAGAAAGCCTGCCAGGAGTGTAGGTTCCAAGAATTCCAAATAGGCAGTGAATGAATGGAACTTTCTGTAGTGAAGATTGCCCTGGTTTCTGAATTCTACGTTGTATGGACAAGAAACTGAAGAGCTTCCCAGGTGGTATTTGATAGCCAGTTGAAAACCAGGCCAGCGAATATGAACAGGGTGCTGAAAACCACCAGTGGGCTACTTGAATATTGACCAGTGGTGTAAAGAAGTCCTGTTTGCAGTGGAGATTCGATGAATTCAAGATTGGCAGTTAATGAGTGGAACATTCTGAAGTGGAGATTCTAATGGTTTCTGAAATCTGGGTTATGGGGACAGGAAAAAGAAGAGCTGACCAAGGATGAGTGGACAGCCAGGTGAACAGCACGACTCCGAGTGTGAACACGCCTATAAAATGCAGCATTGATTACTTGGACATTCACCAGTGTTGTAACGAAAGATTGCCTGGAGTGGAGATTCGAAGAACTTCAGATTAGCAGTGGATTAGTGGAATATTCTGTAGTGGAGGTTCAAAAGATTTCGAAAGTCTAGATTGTGTGGACAGGAAATGGAAGAGCTGACTAGGTTCGAGTGGATAGCCCGTTGAGCAGCACGCATGGGACTGTGAAGCAGACGCTGGAAAACAGCTTTAGGTTACTTGTACATTGTCCAATGGTGAAACGAAGCATGCCTGGAGTGGAGATTTCATGAATTCGATATTGGCAGGGAATGAATGGAACATTTCGTAGGAGAGATTCCAATGATTTCTGAAGTCTGGGTTTTGTGTACAGGAAAATTAAGAGCAGAGCAGTGAAGAGTGGATAGCCTGTAGAAAAGCAGACTGCGACTTTGAACTGGCTGCTGAATACCAACATTGGGTTACTTGGATATTCACCAGTGGTGTAAAGGAATCCTGCCTGGAGTGGAGATTCGATGAACTCCCGATTGGGAGTGAATGAATGGAACATTCTGTAGTGGAGATTCCAATTACTTCTGAAGTCTGGGTTTTGTGGACAGGAAAATGAAGAGCTGACTAGGGTTGAGTGGATAGGCAGTTGGACAGCACGCCTGCGAGTGTGATCATGCCTTTGAAATCCAGCATTGGATTCCTTGGACATCATCAGTGGTGTAACGAAAGCCTACCTGGAGTTGGAGATTCGAAGAATTCCAGATTGGAATTGAATCAATGGAACATACTGTAGTGCAGATTCCAATGGTTTCCGAATTCTACGTTGTATGGACAAGAAACTGAAGATCTTACCAGGTGGGATTTGATAGCTAGTTGAAGACCAGGCCTGCGAGAATAAATATTCCTCTGAAAACTAGCATTGGGTTACTTGGACATTCACCAGTGGTATAACGAATGCGTTCATGGAGTGGAGGTTCAGATGAATTCTCGATTCGCAGCGAATTAATTGAACATTCTGTATTGTATATTCCAATGATTTCTGTCGTGTGGGTTGTTTAGACAGTAAAAGAAAGACTTGACCACTGTGGAGTGGATAGCCAGCTGAATAGCATGCATGCGAGTGAGAACAGTATGCTGAAAACCAGCAATGTGTTACTTGGACATTCACCAGTGATGTAAAGAAAGCCTGCCAGGAGTGAAGGTTCCAAGAATTCCAAATAGTCAGTAAATGAATGGAACATGCTGTAGTGGAGATACCAATGGTTTCTGAATTCTACGTTGTATGGACAAGAAACAGAAGAGCTTACCATGTGGGATTTTATAGCCATTTGAAGACCAGGCCTGCGAGAATAAACAGTCCTCTGAAAACCAGCATTGGGTTACCTGGACATTCGCCGGTGGTATAACGAATGCGTTCATGGAGTGGAGGTTCAGATAAATTCCCGATTTGTAGTGAATGAATTGAACATTCTGTAGTGGTTATTCCAATTAATTCTGCCGTGTGGGTTGTTTGGACAGTAAAAGAAAGACTTGACCACTGTGGAGTGGATAGCCAGTTGAATAGCATGCATTCGACTGTGTACAGTATGATGACCACCAGCAATGTGTTACTTGGACATTCACCAGTGGTGTAAAGAAAGCCTCCCTGGAGTGTAGGTTCCAAGAATTCCAAATAGGAAGTGAATGAATGGAACATTCTGTAGTGGAGATTCCAATGGTTTCTGAATTCTACGTTGTATGGACAAGAAACTGAAGAACTTACCGGGTGGGATTTTATAGCCAGTTGAAGACCAGGCCTGCGAATTTGAAAAGGCTGCTGAAAACCACCACTGGGTTACTAGAATATTCACCATTGGTGTAAAGAAATCCTGCCTGGAGTGGAGATTCGATGAATTCCCGATTGGGAGTGAATGATTGGAACATTCTGTAAAAGAGATTCCAATTACTTATGAAGTATGGGTTTTGTGGACAGGAAAATGAAGAGCTAGCAGGGTTTAGTGGATAGGCAGTTGGACAGCACCCCTGCGAGTGTGATCATGCCTCTGAAATCCAGCATTGGATTCCTTGGACATCATCAGTGGTGTAACGAAAGCCTGCCTGGTGTTGGAGATTCGATGAATTCCAGATTGGAATTGAATCAATGGAACATTCTGTAGTGGAGATTCGAAAGAATTCTGAAGTATGGTTTGTGTCTACAGGAAAAGAATAATCTGACCACTGTGCAGTGGATTGCCAGTTCAACAGCACGTCTGCGAGTGAGATCCGAACGTTGAAAATCAGCATTCAGTTACTAAGATATTCACAAGTCGTGTAACTATAGTCTGCTTGGAGTGGAGATTCGATGAATTCCAGATCGGCAGTGAATGAATGTCACATTCTGTAGTGGAGATTATAATGGTTTCTGAAGTCTAAGTTATGTAAAGAGGAAAATTTAGAGCTGACCAGGGTTCAGTGGATAGTGAGTTGAACAGCACTCCTGAGAGTGTGAACAGGCCGCTGAAAAGCCGCCATGGGTTACTTCTACATTCAACACTAATGAAACGTAATCCGGCCTGGAGTGGAGATTCGATGAATTCCAGATTGGCAGTGAAAGAATGGAACATTCTGTACAGGAGATTCCAATCAATTCTGAAGTCTAGGTTGTGGCGACAGGAAAATGAAGAGCTGACCAGGGTTCAGTGGATAGCCAGGTGAACAGCACGACTCCGAGGGGGATCAGGACAATGAAAAAGAGCAGTGTGTTAGTTGGACATTCAACAGTGGTGTAACGAAAGCCAGCCTTTAGTGGAGATTCAGATGAATTCCAGATTCGCAGTGAATGAATGGAACGTTCTGTAGTGGAGATTCCAATTATTTCGGACATCCGATGTGTGTGCACAGGAAAATGAAGAGCAGACCAGGTTAGAATGGATAGCCAGTTGAACAGCAGGCCTGCGAGATAGAACAGTCCTCTGAAAACCAGCATTGCGTTACTTGGACATTCACCAATGGTATAACGAATGCGTTCATGGAGTGGAGGTTCAGATGAATTCCCGATTCGCAGTGAAGGAACTGAACATTCTGTAGTGGATATTCCAATGATTTCTGTCGTGTGGGTTGTTTGGACAGTACAAGAAAGACTTGACCACTGTGGAGTGTATAGCCAGTTGAATAGCATGCCTGCAAGTGTGAAGAGTATGCTGAAACCAGCAGTGTGTTACTTGCACATTCACCAGTGGTGTAAAGAAAGCCTGCCTGGAGTGTAGGATCCAAGAATTCCAAATAGGCAGTGAATGAATGGAACATTCTGTAGTGGAGATTCCAAAGGTTTCTGAATTCTACGTTGTATGGACAAGAAACTGAGGAGCTTCCCAGGTGGGATTTTATAGACAGTTGAAGACCCGGCCTCCAAATTTGAACAGGCTGCTAAAACCACCACTGGGTTACTTGAATATTCACAGTGGTGTAAAGAATTCCTGCCTGCAGTGGAGATTCTTTGAATTCCATATTGGCAGTAAATGAATGGAACATTCTGAAGTGGAGATTCTAATGGTTTCTGAAGTCTGGGTAATTTGAACAGGAGAAAGAAGAGCTGACCAGGTTTGAGTGGACATCCAGTTGATCAGCACGACTCTGAGTTTGAACACGCCTATGAAAACCAGCATTTGTTACTTGGACATTCACCAGTGGTGTAACGAAAGCTTGCCTGGAGTGGAGATTTGAAGAACTTCAGATTAGCAGTGAATGAGAGGAATATTCTGTAGTGGAGATTCAAATGATTTCGAATGTCTGGGTTGTGTGGACAGGAAATGGAAGAGCTAAACAGGTTGAAGTGTATAGCTCATTGAACAGCACGCCTAGGAGTGTGAAGCGGACGCTGGAAAACAGTATTAGGTTACTTGGACATTCTCCAATGGTGCAACGAAAGCATGCCTGGAGTGGAGATTCCATGAATTCGATATTGGCAGGGAATGAATGGAAAATTCCGTAGGAGAGATTCCAATGATTACTGAAGACTGGGTTTTGTGTACAGGAAAATGACGAGCAGAGCAGCGAAGAGAGAATAGCCTGTTGAACAGCAGACTGCGACTTTGAACTGGCTGCTGAAAACGAACATTGGGTTACTTGTATATTCAACAGTGGTGTAAAGCAATCCTGCCTGGAGTGGAGATTCGATGAACTCCCGATTGGGAGTGAATGAATGGAACATACTGTAGTGCAGTTTCCAATGGTTTCTGAATTCTACGTTGTATGGACAAGAAACTGAAAAGCTTACCAGTTGGGATTTGATAGCCAGTTGAAGACCAGGCCTGCGAGAATAAATAGTCCTCTGAAAACTAGCATTGGGTTACTTGGACATTCACCAGTGGTATAACGAATGCGTTCATGGAGTGGAGGTTCAGATGAATTCCCGATTCTCAGTGAATGAATTGAACAGTCTGTATTGTATATTCCAATGATTTCTCTCGTGTGGGTTGTTTGGACAGTAAAAGAAAGACTTGACCACTGTGGAGTGGATAACCAGTTGAATAGCATGCATGCGAGTGTGAACAGTATGCTGAAAACCAGCAATGTGTTACTTGGACATTCACCAGTGATGTAAAGAAAGCCTGCCTGGAGTGTAGGATCCAAGAAATCCAAATAGTCAGTAAATGAATGGAACATGCTGTAGTGGAGATGCCAATTGTTTCTGAATTCTACGTTGTATGGACAAGAAACTGAAGTGCTTACCATGTGGGATTTTATAGCCCGTTGAAGACCAGGCCTGCGAGAATAAACAGTCCTGTGAAAACCAGCTTTGGGTTACTTGGACATTCGCCGGTGGTATAACGAATGCGTTCATGGAGTGGAGGTTCAGATAAATTCCCGATTTGCAGTGAATGCATTGAACATTCTGTAGTGGATATTCCAATGATTTCTCTCGTGTGGGTGGTTTGGACAGTAAAAGAGAGACGTGTCCACTGTGGAGTGGATAGCTAGTTGAATAGCATGCATTCGACTGTGTACAGTATGATGAAATCCAGCAATGTGTTACTTGGACATTCACCAGTGGTGTAAAGAAAGCCTGCCTGGAGTGTAGGTTCCAAGAATTCCAAATAGGAAGTGAATGAATGGAACATTCTGTAGTGCAGATTCCAATGGTTTCTGAATTTTACGTTGTATGGACAAGAAACTGAAGAATTTACCAGGTGGGATTTTATAGCCAGTTGAAGACCAGGTTGCGAATTTGAACAGGCTGCAGAAAACCACCACTGGGTTACTTGAATATTCACCATTGGTGTAAAGAAATCCTGCCTGGAGTGGAGATTCGATGAATTCCAGATTGGGAGTGAATGAATGGAACATTCTGTAGTAGAGATTCCAATTACTTATGAAGTCTGTGTTTTGTGGACAGGAAAGTGAAGAGCTGACCAGGGTTGAGTGGACAACCAGTTGAACAGCACGACTCTGAGTGTGAACACGCCTATGAAAACCAGCATTGGTTACTTGAACATTCACCAGTGGTGTAACGAAAGTTTGCCTGGAGTGGAGATTCGAAGAACTTCAGATTAGCAGTGAATGAGTGGAATATCCTGTAGTGGAGATTCAAATGATTTCGAAAGTCTGGGTTGTGTGGACAGGAAATGGAAGAGCTGACCAGGTTGGAGTGGATAACCCGTTGAACAGCACCCTTGGGAGTGTGAAGCGGACGCTGGAAAACAGCATTAGGTTACTTGCACATTCTCCAATGGCATAACGAAAGCATGCCTGGAGTGGAGATTTCCTGAATTCGATATCGGCAGGGAATTAATGGAACATTTCGTAGGAGAGATTTCAATGATTTTTGAAGTCTGGGTTTTGTGTAGAGGAAAATGAAGAGCAGAGCATTGAAGAGTGTATAGCCTGTTGAAAGCAGACTGCGACTTTGAACTGGCTGCTGAATACCAACATTGGGTTACTTGGATATTCACCAGTGGTGTAACGGAATCCTGCCTGGAGTGCAGATTCGATGAATTCCCGATTGGGAGTGAATGAATGGAACATTCTGTAGTGGAGATTCCAATTACTTCTGAAGGCTGGGTTTTGTGGACAGGAAAATGAAGTGCTGAACAGGGTTGAGTGGTTAGGCAGTTGGACAGCACGCCTGCGAGTGTGATCATGCCTCTGAAATCCAGCATTGGATTCCTTGAACTTCATCAGTGGTGTAATGATAGCCTGCCTGGAATTGGAGATTCGATGAATTCCAGTTAGGAATTGAATCTATGGAACAGTCTGTAGAGGAGATTCCAATGAATTCTTAAGTATGGTTTGTGTGGACAGGAAAAGAATAATCTGACCTCTGTGTAGTGGATTGCCAGTTCAACAGCACGTCTGCGAGTGAGATCAGAACGCTGAAAATCAGCATTCACTTTCTTAGATATTCACCAGACTTTTAATTAAAGTCTGCCTGGAGTGGAGATTCGATGAATTCAGATCGGCAATGAATGAGTGGAACATTCTGTAGTGGAGATTATAATGGTTTCTGAAGTCTAAGTTATGTGGACAGGAAAATGTAGATCTGACCAGGGTTGAGTGGATAGTCAGTTGACCAGCACTTCTGCGAGTGTGAATAGGCCGCTGAAAAGCAGCCTTGGGTTACTTGTATATTCAACACTAGTGAAAAGAAATCCGGCCTGGAGTGGAGACTCGCTTAATTCCAGATTGGGAGAGAATGAATGGAACATTCAGTAGTGGAGATTCCATTGAATTTTGAAGTCTGGGTTGAGTGGACAGGAAAATGAAGAGCTGATCAGGTTGGAGAGGTTAGCCCTTAGAATAGCACACCAGAATAAGAGAAGGAACACATGGAGGGTGCGGGATCCCGGAGGAAAAGAAAAAAGAAAAAACAGGTTCCAAAAAGAGCCGAGAGCACCGGGAAGTTCCAGATGGAGTAGGCGCCGCATCCCGCCTCCCCCAGATGGAACCCTGGTGACCAGAAGCCTCTACAAACACAGCTCGAGTATGCGGGAACGAGGACTTTTTCTCAAATCTGCCGGACTACACCTCCCAGGTAACCTCTGATCCCGGAAGTCATGCCCACAGCCCGCCCCCCAGCGCCATCTTTGAAACGTTCAGAATAAGAGAAGGAACACATGGAGGGTGCGGGATCCCGGAGGAAAAGAAAAAAGAAAAAACAGGTTCCAAAAAGAGCCGAGAGCACCGGGAAGTTCCAGATGGAGTAGGCGCCGCATCCCGCCTCCCCCAGATGGAACCCTGGTGACCAGAAGCCTCTACAAACACAGCTCGAGTATGCGGGAACGAGGACTTTTTCTCAAATCTGCCGGACTACACCTCCCAGGTAACCTCTGATCCCGGAAGTCATGCCCACAGCCCGCCCCCCAGCGCCATCTTTGAAACGTTCAGAATAAGAGAAGGAACACATGGAGGGTGCGGGATCCCGGAGGAAAAGAAAAAAGAAAAAACAGGTTCCAAAAAGAGCCGAGAGCACCGGGAAGTTCCAGATGGAGTAGGCGCCGCATCCCGCCTCCCCCAGATGGAACCCTGGTGACCAGAAGCCTCTACAAACACAGCTCGAGTATGCGGGAACGAGGACTTTTTCTCAAATCTGCCGGACTACACCTCCCAGGTAACCTCTGATCCCGGAAGTCATGCCCACAGCCCGCCCCCCAGCGCCATCTTTGAAACGTTCAGAATAAGAGAAGGAACACATGGAGGGTGCGGGATCCCGGAGGAAAAGAAAAAAGAAAAAACAGGTTCCAAAAAGAGCCGAGAGCACCGGGAAGTTCCAGATGGAGTAGGCGCCGCATCCCGCCTCCCCCAGATGGAACCCTGGTGACCAGAAGCCTCTACAAACACAGCTCGAGTATGCGGGAACGAGGACTTTTTCTCAAATCTGCCGGACTACACCTCCCAGGTAACCTCTGATCCCGGAAGTCATGCCCACAGCCCGCCCCCCAGCGCCATCTTTGAAACGTTCAGAATAAGAGAAGGAACACATGGAGGGTGCGGGATCCCGGAGGAAAAGAAAAAAGAAAAAACAGGTTCCAAAAAGAGCCGAGAGCACCGGGAAGTTCCAGATGGAGTAGGCGCCGCATCCCGCCTCCCCCAGATGGAACCCTGGTGACCAGAAGCCTCTACAAACACAGCTCGAGTATGCGGGAACGAGGACTTTTTCTCAAATCTGCCGGACTACACCTCCCAGGTAACCTCTGATCCCGGAAGTCATGCCCACAGCCCGCCCCCCAGCGCCATCTTTGAAACGTTCAGAATAAGAGAAGGAACACATGGAGGGTGCGGGATCCCGGAGGAAAAGAAAAAAGAAAAAACAGGTTCCAAAAAGAGCCGAGAGCACCGGGAAGTTCCAGATGGAGTAGGCGCCGCATCCCGCCTCCCCCAGATGGAACCCTGGTGACCAGAAGCCTCTACAAACACAGCTCGAGTATGCGGGAACGAGGACTTTTTCTCAAATCTGCCGGACTACACCTCCCAGGTAACCTCTGATCCCGGAAGTCATGCCCACAGCCCGCCCCCCAGCGCCATCTTTGAAACGTTCAGAATAAGAGAAGGAACACATGGAGGGTGCGGGATCCCGGAGGAAAAGAAAAAAGAAAAAACAGGTTCCAAAAAGAGCCGAGAGCACCGGGAAGTTCCAGATGGAGTAGGCGCCGCATCCCGCCTTCCCCAGATGGAACCCTGGTGACCAGAAGCCTCTACAAACACAGCTCGAGTATGCGGGAACGAGGACTTTTTCTCAAATCTGCCGGACTACACCTCCCAGGTAACCTCTGATCCCGGAAGTCATGCCCACAGCCCGCCCCCCAGCGCCATCTTTGAAACGTTCAGAATAAGAGAAGGAACACATGGAGGGTGCGGGATCCCGGAGGAAAAGAAAAAAGAAAAAACAGGTTCCAAAAAGAGCCGAGAGCACCGGGAAGTTCCAGATGGAGTAGGCGCCGCATCCCGCCTCCCCCAGATGGAACCCTGGTGACCAGAAGCCTCTACAAACACAGCTCGAGTATGCGGGAACGAGGACTTTTTCTCAAATCTGCCGGACTACACCTCCCAGGTAACCTCTGATCCCGGAAGTCATGCCCACAGCCCGCCCCCCAGCGCCATCTTTGAAACGTTCAGAATAAGAGAAGGAACACATGGAGGGTGCGGGATCCCGGTATATAGACATCTCTCTATATACAAAGTGATCAATGAGAAGTAAACCACCCAATCTTTCTCCCTGAAAATCAGAGTTAAGTTTGGAGCATGGCCACAGCCCCAGAAACACAAGGACTTAATGCAGAAACCAGCAGCTTAGAGCAGAAAAGTGAACGGACGATGCGTTAACCCAGGCCATCATTTCTGCCCAGAGGGGAAAAGGGTGTTGCCCCATTCGCCCTCTCTTCTCTGGAAAGAAGGATGGCAGCCGCATGGGAGCCTTGTGGACAGCAGGTATGAGCCGGGGGTGTGGGGGCGACTAAAACCTCATGGGAAGGGGGGCGTTCCGGTCCGTCCTTCACGCCTTACCGAGGTCACCAGTTGCCCCCCACG
The DNA here is from genome assembly GCF_029834395.1 of Sorex fumeus. Classification (NCBI taxonomy): domain Eukaryota; kingdom Metazoa; phylum Chordata; class Mammalia; order Eulipotyphla; family Soricidae; genus Sorex; species Sorex fumeus. The sequence continues at coordinate 4,876,794 of NW_026606144.1, read as the reverse complement.
AGCGGCTCTCCAGCACAGCCACAGCCCCAGAAGCACAAGGGCTTAATGCAGAACCCAGCAGCTTGGAGCAGAAAAGTGAAAGGACTATGCGTTAATCCAGGCAATCATTTCTGCCCAGAGGGGAAAGGGTGTTGCTCCCTTCCGCCCTCCTCCCTCTGGAAAGAAAGATGGCGGCCACATGGGAGCCTTGTGGACAGCAGGTATGAGCCGGGGGTGTGGGGGCGACTAAAACCTCATGGGAAGAGGGGCGTTCTGGTCCGTCCTTCACGCCCTACCGAGGTCACCAGTTGCCCCCCACGAGCGGCTCCCCAGCACGGCCACAGTCCCAGAAGCACAAGGACTTAATGCAGAACCCAGCAGCTTGGAGCAGAAAAGTGAAAGGACTATGCGTTAATCCAGGCCATCAAGTCTGCCGGAGGGGAAAGGGTGTTGTCCCATTCGCCCTCTCTTCTCTGGAAAGAAGGATGGCGGCCGCATGGGAGCCTTGTGGACAGCAGGTATGAGCCGGGAGTGTGGGGGCGACTAAAACCTCATGGGAAGGGGGGCGTTCCAGTCCGTCCTTCACGCCCTACCGAGGTCACCAGTCACCCCTCACGAGCGGCTCTCCAGCACGGCCACGGCCCCAGAAGCACAAGGACTTAATGCAGAACCCAGCAGCTTGGAGCAGAAAAGTGAACGGACTATGCGTTGATCCAGCCCATCAAGTCTGCTGGAGGGGAAAGGGTGTTGCCCCATTCGCCCTCTCCTCTCTGGAAAGAAAGATGGCGGCCACATGGGAGCCTTGTGGACAGCAGGTATGAGCCGGGAGTGTGGGGGCGACTAAAACCTCATGGGAAGGGGGGCGTTCCGGTCCGTCCTTCACGCCCTACCGAGGTCACCAGTTGCCCCCCACGAACGGCTCTCCAGCACGGCCACAGCCCCAGAAGCACAAGGGCTTAATGCAGAACCCAGCAGCTTGGAGCAGAAAAGTGAAAGGACTATGCGTTAATCCAGGCAATCATTTCTGCCCAGAGGGGAAAGGGTGTTGCTCCCTTCCGCCCTCCTCCCTCTGGAAAGAAAGATGGCGGCCACATGGGGGCCTTGTGGACAGCAGATATGAGCCGGGGGTGTGGGGGCGACTAAAACCTCATGGGAAGGGGGGCGTTCTGGTCCGTCCTTCACGCCCTACCGAGGTCACCAGTTGCCCCCCGCGAGCGGCTCTCCAGCACGGCCACGGCCCCAGAAGCACAAGGACTTAATGCAGAACCCAGCAGCTTGGAGCAGAAAAGTGAACGGACTCTGCATTGATCCAGGCCATCAAGTCTGCCGGAGGGGAAAGGGTGTTGCCCCATTCGCCCTCTCCTCTTTGGAAAGAAAGATGGCGGCCACATGGGAGCCTTGTGGACAGCAGGTATGAGCCGGGAGTGTGGGGGCGACTAAAACCTCATGGGAAGGGGGGCGTTTCGGTCCGCCCTTCACGCCCTACCGAGGCCACCGGCTGCCCCCCGCGAGCGGCTCTCCAGCACGGCCAGGACTCCAGAACACAGAAACCAATTTCTTAACTATCTGACTTTCAGTAGAAATACTTCCAGGGTCAATAGGTAAAAGAGCAGAAATCCAAAACCAACATTTAATTCTTGAACCCAGCCGTAGAAAGCAAATCACTTCACAATGCTTTTTCAGCATGTCTGATTTGGGGGGGGGGTAAACTCTAAATAATAGTGGTGAATCTTTTATTGAAACAATGAATCTAATCAAAGCAGATAGAGTGTTAACTAGAATTCATCTGCTTCACAGGGACGGGGAGGGGTGGGGGGTGGGGTTTTATTGGAGTTCTTCATGGTAAAAAATAAGTATTGGTAAAGGGAAATGTGTTTGATATTTGCATGACTGAGACATAAACCTGAAAGCTTTGTGACCTTTCCCACAGTGATTCAATAAATAAATTAAAAAAAAAAAAAAAAAAAAAAAAAAAGAATAGCACACCAGCCCGTGTGAACAGGCCGCGTAAACCAGTATTGCGGTACTTGGATATTTACCAGTGGTGTAACAAAATCCTGCCTTTAGTGGAGATTCGATGATTTCCAGATTGGCAGTGAATGAATGGAACATGCTGTACAGTAGATTCCAATCATTTCTAAATTCTTGGTTGTGGGGACAGGAAAATGAAGAGCTGACCAGTGTTCATTGGATAGCCAGTTGAACAGCACTGCTCTGAGGGTGATCAGGAGAATGAAAACGAGCAGTTTGTTACTTGTTTATTCAGCAGTGGTGTAACGAAAGCCTGCCTTGTGTGGAGATTCAGATGAATTCCAGATTCGCAGTGAATGAGTGGAACATTCTGAAGTGGAGATTTTAATGGTTTCTGAAGTCTGGGTTATGTGAACAGGATAAAGAAGAGGTGACCAGGGTCGATTGGACAGCCAGTTGAATAGCACGACTCCGACTGTGAACACGCCTATGAAAACCAGCATTGGTTACTTGGACATTCACCAGTGGTGTAACGAAAGCTTGCCTGGAGTGTAGTTTCCATGAATTCGATATTGGCAGGAATGAATGGAACATTCCGTAGGAGAGATTCCAATGATTTCTGAAGTCTGGGTTTTGCGTACAGGAAAATGAAGCGAAGAGCAGAGAAGAATGGATAGCCTGTCGAACAGCAGATAGCGACTTTGAACTGGCTGCTGAAAACCAACAATGTGTTACTTGGATCTTCAACAGTGGTTTCAAGTAATCCTGCCTGGAATGGAGATTCGAAGAATTCCTGATTGGGAGTGAATGTATGGAACATTCTGTAGTGGAGATTCCAATTACTTCTGAAGTCTGGGTTTTGTGGACAGGAAAATGAAGAGCTGACCAGGGTTGAGTGGATAGGCAGTTGGACAGCACGCCTGCGAGTGTGATAATGCCTCTGAAATCCAGCATGTGATTCCTTGGACATCATCAGTGGTGTAACGAAATCCTGCCTGGAGTGGAGATTCGATTAATTCCAGATTGGCAGTGAATGAATGGAACATTCTGTACAGGAGATTCCAATCATTTCTGAAGTCTAGGATGTGGGGACAGGAAAATGAAGAACTGATCAGGGTTCACTGGATAGCCACTTGAACAGCATGCCTCTGAGGGGGATCAGGACAATGAAAACGAGCAGTGTGTTACTTGGACATTCAAGAGTCGTGTAACGAAAGCCTGCCTGGAGTGGAGATTCAGATGAATTCCAGATTCGCAGTGAATAAATGGAACGTTCTGTAGTGGACATTCCAATTATTTCTGAAATTCGTTGTGTGTGTACATGAAAATGAAGATCATAACAGGTTAGAATGGATAGCCAGTTGAATAGCAGGCCTCCGAGAATGAACAGTCCTCTGAAAACGAGCATTGGTTTACTAGGACATAAACAAGTGGTATAACGAATGCGGTCATGGAGTGGAAGTTCAGATGAATTCCCGATTGGCAGTGAATGAATTGAACATTCTGTAGTGGATATTCCAATGTTTTCTGCCATGTGGGTTGTTTGGAAAGTAAAAGAAAGACTTGACCACTGTGGAGTGGATATCCAGTTGAATAGCATGCATGCGAGTGTGAACAGTATGCTGAAAACCAGCAATGTGTTACTTAGACATTCAACAGTGGTGTAAAGAAAGGCTGCTTGGAGTGTAGGTTCCAAGATTTCCAAATAGGCAGTGAATGAATGGAACATTCTGTAGTGGAGATTCCAATGGTTACTGAATTCTACGTTGTATGGACAAGAAACTGTGGAGCTTACCAGGTGGGATTTCATAGCCAGTTGAAGACCAGGGCTGCGAGAATAAACAGTCCTCTAAAAACCAGCATTGGGTTACATGGACATGCACCAGTGGTATAACGAATGCGTTCATGGAGTGGAGGTTCAGATGAATTCCCGATTCGCAGTGAATGAGTTGAATATTCTGTAGTGGATATTCCAATGATTTCTGTCGTGTGGGTTGTTTGGACAGGAAAAGAAAGACTTGACCACTCTGGAGTTGATAACCAGTTGAATAGCATGCATGCGAGTGTGAGCAGTATGCTGAAAACCAGCAATGTGTTACTTAGACATTCACCAGTGGTGTAAAGAAATCCTGCCTGGAGTGTAGGTTCCAAGAATTCCAAATAGGCAGTGAATGAATGGAACATTCTGTAGTGGAGATTCCAATGGTTTCTGAATTCTACGTTGTATGGACAAGAAAATGAAGAGTTACCAGGTGGGATTTGATAGCCAGTTGAAGACCAGTCCTGCGAATTTGAACAGGCTGCTGAAAACCACCATTGGGTTAATTGAATATTCACCTGTGGTGTAAAGAAATCCTGTCCGCAGTGGAGATTCGATGAATTCCAGATTGGCAGTGAATGAATGGAATATTCTGAAGTGGAGATTCTAATGGTTACTGAATTCTGGGTTATGTGAACAGGAAAAAGTAGAGCTGACCAGGGTTTAGTGGACAGCCAGTTGACCAGCACGACTCCGAGTGTGAACACTCCTATGAAAACCAGCATTGGTTATTGGACATTCACCAGTGGTGTAACGAAAGCTTGCCTTTAGTGGAGATTCGAAGAACTTCAGATTAGCAGTGAATGAGTTGAATATTCTGTAGTGGAGATTCAAATGATTTCGAAAGTCTGGGTTGTGTGGACAGGAAACGGAAGAGCTGACCAGGTTGGAGTGGATTGCCTTTTCAACAGCACGCCTGGGAGTTTGAAGCAGACGCTGGAAAACAGCATTAGGTTACTTGGACATTCTCCAATGGTGCAGCGAAAGCATGCCTGGAGTGGAGATTCCATGAATTCGGTATTGGCAGGGAATGAATGGAACATTCCGTAGGAGAGATTCCAATGATTTCTGATGTCTGGGTTTTGTGTACAGGAAAATGAAGAGCAGAGCAGGGAAGAGTGGATAGCCTGTTGAACAGCAGACTGCGACTTTGAACTGGCTGCTGAAAACCAACATTGCGTTACTTGGATATTCACCAGTGGTGTCAAGGAGTCCTGCCTGGAGTGGAGATTCGATGAATTCCCGATTGGGAATGAATGAATGGAACATTCTGTTTTGGAGATTCCAATTACTTCTGTAGTCAGGTTGAGTGGACACGAAAATGAAGAGCTGATCAGGTTGGAGAGGATAGGCACTAGAATAGCACACCAGCGAGTGTGAACAGGCCGCGAAAAACAGCATTGTGGTACTTGGATATTGACCAGTGGTGTAACGAAATCCTGCCTGGAGTGGAGATTCGATGAATTCCAGATTGGAAGTGAAAGAATGGAACATTCTGGACAGGAGATCCCAATCATTTCTGAAGTCTAGGTAGTGGGGACAGGAAAATGAAGAGCTGACCAGGGTACAGTGGATAGCCAGTTGAACAGCACGCCTCCCAGGGGGATCAGGACAATAAAAACGAGCAGTGTGTTATTTGGACATTCAACAGTGGTGTAAAGAAAGCCTGCCTGGAGTGGAGATTCAGATGAATTCCAGATTCACAGTGAATTAAAGGACCGTTGTGTAGTGGACATTCCAATTATTTCTGAAATCCGATGTGTGTGGACAGGAAAATGAAGAGCAAAACAGGTGAGAATGGATAGCCAGTTGAACACCAGGTCTGCGATAATGAACATTCCTCTGAAAACCAGCATTGGGTTTCTTGGACATGCACCAGTGGTATAATGAATGCGTTCACGGAGTGGAGGTTCAGATGAATTCCCGATTCGCAGTGAATGAATTGAACATTCTGTAGTGAATATTCCAATGATTTCTGTCGTATGCGTTGTTTGGACATTAAAAGAAAGACTTGACCACTGTGCGAGTTTGAACAGTATGCCGAAAACCAGCAATGTCTTACTTGGATATTCACCAGTGGAATAATGAAAGCCTGCCTGGAGTGTAGTTTCCAAGAATTCCAAATAGGCAGTGAATGAATGGAACATTCTGTAGTGGAGATTCCAATGGTTTCTGAATTCTACGTTGTATGGACAAGAAACTGAAGAGCTTACCAGGTGGGATTTGATAGCCAGTTGAAGACCTGGCCTGCGAGAATAAACAGTCCTCTGAAAACCAGGATTGGGTTACTTGGACATTCACTAGAGGTATAACGAATGCGTTCATGGAGTGGAGGTTTAGATGAATTCCCGATTCGCAGTGAATGAATGGAACATTCTGTACTGGAGATTCCAATGGTTTCTGAATTCTACGTTGTATGGACAAGAAAATGAAGAGCTTACCAGGTGAGATATGATAGCCAGTTGAAGACCAGGCCTGCGAGAATAAACAGTCCTCAGAAAACCAGCATTGGGTTACTTGGACATTCACCAGTGTTATAACGAATACGTTCATGGAGTGCAGGTTCAGATGAATTCCCGTTTCGCATTGAAGGAATTGAACATTCTGTAGTGGATATTCCAATGTTTTCTGTTGTGTTGGCTGTTTGGACAGTAAAAGAAAGGCTTGAACACTGTGAAGTGGATAGCCTGTTGAATTGCATGCATGCGAGTGTGAACAGTTCGCTGAAAACCAGCAATGTGTTTCTAGGACATTCACCAGTGTTGTAATGAAAGACTGCCGGGAGTGTAGGTTCCAAGAATTCCAAATAGTCAGTGAATGAATGGAACATTCTGTAGTGGAGATTCCAATGGTTTCTGAATTCTACGTTGTATGGACAAGAAACTGAGGGGCTTACCAGGTGGAATTTGCTAGCCAGTTGAAGACGAGGTCTGCGAATTTGTACAGGCTGCTGAAAACCACCATTGGGTTGCTTGAATATTCACCAGTGGTGTAAAGAAATCCTGTCTGCAGTGGAGTTTCGATGAGTTCCAGATTGGCAGTCTGTGAAGGGAACATCCTGAAGTGGAGAATCTTATGGTTTCTGAAGTCTGGGTTATGTGAACAGGAAAAAGAAGAGGTGACCAGGGTTGGGTCGACAGCCAGTTGAACAGCACGTCTCCGAGTGTGAACACGCCTATGCAAACCAGCATTGGTTGCTTGGACATTCAACAGTGGTGTAACGAAAGATTGCCTGGGGTAGAGATTCGATGAACTTCAGATTAGCAGTGAATGTGTGGAATATTCTGTAGTGGAGATTGAAATGATTTCGAAAGTCTGGGTTTTGTGGACAGGAAACGGAAGGGCCTACCAGGTTGGAGTGGATTGCCTTTTCAACAGCACGCCTGGGAGTGTGAAGCGGACACTGGAAAACTGCATTAGGTTACTTGGTCATTCTCCAATGGTGCAAGGAAAGCATGCCTGAAGTGAAGATTCCATGAATTCAATATTGGCAGGGAATGAATGGAACATTCCGTAGGAGAGATTCCAATGATTTCTGAAGTCTGGGTTTTGTGTAGAGAAAATGTATAGCAGAGCAGGGTAGAGTGGATAGCCTGTTGAACAGCAGACTGCGACTTTAAACTGGCTGCTGAAAACCAACATTGGGTTACTTGGATATTCACCAGTGGTGTGAAGGAATCCTGCCTGAAGTGGAGATTCGATGAATTCCCGATTGGGAGTGAATGAATGGAACATTCTGTGGTGGAGATTCCAATTACTTCTGAAGTCTGGGTTTTGTGGTCAGGAAAATGAAGAGCTGACCAGGGTTGAGTGGATAGGCAGTTGGACAGCACGCCTGCGAGTGTGATCATTCCTCTGAAATCCAGCATTGGATTCCTTGGACATCATCAGTGGTGCAACGAAAGCCTGCCTGGCGTTTTAGATTCGATGAATTCCAGATTGGAATTGAATCAATGGAACAGTCTGTAGAGGAGATTGCAATGAATTCTAAAGTATGGTTTGTGTGGACAGGAATAGAATAATCTGACCACTGTGTAGTGGACTGCCAGTTGTCTATCACGTTTGCAAGTGAGAACAGAACGCTGAAAATCAGCATTCAGTTACTTCGATATTCACCAGTCCTGTAACTAAACTCTGACTGGAGTGGAGATTCGATAAATTCCAGATCGGCAGTGAATGAATGGAACATTCTGTAGTGGAGATTATAATGGTTTCTGAAGTCTAAGTTATGTGGACAGGAAAATGTAGAGCTGACCAGGGTTGAGTGGATAGTCAGTTGAACAGCACTCCTGCGAGTGTGAACAGGCCGCTAAAAAGCAGCCTTGGGTTACGTGTACATTCAACACTAGTGAAACGAAATCCGACCTGGAGTGGAGATTCGATGAATTCCAGATTGGGAGTGAATGAATGGAACATTCTGTAGTGGAGATTCCAATGAATTTTGAAGTCTGGGTTGAGTGGACAGGAAAATGAAGAGCTGATCAGGTTGGAGAGGATAGCCAGTAGAATAGCACACCAGAGAGTGTGAACAGGCCGCGAAACACCAGCATTGGGTTACTTGGATATTGACCAGTGGTGTACTGAAATCCTGCCTGGAGTGGAGATTCGATGAATTCCAGATTGGCAGTGAATGAATGGATCATTCTGTACAGGAGTTTCCAATCATTTCTGAAGTCTAGGTAGTGGGGACAGGAAAATGAAGAGCTGACTAGGGTTCAGTGGATAGCCAGTTGAACAGCATGCCTCCGAGAGGGATCAGGACAATGAAAACGAGCAGTGTGTTGCTTGGACATTCAACAGTGGTGTAACGAAAGCCTGCCTGGAGTGGAGATTCAGATGAATTCCAGATTCGCAGTGAATGAATGAAACGTTCTGTAGTGGAGATTCCAATTATTTCTGAAATCCGATGTGTGTGACAGGAACATGAAGAGCAAAGCAAGTTAGAATGGATAGGCAGTTGAACAGCAGGCCTGCAAGAATGAATAGTCCTCTGAAAACCAGCATTGGGTTACTTGGACATTCTCCAGTGGTATAACGAATGCGTTCATGGAGTGGAGGTTCAGATGAATTCCCGATTCGCAGTGAATGAATTGAACATTCTGTAGTGGATATTCCAATGATTTCTGTCGTGTGGGTTGTTTGGACAGTAAAAGAAAGACTTGACCACTGTGGAGTGGATAGCCTGTTGAATAGCATGCATGCGAGTGTGAACAGTACGCTGAAAACCAGCAATGTGTTTCTTGGACATTCACCAGTGGTGTAAAGAAATCCTGCCTGGAGTGTAGCTTCCAAGAATTCCAATTAGGCAGTGAATGAATGGACCATTCTGTAGTGGAGATTCCAATGGTTTCTGAATTCTACGTTGTATGGACAAGAAACTGAAGAGCTTACCAGGTGGTATTTCATAACCAGTTGAAGACCAGGCCTGCGAATTTGTACAGGCTGCTGAAAACCACCATTGGGTTACTTGAATATTCACCAGTGGTGTAAAGAAATCCTGTCTGCAGTGGAGATTCGATGAGTTCCAGATTGGCAGGGAATGAATGGAACATTCTGAAGTGGAGATTCTAATTGTTTCAGAAGTCTGGGTTATGTGAACAGGAAAAAGAAGAGCTGACCAGGGTTGAGTGGACAGCCAGTTGAACAGCACGACTCCGAGTGTGAACACGCCTATGAAAACCAGCATTGGTTACTTGGACATTCAGCAATGGTGTAAAGAAAGCTTGCCTGGAGTGGAGATTCGAAGAACTTCAGATTATCAGTGAATGTGTGGAATATTCTGTAGTGGAGATTCAAATGATTTCGAAAGTCTGGGTTGTGTGGACAGGAAACGGAAGAGCTGACCAGGTTGGAGTGGATTGCCTTTCAACAGCACACCTGGGAGTGTGAAGTGGACGCTGGAAAACTGCATTTAGGTTACTTAGACATTCTCCAATGGTGCAACGAAAGCTTGCCTGGAGTGGAGATTCAATGAATTCCAGATTGGCAGTAAATGAATGGAACATACTGTACAGGAGATTCCAATCATTTCTGAAGTCTAGGTAGTGGGGACAGGAAAATGAAGAGCTGACCTGGGTCCAGTGGATAGCGAGTTGAACAGCACGCCTCCGAGGGGGATCAGGATAATGAAAATGTGCAGTGTGTTACTTGGACATTCAACAGTGGTGTAACGAAAGCCTGCCTTGAGTGGAGATTCAGTTGAATTCCAGATTCGCAGTGAATAAATGGAACGTTCTGTAGTGGAGATTCCAATTATGTCTGAAATCCGATGTGTGTGGACAGGAAAATGAAGAGCAAAACAGGTTAGAATGGATAGCCAGTTGAACAGCAGGTGTGCGAGAATGAACAGTCCTCTGAATACCAGCATTGCGTTACTTGGACATTCACCAGTGTTATAACGAATGCGTTCATGGAGTGGAGGTTCAGATGAATTCCCGATTCGCAGTGAATGAAATGAACATTTTCTAGTGGATATTCCAATGATTTCTGTCGTGTGGGTTGTTTGGACAGTAAAAGTAAGACTTGACCACTGTGGAGTGGATAGCCTGTTGAATAGCATGCATGTGAGTGTGAACAGTATGCTGAAAACCAGCAATGTGTTACATAGACATTCACAGGTGGTGTAATGAAAGCCTGCCTGGAGTGTAGGTTCCAAGAATTCCAAATACGCAGTGAATGAATGGAACATTCTGTAGTGGAGATTCCAATGGTTTCTGAATTCTACGTTTTATGGACAAAAAACTGCAGAGCTTACCAGGTGGGATTTTATAGGCAGTTAAATACCAGGCCTGCGAGAATAAACAGTCCTCTGAAAACCAGCATTGGGTTACTTGGACATTCACCAGTGGTATTACGAATGCGTTCATGGAGTGGAAGTTCAGATGAATTCCCGATTCGCAGTGAATGAATTGAACATTCTGTAGTGGATATTCCAATAATTTCTGTCGTGTGGGTTGTTTGGACAGTAAAACAAAGACTTGACCACTGTGGCGTTGATAACCAGTTGAATAGCATGCATGCGAGTGTGAACAGTATGCTGAAAACCAGCAATGTGTTACTTGGACATTCACCAGTGGTGTAAAGAAATCCTGCCTGGATTGTAGCTTCCAAGAATTCCAAATAGGCAGTGAATGAATGGAACATTCTGTAGTGGAGATTCCAATAGTTTCTGAATTCTACGTTGTATGGATAAGAAAATGAAGAACTTACCAGGTGGGATTTTATAGCCAGTTGAAGACCAGGCCTGCGAATTTGAACAGGCTGCTGAAAACCACCACTGGGTTACTTGAAAATTCACCAGTGGTGTAAAGAAATCCTGTCTGCAGTGGAGATTCGATGAATTCCAGATTGGCAGTAAATGAATGGAACATTCTGAAGTGGAGATTCTAATGGTTTCTGAAGTCTGGGTAATGTGAACAGGAAAAAGACGAGCTGACCAGGTTTGAGTGGACAACCAGTTCAACAGCAAGACTCCGAGTGTGAACACGACTATGAAAACCAGCATGGGTTACTTGGACATTCACCAGTGGTGTAACGAAAGCTTGCCTGGAGTGGAGATTTGAAGAACTTCAGATTAGCAGTGAATGAGTGGAATATTCTGTAGTGGAGATTCAAATGATTTCGAAAGTCTGGGTTTTGTGGACAGTAAATGGAAGAGCTGACCAGGTGGGAGTGGATAGCCCGTTGAACAGCACGCCTAGGAGTGTGAATCGGACGCTGGAAAACAGCATTAGGTTACTTAGACATTCTCCAATGGTGCAACGAAAGCATGCCTGGAGTGGAGATTCAATGAATTCGATATTGGTAGGGAATGAATGCAACTTTCCGTAGGAGAGATTCCAATGATTACTGAAATCTGGGTTTTGTGTACAAGAAATTGAAGGGCAGAGCAGTGAAGTGTGGATAGCCTGTTGAACAGCAGACTGCGAATTTGATCTGGCTGCTGAAAACCAACATTGGGTTACTTGGATATTCAACAGTGGTGTAAAGGAATCCTGCCTGCATTGGAGATTACATGAATTCCAGATTGGCAGTGAATGTATGGAACATTCTAAAGTGGAGATTCTAATGGCTTCTGAATTCTGCGTTAAGTGAACAGGAAAAAGAAGAGCTGACCAGGGTTGAGTGCACATCCATTTGAACAGCACGAGTCTGAGTGTGAACACGCCTATTAAAACCAGCATTGGATTCCTTGGACATTCACCAGTGGTGTAACGAACGCTTGCCTGGGGTGGAGATTCGAAGAACTTCAGATTAGCTGTGAATGAGTGGAATATCCTGTAGTGGAGATTCAAATGATTTCGAAAGTCTGGGTTGTGTGGACAGGAAATGGAAGAGCTGACCAGGTTGGAGTGGATAGCCCGTTGAACAGCACCCTTGGGAGTGTGAAGCGGACGCTGGAAAACAGCATTAGGTTACTTGGACATTCTCCAATGGTGCAACGAATGTATGCCTGGAGTGGAGATTTCCTGAATTCGATATCGGCAGGGAATTAATGGAACATTTCGTAGGAGAGATTTCAATGATTTTTGAAGTCTGGGTTTTGTGTACAGGAAAATGAAGAGCAGAGCAGTGAAGAGTGGACAGCGTGTTCAACAGCAGACTGCGACTTTGAACTGGCTGCTGAAAACCAACATTGGGTTACTTGGATGTTCACCAGTGGTGTAAAGGAATCCTGCATGGAGTGGAGATTCGCTGAACTCCCAATTGGGAGTGAATGAATGGAATATTCTGTAGTGGAGATTCCAATTACTTCTGAAGTCCGGGTTTTGTGGACAGGAAAATGAAGACCTGAACAGTGTTGAGTGGATAGGCAGTTGAACAGCACGCCTGCGAGTGTGATCATGCCTCTGGAATCCAGCATGGGATGCCTTGGACATCATCAGTGGTGTAACGAAAGCCTGCCTGGAGTTGGAGATTCGATGAATTCCAGATTGGAATTGAGCAATGGAACAGTCTGTAGTGGAGATTCCAATGAATTCTGAAGTATGATTTGTGTGGAGAGGAAAAGAATAATCTGACCAATGTGTAGTGGATTGCCAGTTCAAGAGCACGTCTGCGAGTGAGAACAGAATGCTGAAAATCAGCATTCAGTTACTTAGATATAAACCAGTTGTGTAACTGAATTCTGCCTGGAGTGGAGATTCGATAAATTCCAGATCGTCAGTGAATGAATGAACATTCTGTAGTGGAAATTATAATGGTTTCTGAAGACTAAGTTATGTGGACAGGAAAATGTAGAGCTCAGCAGGGTTGAGTGGATAGCAGTTGAAGAGCACTCCTGCGAGTGTGAACAGGCCGCTGAAAAGCAGCCTTGGTTTACTTGTACTTTCAACACTAGTGAAACGAAATCCGACCTGGATTGGAGATTCGATGAATTCCAGTTTGGGAGTGAATGAATGGAACATTCAGTAGTGGAGATTCCATTGATTTTTGAAGTCTGGGTTGAGTGGACAGGAAAATGAAGAGCTGATCAGGTTGGAGAGGATAGCCAGTAGAATAGCACACCAGCGATTGTGAACAGGCCTCGTAAACCAGTATTGGGGTACTTGCATATTTTCCAGTGTTGTAACGAAATCCTGCCTGGAGTGGAGATTCGATGAATTCCAGATTGGCAGTGAATGAATGGAACATTCTGTACAGGAGATTTCAATCATTTCTGAAGTCTAGTTTGTGGGGACAGGAAAATTTAGAGCTGACCAGGGTTCAGTGTATAGCCACTTGAACAGCACCCCTCTGAGGGGGATCAGGAGAATGAAAATGAGCAGTTTGTTACTTGTACATTCAGCAGTGGTGTAACGAAATCCTGCCTTGTGTGGAGATTCAGATGAATGACAGATTCACAGTGAATGAATGGAACGTTCTGTAGTGGAGATTCCAATTATTTCCGAAATCCGATGTGTGTGGACAGGAAAATGAAGAGCAGACCAGGTTAGAATGGATAGCCAGTTCAATAGCAGGCCTGCGAGAATGAACAGTCCTCTGAAAACCAGCACTGTGTTACTTGGACATTCACCAGTGGTATAACGAATGCGTTAGTGGAGTGGAGGTTCTGATGAATTCCCGATTCGCAGTGAATGAATAGAACATTCTGTAGTGGATATTCCAATGATTTCTGTCATGTGGGATGTTTGGACAGGAAAAGAAAGACTTGACCGCTGTGGAGTGGTTAGCCAGTTGAATAGCATGCATGCGAGTGTGAACAGTATGCTGAAAACCAGCAATGTGTTACTTGGATATTCAACAGTGGTGTAAAGAAATCCTCTCTGCAGTGGAGATTCGAAGAATTCCAGATTCGCAGTGAATGAGTGGAACATTCTAAAGTGGAGATTCTAATGGTTTCTGAAGTCTGGGTTATGTGAACAGGATAAAGAAGAGCTGACCAGGGTCGATTGGACAGCCAGTTGAACACCAAGACTCCGAGTGTGAACACGCCTATGAAAACTAGCATTGGTTACTTGGACATTCACCAGTGGTTTAACGAAAGCTTGCCTGGAGTGGAGATTCCATGAATTCGATATTGGCAGGGAATGAATGGAACATTCCATAGGAGAGATTCCAATGATTTCTGAAGTCTGGGTTTTGCGTACCGGAAAATGAATAGAAGAGCAGGGAAGAGTGGATAGCCTGTTGAACAGCAGATAGCGACTTTGAACTGGCTGCTGAAAACCAACATTGTGTTACTTGGATATTCAACAGTGGTGTCAAGTAAACCTGCCTGGAGTGGAGATTCTATGAATTCCCGATTGGGAGTGAAGGAATGGAACATTCTGTAGTGGAGATTTCAATTACTTCTGAAGTCTGGGTTTTAGGGACAGGAAAATGAAGAGCTGACCAGGGTTGAGTGGATATGCAGTTGGGTAGCACGCCTGAAAGTGTGATCATGCCTCTGAAATCCAGCATTGGATTCATTGGACATCATCAGTGGTGTAATGAATGCCTGCCTGGAGTTGGAGATTCGATGAGTTCCATATTGGAATTGAATCAATGGAACAGTCTGTAGTGGAGATTCCAATGAATTTTGAAATATGGTTTGTGTGGACAGGAAAAGAATAATCTGACCACTGTGTATTGGATTGCCCGATCAACAGCACGTCTGCGAGTGAGAACAGAACGCTGAAAATCAGCATTCAGTTACTTAGATATTCACCACTCGTGTAACTAAAGTCTGCCTGGAATGGAGATTCGTTGAATTCCAGATCGGCAATGAATGAATGGAACATTCGGTAGTGGAGATTCCATTGAATTTTGAAGTCTGTGTTGAGTGGACAGGAAAATGAAGAGCTCATCAGGTTGGAGAGCATAGCCAGTAGAATAGCACACCAGCGAGTGTGAATAGGCCGCGAAAAACCAGCATTGGTGTACTTGGATATTGACCAGTGTTGTACCCAAATCCTGCCAGGAATGGAGATTCGATGAATTCCAGATTGGCAGTGAATGAATGGAACATTCTGTACAGGAGATTCCAATCATTTCTGAAGTCTAGGTAGTGAAGACAGGAAAATGAAGAGCTGACCAGGGTTCAGTGGATAGCCAGTTGAACAGCACGCCTCCGAGGGGGATCAGGACAATGAAAACGAGCAGTGTGTTACTGGGACATTTAAGAGTGGTGTAACGAAAGCCTGCCTGTAGTGGAGATTCAGATGAATTCCAGATTCGCAGTGAATAAATGGAACGCTCTGTAGTGGAGATTCCAATTATTTCGGACATACGATGTCTGTGGACATGAACATGAAGAGCAAAACAGGTTAAAATGAATAGCCAGTTGAACAGCAGTCCTGCGAGAATGAACAGTCCTCGGAAAACCAGCATTGGGTTACTTGGACATTCACCAGTAGTATAACGAATGCGTTCATGGAGTGGAGGCTCAGATGAATTCCCGATTCGCAGTGAATGAATTGAACATTTTGTAGTGAATATTCCAATGATTTCTGTCGTGTGGGTTGTTTGGACAGTAAAAGAAAGACTTGAGCACTGTGGAGTTGATAACCAGTTGAATAGCATGCATGCGAGTGTGAACAGTATGCTGAAAACCAGCAATGTGTTTCTTGGACATTCACGAGTGGTGTAAAGAAAGCTTGCCTGGAGTGTAGGTTCCAAGATTTTCAAATAGGCAGTGAATGAATGGAACATTCTGTAGTGGATATTCCAATGGTTTCTGAATTCTACGTTGCATGAACAAGAAACTGAAGAGCTTTCCAGGTGGGATTTGAGAGCCAGTTGAAGACCAGGCCTGCGAGAATAAACATTCCTCTGAAAACCAGCATTGGTCTACTTGGACATGCACCAGTGGTAGAACGAATGTGTTCATGGAGTGGAGGTTCAGCTGAGTTTCCGATTCGCAGTGAATGAATTGAACATTCTGAGGTGGATATTCCAATAATTTCTGTCGTGTGGGTTGTTTGGACAGTAAAATAAAGACTTGACCACTGTGGAGTTGATAACCAGTTGAATAGCATGCATGCGAGTGTGAACAGTATGCTGAAAACCAGCAATGTGTTACTTGGACATTCACCAGTGGTGTAAAGAAAGCCTGCCTGGAGTGTAGGTTCCAAGATTTCCAAATAGGCAGTGAATGAATGGAACATTCTGTAGTGGAGAGTCCAATGGTTTCTGAATTCTACGTTGTGTGGACAAGAAACTGAAGAGCTTTCCAGGTGGGATTTGATAGCCAGTTGAAGACCAGGCCTGCTGAAAACCACCATTGGGTTACTTTAATATTCACCAGTGGTGTAAAGAAATCCTGTCTTCAGTGGAGTTTCGATGAATTCCAGATTGGCAGTGAATGAATGGAACATTCTGAAGTGGAGATTCTAATGGTTTCTGAAGTCTGGGTTATGTGAACAGGAAAAAGAAGAGCTGACCAGGGTGAGTGGACAACCAGATGAACAGCACGACTCCGAGTGTGAACATGCCTATGAAGACCAGCATTGGTTTCTTGGACATTCACCAGTGGTGTAACGAAAGCTTGCCTGGAGTGGAGATTCGAGGAACTTCAGATTAGCAGTGGATGAGTGGAATATTCTGTAGTGGAGATTCAAATGATTTCGAAAGTCTGGGTTGTGTGGACAGTAAATGGAAGAGCTTACCAGGTTGGAGTGGATAGCCCGTTGAACAGCACGCCTGGGACTGTGAAGCAGACGCTGGAAAACAGCATTAGGTTACTTGGACATTCTCCAATGGTGCAACGAAAGCATGCCTGGAGTGGAGATTCCATGAATTCGATATTGGCAGGGAATGAATGGAACCTTCCGGAGGAGAGATTCCAATGATTTGTGAAGTCTTGGTTTGGTGTACAGGAAAATGAAGAGCAGTGCAGGGAAGAGTGGATGGCCTGTTGAACAGGAGACTGCGACTTTGAACTGGCTGCCGAAAACCTACATTGCGTTACTTGGATATTCACCAGTGGTTTCAAGGAATCCTGCCTGGAGTGGAGATTCGATGAATTCCCGATTGGGAGTGAATGAATGGAACATTTTGTTGTGGAGATTCCAATTACTTCTGAAGTCTGGGTTTTGTGGACAGGAAAATGAAGGGCTGACCAAGGTTGTGTGGATAGGCAGTTGGACAGCACGCCTGCGAGTGTGATCATGCCTCTGAAATCCAGCATTGGATTCCTTGGACATCATCAGTCGTGTAACAATAGCCTGCCTCTAGTTGGAGATTCGATGAATTCCAGATTGGAATTGAAACTATGGAACAGTCTGTAGTGGAGATTTCAATGAAATCTGAAGTATGGTTTGTGTGGACAGGAAAAGAATAATCTGACCACTGTGTAGTGGATTGCCAGTTCAAACGCACGTCTGCGAGTGAGAACAGAACGCTGAAAATCAGCATTCACTTACTTAGATATTCACCAGTCTTGTAACTGAAGTCGGCTTGGAGTGGATATTCGATGAATTCCAGATCGGCAGTGAATGAATGGAACATTCTGTAGTGGACATTATAATGGTTTTTGAAGTCTTAGTTATGTGGATAGGAAAATGTAGAGCTGACCATGGTTGAGTGGATAGTAAGTTGAACAGCACTCCTGCGAGTGTGAACAGGCCGCTGAAAAGCAGCCTTGGGTTACTTGTTCATTCAACACTAGTGAAACAGAATCCGGCCTGGAGTGGAGATTCGATGAATTCCAGATTGGGAGTGAATGAATGGAACATTCTGTAGTGAAGATTCCATTGAATTTTGTAGTCTGGGTTGAGTGGACAGGAAAAAGAAAAGCTGATCAAGTTGGAGAGGATAGGCAGTAGAATAGCACACCAGCGAGTGTGAACAGGCCGTGAAAAACCAGCATTGGGGTACTTGGATATTGACCAGTGGTGTACCAAAATCCTGCTTGGAGTGGAGATTCGATGAATTCCAGATTGGCAGTGAATGAATGGAACTTTCTGTACAGGAGATCCCAATCATTTCTGAAGTCTCGGTAGTGGAGACAGGAATATGAAGAGCTGACCAGGGTTCAGTAGATAGCCAGTGGAACAGCAAGCCTCCGAGGGTGATCAGGAGAATGAAAATGAGCAGTGTGTAACTTGGACATTCACGAGTGGTGTAACGAAATCCTGCCTGGAGTGGAGATTCAGATGAATTCCAGATTCGCGGTGAATAAATGGAACGTTCTGTAGTGGAGATTCCAATTATTTCCGAAATCCGATGTGTGTGGACAGGAAAATGAAGAGCAAAACAGGTTAGAATGGATAGCCAGTTGAACAGCAGGCCTGCGAGAATGAGCAGTCCTCTGAAAACCAGCATTGGGTTACTTGGACATTCACCAGTGGTATAACGAATGCGTTCATGGAGTGGAGGTTCAGATGACTTCCCGATTCGCAGTGAATGAATTGAACATTCTGTAATGGATATTCCAATGATTTCTGTCGTGTGGGTTGTTTGGACAGTAAAAGAAAGACTTGACCACTGTGGAGTGGTGCCGCAGACTTGCTTGGTCGAAGAGCACCAGACTGAGTAGGACCAGGTGAAGGTGCACAGGAAATTAGGAGATTCGGCGCATTGGACAGACAGACACCAACACAAGAGAGGTTGAGTTCTGCTGCGGTTTATTGCATCCAGAGTTCCTCTTTTTATATAGTTACAGAAACAACGTGGCAAAGCACACATTACATCAGGCCTTGGGTCATGTTTCCAAGACAACAGGGGGCACCTACACTTTCTGTTTTAAGATTAGGGCAAAAGATCCACTTGTTCTAATAAAATATGTGAGTGAAATATTATGTTCCTTATAATTCCTTAATTGTCTACTTTTACTGACATTAAGTTTTTATTTCCCTAAAAATGCCTACCCATAAACTAACGAAAATATCAGGACTTTATAAAAACTAATATTAACTCTGTGCTGGAGCGATAGCACAGCGGTAGGGCGTTCGCCTTACACGCGGCCAACATGGCCGACCCGAGTCGATTCCTCCGCCCCTCTCGGAGAGCCCGGCAAGCTACCGAGAGTATTCGATATGCCAAACACAGTAACAACAATGTCTCCAATGGAGACGTTACTGGGCCCGCTCGAGCAAATATTAACTCTACTAGCAAGCATCTTTCCAAGGCCAAAAGTTAAATCAAGATATTTAACAAGCAGGCTCCTATACCCACAGAATTGCAAGTGAAGACTGCATGTCAGAGGCGCCTAGAAAACAGTGAAACGGGCCTGCCGGAGGCATGCTCCCACAGAATGTCAGGTGAAGACTGCATGTCAGAGGCGCCTATAAAAACAGTTAAAGGGGGCTGCCGGAGGCATACACCCGTAGGTCACGAACCTTCCCTTCCCAGGGACCCAGGCCCTTGCCTGAGCCCCTTGCAGCATGTTGCTACGTGGGCGACACCGTTACCGCCGTGGCAATTCCTCCCTTTTTACTTTTTAGACGCATGACATTCATGTCAACCCGAACCTTCTGCATAGGGCTACGTCGACGCCGTTACCGGCGTGGCAGTTCCTCCCTTTTTATTTTTCAGACGCATGGCATACATGTCAACGCGAACCTTCTGAATAGAACGAAGCATGCTTCGGAAAAAACAGGGAAGAATAATAATAACTGCTCCTATTATTAAAGCCAATAGGGCAAAAACAATAATATAATGAATCCAATCAAATGGATTGAGGGCCTTCATGCTTTTAGTCAGACCAGAGGCTAGATCACTTAATTCAGATGTCTTATCATAAGCCTGGCTCATAGCTGCAATATCCCTCTGTATGCTCTCTAGGTCATGAGTAATAGATTGATCCTGCCAGACTCCAAGCAGGTGATGTTTAACCTTATTCCAATCAGAAGAAGTGTTATAAGGCAAAGGAGTGACACAGATGGTCCTAAATTGTTCATGACAACGAGTGTGCATCATTCTTTTAAGATTTTCAAGATCCTGACCAAGAGCCAGGACCACTTCTTCCAAAACATTAACCTTTGCTTCTAATTTCTTGTCAATAATTACTTGTTCAGATAAGGCAAATGTAACATTCTTATTCAATTCATTAACAAAATGAGCAGTATGAATTTCCTCAACTAAGGTAGCTGTGGCAATAGCAAAGGTGGTGATGATAGATATTAAGGCCGTAATG
Organism: Sorex fumeus; assembly: GCF_029834395.1. NCBI lineage: Eukaryota > Metazoa > Chordata > Mammalia > Eulipotyphla > Soricidae > Sorex > Sorex fumeus. The sequence goes on along the minus strand of NW_026606144.1, from coordinate 4,856,467 downwards.
CCAAGAATCAAAGCAGCCACAAACCGTTTAGGTCGAATTAAAGCATGTAATTCCTTGAGGACCTGGGTAGCAGAATTATCATACCAGGTCATGTTGGGCAAATGTTCGGGCAGCATGACAAAAGATGGCCTCTGGACAATCAACATAATATCCTTATTAGGATCATGGTTGGGAGAAACACAATTGGTTAATTCACAATTTCGACAGGCCACATGATAAGAATTGGAACCAAAAGGAATAATATACATATCATCATGATTTGCCAACAATAAAGCATATGGATAGGATACACAACTTCTCACTGCCAATGCAGTATAAGAGGCCTGTCCAGGGCGTTTCTGAAGAATCATGTTATAGGCGGCTGTAAGGTGGAACAGATCACGATGGACTTTTTGACAGGCAGGAGTCTTAGCCACCCAAACGGTCTCCACATAGCCGGGCGAGAAGCAACGAGATAAAGGCTCGTCGGTTGAAGAGGAGAGTACAAAACCATGATACTTGTTAAGATTATTTTGTAAATGCTGCCTAATACATGATCCATTATTAGTGGAGGAGGAATAATCCCAAATAGTAACATTAGAAATAGCAGTGGGAGTATACTGTACGGCGGTTGAGTCAAAACCGCAATCCAACCATTTAGGAAAAGGAGAAAGGTTACTGTTCCAGAATTGATCAATATCCCGATATTTCTCTACACATTTTTCCAGAGGCATATTTGGATCTGAGACAAAGGCATCCTTACGAAATGGCGCACCCAATGTTGACATTTTTGTTTCCCACACCCAATGCTTGCCCTTATCGGGGGTTTCACCTTTCATTCTGCGAGGCGAATCAGTCAAGAAGGTACGATAACTGACACTCATACAACCCTGGGCACCATAATTTCCCAAGGCAAAGCAAATGGGAAGAGAATCTGAGTGACCAGAGAAATAAGTCAATGTAGACACATGTTTTCTATCAGATGAGTCCTGAAGGCCTCCCATGAGCTCAGAATGATTAGTAAGTACTTTAAGGGAGGTACTGTCAAGCCATCCCACAGGGTGTAACAATGGGGGACTGGGCACATAGGCCCAATAAGCAGTTGATGATGAATCCGCAGGGAGAGAAGGCATAACCTGTCCAACTAACAGTAAGGACATAGTTGCTAGGAAAACACATTCAGCTGTTGGTTTAGGCATCTTCTTCCTCGCTAGGGCTTTGGCATGCTGCATCAGTCTCCGGAATTGCGTCCAAGTCGGCAGGTCCTGTGGCTGAAACGACAGTCTTTCCATCTGCTTGACCAGGGACACTGTTGTCAGCTTTTTCTTCCTTTTTTCTTTGTGCCTGTGGTGCCGGCCTGACAAGGCGGTCCGGGATCCAGATGGGAGACTCGGCATCCTGAGGAAAAATACAAGCATAGCCTCGGCCTGAGGCAAGTAAAGGATCGGGCCCTTTCCATTGGCCCATAAGGAGGTCCTTTCAGAGCACGTTTGCTTGTGCCATGGGGGGCATCTGCCAGTGCCTTTGAGCAGGAGTCTGCCCATCAGAGTCGGCATTCAGGTGATTGATCACAAAAAGGGCATGGCTCAAAAGATGATGTGGTGAGTGATACTGCTGTGCATCTTGTAGACGCTGCAGTTGTATTTTTAAGACTTGATGAGCTCGCTCAATAATAGCCTGCCCTTGAGGATTGTAAGGAATGCCAGTGGCATGTAAGATACCCCATCGCTGGAGAAAAGAGACAAAGGACCTAGAGGTATAAGCAGGTCCATTATCTGTTTTGATATGTAATGGCCTTCCCATGATCATAAAGCATTGAAAGAGGTGTTGAATCACATCCTTCAGGGCCTCTCCTGTTCTTGCAGAGGCAAACATAAAATGAGAATAAGTATCAATAGTTACATGAACATACTTCATCCTTCCAAAAGAGGGGACATGGGTTACATCCATTTGCCAGAGGCTCAAAGGTCGTAGGCCTCGGGGGTTTACCCCCATTTTTGGCCCCCCTGAAGGAGGGGGACAATGAGCACATTCTTTGACAATATGCCGTGCCTGCTCTCTCGTGATTTTAAACATGTGTCTTAAAGCATTGGCGTTCTGATGATGTAGTGCGTGGCTCTCCTGAGCCTCTGTCACTGACAGTATGTGGCTTCTAGTTAATAAATCAGCCATGTGATTGCCCTGAGAAAGAGCCCCTGGCAGCTTAGTATGGCCTCTAATATGTCCCACATAGATCCGGTTAGTCCGGTTTTGCAAGATGGCCTGTAAATGTTTAAGTAAGGGGAGAATTGTTGAAGGTCCTGAGAGCAAGGCAGTCTCAATGTGTGGGAATAAATTAGCAACATATTTGGAATCAGTATAAAGATTCAAAGTTTGAGGAAAATGGGCTAAGGCAAGGTTCACTGCTTTAATCTCTGCTTGCTGAGCAGAGGTCTGCTCTCCGTGTTCTACAATGGGGTCTTGACCTTCAATATACACAGCAGAGGTGCCATTGGAGGAACCATCTGTAAACACAACTATACCTCCTGCTAACGGGACAGGAGAACATATTTTTGGAAAAATTAAATCAACTGACTTTATAAATTCTAGTAAAGGATCCTGGGGATAATGATATAGAATTTGTCCTGTATAACCCATTACAGCCAACACCCAATCATCTGATTCCTTATATAACATTTCGACTTGATCTTTATTAAAAGGAGTGACAATTATGTGGGGCTCCTGCCCAAACAATTCCCTAGATCTGATTCTACCTTTATAGATTATTTGAGACACCATAAAGGGCAAAGAGGCTACTGTCTTTTTCTGATGGTGAGGCAAGTGCAGCCATTCCAGGATACCTTGCTGCCACAAGCAGGCAGTTGGAGAGTAAGGTGTGGTGAACACGAGCAAATACCATGGTTGATTGTAATCTAACTGTTTAACCTTAGCCTTTTCCAATGCCTGTTCCACCAGCTGAATGTCTTTCAAAGCAGCAGGTGTTAATTCCCTTTTTGATGTTGGGTGACTGTCCCCCTTTAAGATGTCATATAGGGGATCCAAGTCTCCTGTGGTAATATGTAAATAATTTCTAATCCAGTGAATATTACCCAACAACTTCTGAAAATCATTTAGGGTTTTTAATTTATCAGTTTTTATGGAGGCCTTTTGAGGGACAATAAAGTCATTTTGGAACCACTGTCCCAGATATCCTATGGGCTTGTCACATTGGACTTTATCAGGAGCAATGACTAGCCCTTGAGCTATTAATTGTTCAATGGTATCATACAGAAGTTGCTGAGCCATATGCTCCTTTGGATGAGCTAGCAAAATATCATCCATATAATGAATGATATAGGCCTCTGGGTATTGCTGTCGAATTGGAGAAAGAGCCATATCAACATATTTTTGACATAGAGAAGGGCTATTTTTCATTCCTTGCGGCAGAACCTTCCATTGATAACGTCTGTAAGGCCGCTTATAATTGGTTGAGGGGATACTAAAAGCAAATCTTTGACAATCCTGGGGTTGTAACTTAATAGTAAAAAAGCAATCCTGCAAATCAATAACAATAATTTTCCAATTTTGAGGAACGGAAACCGGTGATGGCAACCCAGGTTGCAAGGCCCCCATATCTTCCATAGTTACATTAATGGCTCTTAAATCCTGCAACAGTCTCCATTTTCCTGATTTCTTCTTTATTACAAATACAGGGGTATTCCAAGGGCTATTAGATTCCTCTATATGTCCTTTATCTAATTGTTCCTGCACTAATATTTCTAAAGCCTGTAATTTTTCATCAGGTAGGGGCCACTGACTCACCCACACAGGCTGATCATTCTTCCAAATAATAGGATCTGCAAAGATGTTAACTGCAGTGGCCCCTATAAAAAACTTTGTTCTTGTTCTGACTCATGTTCTTTAGCAGTCAGGACACAGCCTAGTGCCTTTAGCAGATCTCGTCCCCACAACGTAAAGGGTAGGGAGGCAATAACATAAGGCTGGATAGTTCCTTCTTTCCCATCTGCCCTCCAGGTTAAAATGGAGGAACTTACTATGGCTCCCATGACAGCTCCAACTCCCATAAGGGTGGCTCCAGTAGTGTGCACGGGCCATGAAGGAGGCCAGTCCCTACCGGCTATGCAGGTCTTATCAGCGCCGGTATCGAGCACTCCTCTAATCAGCTTTCCATTAATGTAAATAACTTTGAATGGTGCGAAATCCATCTCTTTAACCCAGGCAGCGACGTTGGCTGGAACCTCAGTCGCAACAGCTATGTCTGTGGACCCGAACTGTCCCGAGCCTCCGCTTCCTGTATGAACAGGTGTCGGCAAGGGAATATAGGGCAGTACTAACAGCTGCGCAATTCTCTGGCCTTTATGCAGCTGTACAGTTTCTTTCAAAGGTTTTACCATTACTTTTATGTCTGATTCAGTATCTGAATCAACCACCCCGGGCACAATTTCCAGATGTTTATTAATGTTGGAGCTTCTGCCAATGACAAGCCCCATGGTGCCGGGGGGCAGTGTGCCCTTGGTACCTGTTGGAATTACTGTAATGCCATCCCATTTAGATAATATAATATCAACAGGACAGGCCAAGTCCAGACCAGCACTCCCGGGTGTTCCTCTGGGTAGGGAGTGGATTGTAGGAGCATCTGTTTTTAACGGAGCCTTTTCCGCCGCTCCGTTCCCCTCTTTTTGTGTTGGGCTAAGGGGACGCCCCTCATCTAGTTTTTTGACTGTTCCTTATTTTTATTTTTATTCCCTGTCAGTAGCACTCCATCCTTGGTAAATTTAGACCTACATTCATTCTTCCAATGTCTACCTTTCCTACATTTAGGACACAGACCGGGCGGGCGAGAGCTCCGGTCCTTCTTCTCTGTACATTCTATCTGCATATGTCCCTGTTTTCCACACTTGTAGCACCGCGGCCCCGCATCCACACGGCCATCAAGTCCTTTCTTTACATAAGTCCCAAAGGACTGTCCCTTCATGGCAGCGGCATAAGAATGCCTTGAACAACAGCCGGGGAGGCATCAACACAGGCCTTAATATAATCCTGAATAGTCCCTGTCTTCCTAATGGGCCTTAATAAGTCTTTGCACAGAGTGTTGGCATTTTCCCAGGCGAGTTGCTTAATAAGCATCTCTGTCCCTTCCGAAGGAGGGAGCATTCTGTGCACGGCCTCTTCTAAACGGGAGATAAAGTTTTGATAGGTCTCCTCATTGCCCTGGATAATGCCTGATAATGTGGTGCCTTTTACCCCGGGAGGGGGCAATTTTGCCCATGCCGCTACGGCATTCCTGGTGACGATCTCTAAAAATTCCCCGGGTATCTGTATCTGAGCCCTAGTGGTTGCGTGGTCCCCTGTTCCCATTAACATATCCATAGTTGGCTTAGCACCCCGTTTATTTGCCATATCACTTATTGTATCTTTACATTTGTCCTCATATTCAGTCCGCCAGAGCACATAGTCTCCGGGGGATAAAGTTGCTTTCGCGACCAGATGCCAATCATATGGTGTCATCCGAGAGGCTGCCAGCATGTCTACAACTTGTAAAGTATAAGGAGCAGAAGCTCCTGAGGACTGGACCGCCGCCCATAATTCCTGCAAAGTTTTTAAAGGAATAGGTTCCCAACGCAGGTCACCTTCGAGTGCCTCCGTAACAGGAAAGGTAAACGAAGTGTCCCCGAGGCGCCGAGCCTCAGCCATGGCGCCGCGGAAGCCCACAAGCGGTGGATACAATCTGCGGGCTGGAGCTGGCCTTTTTACTCTTCCAGCCTTGACAACGGGGAATGCCTTAAAGGCATTCTCGTTTTGCCATTTCGCTAGCTATTTCCCAATCACCTCACTCGTCCTCATCATCCTCCTCTTTGAATAAGGGAGCAGAGGGCCCCACTGGACCCTCATCTGGTGCTACTTCTGCATAAATAAGGGAAGAGGCTGTTTCCTCCTCTAGACCTTCTAAATCAGACGTTTGTGTTAGTAACTCCTTAATTTGTAACCATAATGGATAAGAACAAGGAGGCAGTTTCTCTTCTCCCTCCTCCTTGCCATACTTATGCAGAGCTTTACCCACTCTCCGCCATTCAGACAGCGTTAGACTACCATCTCCTGGGAACCAAGGACAAAGATGCTTGACCACATGCAAAAATTCTGAGAGAGCTGAATCAGTAACTTTTAAACCTTTTTCTAATAACATGCGCCGCACGACAGCTGCAAAGAGCTTGTCGTCTTTTGACATCTGTACACCCATGATGAACTGATTACCTGATTACCTGCACTTAACCGGTGAGCCTTTACGGGCGGATCCGCGTAATCCTGGCAGGAGCCGATCCCTGCTTTGGGGAGAGAAAAGAAAGAAAGAGGGGGGATTACCTGTCCTTCCGGTCCCTGTTGGGGCGCCACCTGCGGCAGACTTGCTTGGTCGAAGACCACCAGACTGAGGAGGACCAGGCGAAGGTGCACAGGAAATTAGGAGATTCGGCGCGTTGGACAGACAGACACCAACACAAGAGAGGTTGAGTGCTGCTGCGGTTTATTGCATCCAGAGTTCCTCTTTTTATACAGTTACAGAAAAAACGTGGCAAAGCACACATTACATCAGGCCATGGGTCATGTTTTCAAGAAAACAGGGGGACCGTACACGTTCTGTTTTAAGATTAGGGCAAAAGATCCACTTTTTCTAATAAAATATGTGAGTGAAATATTATGTTCCTTATAATTCCTTAATTGTCTAATTTTACTGACATTAAGTTTTTATTTCCCTAAAAACGCCTACTGAGAAACTAAAGAAAATATCAGGACTTTATAAAAACTAATATTAACTCTACTAGCAAGCATCATTCCAAGGCCAAAAGTTAAATCAAGATATTTCACAAGCAGGCTCCTATTCCTACAGAATGGCAAGTGAAGACTGCATGTCAGAGGCGCCTAGAAAACAGTGAAAGGGGGCTGCCGGAGGCATGCTCCCACAGAATGGCAGGTGAAGACTGCATGTCAGAGGCGCTTATAAAAACAGTGAAAGGGGGCTGCCGGAGGCATAAACCCGTAGGTCACGAACCTTCCCTTCCCAGGGACCCAGGCCCTTGCCTGAGTCTCTTGCAGCATGTTGCTACGTGGGCGACGCCGTTACCGGCGTGGCAGAGTGGATAGCCAGTTGAATAGCATGCACGCGAGTGTGAACAGTATGCTGAAAACCAGCAATGTGTTACTTGGACATTCACCAGTGGTGTAAAGAAAGCCTGCCTGGAGTGTAGGTTCCAAGAATTCCAAATAGGCAGTGAATGAATGGAACATTCTGTAGTGGAGATTCCAATGGTTTCTGAATTCTACGTTGTATGGACAAGAAACTGAAGAGCTTACCAGGTGGGATTTGATAGACAGTTGAAGAAAAGGCCTGCGAATTTGAACAGGCTGCTGAAAACCACCACTGGGTTACTTGAATATTCACCAGTGGTGTAAAGAAATCCTGTCTGCAGTGGAGATTCGATGAATTCCAGATTGGCAGTGAATGAATGGAACATTCTGAAGTGGACATTCTAATGGTTTCTGAAGTCTGGCTTATGTGAACAGGAAAAAGAAGAGCTGACCAGGGTTGAGTGGAAAAAGAGCTGACCAGTTGGAGTGGATATCCCGTTGAACAGCATGCATGGGCGTGTGAAGCAGATGCTGGAAAACAGCATTAGGTTACTTGGACATTCTCCAAAGTTGCAACGAAAGCATGCCTGGAGTGGAGATTCCATGAATTCGATATTGGCAGGGAATGAATGGAACAATCCGTAGGAGAGATTCCAATGAATTCTGAAGTCTTGGTTTGGTGTACAGGAAAATGAAGAGCAGACCAGGGAAGAATGGATAGCCTGTTGCACAGCAGACTGCGACTTTGAACTGGCTGCTGAAAACCAACATTGCGTTACTTGGATATTCACCAGTGGTGTCAAGGAATCCTGCCTGGAGTGGAGATTTGATGAATTCCCGATTGGGAGTCAATGAATGGAACATTCTGTAGTGGAGATTCCAATTACTTCTGAAGTCTGGGTTTTGTGGACAGGACAATGAAGAGCTGACCAGGGATGAGTGAATAGGCAGTTGAACAGCACGCCTGCGAGTGTGATCATGCCTCTGAAATCCAGCATTGGATTCCTTGGACATCATCAGTGGTGGAACGAAAGCCTGCCTGGAGTTGGAGATTCGATGAATTCCAGATTGGAATTGAAACAATGGAACAGTCTGTAGTGGAGATTCCAATGAATTCTGAACTATGGTTTGTGTGGACAGGAAAAGAATAATCTGACCACTGTGTAGTGGATTTCCAGGTCAACAGCACGTCTGCGAGTGAGAACAGAACGCTAAAAATCAGTATTCAGTTACTTAGATATTCACCAGTCGTGTAACTGAATTCTGCCTGGAGTGGAGATTCGATGAATTCCAGATAGGCAGTGAATGAATGGAACATTCTGTAGTGGAGATTCCATTGAATTTTGAAGTCTGGGTTGAGTGGACAGGAAAATGAGGAGCTGACCAGGATTCAGTGGATAGCCAGTTGAACAGCACGCCTCTGACGGGGATGAGGACAATGAAAACGAACAGTGCATTACTTGGACATTCAACAGTGGTGTAACGAAAGCCTGCCTGGAGTGGAGATTCAGATGAATTCCAGAATCGAAGTGAATAAATGGAACGTTCTGTAGTGGAGATTCTAATTTTTTCTGAAATCCGATGTGTGTGGACAGGAAAATGAACAGCAAAAGAGGTTAGAATGGATATCCAGTTGAACAGCAGGCCTGCGAGAATGAACAGTCCTCTGAAAACCAGCATTGGGTTACTTGGACATTCACCAGTGGTATAACGAATGCGTTCATGGAGTGGAGGTTCAGATGAATTCCCAATTTGCAGTGAATGAAATGAACATTCTATAATGGATAATCCAATGATTTCTGTCGTGTGGGTTGTTTGGACAGTAAAAGAAAGACTTGACCACTGTGGAGTGGATAACCAGTTGAATAGCATGCATGCGAGTGTGAAGAATATGCTGAAAACCAGCTCTGTGTTACTTGGACATTCAAAAGTGGTGTAAAGAAAGCCTGCCTGGAGTGGAGATTCAGATGAATTCCAGATTCGCAGTGAATAAATGGAACGTTCTGTAGTGGAGATTCCAATTATTTCTGAAATCCGATGTGTGTGGACAGGAAAATGAACAGCAAAAGAGGTTAGAATGGATATCCAGTTGAACAGCAGGCCTGCGAGAATGAACAGTCCTCTGAAAACCAGCATTGGGTTACTTGGACATTCACCAGTGGTATAACGAATGCGTTCATGGAGTGGAGGTTCAGATGAATTCCCGATTTGCAGTGAATGAAATGAACATTCTATAATGGATAATCCAATGATTTCTGTCGTGTGGGTTGTTTGGACAGTAAAAGAAAGACTTGACCACTGTGGAGTAGATAACCAGTTGAATAGCATGCATGCGAGTGTGAAGAATATGCTGAAAACCAGCTATGTGTTACTTGGACATTCAAAAGTGGTGTAAAGAAAGCCTGCCTGGAGTGTAGGTTCCAAGAATTCCAAATAGGCAGTGAATGAATGGAACATTCTGTAGTGGAGATTCCAATGGTTTCTGAATTCTACGTTGTATGGACAAGAAACTGAAGAGCATTCCAGGTGGGATTTGATAGCCAGTTGAAGACCAGGCCTGCGAATTTGAACAGGCTGCTGAAGACCACCATTGGGTTACTTGAATATTCACCAGTGGTGTAAAGAAATGCTGTCTGCAGTGGAGATTCGATGAATTCCAGATAGGCAGTGAAAGAATGGAACATTCTGAAGTGGAGATTCTAATGGTTTCTGAAGTCTGGGTTATGTGAACAGGAAAAAGAAGAGCTGACCAGGGTTGGGTGGACAGCCAGTTGAACAGCACGACTCCGAGTGTGAACACGCCTATGAAGACCAGCATTGGTTTCTTGGACATTCACCAGTGGTGTAACGAATGCTTGCCTGGAGTGGAGATTCGAAGAACTTCAGATTAGCAGTGAGTGAGTGGAATATTCTGTAGTGGAGATTCAAATGATTTCGAAAGTCTGGGTTGTGTGGACAGGAAATGGAAGAGCTGACCAGGTGGGACTGGATAGCCCGTTGAACAGCATGCCTGGGAGTGTGAAGCAGATGCTGGAAAACAGCATTAGGTTACATGGACATTCTCCAATGGTGCAACGAAAGCATGCTTGGAGTGGAGATTCCATGAATTCGATATTGGCAGGGAATGAATGGAACATTCCGTAGGAGAGATTCCAATGTTTTCTGAAGTCTGGGTTTTTTGTACAGGAAAATGAAAAGCAGAGCAGGGAAGAGTGCATACCCTGTTGAACAGCAGACTGCTACTTTCAACTGGCTGCTGAAAACCAACATTGGGTTACTTGGATATTCACCAGTGGTGTAAAGGAATCCTGCCTGGAGTGGAGATTCGATGAATTTCTGATTTTGAGTGAATGAATGGAACATTCTCTAGTGGAGGTTTCAATTACTTCTGATTTCCGGGTTTTGTGGACAGGAAAATGAAGAGTTGACCAGGGTTTAGTGAATAGTCAGTTGGACAGCACGCCTGCGAGTGTGATCATGCCTCTGAAATCCAGCATTGGATTCCTGGACATCATCAGTGTTGTTACGAAAGCCTGCCTGGATTTAGAGATTCGATGAATTCCTGATTGGAATTGAAACAATGGAACAGTCTGTAGTGGAGATTCCAATGAATTCTGAAGTATGGTTTGTGTGGACAGGAAAAGAATAATCTGACAACTGTGTAGTGGATGGCTAGTTCAAGAGCACGTCTACGAGTGAGAACAGAACGCTGAAAATCAGCATTCAGTTACTTAGATTTTCACCACTCATATTTCTAAAGTCTGCCTGGAGTGGATATTCAATGAATTCCAGATCAACAGTGAAAGAATGGATCATTTTTTAGTGGAGATTATAATGGTTTCTGAAGACTAAGTTATGTGGAGAGGAAAATGAAGAGCTGACCAGGTTTGAGTGGATAGTCAGTTGAAGAGCACTGCTGCGAGTGTGAATAGGCCGCTGAAAACCAGCCTTGGGTTAGTTGTACATTAAACACTAGTGAAACGAAATCCGGCCTGGAGTGGAGATTCGATGAGTTTCAGATTGGGAGTGAATGAATGTTACATTCTGTAGTGGTGATTCCAATGAATTTTGAATTCTGGGTTGAGTGGACAGGAAAAAGAAGAGCTGATCAGGTTGGAGAGGATAGCCAGTAGAATAGCACACCACCGAGTGTGAACATGCCGCGAAACACCAGCATTGGGGTACTTGGATATTGACCAGTGGTGTAACGAAATCCTGCCTGGAGTGGAGATTCGATGAATTCCAGATTGGCAGTGAATGAATGCAACATTCTGTATAGGATATTCCAATCATTTCTGAAGTCTAGGTTCTTGGGACAGGAAAATTAAGAGCTGACCAGGGTTCACTGGATAGCCCGTTGAACAGCACGCCTCCGAGGGGGATCAGAACAATGAAAATGAGCAGTGTGTAACTTGGATATTCAACAGTGGTGTAACGAAAGCCTGCCTGGTGTGGAGATTCAGATGAATTCCAGATTCGCAGTGAATAAATGAAACGTTCTGTAGTGGAGATTCCAATTATTTTTGAAATCCGATGTGTGTGGACAGGAAAATGAACAGCAAAAGAGGTTAGAATGGATAGCCAGTTGAACAGTAGGCCTGCGAGAATGAACAGTCCTCTGAAAACCAGCATTGGGTTACTTGGACATTCACCAGTGGTATAACGAATGCGTTCATGGAGTGGAGGTTCAGATGAATTCCCAATTCGCAGTGAATAAAATGAACATTCTATAATGGATACTCCAATGATTTCTGTCGTCTGGGTTGTTTGGACAGTAAAAGAAAGACTTGACCACTGTGGAGTGGATAACCAGTTGAATTGCATGCATGCGAGTGTGAACAGTATGCTGAAAACCAGCTATGTGTTACTTAGACATTCACAAGTGGTGTAAAGAAAGCCTGCCTGGAGTGTAGGTTCCAAGAATTCCTAATAGGCAGTGAATGAATGGAACATTCTGTAGTGGAGATTCCGATGGTTTCTGAATTCTACGTTGTATGGACAAGAAACTGAAGAGCTGACTAGGTGCGATTTTATAGACTGTTGAAGTAAAGGCCTGCGAGAATAAACAGTCCTCTGAAAACCAGCATTGGGTTACTTGGACATTCACCAGTGGTATAACGAATGCGTTCATGGAGTGGAGTTTCACTTGAATTCCCGATTCTCAGTGAATGAAATGAACATTCTATAATGGATACTCCAATGATTTCTGTCGTGTGGGTTGTTTGGACAGTAAAAGAAAGACTTGACCACTGTGGAGTGGATAACCAGTTGAATAGCATGCATGCGAGTGTGAAGAGTATGCTGAAAACCAGCTATGTGTTACTTGGACATTCAAAAGTGGTGTAAAGAAAGCCTGCCTGGAGTGTAGGTTCCAAGAATTCCAAATAGGCAGTGAATGAATGGAACATTCTGTAGTGGAGATTCCAATGGTTTCTGAATTCTACGTTGTATGGATAAGAAACTGAAGAGCTTACTAGGTGCAATTTTATAGACTGTTGAAGACAAGGCCTGCGAGAATAAACAGTCCTCTGAAAACCAGCATTTGGTTACTTGGACATTCACCAGTGGTATAACGAATGCATTCATGGAGTGGAGGTTCAGATGCATTCCCGATTCGCAGTGAATGAATTGAACATTCTGTAGTGGATATTGCAATAATTTCTGTCGTGTGGGTTGGTTGGACAGTAAATGAAAGACTTGACCACTGTGGCGTTGATAAGTAAGTAAGTAAAGGCCCTCCCGTTGGTCATCGATTTGCTCGAGCGGGCCCAGTAACGTCTCCATTGGAGACTTTGTTGTTACTGTGTCTGGCATATCGAATACTCTCCGTAGCTTGCTGGGCACTCCGAGAGGGGCGGAGGAATCGAACTCGAGTTGGCCATGTTGGCTGCATGCAAGGCAGACGCCCTACCCGCTGTGCTATCGCTCCAGCCCATGGCGTTGATAACCAGTGGAATAGCATGCATGCGAGTGTAAACGGTATGCTGAAAACCAGCAATGTGTTACTTGGACATTCAACAGTGGTTTAAAGAATGCCTGCCTGGAGTGTAGGTTCCAAGAATTCCAAATAGGCAGTGAATGAATGGAACATTCTGTAGTGGAGATTCCAATGGTTTCTGAATTCTACGTTGTATGGACAAGAAACTGAAGAGCATTCCAGGTGGGATTTGATAGCCAGTTGAAGATCAGGCCTGCGAATTTGAACAGGCTTCTGAAGACCACCATTGGGTTACTTGAATATTCACCAGTGGTGTAAAGAAATCCTGTCTGCAGTGGAGATTCGATGAATTCCAGATAGGCAGTGAATGAATGGAACATTCTGAAGTGGAGATTCTAATGGTTTCTGAAGTCTGGGTTATGTGAACAGGAAAAAGAAGAGCTGACCAGGGTTGGGTGGACAGCCAGTTGAAAAGCACGACTCCGAGTGTGAACACGCCTATGAAGACCAGCATTGGTTTCTTGGACATTCACCAGTGGTGTAACGAAAGCTTGCTTTGAGTGGAGATTCGAAGAACTTCAGATTAGCAGTGAGTGAGTGGAATATTCTGTAGTGGAGATTCAAATGATTTCTAAAGTCTGGGTTGTGTGGACAGGAAATGGAAGAGCTGACCATGTTGGAGTGGATAGTCCGTTGAACAGCACGCCTGGGAATGTGAAGCGGATGCTGGAAAACAGCATTAGTTTACTTGGACATTCTCCAATGGTGCAACGAAAGCATGCCTGGAGTGGAGATTCCATTAATTCGATATTGGCAGGGAATGAATGGAACATTCCGGAGCTGCGACCGCTAATGCGGCCGCGAAATATTTTCCCACTACGTATGCCATAGGAACCATAAGCTACCTTCTTAGATGGAAACTTCTCTATTTTAGCTCAGCCACTAGAAACACAGTAGCCAATAACTCATAAGCCTATCTTAACTCACACTGCATATCAAGCAGAATAGTAACAGTGAACGTGAAGGACTAAACCACACCTCTCACAATGGTAAAGCAACTCAAAAGCCCACCAAACTTTCATATTGAAGAGTCTAGCCCAGATGACACCAACAGTACTGTAGTGTTAGACAACCTCTCTGACAAGGAATTCAGAAGGGAGCTACTTAGGATGCTTAGGGAATTAAAAGAAACAATGGAAAGCAATGCCAATAGAAGACAAGAGGATCTCAAGGGAGAAATGAGGAAAATGCAATCAGAAATGTCAGACCTGAAAAATCTCGTAGGCGAATTGAAAAGCTCAGAGGAAGGCCTCAGCAGCAGAGTAAGAGCGGCTGAGAACAGAATCAGTGAGCTCGATGATGAAGTTCAGAGACTCTCCAGAAAAGAGCAGAAAAAGGAAAAGAGACTCACAATTCGGGAACAGATGGCAAGAGAAGATCGTGATGAAGCCAAGAGGGGTAACATAAGAATTATTGGAGTCCCAGAGGGACAGGAAGAAAACCTCGATGAAGAAAAAACTGTCAAAGACATCATTGCTACAACATTTCCAGAGGTGAAGAAATCTTGTGACCACATTCAGGAGGCCCGAAGTGTACCAGCTAAAAGAAATCCGAATAACAATACCCCAAGACACATTCTGATCAAAATGACCAAAACCTTAGACAGAGACAAAATTCTGAAAGCAGCAAGATCGAAGAAAGAAATCTCTTACAAAGGAGCATCCTTAAAATTCACAGCTGATTTTTCTGATGAAACCCTCATGGCCCGAAAACAGTGGTGGGACATAGTAAAAAAACTCAATGAAATAAATGCCTCCCCTAAAATACTTTTCCCAGCAAGACTCTCATTCATAATAGAAGGAACAACACACAGTTTCACAGACAAACAACAGCTCAGGAACTTCATAGACTCAAAACCATGGTTACAAGAACAACTAAATGGGCTACTTTAAGGCAAGAAAGGCCCCTCAAATACACCAAATTTTAACATAACAATGGGACAAAATACCATAACAATAATCTCCCTCAATGTCAATGGGCTAAACGCACCAATTAAAAGACATAGAGTGGCAGGATGGATTAGAAAATTGAACCCAACATTCTGCTGCCTGCAAGAAACGCATCTCAATAGTCAAAGCCAACACAGACTCAGAGTCAAAGGCTGGAAAACAATCCTAAAGGTAAACAGCTCCCATAAAAAAGCTGGGGTAGCCATCCTTATATCAGACCACATCGATTTCAGAGTGAGGAAGGTCATAAGAGACAGTGAAGACCATTTCTTATTGATCAAAGGATCTGTACAACAGGAAGAACTAACAAAAATAAATGTATATGCACCTAATGAGAGACCAGCAAAGTACTTAAAACAACTACCCATAGATTTGGAAAAAGACATCAATAGCAACACAATACTAGTGGGAG
Organism: Sorex fumeus; assembly: GCF_029834395.1. NCBI lineage: Eukaryota > Metazoa > Chordata > Mammalia > Eulipotyphla > Soricidae > Sorex > Sorex fumeus. The sequence continues at coordinate 4,841,007 of NW_026606144.1, read as the reverse complement.
ACTTCAACACTGCTTTGTCACCTCTTGATAGATCAACCAGACTCAAGCTTAGCAGGGACATACTTCATTTGAGGGAAACAATGGAAGAAAGGGACTTAGTAGATATATATAGGACACTTCATCCACAAAAAGCTGAATACACATTCTTCTCAAGCGTACATGGAACATTCTCCAAGATAGGCCACATGCTGAGCCACAAAACATGCCTCCATAAAATTAAGAAAGTAGAGATTGTATCAACAATCTTCTCAGACCATAATGCGCTGAAATTAGAAGGAAATCACACACAAAAACAGAAAACTAAATCAAACACCTGGAAATTAAACAGTGCACTATTAAACAATGAGTGGATTAGACAGGAAATCAAAGAGGAAATCAAAAGATTCCTAGAAACGAATGAAAATGAGAACACGAGTTACCAAAACTTATGGGACACAGCAAAGGCTGTGTTAAGAGGAAAGTTTATAGCTCTACAAGCATTCCTCAGGAAGGAGGAGCGAGCACACATAAGTAACCTAACCTCACAGCTTAGGAGTTTGGACAGGGACCAAAAAAAGGAGCACAACCCGAACAGGAGAAAGGAAATAATAAAACTCAGAGCAGAGATTAACGAGATGGAAACCCAAAAAACAATCCTAAAGATCAATGAAACCAAAAGCTGGTTCTTTGAGAAAATTAACAAGATCGATAAGCCTCTAGCAAAACTCACAAAGAAAGGGAGAGAGAAAACCCTAATAAACCGAATCAGAAATGAAAAGGGGGTCATTACAACAGAAACCACAGAAATTCAGAGGATCCTCAGGGAGTACTTTGAGAAGCTTTATGCCACAGAACATCAAAACCTCGAGGAAATGGATAAATTCCTAGACTCCTACAGACTCCCAAGGCTGAACCAAGAAGACCTGGAATACCTGAACAGACCTATCACCATCAAGGAAATTGAACTGGTAATAAAAATCTCCCCAAGCACAAAAGTCTTGGCCCGGATGGATTCAGTAGTGAATTCTTCCAAATCTTTAAAGAGGACTTACTCCCGATGCTCTTTAAGCTTTTCCACGAAATTGAAATATCAAAAACACTTCCGAACAGTTTCTACAAAGCAAATATCACACTGATACCAAAAGCAGACCGAGATACCACAAAGAAAGAGAATTACAGGCCGATATCCCTGATGAACACAGATGCAAAGATCCTCAACAAACTACTAGCAAATAGAATCCAACTACTCATCAAAAAGATCATACACCATGACCAAGTAGCATTCATCCCAGGGATGCAAGGATGGTTTAACATTCGGAAATCAATCAACATAATCCACCATATCAACAAAAGAAAAGATAAAAAGCATATGATCATATCAATAGATGCATAGAAAGCATTTGATAAGATCCAGCACCCCTTTATGATGAAAACTATTCGCAGATGATATGATACTCTACTTAGAGAACCCAATAACTTCCACCAAAAAACTCGTAGAAACAATAGACTCGTATAGTAAAGTTTCAGGTTATAAAATCAATACCCAAAAGTCCATGGCTTTCCTATACACAAACAGTGAGAGAGAAGAAAGCAACATGAAAAAAACAATCCCGTTCACAATTGTGCCCCAGAAAAATAAGTACCTAGGAGTCAGCTTAACTAAGGAAGTAAAGGACCTGTACAAAGGAAACTACAAAACGCTACTTCAGGAAATAAAAGAGGGCATGAGGAATTGGAAAGATATCCCCTGCTCATGGGTCGGGAGACTTAACATTGTCAAAATGGCAATACTACCGAAAGCATTGTATAAATTCAATGCAATCCCTATAAGGATACCCATGACATTCTTCAAAGAAATGGAGCAAACACTCCTGAAATTTATATGGAACAATAAACCCCCACGAATAGCTAAAGCAATTCTTGGGAAAAGAAAATGGGAGGAATCAACCTCCCGAACTTCAAACTGTACTACAAAGCAGTAATAAGTAAAACAGCATGGTACTGGAACAAAGACAGAACTGCAGACCAATGGAACAGGGTTGACTACACTGACATCTCCCCTCAATCATATGCTCATCTAATCTTTGATAAAGGTGCAAGTAATGTGAAGTGGAGTAAGGAAAACCTCTTTAATATATTGTGTTGGCATCACTGGATGGCTACATGCAAAAAATAGGCTCAGAGCTCTGCCTAACACCATGTACAAAGGTAAGATCAAAATGGATTAAAGACCTCAACATCAGACCAGAAACCATAAGGTACATTGAAGATAAAGTTGGCAAAACCCTCCATGACATTGAAGCTAATGGTATCTTCAAAGATGCCATGCCACTGGCCGAGCAAGTGAAAACAGAGATAGATAAATGGGACTATCTTAAACTAAGAAGCTTCTGCACCTCCAAAGAAACAGTGACCAAAATACAAAGACAGTCTACAGAATGGGAAAGGCTATTCACCGAATACACATCTGACAAGGGGTTGATATCCAGGACATACAAAATACTGGTTAAAGTCCACAAGAAGAAAACATCCAACCCCATCCAAAAATGGGGCAATGAAATAAACAGAAACATTCTCAAAGAAGAAATCCGAATGGCAAAAAAGCACATGAGAAAATGCTCTACATCATTAATCATCAGGGAGATGCAGATCAAAACCACAATGAGATACCATCTCACACCTCAGAGACTGGCCCACATTCAAAATAACAAAAGCAACCGATGCTGGCGTGGATGTGGCGAGAAAGGGACACTCCTTCACTGTTGGTGGGAATGTCCACTGGTTGAGCCCTTCTGGAAAACAGTATGGACGATTCTCAAAAAATTAGAAATTGAGCTCCCATTTGACCCAGCAATACCACTCCTGGGAATATATCCCAGAGAGGCAAAAATGTATAGTCGAAGTGACATCTGCACTTGTTTGTTCATTGCAGCCCTCTTTACAATAGCCAGAAACTGGAAGAAACCTGAATGCCCAAGAACAGATGACTGGTTAAAGAAACTTTGGTACATCTACACAATGGAATACTATGTAGCTCTTAGAAAAGATGAAGTCATGAAATTTACATACAAGTGGTACAATATGGAAAGTATCATGCTAAGCGAAATGAGTCAGAAAGAGAGGGATAGACATAGAAAGATTGCATTCATCTGGGGGATATAAAGTAACAAAGTATGAGATTAATACCCAAGAATAGCTGAGATCAGCACCAGGAGGATTACTCCATAACTTAGAGGCCAGCCGGGTATCCTAGAGGAAAGGGCTATTCAGATAGAGAAGGGAGCACCAAATAAAGGATGTTTGGAGGATCCTCCCAGGAGGGGAGATGCATGTCGAAAGTAGACTATGGACTGAACATGTTTGCCAATCAATGCCTCTTTTGCAGACCACAACACCCGAAAGGAGAGAGAGAACACAGGGGATTGCCCTGCCACAGAGACGGGGGGATGGGCGGATGGGGGTGGGAGGGATATTATCCATGGTGGTGGAAAATGGGCACTGGTGGAGGGATGGGTATCTGTTCATTGTATAATTGAAACCAAAGCACCAAAAATTGTAAATTTACAACTGTGAAAAAAATAAAATAAAATAAAGGGGAAAAAATCTGTATCCTTAAAAAATAAATAAATAAATAATTAGCGATCTGCTCTGGAAGATATAATAATTGAAGTTACCCAAAGAACAGCAAGAAAAAAGAATTTTACAAAAAAGCAGAACCACAAAAGCCTGAGGAACAATAACCAAAAAATGTAAAAATTATTTTACTGCATTCCTGAAATGAAAAAATAAAAAAAAATCATGGACTATTTAAAAAAAAAGAAAGACTTGACCACTGTGTAGTGGATATCCAGTTGAATAGCATGCATAGGAGTGTGAACAGGATACTGAAAACCAGCAATGTGATACTTGGACATTCACCAGTGGTGTAAAGGAAGCCTGCCTGGAGTGTAGGTTCCAAGAATTCCAAATAGGCAGTGAATGAATGGAACGTTCTGTAGTGAAGATTCCAATGGTTTCTGAATTCTACGTTGTATGGACAAGAAAATGAAGAGGTTCCCAGGTGGGATTTTATAGCCAGTTGAAGACCAAGCCTGCGAATTTGAACAGGCTGCTGAAAACGACCATTGGGTTACTTGAATATTCATCAGTGGTGTAAAGAAACCATGTCTGCCGTGGAGATTTGATGAATTCCAGATTGGCAGTAAATGAATGGAACATTCTGAAGTGGAGATTCTAATGGTTTCTGAAGTCTGTGTTATGTGAACAGGAAAAAGAAGAGCTGACCAGGGTTGAGTGGACAGCCAGTTGAACAGCTCGACTCCGAGTGTGAACACGCCTATGAAAATCAGCATTGGTTACTTGGACATTCACCAGTGGTGTAACGAAAGCTTGCCTGGACTGGAGATTTGAAGAACTTCAGATTAGCAGTGAATGAGTGGAGAATTCTGTAGTGGAGATTCAAATGATTTCGAAAGTCTGGGTTGTATGGACAGGAAATGGAAGAGCTGACCAGGTTGGAGAGTATAGCCCTTTGAACAGCACGCCTGGTAGTGTGAAGCGAACGCTGGAAAACAGCATTAGGTTTCTTGGACATTCTCCAATGGTGCAACGAAATCATGCCTGGAGTGGAGATTCCTTGAATTCGATATGGGCAAGGAATGAATGGAACATTCCGTAGGAGAGATTCCTGGACATCATCAGTTGTGTAACGAAAGCCTGCCTGGATTTAGAGATTCGATGAATTCCAGATTGGAATTGAATCAATGGAACAGTCTGTAGTGGAGGTTCTAATGAATTCTGAAGTATGGTTTGTGTGGATAGGAAAAGAATAATCTGACCACTGTGTAATGGATTGCCAGTTCAACAGTACGTCTGCGAGTGATAGCAGAACGCTGACCTCAGCATTCAGTAACTTAGATATTCACCAGTGGTGTAACTAATGTATGCCTGGAGTGGAGAGTCGATGAATTCCAGATCAGCAGTGAATGAATGGAACATTCTGTAGTGGAGATTATAATGGTTTCTGAAGTCTATGTTATGTGGACAGGAAAATGTAGAGCTGACCAGGGTTGAGTGGAGAGTCAGTTGAACAGCACTCCAGCGAGTGTAAACAGTCCGCTGAAAAGCAGCCTTGGGTTACTTGTACATGCAACACTAGTGAAACGAAATCTGGCCTGGAGTGGAGATTCGATGAATTCCCGATTGGGAATGAATGAATGGAACATTCTGTAGTGGAGATTCCAACTACTTCTGAAGTCTGCGTTTTGTGGACAGGAAAATGAAGAGCTGACCAGGGTTGAATGGATAGTCAGTTGAACAGAACTCCTGCGAGTGTGAACAGGCCGCTGAAAAGCAGCCTTGGGTTACTTGTACATTCAACCCTAGTGAAACAAATCCGGCCAGGAGTGGAGATTCGATGAATTGCAGATTGGGAGTGAATGAATGGAATGTTCTGTAGTGGAGATCCCATTGAATTTTGAAGTCTGGGTTGAGTGGACAGGAAAATGTAGAGCTGGTCAGGTTGGAGAGGATAGCCAGTAGAATAGCACACCAGCAAGTGTGAAGAGGCCACGAAAAACCAGCATTGGGGTACTTGGATATTGACCAGTGGTGTAACGAAATCCTGCCTGGAGTGGAGATTCGATGAATTCCAGATTGGCAGTGAATGAATGGAACATTCTGTACAGTAGATTCCAATCATTTCTGAAGTCTAGGTTGTGGGGACAGGAAAATGAAGAGCTGACCAAGGTTCCGTGGATAGCCTGTTGAACAGCACGCCTCCGAGGGTGATCAGGACAATGAAAACGAGCAGTGTTTTACTTGGACCTTCAACAGTGGTGTAACGAAAGCCTGCCTGGAGTGGAGATTCAGATGAATTCCACATTCGCAGTGAATGAATAGAATGTTCTGTAATGGAGGTTCCAATTATTTCTGAAATCCGGTGTGTTCGGTCAGGAAAATGAAGAGCAGACCATGTTAGAATGGATAGCCAGTTGAACAGCAGGCCTGCGAGATTGAACAGCCCTCTGAAAACCAGCATTGGGTTACTTGGACATTCACGAGTGGTATAACGGATGCGTTTATGGAGTGGAGGTTCAGATGAATTACCGATTCGCCGTGAATGAATTGAACATTTTGCAGTGGATATTCCAATGATTTCTGTCTTGTGGGTTGTTTGGACAGTAAAATAAAGACTTGACCACTGTGGAGTGTATAGCCAGTTGAATAGCATGCATTGGGAGAGTGAACAGTATGCTGAAAACCCGCAATGTGTTACTTGGACATTCACCAGTGGTGTCAAGAAAGCCTGCCTGGAGTGAAGGTTCCAAGAATTCCAAATAGGTAGTGAATGAAAGGAACTTTCTGTAGTGAAGATTCCTCTGGTTTCTGAATTCTACGTTGTATGGACAAGTAACTGAAGAGATTCCCAGGTGGGATTTGATAGCCAGTTGAAGACCACGCCTGCGAATATGAACAGGATGCTGAAATCCACCAGTGGGTTACATGAACATTCACCACTGGTGTAAAGAAATCCTATATCCAGTGGAGATTCGATGAATTCCAGATTGGCAGTGAATGAGTGGAACATTCTGAAGTGGAGATTCTAATGTCTTCTGAAGTCTGGGTTAAGTGAACAGGAAAAAGAAGAGCTGACCAGGATTGAGTGGACAACCAGTTGAAAAGCACGACTCTGAGTGTGAACACGCCTATGAAAACCAGCATTGGTTACTTGGACATTCACCAGTGGTGTAACGAAAGCTTACCTGGAGTGGAGATTCGGAGAACTTCAGATTAGCAGTGAATGAGTGGAATATCCTGTAGTGGAGATTCAAATGATTTCGAAATTCTGGGTTGTGTGGACAGGAAATTGAAGAGCTGACCAGGCTGGAGTGGATAGCCCGTTGAACAGCACCTTTGGGAGTGTGAAGCGGATGCTGGAAAATAGCATTAGGTTACTTGGACATTCTCCAATGATGCAAAGAAAGCATGCCTGGAGTGGAGATTCGATGAACTCCAGATTGGAATTGAATCAATGGAACAGTCTGTAGTGGAGATTCCAATGAATTCTGAATTATGGTTTTTGTGGACAGGAAAAGAATAATCTGACCACTGTGTAGTTGATTGCCAGTTCAACAGCACGACTGCGAGTGAGAACAGAACGCTGAAAATCAGTATTCAGTTACTTAGATATTCACCAGTCGTGTAACTAAAGTCTGCCTGGAGTGGAGATTCGATGAATTAGAGATCGGCCGTGAATGAATGGAACATTCTGTAGTGGAGATTATAATGGTTTCTGAAGTCTAAGTTATGTGGACAGGAAAATGTAGAGATGACCAGGGTTGTGTGGATTTTCAGTTGAACAGTACTACAGCGAGTGTGAACAGGCCGCTGAAAGGCAACCTTGGCTTTCTTGTACATTCAACACTAGTGAAACGAAATCCGGCTGGGGTGGAGATTCGATGAATTCCAGATTCGGAGTGAATTAATGGAACATTCTGCAGTGGAGATCTCATTGAATTTTGAAGTCTGGTTTGAGTGGACAGGAAAATGAAGAGCTGATCAGGTTGGAGAGGATAGCCAGTAGAATAGCACACCAGCGAGTGTGAAAAGGCCACGAAAAACCATCATTGGGGTACTTGGATATTGACCAGTGGTGTTACGAAATCCTGCCCGGAGTGGAGATTCGATGAATTCCAGATTGCAGTGAATGGAATATGGAACATTCTGAACTGGAGATTCTAATGGTTTCTGAAGTATGGGTTATGAGAACAGGAAAAAGAACAGCTATCCAGGATTGAGTGGACAGCCAGTTGAACAGGACGACTCCGAGTGTGAACATGCCTATGAAAACCAGCATTGGTTAGTTGGACATTCACCAGTGGTTTAACGAAAGCTTGCCTGGAGTGAAGATTCGAAGAACTTCACATTAGCAGTGAAATAGTGGAATATACTGTAGTGGAGATTCAAGTGATTTCGAAATTCTAGATTGTGTGGACAGGAAATGGAAGAGCTGAACAGGTTGGAGTTCATAGCCCTTTGAACAGCACGCTTGGAGTGTGAAGGGGACGCTGGATAACAGCATTAGGTTACTTGGACATTCTCCAATGGTGCAATGAAAGCATGCCTGGAGTGGAGATTTCATGAATTCGATATTAGCAGGGAATGAATGGAACATTTCGTAGGAGAGATTCCAAAGATTTCTGAAGTCTGGGTTTTGTGTACAGGGAAATGAAGAGCAGAGCAGTGAAGAGTGGATAGCCTGTTGAACAGCAGACTGCGACTTTGAACTGGCTGCTGAAAACCAACATTGTGTTATTTGGATATTCACCAGTGGTGTAAAGGAATCCTGCCTGGAGTGGAGATTCGATGAACTCCCGATTGGGACTGAATGAATGGAACATTCTGTAGTAGAGATTCCAATTACTTCTGAAGTCTGGGTTTTGTGGACAGGAAAATGAAGAGCTGACCAGGGTTGAGTGGATAAGCAGTTGGACAGCACGCCTGCGAGTGTGATCATGCCTCTGAAATTCAGCATTGGCTTCCTTGGACATCATCATTGTTGTAACGAAATCTTGCCTGGAGTTATAAATTTGATGAATTCCAGATTGGAATTAAATCAATGGAACAGTCTGTAGTGGAGATTACAATGAATTCTGAAGTATGGTTTGTGTCGACAGCAAAAGAATAGTATGACCAATTTGCAGTGGATTGCCAGTTCAACAGCACGTCTGCGAGTGAGATCCGAACGCTGAAAATCAGCCTTTAGTTACTAAGATATTCACCAGTCGTGTAACTAAAGTCTGCTTGGAGTGGAGATTCGATGAATTCCAGGTCGGCAGTGAATGAATGTCACATTCTGTAGTGGAGATTATAATGGCTTCTGAAGTCTAAGTTATGTGGAGAGGAAAATGTAGAGCTGACCAGGGTTGAGTGGATAATGAGTTGAACAGCACTCCTGAGAGTGTGAACAAGCCGCTGAAAAGCAGCCTTGGGTTACTTCTACATTCAGCACTAGTGAAACGAAATCCGGCCTGGAGTGGAGATTCGATGAAATCCAGATTGGCAGTGAAAGAATGGAACATTCTGTACAGAAGATTCCAAACAATTCTGAAGTCTATGTTGTGGCGACAGGAAAATAAACAGCTGACCAGGGTTCAGTGGATAGCCAGGTGAACAGCACGCCTCCGAGGGGGATCAGGACAATGAAAAAGAGCAGTGTGTTAGTTGGACATTCAACAGTGGTGTAAAGAAAGCCTGCCTGGAGTGGGGATTCAGATGAATTCTAGATTCGCAGTGAATGAATGGAACGTTCAGTAGTGGACATTCCAATTATTTCGGATATCCGATGTGTGTGCACAGGAAAATGAAGAGCAGACCAGGTTAGAATGGATAGCCAGTTGAACAGCAGGCCTGCGAGATAGAACAGTCCTCTGAAAACCAGCATTGCGTTACTTGGACATTCACCAATGGTATAACGCATGCGTTCATGGAGTGGAGGTTCAGATGAATTCCCGTTTCGCAGTGAATGAATTGAACATTCTGTAGTGTATATTCCAATGATTTCTGTCGTGTGGGTTGTTTGGACAGTACAAGAAAGACTTGACAACTGTGGAGTGTATAGCCAGTTGAATAGCATGCATGCAAGTGTGAAGAGTATGCTGAAACCAGCAGTGTGTTACTTGGTCATTCACCAGTGGTGTAAAGAAAGCCTGCCTGGAGTGTAGGATCCAAGAATTCCAAATAGGCAGTGAATGAATTGAACATTCTGTAGTGGAGATTCCAATTGTTTCTGAATTCTTCGTTGTATGGACAAGAAACTGAAGAGCTTACCAGGTGGGATTTTATAGCCAGTTGAAGACCAGGCCGCCGAATTTGAACAGGCTGCTGAAAACCAACACTGGTTTACTTGAATATTCACCGGTGGTGTAAAGAAATCCTGCCTGCAGTGGAGATTCGTTGAATTCCAGATTGGCAGTGAATGAATGGAACATTCTGAAGTGGAGATTCTAATGGTTTATGAAGTCTGGGTGATGTGAACAAGAAAATGAAGAGCTGACCCGGTTTGTGTGGACAGCCTGTTGAACAGCACGACTCTGAGTGTGAACACGCCTACGAAAACCAGCATTGGTTTCTTGGACATTCACCAGTGGTGTAACGAAAGCTTGCCTGGAGTGGAGATTTGAAGAACTTCAGATTAGCAGTGAATGAGTGGAATATTCTGTAGTGGAGATTCAAATGATTTCGAAAGTCTGGGTTGTGTGGACAGGAAATGGAAGAGCTGACCAGGTTGATGTGGATAACCCGTTGAACAGCACGCCTAGGAGTGTGAAGCGGACGTTGGAAAACAGCATTAGGTTACTTGGACATTCTCCAATGATGCAACGAAAGCATGCCTGGAGTGGAGATTCCATGAATTCGATATTGGCAGGGAATGAATGGAAAATTCCGTAGAAGAGATTCCAATGATTACTGAAGTCTGGGTTTTGTGTACAGGAAAATGAAGAGCAGAGCAGGGAAGAGTGAAAAGCCTGTTGAACAGCAGACTGCGATTTTGAACTGGCTGCTGAAAACCAACATTGGGTTACTTGGATATTCACCAGTGGTGTGACGGAATATTGCATGGAGTGGAGATTCAATGAACTCCCGATTGGGAGTGAATGAACGGAACATTCTGTAGTGGAGATTCCAATGGTTTTGGAATTCTACGTTGTATGTACAAGAAACTGAAGAGCTTACAGGGTGGGATTTGATAGCCAGTTGAAGACCAGGCCTGCGAGAATAAATAATCCTCTGAAAACTACCATTGGGTTACTTGAACATTCATTAGTGGTATAACAAATGCGTTCATGGAGTGGATGTTCAGATGAATTCCCGATTCGCAGCGAATGAATTGAACATTCTGTAGTGGATATTCCAATTACTTCTGTCGTGTGAGTTGTTTGGACAGTAAAAGAAAGACTCGACCACTGTGGAGTGTATAGCCAGTTGAATAGCATGCATTCGACTGTGAACAGTATGATGAAAACCAGCAATGTGTTACTTGGACATTCACCAGTGGTGTAAAGAAAGCCTGCCTGGAGTGTAGGTTCCAAGAATTACAAATAGGAAGTGAATGAATGGAACATTCTGTAGTGGAGATTCCAATGGTTTCTGAATTCTACGTTGTATGGACAAGAAACTGAAGAACTTACTAGGTGGGATTTGATAGCCAGTTGAAGACCAGGCCTGCGAATTTGAACAGGGTGGTGAAAACCACCACTGGGTTACTTGAATATTCAACAGTGGTGTAAAGAAATATTGCCTGGAGTGGAAATTCGATGAACTCCCTATTGGGATTGAATGAATGGAACATTCTGTAGTAGAGATTCCAATTACTTCTGAAGTCTGGGTTTTGTGGACAGGAAAATGAAGAGCTGACCAGGGTTGTGTGTATAGGCAGTTGGACAGCACTCCTGCGAGTGTCATCATGCCTCTGATATCCAGCATTGGATTCCTTGGACATCATCAGTGGTGTAACGAAAGCCTGCCTGGAGTTGGAGATTCGATGAATTCCAGATTGGAATTGAATCAATGGAACAGTCTGTAGGGGAGATTCCAATGAATTCTGAAGTATGGTTTGTGTCGACAGGAAAAGAATAATCTGATCAATTTGCAGTGGATTGCCAGTTAAACAGCACGTCTGCGAGTGAGATCCGAACGCTGAATATCAGCATTCAGTTACAAAGATATTCACCAGTCGTGTAACTAAAGTCTGCTTGGAGTGGAGATTCGATGAATTCCAGATCGGCAGTGAATGAATGTTACATTCTGAAGTGGAGATTATAAAGGTTTCTGAAGTGTAAGTTAAGTGGAGAGGAAAATTTAGAGCTGACCAGGGTGAGTGGATAATGAGTTGAACAGCACTCCTGAGAGTGTGAACAAGCCGCTGTAAAGCAGCCTTGGGTTACTTCTACATTCAGCACTAGTGAAACGAAATCCGGCCTGGAGTGGAGATTCGAAGAATTCCAGATTGGCAGTGAAAGAATGGAACATTCTGTACAGGAGATTCCAATAAATTCTGAAGTCTAGGTTGTGGCGACAGGAAAATGAAGAGCTGACCAGGGTTCAGTGGATAGGCAGGTGAAGAGCACGCCTCCCAGGGGGATCAGGACAATGAAAAAGAACAGTGTGTTAGTTGGACATTCAACAGTGGTTTAACGAAAGCCTGCCTGGAGTGGAGATTCAGATGAATTCCAGTTTCGCAGTGAATGAATGAAACGTTCTGTAGTGGAGATTCCAATTATTTCGGACATCCGATGGATGTGCACAGGAAAATGAAGAGCAGACCAGTTTAGAATGGATAGCCTGTTGAACAGCAGGCCTGCGAGATAGAACAGTCCTCTGAAAACCAGCATTGCGTTACTTGGACATTCACCAATGGTATAACGAATGCGTTCATGGAGTGGAGGCTCAGATGAATTCCCGATTCGCAGGGAATGAATTGAACATTCTGTAGAGGATATTCCAATGATTTCTGTCGTGTAGGTTGTTTGGAAAGTACAAGAAATACTTGACCACTGTGGAGTGTATAGCCAGTTGAATAGCATGCATGCAAGTGTGAAGAGTATGCTGAAACCAGCAGTGTGTTAGTTGGACATTCAACAGTGGTGTAAAGAAACCCTGCCTGGAGTGTAGGATCCAAGAATTCCAAATAGGCAGTGAATGAATGTAACATTCTGTAGTAGAGATTCCAATGGTTTCTGAATTCTACGTTGTATGGACAAGAAACTGAAGAGCTTACCAGGTGGGATTTTATAGCCAGTTGAAGACCAGGCCTCCGAATTTGAACAGGCTGCTGAAAACCACCACTGGGTTACTTGAATATTCACCGGTGGTGTAAAGAAATCCTGCCTGCAGTGGAGATTCGTTGAATTCCAGATCGGCAGTGAATGAATGGAACATTCTGAAGTGGAGATTCTAATGGTTTATGAAGTCTGGGTGATGTGAACAAGAAAATGAAGAGCTGACCCGGTTTGTGTGGACAGCCTGTTGAACAGCACGACTCTGAGTGTGAACACGCCTACGAAAACCAGCATTGGTTTCTTGGACATTCACCAGTGGTGTAACGAAAGCTTGCCTGGAGTGGAGATTTGAAGAACTTCAGATTAGCAGTGAATGAGTGGAATATTCTGTAGTGGAGATTCAAATGATTTCGAAAGTCTGGGTTGTGTGGACAGGAAATGGAAGAGCTGACCAGGTTGATGTGGATAACCCGTTGAACAGCACGCCTAGGAGTGTGAAGCGGACGTTGGAAAACAGCATTAGGTTACTTGGACATTCTCCAATGATGCAACGAAAGCATGCCTGGAGTGGAGATTCCATGAATTCGATATTGGCAGGGAATGAATGGAAAATTTCGTAGGAGAGATTCCAATGATTACTGAAATCTGGGTTTTGTGTACAGGAAAATGAAGAGCAGAGCAGTGAAGAGTGGATAGCCTGTTGAACAGCAGACTGCGACTTTGAACTGGCTGCTGAAAACCAACATTGGGTTACATGGATATTCTGCAGTGGTGTAAAGGAATCCTACCTGGAGTGGAGATTCGATGAAATCCCGATTGGGAGTGAATGAATGGAACATTCTCTAGTGGAGATTCCAATGGTTTCTGAATTCTACGTTATATGGACAAGAAACTGAAGAGCTTACCAGGTGGGATTTGATAGCCAGTTGAAGACCAGGCCTGCGAGAATAAATAGTCCTCTGAAAACTGGCATTGGGTTACTTGGATATTCACCAGTGGTATAACGAATGCGTTCATGGAGTGGAGGTTCAGATGAATTCCCGATTCGCAGCGAATGAGTTGAACATTCTGTATTGTATATTCCAACAATTTCTGTCGTGTGGGTTGTTTGGACAGTAAAAGAAAGACTTGACCACTGTGGAGTGGATAGCCAGTTGAATAGCATGCATGTGAGTGGGAACAGTATGCTGAAAACCAGCAATGTGTTACTTGAACATTCACCAGTGGTGTAAAGAAAGCCTGCCTGGAGTGTAGGTTCCAAGAATTCCAAATAAGAAGTGAATGAATGGAACATTCTGTAGTGGATATTCCAACGGTTTCTGAATTCTACGTTGTATGGACAAGAAACTGAAGAGCTTACCAGGTGGGATTTTATAGCCAGTTGAAGACCAGGCCTGCGAATTTGAACAGGCTGCTGAAAACCACCATTGGGTTACTTGAATATTCACCAGTGGTGTAAAGAAATCCTGCCTGCAGTGGAGATTCGATGAATTCCAGATTGGCAGTGAATGAATGGAACATTCTCAAATGGAGATTATAATGGCTTCTGAAGTCTGGATTAGTGAACAGGAAAAAGAAGAGCTGACCAGGGTTGAGTGGACAACCAGTTGAACAGCACGAATCTGAGTGTGAACACGCCTATGAAAACCAGCATTGGTTACTTGGACATTCACCAGTGGTGTAACGAAAGCTTTCCTGGAGTGGAGATTCGAAGAACTTCAGATTAACAGTGAATGAGTGGAATATCCTGTGTGGAGATTCAAATGATTTCGAAAGTCTGCGTTGTGTGGACAGGAAATGGAAGAGCTGACCAGGTTGGAGTGGATAGCCCGTTGAAGAGCACCCTTGGGATTGTGAAACGGACGATGGAAAACAGCATTAGGTTACATGGACATTCTCCAATGGTGCAACGAAAGCATGCCTGGAGTGGAGATTTCCTGAATTCTATATCGGCAGGGAATTAATGGAACATTTCGTAGGAGAGATTTCAATGATTTTTGAAATCTGGGTTTTGTGTACAGGAAAATGAAGAGCAGAGCATTGAAGAGTGGATAGCCTGTTGAACAGCAGACTGCGACTTTGAACTGGCTGCTGAATACCAACATTGGGTTACTTGGATATTCACCAGTGGTGTTAAGGAATCCTGCCTGGAGTGGAGATTCGATGAATTCCCTATTGGGAGTGAATGAATGGAACACTCTGCAGTGGAGATTCCAATTATTTCTGAAATCCGATGTGTATGGACAAGAAAATGAAGAGAAAACAGGTTAGAATGGATAGCCTGTTGAACAGCAGGCCTGCGAGAATGAACAGTCCTTTGAAAACCAGCATTGTGTTACTTGGACATTCACCAGTGGTATAACGAATGCGTTCATTTAGTGGAGGTTCAGATGAATTCCCGATTCGCAGTGAATGAATTGAACATTCTGTAGTGAATATTCAAATGATTTCTGTCGTGTGGGTTGTTTGGACAGTAAAAGAAACACTTGACCACTGTGGAGTGGATAGCCAGTTGAATAGCTTGCAAGAGAGTGTGAACAGTATGCTGAAAACCAACAATGTGTTACTTGGAAATTCACCAGTGGTGTAAAGATAGCCTGCCTGGAGTGTAGATTCCAAGATTACCAAATAGGCAGTGAATGAATGGAACATTCTGCAGTGGAGATTTCAATGGTTTCTGAAATCTACTTTGCATGGACAAGAAACTGAAGAGCTTACCAGGTGGGATTTGAGATCCAGTTGAAGACCAGGCCTGCGAGAATAAACATTCCTCTGAAAACCAGCACTGGGTTACTTGGACATGCAACAGTGGTAGAACGAATGCGTTCATGGAGTGGAGGTTCAGATGAATTCCCTATTCGCAGTGAATGAACTGATCATTCTGTAGTGGATATTCCAATGTTTTCTGTCGTGTGTGTTGTTTGGACAGTAAAAGAAAGACTTGAACACTGTAAAGTGAAGCCTGTTGAATAGCATGCATGCGAGTGTGAATAGTATGCTGAAAACCATCAATGTGTTTCTTGGACATTCACCAGTGGTGTAATGAAATCCTGCCTGGAGTGTAGGTTCCAAGAATTCCAAATAGGCAGTGAATGAATGGAACATTCTGTAGTGGAGATTCTAATGGTTTCTGAATTCTACGTTGTATGGACAAGAAACTGAAGAGCTTACCAGGTGTGATTTGATAGCCAGTTGAAGACCAGGACTGTGATAATAAACAGTCCTCTGAAAACCAGCATTGGATTTCTTGAACATTAGACAGTGGTATACCGAATACGTTCATGGAGTGGAGGTTCAGATGAATTCCCGATTCGCAGTGAATGAATTGAACATTCTGTACTGGATATTCCAATGATTTCTGTCGTGTGGGTTGTTTGGACAGTAAAACAAAGACTTGACCACTGTGGAGTGGATAGCCAGTTGAATAGCATGCATGAAAGTTTGAACAGTATGCTGAAAACCAGCAATGTGTTACTTGGACATTCACGAGTGGTGTAAAGTACGCCTGCCTGGAGTGTAGGTACTAAGAATTCCAAATAGGCAGTGAATTAATGGAACATTCTGTAGTGCAGATTCCAATGGTTTCTGAATTCTACGTTGTATGGACAAGGTACTGAAGGGCTTACCAGGTGGGATATTATAGCCAGTTGAAGACCAGACCTGCGAATTTGAACAGGCTGCTGAAAACCACCATTGGGTTACTTGAATATTCACCAGTGGAGTAAAGATATCCTGCCTGCAGTGGAGATTCGATGAATTCCAGATCGGCAGTGAATGAATGGAACATTCTGTAGTGGAGATTATAATGGTTTCTGAAATCTAAGTTATGTGGACAGGAAAATGTAGAGCTGACCAGGGTTGAGTGGATAGTCAGTTTAAAAGCACTCCTGCGAGTGTGAAAAGGCCACTGAAAAGCAGCCTTGGATTACTTGTAGATTCAAAACTAGTGAAAGGAAATCGGGCCTCGAGTGGATATTCGATGAATTCCAGATTGGGAGTGAATGAATTGAACATTCTGTAGTGGAGATTCCATTGAATTTTGAAGTCTGGGTTGAGTGGACAGGAAAATGAGGAGCTGATCAGGTTGGAGAGGATAGCCAGTAGAATAGCACACCAGCGAGTGTGAACAGTCCGCGAAAAACCAGCATTGGGGTATTTGGATATTGACCAGTGGTGTACCGAAATCCTGCCTGTAGTGGAGATTCGATTAATTCCAGATTGGCAGTGAAATAATGAAACATTCTGTACAGGAGATTCCAATCATGTCTGAAGTCTAGGTAGTGGGGAAGGGAAAATTAAGAGCTGACCAGGGTTCAGTGGATAGCCAGTTGAACAGCACGCCTCCGAGGGGGATCACGAAAATGAAAACGAGCAGGGTGTAACTTGGACATTCAAGATTGGTGTAACGAAAGCCTACCTGGAGTCGTGATTCAGATGAATTCCACATTCGCAGTGAATAAATGGAACGTTCTGTAGTGGAGATTCCAATTATTTCTGAAATCAGATGTGTGTGGACAGGAAAAAAAAAGAGCAAAAAACAATAGAATGGATAGCCAGTTGAACAGCAGTCCTGCGAGAATGAACAGCCCTCTGAAAACCAGCATTGGGTTACTTGAACATTCACCAGTGGTATAACGAATGCGTTCATGGAGTGGAGGTTCAGATGAATTCCCAATGCCAGTGAATGAATTGAACATTCTCTAGTGGATATTCCAATGATTTCTGTCGTGTGGGTTGTTTGCACAGTAAAAGAAAGACTTGACCTCTGTGGAGTGGATATCCTGTTGAATAGCATGCATGCGAGTGTGAACAGTATGCTGAAAACCAGCAATGTGTTACTTGGACATTCACCAGTGGTGTAATGAAAGACTGCCTGGAGTGTAGGTTCCAAGAATTCCAAATAGGCAGTGAATGAATGGAACAGACTGTAGTGTAGATTACAAAGCTTTCTGAATTCTACGTTGTATGGACAAGAAACTGAAGAGCTTACCAGGTGGAATTTAATAGGCAGTTGAAGAACAGGCCTGCGAGAATAAACAGTCCTCTGAAAACCAGCATTGCGTTACTTGGACATTCACCAGTGGTATAACGCATGCGTTCATGGAGTGGAGGTTCAGATGAATTCCCGATTCGCAGTGAATGAATTGAACATTCTGTAGTGGATATTCCAAGAATTTCTGTCGTGTGGGTTGTATGGACAGTAAAAGAAAGACTTTCCCACTGTGGAGTGGATAAGAAGATGAATAGCATGCATGCGAGTGTGAACAGTATGCTGAAAACCAGCAATGTGTTACTTGGACATTCACCAGTGGTGTAAAGAAATCCTGCCTGGAGTGTAGGTTCCAAGAATTCCAAATAGGCAGTGAATGAATGGAACATTCTGTAGTGGAGATTCCAATGGTTTCTGAATTCTACGTTGTATGGACAAGAAACTGAAGAGCTTACCAGGTGTGATTTGATAGCCAGTTGAAGACCAGGACTGAGAATTTAAACAGGCTGCTGAAGACCACCATTGCGTTACTTGAATATTCACCAGTGGTGTAAAGAAATCCTGTCTGCAGTGGAGATTCAATGAATTCCAGATTGGCAGTAAATGAATGGAACATTCTGAAGTGGAGATTCTAATGGTTTCTGAAGTCTGGGATATGTGAACAGGAAAATGAAGAGCTGACCAGGGTTGAGTGGACAGCCAGTTAAACAGCACGACTCCGCGTGTGAACACGCCTATGAAAACCATCATTGGTTACTTGGACATTCACCAGTGGATTAACGAAAGCTTTCCTGGAGTGGAGATTCGAAGAACTTCAGATTAGCAGTGAATGAGTGGAATATTCTGTAGTGGAGATTCAAATGATTTCGAAAGTCTGGGTTGTGTGGACAGGAAATGGAAGAGATTACCAGGTTGGAGTGGATAGTCCCTTGAACAGCACTCTGGAGAATGTGAAGCAGACGCTGGAAAAGAGCATTAGGTTATTTGGACATTTTCCAATGGTGCAACGAAAGCATGCCTGGAGTGGAGATTCCATGAATTCGATATTGGCAGGGAATGAATGGAACATTCCGTAGCAGTGATTCCAATGAATTCTGAAGTCTGGGTTTTGTGTACAGGAAAATGAAGGAACAGTCTGTAGTTTATATTCAAATGAATTCTGAAGTATGGTTTGTGTGGACAGGAAGGGCAGAGCAGGAAGAGTGGATAGCCTGTTGCACAGCAGATTGCGACTTTGAACTGGCTACTGAAAACCAACATTGCGTTACTTGGACATTCACCAGTGGTGTCAAGGAATCCTGCCTGGAGTGGAGATTCGATGAATTCCCGATTGGGAGTGAATGAATGGAACATTCTGTAGTGGAGATTCCAATTACTTCTGAAGTCTGGTTTTTGTGGACAGGAAAATGAAGAGCTGACCAGGGTTGAGTGGATAGGCAGTTGGACAGCACGCCTGTGAGTGTGATCATGCCTCTGAAATCCAGCATTGGATTCCTTGGACATCATCAGTGGTGTAACGAAAGCCTGCCTGGATTTGGAGATTTGAAGAATGCCAGATTGATATTGAATCAAAGGAACAGTCTGTAGTTTATATTCAAATGAATTCTGAAGTATGGTTTGTGTGGACAGGAAAAGAATAATCTTACCACTGTGTAGTGGATTGCCAGTTCAACAGCACGTCTGTGAGTGAGAACAGAACGCTGAAAATCAGCATTAAGTTACTTAGATATTCACCAGTCATGTAATTAATGTCTGCCTGGAGTGGAGATTCGTTGAATTCCAGATCGGCAGTGAATGAATGGAACATTCTGTAATGGAGATTTTAATGGTTTTTGAAGTCTAATTTATCTCTCAGGAAAATGTAGAGCTGACCAGGGTTGAGTGGATAGTCAGTTGAACAGCACTCCTGCGAGTGTGAACACGCCGCTGAATAGCTGCCTTGGGTTACTTGTACATTCAACACTAGTGAAACGAAATCAGGCCTCGAGTGGATATTCGATGAATTCCAGATTGGGAGTGAATGAATGGATCATTCTGTAGTGGAGATTCCATTGAATTTTGAAGTCTGCGTTGAGTGAACAGGAAAATGAAGAGCTGATCAGGTTGGAGATGATAGCCAGTAGAATAGCACACCAGCGAGTGTGAACAGTCCGCGAAAAACTTGCACTGGGGTACTTGGATATTGACCAGTGGTGTACCGATATCCTTCCTGGAGTGGAGATTCGATGAATTCCAGATTGGCAGTGAATGAATGGAACATTCTGTACAGGAGATTCCAATCATTTCTGAAGTCTAGGTAGTGGGGACAGGAAAATGAAGAGCTGACCAGTGTACAATGTATAGCCAGTTGAACATCACTCCTCCCAGGGGGATCAGGACAATGAAAACGAGCAGTGGGTTAGTTGGACATTCAAAGGTCGTGTAACGAAAGCCTGCATGGAGTGGAGATTCAGACGAATTCCAGATTCGAAGTGAATAAAAGGACCGTTCTGTAGTGGAGATTCCAATTATTTCTGAAATCCGATGTGTGTGGACAGGAAAATGAAGAGAAAAATAGGTTAGAACGGACAGCCAGTTGAACAGCAGGCCTGCGAGAATGAACAGTCCTCTGAAAACCAGCATTGGGTTTCTTGGACATTCACCAGAGGTATAACGAATGCCATCATGGAGTGGAGGTTCAGATGAATTCCCGATTTGCCGTGAATGAATTGAATATTCTGTAGTGGATATTCCAATGATTTCTGTCGTGTGGGTTGTTTGTACAGTAAAAGAAAGACTTGACCACTGTGGAGTGGATATCCTGTTGAATAGCATGCATGCAAGTGTGAACAGTATGCCGAAAACCAGCAATGTGTTACTTGGACATTCACCAGTGGTGTAATGAAAGCCTGCCTGGAGTGTAGGTTCCAAGAATTCCAAAGAGGCAGTGAATGAATGGAACATTCTGTAGTGGAGATTCCAATGCTTTCTGAATTCTACGTTGTATGGACAAGAAACTGAATAGCTCACCAGGTGGTATTTGATAGCTAGTTGAAGACCAGACCTGCGAGAATAAACAGTCCTCTGAAACCAGCATTGGGTTACTTCGACATTCACCAGTGGTATAACGAATGCTTTCATGGAGTGGAAGTTCAGATGAATTCCCGATTCGCAGTGAATGAATTGAACATTCTGTAGTGGATATTCCAATAATTTCTGTCGTGTGGGTTGTTGGGACAGTAAAAGAAAGACTTGCCTTCTGTGGAGTAGATAACCAGTTGAATAGCATGCATGCGAGTGTGAACAGTATGCTGAAAACCAGCAATGTGTTACGTGGACATTCACCAGTGGTGTAAAGAAAGCCTGCCTGGAGTGTAGGTTCCAAGAATTCCAAATAGGCAGTGAATGAATGGAACATTCTGTAGTGGAGATTCCAATGGTTTCTGAATTCTACTTTGTATGGACAAGAAACTGAAGAGCTTACCAGATGGTATTTGATAGCCAGTTGAAGACCAGACCTGCGAGAATAAACAGTCCTCTGAAATCAGCATTGGGTTACTTGGACATTCACCAGTGATGTAACGAATGCGTTCATGGAGTGGAAGTTCAGATGAATTCCCGATTCGCAGTGAATGAATTGAATATTCTGTAGTGGATATTCCAATAATTTCTGTCGTGTGGGTTTTTTGAACAGTAAAATTAAGACTTGACCACTGTGGCGTTGATAACCAGTTGAATAGCATGCATGCGAGTGTAAACGGTATGCTGAAAACCAGCAATGTGTTACTTGGACATTCACCAGTGTTGTAAAGAAAGCCTGCCTGGAGTGTAGGTTCCAAGAATTCCAAATAGGCAGTGAATGAATGGAACATTCTGTAGTGGAGATTCCAATGGTTTCTGAATTCTACGTTGTATGGACAAGAAACTGAAGAGCTTACCAGATGGTATTTGATAGCCAGTTGAAGACCAGACCTGCGAGAATAAACAGTCCTCTGAAATCAGCATTGGGTTACTTGGACATTCACCAGTGGTGTAACGAATGCGTTCATGGAGTGGAAGTTCAGATGAATTCCCGATTCGCAGTGAATGAATTGAATATTCTGTAGTGGATATTCCAATAATTTCTGTCGTGTGGGTTTTTTGAACAGTAAAAGTAAGACTTGACCACTGTGGCGTTGATAACCAGTTGAATAGCATGCATGCGAGTGTAAACGGTATGCTGAAAACCAGCAATGTGTTACTTGGACATTCACCAGTGGTGTAAAGAAAGCCTGACTGGAGTGTAGGTTCCAAGAATTCCAAATAGGCAGTGAATGAATGGAACATTCTGTAGTGGATATTCCAATGGTTTCTGAATTCTACGTTGTATGGACAAGAAACTGAAGAGCTTACCAGGTGGGATTTGATAGCAAGTTGAAGACCAAGCCTGCGAATTTGAACAGCCTGCTGAAGACCACCATTGGGTTACTTGAATATACACCAGTGGTGAAAAGTAATCCTGTCTGTAGTGAAGATTCGATGAATTCCAGATTGGCATTGAATGAATGGAACATTCTGAAGTGGAGAGTCTAATGGTTTCTGAAGTCTGGGTTATGCGAACAGGAAAATTAAGAGCTGACCAGGGTTGGGTTGACAGCCAGTTGAACAGCACGACTCTGAGTGTGAACACGCCTATGAAAACCAGCATTGGTTACTTGGACATTCGCCAGTGGTGCAACGAAAGCTTGCCTGGAGTGGAGATTCGAAGAAATTCAGATTAGCAGCGAATGAGTGGAATATTCTGTAGTGGAGATTCAAATGATTTCGAAAGTCTGGGTTGTGTGGAGAGGAAATGGAAGAGCTGACCAGGTTGGAGTGGATAGCCCATTGAAAAGCACGCCTGGGAGTGTGAAGCGGACGCTGGAAAACAGCATTAGGTTACTTGGACATTCTCCAATGGTGGAACGAAAGCATGCCTGGAGTGGAGATTCCATGAGTTCGATATTGGCAGGGAATGAATGCAACATTCCGTAGGAGAGATTCCAATGATTTCTCAAGTCTGGTTTTGTGTACAGGAAAATGAACAGCAGAGCAGGGAAGAGGGGATAGCCTGTTGAACAGCAGGCTGCGACTTAAGCTGGCTGCTGAAAACCAACATTGTGCTACTTGGATAATCACCGTGGTTTCAAGGAATCCTGCCTGGAGTGGAGATTCGATGAATTCCCGATTGGGATTGAATGAATGGCACATTCTGTAGAGGAGATTCCTTTTACTTCAGAAGTCTGGATTTTGTGGACAGGAAAATGAAGAGCTGACCAAGGTTGAGTGGATAGGGAGTTCGAAAGCATGCCTTCGAGTGTGACCATGCCTCTGAAATCCAGCATTGGATTCCTTGGACATCCTCAGTGGTGTAACGAAAGGCTGCCTGGAGTTGGAGATTCATTGAATTCCAGATTGGAACTGAATCAATGGAACAGTCTGTAGTGTAGATTCCAATGAATTCTGAAGTATGGTTTGTGTGGACAGGAAAAGAATAATCTGACCACTGTGTAGTGGATTGCCAGTAAAACAGCACGTCTGCGAGTGAGAACAGAGCGCTGAAAATCAGCATTCAGTAACTTAGATATTCACCAGTCGTGAAACTAAACTCTGCCTGGAGTGGAGATTCGATGAATTCCAGATCGGCAGTGAATGAATGGAACATTCTGTAGTGGAGATTATAATGGTTTCTGAAGTCTAAGTTATGTGGACAGGAAAATGTAGAGCTGACCAGGGTTGAATGGTTAGTCAGTTGAACAGCAATACTGTGAGTGTGAACAGGCCGCTGAAAAGCAGCATTGGGTTACTTGTACATTCAACACTAGTGAAACGAAATCCGGCCTGGAGTGGAGAATCGATGAATTCCAGATTGGGAGTGAATGAATGGAACATTCTGTAGTGGAGATTCCATTGAATTTTGAAGACTGGGTTGAGTTGACAGGAAAATGAAGAGCTGATCAGGTTGGAGAGGATAGCCAGTAGAATAGCACACCAGCGAGTGTGAACAGGCCGCGAAAAACCAGCATTGGGGTACTTGGATATTGACCAGTGGTGTACTGAAATACTGCCTGGAGTGGAGATTCGATGAATTTCAGATTGGCAGTGAATTAATGGAACATTCTGTACAGGAGATTCCAATCATTTCTGAAGTCTAGTTAGTGGGGACAGGAAAATGAAGAGCTGACCAGGGTTCAGTGGATAGGTAGTTGAACAGCACGCCTCCGAGGGGGATCACGAAAATGAAAAAGAGCAGTGTGTAACTTAGACATTCAACAGTGGTGTACTGAAATACTGCCTGGAGTGGAGATACAGATGAATTCCAGATTCGCAGTGAAAGATTTGAACATTCTGTAGTGGATATTCCAATGATTTCTGTCGTGTGGGTTGTTTGGACAGTAAAAGAAAGACTTGACCACTGTGGAGTGGATAGCCAGTTGAATAGCATGCATGCAAGTGTGAAGAGTATGCTGAAACCAGCAGTGTGTTACTTGGACATTCAACAGTGGTGTAAAGAAACCCTGCCTGGAGTGTAGGATCCAAGAATTCCAAATAGGCAGTGAATGAATGGAACATTCTGTAGTGGAGATTCCAATCGTTTCTGAATTCTACGTTGTATGGACAATTAACTGAAGAGCTTATCAGTTGGGATTTGATAGCCAGTTGAAGACTAGGCCTGCGAGAATAAACAGTCCTCGGAAAATCAGCATTGTGTTACTTGGACATTCACCAGTGGTATAACGAATGCGTTCATGGAGTGGAGGTTCAGATAAATTCCCGATACGCAGTGAATGAATTGAACATTCTGTAGTGGATATTCCAATGATTTCTGTCGTGTGGGTTGTTTGGACAGTAAAGAAAGACTTGACCATTGTGGAGAGGATAACCAGTTGAATAGCATGCATGCGAGTGTGAACAGTATGCTGAAAACCAGCAATGTGTTACTTGGACATTCACCAGTGGAGTTCTTTACACCTGCCTGGAGTGCAGGTTCCAAAAATTCCAAATAGGCAGTGAATGAATGGAACATTCTGTAGTGGAGATTCCAACGGGTTCAGAATTGTACGTTGTATGGACAAGAAACTGAAGAGCTTACCAGGTGGGATTTGATAGCCAGTTGTAGACCAGGCCTGCGAATTTGAACAGGCTGCTGAAAACCACCATTGGGTTACTTGAATATTCACCAATGTTGTAAATAAATCCTGCCTGCAGTGGAGATTCAATGAATTCCCGATTGGGGGTGAATGAGTGGATCATTCTGAAGTGGAGATCCAATTAATTAGGACGTCTGGGTTTGGTGGACAGGAAAATGAAGAGGTGACCAGGGTTGAGTGGATAGGCAATTGGACAGCACGTCTGCGAGTGTGATCATGCCTCTGAAATCCAGCATTGTATTCCTTGGACATCATCAGTGGTGTAACGAAAGCCTGACTGGAGTTGGAGATTCGATGAATTCCAGATTGGAATTGAATCAATGGAACAGTCTGTAGTGGAGATTCCAATGAATTATGAAGTATGGTTTGTATGGACAGGAAAAGAATAATCTGACCACTGTGTCGTGGATTGCCAGTTCAACAGCACTGCTGCGAGTGAGAACAGAAAGCTGAAAATCAGCATTCAGTTCCTTAGATATTCACCAGTCGTGTAACTAATGTCTGCCTGGAGTGGATATTCGATGAATTCCAGATAGACAGTGAATTGAATGGAACATTCTTTAGTGGAGATTATAATGGTTTCTGAAGACTAAGTTATGTGGACAGTAAAATGTAGAGCTGACCAAGGTTGAATGGATAGTCAGTTGAACAGCATTCCTGTGAGAGTGATCAGGCCGCTGAAAAGCAACCTTGGGTTACTTGTACATTCAACACTAGTGAAACGAAATCCGGCCTGGAGTGGAGATTCGATGAATTCCAGATTAGGAGTGAATGAATGGAACATTCTGTAGTGGAGATCCCATTGATTTTTGAAGTCTGTGTTGAGTGGACAGGAAAATGAAGAGCTGATCAGGTTGGAGAGGTTAGCCAGAAGAATAGCACACCAATGAGTGTGAACAGGCCGCGAAAAACCAGCATTAGGGTACTTGGATATTGACCAGTGGTGTAACAAAATCCTGCCTGGAGTGGAGATTCGATGAGTTCCAGATTGGAAGTGAATGAATGGAACATTCTGTACAGGAGATTCCAATTATTTCTGAAGTCTAGGTAGTGGGGACAGGAAAATGACGAGCTGACCAGGGTTCAGTGGATAGGCAGTTGAACAGCAGGCTTCCGAGGGGATCAGGACAATGACAACGACCATTGTGTTACTTGGACATTCAACAGAGTTGTAAAGAAAGCCTGCCTGGAGTGGAGATTCAGATGAATTCCAGATTCGCATTGAATGAATGGTACGTTCTGTAGTGGAGATTCCAATTATTTCTGTAATCCGATGTGTGTGGACAGGAAAATGAAGAGCAGACCAGGTTAGAATTGATAGTCAGTTGAACCGCAGGCCTGCGAGATTGATCAATCCTCTGAAAACCAGCATAGGGTTACTTGGACATTCACCAGTGGTATAAGGAATGCGTTCATGGTGTGGAGGTTTTGATGAATTCCAGATTCGCAGTGAATGAATTGAACATTCTGTAGTGGATATTCCAATGATTTCTGTCGTGTGGGTTGTTTGGACAGTAAAAGAAGACTTGACCACTGTGGAGTGGATAGCATGTTGAATAGCATGCATGCGCGTGTGAACAGTATGCTGAAAACAAGCAGTGTGTTACTTGGACATTCACCGGTGGTGTAAAGAAAGCCTGCCTGGAGTGTAGGTTCCAAGAATTCCAAATAGGCAGTGAATGAATGGAACATTCTGTAGTGGAGGTTCCAATGGTTTCTGAATTCTTCATTGTATAGACAAGAAACTGAAGAGCTTACCAGGTGGGATTTTATAGCCAGTTGAAGACCAGGCCTGCGAATTTGAACAGGCTGCTGAAAACCACCATTGGGTTACTTGAATATTCACCAGTGGTGTAAAGTAATCCTTAGTGGAGATTCGATGAATTCCAGATTGGCAGTGAATGAATGGAACATTCTGAAGAGGAGATTCTAATGGTTTCTGAATTCTGGGTAATGTGAACAGGAAAAAGAAGAGCTGACCAGGTTTCAGTGGACAACCAGTTGAACAGCACGACTCTGAGTTTGAACACGCCTATGAAAACCAGCATTGGTTACTTGCACATTCACCAGTGGTGCAACGAAAGCTTGCCTGGAGTGGAGATTCGAAGAACATCAGATTAGCAGTGAATGAGTGGAATATTCTGTAGTGGAGATTCAAATGATTTCGAAAGTCTGGGTTGTGTTGAGAGGAAATGGAAGAGCTGACCAGGTTGGAGTGGATCGCCCATTGAAAAGCACGCCTGGGAGTGTGAAGCAGACGCTGGAAAACAGCATTAGGTTACTTGCACATTCTCCAATGGTGGAACGAAAGCATGCCTGAAGTGGAGATTCCATGAGTTCGATATTGGCAGGGAATGAATGGAAAATTTCGTAGGAGAGATTCCAATGATTTCTCAAGTCTGGTTTTGTGTACAGGAAAATGAACAGCAGAGCAGAGACGAGTGGATAGCCTGTTGAACAGCAGACTGGGACGTTGAACTGCCTGCTGAAAACCAACTTTGTGTTACTTGGATATTCACCATGGTGTCAAGGAATCCTGCCTGGAGTGGAGATTCGATGAATTCCAGATTGGGAGTGAATGAGTGGCACATTCTGTAGAGGAGATTCCAATTACTTAAGAAGTCTGGGTTTTGAGGACAGGAAAATGAAGAGCTGACCAGGGTTGAGTGGATAGGCAGTTGGACAGCACGCATGCGAGTGTGACCATGCCTCTGAAATCCAGCATTGGATTCCTTGGACATTATCGGTGGTGTAACGAAAGCCTTCCTGGAGTTGGAGATTCGAAGAATTCCAGATTGGAATTGAATCTATGGAAGAGTCTATAGTGTAGATTCCAATGAATTCTGAAGTATGGTTTGTGTGGACAGGAATAGAATAATCTGACCACTGTGTAGTGGATTGCCAGCTCAACAGCACGTCTGCGAGTGAGAACAGAACGCTGAAAATCAGCATTCAGTTCCTTAGATATTCACCAGTCGTGTAACTAAATTCTGCCTGGAGTGGATATTCGATGAATTCCAGATCGGCTCTGAATGAATGGAACATTCTGTAGTGGAGATTATAATGGTTTCTGAAGTCTATGTTATGTGGACAGGAAAATGTAGAGCTCACCAGGGTTGAGTGGATAATCAGTTGAACAGCACTCCTACGAGTGTGAACAGGCCGCTGTAAAGCATCTTGAGTTACTAGTACATTCAACACTAGTGAAACGAAATCCGGCCTGGAGTGGAGATTCAATGAATTCCAAATTCGGAGTGAATGAATGGAACTTTCTGTAGTGCATATCCCATTGAATTTTGAAGTCTTGATTGAGTGGACAGGAAAATGAAGCGCTGTTCAGGTTGGAGAGGTTAGCCAGAAGAATAGCACAACAGCGAGTGTGAACAGGCCGCGAAAATCCAGCATTGGGGTACTTGGATATTGACCAGTGGTGTAACGAAATCCTGTCTGGAGTGGAGATTAGATGAATTCCAGATTAGCAGTGAATGAATGGAACACTCTGTACAGGAGATTCCAATCATTTCTGAAGTCTAGGTAGTGGGGACAGGAAAATGAAGAGCTGAACAGGGTTCAGTGGATAACCAGCTGAACAGCAGGCCTCCGAGGGGGATCAGGACAATGAAAACGACCAGTGTGTTACTTGGACATTCAACAGAGGTGTAAAGAAAGCCTGCCTGGAGTGGAGATTCAGATGAATTCCAGATTCGCTGTGAATGAATGGAACATTCTGTAGTGGAGATTATAATGGTTTCTGAAGTCTAAGTTATGTGGACAGATAAATGAAGCGCTGATCAGGTTGGAGAGGATAGCCAGTAGAATAGCACACCAGCGAGTTTGAACAGGCCGCGAAAAACCAGCATTGGGGTACTTGGATATATACCCTTGGTGTACCGAAATACTGAATGGAATGGAGATTCGATGAATTCCAGGTTGGCAGTGAATGAATGGAACAATCTGTACAGGAGATTCCAATCAATTCTGAAGTCTAGGTTGTGGGGACAGGAAAATGTAGAGCTGACCAGTGTTCAGTGGATAGCCAAGTGAACAGCACTTCTGCGAATGTGAACATAGCGCTGAAAAGCAGCCTTGGATTTCATGTACATTCAACACTACTGAAAGGAAATCCGGCCTGGAGTGGAGATTCGATGAATTCCAGATTGGGAGTGAATGAATGGAACATTCGGTAGTGGAGATTCCATTGAATTTGAAGTCTGGTTTGAGTGGACAGGAAAATGGACAGCTGATCAGGTTGGAGAGGATAGCCAGTAGAATAACACACCAGCGAGTGTGAACAGCTGCGAAAAATCCACCATTGAGGTACTTGGATATTGAGCAGCGGTGTAACGAAATCCTGCCTCGAGTGTAGATTCGATGAATTCCAGATTGTCAGTGAATGAATGGAACATTCTTTACAGGAGATTCCAATCATTTCTGAAGTCTAGGTAGTGGGGACATGAAAATGAAGAGCTGACCAGGGTTCAGCGGATAGGCAGTTGAACAGCACGCCTCCGAGGGGGATCAGGACAATGAAAACGACGAGTGTGTTACTTGGACATTCAACAGAGGTGTAAAGAAAGCCTGCCTGGAGTGGAGATTCAGATGAATTCCAGATTCGCAGCGAATGAATGGAAAATTCTGTAGTGGAGATTCCAATAGTTTCTGAATTTTAAGTTGCATGGAGAAGAAAATGAAGAGGTTACCAGTTGGGATTTTATAGCCTGTTGAAGACCAGGCCTGCGAATTTGAACAGGCTGCTGAAAACCACCATAGGGTTATTTGAATATTCACCAGTGGTGTAAAGAAATCCTGTCTGCAGTGGAGATTCCATGAATTCCAGATAGGAATTGAATCAATGGAACAGCCTGTAGTGGAGATTCCAATGAATTCTGAAGCATGGTTTGTGTGGACAGGAAAAGACTAATCTGACCACTGTGTAGTGGATTGCCAGTTCAAAAGTACGTCTGCGAGTGAGATCAGAACGCTGAAAATCAGCATTCAGTTACTTAGATATTCACCAGTCGTGTAACTAATGTATGCCTGGAGTGAAGAGTCGATGAATTCCAGATCGGCTCTGAATGAATGGAACATTCTGTAGTGGAGTTTATAATGGTTTCTGAAGTCTATGTTATGTGGACAGGAAAATGTAGAGCTGACCAGGTTTGAGTGGATAGTCAGTTGAACAGCACTCCTGCGAGTGTGAACAGGCCACTGAAAAGCAGGGTTGGGTTACTAGTACATTCAACACTAGTGAAACGAAATCCGGCCTGGAGTGGAGATTCAATGAATTCCAAATTCGGAGTGAATGAATGGAACATTCTGTAGTGGATATCCCATTGAATTTTGAAGTCTGTGTTGAGTGGACAGGAAAATGATCAGCTGATATTGTTAGAGAGGATAGCCAGTAGAATAGCACACCAGCGAGTGTGAACAGCTGCGAAAAATCCACCATTGAGGTACTTGGATATTGACCAGTGGTGTAACGAAATCCTGCCTGGAGTGGAGATTCGATGAACTCCAGATTGGCAGTGAATGAATGGAACATTCTGTACAGTAGATTCCAATCATTTCTGAAGTCGAAGTTGTGGGGACAGGAAAATGAAGAGCTGACCAGGGTTCCGTGGATAGCCAGTTGAACAGCACGCCTACGAGGGTGATCAGGACAATGAAAACGAGCAGTGTGTTACTTGGACATTCTACAGTGGTGTAACGAAAGCCTGCCTGGAGTGGAGATTCAGATGAATTCCAGATTCGCAGTGAATGAATGGAACATTCTGAAGTGGAAATTCTAATGGTTTCTGATTTCTGGTTTATGTGAACAGGAAAAAGAAGAGCTGACCAGGGTTGAGTGGACAGCCAGTTGAACAGCACGACTCTGAGTGTGAACACGCCTATGAAAACCAGCATTGGTTACTTGGACATTCACCAGTGGTGTAACGAAAGCTTGCCTGGAGTGGAGATTCGAAGAACTTCAGATTAGTAGTGAATGAGTGGAACATTCTGTCGTGGAGGTTCAAATGATTTCGAAAGTCTGGGTTGTGTGGACAGGAAATGGAAGAGCTGACCTGGTTGGAGTGGATAGCCCGTTGAACAGCACGCCTGGGTGTGTGAAGCAGACTCTGGAAAACTGCATTAGGTTATTTGGACATTATCCAGTGGTGCAACGAAAGCATGCCTGGAGTGGAGATTCCTTGATACTTTCCATATTGTACCACTTGTATGTAAATTTCATGACTTCATCTTTTCTAAGAGCTACATAGTACTCCATTGTGTAGATGTACCAAAGTTTCTTTAACCAGTCATCTGTTCTTGGGCACTCAGGTTTCTTCCAGTTTCTGGCTATTGTAAAGAGTGCTGCAATGAACAAACAAGTGCAGATGTCACTTCGACTATACATTTTTGCCTCTCTGGGATATATTCCCAGGAGATTCCATGAATTCGATATTGGCAGGGAATGAATGGAATATTTCGTAGGAGAGATTCCAATGATTTCTGAAGTCTGGGTTTTGTGTACAGGAAAATGAAGAAAAGAGCAGGGAAGAGTGGATAGTCTGTTGAACAGCAGACAGCAACTTCGAATTGGCTGCTGAAAACCAACATTGGCTTACATGGATATTCACCAGTGGTGTAAAGGAATACTGCCTGGCGTGGAAAAGCAGGCTTGGGTTACTAGTACATTCAACACTAGTGAAACGAAATCCGGCCTGG
Organism: Sorex fumeus; assembly: GCF_029834395.1. Taxonomy (NCBI): domain Eukaryota; kingdom Metazoa; phylum Chordata; class Mammalia; order Eulipotyphla; family Soricidae; genus Sorex; species Sorex fumeus. The sequence goes on along the minus strand of NW_026606144.1, from coordinate 4,809,403 downwards.
AGTGGAGATTCAATGAATTCCAAATTCGGAGTGAATGAATGGAACATTCTGTAGTGGATATCCCATTGAATTTTGAAGTCTGTGTTGAGTGGACAGGAAAATGAACAGCTTATCTGGTTAGAGAGGATAGCCAGTAGAATAGCACACCAGCGAGTGTGAACAGGCCGCGAAAAACCAGCATTCGGGTACTTGGATATTGACCAGTGGTGTAACAAAATCCTGTCTGGAGTGGAGATTAGATGAATTCCAGATTGGCATTGAATGAATGGAACATTCTGTACAGTAGATTCCAATCATTTCTGAAGTCTAGGTAGTGGGGACAGGAAAATGAAGAGCTGAACAGGGTTCAGTGGATAACCAGCTGAACAGCAGGCCTCCGAGGGGGATCAGGACAATGACAACGACCAGTGTGTTACTTGGACATTCAACACAGGTGTAAAGAAAGCCTGCCTGGAGTGGAGATTCAGATGAATTCCAGATTCGCTGTGAATGAATGGAACATTCTGTAGTGGAGATTATAATGGTTTCTGAAGTCTAAATTATGTGGACAGGAAAATGAAGAGCTGATCAAGTTGGAGAGGATAGCCAGTAGAATAGCACACCAGCGAGTGTGAACAGGCCGGGAAAAACCAGCATTGGGGTACTTGGATATTTACCAGTGGTGTACCGAAATACTGAATGGAATGGAGATTCGATGAATTCCAGATTGGCAGTGAATGAATGGAACAGTCTGTACAGGATATTCCAATCATTTCTGAAGTCTAGTTAGTGGGGACAGGAAAATGAAGAGCTGACCAGGGTTCAGTGTATTGCCAGCTGAACAGCAGGCCTCCGAGGGGGATCAGGACAATGACAACGACCAGTGTGTTACTTGGACATTCAACAGAAGTGTAAAGAAAGCCTGCCTGGAGTGGAGATTCAGATGAATTCCAGATTCCCAGTAAATGAATGGAACATTCTGTACTGGAGATTATAATGGTTTCTGTAGTCTAAGTTATGTGGACAGGAAAATTTATAGCTGAACAGGGTTGAGTGGATAGTCAGTTGAACAGCACTCCTGCGAGTGTGAACAGGCCGCTGAAAAGCAGCCTTGGGTTACTTGTGCTTTCAACACTAGTGAAACGATATCCGGCCTAGAGTGGAGATTCGATGAATTCCAGATTGGGAGTGAATGAATGGAACATTCTGTAGTGGAGATCCCATTGAATTTTGAAGTCTGGGTTGAATGGACAGGAAAATGAAGACCTGAACAGGTTGGAGAGGATAGCCAGTAGAATAGCACACCAGCGAGTGTGAACATGCCGCGAAAAACCAGCCTTGGGATACTTGGATATTGACCAGTGGTGTACGGAAATACTGCATGGAATGGAGATTCGATGAATTCCAGAATGGCAGTGAATGAATGGAACATTCTGTACAGGAGATTCCAATCAATTCTGAAGTCTAGGTTGTGGGGACAGGAAAATGTAGGGCTGACCAGCGTTCAGTGGATAGTCAGGTGAACAGCACTTCTGCGAATGTGAACATACCGCTTAAAAGCAGCCTTGGGTTTCTTGTACATTCAACACTAGTGAAACGAAGTCCGGCCTGGAGTGGAGATTCGATGAATTCCAGATTGGGTGTGAATGAACGGAACATTCTGTAGTGGAGATTCCATTGAATTTTGAAGTCTGGTTTGAGTGGACAGGAAAATGGAGAACTCATCAGGTTGGAGAGGATAGCCAGTAGAATAACACACCAGCGAGTGTGAACAGCCGCGAAAAAACCAGCATTGGGGTACTTGGATATTGAGCAGCGGTGTAACGAAATCCTGCCTGGAGTGGAGATTCGATGAAGTCCAGATTGGAAGTGAATGAATGGAACATTCTGAAGTGGATATTCTAATGGTTTCTGAAGTCTGAGTTATGTGATCAGGAAAAAGAAGAGCTGTCCAGAGTTGAGTGGACAGCCAGTTGAACAGCACGACTCCGAGTGTGAATATGCCTATGAAAACCAGCATTGGTTACTTGGACATTCACCAGTGGTTTAACGAATGCTTGCCTGGAGTGGAGATTCAAAAAACTTCAGATTAGCAGTGAAAAAGTGGAATATTCTGTAGTGGAGATTCAAATGATTTCGATAGTCTGGGTTGTGTGGACAGGAAATGGAAGAGCTGACCAGGTTGGATTGGAGAGCCCTTTGAACAGCACGCCTGGGACTGTGAAGTAGACGCTGGAGAACAGCATTAGGTTACTTGGACATTCTCCAATGGTGCAACGAAAGCATGCCTGGAGTGGAGATTCCATGAATTCGATATCGGCAGGGAATGAATGGAACATTCCGCAGGAGAGATTCCAATGATTTCTGTAGTCTGAGTTTTGTGTACAGGAAAATGAAGAGCAGAGCAGGGAAGAGTGGATAGTCAGTTGAACAGCACTGGTGCGAGTGTGAACAGGCCACTGAAAACGAGCATTTGGTTCTTGGATATTCAACAGTGGTGTAAAGGAATCCTGCCTGGAGTGGAGATTCAATGAATTCCCGATTGGGAGTGAATGAATGGAACATTCTGTAGTGGAGATTCCAATTGCTTCTGAAGTCTGGGTTTTGTGGACAGGAAAATGAAGAGCCTACCAGGTTTGAGTGGGTAGGCAGTTGGACAGCACACCTGCGAGTGTGATCATGCCTCTGAAATCCAGCATTGGATTCCTGGACATCATCATTGGTGTAACGAAAGCCTGCCTGGATTTAGAGATTCGATGAATTCCAGATTGGAATTGAATCAATGGAACAGTCTATAGTGGAGATTCCAATGAATTTTGAATTATGGTTTGTGTGGGCAGGAAAATAATAATCTGACCACTGTGTAGTGGATAGCCAGTTCAACGGCACGTCTGCGAGTGAGAACAGAACGCTGAAAATCAGCATTCAGTTACTTACATATTCACCAGACTTGTAACTAAAGTCTGCCTGGAGTGGAGATTCGATGAATTCCAGATCGGCTCTGAATGAATGGAACATTCTGTAGTGGAGATTATAATGGTTTTTGAAGTCTAGTGATTTGGACAGGAAAATGTAGAGCTGACCAGGTTTGAGTGGATAGTGAGTTGAACAGCACTCCTGCGAGTGCGAACAGGCCGCTCACAAGCAACCTTGGGTTAGTTGTACATTCAACACTAGTGAAACGAAATCTGGCCTCCAGTGTTGATTCGATGAATTCCAGATTGGGAGTTAATGAATGGAACGTACTGTAGTGGAGATTATAAGGTTTTCTGAAGTCTAAGTTATGTGGACAGGAAAAAGTAGAGCTGACCAGGGTTGAGTGGATATTCAGTAGAACAGAACTACTGCGAGTGTGAATTGGCCGCTGAAAAGCAGAATTGGGTTTCTTGTACATTCAACACTAGTGAAACGAAATCCGGAATGGAGTGGAGATTCGATGAATTCCAGATTGGAAGTGAATGAATGGAACATTCTGTAGTGGAGATTACAATTACTTCTGATATCTGGGTTTTGTGGACAGGAAAATGAAGAGCTGACCAGGGTTGCGTGGATAGTCAGTTGAAGAGCACTCTTGCGAGTGTGAACAGACCGCTGAAAAGCAGCCTTGGGTTACTTGTACATTCAACACTAGTGAAACTAAATCCGGCCTGGAGTGGAGAATCGATGAATTCCAGATTGGGAGTGAAAGAATGGAACATTCTGTAGTGGAGATCCCATTGAATTTTGAAGTCTTTTTTGAGTGGACAGGAAAATGAAGAGCTGATCAGATTGGAGAGGATAGCCAGTAGAATAACACAAAAGCGAGTGTGAACAGCCACAAAAAATCCAGCATTGGGGTACTTGGATATTGAGCAGCGGTGTAACGAAATCCTGCCTGGAGTTGAGATTCTATGAATTCCAGATCGGCTCTGAATGAATGGAACATTCAGTAGTGGAGATTATAATGGGTTCTGAAGTCTAAGTTATTTTGATAGGAAAATGTAGAGCTCACCAGGTTTGAGTGGATTGTCAGTTGAAAAGCACTCCTGCGAGTGTGAACAGCCCGCTGAAAAGCAGCCTTGTGTTACTTGTACATTCAACACTAGTGAAACGAAATCTGGCCTGGAGTGGAGATTCGATGAATTCCAGATTGGGAGTGAATGAATGGAACACTCTGTAGTGGAGATTATAATCGTTTTTGAAGTCTAAATTATGTGCACAAGAAAATGTAGAGCTGACCAGGGTTGAGTGGATATTCAGTTGAACAGCACTCCTGCGAGTGTGAACAGACCGTTGAAAAGCAGCCTTGGGTTACTTCTGCATTCAACACTTGTGAAGCGAAATCCGGCCTGGAGTGGAGATTCGATGAATTCCAGATTGGGATGGCATGAATGGAACATTCTGTAGTGGATATACCTTTGAATTTTGAAGTCTGGGTTGAGTGGACAGGAAAATGAAGACCTGATCAGGTTGGAGAGGATAGCCAGTAGAATAGCACACCAGCGAGTGTGAACAGGCCGCGAAAAACCAGCATTGAGGTACTTGGATATTGACCAGCGGTGTAACGAAATCCTGCCTCGAGTGGTGATTCGATGAATTCCAGATTGGCACTGAATGAATGGAACATTCTGTACAGGAGACTCCAATCAATTCTGAAGTCTAGGTTGTGGGGACAGGAAAATGAAGAGCTGACCAGGGTTCAGTGAATAGCCAGTTGAACAACACGCCTCCGAGGGGGATCAGGACAATGAAAACGATCAGTGTGTTACTTGAGCATTCAATAGTGGTGTAAAGAAAGCCTGCCTGGAGTTGAGATTCAGATGAATTCCAGATTCGCAGTGAATGAATGAAACATTCTGTAATGGAGATTCCAATTAATTCTGAAATCCGATGTGTGTGGACAGAAAAATGAAGAGCAGACCATGTTAGTATGCATAGCCAATTGAACAGCAGGCCTGCGAGATTGAACAGTCCTCTGAAAACCAGCATTGGGTTACTTGGACATTCACAATTGGTATAACGAACGCGTTCATTGAGTGGAGGTTCAGATGAATTCCCGATTCGCAGTGAATGAATTGAACATTCTGTAGTGGATATTCCAATGATTTCTGGCGTGTGGGTTGTTTGGACAGTAAAAGAAAGACATGAGCACTGTGGAGTGGATAGCCAGTTGAATAGAATACATGCGAGTGTGAACAGTATGCTGAAAACTAGCTATGTGTTACTTGGACATTCACCAGTGGTGTAAAGAAAGCCTCCCTGGAGTGTAGGTTCCAAGAATTCCAAACAGGCAGTGAATGAATGGAACATTCTGTAGTGGAGATTCCCATGGTTTCTCAATTCTACGTTGTATGGACGAGAAACTGAACAGCTTACCAGGTGGGATTTGATAGCCAGTTGAAGACCAGGCCTGCGAATTTGAACAGGCTGCTGAAACCACCACTGGGTTACTTGAATATTCACCAGTGGTGTAAAGAAATCATGTCTGCCGTGGAGATTCGATGAATTCCAGATTGGCAGTGAATGAATGGAACATTCTGAAGTGGAGATTCTAATGGTTTCTGAAGTGGGGGTTACGTGAACAGGAAAAAGAAGAGCTGACCAGGGTTGAGTGGACAGCCAGTTGAACAGCACGATTCTGAGTGTGAACACGCCTATGAAAACCAGCATTCCTTACTTGGACATTCACCAGTGGTCTAACGAAAGCTTGCCTGGAGTGGAGATTCGAAGATCTTCAGATTAGCAGTCAATGAGTGGAATATTCTGTAGTGGAGATTCAAATGATTTCGAAAGTCTGGGTTGTGTGGTCAGGAAATGGAAGTGCTGACCAGGTTGGAGTGGATAGCCCGTTGAACAGCAGGCTTGGGAGAGTGAACCGGAGGCTGGAAAACAGCATTTGGTTACTTGGACGTTCTCCAATGGTGCAACGAAAGCATGCCTGGAGTGGAGATTCCATGAATTCGATATGGGCAGGGAATGAATGGAACATTCCGTAGGAGAGATTCCAATGATTTCTGAAGTCTGGGTTTTGTGTACAGGAAAATGAAGAGCAGAGCAGGGAAGAGTGGAGAGCCTGTTGAATAGCAGACTGCGACTTTGAACTGGCTGCTGAAAACCAACAATGGCTTACTTGGATATTCACCAGGGGTGTCAAGGAATCCTGCCTGGAGTGGAGATTCGATGAATTCCCGATTGGGAGTGAATGGAACATTCTGTAGTGGAGATTCCAATTACTTCTGATGTCTGGGTTTTGTGGACAGGAAAATGAAGAGCTGACCAGGTTTGAGTGGATAGGCAGTTGGACAGCACGCCTGCGCGTGTTATCATGCCTCTGAAATCCAGCATTGGATTCCTTGGACATTATCAGTGGTGTAACGAACGCCTACGTGGAGTGGTAGATTCGATGAATTCCAGATTGGAATAGAATCAATGGAACAGTTTGTAGTGGAGTTTCCAATGAATTCTGAAGTATGGTTTGTGTGGACAGGAAAAGAATAATCTGACCACTGTGTAGTGGATTGCCAGTTCAACAGCACGTCTGCGAGTGACAACAGAAAGCTGAAAATCAGCATTCAGTTACTTAGATATTCACCAGTCGTTTAACTAAATTCTGCCTGTAGTGGATATTCGATGAATTCCAGATCGGCAGTGAATGAATGGAACATTCTGTAGTGGAGATTATAATGGTTTCTGAAGTCTAATTTATGTGGACAGGAAAATGTAGAGCTGACCAGGGTTGAGTGGATAGTCAGTTGAACAGCACTCCTGCGAGTCTGAACAGGCCGCTGAAAAGCAGGGTTGGGTTACTAGTACATTCAACACTAGTGAAACGAAATCCGGCCTGGAGTGGAGATTCGATGAGTTCCAGATTTGGAGTGAATGAATGGAACATTCTGGAGTGGAGATTCCATTGAATTTTGAAGTCTGGGTTGAGTGGACAGGAAAATGAAGAGCTGATCAGGTTGGAGAGGATAGCCAGTAGAATAGCACAAAAGCGAGTGTGAACAGGCCGCGAAAAACCAGCATTGGGGTACTTGGATATTGACCAGTTGTGTAAGGAAATCCTTCCTGGAGTGGAGATTCGATGAATTCCAGATTGCAGTGAATGAATGGAACATTCTGAAGTGGAGATTCTAATGGTTTCTGAAGTCTAGGTTGTGGGGACAGGAAAATGAAGAGCTGACCAGGGTTCAGTGGATAGGCAGTTGAACAGAACGCCTCCGAGGAGGATCAGGACAATAAAAACTAGAAGTGTGCTGCTTGGACATTCAACAGTGGTGTAACGAAAGCCTGCCTGTAGTGGAGATTCATTTGGATTCCCGATTCGCATTGAATGAATTGAACATTATCTAGTGGATATTCCAATGATTTCTGTCATGTGGGTTGTATGGACAGTAAAATAAAGTCTTGACCTCTGTGGAGTGGATAGCCCATTGAATAGCATGCATGCGAGTGTGAAAAGTATGCTGAAAACCGGCAATGTGTTTCTTGGACATTCACCAGTGGTGTAAAGAAAGCCTGCCTGGAGTCAAGGTTCCAAGAATTCCAAATAGGCAGTGAATGAATGGAACATTCTGTATTGGAGATTCCACTGATTTCTGAATTCTACGTTGTATGGACAGAAAACTGAAGAGCTTCCCAGGTGGGATTTGATAGCCAGTTGAAGACCAGGCCTGCGAATATGAACAGGCTGCTGAAATCCACCAGTGGGTTACTTGAATATTCACCAGAAAGAAATCCTGTTTGTAGTGGAGATTCGATGAATTCCAGATTGGCAGTGAATGAATTGAACATTCTGTAGTGGAGATTATAATGGTTTCTGAAGTCTAAGTTATGTGTACAGGAACATGTAGAGATGACCAGGATTGAGTGGATATTCATTTGAACAGTACTACTGCGAGTGTGAACAGGCCGCTGAAAAGCAACCTTGTCTTCCTTGTACATTCAACATTAGTGAAACGAAATCCGGCCTGGAGTGGAGAATCGATGAATTCCAGATTGCAGTGAATGAATGGAACATTCTGAAGTGGAGATTCTAATGGTTTCTGAAGTCTGGGTTATGAGAACAGGAAAAAGAAGAGGTATCCAGGGTTGAGTGGACAGTCAGTTGAACAGCACGACTCCATGTTTGAACATGCCTATGAAAACCAACACGTGTTACTTGGACATTCACCAGTGGTGTAATGAAAGCCTGCCTGGAGTTTAGTTTCCACGAATTCCAAATAGGCAATGAATGAATGGAACGTTCTGTAGTGAAGATTCCAATTATTTCGGACATCCGATGTGTGTACACAGGAAAATGTAGAGCAGACTAGGTTAGAATGGATAGCCAGTTGAACAGCAGGCCTGCGAGATAGAACAGTCCTCTGAAAACCAGCATTGCGTTTCTTGGACATTCACCAATGGTATAACGAATACGTTCATGGAGTGGAGGTTCAGATGAATTCCCGATTCGCAGAGAATGAGTTGAACATTCTGTAGTGGATAATCCAATGATTTCTGTCGTGTGGGTTGTTTGGACAGTACAAGAAAGACTTGACCACTGTGGAGTGTATAGCCAGTTGAATAGCTTGCATGCAAGTGTGAAGAGTATGCTGAAACCAGCAGTGTGTTACTTGGACATTCACTAGTGGTGTAAAGAAAGCCTGCCTGGAGTGTAGGATCCAAGACTTCCAAATAGGCAGTGAATGAATGGAACATTCTGTAGTGGAGATTCCAATGGTTTCTGAATTTTACGTTGTATGGACACGAAACTGAAGTGCTTACCAGGTGGGATTTTATAGCCAGTTGAAGACCAGGCCTTCGAATTTGAACAGGCTGCTGAAAACCACCACGGGGTTACGTGAATATTCACCAGTGGTTTAAAGAAATCCCGCCTGCAGTGGAGATTCTATGAATTCCATATTGGCAGTAAATGAATGGAACATTCTGAAGTGGAGATTCTAATGGCTTCTGAAATCTGGGTTAAGTGAACAGGAAAAAGAAGAGCTGACAGGGTTGAGTGGACAACCAGTTGAACAACACGACTCTGAGTGTGAACACGCCTATGAAAACCTGCATTGGTTACTTGGACATTCACCAGTGGTGTAACGAAAGCTTCCCCGGAGTGGAGATTCGGATAACTTCAGATTAGCAGTGAATGAGTGGAATATCCTGTAGTGGAGATTCAAATTATTTCGAAAGTGTGGGTCGTGTGGACAGGAAATGTAAGAGCTGACCAGGTTGGAGTGGATAGCCCGTTGAACAGCACCTTTGCGAGTGTGAAGCGGACGCTGGAAAACAGCATTAGGATACTTGAACATTCTCCAATGATGCAACGAAAGCATGCCTGGAGTGGAGATTTCATGAATTCGATATTGGCAGGGAATTAATGGAACATTTCCTAGGAGAGATTCCAATGATTTCTGAAATCTGGGTTTTGTGTACAGGAAAATGAAGAGCAGAG